>NC_141674.1:95580067-96780067 GCF_028749965.1 Puma concolor | reverse complement strand
AAAGGAGAATCCAGTTTTTGGCTCATTTTCTCATCTGGACCCAGAAGCAGGAAGCTTATCAGTGCTTAATGAAGCCAGGACCAACCCAATTATCAAAGGCACTTGTGTTAATGAGCACCTTTCAGTCCACGCCGGGAGCTAACACAGTCGGAACAAAAAGGGAAGAAAAGCCATTATCTTGATATGTCTGGGCTCCTACCTGGGCTGAGCCCCATGAAGTCATTACGGGCAATTATGGGCTGTGGCCTAGCACAGCACAGTCCCACTTGGTAATGAGGGGGAGCGTGTGGTCCTTGCAAGGCAGAGAGGCTGAGGTCGTCAAATGGGCCACTTCCCATTTTTACTTTGTTTCCATCCCACTTCTTATGAGGGTCCCCACACTGCTCCTTCATTTCGTAGTTCTGGGTTCACCCTCAACAGATTTGTTATCCCGAGTGTCCCTTCATTTAGGGAGAAAAGTCACTGTGCTCTGAGAGTCTATAACCCAAGACTCCAGAAGCCTTACTGAAGAAACTTTCCTAATTTTCCCCCAACCTCCCTCTGAGCTGATGGTTGTTGAAACGAGGGCGAAGCCACAAAGAGGGAGCACAGTGGTCAGGTTAGGTTTGCAGATGGCTTGGAGGGAAGAAGGAAGTGTATGTTGGGGGGAGAAGGATCTAAGATGACAGGGGGGTGTTTGGGCTGAGCAGCTGGACAGACGGTGGTAGCATTTACTGAGATGAAGAAGACCCAAAGAAAAGCTTGGTCTGAAGAGGGGAAATAAGAAATGATGTTTGGCCATGTTAAATTGAGGATCCCTATTACAGACATCTCAAATTTGAGATCTAGGGGAAGGTCAGTACTAGAGATAGAGATTTGAGAGTCACCGAATACAAATAAATCCATGAACTGGCTGAAATCTTTAGGGCGAATGTGTACACAGAGAAGTGATGGGCCTTCAGGACTGGACCCTGCATCCAACATTTAGAAGCTGAGCAGAGGGGCACCTGGGTGGCTCAGGTGGTCCGACTCTCCACCTCAGCTCAGGTCCTGATCTCAGGGTTCTGAGTTCAAGCCCCACACTGAGCTTTCACACTGGAGGTGAAGCCTACTTAAAAAAAGAAAAAAGCTGAGCAGAAGAGGAAAAATTGCAAATTGGAATCAACTTCTGAAGCTGGAACGAACTGCCTTTGCCGGTGTGAGGCAGGCAGGTGGTGCTGACAGGAACAGGAAGAGGAAAAGTATACCCACCTTCCTCCACCTTCCAGTCTACTCCTAGTGTCCTCTGTTGGCAGAATCTAGCAGGGTGCTAAATAGCCCGTCAGAAATGTGTTTTTCAAAGTTCTTGTCTCAGCAAGAGGTTTGCGGGTGAGAGACAAGACCTAAGTAACCAGGGCACACATTAGGGCTCTTGCCTGTCGCCTAAGGCCAGTCTGCACAGGGCTTCCTCCCAGACCTACCCTGTGGCCTCTGAGAGGTAAGAGGTAGCTGAGTACAGCAAAGATTAGCGGCAGCAGGCGGCAGCTGAGAGCCGTCATATTGGGAGAAGTAGATCGGTCTATTAGCACTGAGAATGGAACGCCTAGGAACTGGCAGTGTAAGAAACCCACAGAAAAAGCACTCGAAGGAGCTAAGCTGGCGGAGGACGGGAGGAGAGGGTAGAGTAAGGGAGGTCAGCCTTCCCTAGGAGTAAGGATGAGAAACTATTTGGGCTTTAAGCCGTGACTCAGAGAGCTAATGACATCTCTGAAGCCTCCCCCCCACCCCCACATCCATCTCTGGTCAGGGCAGAGAAGGGCGGGGAAGACTTGCTCCTTCCTTCCAAATCCCTTCGGAGTAGGTTCTTAATGGACTTCACCTGGGATGGGACCGGGTGGGAGACTTCCGAGATCTGAGAAGGGGTGGGGAGCCTAGGCAATTCAGTTGTCTGTCTGGAGGGCTCCCCCAATGCCAACGCGTCTTTAACGTAATTTAATGTCCTGAAACCTAACAAGAGAGGTGGGAAGTTTTGCTGTCCTACTAGGTGTGGACTGACTCACTTCTGTCAGCTCATCCTTCAGATTCTTCCCGTGCTCACCATCTGCCAGTCAGGACCACAGCACCAGGGATTTAGACTATCAACCGTCTCCATACGGACAGGCTCTCTGAGGTTAGCCTTCTCAGAGCTCTTGCCACTCAAGGTTTCCTGTGGAGGTCCTAGTGCTTGGTAATTTGAATCCCACTCCCAGTCTGTATGGTCATATAGACTCCTCCACTCTCCCATTTTCCCTGTATGGCCTCAAAAGACTGAAAGCATTTTTTTTTCTAATTTAATTTAATTTAATTTTTAGTTAAGTGCTACACCCAGTATGGGACTTGAACTCAGGACCCCAATATCAAGACTTGCATGCTTTACTGACTGAGCCAGCCAGGTGTCCCAAGACTGAAAGCATTTAAAATGCCTGATTTAGGGACACCTGGGTGGCTCAGTTGGTTGAGCGTCTGACTTCGGCTCAGGTCATGATCTCACAGTTTGTGGGTTCGAGCCCCGCATCAGGCTCTGTGCTGACTGCTTGCTCAGAACCTGGAGCCTGCTTCAGATTCTGTGTCTCCTTCTCTATCTGCCCCTCCCCCGCTCCCTCTTTGTCTCACTCTGTTTCTCAAAAAATAAATGAATGTAAAAAAAATTTTTTTAATGCCTGATTTAAAATGAAGGACCAGAGAAGACATCCTAACATGCTCCCATCTGGCTTCCCATGACCATGTGAGTCTCAAGTCCTTCAGCACAGCCAGTGCCAGGCTAAGGACAGGAGTTCTGGCCCCCAAGCAAGGACTCTGGCCACTATGCCATCACATCTTGCACCATATAGCTCCCTACCTTCTGCATACTTGATGCCTTTCCTGGAACTTTCAGCGTGCACTTTCCATCTGATTTGTGCAAAAACAAACCCGATAGAACCTAGGCTCACCACTGTTTTGGAAGAAAGCCCTGGTGACTATTTAAACTGAAACGCATTAATAGCTCTGAATATTTCATGCCAGGTACATTAGAACAACCAGCATTATTTATTGAAGGCTCATCACTCATCATGGGTATTAATACATTTGCTTCAGAGTGTCAGCCAAGGAAAAATTCACTTTAAGGAGCAAGGTAGGAGGCTTTTGGTCTTTTAGGTACTTTTGCCTAGGAACATAAATCTTGCATGGGTAGAAGGTGTGGCCTAGGGGTGCTTTCCAACCCTACTCAGGCTTCTGTCATAACTTCTGGAAGGCTCATCAGAAAAGCTTTAAGCCACCATGTGAGTAAGAGTCCTGCCATCATATCCTGGACCAAAACCAGGCGGGGCTGTGCCACAGCTTTCTCCAGCAGATATTAATTCCCCAGCGTCTGACGTGGAGCCCAATGTCTGGTTCTTCTGGTTTTCTACAGAGGATAATAAGGAAGTAAATGGGCTTAATTGATTAGAGAGGGATTTGGTTGGTATGAGAGAGGAACTCACAGCAAAGAGCAGTTCTTTTTTTTTTTTAATTTTTTTTTTCAACGTTTATTTATTTTTGGGACAGAGAGAGACAGAGCATGAATGGGGGAGGGGCAGAGAGAGAGGGAGACACAGAATCGGAAACAGGCTCCAGGCCATCAGCCCAGAGCCCGACGCGGGGCTCGAACTCACGGACCGCGAGATCGTGACCTGGCTGAAGTCGGACGCTTAACCGACTGCGCCACCCAGGCGCCCCGCAAAGAGCAGTTCTGTGTTCTGCTGCTGGACTTCTGTTTCCGTCACGTTGAGTCTCTGACACTGCTACCCTTAGCCTGTGCCCTCAAACTCACCAGTCAGAGTCTGCCCAAGAAACAAATCGTTCTAGCTATTTTAAACACAAAAAATTTGGGGCGCCTGGGTGGCGCAGTCGGTTGAGCGTCCGACTTCAGCCAGGTCACGATCTCACGGTCCGTGGGTTCGAGCCCCGCGTCGGGCTCTGGGCTGATGGCTCAGAGCCTGGAGCCTGTTTCCGATTCTGTGTCTCCCTCTCTCTCTGCCCCTCCCCCGTTCATGCTGTGTCTCTCTCTGTCCCAAAAATAAATAAACGTTGAAAAAAAAAAATTTAAACACAAAAAATTTAATCCAGAGAATTAGGCACTTTTAAACTTGTTGGAAGGGCCGGAGGGGTGGGCTCTAGGCTGAGCCTCTAGGGGTAGATCACGGAATTTCACCCAGCAGAATGACCAGCCTCCCCTTCCTTATCTTTCCCTTATTTTTTGGTCAAACTGATGTTAATTTACTGCTAAAGAAATTAAGAAATTGTAAAGGAAATATATTTAGATACTAAATCAATGTAAAAAATTTTAGTTGTATTTAAACTTGTGTGGAGGGGGTGAACCTGGGTGGCTCAGTAGGTTGGGTGTCGGACTGGCTGAGGTCATGATCTCACAGTTTGTGAGTTCGAGCCCCACATCGGGCTCTGTGCTGATGGCTCAGAGCCTGCTTTGGATTCTGTGTCTCCCTTTCTTTCTGCTCCTCCCCTGCTCATGCTCTGTGTCTCTCTGTCTCTCCAAATGAATAAACGTTAAAAAAATTTTTTTTAAAGAAAGGGGGCCTTGCTATTGTATGTAGACGGGAGCTCGAGGTCACGTGTGCGCCTTAAGGAAACATGCCTAGACATACATTGTATGTTCTGTAAATGAGACTTGTGCTCCTCCTGGGATGGAGGTTTTATTAAGACAATGAGGTAAAGGTGACTGTTAGTCACTCCTTGGGTCTCTCCACAGTCCATCCGCGCAGGCGTGAGTTGGGGGTTAAGTTGAAACTGGTCTGGGTGGTCTGGGCCACTGTAGCTCTTAGTCCGGGCAGTCGATAATACTCAAGGGGCAGTTTCAGTTTGCATCGTGGAATGTGATGCCCCTGGGTCTTAAGGGAGAATGTGGGACAAAGGTTGGTGGCTACAAGCAGGTGGGTAGTGAAGGTCAGGTCTTGGGAGTCCAGCTGGTGACAGGTCCACTCACCCAACTTCCATCCACGAGGAGCGATTTTCCTCTTAGCCCCTCTGTGAATCCTTCAGTACCCAACACACAAACTCTCTCTCTCTCTCTTTCACCCACATACACACACACACACACACACACACACACACCCCTACACACACACACACACACACACACACACACACACACACCCCTGTCTCAAAAGCTCCCAGCTCCACTCTTCTCACTTCCACACCTCCCTCCAGGTGCTTCTCTCCTTTTTCCTTAAATGCATTGGGGGCATTGGAGTTAGGAGGAAAAAGATATAAATGGCAAGGACCCAAAGCCAATTTGTTTTAATGCTAATGAAGCGTGTGCCAAAATGTATTCTTTTTGCATACATTACTTTGAAATGCAAATTTTTACAAGTACTGTTAGCCACCATCTCCCTAATCTCCTGGGGTTAAAGGGCAAAGGGGAGAAAATTACTTGAAAACTCATTTGCCAACTCTCTTCTGAAGCAGAGAAACCTCTGCCACTCCCGGAGAGAGGGGTTGTCTTCTGCTCCCCAGAGTGAAGTCCCAGAGTTCACACTAAAGTGAACATGTTACCTTCACAGCCTACGGCCCTCAGATTGCTACCAGCCTGGGGGACAGGTCTAAGAGTCCAAAGGAAAACACAGTCACTTTGTTTCAGTTTTATTTTCCTCTCTGTAACCCCAACCGGGACCCCAAAAGAAGAGGGACCAGGGGCAGTCAGTGAAGGGTGTAGGTGAACTACCAAACTGTCCTCGGCAAAGCTGATTTGAACTCCTACAATGTAGGAGCCCAGGCTAACTCATTCACAGCCCCGCACTTGTGTTCCTAACCTTAGATTCATGGGCCCCGCCTTGTAGGCCACAGAAACGTTGCTGGTCTGCCATTCTTTTGTCATGTACCTTCTGAGCAGTCTGACTCCTGGTTAAAAACCTTGTGTGTCTTTTCAGGCCTGACCTGAGGCGATCACAAAGGCTTTACCTAGCAGCTCCCCAGAGAAACTGTCCTCCCCACGCCAGACCTGGCTACAGTCAGTGCATTTGAGTCCCTAAGGGGAACTGCAGTCAAGGGCATGGTTTGGGGGACGAGGGGCCCTGGACATCATGTTCTCCCCCATATTCACATTCCTCCCCCAGCGCCTTCATTCCTACGTCGCTTTACCTGAGGCCCTGAGCCGGGGTTTCTGCCCAGAAGGTGGGAGGGGAATCTGGAAGACACTTTTCCCTACTCTGACTCAGTGCTCAAAAGTTTTCCACCCCAACACTTCCTTTTCACTCCCCTCTCCAACCTGTGTCCATAAAACTTCCAAAGCCTCTTGAATTGTTTGTTGAGTGAGACCACCCCTCATCTGTGTTGATCCATTTGACCTTCAGCTCGTGGGGAAAATGGAACAAAGAGAGTTGGTGCTTCCTCGGTTTGAGCCTCTGGTTTATACCATTACACTAAGCAGTGAGAAGCTTAACTCATTTATGGCTGGTTGCTTTCATCCGCTACTCAACACCTGACAGCTCATCTCTCTCTCCCCTCCAGCTCAGCTGAGCTCTTAACACCTTCTCTTGCTGTCATCATTTCTATTAGACTAGGAGGTCCTAAAAGTCAAGACTACGTTTTTCCTGAGAATAACCGGTAACTTGTTTTTAGCATTTGCTGTATCCCAGACACAATGCTATGCACTTTGTATGCATTAGCTTGGCCAATTCTCACCACAGTTGCCTTTATGATTGATAATTGTGTGCCAAACACACTCTTTCTTTCTTAAGATGGAAAAATTGTGGCTTAAAGACATGAAGCGACTTGCCCAACATCCCTGGCTCATAAGTGGTGGAGTGGGAATCAGAACGCAGGTCTGTGTGATCTAGGGTCTGAGCCCTTTCCTACTCTGCTCCCAGGCACCTCTACTCCTGGCACTTGCCTGAACTAGCATGCAGCAGGGCACCAATAAATGCTTCTTGTATGAATAATTCTCAAGTCTCCATTTCTGCCCTAATTGCTCATTCCTATGCTTTTTAGCATTAATGCAGGACATTTCAGTTAGCTGCCCCAAGGCCACTTCTGTTTAACACGCCCAACACTGAGTTAATCATCTCCTCCGTCTAAAAGTCCCTTCTTCCCAACAGCTCCATTTCTCCTCATATGCCTCCATTTTCCAGTCCCCAGGCTCACAACTCTACTATCGTGTTGTACACATCACTCCGCAACCACCCCCTAGCCCCGCCCACCCCAGCCCATACCTAATCTGATCCCAAGTTTGATCGCTTCTCCTCTTTGAGGCAACTCTTAGATCTCCATCTTCCCACTTCTCTGAAACCACTTTGGCCTCAGCTCTCCCCACCTGGGCTGATGATCAGTACAACTTCCAGTCTCGGCATCATTCCCCGAGGCTACTTCTCCCTTTGGCTTCTTGGATCCTTAACTTCACACTTCCCGAAGTCATAGAGCCTGAAGATGGGCCATATGGAATTGCATTTTATGATAAAATAACAGGTTCGTTTAGGCCTTGGGTTTGAATGAAGTTGGGGTCTGTGTTTTGTTGAGGAAAGGAGATTGGTAGTTTCGTGTCATCAGAAATCGATATGAATTGATGCCCTCCAGAACGTCTCATGCTATGAGGAGCATGTGCCTCCCAGATGGCAGCTGTCAGTCTGTCACCATTTGCTCCAAGAATCCAGTTCCCATTGTTATAAACAAATGAACAAAAATACCTGTTTCTGAGAACAATAACATATGTTTATTAGGCTTACTGCACTTATTATAGTTGTAATTCATGGCGAGTTTTCTAGGCACAAAAAACTGCCTACGATAAGTGTTACCATGGCTTTAAACTATAAATAGAAATAATGCTATTAGTAATTGAAAATTATGAAAAATACTGGTAAGAATAGAGTTTGCTGCTACTGGGACAACAAAACAAAGAATTTAAAAGGCAATGCCTTTGGCTGATTGAATCAGGAATTACTGGGCAATTAGATTTGGGAAGTGGGGTGTAACCACCCTGTCATCGTTAAGATATCCCGACCTCCCAACCCCGGGCCACTATCAGTCCCATCCACCAGAGGGACCCCATCAGCGTTGGAGCCAGGCCACATGGAGGGGTTGGAGGGAAGGCCTGCAAGTGGGGTCCAGGGAGGAAAGCATACCTGTGCACTTCTCTGGGCCCTAAAACCAAGGTCTCCATTAGCCCCAGGTCTTGTCTTTCCTCTCCTAAGATCGGATCTGGTATAGGCATTTTAAAGACTGTATCTGTCAAGATATATGGAGCCTGTGCAGACTATTGTGAAAGTTTGCACAAATCTGATTATGTCCCCAGTGAACCAAATTACAGTAAATTCTTCCAACAAGATTAGCATCAGATACATTTGCTGAATTTACTGCCAGCAGCCTTGGCCAGTGTTGGAGAAAATGCAGAAAAAAGAGAACTCACCCTTTCTTAGTCTGTTCCTTCATTCTTTCCCCACCCTACCTCTGAAATTTCTAGATCTTCAGGGGTGAGAGCTTATAAATCACACATGCCATTCATTCAATGATGAATTTCATCTGTCCCCAACCACATCCTGCCCTGTCCCTCCCACCTGCCGGCAGGTAAACAGCCCTTCATTATTTCAGCACTTTTGTCTCTCTTCCCTTGCAGTTCCTGCCTGCTGGGGAGTAATAACCCAACCAAGGGTTGGAGCTAAGATGAAAGTGATTTTCATCCCGGATTTGGGTTGGGTGTGAACGGACCAATAGTTGGGTGCAGCCTGTGGACGTCTTGCTCCATTATTACGTAACCCAGAAATGTAATGAAGATCTAAATCTAAAGCCGTTCCCCTTGGAGTCCCAGCTTTCTCCTTGGCATTCAACGTCTTTTTTTTTTTTTTTTTTTTAATTTTTTTTTTCAACGTTTATTTATTTTTGGGACAGAGAGAGACAGAGCATGAACGGGGGAGGGGCAGAGAGAGAGGGAGACACAGAATCGGAAACAGGCTCCAGGCTCTGAGCCATCAGCCCAGAGCCTGACACGGGGCTCGAACTCACGGGCCGCGAGATCGTGACCTGGCTGGAGTCGGGCGCTTAACCGACTGCGCCACCCAGGCGCCCCGGCATTCAACGTCTTAATCTCTCTTTAATTTGCCAGGAGAGCGGGACTCGTCATTAGCCATGACTCAGTCATCATCCTCTCCACCTTACCAAGTGGTGTCACCTAATTTTATCTCCTCTAACCTTACCACAGCCCAGCTGTAGAGGTGGGTTTTTCCTTTCTTTCATAGCCTGTCTCTGCCCTTGTGCGGCCACATGCCCTTGGCATTCACTTCCACACATCTGAGGTTACCACTTAGAACATCTATGTGCACAGCAAACCAGAACTACCAGACATTTGAAGGCCCCAGGGGCAGCCCTCAGCCAGTAACAGGGTAGGGCGTGAGCATCTGGCTTCCTCGCCCTCAGCTGAGATGACTCTACAGCATGTCCCATAGCACCCCCTAAAGGTCCTCGGCAGGAGGGGGCTCCAGCGGCCCACAGTGGTGACTGGCTTTAATAACATCCCTTTATAGGCACCCTTCCTTTCCCTATCTTGCTTTCCCACCCCTACAAGTGTTTCATGGGATCACCTCCCAAAATACTTTTTGTGCTCACATGCATGTCCCCAGGTCTTGTTTCAGAAAAACCCAAATCAAGGCAAGTTACTTCAATTTATGGTGCCCTAACTTCTGGCCCTGCAGTGGCAGCAGTAACAACAGTGGTTGGCAGGCTTCTCTGGAGCCCCCAGTGGGGCGCAGGTGGGTCTACAAGATGGGTTCCAGGTAGAATGGCCTGCTCTCACCAGGAGGTGCAAATCCCACTACTGGACTTCGTGAGATGGGTGATGGGCGCTCATGGGAAGGCAATGAAAAGAGTATGTCACTGGAAGTCGGGGCAACTTGGCCCGAGACACTGGAAAATACTTAGCAAAAACCTGAGTTCATTGTGCATTTATTCAACTTTTTAAAAACATTTGCATTTTCGGGGCGCCTGGGTGGCGCAGTCGGTTAAGCGTCCGACTTCAGCCAGGTCACGATCTCGCGGTCCGTGAGTTCGAGCCCCACGTCGGGCTCTGGGCGGATGGCTCAGAGCCTGGAGCCTGTTTCCGATTCTTTGTCTCCCTCTCTCTCTGCCCCTCCCCCGTTCATGCTCTGTCTCTCTCTGTCCCAAAAATAAATAAACGTTGAAAAAAAAAAAAAGTTTAAAAACATTTGCATTTTCGAGGCATTTGGGTGGCTCAGTCGGTTAAGCTTCTGACTCTCGATTTCCGCTCAGGTCATAATCTCACGGTTCATGAGTTCAAGCCCTGCACTGTCAGGGTGGAGCCTGCTTGGGATTCTCTCTTTCTCCCTTTCTCTCTGCCCCTCCCCCACTATTATGCACTCATGTGCTCTGTCTCTCTCTTAAAATAAATAAATAAAGTTAAAAAAATTTTTAAATAAAAATATTTTCAGTTTATAATCCTAGCTAGGTGACCTCAGACAAACCACTTACCCACTCTGTGCGTTGTTCATCCATCCATTCCCTCAGCAGACATTTCTAAAGCTCACAAATGTAGAGATGAGGCTGCCCTCTGGAGTCCCCAGTCTAGAGGGACAGACCTCCCCTGGACATGTGCTCTGGGAGAAGTAAACTCAAGATGTATGAGGAGTGCATGGAGAGGCTTCTCGTCCAGGTTTAGGAAGCCAGGGAAGGGTCCCTGGAGGAGCTTCCACCTGAGTTGAGTCTTCAGGTAGCAGTTAACAAAGGGAACAGCATCCACAATGGGGGGGGGGGGGGCGGACAGTAAGGGACAGATATAGAGGGCAGAGAAGCTGGAAGGAGACAGGGGGCCCAAAGCTGCTCTTACCTGGTATATTCCTGAACAGTTCACTTCATCGGGTTGGGTGTCGGCTTGCTCACTTGCCCTGCTTTCTTCGATATTTGGTATAAGGTTGCATACAATAATGAATGTGAAAGTATAAAGTTCTTTAGAGATCTGAAAGATGGGAGAATGAGCCTGGCAGCACTTACCCCACCCCTGTTGCTGGGAAAGGAGATGGTGGTGGGAGAGGGCATGCACAGGGTCCTATGTCCCTTCCCCCCTCTTGTCTGAAGCAGGCAGCATGGTGGGAGGGGCCATGACTCAGACTGAGGGGCAGTAAACATAATCCCGTGTAATGGCTTTTGACAGCTCAGGAGACACTGTTACAACGATTTATTCTGCATTTTTTTTATTGAGCTCCCAGGACAGAGACTTTTCCAGGGCGTGGGAACACAATGAAGAACAGGGGAGACATGCTTTCACCCTGAGGAGCCCAGAGTGGGAGGCTCAGACAAGGAAACAGGCAGTTTCCACAGTGGCACCTCACCCCCACAACAGCTGAGCTTCCGCTTCCCGATTTATAAATTGGGAAGCGGGCCCAGTAGCCAGCGATGAGGTGTCCAAAGTCACAACCAGATCACGGTGGTGCCAGCAGCCACGCCGAGGTCCCTCCCCAATTCTAAGCCATCCCCTTTCTGCAGACAAACGTTATGCCATCCCAGCGCCGACCAGAATTAGGGAATAGAGAAGACCTACTAGGCCCGAGATGACGTGAGGTGGATGAGAGGGGTGGTCTCTGATGGTGCAGCAGTGGCGGCAAGAGTAGACAAGTCAGGTTGGAAGTCTCCAGTCCTAAAATCCAGGAGGGACTTTTTTTTTTTTCCCATTAAATCCCTTCCACTGCCTGCAGCCCCTCCAGTAAAGCTTGACTCATGCTTCCTCACACTCAATTTGGTCTGAGAGGAAACAGTGCATCCTTAGAGGCCCTTTGTCATCCTGGCTTCCTCCATGGCTCCCATCGGCTTCCTTCCTGCTGGAAACAAGAGACAGAAGGGGATAAAAACAAGCCTGCAGATAGGTTGCTGCTGATCTGAATGTCCCATATTGACATCTCCCCTCCACACATGGCTCTGGGGGCTGTGGAGAAAGGTTGCCAAAGCCTCCGATAAAATACAAACAGCTGTGGAGGTGGCTTTAAATTGAACACGCTAAATGAGAGTCATTGATAATCCAGCGTCTCATCAGGCAGAACCAGATGTTGGGGCGGTGGAGGGGGGTGCACAGGGGAGCAGGGATGGCAGGAGATTAGCAACCTCTCTTTCAGAAGTGAGAGCTGCAAGTTACTTCCCAGGTGCAGGGGGAAGATTCCAGGCCAGGATCAGGATCAGCAGTGACTTTAGGTACCCTTTGTCCAGAGAGCCGAAGCCCTTGGCTAGAGAAGCTCAGTAGCCTATTCATTCATTCATCCATTGGCCAAATAGTTACCTCACACCGACCAGGAACCAGGCAGTATACTCAGTGCTAGGAAACAAGGTCCGTGAGACACAGTCTTGGTAATCAAGGGACTTCTAGTTTAGGAGGGGAGAGAGGTTCACTAAGAAGTGAACGGAATGTTATAAATCTCTGCACAGAGGAACACACAGAGGTAATGGCCAATTCTCCTTGGGGATGTCTGAGAAGATTTTATGGTGGGAGTATGAGTCTTGAAAGGTGAGTGAGGTTTGCAAGGCAAAGAGGGAGGCGGGTATGCCAACATTAATAACATCAATATCTCCAACAGTTACTGGATGTGTGAACATCGAGGGCGACATCAGGCTTCTGCCTTGACTGACTGACAGATGGTGGTGCCATTCACCAAGATGGAGGACATGGGAGGAATACAGCATCTCTGAGACGGGGAGATCATGAGCTTTGTTTCAAACAGAGGAGAGGGGTAGCGTTCGCTAAGATAAGAGCCCTGGGAATGGTCATGGTAGAGACTGGGTAGCTGAGGATGATTGAGGCTTTCAAGTGTTGGCGAAGTTGTCTATGTGAATGTTGGACTCGCTTATGTCAGACAGTCTGTATCTCTCACATAAGCCACTGCAATTTACTCCTAATTTTTTTTAATGTTTATTTGTTTTTGAGAGACAGAATGTGAGCGGGGAGGGGCAGAGACAGAAGGAGACACAGAATCGGAAGCAGACTCTAGGCTCTGTGCTGTCAGCACAGAGCCTGGCATGGGGCTTGAACCCACGAACTGTGAGATCATAACCTGAGCCGGAGTTGGACGCTTAACTGAGCCACGTAGGTGCCCCTACAGTTTACTTCTAGTGGGCCTCCTTGCCTTGCTCCCTCTAAACTGCTGCAAACGTGACCCTGGAAGCCAGATTCATGTGGATCTTCAAGGCACTGAAGAGTGTGAATAGTATACTACGATTTTGTGTTCAAAGAGCGATTTTGTATTATGGGTTGAAATGTTCCCCCCCACCCCAAAAGATCTGATCAAGTCATAACCCCTGGCACCTGTGAATATGACCTTGTTTGGAAATAGGTCTTTGCAGATCTAATCAACTTAAGAGAAGGTCCTACTGGATAAGGGTGGGCCCTAATCCAATGACTAGTGTCCTAATAAGAAGAAAGGAATTTAGGAATGCCTGGGTGGCTCAGTTGGTTGAGCATCCAGTTCAGTTCAGGTCATGATCTCATGGTTCGTGAGTTTGAACCCTGCGTCAGGGGCTGTTTTGACAGTCAGGCTCTGTGCTGACAGCTCAGAGCCTGGAGCCTGCTTCGGATTCTGTGTCTCCCTCTTTCTGCCCCTCCCCTCTCCTGCTCATGCTCTGTCTCTCTCTCTCTCTCTGAAAAATGAACATTAAAAGATTTTTTTATTTTTTTTTTTATTTTTTTTTTCAACGTTTATTTATTTTTGGGACAGAGAGAGACAGAGCATGAACGGGGGAGGGGCAGAGAGAGGGAGACACAGAATCGGAAACAGGCTCCAGGCTCTGAGCCATCAGCCCAGAGCCTGACGCGGGGCTCGAACTCCCGGACCGCGAGATCGTGACCTGGCTGAAGTCGGACGCTCAACCGACTGCGCCACCCAGGCGCCCCAAGATTTTTTTTAAGAAGAGGGGAATTTATACACAGAGACACAATCAAAGACCATGTGATGACAGAGGCAGGGGTTGGAGTGATACAGCTGCAAACCAAGGAGCACCAGGATCCCTGCCAGCCACCAGAAGTAAAAGAGAATCAAGGAAGGATCCTTTTCCCTAGAACGCTCAGAGGGAGCATGGCCCTAGATTTCAGATTTCTGGTCTCCGGAATTGTGAAACAATACATTTCTGTTGTTTCCAGCCACCAGTCGGTGGTACCATTTGTTACAGCAATCTTAGGAAAATAATACAGAGGGGGATATGAATACATGTATACTTATATAATTGCTTACATTTTCAAAACTAAATAATGAAAGATTGACTAGCTGTTGGCTGATCTAGGTTAGCGTGGCTGAAACGACTGCAGGGGGCAGGGGCTCAGCTCTGTACCACACGCCCCTCGCAGGCTTGTCTGGGCCTGTTCTGGGCCTTTGTAAAGGCACAGTGAGGAAACAGAATAGCCAAGGAGCCTTAATGCCTGGACTTGGAACAAACACAGGTCACTTCTGCTTCATTCTATTGGCCAAAGAGAGACCCGAGGTCAGCCCAGATTCATGGATGCAGATTTGAGCCATTAATAATGCAATCAGTCTACCACACAAGTGTGTGTGTGTGTGTGTTTGTGTGTGTGTGTGTGTGTGTGTAGTGGGATAAAGCAAATGAGTCATGTATTATGCTTTTAAGGTAAAAAATTGTCAGAGTAAGAGCCAAGAGATACAAACCGAATGAGATTAAAAAACAAAAAACCAAGAAGTGTGAATTCTGTCATATGTATTTTGAATTGGAAATAATAGTATGAGCTCAGGATACATATTTTATTAGAAAAAGAAAAAATGTATATGTTTAAATATTTTTAGATGTAATATTTAAGGAAAATTATATATTTTTTCTAAGAAATATGTATTTATCAGCTCTGTTCACCAGAAAGACCTAGAAATAGTGACAAGTTGGTAGCAATGGGCACTGCTAGTGATGAGGGAGCATAAGGCAAGCTGAGGGGCCAAGGACAAGCTAACCCCAGGTGGTATATGTGTGATATTCCTCAGGCACTTCTGGCTGCCCAAGAACAAAGGAAAGGAAAAAAAAAAAAAACATGGTTAACTGATAGAGATCATGGTTAACTGATAGGACATGGGTCTCCATCAGTTTACAAATGTCTTAGTAAATTACAAGAAAAAGGCAATCTTATCACCAGCTCAATCACCAGAAACTTATGGACTCAGTTTCCTGGAGCGCCAACATCACCCTCCCCTCCATAGTGATGTGGAGGAATGAAGGCAAGAAGGAAATGGCAGGTAACATTCAATTTCCTTGTAACCTGCAGCCCATTGGTAAATACTTGAGGCAAACACAGAGTAGAATTTTTCTGCAGGAACCCCCTACCGTCCTAATGTTAATGCCTGGCTAGAGGGAAAACAACCTTAGCTTGACAATAGCAAGGTTCAGGTATCTTAGGAGTCCCCTTTAGCTTATGAAAGTCCTTCTGGAGGCTTCCCTTGTGCCTTCACCTCCCCTGACTCCATAGTGTAAAACCAGTCAATATCTTCACAGCCCCAGCACAGCTCTTTCTGCCCACGGGTCCTGTCCCTGTGCTTTAATAAAACCACCTTTTTGCACCAAAAATATCTCAAGAATTCTTTCTTGGCTGTCAGCTCTGAACCCCCACCATCCCAAAACCACAAAATGTTCCTTTTGTGTTCCCAAATACCATTTCCCACTAAAAAGAACTGGGGATATCTGGAGACATGGTTCATTCCAGCTGAATTTTCTTGGGAAATTTATCATAAATGGATCAGGCTGACATTACTTGAACCCACTGATCAGTCTTCACTTCAATAAAAGTGGGACAACCGAACATCATGTTCCCTGAGGTGTGATGCAATCAATAGGAAGGGTACACGGGTGCGTGGGTGGCTCATTCGGTTAAGCGTCCGACCTCAGCTCAGGTGATCTCACGGTTCATGGGTTCAAGCCCCGCGTCGGGCTCTGTGCTGACAGCTCAGAGCCTGGAGCCTGCTTCAGATTCTGTGTTCCCTCTCTCTCTGCCCTCCCCCACTCATGCTTGGTCACTATCGCTTCCTCAAAACCACATAAACATTTTTAAAAAAATGTATTATAGTAGAGTAGTAACACATTCAACTGTATGTGGAGAATACAATCAGCCAAATCCAGAATGTGAAAAATACTACGTGAGAAATGACCCGTGTTTCTTTCACAAATGAATGGCTTTTAATAGAGACTTAGGAGACATATCAACCAAAAGCAATATGTAAATTTGATTCTCATTTATATAAAAGAACTGCATGGAAACCAATTTGACAATAAATTACATTAAAAATAAATGAATAAATAAATGTTCTCACCAAAAAAATTTAAAAAAAAAACTGTAAAAAGATGCTTCTGATATAGTGAGAAAAAAAAGTGAACATGGACCAAGTATTAGAGAATATGAAGAAATTACTGTTTATTTAGTTGAGTGTCATTATAGTATTATGGCAATGTTATTTTTTTTTTTTAAGTCCTTACCAGAGATTTTCAAAAAAATAAACAAAGCAAATCTGGCAAAATGTTAACAGCTGTTAAATCCAGATAGATGATGGGTGTCTGGGAATTTATTATACTATTCTGCCTACTTTCCTGCGTGTTTCAAACTTGATAAGAGAGGAGAAGGGGAAAGAGGAGGGGAAAGGAGAGGATGCCAGACGACCTGAGTTTGAATCCTAACTCTGATCCTTTTTCTAGCTGAGTAAACTTGAACGAGTGACTTAAATTCTGCCTGTTTCTTCATCTGCAAATTAGGCTAATGACAGTGCCTAATTCGTTTAACAGACCGAGCTGCCCAGGCGCCCCATAACAGTGCCTGATTCGAAAGCTCAGGGTAGAGATGAAGTGAGTTAATATCAGTGCTCAGTAAATATGAGCTTCTTATTCACCCACCAAGAGCCAAGTCCCACATATGACGTGTGGGGAGTGCCAGCCCCTGCACAGTCCGACCTAGCTGGGGGGTGTGGTTCTATAAGAACACAGCAGCTCTCCTCCAAAACATGTGGCTGGGGCGCGGAGGGGAAGCAGTGCTCCGCCATGATAATCCCAAGGGAAGGAAGTAGAGTCCTGCACAGACAAAACATTTGGAGAGAAGGTGTGACTTCCTAGGTGCATTTCACGCCTGGGAAAGAGGTAGCATTAAGCTCACTTGAATGCAGTATAAGAGGAGAGTGAGGCAAAGCCCCAAGAGCTCTGAGTGGCCCTGGGACAACACCAATGGGAGCCGTGGGGGAGCGGTTGCTGATACGTCTTTCACTCTAACTGCCACAGGGGACCCTCAGGTCTGGAACAGGAAGCATCAGGTGTTGCGAACCCCCATAAATGAGGCCCTGCCCGTGACAGTTGGACAGTGTGAATAAGCGTGGCTCACCATGCTTCTTCTAATGGCTCATTCTGGAAGATGAGCGCTGTGCAAATTTCAAAGAGCTTACAGGGCCAAAGTTATATATATCTTCCTGCCTCAGCACAAGCCTCTGAAACCAAAGGAAGCTTTAATGCCTCAGCCTGGAAAAGAAGCTCATGCTTCTGCACTTCTCCAGCTGCCTAAATGCACTTAGCCAAAGTGGGAATGAGCAGCATCTACAGATACAGAATGGCTCCAGAGTGATCAGGCTCCTCTCCTTCCCTCAGAGCTTGCCTGAGCTCTGGGCAGGTGGAAATCCCTAGGTGATCACTCCATTGACTCCTGGATGGAGCACGGGGGTTGCGGGGTTCAGGGGACAAAACTAGCTAATTCTCCCTCAACAGCCTGCTGGGCCCTTGGGGAGAATTCACAGGGCTGCTGCTCCCTCCCACTTTCCACCCAAAACTGATTATTTTCGGTCTGTCCTGGACTCGAGCGCCCTCTGGTGAGCACTAGCCTTGATATACACATTCCCAGGAGCTTAGGAAACAGTAGAGAGAGCAGTGTGGTACAGTAGGGGTACAATGGAAAGAAGTTTGAATTTGCAGTTTGTAGAACTGGTTTCAAGTCCTAGCTCTGCCTAAAACTTGCTTATTTGTTCATTTGTTTATTTCCCTTGGGAAAGTCAGTTAACCTCTCTGAGCCTCTGCTTCTTTATTTATAAAATGAGAATAATAATAAAACTTGACTACCCAGGGGCTGTTCTGAGATGAAGCAAGATAATGGGAGAGCAGAGGAACTCTTTTCAAAATTCAATTTCATGCAGAGCCCCAATACAAAACAGATTAAATGGCATTGTCTATGAAGAAATGAATTTTATAAGGTAAGATTTACGGTATTAACTTATTAAAGGCAATGCTGTAGTAAGAGGTTGCTTTGAAACTGAGATATTGGATAACGGTTGAAATCTCATGTAACCTGTTTATTTCTCAACGTTATTTTCGTTACACAGAACAGGAATCATTCACACAAATAAGTAGTTGTAATTTTTAGCGGTGTTTTTAAAAAATTTATTTTAGAGGGGAGCCTGGGTGGCTCAGTCAGTTGAACATCCGACTTGGGCTCAGGTCATGATCTCCCCATTTTCGAGTTCGAGCCCCACATCAGGAGCCTTCTTCTGACAGCTCAGAGCCTGGAGCCTGCTTCGGATTCTGTCTCCCTCTCTGTCTGCCCTTCCCCACTGGCACTCTGTCTCTCTCTCTCTCAAAAATAAATAAACATCAAAAAAAATTTTTTTAATTTATTTTAGAGAGAGGGAGAGAGAGAGTATCCTAGGAAGTTTCCATGCTCAGTGCAGAGCCCACTCTGGGATCAGGACCTGAGCCGAAATCAAGAGTCAAACACTCAACCAACACTGCCAACACTTTAGCAGTTTTTAAACCTTGTAATCTTAGGATCCTCTTTAACTCTCTTAATTCCAGAAGCTTCAAAGAAGAATAGTGGGGATTTCCCCTCAAACAGATTCAAAACAGTTTCTTTTCTTTATATAATGATTTTATAAAGTTTATTTATTTTGAAAGAGAGAGAGCACAAGCAGGGGAGGGGCAGAGAGAGAAGAGAGAGAGAGAGAATCCCAAGCAGTCCCCACGTTCCCAGCGTGGAGCCTGACGTGGGGCTCAAACCCATGAACCATGAGATCGTGACCTGAGCATGAAATCAAGAGTTAGACGTCCAACCGACTGTGCCACCCAGATGCCCCTCAAATTCTTTATTTTGATATTGAAGTTAAACACAAGGTAACCCACTCTGACAATAAATGCTGTCTAGAAAGATAATATCATCATAATGTGTCAGGGGTTAACTTACTGTACATGCAACAATTACACCATGAGAAAAAATGTGCTCCAAACACCTGCGCCTCATCTTGCATTTTACTGGGTAGTTATTCTGGTATATCATCCGGCACAGTTGTGAATAGACACAGGCAGGTGTAGATTTTTTTTAAACAACAGAGTTGCCACCTTCCTAGCCAATCATACTTAAAAGAAGTTCTAATTGAACTTGCACAGCAATGCGAAGAAAAGCTTTATTTGGAGATCTGTCTTTCCGCCAAAGGGAAGTTGGGAAAATGTTGCCCTTACTCCCGTTCCTAGACATCCCTCACCTGGGCACCAGAAGGAGGATGGGGGCAGTTAAACCTCCAAGTCCCATGGGTCTTTCTAATCCCTTCCTAGCAGCCTACATCCTACTCAGTTGTTGGGGCTGTGGATGGCAGGAAGTCCAGGAAGCCTGCCAAGATAAGGGGGGCCACCCCCGCCAAGGGTTGTCAAAAACCTGAGCAGCCTGTGTCCCAGCCACCTGACACACTTGTTTGCTTCAGAAAAGTAGGTTGGTTAAGGTCTGTTAGAGAATCTGGCTGGAAAAAAAAAAAAAAAAGCCCCAGAAGCATGCAAGTCTTCCTGAATAACCACAGTGGAGACAGAGGGTTGTTCCTTGAGGGGATTTGGGGCTTTTAGTCCAAAAGTGGCTGTCACTTCATTTGCTTTTCTAGGGGTGAAAGGAAAGTATCCAGTAACTTCTGCAGGGACCTGACTTTATGGGGTTGGGTACAGTTTGTTCTGAGGAAGCTAGTAGACAGATGTGGTTCAGCAAGAGGAGAGCTATACTCAGAATAAGGAGGCCTTCAGTTCAGAATTACTAGCTGAGAGACCTGGAACAAGTCACTTGACCTTTCAGAGCCTCAGTTTCCTCACCGGTAAATGGATATAATATCTAACAGGGTTGTGGTGAGGATTTTACAAAACCATGTATGTGGAGCACCCAGCACTGAAACTCAAAAATTACTACTTACATCTGAATAGAATATACCTCAAATGGATACAAATCATTTTTTTAAGAGTTTTTAAATTTATTTATTTTGAGAGACAGAGAGAGAGAGAGAGAGAGAGAGAGAGAGAGAGAGAGAGGGAATATCCCAAGCAGGCTGAGCACTGTCAGTACAGAGCCTGAGGAGGGGCTCGAACTCCCAAACCGTGAGATCATGACCTGAGCCAAAACCAAGAGTCTGACACTTAACGGATGGAACCACCCAGGCGCCCCAGGATACAAATCATTTAAAGTCTGCTAACAGATAGCAGGGAAAGGAGGAAAGTGTGAGGAAATATGTACGTAGGCTAATGTCACTAAGAAATAGTAGGCACCTGGTCAATAGAAGTATTATTACTTCACTTTTGAGAGTTGAAAGGGACCTAAGAAGTTGTCTAAATAGACCCAGAACAAACTGCTGAAATGATCCACAGAACTGCAAGGAATCACAGATGCTTGTTTTCAGCTACTAAGTTTGGGGGTGATTTGTTATGCAAGAAAAGTTAACTGATACAAAATGTAATGGACATTTCTCATTCTTGCCTCCCTAGCATCCATTTTCCTTTATGTTAATAGCACCCACTTTTCTTCTACCAGTTTCCGTTTACGTGATTGTGGGAAAGCACAGTCTGTGGTGCACAGAGGTGGGCGTGTGAACCAGGCCTGGCCCATAAGTTGTAAACAGAAGTCTGCCAGGAGCCTCTGGGAAAGCTTTTTCCTTTTCTAATAAAGGAACAGTTGATGCTAGTGCCTTCCCTTCTCTTCTTACTGCTTCAAACTTGGCTGTGAGTTTTGGAGCTGCAGCAGCCATTTTGTAAGCATGAGGTAAAGACTAAGGGCATTTTGAGGATGTTGATGCACTGGCTGAACAACTAAATTAACAGTGGCAACTGTCTACCTCCAGACTTTGTGATATACAAAAATAATTAATCTTTGTTTTTTTAAAACACAGCTTATCTTTGTGTTGGTAGTCAAGTTGTCTGTTTCTTACAGTTGAAAGTATTCCTAACAAAGCATTTCATGAGCTAGAATAATTATCAAAGCCATAAAGAAATAGAGATCACTACAAGTTACAAATTATTTTTACATTCCTCTTTCTTCTTTGTAACTTCTAGTATTTAAAAATAATTTTTTTTTAAGTTTATTTATTTATTTTGAGAGAGAAAGAGAGAGGGTGAGAGAGAGAACAAGCAGGGGAAGGGCAGAAAGAAGGAGAGACAGAATCCCAAGCAGGGTCCATATCATCAGCGCAAAGCCTGATGCAGGGCTCTAACTCATGAACTGTGAGACGGTGACCTGAGACGAGATCAAGAGGCAGACTCTTAACTGACTGCGCCACCCCAGGAACCCCTCTAGTATTTTTTAAAATGCCTTTTAATAAGCATTTTCATGGTAATGAGAGGGGAGAGTGAAGATTGAAACAATTTGATAGCAACAAACTCAAAGGATAGAAACAGCCTGTTCTACTGTCAAGGGACAGACGTTACCTTGTGATGTTCAATTTCCTTATCTATCAAGTGGAGATAATATTTCCTGAGTATCTGCTTCATATGGATATTGTTAGAATTAAATAAGATCATGTTTAAAAATGTACCTGGTGCTAAATATCCATTTTTAATGTACTTCCTATTAAAGTGGGGGTTCAGATGTAAGTGGCTGGGAGCTAGTGGGTGCAGGGAAGAGAGCCTGGTATGAGACCCTGGACAGGGGCCCTTAGGTCACACCCCACATCCCAGTGCCAAATGCACTCCTTTCTGGGTGGTCTCTGTCCCACTTGTGCAAGGGGCAGCGGGGCCCACTCCATCTGCCTCTTTGAAAAGGGAGATTCCCACACAAGCTCCATTTCTCATCCTACTGACTCCTCCTTGGGATCAGATCCTTCTGTTGTTAATACGGAATCTCTTTCATCTCCGTGAGCCATAAGTAAGTACCCTTGAGGTTGTTTTCTAGAACTGAGCAGTAACTCCCTTCCCCCTGCTGTACCTGCAGCATTTTTCTGGCCTTCTACAGTTCTGGGTCTGTCTGTCTCTTCTGCTCTCTCTCTCTCGCTCTCTCTCAGGTAATCAGCATTCACAGACGTGTTCCTTGCGGTTACATCTTCAATGTTAACACATGTGAATGGCAAGTGAGTTTCTGGTGTGAAGTTCCTCCTTTGAAGTGTCTTAACAAGACACCAGGGACTGATGAAGGCATGGAAGTGATTCCCAGAATACTGAGACAGGACCTTCCTCTTCTGCAAGGAAAGGGGTGCTGCACCCCCCAAACCCCCAGACGACCCCAGACGAGTCCCCTAGCAGTTTCCTCCCATGCTGGCCTACAGACCTCTACAGAAAGTAGGGCAGCTCCGACTTCTTCCGCTACAGAGAGATCTCAGCCACACGGCTGCCGGGGCTCCCCTGACACACAAGCGCATCCCACACACTCACCGCCCACTGTGCGGCGCCCTCACCCGTGCTCACGCACGTCACGTGTCCGCTCCATCTGCTGGCACAGGCGCCGTGGGCACTCTCAGCCCGCAACGCGGAGGCGCGTGATAGCAGTGGCTCTTTCTACCGCGCAGGAAGACTTTACAGAGATTTTCTCTAATCGCTACACTGATTCTATACAGTAGGAGTTATTAACTACCTTTTCATGGAGGAGGGAACTGGCTCAGAAATGTGAAGGCACCTTCCTGAAGCCACAGAGCGGGTAAACGGTAGAACCAGATTCTGTTCCCAAATCAGGCTGGTGGTCCCCTGGTGCCATGCTGCCTCCCGGCCTGAAGCTAGGCCCCGCTGCCATTAGAGTATAGAACACCCAACCTGATGGGTCTCCAAGGGAAGAAACTGTTTTCTTCTGTTCGGCAGCGTGACTTTAGGCGGAAAGGGAGCTTGGTACTTAAGTGTGCTTCATCAGTGTTTTTCTTCCCTCTCCTTCCTCCCTTTACTTTGGCTGGAATGGAGTGTTGATCAAAAAATAAACGTAAACCATTCACTTCATTCATCACCAGAAATTGGTTTCAGCCAAAGGGCAGAGGAAACATCCAAAGAGAAACGCAGAGCTGAGCCACCTGCTTCAGCTCCTTGTCCAGCCCAGGGGCATTTCCTACAGCATCCCCAGAGCAGGGACCTTCAAGACCACAGAGGAGGCGTGGCTTCCACCAGTTAGCAGCAGCTACATTAAATTTGTCTAACTAGGGGCGCCTGCCTGGCTCCGTTGGTTAAGCATCTGACTTCAGCTCAGGTCATGCACTCACGGTGGTGAGTTCGAGCCCCACGTTGGGCTCTGTGCTGACAGCTCAGAGCCTGGAGCCTGCTTCCGATTCTTTGTCTGCCTCTCCGTCTCTCTCTGCCCCTCTCTTGCTCATGCTCTGTCTCTCTCTCAAAAATAAATAAAAATTTAAAAAATAGTAAATAAATAAATAAATTTGTCTAAATAAAGGTTGTTTCTTCCAACTCCATGCTTAGAGAAATTAATGTTTGAGAGGTTAAGAAGCTGACATTATATATATATATATATATATATATATATATATATATATATATATTTTTTTTTTTATATAATTATATATTATACTAATGTGTTAATATAATATGTAATTGTAATATATTATAATATGTTTTAGAATGTATTAGATAATATATAATATAATATAATATACAATATATAATATACCATATTATAATAATATAATATTTTATATCATAATTATTAGTATATAATATATAATAATTGCAATTACTATAATAATTACAATTATTAGATAAAATATATAGTAATTATAATTATTATCTAATAATTACAATTATTAGATATGATATATAGTAATTATAATTATTATATATTTTTTAATGAGATTTTTTTAATGTTTATTTTTAGTTAAGAGAGAGAGAGACACAGAGTGTGAGTGGGGAAGGGGCAGAGAGAGAGCAAGACACAGAATCTGAAGCAGGCTCCAGGCTCCGAACTGTCAGCACAGAGCCTGAAGCAGGGAGTGAACTCATGAGCTGTGAGATCATGACCTGAGCCAAAGTTGGATGCTTAACCTACTGAGCCACCAAGGTGCCCTGCAGACATGATATTTGATTCATTTTCTACTAAAATGAAGTTTATAACTGGAAGATAGAGAAAGGAGAAGCACATCCAACATATTATTAACACCTGGACATGTTATTAACACAGCTGCCTCTCTATAAATCCCAGGATGGAAAAAATGGAAAGGCCTCCATCAATGTTACACACGGAGGAGTCAAAAAGACAGAACCTTGGGCATATGCCTCAAAATGTCTTAGCGATTCAGCAAGCACTTAGAGGACTAGACTGTTTATAAGGAAGATAATGTAGAATAAAAGCAAACAAAAATTCTTTTTTTGTTGTGGAAAAAAACAAATAAACGATCAAAGAAATAATTATTCCTGTAACAAATACGTACTGATCAATTGTTATATGCCAGGCACAGTGTTTGGTGTTGGGGCTGCAACAGCGAACAATAAATGATAAATGAAGCCCAGCCCCTGGTCTTATCAGATTCACAGCCTGTTGGGAGAGAAAAACAAGTCAACAGACAACTTCCACACCCTGTGATAAGTGCTACAAGAGTAACTACTCAGGTTCTCATTCCTACCTTCCACCCTTTGTGCCCAAATTAATCTATAGATCAAAAACTGTCCCAGTCAAAATCCCAGCAGGCTTTTTTGGGGGTAGAAATTGACAAGCTGAGTTACAAAATTCATGCGGAAAGGTAAAGGACCTGGAATTGTCAAAACAACTTTAAAAAGAAGCACTAAATTGAGAAAGCAACTCTGATTTCAATACTTACCATAAAGTTCAGGCCATCAGGACACTGTGGTCTTGGCATAAAACGTGCCTGGAGGGTAGAATGTGAGTGGTCTTGGAGAGAAAAACATTGAAACAGGCAAGCCGTGGCCTATTCTGAGACTTACTGCTATCTCCCGCTAGTTGTGGTCTCTGGGCTTCAAAACAGGGGTGAATTAGATGATATGTTGGCTTTCTCACAGCTCTGAGAGGCCAAGTGCACGAGGGCACAGCTACAGCCTGCACTTGAGTTGAGAAGTAATGAATTTCACAAATAACTCGAGAATAACACTGGGCCATCATAAGCAGGGGAGGAGGTCTACATACTTTGCCTAGCAGATTGACATGAGAGAAGGGAGAATGACATGGGATGGATTCACAGTGTTCACTTCACATCACGCGCACGCACACACACACACACACACACACACACACACACACAGGGAGTAGACCCTCAGACCAATAAAGATTGGCCAATTCCCTCTTCCTCCCCTGCTGCTTCTGGCCAGAATATCCAGCTGTTCAACGAGGTGATCTCCCAGAATTCTTTCCGCCTGAACTTCCTCTCCCCCATCCCTTCCCCATCAAACCACAACTTTCCCTCCCTGAAATTTTGAGGGCTGCTTTGACAAGAATTGGAATCAGCCTGGTCCCAAACCTCTGCTTCTCCTCAGATGTCCTTGGTCAAGTCCCTGAACCTCTCTGTGCCACAGTGCCCTCTCCTGGGCAGTGGGGATAATAGTCGTACCTCTCAGGGTTAGGGTGGTGGATTAGTTACTGTAACTGCTCAGGACAGTGCCTGACCAGGCACTCTTTAAGTGTTGCCATTGTTATTATTTGGTTTATTCTATTCTTCCCCACAGGCCATGGTGGATACCACTTGACTCTAAGAGCCAAGGAATCTGCTGGGAGGGATGAAAATAAGAGACAGGAGAGAGGTGGTTGTGGCCATAGCATTCACTAACCTCATTCCCATCTCATCTGCCAAATCTATCTTTCCTCTTTTCCTCTCTGCCTCGGTGTCCTGCCCCCTCCACTTTGACTTGTCTTCACCCTCCTTCTGAATCAGGAATCAGACCTGGGAGATGGGGTCAGAAAGGGGGAGGAGGAGGTAATAAAAGAAGGGGACAAAAAAGAGAAGTGGAGATTTCTCTCTCCCTTCCTATCCCCTCCCCTCCCCTCCCCTCCCCTCTCCCCTCCCCTCCCCTCCCTCCCCTCTCCCCTCCCCTCCCCTCCCCTCTCCTCCCTTTCCCTTCCCTTCCCTTGTCTTCCCTTCCCTTCCCTCCCCTCTTTTCACTCCTCTCCTTTCTTTTGGGTCAGACTTCTAGAAAAGGGCCTAGATCCATTCCAGCCCTGCACTTTTGTAGAAAGAACTGTTAGCTGTGTTATAATCATACTGTATTAAGTAGGCTCCTTGTCCCCAGGGTCACATCACCAGAGGCTAGCCTGGGTCAGCCTCACTCTGAAGTCCAAGCTCTTTCTAGCTCCCCATACCTGGGAAGAGCAACCCACCCAGGCAGGGTGCCCTCCCCACTTACCTCTACCCTCTGCTGACCCCACACCCAGCAGTCTGACATACCTTCCCCTCTCAACTAAAGCAGCTGGCTTGCTTCACTCCCCCCACCCCAATTTCTGTCAAATTTTCTGCACCCACTGTTTGACATTCTCTGATGTTTTCTGATCTTAAGACAAGGATTAAATTTTTAATCAGCAAAGTACAATGTTCATTGAATTCAAGTATCTGGTAAATGTCATCAGTGGCGTCCAAACCTACTCTCCCACCCCCACTCCCACCTCTGGTCCCCACCCCACATTGGTGTAGCCCATGTGGGTGGGGAGCAGAAAGCCTGGGGTAGGGCTTCTCATTAGCTTGAGAGGTTGCTTGCATCAAGTGCCCTCCTCTGAGCCCAGGGTTGGGTGCAGCCTGGGAGTGAGCAGGGGCCCTAGAGCCTTGTGAGTCCTCTGTTACCTATGGTGGCACACTGATATTTTGGAGGCTGAGCCCTCCTGTTTACCTGCTTCAGTTTTGATGGTTTCTACATGTTCCTACTGGGTCTCACTTTCTCTCCTGTCCTATTCTCCCCTCTCCTCTGCCTGGGTCAGATTGCCATAATGGTTCTCCCTCCCTTGTCTGTCTGTCCATCTCTCTCTCTTTCTCTCTCTCTCTCTCACACACACACACACACACACACACACACACACACACACACACTCCACAACCGCAGGAAGGACTAGCACAGAGAAGCCCAGAACAGGGAGTGGACTGATGAGCTGGGAAATAATGGAGATGATTGCAATGCTCCCAAGAGTGCTCCCATCTGCATAAGTGAGCTTGGAGAGGGAAGAAGAAGCTGTTCTTCCTCCCAGAGTCCTCATGGTCTGCCAGGGGACAAGTCCCCACCTCCAAGCACATATATAATGACCCAGAGGCTACACAGGAGCCTGTGTGGTAGATATTGGGCCAGTGTATGAGGGAGGACAGCACCAACCATGGACACTGGCCTGAAGGTGGGGGTGGGGGGTAGGAAAGAGAGGGGGTTTGTCTCAGAGGAGCCACTCTGGAGTGCAAGAGGGCTGGGGGAAGGGGGAGGACGCTGAGGTGGAATCAGATTGACATACAATGAAATATTTGCCAGAGACTAATTTCTCCTCAAAGGAAACCCATTCTTAGGCCCTTCATCTGTGTATTTATTTCAGAGCCATTTAGTTTTCCCTGATCCAGGGACAGGAGGAAATATTGCAGAACAGGAAGCTAAATGTGGTGTTTATTCTTTGTTGGGACAACCTTCCTTCAGCCCACATCCCCAAGCCTACCTTCTCCCATCCCAGAAGACAAGAACAATAAATACTTATTTTATGTCAGTTGCTCTCCATAGACTTACATCATCAATCCCAGACTTTAGCCTCTACTACAAAGCTGTAATCATCAAGACAGTATATTATTGGCACAAAAACAGACACATAAACCAATGGAATACAATAGAGAACTTAGAATTGGACCCACAAATGTAAGGCCAACTAATCTTTGACAAAGCAGGAAAGAGTATCCAATGGAAAAAAGACAGTGTCTTTAGCAAATGGTGCTGGGAGAACTGGACAGCAACATGCAGAAGAATGACACTGGACCACTTTCTTACCTTATACAAAAAACAGTAAACTCAAAATGGATGAAAGACCTAAATGTGAGACAGGAAACCATCAAAACCCTAGAGGAGGAAACAAGCAACAACCTCTTTGACCTCAGCTGCAGTAATTTCTTGCTCGACACGTCTCCAAAGGCAAGGGAATTAAAAGCAAAAATGAACTATTGGGATCTCATCAACATAAAATGCTTCTGCACTGCAAAAGAGACAATCAACAAAACTAAAAGGCAATCAACAGAATGGGAAAAGATATTTGCAAATGACATATTGGACAAAGGGCTAGAATCCAAAATCTAGAAAACACTCACCAAACTCCACACCCAAAAAACAAATAAGCCAGTGAAGAAATGGGCAGAAGACATGAATAGACACTTTTCCAAAGAAGACATCCAGATGGCCAACAGACACATGAAAAGATGCTCAACATCACTCATCATCAGGGATATACAAATCAAAACCACACTGAAATACCACCTCACACCAGTTAGAGTGGCTAAAACTAACAACTCAGGAAACAACAGATGCTGGTGAGGATGTGGAGAAATGGGAACCCTCTTGTACTGTTGGTGGGAATGCAAACTGGTGCATCTGCCCTGGAAAACTGTGTGGAGGTTCCTCAATAAATTAAAAACAGAACTACCCTACGACCCAGCAATAGCACTGTTAGGAATTTATCCAAAGGATACAGGGGTGCTGATTCAAAGGGCACAAGTACCCCAATGTTTATAGCGGCACTTTCAACAATAGCCAAATTCTGGAAAGAGCCCAAGTGTCCATCAACTGATGAATGGATAAAGAAGATGTGGTTTATACATCCAATGGGATACTACTTGGTAGTGAGAAAGAATGAAATCTTGCCATTTGCAGCAACGTGGATGGAACTGGAGGATATTATGCTGAGTGAAATAAAGTCAGTCAGAGAAGGACAGATACCATATGTTTTCACTCATATGTGGAACTTGAGAAACTTAACAGAAGACCATGGGAGAAGGAAGAGGAAAAAATAGTTTCAAACAGAGTGAGAGGCAAACCATAAGAGACTCTTAAATACAGAGAACAAACTGAGGGTTGATGGGTTGATGAGAAGGGAAAATGGGTGATAGGGGCATTGAGGAGGGCACTTGTTGGGAGGAGCACTGGGTGTTGTAAGCAATGAATCATGGGAATCTATCCCCCAAACCAAGAGCACACTGTACACATTGTATGCTAGCCAATTTGACAATGAATTATATTATTAAAAAAAGGAAATGTTCTGTATCTTGATCGCGGTGGTGGTGTACAAATGTGTCAAACCTCACTGAAATGTCCGTTTGAAATGGGTGCATTTTATTGCATATAAACTATCCCTCGATAACTTAGATTTTTAAAAATAAGAAAGCACGACATTCATTGGGCTTCAGTTTGAACAGCCTGCACCTTTTGTACTCCTCCATTTGCCCTGGACTATTCTGCCTGGAGGCTTTTTCTTTTTTAATTTCTTTTTTATTTTTTATGTTTAATTTTTTTTTTTACATTTATTTATTTTTGAGAGAGTGAGACAAAGTGAGAGTGGGGGAGGGGCAGAGAGAGAGGGAGACACAGAATCCAAAGCAGGCTCCAGGCTCTGAGCTGTCAGCACAGAGCCCAACACGGGGCTCGAACTCACAAACCGGTCAGGTCATGACTTGAGTCCAAGTCGGATGCTTCAGCAAATGAGCCACCCAGGCGCCCCATCTGCCTGGAGACTTTTTCCGAGTGCCACAGGGCCCGCCCTCGAGAACAATCCAAGAGTTAACCCGCCAGCAGCTCTGGTGGACCCCTGGGCCTCCAAGCGGGAGGAGGCGACACAAGTTCGGTCACAAAGGCCAGCTGAAGGAGGCGGTGGGTGGGGACCTTTCGTGTCGCCTCCTCGCCGGGTGTGGGGGTCGGATCAAGCCAACCGCCAGGGGGTGTCGCGCGTGCAAACCCAGCAAGGCCTGACCTCAGCGAAGCGCGCCTCCGCCCACTTGCTCAGGCCCCCGCGGGGAGGCCGGATGGACGAAGCGGGACTCGGAGCGCCTGTCCCCTCCTGGTCAAGGACCCCGCCCTCGCGTCCCAGAGGCCACGGAATGGCACGGTGGCGTCCTGAGACCTGGGTGAACCCGATTCGGCGGGGCGGGCGCGAGGACGCCGTCCACTGCAGGCCCCTGGCCCTGAGGCAGGCAGGAGAGCAGCCTAAAAAGGGCGGAGCTGGAAAGGACAAGCCTCCCTCCCGGGAGCACCCCGCCGAGGAGGTGCCTCCCTCTGGCTCGTCGGAGGCCCGCTAATCAGGACTCACTCGGGACGCGACCCCACGGGCTCGGAATCGCCAGGAGCTTTCAGGCACACTGCGCCCCACTCATCGCCCACTGAGGTGCGTCTTACGGACACAGCCCAAATCTGCGCGCTCATGGGCTCCTGCGACCGCCTAGACCCTCCTGTCACCACCCCCATCCCTACTCCTGGCCCGCACCGCTCATCGACCAGACCAGCCTCCCTCCCCCAACCCAGCACACATCCTCATTCTCCGGGGCCCAACCCAACACACACACACACACACACACACACACACACACACACACACCCCTACACCACGACCCCCCACTTCACCTCCCGCTCCTTCTCCCTCTCAGATATCTTCTAATTGACTAATGTCTGCAATTGCAACCGTTTCCATGTAAACGTAAAAGATTTTCTTTTTTTTTAATTTAACTTTTTAATGTTTATTTATTTTTGAGAGTGAGAGAGCACACGCAGGGGAGGGATAGAAGGAGAGGGAGAGGGAGACACAGAATCCAAAGCAGACTCCAGGCTCTGAGCTGTCAGCACAGAGCTTCACTCTGGACTCTGAACTCCCAAACCGTGAGATCATGACCTGAGCTGAAGGCAGAAGCTTAACCACTGAGCCACCCAGGCACCCCTTCAAAGATTTTCCTGTAAAGATTGTTGATGTTCAGTAGGCTTACTAGCAGCTTAATGTTTAAAAATCAACAGTTGAAAGCAAACAGCGTTTGCACATCTCGTCGGCTGGTGGCTGGCTTCCCAGCTCTCACTGGGAAGGAGGCAAGGCCTTGAAGATTGTGCCAGGTATCACTCCCAAGTGAGTAGGGAGAGGGTTAACATTAGGCAGGGAGAGATAAGGGACCCTCGGGGAGGCAGAGTGCACCTGCAAGTGGGAGGCTGAAGAAGCAGTGAGGTTTGGAAGGGAAAAAAAGGATAAACATATTCCAGACCTGCCTGGGTTTAGGGCCATGCGTGGAGTCTCACAAACTTTCTGATAAGGTCCCAAAACAGTCAGAGACAAAATTCCTCAGTGGCTACCCAGTTGGGACCCCTCTCCCCCTAGAGAGCTTTATACTTTCCCTCAATAAACTCTATCGCTTTGCTCACTCTCTGTTGTCCGTGAGATTCATTCTTCAATTCTGTGAGATGAGGACCAGCATCTCTCCCACTCTCCTGTAACACAAGGAGGAAAATTCAGCGCTCCCATCCCCACGGGCCACCCACATAGCTCCATCACGAGGAGCTCTGAGGGGCCCCAACAGCCCTCACTTAATCAGCTACCAGCACCTCTGTGTGTCCACCTCCCAACCCTCATCAAAATATATCAGAGCACATGCTCCATCACGTGCCTTCCTGGGCTCAACTCAGACCCTGGCTGGAACAGACCATGCTGGGTCTGGGAGTCCGTGTGCATAGAAGTTACAGAGAAACATAACCGTGTGCCAGAGTGAAAGGGAAGTCCAACGTTCCAAACCTGTGGCAAGCCAAAGGGCCCACCCTAGCCTGTCCCTCCTAGACAGTGTGGCCTCTCCTCTTTGCCCACAATTCCCAGCTATCTGGTTCCCTGCAATCGCCACAGTTCATCTCCAAACTCCTCTTCTAGCCTTTCCTTGCAATTAGCCAACTTTTGAATGGTGGCCCCTTAAAACATGAGTAACCAAAAGTACCGATGCACGCTTAGTAAATATTTGCTTTTGTATGAGTACTGCCCGGAAAGGGACTCCAGTGGAGGGGTTACAGGCCCTGGGGAGGGCACTGTGTTGGGCTTTCAGGTTTTTCAAGCAGTGGAGAGGCAGTCACTGGTCTTGTGCACGGGGTGGGTGCAGGCACTCACACCTCTGACTGTGGGAGAGACCAAGGCAAGCAACCATTAGGGAATGGAGAGATAATCACAGTTTGAAAATATGCCCCATCTCCCTCCCTCCTCTCTCTGCACCCCCAGGCAACCCCTGCTTTTGGCTCAAGGCCTCATTACTTCTTTTATGGAGTATTACCAAAGCTGCTAACTGGTTTCCCTGTCTGTATAGTCACCCCGTCATCTAGCCTGACAGCCCTGTCTCTAATGTGGCAACCTGCCTCTGCGCTGGCCCGCAGGCCCTTGCAAGTTTCTTCATTGTCTTGAGGTAGAATTCAGACTGTACAGCATCCAGCTTCTTTCTGAGCCCAGCCTCGATCAATTCTCAGCCTTGTCTCTCACCATCACCCCTTACTCCTTATATTCCAGCCACAGCTAGCTACTTACTTGAACTTGTCTCAAGACTTCCTCCTTTACAAATGCTTTCCCCTTGGCCTGTGTTCTCCCTTTCCTTTACACACACACACACACACACACACACACACACACACACACACACACACTTTTACCTGGCTGATTCCCACTCACCTGTAAAGACTTGGTTCCCAGGATGCCTTCCCCATGCTGGATTTAGTTTCTTTTCTAAACAGTTTCTACTGTAGCACAGAGGACACACCTCTATCGTGACATTTATTACCCAGTTCATCCCTCAGCCTCTCTCATCTTTTCTAAGCATTAATTGTAAAGCATTTGGGCTCTGGGTAGCTCAGTCCTGGAGGAGATGCCCAGAACAGAGTCCATGTGTGCTGCAAGAATATGACCTTTAGAGCTAAGCAGACCTGGGTTCAAATCCTATTCTGCTTTATTTTTTCCTGTGTGATCTTTGGCAAATTATTCAACCTCTCTGAGTTTTAGATTTCTTGTCTGTAAAATCAGAATATACCTGACCTTATGGAATTGTGGCGAGGATAAGATGACAGTGCACATCAAAAATGTCTGTACGTCAATTCTCACTTTAGCATGCACTTTTTCCTGGTCCTGAACTCTCAGCCAGTGACACAGTTACTGAAGGGAGAAACCTGCACTATATATTGGTCATTGACTGGGGGCATATACAGCATTCTGGAGAACATTGCCCTGCCCAGTGTTGGCACACAACTTGTGTTGACATAGAGGGTCCAAAAGATTGTTCTACCATTCCTTCAGGCCGTTTACTTTAAGGTGATCATGCACATGGTAAGACCCGTGAATTCTATGATCATGAGCCCATTACCATACTTCATCTGCTGTTAAATGAGCTCCTTGGTCAGAAGCTCTACTTAGTGGAACACCAGGACAATAAATAAAATATTCTATAAGACTGTAGATGGTGCTTTTGGCAGAAGCATGTGAACAGGGAAGAAAAATCCACGTCCAGAGTAGGTATCTACTTGTGAGAAGAAGCACTACTCCTTCCACTATGGAAGTGTTCCAAGATAATCAACCTAGCACCAAGTGGCTGGCTCCTCACCCTGGAAAATGGTGCCAACATCGAGGGCTCAGTGCTGGTCTCTGCTGTTGGCAGGTTGAGCGCTCAGTAACCATATCAGACTTGATGCATAGGAGCCCATATCATATAAGTCATATATACAAATCATATAAACTGATTTATATCAGTTTAGAATAGTTCAAACACATACCTCTTCCCCCTTATCCTTATCACCAATTTCCCAAATACATTCCCCCCAATACTCTGAACCTAAAAGCCAAACCTTTAGCCCCCAGCACACACATCCCCTTTCTTTAGCATCTATCTGTACCTCTGACCATCTCTCTTTTCAGGCAAAATGAGCACCTATGCGTACTGCTGTAAGTTCTGCACACTGGGAAGACTTTAGTGTCCCCTCTGAGTGGGGTAGTAATGCTGTAGCTTTCTGCCTTCAGGTAGTACCTGGAATCATTCCAATCATGCAGAAGCAACTCATAGCATGAGGAACCATCAGTGAAGCGGGTCAGACTTTTTTTTGTTTCTCAGTCAACTGGTCATAGAGAACTTCTCGTGAGACCATAGGTATGGGGTGAGAAAGAGGAGGCGGTTTATTTTTGTAAAATATGTATTCATTTTTGAGAGAGAGTGTGTGAGCAGGGGAGAGACAGAGAGGGGGACAGAGGATCTGAAGCAGGCTCTGTGCTGTCAGCAGTGAGCCTGATGCAGGGCTTGAACTCACAAAACGCGAACCGAAGTCAGATGCTCAACCCACTGAGCGACACAGGCACCCAAGGAGGTGGATTAGTAGGAATCAGAGCCATGGGAATCTGAGGCACATGTTCACGCAACTTCCTTTTTTGCCTTTAGAACTTGCTCAAGTCCAATCGTGTATACATACCACTCCCACTGATAATGGAATACTGCTGTGAATGCCCATTTTTATGGCTTTGTGGCCAAAACACCCTGTTTATGATGGGCGGCTCAGGTCATAGGTAACATGGTGATTCACAAACATTTAATCTCTAGTAGGGTCCAATAAATGCTGGAAGCTATCCTTCAAAAGGAAAATAGTTATCTGAAGAGAATGGCATAGTTTGATCCATTATCCTAAGAGTTTACTCTGACTCGTCTTCAGAGGCTGCCAAAGGCTCTCTACAGTGTCTGTGGCTCCATACAGTGCCAGACATTTTAAGCACCATTGGATGTGACAGTTAGTATGGCCCTAGGGGCAGATAAGTTTGCACAGCAGTGTGTAGTTTTTGCAGAGCCTTCCCTTGTTCTGGATCCTACTCAAAACTGGCAGACTTTTGACTTTTCTGACAAATTAGTCAGAGCAGCAAATGAAGAATATGTTATTTTCAAAATCCAAAAGAGGTCTATGAAGCATTGTACCTCTTCCTTCCTGGGAGAAGATACCAGGGGCAGTGGCTTGTCTTTTACCACGAGAGTATTTTGATAGGCAAGAATACTTTGATAGGCCTCCAATCGCCAGGATCCTTGAAAATTTACCAGAGTGGCAAGCTCCCTAATCTCTGTAGGATTTATTTTACACCATCTGGCATGCATGTGTCTTACCAAAGCGTCTAGAGCACTTACTGCTTCCTACTCAACAGGTCCATCCAACATCATGGTATCCGTGAGGTTGACAGAGCTCTGAGGAAAGAGATGAAAGTGTATTGCTGGCCTTGCCAATTGAAAGTAAACTGTTTCTGGTGATCTTTACGAACAGGTGCAAAGAAAAGACATTTTCCAGATCAATACCTGAATAACAGGTGCAAGGGATGTCTTTGCTCCAGTAGAGAAACCATGTCTGGAACAGAAGCTGACACTGGAGTCAGCCTGGTTAAGTTTATGATCATGCACTGTTATTCTCCAAAACCCATTTATTTGTATTCTACACAGAGTAAACAGGCAAGCTGAGAGAGGATAATCGCCACTACCACATCCTTCAAGTCCTGCTGGTGACACTCATGTCTGCAGTCTCTCCGGGAATGATACCACTTACCATTTTGGTAGGTACAGGCAATTCTAGAAGCTTCTGCTTAACATTTCCCACCATAATAGCCTCATTGTATGTGTTAGTGAACCAATATGGAGTGGAAATAGAAGTGGTTCTTCTCATTCCTATCCCTAACGATTCACTAGCAAAATGCTACTTCTCATTCCTAAAACTTAGGGCACTGCTGATTTAGAGGTATTAGTTTCCAAGAGAAAGATGTCTCCCCCGGGGGAGACAAAAAATGATCCTATTAACATAGGGACTGACATATGCCACCTGGCTATGTAGAGACTGCCACCTGGCTACTTTGAGTTTGTTTTTCAGAAATCTCAATCCTGCAGCTACAGGAAATAAAGGTTTATTTTACGGCAATCACAGAACAATCCTGCTCCCTTACGTATGTCTTGAGTTGGGAACTTATAGTCCTTTGCTTATAGTTTTCTTTCTCCAAGTTCTTGAGTGCACTCAGAAGCAACCAACTAACCTTATTGTACTCTTTATTTCCATTACATTGTTCAGTGGTAGCAACTACTTGGTCACCCAGAGCCCTGCCTACTGTAGGTATCTGGTTCTAGCTGAGTTCAGGTGGTAACTAATGTACCTGTCTTGCCACCACCTGCCATGGTCTACCGGTGTCTCCTTTACCATGAGCAATAGGGTCATTAATGCCTTTAAATCTAATCATATTAACTCAAGATTCCCATCCTTAAGGTTCTATTCTCTGGAACTATTTCTACTACCTATAAGGCATTTGCTATCAATTTGATAATGATACTAATGGTGTTAGTCAGGGCTCCGTCAGGAAGGGAGAAATAGTAACAGTAATTGTGTAATAAGGGATTTAGTAGAGGAACAAAGCTTTAAACATTCTTGGAGAAACTAGGGAAATAAGCATATGAATGGAAAAGTTGGACGATCAGAGAAAAGTCACTAATCAACCTTCTCAAATCAGGCATATCCAACTGTTAGAGCAGGATATAAAGAGCTGGTGGAGAAGTTTATGTGGGACACTGTTTCCTCTCCATCTGAGGGTTGGCTCGGGGTTGCTGTGGGTCAGAAGGGCTAGATTTGCTGAGAAAAGCTTGATGTGGAATGAGGGAAAATGAGTACAGCCTGGAACCTGCTGGCACCTGTAATCATGACAGCCTTCAGAGAGTAATTGCTATTGCTGCACTTCTCTGCCTTCCAACTTCAGTAACTCTAATCTGGAACTATGCAGGGAAGAGAATTCTGGGAAATATTGTTTCAACCTACCCAAACCACCACAGTACAAAACCGCCACATGCCATGTATTAGCTGCCTGATGTTGAGCAAGTTGTTTCATGTCTGTGAGTTTCTCTAAGTCTCTTTTCCACCTCAGGATTTGGACATTGTCTTCTGGAACATTGTCTCGGGTTTTCTGGAATATGCCCTGTTGCCGCGTATGTCCCACTTACAGGCCTCTTGACAGGGGCACTACCTCCTCTCACTGGCCACCTATGACTCCCTCTCAGCCCTAGGATTTGTGGCGGCCTTTCCCTAGCTGGGGTTACCTCGCCCTTCCAGGCAGCCCTCTTGGGCAGTCCGCATAGGCCCTCGGAAAACATACAAACATCTGTGGTCTGCTGAGCTCTGGATGTGCAGCTTGCTCCCAAGAGAGTTCTCTGGGCTTACTGTTCAGGACCGCAAGCCGACCACAGCCACTGACCTCTAGATCATTTTCAGGCCTGAGTCCCTCTGTCCCCCGCTGTCCAATTGATTTAGGTCAAGCTCTTTTGAGTTCTTTTCTGCAATCCCCCTAAGTAGGGTATAGTAAGGATCAACAGCTAAATCTTCCCCTTGGCTGGGGAACTCTCCAGATAGATCATCACTACCACCTGCCTTTCTACTTGAACTCTTAGCCCTCTCTTATATATTCTGGAGGTGGGTAATGGACTATTGATCACCCCTTTTACAAATCTGTAGAAATACTCTACCATCTTGACTAGAATGTGGGGGTAGTTAAGAATAGTTGATGCCTAGCTTTCTTTTCCAAACTTTGGAGCCTCTGTCCACATTTTGAGATGGGGAAAGTCCCATTTAACATACTGTTACCTATATAAAGAGCCTAGCATGATGCGTAACACATGGTAGACATTCACTAATAGAGGCGATGATGGATTGCCAAACACGTGGATCGATCCAGACTTCTAAATGGCTGGAATCCTCTCGCCCTAAACCAGTCTAAAAAGGAGTTTGTAGCCTCATGTAAGGCTTAAGAGGTAGTTGCCTGGTCCTCCTTATGCCCAGTCTACGTGTCTATTACAAATACAATGTCTAGAGCCCTGAGTCCAGTAGCTCCTGTACCCGTGCACACACCCAGATCCACAACCCACACTCAGGGACGAATCGCAAGCCCAAGGAAGTCGGGAACCAGCTTAGCTGCTCACACTGGGGGAAGAGAGAAATGAGCTTTCTCCTGTTCTGAAGTCACATCTCAGCCACAGAAGGTGGAGTGGGAACATGCAGTCGTGTGCTGAGCCATGTGTAGCCAGCATGCCCTGGTCTGACATGCAGGCTGGCATCTGTCTTCATTAGTCAGTCTCTGTGCTAATCTAGTTTTTATATATTTTTGAGTAGCAGCCTTGTTTGTGGGCATGGAGATACTCCAATCCACAGATGCACAGAAACACCAGCAGCATATGTATATACACAGCACATGCAGTTACTTTCCTGAAGTTTAAAAGCAGAAGCTACATGAATTTGGAAAATATAAACTCAGCTGACTGACCTGGGGTGTGATAACATGCTAAGGAAGCATTCTTCTATTTCAAAGTCTTTCTCTTGGCCTCTTAGCCTTTGTGACTTCATTTCTTCAGTTGTTAGGTCTCACAAGTGGCACCAGAAAGGGTTAAAGGAGACACAAGCACAGCCTCCAAGAAATCCCAAACCCAGAAATACACAACCCAGAGTTGTCATTTTCCAGATTGCAGGCGCGTACTGAGAAAGATTCAATTAAAACACTAGGGCTGGGATTGGCAAAAGTTTTCTATAAAGGGTCCGACAGTAAATATTTTAGGCCTTCTGGGACATATGGTCTCTTTGCAATGTCTCAGTTCTGCTGTCCTAGCAGGAAAGTAGTCATAGACAAAACAAACAAGTGAGAGCAGTGATGTTCCAATGAAATTTTATTTGCAAAAGGAGTCAGTGGGCCAAATTCAGCCCACGGGCCTTCGTTTGCAGTCTCCCACTCTAGAATCTAAAGAAGCCAGAAGTCATCAAGACTGGCTTCACAGGTATTCCAAAGGTTGATAGGGCCTTCACACTATGTCCTCCAAAAAGGACAAAAATCAACTATTTTGGGTGTGGCATCAGTTTTCTTCTATTACGTGCTGTGCCTTGATATTTTGATGTTCGTCTGAATGAGTTACCCCAGTCCCTCCTTTTTGTCTTTACTTCTCTCTTTCTGTGTGTATTTCTCTAAAGGCTTCCCATTCTTCATTCTGTCCCCTTGCACTCACAGGGTTTGGAGACTTTAGAATAAGACCCCTTCACATGCATCCTTGCTACAATCCTGGCTTCTTTTCAGGTTCCTCATCTGTACTGGAGTACAGAGGCATGTAAAGAACACTTGTCTGGATCACTGGGTAGGACATACTGTGTGACTTTGAGCCAATCACCTAACCTCTCTGAGCCTCCCTTTCCAAATCTGTCAAAGAGAAAAGTTGCCTAATTGATCTCTAAAATCCCTTCTAGCTCTAAGCTTATGATTTTAGGAAGCTTCAGCCTCAACCTGAGGCAACTGTCTGGGACCATTAATTATGATGTCACTCTCAGACCTTAATGAGACTGCCAGGAGGTCACAGAAATTAGCCACATGATCTCTGGTAGTCGGCAACCTTCCTAAGGCCTCACAACTGGGGAGGTGAGGATACCAGATAATGTGAGAGAATCTGGAGAGTCCAGCCCACCGACAAATGACTCCAGGACCCCTATGCTCCAGGAAAATTAGTTTGCATTCCTAAACTGCCTTTGAAGTTGCTACAAAATGTGCACTAATATTGACTTAGTTGGAAACATGACCCTAGGGAGCTCCTGTTGGAAGTGGGAGGCTTTCTTTTCTCCACCAGACCCTCTTGTGTTGTGTGGAGCTCTCCTGGCTGTGTAAGGGACACCCCTCAAAGCCCACCAAATAAATATATGAACAGGTCTTGAGGAAATGGAGGCAAATTCCAGCATATGCCAAAGGAAAGGGGCTTTTTCTGTAAGCAGAGATGAGGGACATCAGGGAGGGTCAGGGAACCAGGACCTTGGGTGAGGCGGGAGCAGGTGGAAGTTGGCAGTTGAGGTGGGGGCAGTGGGGGAATTTAACACAAAATCACCCCCATTCTCTTGGCTCATAGTCCAGTCGTTTGTGGATGCAGCAGATGGGCAGGGGGCTGGCGCCCTCCCTCTGCCTCCTGGACACAGTCTCAAGGGATGGGGAGGGAGTGGAGAAGCCCTCCTGGCCTCCAGGAGAGCAGGCTCTTATTGTCTGACTCTGCTAAAGCTGCCTCATTTGTAGCCTAAATAATTCACTCACCAATCTCTCAAGGAACATTAGAAGAAAAACAAAACCCAACCCAGCCCTCATGCTCAGGTTCCCACTGCAGGCAAGTCCGGCCAGGAGGCTGGCAGGCAATCCCAAGCTGCAGAGATGGCCTGCCTTCAAAGGTTCATCGGACAGGCAACCTTCCAAAAATGGCCTGGGGTCTGGTTTTGGCCAGCTTTTTGAGCTAAGAATGGTTTTTACATTTTTTAAAGGCTTTTTAAAAAGACAAAACAAAACAAAAAAACAGCAGCAAAGAAAAATTTGTCAGAGACTTCCAGTGGCCTGCAAAGCCTAAAATAATTGCTATCTGGCCCTTTCCAGAAGACTTGCCAGTCCCTTAATCCATTCCCTGGTCTTGAAGGAAGTGATGACAACCTCTGACCTATTCCTTCACTTACCCCACTCCCTGACACCACTAGGTGCAGAGATTCAAAGTTGGCAGACTTCTGATATTTACAGTCTAGTGAGAAGCTGGCATCATTTCCCACTCCATTACCAAAAGCAGAACTAAATACAAACAGGAAGATAAACCCTCGAGTAGGGTGAACAGTCTTGGTTTGGCTGCTTGGGGAAGAAGGGAAAGAAGCAGGGAGAGGCTGAGATTCAGCTTCAACCCATCCTCTGGGGGGGAGAATTCAACATTGGTCTCTGCTGACACCCCTCCCCTCGAGCTCCACTCCCTTCCACACATGCCCTGTGATCCTGGTGATCCCAGCTGATCCCAGCTCATCTTCACAGTCACTGAGCCTGTAATTCTTTTACTGATGAGATATCCAACTAGCCCGTATCTCTGAGTCTCTGAAGCCTGCGTGTCATTCTGACTCTGACAAACCTCAATCCTGGACAGGGGCTCCATCCAGCCCTGCAAGGGCTCCTCTACTGCCCAGCAGGGCCTTTGAAGGGAGAGGACTATGACCATCTCTGGACTCCACCCAGAGCCTCTCCTGAAGCCAGAGCCTCTGGGAGTTACATACAAGCCTAAGCATTCGGGGAGGGATGCGTCAGCCTAGACAATAGGGCTGCCAGCTCAGAGTGTCTCAGGTGTAACTGGGCCAAGTGACCTCTGAGCTGTCATGGGGGCTGTTAGTAATTTTGGAGGCTGAAGGCAGAGTGGAGATCCGGTGGTCCCACCTAGCATCTAGGTATTCTGGATTACTTCAGATAACAAGGACCTGTTCTGGCATCTCCCAAGAAAAATGGTGCTGCTCTCCTGCCAGTCCTTTGCAGCCTCCTGTTCCTGCAAACATGGAAGGCCCAGGTTGGAATCCCACATCTGGGCTAAGTGAAAGGTCTGAGAGATTTGGGAGCCCAAACTGGGAGATCTTGACCAACTCATCTTAGTCTCGGGGACTCAGCTTCCTCATCTGTTGAAATAAGCAAACAAACAAAAACCTGAGGTGCTTGGATGGTGGTAATTTTAAGGTCCTGTCCGTCCCATACCCAATGAATAGCCCAAACCAGGCCACACCTCTGCAGAAGCTTTGCTGGAAAGTTGACTGGCTTCATCTCAGCTTTCCTTCCCCAAGTCAACCCAGTCCCATGCAAATGAGATACAGCTGGTCTCTCATCAAGGGGAGGGGGTTTCCCCTCAGCATGTTGGCAGCTTGCTGGGTGTTCAGACCCATGTGAGGGAGGGAAGTGGAGGGGGGTGGATGTGACCTCTTGTCTTCATGCCTTGTGGCGAGGAGGTGGCTGAAGGGCCGTGGGAGTCTCACCCTCGCACCCCCAACAGGCCCACAGCATGTGACCCGGAAGCCGCACACAGTGTCTTAACCTAAATTAGCTCAATTGTCTTTCAACAACTCTCCAATTTGACTGGACATCCCTCAAGGGCAGGGACGGTATCTTGACCTTCTTCTGGGTCCCCCAGGAGAACCCAGCACAACACTAGTTATGTGGCCGGAGATCCGTCCTTATCGGCTGAGCAACTCAGTTGAAATGTCCCTGGAAAAAGAGATCTTGCACTTGGCACAGGGCATGTGTCCAGGTAAGTGAATCTCCATTTTTGCTGGCTGATAACGATACCATTCTTCAGTCCAGGGCTCAGTCAAGCTGTCTTGTCCAGGCCGTGACCCCAGGAGCTATCTTGTGACCTAGAGAGCGGGTGATGGGGAAGGTTAGAGAAGGGAATGCCCAAGACTCCCCAGGAGATGTAGGTCATATAAAGGTCGTTGCTGTTGATCCCTTCTCCCTAAAGCAGTGCAGGCTGGGAAAGCATGGCTGGCGTGGCCCACACAAACATAAATCAAGCACCCCTCACCACTGCTTGCTTCAGAGTGGCTAACCAAACTGCAAACACCGCAATCTATAGGCTATAAACCCAAACCTATAAAATAGTGACAAATGTCACGAGCTCTCTGGCGGGTCTCGCCGTCTTCCGGTCTTGACTATACTCAGGATGGCGTCTCCCTTGCCTGCTTGCAGACAGGATGCTCTGCTTTACATCTAGTCACACTTTTTCTTGCCGTAACTCCTCCTGTTCTGTGTCCTACGAATATGTTGCTCTCTTCAGAACCCTGAAGGCCACCTTCTCCTCTCTGTTTACATGTCTGCTTGTCTGCTCTGTGTGGTGGTGGGAAGGGAAGGCAGAAGGCAGGCTTCTGGCTTGCCCCAAGTGTCACTGATCTGCACAAATGCTGATGACAGAGCCATGCAACTGATTAGTTATGACACACATGGAATTGCTAATGAGTTTGATAAAATTTTCATTACCCCTTGTTCTGCGGGGCAGGCAGCAAACCATGAAAGTAATAATCCTCTTGGGTGCTGTTGCAGTAAGATGAGAGGAGGACAGGTGTGAGCTGCAGGGAGTTAATCCCGGGGGTGGGGTGGGTCTGCAGTAGGGGTGGGTGGGCAGAGATTCCCCTCAGAATTATCTGAACAATTTCCTAATTCTCTACTTCGTTCTTAAGGACCTGACATTTTCTGGGAGTCAGACTCACCCTGGGAAGAAGAGGAAACGCAGGCATATGGAGCATTAGGGATTTGCCCGGGACACATAAGATTTCAAATCCAGAGGCCCTAACTCCAGTCCCTGGAGTCGAGATAGTCCAGGGGATTGACCATGGATGTGCCCACATGTTTCACGGATCTCCCCTTGGGATGCCGACAGCCTAGACTCCCAGGCTCCCGTGCCCCCGGTTCCAGCCCACGTGATAGGGGAAGCGTAGGGTGGGGTGAAGTGGCCATCGCTGGATACCTTGGTGGTTTTGACTTTGTGTCCGCTGCTGCAGCTCCATCCCGACAGGTCCGGGAGCACTTTACACTCCTCCCCCGGCAGGCAGGGCTCCATCTGACACCACCACTTCTGCAGGACGATGGAGGCTGTGGGAGCAGGAGGCAGTGAGGGCAGCTCTAAGCTGTCCTGGAATACAGCGTGCAGTCAAGGGCGGGGAGTCTGTGCGGAATGAAGTGCAAGTTTGCACACCGTTGGCTGTGAGCCCTGCCTTCCCCTGTCTTTCCCCTACTCCGGGCTGCTCAGAAAGGCAGTACTCAGGCTGAGGCTGGGGCACACAACTGTATCAAAGTCAATCCCACTGACCCCTACGTGTCGCCAAGACAGCACGGGGTGAAGGCAGGGGAAGTTCTCCAAGGAACCCTTCAGTTGAGTCACCATGGCATTAGCAGAGAGGCACGGTCTTCAACATACCCACTTGGTGTATGTGAGCAAGTGTGAAAGGGCTCCATAGAGCAGGAGTGCAAAGCAGGCGTGCATGTGAGCACAAGTGGGCACGTTTACAACATGGTCACGTGAGTGTGAGCCTACGAGCATGGGTGCAATCATGGGGGGGAGGGGTGAGTGAAACATCTGTGTCCATGTGAGGGGAAGGTCAAGGCCACAGGAGAATGGGCAGGTGTGTGTGTGTGTGTGTGTGTGTGTGTGTGTGTGTAAGAGAACTCGGAGGCGTAGGAGGAGAGGTCAAGGTCTGGGGGAGTTAAGTGTGAGTCTGGCAGGATATGTGAGAGGATTCATGTGACAGAATGCGTCTGCATAGCGCCTGGCAGTGAATGTGGATGAGAGGGAGGGATGAAGTGGGGATGGTCCGTCTGCCCTCCTCCCCCCAGAGGTACCCAGCATTTGAGACTGATTGCCAAAGCCCTGGGATGGTATGAAACCATATCCCGAGCAGATGGTGTGGCCTAGACAGACCTCCTTATCTCTGTGATCGGGCCCTCCCCGACGGGTCCCGGCCTCTCACTCACCGTCCACGCAGGAGGGCTTTGCCCGCGTGGTGCCGGCCACCTGGCCGGGAAAGCAAGAGCATTTGACAGTCTGGGAGCGCTCCTCGATGCGATTCCGGTTGCAGCAGCGATGAGCGGCAATCACCTCGCAGGTGCCCTGCTTCACAAGGACTGAAGTGGCCAGACAAGATGAGGTGCCCAGCCCAGGCCTGCAACCCTGCTCCCCTCCCACCTGCCCTGCACATCCTCCAGGCCCTCCTCCCCGCCGAGGGGAAGGGTGTTCAAGAGATTTCCAACTGCAGGGGAGGAGGAAACACAGGAAATCCTCCTGCTGCTTCAGTGTTCCTATCCTTCCTTCTTCCCCAGTCAGGCCACACTCAGCCCTCTTTGGCGGAGCCTGGCCCTTGGGTGGAAGAGAGGTAGGATTCCCCACCAGCCCCCACTTCCTCTGGTTTTGTCCGGTTGAGGGCAAGGGCCCCGGGGGCTTACAATGCGTGGAGAGGATCGTGGAGAGGATCATCCGCTTACACAGGCTTTAGCCATCCCAGAAGGAAAACCACAGAATTAGGCCAGGAGGCAAGACTTAAGCCTCCACCCCAGGGCCTCTCTCCCTGCAGAACACCTTCTGGCCTGGAAGGAAAGGTGAGCAAGGGGTTTGCCCACACCTTCTCTGGGCTGGGATAGCAGAGGGGGGGTGGATATTCCTGGGCGAAAACCAGAGAAGGAGTCAGAGCCCCTAGAATCTGCACCCTCAGCCTCGGAGATCTGCCTGTGTGGAATAGGGTGGGGTGGTGTCCAGCTCTCCAGGCATCCTGAGAATCCCTGTCCCAGGCTCTGCCACCTCCCCCAAACCTGTGGGAGTTGGCGGCTGCAAGGAAGCTGAGGCGAGGAGGGTCCACAGCCAGGCCAGGTAAAGTGCCAGCAGCCAGGGGCCCGTGCTCCAGTTCTGAGAGGTCCTCTCACGCATCCTGCGGAGCGAAGCACACACCCTGCTCAACTCTGGGCAGGAGCTCCCCACAGTCCAGCCCCAGCACCTCTGTGCCACATGCTCTGGGAGGCACAGAGGTGGGCAGGACATGCACACCTTGTCCCCAGGCAACTCCCGGCCTGGCACAAACCATACAAAGTGGTGAGCTCTACAGTAGGGAAAGGGAGCAGGGAGACTGTCCTGCTGGGAAAAGCATGGACAGCTTTGTAGGGGAGATAACATTTAAGAGGGTGTTGAAGGATGAACCAGATGTGGTCCCTTGGAGGGCTGTGACACAGAAGGAACCATACTGCTGACTCCCAGTTTTTGAGCCCTTGACTTAAGCACTTCACATACATGCCCTTGCAGCCTTCACAACTGTCCTACAAAGTAGGATTATTTGTACCTATTTGACAGATGAGCAAATTGATACTCGAAAGGCTGGATGCAACCTAAACAGCCATCAATAAAGCATGGGCTAAATACATTGTGGAGCATCTGTACAAAGGCAGTTACATCCAGGCAGCTATAAAATAGACTGAGGAAATGCTTTAGGTACTGAGCCATGCAATGATCTCTAACGATAATCCACCATTAAGGGGAAAAAAGCAAAGTGCAGGATGGTGTGTATTAAATGCATAAAAGGGAAAGATTATATACGTTGCTTAAATATGCATAAGCTAGCCCTGGAAAATGTACCAACGAAACATAGTAACATTGATTGCCACCAAAAAGGGGAACTGGTTGGCTGAGAGATGGAGGTAGAAGGGAGACTTACCTATTGCTTTTTTATTTTTTCGGGTTTTGAACTGTGGGAATGTGGTAGCAATTCAATTTAAACAGATTCTAATTTAAAAAAAAGAAATGAAATGAAATGAAACTAGGGCTAATAGTTAATAGAAGTCAAATGACTGTCCAAGGCCAGGCAGCATGTTGGGTGGCAGAGGCCCAGAGCGCAGAAGCCTGCCCTGTTCCTCCTGCACCACTTTGCTTCTCCTCTTCCCCTATCCTTGATGGGTCCCACCTCCCATCTATCCCAGAGGAGGAACCGGAAATGGAGGGGATCCCAAGGAAGCAGAGGCATAGAGCAGCAGGGAGCTGCCCAGGCATAGAAGGAGCCTGGACCATCCTCTCTGCTGCACTGCTGGCCCCTTGGGACATTATTGGGGTCCCTCAGGTGTCAGCACCATCCTGGGAACACCAGAGGCCAAGCCAAATGCCAGAACTTTGGACAGAGTGCTTGATTTCTGTACCACCCCCCTCCCCTGACCCCAATCCCCACTTCAACTCTCTCCCATGTCAACTGTCTCCTCACTCACCTTTTTGGGGATCTTTCAGCTTCTGTCTGTTCATCCACTGGCCTCAGACTCACTCTACCTGGACAAGTAAGAAAGACTCTTTGGGGCCTGCAAGGGTTAGAAGGAGCCCATGGTCCTGTAGGGGGTGAGGGAGGGCCCGGGTAAGGACAAGGGGTGGCACTGAAGTAGAAGCCAATTCTGATGCTTCCCCAAGGTGCAGGGCAGGACACAGAGTCTCTCCTCTGCCTTAGGAATTCGCAGGGATCCTTGCAGACTGTGGGAACAGGTAGGGCAGCTAGCCTGAGCAACCTAAGGGTTCCTCTGCCCCATGGGGGGGGGGGGGGATGGGGGTAGGGTAAAGTGGGGTAGATGGTAGAGAGGGGTCTAGGAATCAAAGTTATCTCCGCTCTGGCCTTGGGGTGGGGGGTGGGGGGAGCTGAAGGCCAGTGAAGGATTCCTGAGCAGGCTCTGACAGAATTCTGCTCCAAGAGACACCTGGAAAAGACCCCAAGGTCTTGAATCCTTTTGTCTCTACCCCGACCCTCACTGCACCCCTGTCCTGGACTCACACAGAGCTGGCTCAGCTCTGTCACCCTCACCCCCATTTCCCTTCCAGAGGGCTAGAATGGGGTTCCTCTCAGTCTCTAGCCTCAGGGGCCCCAGCTCAACAGCTTCTCCATTTCTCCCTATGGCCTCTCATCCCTCAGCCTCTGAGGGGAGGTGGAGCGGAGGCAGGTGGGAAGGTGGGGACCAGAGAGGACTATGGGGATGGATGGAGGAAGTGGTGCCAATGCCCCAGGAGTGTGCTCCGCGGGCAAGAGCTTCCCAGAAGGTTTATCTCTTTTCTGAGTAGGTATCTCCTCTCCGTCGCCCTCAGGAACCTTCATTCCCATCATTACAAATCCAGCTTTGTCTTCTCTCAGGCAGTTCTCATCCCTTTTCTCTCTGAGCTGCCACACCCTCCAAGCCAACTCTCCCATGAGCCCCAAGACCCAAAAGATGGGCAGCGTGCATTTGGGCTGAGCTCTCTGGAATTCTATTCCCTCCTTCAGAGAGACGGTGGAGGCGGCGGGGAAGGGAAGCTTCTGAGATTTTCCTGGGCTTCCACTCTCCTGCCTCAGTTTGCCTGGCTGTTTTTCCCAAACCCAAGATGCAGGCTATGGGGAGGCTGAGTTAGCAGCCCGCATAACAGCGTGGAGTCGAGGATGTGGACCACAAGAGCCTTTAAGCTTGCACTGCCTTCTCCCGGCCTCCTCCAGCGCTCGCCCACTCCTCCAAATTCTGAGCCCCCACCCTCCGGATCTATCTGCCCCACGGCGGTGCCCACTTGCCTCTGAGTCCGGCACCAAGACTCCGAAAGGCGGACTTCGGGCCGGAGCGGCCGGCTTGGGTGTGTGTCGAGTCTGGAGCCCTGTGTCCCTCACCAAGTTGCGGCGTCCGGCAGGCGACGGGGCTCCGGCCAAACTGGCATCACGGTCGTGCCCGGCGCCGCTCCGCAAGGCTCAGGCGGGGTCCTTCGGAGGCTCCCGCCGGCAGCCCAGGGCGCGCGCAGCTGCCGCCGCCTCTCGGTCGCCGGGGGCCACCCCCGCTCCGCCAGCCCCTCTGTGGGCGCCACCGCCTCCTCTCGGACAGCTCCCGGCGGGCGAGCGGGCGGGCACAGGCGGGCGCAGCGGCCCCTGGCGGCCGACGGAAGAAGAGCGAGGAGGGCCGGGCCGGCCCCCGCCGCAGCAGTCCGGGTGAACATCTCCCCGGTGCAGGCCGGGTAAGCCAGAGAGGTCCCCGAAAACTCTCCGTCTTGTGGCTTCTGGGGTGGGGGTGGGGGCTGAGTATAAGGAGGGATTGCCAAGATCTCCAGGGGGGGTTGAGTCTTGAAGATTCTAGAAGTGCACTATCCAGAATGATGGCCACTAACCACAAGTGGTTATTGAAATTTACATATGGGAGTGCCTGGGTGGCTCAGTCGGTTAAGCCTCCAGCTCTTGATTTCCGCTTAGGTCAAGATCTCACAGCTGAGTTCAAGCCCTGCATCTGGCTCTGTGCTGACAGCCTGAAGACTGCTTGGGATTCTCCCCCTCTGGTTCTGTCTGCCCTTTCCCTGCTCATGCTCTCTCTCTCTCTCACACTCTCTCTCTCTCAAAATAAATAAACTTGAAAAACTAAAGAAAAATAAATTTACATATATAAGTTGGGGCGCTTGGGTGGCTCAGGTGGTTAAGCATGGGACTTCCGCTCAGGTCATGACCTTACCGTTTGTGAGTTCCAGCCTGCATGGGGCTCTGTGCTGACAGTTCAGAGGCTGGAGCCTGCCTTGATCCTGTGTCTCCCTCTCTCTCTGCCCCTCCCCCACTCTCACTCTGTCTCTCTCTCAAAAATAAACATCAAAAAATTTTTAATTTAAATTTACATATAAACTAAATAAAATCTAAACATTGTTTCTTTTTTTTTAATTTATTTATTTTGAGAGAGACAGTGCGTGTGAATGGGTACCTGCGCATGAGTGGAGGAGGGGCAGAGAGAGAGGGAGAGAGAATCCCAAGTGGACCCTGCACTGTAAGCCCAGTGCTCTATGCCGGTTAGAACTTACAAACCATGAGATCTTGACCTGAGCAGAAATCAAGAATCAGAGGCTTAACAGACGGAACTACCCAGGTGCCCCTAAACACTTTATTTGCACTCACCACATTTCAAGTGCTCAATAGCTACATGAAACTAGGGACTACTGTACTGAAAAGATACAGAACATCCCCAGCATTGCACCAAATTCTATTAGACAATGCACTTCTAGATTGGTATGTTAGCCCTCCACTATGAAAATGTTAAAATCCAGGTGGGAAGAGCAAATGATCTTTGCTCCACCCACCCCGTCACAATGGGAAAGTTCTAGCTGATGTCTAATCTAGAGGGTGTCCTTCCCTCTGTCCCCTTCCCACAACAGCAGACCCTTCTTCCCCAAAGAAACTGAGGCAGAGTGGAGCTGGAACCAGGTGGGAAGAGGCCACAAGCCAGCGGGGCGGTACCGGGGGTGGGGGCGGGCAGCCCAGAGCAGGAGGAATGGTGTGGTCAGGGGCAGGAAGGGACTAGCTGAGGTATGAGGTAGAGGCTGAGCAGGCAGGAGGGCTGATAATTGGTCTCTATGGTTGATGGCTGTGAACCCCAACTTGAGAGCCAAACTTGAGCCGGTATGTTCATTATATAAGCTACAATACAAATGCAATTTCTAATTCTTTACAGGGTAAGATTTTGGATGTGAAAGCCTTAGACAAATGGAAGAAGGAAGTGGTCTGTGAATTTTTCTCTTAACAGGAGGACCACTCTTCTACTTTAAGAGGGCTTTGGGATTGGAGTAATGGGGTGGGGAGAGGTAAGAGGGGAAAAGCCTAGTTCTGAACTCTGAGCCACTGCACATGGCCTAGGATAAAAGGGGCCTGTCTTGAGGATGCCCAGTTGCCCTCACTGGCTAGGGCCACACACATTCCTGGCAGGGCCAGGCACTGAGCAGTCTCAGCTCTCAGCAGAGAAAAATATCTCCCAAGTCTGCCTTCCTACCCCACCCACTTTTCCCACTCACTCTCTGCTGCCTCAGGGATGAGTAGAAGTGATGACCTTCTTACCAGGTTCTGGGGCAGTCTGAGGAGGGGGGAGGTGTGATGATGCCAGGGATCAGAGGTAAGATGTTCAGAGACAGGAGAGCCTTAGGATTTAGTCGGGGGGTGGGGGGTGCTGCTCTGGAGCCCAAGAGTGCTGCTGACATCCTGATGACCATCTGGTGCTAGAGCTAGGGGTCTCTCTGTCCTGGCTCTGTGGCCTATTTGCAGCCACACCATGATGGGTGCTGTGAAGAGCAGGGATTAGGGAGCAGGATGACACAGAGAAGTGGTAAGCAAACTGCCCCAGAAACACTGAATAATAAAAATAGACAGGATGTTATATTTTTCCATCAGTCTTTGCTTGTGCTGTTGTTTATGCCATTTATCTGACAGCTGGTTCCTGTTTTTCTCAAACAGGAGGGAAACACCCATAGCAGCACCATGCCGTTTACCCCCCCCCCCCCCCTTTGCGTTTGCCACTCTATGTGCCTTTGGGTCTGATTTTTCTTTTCTTTGTGACTTCTATTTTTCTGGCTGTCTCTGCCCAGAGTGCAGGTATAATTACAGCAAATATATAGACCTGAATGATCATTATGAGATTTTTATTTGGAAGCTGCCAGGAAAGCCACCCCTTCTGGGGGCACACTTTAGCTCAGGAAGAGAGAGACTTACGTTCAGGAAGCATTCCACCCACAGAGCACAGAGATGGCATCCCAACCGCAGACTTGGTGCCAGTGATTCCTGAGGGCTACTCCTGTCTTGCATTAGGGCCACAAGGGCCTTGTCCTCATTTGGACAGTACATGGGGTAGGAGGTTCTCTGGAGGTCTACTGATTAATTCCCTGAAACCAGGTTTGGGAACAGGGCGCTTTGAACATCAAGTTAGTGCCACCTTTTCCTTTCAGATAGGTGCTTAGCCTGGCCTCTGTCTCCCCCTGGCGGTACGTACAGAACTTGTTCGGCCTGCAGGTTCGGCCTCTGTCTTGAGTTGAAGGTGGAAGAGGAAGAAGCCCCGCTCTTTGCCATTCACCTCCTCCTTAACCCTTCCTCCACCATCCCGACAAATTAGCTTGGTTCATCAGACGGAATCGAGTTTGGGCGTCTGGGGACTGGCACGGGTGTGAGTCTCTCACTGACTGTGTGACCTCTTGAGGCAAGTTCTGTAAAATGACAGGTGCGTCATCGGTAAAAAGAACGTAATAAAATCTACCTTGAAGTGTTACTGTGCAGTATAGATGGCCTACTATATATAGAAAGTGCTTTGTAGCGGGCCTACTATATAGAAAGTCCGCCATAAATAGCAGTTATTGTAGTTATCCTTACTAAATATTCCTCTAGCCCTGATGGTCAGGGGAGGTCTAAATGGGGCTGGGGGAAGGGGGGGAACAGGGAATTGGATCCTGAGAAAGAAAGTGAAGTCGGAGTGGTAACCGCTCTCTCAGATCTAGAGGTCATAGGGAGCAGGGCCCTCTCAGGAGCCCAGGAAGTTACCCCCAGCTCCCTAATTCAGGATGGTCGACTCCAGCCCGCCTCGTTCACACCCCCACAGCACACCCAGCACCAGTTGGCTCGCCTTCACTCTCACTCCAGCAGCCCCAGCCAGAGGTGTTGTCACACCAGGTGTCTCACACCCAGCGGGTCGCCGAAGCTGCTGGTTTTGCTCTGAGGTCATCAGCTCCATCATCCTCCGGGCTAACTGCTAGGAACGGAAGGCGAGGAGACACCACCCACCCCGTCACAATGGGGAAGTTCTAGCTGATGTCTAATCTGGAGGGTGTCCTTCCTTCCGTCCCCTTCCCACAACAGCAGACCCTTCTTCCCCAAAGGAACTGAGGCGGAGCGTAGCCGGAACTAGGCGGGAAGAGGCCGCGAACCAGCGGGGCGGTGCGGGGGCGGCCCAGAGCAGGAGGAAGTTTTCCCGGGACCCGCCCTGCCCTCGCGGAGCCAATGGCCGTGGAGAGCCCGCAGGAGCGAGCACCGCCCACCGCGCGCCCTAGGGGGCGGGGCCTGACTCGGGGCGGGGCCACGCCGAGGGCGGGGCAGGGAGGCAGCATGCTAAACCGGGTGCGCTCGGCCGTGGCGCACCTGGTGAGCTCCGGGGGCGCCCCGCCTCCGCGCCCCAAGTCCCCAGACCTGTCCAACGCGCCCTCCGCGCAGCCTGCCGTCCCTCCAGAAGCGCCCAGGAGCCCTCCGGCGAGGGCTGGGAGCGGGAGCTCGGCGCCCGCGAAGACAGTAGAGGCTCGAGCGAGCTTCTCCCGACCGACCTTTCTGCAGCTGAGCCCAGGGGGGCTGCGACGCGCTGACGACCACGCTGGCCGGGCTGTGCAAAGCCCCCCGGACACCGGCCGTCGCCTGCCCTGGAGCACGGGCTACGCCGAGTGAGCGTCCCCGGGAACACCCTAGCCAGGATGGGACCCCTAGCCCTTACTTAGACCCTTCCCCAGCTGGGCATCCCCGGCGCTGGGATGCGTGCCCCTGGCGGCGCTCGGCGCTGGGAACTCCCTTCTCCCAGGACCTTTGCTATCCTCTGGGCTTCGGGCTGCACCCCCTCCCAGCCGCTTCTCAAGTTGGTGCAGTCTTCCTCAGGATCTTCCAGCTCGTTGACTTCCCTCACCCGCGCCGCCTCAGGACCTTGTTCCCTTCCAGAGCCCGGAGCTCGGAGAGCGGAGGGCCCCGTGAAGGATGAGTTGGCCAGTTCTCTGTTGGGGCCCGGCAGTTTAATGGCTAGGGGAGGCGGGGCTTCAAGGAGGCTGGGGGCGCTTTTCATAGAGGAGATGGCAGCCAGAAAGATTCGCTCCCGGGCTTCCCGACCCCGGCGCCCCAGTTCCCTGTCCCTCTTACCGTTCCCCTCCCCCTCCACACCCAGAAATAGCCCGCGACACCAGGCGGCCTCCGGCTTCCCCAGGGGCGGGGGAGGGGGCCGCCCGGGAAGCAGGAGGGTCCCCTTTGAACGCCCCTTGGCGGGGGGCATTGCGCTGGCCAGACAAAGTCGCGGACCCCCGGTCGGAGTGGCGGGAGCAGCCGGCTTGCTCCCAGGCCGGGTGTATTTTTAATGCATCTACTGGGAAAGCAGAGCTTTGAGGGAGACGGGGGCGCTGAGGTCGCTGAGGGTGGTGGCTGGTAGACCCGTGGCCCGACCGCCAGCTCCTTTAGCTTTCTATCTGAGAAGAGTTGGTGGCTTATGTGGCTTCTGCGCAGTTCAGGTGGGCTTCCACCCCTACCCTATTTCAATTCCTCTTTCCCTATCTGGGCTGGAGCACTGCCTCACTGCCAAAGCAGCAGAAACTTTCACTGGAAGATTTTAAGATAAAGGTGGGTGTGCCCATGAGGGTGGGGTGCTGTAGACCAGGCACTAGAAAAGTTGACTAGGCTTCAGGGCGGGATGTAGGGTCTTGGCAAGCAGGATAGTAAGACCTCCTGCTGCCCCTGTCCAACCCTTTCCCCAGCAGCCCACAGGGGTGCCCCCTTTGCAGGGGATGGGGGAACTGAGGCAGGCAGGTGCTGCTGCTGGCTTTTCTGTGAGGTGGTGGGGCCTGACACCCAGACAGTACTCCTCGTGCCTTGCCCTGCCTCCCTTCCCCTCCTCTTTCTGGCCTGGATCCCGGGTGGCTGTGACCTTTCTCAGTTTGGCCAGCAGGCTAGAGAGGGTGTGTGTGTCTAAGGTGGGGGTTATTCCAGGACCTGGTCTGGTGTCCAACCTGATGTGGTCACTCTGGCCTGGCAGGGTCATCAATGCTGGCAAAAGCCGGCACAATGAGGACCAGGCTTGCTGTGAAGTGGTGTATGTGGAAGGTCGGAGGAGTGTTTCAGGGGTACCTAGGGAGCCTAGCCGAGGACAGGTAAGCCCCCACCCCAGCCCCTAGCCTCCAGAAACCTGGTCACATCTCTTCCGGGGGATTCTAGGCATCTGGTTTTAAATCCAAGACATGTGGAAGACCTAACTCCTAACTCACTAGCTTTCTACCTCTGACACAGAACCTTTATGTGGCATTTGAACAGTTAGAATGTCAGTATAAATGTTCAGTTTTCCACTTAGAATATAGGTACTACTGTATTTATGGATGGTAATTAATTACCAGTATTTATTTTTGCATATTTTATCCTTGGAGTTTGGCTTTTTTGATGCTTTTCTTTCTGACACATAATAGGCCCTTGGTAAATGAGTGAACAAATCTAATTTGCCTTTAATGCCAAACTCTGACCTCCTCTCAGATGTTTATATGGATGCCCCAGAGTCTTACATAATACAAGCCCCACACACACACACACACACACACACACACACACACACACACTCTCTCTCTCTCTCTCTCTCTCTCTCTCTCTCTCCCTCTCTCCCCCTCACCTCCAACTTTTCCTCCACCAGGGACTCTGCTTCTACTACTGGGGCCTGTTTGATGGGCATGCAGGGGGCGGAGCTGCCGAAATGGCCTCCAGGCTCCTTCATCGCCACATCCGGGAGCAGCTAAAAGACCTGGTAGAGATACTCCAGGACCCCTCGCCACCTCCCCTCTGCCTCCCGTCTACCCCAGGGGCCACAGGTTCCTCTGATCCTTCTCACTTGGTTGGTCCTCAGTCCTGCTGGTCTTCGCAGAAGGAAGTGACCCATGAGAGCCTGGTAGTGGGGGCGATTGAGAATGCCTTCCAGTTTATGGTGAGTGGGTGGTCCTGGCAAGAGCCTGCTAGGCAGTCCCTCTGGTCAACTCTGGATGGGGATCAAGTGGCCTAAGTGGGTGACCCTGAGAACCCACAACACCTTTGAGGGCCTGAGCAGAGCTTGGTTCAGTAGGGAGGGAAGGAGTATTAGCTATACCCATGTCTTCCCTCCTCTCCTCCAGTGTGGCTTGGCTGGGCCAGTTTATTTCTGCAGATGGGGCGGTGGTTGTGTGCCTGGAACCTCTTCTTCATTCACCCCTTTGACCCTCCTTCACATGGCAGGATGAGCAGATGGCCCGGGAGCGGCGCGGCCACCAAGTGGAGGGGGGCTGCTGTGCACTGGTTGTAGTCTACTTGCTAGGCAAGGTGTATGTGGCCAATGCAGGTGACAGCAGGTATGGTGGGGGGGTTGAAAATGCCTACAGGGGGTCCCACTCTCTGGGATGGGGGCATAGAAGACAGTGAGGTGGTGGGCTTTAAAAATCAAAAACTGGAGGGAGGGATGGGGTCAGGAGCAGTTACAGACATAAGGAAGGACCGGAAATAGCCACAAGGGGAGGAAAGATGGGGGTCTGGGTGAGGAACCCTAAGGGTCATTATGGGGAAAGCCTGGTCTTTCTGGAATTCTCCACAAGGGAGCTGAGGAGAGCCAAGCCCAAACCTTTTCTTTCTCTGGGCAGAGCCATCATTGTCCGGAATGGTGAAATCATTCCAATGTCCCGGGAGTTCACCCCGGAGACTGAGCGCCAGCGTCTTCAGCTGCTTGTAAGTAGGAACTAAACGCTCTACTCCCATTCTTTGTGGACTCTGTGGCTCTCTGTAGCCTATGTCCCCATCCCTACTGCACAGACAGCTCCTCACCTGCTCACTGGGAAGGCTATTCTGCAGACTACGGCTGACCTGGTGGAACATGTAGGAGGAAGGAACGTGGGTTACTCCAGTGCTCCCACTGTGGCCCCAGCTGAGGAAGGAAGTGGAGTCAGAAGTGGGGAAAGGAAATAGCAAAGGCCCATGAGAGGCAGTGTGGCTTAGTGCTTTAAAGTCCTAACTCTGGAGCTGGACTGCCTGGGTTTGAATCCCAGTTGGAATACTTTGCTAACTGATCATCAGACGGTTCCCTGGCAACACTAGTTCCTGCCTTAAGGGTTGTTGTGAGGGTTAAAATGAGCTCCTATACGTTAGTATTAGAACAGCGCGTGGTACATGGTAAACTCCATTTAAGGCCCTACTGTAATTAACATCTATACACCAGAGTGTGCTGTAAGCCTAATGCTCCCTGGCCTCTGCTCTTGTCTGGCCACTCCCAACCTCAGGGCTTCCTGAAACCAGAGCTGCTAGGTGGTGAATTCACCCACCTTGAGTTCCCCCGCAGAATTCAGCCCAAGGAGCTGGGGCAGAGGATGCTGTACCGGGACCAGAACATGACCGGCTGGTAACACTTCCCTCAGAGCTGGGGCACGTTCCCATGGCAACACAACCAGTCCCTCACCAGCAGCAAGGTGGAAGCTGGAGGCTGGGCCAGGCTGGGGGTTGGGGGGATGTGGTCCTTCTTAGGGGTTTGTGTGAGGGGCATGGCTCCTAGGGGAGGGGGGGCTTTGATGCCTGGGTGATGCCTCCTGTACTCCCCCCTCCCCAGGGCCTACAAAAAGATCGAGCTGGAGGATCTCAGGTTTCCTCTGGTCTGTGGGGAGGGCAAAAAGGTAAACTCCACGGTAGAGGTGGGAGAGGGCAGGAGGACCCACCACAACTTGTCTAGGGAGGTGGAGGTTCTACCTGAGGGTAGGGGTGGGAGGGCCCACAGCTTTGGAGCCTGGGAGAGGGCTGTGGCAGCACCCACACTCATTCCCTTTAGGCTCGAGTGATGGCCACCATTGGGGTGACCCGGGGCTTGGGAGACCACAACCTCAAGGTCTGCAGCTCCACTCTGCCCATCAAGCCCTTCCTCTCCTGCTTCCCTGAGGTGAGCCGAATGGGGGCTACCTCAACCATTCCTTCCCTCCTCTGGGGGCCTCAGGCTGGCTTCTTACCAGGGTCCTTTTGTCCCCAAGCTTCTTCTTCACTCTCTTCTCCCACCAGGTACGAGTGTATGACCTGACACAGTATGAACACTGCCCGGATGATGTGCTAGTCCTGGGAACAGATGGGCTGTGGGACGTCACCAGTGACTGTGAGGTAGCTGCCACTGTGGACAGGGTGCTGTCGGCCTATGAGCCCAATGACCCCAGCAGGTAGGAGTTGTAGGGCAGTGGGGGGGAATGACAGTGGGGAAGGTAGGGGCAAAGGGAAGCAATGCTTGGGGACCCACATGAGGGCCTGTGTATCGATCTTCCCATTTACATGTTGGTACATGAATGTGCACGTGTGCTCCTGGCAGGTACACGGCTCTGGCCCAAGCTCTGGTCCTGGGGGCCCGGGGCACCCCCCGGGACCGTGGCTGGCGTCTCCCCAACAACAAGCTGGGTTCCGGGGATGACATCTCGGTCTTCGTCATCCCCCTGGGAGGGCCAGGCAGTTACTCCTGAGGGGCTCAGCCCTGCCCCTGCCCCCACCATCCTAGCCTCTCCATGCTTACCCTCTGCCAACCCAAATCAGAAGTTGTCTCCCTGACCTTCTTTAGTGCCAACTTAACTGAAGAAGGGGTGTCAGTTAGATCCAGAATTATAGCTAATGGCAAATAAACCACATGGATAAAACGTGTGTCTTTATTTACTTTGATTAGAAACTGAAAGGCCCTTTCAGGTGGTGGAAAGAACCCCCCAAAGCCGTCCTAAATATGTAGTGCTCCCAGGCTCCTTCTTCCACCCTCTGCTCTTCCCACTCCACGTGCTCTCATCCATGTCCATGGCTTCATCCACCTGCTGGCGTTTTCCAAGTCAGTATTTCCAGCCCAGGTCTTTCCTGAACTTGATGTTCACATAGCTTGTCTCCTGAACATCTCCTCGACATCCCACAGGCACTTCAACTCAACGTATGTCAGAATCCACCATTTCCCTACAAACGTGTGCCTTCTGGTTCACCATGCCAGTTGGCACCAGCTTATCGGCTCAAGTTAGAAATTTTGGAGTTGGTCACCTTTGGCGTCTGTCTTTACTCAGCAAGTGAATCAATCACTACATACTGTTGATTATATGTTACAAAATATATTTCGTATTTGTCCCCACCCCAACTGTTACTACTACATTAGCCTCCTAACTCCACGCCCCTGTATGCCCCAATGTGACCTTTCCACAGTGTGAATCTGATTGGTTATTTCCTTCTTGAGAGAACATTTCGGTGGCTTCCTAGTGCACCTAGACCAAAATCAACACTCAACTCTTGAGTATGGCATACAAGGACATTCATAATCTAGCCACTGCTTCCTTCTCCAGCCCCATCTTTCAGCCCCACCTCCACCCTCCTGGGGGTTCCATAATTCTTTGGGCCTGTTGTGGCTCCAACTCATTTAACGTCTACACATCACCTTATCTGGAACACTTCACCTGTCCTTCGGGGCTAGGGATCCCACAGCCCATGCATGCCCCCACTACAGCCACTGCCGGCTGTAATGTAACTGTCTACACTAGGAGTGGGTATGGGGGCGCCTGGGTGGCTCAGTTGGTTAAGCGACCTACTCTTGATTTTGGCTCAGGTCATGATCTCATGATTCATGAGATCAAGCCCCACGTGGGGCTCTGTGCTGACAGTGAGGAGCCTGCTTGGGATTCTCTTTCTCTCTCTCTCTCTCTGTCTGTCTCTGTCTCTCTGCTCCTTCCCCACTCTTTCTCTCTCTCAAAATAAATAAATATACATTAAAAAAAAAAGTAGTGGGTATGGAGTAGCAGTTAAGGGCAGAGGCTCTAGAGTCCAGCTGTTTGGGTTCTGGTGCCAGACCTACCACGAGCTCTGCAACCTCTCTGAGCCTCAGTTTGCTTCTCAGCAAAACGGAGATAGCAGTGCTACCTTCTAGAATTGTTGTAAGACTAAAGTAGTCCATGTGTGTATGTAGACCCAGGTGCATGTAATAAGGGATCAATAACTTGCTATCTTTAAGTTGTTTGTATTCCAAATTTAGACTGTAAGTTCTTTGAAGACAGAAATCAATTTGAACTGAGCACATAGGTCTCCACTCACACGCAGCGTGTTTACTGAGCCAGTTAAGAGGTCTGGGGACCAAACTTCTCTGGACCTCAGTTTACTCATTTATCAAATGTGTGGGTTGCACTTCAGATCTTTAAAATCTGCGTGACTGCTGACATTCATTCATTCAGTGATTATGTCTTGAAAACCTGTTGTGTGCCAGGCAGTGTGCTAGGCAGTGGTGAGGGATGGGGGGTGGGGAGAGCATAAAGGACAGCAGGGAGACAGCACCAACTCTGGAGCCACACAGGCCTGTCTGAATTCTCAGGTACATACTAATAGCAAAAATTTGGGCAAGCTACTTCTCTGAGCCTCAATATCCTTACAGGCAAACTGAGATGGGTATACTTAACCCAAAGATCCATGATGAGTATTAAAAGGGCCGAGCTATATAGCGTATAGGTCACAAGCTAATGAAATATTGGTAGGCTTCCTCACCTTCCAACCTTCTCAGCCACTTCAACAGGAAAAGAGATACCCGTGCAGGTAAATACCCAAGGCGACATAATGGACCGGGGCAGTGTCCCTAGCGGCACCGAAATAATGCAATGGGGATGGAAGCTGACTTCCCAGCTGGGGATCAGAAAAGGTTTCAAGGAGCGCCCTTTGAGGGGTGCACAGTAATTGGACTCATGGAAACTCCAGGCTGGGGGAAGGACGGGCATTGTGAAGTGGAAAGGTGACCTGGGTCTCAAAGGATGTGAAAGGTCCTCAAGGTTGGGGAGTGATGTTGAGCGGTACTTACTCCGCAGGATTTTACGAGAGGAGGGCGGGCATCTTCCGCAGCCCCCCTCCCGCGAGGTCCCGGGGCGTGTAGGCGCCGGTGGCCGGTTGGCCACGGGAGGGCAGCAGCGGCCCTTTCCGACCCCACCCCGAGTGCCTCGCAACTTTCCCGACGCCGGTCCACCCCTGGGGGCTGGAAGGCGGAGCAGAGACTGAGTCCTCGAGGGGGCCCACCCGCCGCCCACTCCCCAACCCGCCCGGCATCCCACCCTCGACCCCCGGCCAGCGGCGGGGGCCTGCAGCTGTGGCCCCCGGCTGGGCGGTGGGCGGGCAGAGCCAAGGGCCGCCCCCGGCCGGTCCCTCCCCCAGCCGGGTCCGCCCCTCCCCGCCGCTGCGCTGAAGGAGGGCGGGGCGGGGCCCCCCGGGTCAGTCTCAGCCTCCCGCATTGGCCGCGCAGCTGGAGGCAGCGGAGCGGAAGGTACCCGGGCCGGGGGCTAGGGTGGCGGGGCGTCCCAGGAACTCGACCCCGGGAGAGCACTTTCGCTCCCCTCCTCTGGGCCGGAGCTCCGGGCGCCGCCCGGGGAGGGGGCTTTGGACAGAGCGCGGGCCGCCCTCCTTCCCTCGGGACGCGGCGTCTGGGCTGTGCGGGGGTCGGGCCCTCTCGGCCCCTCCCTGGGCTGCAGCGAGGGCTCCTCCCCACCCCCTCTCCCCCCTGCTCCGGGAACTGCCCCGCAGGGCCTCTCGGCTCCTGTGTCCGAGCCTGGGTCCCTGCCTTTCCCCTCCCGGCTTCCCGGAACCTGCCCCGCCGGGCGAGAAGCCAGGAGGCAACTTGGGTCTCCGCGAGGGAGCCCAACTCCAGACGCTGTAGCTCCCAAGCTGGGCGGCCCGATGTGGACCTGGGGTGGGGTGTGGGTCCGGGCACAAATCCGGGTGGAGGTGGGAATTCCCCCAGGCCAGGCCGGTGGAATGGCGGGAATAGGGGCGTGGTGTGGCCAGTGGGGGCTGCCACTGCTCGGAGAGGTCTGGACACCTCCCCAGAAGCTTCCTGGAGTGTGCCTGGGGCGGGAGGTAGGGGAGATTGGGAAGCATCCAGCTCCTTTTTGTGTAAGTAAGAATCTCCTCCCTTCCAGACCCCTCCCTTACACTCCCCAACCCAGGATTATCCTGGGGCTTTGGGCTGGGAGGATGCAAGGCTGCGTCCTATTCTCACTTCTGGTTTTAAAGTTGAGGTGGTATCTGATTCCTTTCCTAGACCTTAGGGCTGATCCGCTTTGTACAGCCTACCTCTGGTTCATCTGGAAGTCTAGAGAATGATTGAGGAGAGGGCGGGATGTCTGGTCTCAGGGAAGGCTCCAGGAGCTTCAGGCTCCATTCCAGCCTCTGTGTGGTGTTTGGTTGCCCATCTTAGGGTCAGTGGGGCAGTTCTTCTGGGGCTGCCTCTAATAGGGAGCTGTTGTCCTTGCCATGCTGGCCTTGGGCCTGGTGTCCTGGCTTGGCCTAGGCCAGCTGCCCTTCTTGCCCAACTGAGAGCCTGAAGGGAAAGTCTTCTAATTGAGCTGGGGGCTTCAGAGTACTTAATGCATGCCCTTGCCCCTGAGTTCTGGCCTGTGGCTCCCACCATGGGGTGTCATCTAAACTGTCCTGCTGCAGGCAGGTAGTGGCATCCTCACACCTAAACAACTGGTACTCACCCTGGTGGTGACTGTCTTTCATCAACACTGCCCATCCCAGGCAGGGCTACCCCAGCCTGTTTTTTTTTTTTTTTTTCCACACAGCTGGACCAATGGAACCAGTGGGAGTGGGTGGGGGGAGTTGATCACCTGGGCAGAATTTCCGGGGAACCCCCTTTTTGAAGGTGGTTTCCAGTTTTGGAGGAGATCGGCTGGCAGGGTGAATGCCTTCTTGCCTGTCTTGGGGTATCAGAGAGAGAGAGCCCCTTTTGTGGTGGGGAGTGTGTGGCTGTATCCTCTGAACTCCTATAAATTCTCTCTGACTCATATCCACTTCCTCTCATCCCAGTTTTGTACGTGTGTGTGTGTGTGTGTGTGTGTGTGTGTGTGTGTGTAGGAGCGGGAGGCCACCCAGGATCCTACTGTTGAAGAGAACTAGCTTTGGGCTTGGAGAATTCGCTTTCCTAAAAGGCAGACCAAAGCCAGGCTGTGAGGTGGTGGTATGTGGGGAGTACAAGAGTTCAGCCCAGTTTGACAGGATGTGGGACTGAGAGAAAAAGCCAGGTCTGGGGCAGAGATCAGGTTACCATCCCCTTCTCTCTTAACTACTCCTTGCCTGGCTGGTGCTGGGACTGGTCCTTGTTCAGCTTTTTTTGGGAGCTCCTCCCAGCTCAGGCTCTAGCCCCCTCCCCCTTCCCTACAGCCTCGACCCGCCTCTCAGCTCTCAGAGCCCGCCCCCTCTTCCTCCGAGGCTGGAGGCCTGGGAACCTCAGCCGGCTGGAGGTCAGCTCCTCTCCCCAGGGAGGGAGGAAGTGAGGCTCAGCTCAGGGGCAGGGAGGCTGGGTAGGTGTGATGAACTGTGCAGATGCTTGCTCTTGTGTGTTAGGGGCCGGGGACATATGGAAACCTCGGGAAGCTGACTCCTCGCCCTGAGTCACAGGGAGGGGTGGGCAGGGCCTTGGGGTGAGCTGGACAGAGGAGAGGCAGGGGCTGGTCTGCGGGGTGGGTGGAGGTGATTCCCTAGTGGATTATTCTCAGTCACTCTGCTGTGGTGGATGTGTGGCTCCCTACAGTGTGGTCATTGTCCCCTGCCTGGGGCTGAGTGACCCAGTGTTGCTGCCAGGTCCAGAAGGAAGGGGGGAGGAAGGCAGACTGCCCGAATGTGGGCTGTGGGCACTGCCGGGACTGAGCCTTCTTTGTGTGACTTGGGGCTGGCTTTAGGGACTGGGATGGGGTGGGCCAGGGAAGCCGGTTGGCCGCTGCCACTGCCCTCTGGGTTTCCTTCTCTCTGCTCTCTTTCCCATCTCTGGAGTGATACGTAGAAAAGGCTCTAACAGAGTCTCGAGTCACACAGCCCTGCTTTGAGTGCCATCCCTGCCACAGCTCTGAACACACGTTATAACCTCACAGAGCCTGTTTCCTAGTTTGGCAAAATGGGAAGCACACCATCGATCTTGCAGGCTTCTGGGAACTGAAGGAGATGATTTTTGTGGAAATGCTCAGCATAGTTTCCCTTATCCACCTGCCACCTCGTAGCTGGTTCTACTAGCCTGTGGTCTTGGAGAGGATGCCTCATTTGTGACTGGGCAGGCAGGACTTGTCCTGAGTGAGGGACAATGTGTTCTTGATTGGACCCTAGCGATTATTAAACTTTAGAAGTATCAGAATCCTGGTAACAAAGTCTGACTTGAAGCCCTGATATGTATAGCAGATAAAAGCTGGCCCTTCCAGACATGTCCCTGATCCCCCCTCTTAAGTGTCTAGGGTCCTACAGTTGGTGGATTAGATCAGAACTCCTGTTTTCTGGCTCCCTGATTCTTCCACCTCCCACCTCTGTATTCTAATCCGTCTAGGGAGACCTGTCCCTGACCCTCAGATTAGGAGTTTCAAGCTCAGTTGACTGAACGATTGGTTCTTGGCAAGAACGTGCCTGGGCAAGCCCCTATCCCTCCCTTCCCTCTCTTTGCTGGAAGCCTTGGTTTCCAGGTCTTGGGGGGCCCCAGAGAAGTGTTTTTGGATATATTGGCTTTTCCCTACATTCTCACTGCCTCTTCCCTGCCAGCCCCAGCCATGGCTGCAATCAGAAAGAAGCTGGTGATTGTCGGAGATGGGGCCTGTGGGAAGACCTGCCTCCTCATTGTCTTCAGCAAGGACCAGTTCCCAGAGGTCTACGTCCCCACTGTCTTTGAGAACTACATCGCAGACATAGAGGTGGACGGCAAGCAGGTGAAGGCCAAGAACCTTCCCCGTCTCCCCCTGGGAACCCCGCCCCCTCCCTTTGGACCTTGGATGTCCTGCCTCACCACCCATGTCCCTGCTCCACTCTCCCTGCTGGAGCCAGTACAAGTTTAAGTGAAACTTTAGTTTTAGGAAATCTAGATACACCTCCTTCTTCTCTACGCCCTGGCTCTATAACCCGGGCCCAGTCCTTTTGCCTCTGAGCTTAAGCTCCTTTGACGGCAAAGTGGGGATAGTGGTCAGGCCTCCTTCAAAGGTTTTTGTCACTTAAATCAGATAGCGGTGCTCACGGGGGAGCTCATAAACTACAGAGATCAAGCACCCATGTCTCAGGATTTCTAAGACCTCACCTTATTTACATTGTGTGATGGTGATTAGCGCTGTCCCTGGCATGTAGCAAGTGCTCAATAAATGTTGAGTGAGCCACAAGGACCAGTGGTTTCAGAAGAGGACCTCTGGGTGGCAGGGGAGGGGTGTAACTGGGGCCCTCAGGCCAGCTACTCACTGGGCCTATGCATCAGGTGGAGCTGGCTCTGTGGGACACGGCCGGGCAGGAAGACTACGATCGCCTGCGGCCTCTCTCCTACCCGGACACTGACGTCATCCTCATGTGCTTCTCCATCGACAGCCCCGACAGCCTGGGTGAGGTGGGGGTGAGGGCGTCGGAGAAAAGGCACTGAGAACCCCTTGGAGTCAGCCAACCAGAGGTAGCTCTCGCCTCAGCTCCTGTCAGCCACCATCAGAGGCCGAGGCCGGGGGGCTTGGGACAGGTCCCTGTCAGCCTCCTGCACTGTGGTGACTCTGGCCCTGGGGAGGGCTCCAAGGGTGTACTGTGGGGGCAGAGGGGCTTTGAGCTGTGAAAGGGACTGTTGTGCTGAAGAGCCTCTAACACTGCTGGGGGGAAAGAAGGGGACCCTGGGGGGAGCTTTCTAGCCTAAGTGGAGGCACCAACACCTGTCGGGACATGTCTGTGCAGAAAACATTCCTGAGAAGTGGACCCCGGAGGTGAAGCACTTCTGCCCCAACGTGCCCATCATCCTAGTGGGGAACAAGAAGGACCTGAGGCAAGATGAGCATACGAGGAGAGAGCTGGCCAAGATGAAGCAGGTGGGTGGGGCTGCCAGGCCTGGAGCCCCCGGGACAGATGACCTCCTTAGGGTCTTCTCTCCAGTGGACTTCCCAGTGAGGCAGTGGAGGCCCACCTCCTACTCCCTGGCGAGGAAGAACGAGAAGGGCTCTTGCTCTCCGCTACCATACCTGATGAAATTGTCAGAGAATGCAGTGATTTGTCCAGGGTCACTTGGCGTTTTAATTTATTTGCTTCCATTCTTTGGGGGTTGGGGCTATTAAGAAGAGGAACATCCCTGTCTTCAGAGGCAGCTTCTTATAATAGATCTTTTGCTTGAGGCGTGGGCGGACTCCAATGCCGGTGGGCCCGCATGGCCGGAAGGTCCAGAGTGAGGGAGCTGGCTTACCTGGTAGGTGGCTCTCTAGCCAGAGGCCAGGATAAAGAATATGGACTCTCCTACAAGGATAGTTATGGCAAAACTTTCAACCAGGGGGCAGATATGGTCACATCTGTGCATTAGAAAAATTTTGGCAGCCGTAGGGCACTTATTGGAAAAAAGCGAGAACGGGCGGGAGACTGGTTAGGAGGTGCTGGATGCTCAGGCCAGAGAAGGGTGTGCCATGGGATATAGGGCTGATGGAGACATCTGATGTAAACATTAAGAGTCTTGGGTCCTGGCCCAGAAACTGCCCGGGGCTGGAACATGCATTTGTCCTAGTCACTACACTCATGGCTAAAGTGGGGAGAGGTGCACTTAGCCACCAGCTTCCTTTAACCGCTCGACTTCTGTCTTCCCAGGAGCCCGTGCGATCTGAGGAGGGCCGGGACATGGCAAACCGGATCAGTGCCTTTGGCTACCTCGAGTGCTCGGCCAAGACCAAGGAGGGGGTGAGGGAGGTATTTGAGATGGCCACTCGGGCTGGCCTCCAGGTTCGCAAGAATAAGCGCCGGAGGGGTTGTCCCATTCTCTGAGACCCGCAAGGCCTCCCCTGTTCCCCCCCTTCCCTTCATAGGGTTGCAGAGCTGCCCACCTCCTGGCCCCATCCTCTTAGGGCTCCTTGCCGAAGGCTCCCTTTTCAGTTCCTTCCAGCCCAGGACTGCATCTGAATTTCTGAATTTTGCCAGCCCCCCTCCAGCAACCCCGTGGTGGTGGTGGTGGTGGTGGCCTGGCCCTCCCTCCCTATACTCTGGAACCTAGGGCAATTCCCTGCCCTTCCAAGAGCAGAGTTCCTCCTCCTGCTGCCTTGGTCCAGGGGTGGGGCTCTTGATCCCTTCAGCCTTCCCCGTAAGATCATCACACACCAGCACTTTATACACTTCTGGCTCACGGGAGTGTCTGGGGTAGGGGACTTGGAGGGTGTAACCCAGAGCCCCGGGCCCCTGACGGTTCTGCTTTGGACTGGGGCCTAGACTCTGGCTCTTCTTGGTGGGGGGACACGAATAAAGGCCACAGGCTCCAACATGTGTGTGGCGGCTTCCTGTCTTTCTCTCCTGGTCCCTGCCTTGGCTGTGAGCCGAGAGTCCCATCTCTCCCAAGTTGCTTGCCAGGCTGGCCCCTGGTCTGCAAAGGCAGGACTCCCGGGCAGGCAGGGCGGAGTCTTGGAGCAAAGGATGAGGTCATGCCTGGCTCTGGGCCTCGGAGGCGGGTAAGGGGAGTGGTCTGGAGCAGGGGCTAAACTTAGAAGCCTGTGGGTGGCTTCCTTGTGGCCTCCCACTGGGTTTCCTCCCCTGGACCTGGGGGCTGGGTTCCTCTCTGGCTGGGAGGAGTAGGGCCCTGGGCAGGGTGTGATGGTCCCACCCTCCCCTCTGGGGTCGCTTTGGAGAGCTTGGGAAGGCCGCAAGGCCAGAGGGGGCCAGGCTGAGGAGACAAGGAGGCTTTTGCATAGAACAATATTTTGTTTTCAGTTTTTCTTCCTCCCCCTTCCCCCAATTGTTAGCAGCTTGATGTGTCATTCTCCCCAGCAGGGGAGGGGGTGAATGGCTTGGGTTGTAAACTCTCTCCCCCAGCCTTCCTGTCCTTCTGGAGGGGCAGCTCAGCTGGGCTCTGGTTCAAGCTGGGTTCTGGTTCAGGGTCAGGTGGGCGGTTAAGGCTTGGCTGGTGTGCGAAGGCTGTCTGCTGTGTCTTCAGAGCTCATTCCTCCACTCTGGCTCTACCTGCAGGGACAGGCCGTCTTCTCCCTCCCGTTCCTGGGGGAGGTAGTCGTGACTTTGGGGCCCTAGAAAGAAAAGAGGTGAGCCTGTCTTCCTTACCTCATCCCCTAGCGCTGTCCCCTGCCTGGCCCAGCCATACCTGAGGTAGAGGGCCTGAGCTTGCTCAGACCTTGGAGTAAGTTCTGTCCCTGCTGCAGATCCAGTTTGGCAGGGAAGGGGCACCCGGTATACCCCCCGTTTTCTTTACAGAACTCCAGGAATCTGTAGGGTACAGGGACATTCACACACACAGCTGCACAGGCCTGGCTGAGGAGTGCCAGCAGAGGCTCGAGGCTAAGCCTTGGTCCTACCATGTGGGCCTGCGCCTTTGGGCGAGTTGCTTATCCTCTGTCGGGTAATTTAAGTGGGGAATTGTGAGAAAGAACAGACCTGTGAATTAATTGAGCCACAAGAAGGTGCTCAATAGAGCTACACCTGCCCCAGGATGGGGGTTGTGGTCACCAAGAGGGATCACGGGGTAGGAATGCTCACACTTTCCAGTCAGGGTCATGGCCCAGGAGCAGCGGGTTGCCCACCACGATGAGCAAAGCCTTGGCCCGGGTCACAGCCACGTTGAACCTCTGAAAGGAAGGAGTGGTAGGGTCACGGGAGGGAAGGGCCGTAAGGAAGGAAGCATTCCTTCCACCCGCCAGGTCTCAAACCTTGGGGTTCTTAAGGAAACCCAGGTTGAAGTCCAGATCCAGCTGCACAAAGCTCTGGCTGCTCCGCACGGTGGAGATGAGAATGACGCTGCGCTCTTGGCCTTGGAACTCTTCTACGGAGCCCACCTGGAGGGCGAGACACAGGGCCTGCAGCGGGGGCTCGGGAAGCAGACACACACCCTGCCTTATGGAGCTCCCGATCCAAGGAGCTCCAAGGCAAGGCCGATGCCAGCACCGGGCATTTGTCACAGGGGAGGGAGTGAGCGTCCTGATAGAACGGGAGGATGCCCTGGAAGCTTAAGGGTGGATCCAGTTAAAGGGGTGCGGGCTAAAATTCTTCTAAGCAAAGAAAACGCGCTTGCAAGGACACAGGAACTCCGAGCAGTGGTTCTCAAACTTCCCTAAAGACAGTCACTAAACACTTGTTAAAGATATACAACCCAGACTTCCTAAATTGGAATCTCCAAGGGAGAAGCCTTTAAATCTTAGAGCACTGGTTTTCAACTGCAGCTGCACGTTAGATCACCTGAGGAGCCATAAAAATTACCGATGCCCTGGCTCTGCCCCCAGATAGCTGTGTTCACTGGCCGGGTGGGGCTCTGGCACCGGTGGTGCTAGAAGCTTTCCAGGTGATTCTTATCTGCAGCCAGTGTTGAGAACCACCACCTGAGTCAAAGCACTGACTGACTCAGAGGGTGGGAATGGTGAGCTGTGACACTATCACATGACAGGTCAGGCAGGCAGGGAGTTTGGACTTTATCCGTAGGGCACAGGCCTCAAACCAGCCTGATCAAAAGCATCAAGAATCCGGTGTGGTGTTTCCTGGTCCCGCCCCAGATAGACAAGCCAGGATCTGCAGGGGTGAGGCCTGGGGGGAGCCCCACTGGGTCTTAGGCAGCGAAGGCAGGGCGGGGCAGTAACACAGGCTGGAGTGCCTGAGGAGCTCTCTGGAAGCAGGGGAAGTGCGGGACACCGAAGGCACGGAGCAAATGTGAAACGGTGGTGTCACCTTTAAGTCTTTGATGTCATCCAGTCCCCGAAGCTCCTTGTCAAGTTTGGTGATGCAATAACGGATTTTTTCCACCTGGAAGATGAGGACAGGTGCCTTTCTCTCATGCCATTACCCCAGTGTAAGAGGGAGCCAGGCAGGAGACCAGGGAGCTGGGGGGCAGAGAGGGAGGGACAACTGACCTCTGAGCTCGTCTGACAGGGCTAGCAGAGACCTGAGCTTCTAGAACCTCCACCTAATGGTCTGGCTATGAAGGGGGTACCTTCGGTGGTGGGGGGGGGGGTCCCACCCTCGAGAGGAACTGAGGGCCTGACCTGCTTCCGGTAGGGAGAGATGACGCCCACGCTTCGGGGGCTCAGGCGGGCTTTGCCCTTCTTCGAGGAGGGGGCCAGGAGCAGCTTCAGGTAGGAGGTCACTGTGGCAGCCTCTTCAGGGTTGAAGAATGATGGGCTGTTACCCTCACGCTCGTCCTTGCCCATTACGCCGTGAAAGATGATGGGAAAGCCCTGGATACGGGGTCGGGGGGAAACCTTCAGCCAGGCCTCCCTTCCCTCCCACCCCAAACCCACCCAGGGAATGCGGGATCCCAGGCCAAGGTGAAAGCCCGTGGCTTCCACTCAGAGGCTCCTACTACCTTGCACCTTCGGTAGGAGGGAACGTGGGGTACAGGGGTGGCAGCCTGACCCTGCCGGGTTCAGCCTCACCTGTCGAGGCAGACCCTCCCATCGGCAGAAGCGCTCTCGGTCCACGACGTCGGCACAGGCCTGCAATTCCCCATCATAATAGAGTCGGTTGGGAATGTCCAGTATGGTGGGGTGAGACCTGGGAGGCAAGAGGAGGAAGGAAGAGCAAGACCAGGGGCCAGGTTACTTCTGCCCTGCCCTTGGGGTCCCCCGATCCACCTGCTCTGGGTCCACACATCCTCTTGCCACCCGCCCAAGTGGACAGTGGACTCCTTGATCTACAGCGTGCTGCTAGGCACTGTTCACTGCACCAAATGTGCACAGAACCAAATGTGCTTCCTGAGCGCATGTGGTCCGTAGGCCAGGCAGATTTAAAAGGAAAAAAAAAAAAAACAACAAAAAAAAAACAAACACGCAAGAAATGGGGAGGTTCTCAAGTTTCAATTTTGCCAAGGAAGGATGGTACAAAAACAACCATCATCTACTACTGCCATTATTTGATGAGATAATGTGTTAAATCTAAAAACAGAAGTAATAACAATAGATTGAACTCCCAGTGGACTTATCTAAGGAACTCCTAAGAACTTAGGAATTCATCATTAGGTACATGAATTCATTGAGTAAAGCAAGTATACTTTTTGATTTGAATAACAATTAGCTTTTTGAAAAACTATATCGTCTCTATTTTTCTCATTTCTCCTTGGACTGCCTCGACCCTTCATCTGGGACCCACACCAGACACAATCCAGTGTCTGGGAACCATGGACAATCCCCCGATACACAGATAAGCAAAATGCTCAAGAGCGAAGTCAGTTGCAAAGTCAGAGCCAATGAGTAGCGGTGATGGAGCTGGAATGGAGATCACCGACCTTCCAGATCATGGTCTTCCTGCATCACACAGCCTCTGAGCAACAGGGCTGCAGGATGGAGCCTCCAGCGGGGGCTGCACAGAGTGGGTGAAGGCACAGATTGCAGGCGAGGTGAAGGTGCGGGAGTACCTGTAGTTGCGCAGCAGCTTGGTTATGAACTGGGGGTTATAGCCACTGGAGCCCTTCTTGTACAGGGCGTTGTAGGTCAGCAGCCGCTCCAGCAGGGAGTACCCCAGGCCATGCTTCTGGGTCAGCGGGGAGCGCAGCACGGGCCCCAGCTGCCTAGGGTCTCCTGCCAGCACCAGCTGCCCTCCTGGATTGTCTGTTTCCTTGACTTCCATCAGCCCTGAGAGGCAGGGTGCCGTGGGAGAAAGGTGAGCGGTGGGACCCCCCCAACCCCATGCAGGGTGGCACGCACGCAGCCCACCCTGAACCCCTCACCTGCTATGGCCACCAGACTCTCGGGCTCCATGGAGTGGCCGGCCTCATCGATGAAGATGTGTGTGAAGTGATCGATGGGAAACTGAGCTGAGACCAACCTGGGAGGCGTCAGGCCAAGCAGGGGTCATATCTGGGCACCCGACTAGCAAACCTGAAAGCCCACCCAAACTGGCCCCTCACCCCACTGCCAGGCACCACTCTTCCCCATCTCTCCAGCCCGCTACTTCCTTACTTATACACATGATTAAGAGACACACACTTCCCACCTGCTGGCCGTGATGAGGGTGGTAATTAAGACACGATACTCCTGCAGCTTCTTCTTGGCGGGAAACACATAATCCCCTTTCTTCGCATCCCAGTTGCAGCAGGGCTGCGGGGTGTGAAGAGAGAGGAGGAAATCAGCTGGCTCTGTCCATCCTCACCCTCACTCTGGCTCTGGGCCCCCCAGGCAGTTTTCTTTCCCTCTCTCACTTCCCACACAGGGAAACAGACGACCAAACAGGGGTTCTGACCCATCCAAGCTCACGCAGCGAGTATCCGAATCCAGGTCTAGTTTCCTGGCCCCTGAGCATCTACCCCGAGCAGCCCAGCACCTGCCCTCCCCTGGCTCTCCACACTTCTCCAGGTACCTTGATGTCCTCGGGCACCATGCGAATGTCCCTGCTGGGGGCCAGGAGGCGGTAGATGGAGCTGGGCAGGTGGACCCGGAGCCGCTGGCAGAGAAGGTCAGCTCCTGAGTTGGACGGAGCGCAGGCCAGGATGTGGGCTTTGGGCAAGTGCTTCACCACCTGGGGTGGGGACAAGCACAGTGTGGGAAGCAGCTTCTCTGGCTCCAGGGGGAGGGATGGGGGAGAGACTCGGTTGTGACTCAGGTTGGCACAGGGTGGCATTTGTCTCCCGGACCTGAGGGAAGCAGGGACACAAAAGGCGAGTTTTGACCCCCCCAACCCTCTGCTAGTCCAAGTAAGCACTTCACTGCTGGAAAACTGGCACAGTAAACATTCAGAGTCTACGGTAGCTGAAACATGATTGGTGACTCCAAGAGTCACGCGGGACCCCACCCTGCACAACGATGTTCGAATGCCACACAGACCATTGACGCCAGCCCAGGGGCGATCAGGAAGCTGGAGGCACCCAGGATCTGGGCACTGCTTGGTCCCTGGGGGAGTCAGCACCAGCCCCAGGTCTATGCTCAGGCCCCACCTGCTTAATGGCTTCCACCAGGGTGACAGTCTTGCCAGTGCCTGGAGGCCCAAAGATAATGTAGGGGGCTGGACGGGTGGTGCCCATAACGATGTTCTTCATGGCCTGCAGCTGCTCAGGGTTTGACTCCAGACTGCGGTCATACAGCCTGGCAGACGAACCAGAAATGTGACGTCACCCGGTGTCCCAGAGGCCTCCCTGACTCCAGCGCCCACGCCCCACACCCCAAGTGGCCCCCCTTACACCCATGCCCAGTCTCACTTGAGCTTCACATCTGAGGGCAGCAGCGGGACCCCACGGGAGGCCACAGGAAAGAGCATGGGCCACAGCAGCCAGCGCCCTGTCAGCTCCAGGGCACGGTGTTGCACCCGCAGGGGCTGGCGGTTGAAGGTGAAGTTCACCTTGAAGGTCAGCCCATCCACAAAGCGGCTCAGGAGGCTTTAGGAAGGGAGGAGGAAGGAAAAGCTCCAGTAAGAGGGCAAGGACTCTCTGCATCTACTCTGGCTCCACTCTCTTTTCAAGACAGCCATGCAATCCCTCCAGGAGAAGCTACTGAGGCATCTCAGGGTCCCCCTGAAGAAAAGCTTCCTGCTCAATCCCTGGGGTCCCACTGGGGTCTCAGGGAGAAACAAATCTGCTCCTCTGGCCTAAGAAACATTTGTAGACCCTTCTAGCAGCTCATGGTTCCCCCAACACCCACCTCATGGAAAAGCTCAGCTTGACACGGTCCAATTCCACCTTGTGTACAAAGCCCTTGTAGGTGACGGGGTCCTCCTGATGTGTCTCAGAGGACAAAAGTGCAAACAGGTGGTCACCCCGTAGCACTGAGGGGCGGCTCTCAGTCACTCCGGGAACCTACGGGGGGTGGACACAAGCAAGCTTCTATCCCCAGGGATGGCTACTGGAGGACCCCTAGGTCTCCAGACCGCCTGTGAGGGACAAGGATTGAGCGTTGTCCTTCTATCCCAAGACCCAGGGAGCTTTGCTTCTTTCCTCTCCCGCCTGACAGGGTAAAAGTTGGGATGAGCACGGAGACAGTCTGCCTGAGCTGCACAGAGAGAGCTGAGCCCAGCAGTCCTGGAAACTCTCCAGGACACGATTCTCAGCCCATCCGTGTGCCCTCTTGGCCAGCTCAGTTCCCACTCTGCCCTTGAATCCTTGTTCAAAACTCAGTTCCTGCAGGAATCGTTCCTTGCTTGCCCCCCACCCCCTTCTCTCTCACCAGCTGCCCTCCTCAGCACTTGCGTGCAGGAACTCTGGGCTTGTGGGTACAACACTCAGCATCTGACATCTGGAAAGGGATCTAGGCCAGCTCTGTGCTTTCAGATAAAGCAACAAAGGCCCAGAGAGAGCAAGGGACTTGCCCAAGGCCACACAACTAGTGGTAGCAACGTCTAGACTAAAACCCAGGTCCTCCCCATCAGCCTGCTCTGACACCTGTTTTGGGCTCTCTGCTCCTACTGAGCCCCCTGGGGGCAGGAACAGCATTCTACTCTCAGGCTGGCTGACTCGAGCCCACCCTCCCCACGCAGGATCCGAGCCCTGACCTCCAGTGTGAGCAGTCTGGGGTTCTGGTCTACGGGGTCCCAGGTCATGGGCACCGACTCCAGGTCGTAGTGCCGGATGTCATGCTCCATCTGCAGCTCCTCCAGGTGCAGCAGCAGCCGGAGCTTCACCTCGTAGTTTCTCCACTGCAGGGCTGTCTCGAGCTGGGCCCTGGCGGTGATGGTTGGGCAGGCAGGAGGGGGCAGGGACAGGACGGGTCAGGCAACCCCCGCACCCAGGAGCATCCACCCTCTCCCATCCGCGGCTCTGGGACTATGAAAGCACCAGGAATCAGGGAGGACCAGAAGGGCAGAGAGGTGGGTGGGGGGTCAGAGGCCTCGGAGAATGGAATCCTGGCTCTCCCTCCTTCCGACGCCCCTGCCCCCACCTCAGATCTGACGTGGCATTTATACCATGGATTCTGGGGCCTGGAACATTCTCCCCCCCTAAGATAACTCCTATGCTTACACCCTCACCTCATTCATGTGTCATTGTCTACTCAAATGTCACCTTCTCAAAGAGGGCAGCACTAACTGCCCTCTGCAAGACAGCACAACCCTTCCCCTTCCCCGAAAGTTTAGCTTTGGTAGAGTTCTTCGCAGCACTCATCGCTACATGAAACTGTAAGATAAATGCTCATTTCTCCCTACTGCAATGAGCAAGGCCCTCATGTGAAGAATTCACCTTGAACAGTGCGCAGCACGAGGTGCGTGCTCTGTATGGGAACAAAGGGAGGGGGCATGGGAGGCTGAGGACAGAGGGATGGGGCGGGGGAGGGGGGTGGAGAGACACAGAAAGCAGCATGAGGTGGGGCAGAAGGGTGTCTCTTACTTGATCTCAGCAATCTCCTTTGGGGCAGTGAAGATACTTGTCCCCTGAAGAAGGATGGGGAGCAGCTGCCGGAGGCGAGGGGGTGGGTAGTATGTCCCCAGCGCCATACTCAGCTCCAGGTCATAGCCCTTAGCGCTGCAGGAGCCAGGGAAGAAGAGTGGTCACAAACTCAGAGATCCCTGCCCTTCAGAGAGGTGGAGAAGGCTCCTCCCTGGGAGATGCCCGAAGCCCTTCCACAAACTATTGCTGAAGGGGGTCGGCAGATTTTGTACAAGGAGGCAGAACTCACTACCCCATGAGGATGCTCACCCCAAGGCTGGACCATTCTCATTTCTGGAAAGTACTATTCGTGGAAACTTCCAAAAGTCACATATGTAACACCCATATGTGTAAATAATATGGATATAAAAAAATGCATGCTCATTAGAGAAAAATAAGTGGGTAAATACATAACATTCTCCCCATCCGGGGATAACCAATAACTTTTTGATAGCTAAACTTCCAGGTTTCTGTCAATTTGTATTACATACATACAGTTTTAACAAACAGAGCACAATTGCCTATCGTTCGCTTTTCTAGCTCAGTATTTCATAAACACCTAGCCATGCCACACAGAATATAAGATTCTATTCAAATGAGGGGCGCCTGGGTGGCTCAGTCGGTTAAGTGTCGGACTTCGGCTCAGGTCATGATCTCACAGTTCGTGGGATCGAGCCCCACATCAGGCTCTCTGCTATCAGTGCAAAGCCTGCTTTGGATCCTCTGTCCTCCTCTCTCTGCCCCTCCCCTGCATGCACCCTCCCTCTCAAAAATAAATAAACATTAAAAAAAATTCTCTTCATATGAAATATCTGAATAGGGAAATCTATAGAGACAGAAAGCAGAGTGGTTGCTTAAGGCTGGGAGGGAGGGATGTCCAGGTGGCTCAGTAGGTTAAGCATCCGACTTGATTTCGGCTCAGGTCATGATCTCACGGTTTGTGAGATGGGGCCCCGAGTTGGGCTTTGTGCTGACAGCATGGAGCCTGCTTGGGATTTTCTCTCTCCCTTTCTCTCTGCCCCTCCTCTGCTTGCACACACTCTTATTCTCTCTCTCAAAATAAATAAACTTAAAAAAAAAAAAAAAAAAGGCTAGGGGGCACCTGGGTGGCTCAGTCGGTTGAGTGTCCAACTTTGGCCCAGGTCATGAACTCACTGCTTGTGAGTTTGAGCTCTGTGTCCAGCTCTGTGCTGACAGCTCAGAGCCTGGAGCCTGTTTCAGATTCTGTCTCTGTCTCTCTGCTCCTCCCCTGCTCACGCATTCACTCTCCCTCTCTCTGTCCCTCAAATACAAACAAACATTAAAAAAAAAAAAGGCTGGGAGGGAATGAGGAGCAAAAGGGTATGGGCTCCTTTTTGGGTAATGAAGTGTTCTAACCGGATCGTGGTGGTGGTTGCCCATATCTGTGAATATACTGAGAACCTAAATAGTACGGTATGTGAATTATCTCAAAAGAAGCTGTAAAAAAGACAGAGAGAGAGGTCTACACAGGCTGCCTGACAATCTATCATACAATCAAAAATGTTTAACATTTTTTTCAGGCTCACCTGCAACTTCCTTCCCGAACAGAAAAAAATCTCTGAGGCCCAGAGGAGTTACGAACTCAGTTAGGAAAGGGGGCCCTGGTTCTGGCTCTGTGCTCTTCCCCAAGGCGCCCACCCTCATGCGGGGCACCCCAAACTGGATCGGGTTGGAGAGGAAAGGAGTTACCGGTCAGGTCTCTCTCCTTCCTCTATCCGGCTGGTCACTACAGGGTTTCCAGTGATCCGGGTCCGCTTGAAGGGAGTCGTGGGCTTCAGCTGTGCAGCCAGGGGACTGTGGGCAACGGCAGCCAAGAAGCGGGCAATGTAGAAAGTGCCGGCTCCTTCCGAACCTGGCTCCCCAGGTCCCAGCAGCTCCCAGAGCACCGTGGCTGGGAAGTAGCCCACAAAGCTGGTCTTACAGTGGACCTGGAGCTCGTAGCACTCGCCTGCAGGAGGACAGATGAGTGAGAGAGGACAGGGAGGGACCTTCCCACCAGCACCCTGCCTGCACACTCCCCCAGCAGCCACACCCCGGGGCAGGAGCCCTGACACAGCAACCCTTACCAGGGCAAGCCCCCGTCCACTAAAGGCTCTTTCCCGTGGAAACCCGCTCACCAGGGCCCAGTGGGCAGGGCAGCTCCTGGTCTCCATTGTAGAAGGCAAACTGGGGGGTCCGGCAGAGTGGGAAGAGATGAGTGAGGGTGACAGGCTGGGTTCCTCCATTCCGAAGCCTCAGGGTCAGCACCTCCTTGCGGTTCAAATCCAGGCGGATAAGGAGCTGCCCATCTCGGGCTTCATGGGGCCCCTGGACTTCCACGTCCACCCCATGTTTCCCGTGAAGATACTCAGCCCTGGGGAGAGTGGGAGTCAAGGGGGGGCTGGGACAGGAAGGGCCTAGACAGGGGAGGCTGGCGAAGTGCCAGCGGAGCTCAGGAACCCCACCGCCTCTCCCCAGACCAACTAGCTCCTTCCCTACCCCTTCCCCCACTCCTTGAAGGAGGGGGCCTTACCCCAACCTGAGGCAACCCCCTCTTCTCTCAGCCAGATGGCTTCCCCGACACCCTGACCCCCGTTGTCCTTGCACCCTCTTTCACATGCACGTGCATGCACACATACAGACACACACCTGTCGTAAAAGATCTTGGCTAGCAGTGACTTGTGGTGTTTGCTGATGTCTGACCCCACCTTCACTCTCCTTTTTTCTGGGAACCACACGTCGGCCCAGCGGTCGAGTCTGAAGAACCTGACCCGAGTCTTGGTGACGTAGGCCAGATTTGCAATCTTCATTCCATACAGCATGGAGGAGAAGCCAGGGGCAGGGGTCCCAAAGCTGCCGGAAGCAGAGGAGACTGGGAAGTGAGGGAAGGCAGGGCAGCTCAACGGGGAAGGCAGGAGGGCAGGGTGTCTGTGGGTCGCTCTATGTGGGACACACCAGCCCTGCTGCGCAACAGGACAGGACCCAGGGACAGAGACTCAGGCTGGGGGGGGGGGGGTCACAGGAATTGTTAATGTTTTAAGGGAATTCAATAGGACTTCCCAAGACAAAATACGACTGTTTTAAACAGCAAGTTGTGGACTCTGTGTTTTGGAGGAGAACAGCCCAGTCATGGGCTAGTGATTTGGAGGACTAAGGGAAAAGAGAGAAAGAAACGAAGATTTTTTGGGGGGGAAAACTATTTGGGACAGAAAAAGAGATACAAATGACGTGGCAGAAAGAGCTAAGGTTAAGGGGAAGCCAAATAAGTTGATTCAGAGGGGGTGGATCTGGGGTCCTGCCTGATGGTGAGGAAGGAGAGAGGGGTCAGAGAGAGCACAGGTGTCCAGGGTGTGTGGGCAAGGTGGCTGATCAGACAGCAGTTTCCACCCGAAGTCAAAGGGTGCAGGTGGATGGAACCCAAGCAGGAAGGGAAAGGATCCTTCTCCAGAGATCAAATAGCTTGGTTTTGTGCCTAGAGAAGGTGAAGACAGGGAAAACTGGTCAGAAGGTCAATAACCTCAAAGTCCAGTGCCTGGAATTCAGTTTAGTCAACTCGACACTTACAGAGACCTGTTATGTGCCACACACTGCGCTAGAAGCCGGGGGTTCAGTGAGGTAAGAGCCCGGCACAGACTGAACGCGTCAATCCTGGCGTCCTGCCGGGGGCGCGGCCAAGGAGGTTTCCAGGGCAGCCTGGGGCCAAGGAGGGGCACCGAGCCAGGCTGTCCCAGGACAGCGGTCAGAACGGAGTCCTGGAGAGTGAACGGTGTCTACCAGGCACAACAGGGAGCCAAAGGGTAAGCCAAGGTGGAGGGGCGTGCAAGGATAAGAGCTGGGGGTGCAGGGCAACCTCCCACTCGGCCACCAGCTGGGTCTCCACTTCTCGGAGCCTCACTTTCCTCCCCTACAAAATGGGGGCAATGAAAACTTACCTCGGGGGGGGATTGTTATGAGGGTTACATGGAGACGGGCACTGCAGTGTCCACTTAGCCCAGTGCTTGGCACATAAGGAGATCTCCGTAAGGTGTGCTATGATTAGTATCACACACAGTCTGGTTGTGCTACAGTGAAGTGTGGGACAGGGGTGATGGGAGGCAGCAGAGATGGACAGGCACCAGGTCACGCAGTGTTGCATGCCAGGCCAGGAAGCCTAGACTTGACCCTGAAGGCTAGCGGTCTTCCTCTACTGGCACCCAGGAGCCGGGGACACCCCCACACGTGACATACTCCAGATCTGGACGGCTGACCACCCTCCCTCAATGCATCGTAGGGAATGAAAGCAAATCCTAGCTCATAAGAACCATGGTAATCCCTATTTAACTATTAAGGCTGGATCAGCACGGTCACTCACTGGCGTGTAACGAGATCATTTATGGTCTGGACAATTCCCTGGTGCCCCCTGCCTGTCACTCTGCCCCTCTCCCTCCTCACCCCAAGCAAATGAGAGTGACACTATTCAGAAGACTGTGAATCAGCTCTGATTTGTTTTAAAAAGGTAATAAATCATTTGAGAACATAACAGAAAATGCTCAGTAAATGCCACCTACTATCATTAGTATTCGTATTAGTAGTAATAGTAGGACTAACAGTAGCAGTGGTAGTAGGAGTAGTAACAACTTACTTTCAGCCCACAGCAGAGGCTACACTGTGGTTACAGAAGCCCCGAGGCTGGTGGGTTTTAAGCAGGGGAGTGGCAAGATCATATTTGCATTTCAGATGACTCTGGCATCAGGATTGGAGGATGGATTTGCTGGAGGCAAGACTGTAGGCAGGGACACCAGTTAGAAAAAGGCCATTGTAACAGTCCAATTAAAAGATGACAAGGGCCTGAATGAGGTGGTGGAAAGGACGGAAGAGGGGGCCAGATCTGATAATACTTAGGATGTAAAATTAGCAGAATCTGGTGGCGGACAGGAGGGGGAATGGAAGCTGGGAAGAGGGAGGAGTCCAGGACAAAACTCAGATCGATGGCTTGGCTTCCAGAACCATTTCTGAGATAGGAGGTAAAGGCAGGAGGAGGAGGAGGAGGAGGCTGGAGGGAGGATCATGACATTTGTATTTGGTATGTTCAGTTCGAGATTCCTGTGGTCCAGAGGCAGCTGGCTCCATGAGTTGGAAACTGAGAACTCAGGCCAAAGTCAAGCCTGAGTCTAGCCTGATATTCTGGAGTCCTCAGGTGGTAGTTATAACCATGGAAGTGTCTGGAATCTCCCTACGGAGTGTGACTAGTCTGAGAAGAGCTGAGACCGGGACAACCCAGGGAGGAAGACAAAACAGAGAAGGAAGCCCCGAGAGAGGGAGGAGAATCAGAAGGAAATCTCAAAACCAGGCATCAGGCTCAAACACTGCCAGGAGGTCCAGTCATAAAGGGACTGAAATCAGGAGGAGTCACTGTCATCCGCCAGGGCCCCTTGCTCGGTAGGTTCCACAGATCGAGCACAGACTCAAATGCCAACAGAAGCCAGGCTCCCCAGGCATCTTTAATACCCGAGCACCTGCATAGTACCATTTTTGAGCCATCAGTGTTAAGGACTCACGTCCCTCATAACTCCACTTAAGAAGACAACAGTGGAGGGGCACCTGGGTGGCTCAGTCGTTAAAGCGTCCGACTCTGGCTCAGGTCATGAACTCGCGGTTTGTGAGTTCGAGCCCCTCGTCCGGCTCTGTGCTGACAGCTCAGGGCCTGGAGCCTGCTTCAGATTCCTTGTCTCCCTCTCTCTCTCTGTCCCTCCCCTGCTCGCTTTCTGTCTCTCTCTCTCTCTCTTAAAAATTAAAAAAAAAAAAAAAAATTAAAAAAAAAAAATTAAAAAAAAAAAAAAAAAAGGGAAGACAACAGTGGAGATGCCTTGAAATGCAGCCGGCTCTCAGGGTAGTGCTGGGGAGGCGACAGGGCTCTGAGAGAGCTGAACAAACCCAAGAGTGCGTGCCCTGTCCAGAGGGGGTAACTGCTAATCTCCATCGTCTCCAGACAGATGTGGCCAGCAGGGGACAGAGGCCCAAGATGGCCAGCGTCCGACCTTTAAAAGAAGGCCAGATCAAAATTTTCACGTGAAATCTATTTTTGGAAACTTCTGCCTGGGCACACTGGCAGAAGGAACTCAACTCTGCAAGTTTCGCAACTTCTGCCATGGGTACTACCACCTAAGTGTTTTCTCACATTATGCCCCGTGACTATTACCACTACCCAAACTCACCTCTCCCTGGTCTAAGGTGACAGCCATAATGAAAACAGTTTTTTTCCAACCAGAGACTTAGCACGTAGCTGTTGGAAAAAAGTCCTAGTTCTTATATTATGCGCCTAAGTCACCTAGATTTCTAGGAAAAAAGATCAAGACTTCAGTAGAAAAACCGAATAGTCACCTTACAGAACACATCGAGACGACCAGATGAAAAGATGTTCTAAAAGCAGAGAAATTGCAGATTAAAGTCAAAACGAAGGACTGTTTTATTTCGATCAGACTGACAACAGTGGAAAACAGCCATAACATGGATCGCTGTTGTGTGTATGGGGAGAAGGGGACTCTCGCACAGTGCTCCTGGAAAAGGTGAAATATGACAACCTTTTGGAAAAACAATCTGGTGAGGACTCCTAACATCTCTCTGAAACACAGGTATTTAACTCAGCAACTGCAGTTCTGGGAATGTATCCCATGGAAAGGAAAGTACCTGTGTTTAAAGACATGTGCAAGGATGCTTACTGCAGAGGTATTCACAGGGGCTGAGAGCTGGAAACAAAAACATGCCCATCAATAGGGAGACGTTAACACATTGTCAACACCCACAGCATGGAAAATACTAGGCAGCAATGAAAAAGAACGCACCACACCCACACAGACGGCTACAATTTAAAAGGCTGACAACACCAAGTGTTGACAAGGTTAAGGACAGACCAGAACACTCATGCATTGTCAGCTGGAGTATGAACTGGTACGATCACTTCAGAAAAAGGTCTGTTTTGCAAAAAACTAAACATATGCTGCAATATTCTGATTTCAAATGGAAAGAATATTATGTGTGCAAAAAAAATGCACTAAAAAAAATGCAACTATAGGGGCACCTGGCTGGCTCAGGTGGTTAAGCATGCGACTCTTGATTTTGGCTCAGGTCATGATCTCAAGGTTTGAGTTCAAGCCCTGCATCGGGCTCTGTGCTGACAGTGGGAAGCCTGCTTGCGATTTTCTCTCGTTTCTCTGTGCCACTCCCTCCACTCGCACACTCGCTTGCTTGCTCTCTCAAAATAAACAAACATTTAAAAAGATTAAACTTAATTTAAAAATGCAAGTATAGGGGCGCCTGGGTGGCTGGGTCGGTTAAGCATCTGACTCTCAGTTTCAGCTCAGGTCACGGTCTTGCAGTTTCATGAGTTCGAGCCCGACATCGGGCTGTGCGCTGCTTGGGCTTCTCTCTCTGCCCCTCCCCTGCTCACGCTGTCTCTGGCTCTCTCAAAATAAATAAATAAACTTAAAAAAAAAAAAAACTTACTATATAATATCTAGTATAGACCTAGCACTGGTATTTATTAAAAAATACTTGCTAGGAGAATGAGTGAAAGAAATATCAAATAATTCCAGACTATTCTTTTATTAAAAAACGAAGGAGGGGACATTGCACTAAACCGCTGGCTGGCACACAGCACTGCTGTGCAGGGGCCTGTAACGTTACATGTCAGGTTGCATACACGGTCCACACGTGGACATGTATAATTATATAATGATATATATTATTATAGGTCTAATATATATATAATTTATATAAACGTTTACATATTTTATACATACTGTCCAAACTTGGAGACACATGTAATAATATATAAATATACATATATATACATGTAATAAATACACATAGAAATAAACATATATAAAGGAAGGTAGATAGTGGCAAGGAAGTAAAATGCATGAAGACCTGGTCACACCACTTTTATTTATTCATTTAATCATCCATTCATTCACTAGTGTTTGTTTACTTTTGAGAGAGAGCACAAGAGTGGGAGAGGGGCAGAGGAAGAGAGAGAGAGAGAGAGAGAGAGAGAGAGAGAGGGAGAGAACCTCAAGCAGGCTCCGCACCTTCAGCGTGGCCCCACGAACTGTGAGATCATGATCTAAGCTGAAGTCAGATGGCTGTGTATATTTGGAGTTGTTAGTTGTAAGCAAAAAGAATAAATTATGGCTGATTTAAGCGATAAAAGCTAGTTACCAATAAATTGCTGGGAAGGTGAGAAATGGGCTCAGGAAACAGACAGGAACTAGGGAAGGCGGAGCAGCCTAACCTCAGACAAGGTCACAACAGAGGACCAGTCCAGAAGACTTTGCTGCCAACCACCAAAAAAGGAAGTTAAGCAACTTGCCTAAGATTTAAAAATAACAATAAATGTATATTTACCCTGTGACCCAGCAATGCTCCTCCTAGGTATATCCCCAAGCCAAAGGTACAAGGATGTTCCCAGCGATTTTATTCAAAATAGCCCCAAACAGGGGCGCCTGGCTGGCTCAGATGAAAGAGCATGTGACTTTTCTTGATCTCGGGGTCGTGAGTTTGTTACTTAAATACAAAATTAAAAAAAAAAGAAATAGCCCCAAACTGAAAACAGCCATGAACAGGAGAATGGATACAAACTGATTTGTATTCAGATGAAGAATACTACTCAGGGGCGCCTGGGTGGCTCAGTCGGTTAGGCGTCCGACTTCAGCTTGGGTTACGATCTCACGGTTTGTGGGTTTGAGCCCCGCGTTGAACTCTGTGCTGACAGCTCGGAGCCTGGAGCCTGCTTTGGATTCTGTGTCTCATTCTCTCTCTGCCTCTCCCCCACTTGTGCTCTGTCTCTCAAAAATAAATAAATGTAAAAAAAAAAAAAAAAATTAAAAAAATATCACTCAGTGATAAAAAGCTGCCATACACAAGACATGGATGAATCTCAAAAACATGCTGAAGGGCGTCTGGCTGGCTCAGTTGGTAGAGTAGTAGACTATCTCGGGGTTGTGAGTTCGTGCGCCACATTTCGGGTACAATTTACTTAAAACAAACAAACAAACAAACAAAACATTATGCTGAGTGAAACATGGCGTTCAGAAGAGTGCATACCTCCTAATTCCCTTAAATGAAGTTCCAGACAGGCACAGTCTCAAAAAACATCACAGTGGTGGGTACCTCTGGGTGGGGTAAGGGTGAGGACGAACTAGGAAAGATGGAGGAAATTTGGGGGTGATGTCATGTTCTGTGTCTCAACAGGGACTACACACAGTACATGGAAAGGTAGAGTTAAAATGTGTCTACTTAAAAAAAATTTTTTTTAATGGTTATTTATTTTTGAGAGAGAGACAGAGAGACAGAGAGAGAGAGAGAGAGAGAGAGAGACATTGTGTGCACAGAGCAGGGGCAGAGAGAGAGGGAGACACAGAATCTGAAGCAGGATCCAGGCTCTGAGCTGTCAGAGAACTCACAAGTCATGAGGTCATGACCTGAGCCAAAGTCAGACGCTTAACCAACTGACCCACTCAGGTGCCCCCAATGTGTCCACTTCTATCTAGAAGTTACACTTAATTTTTGAACACCTACAGTTCGTAATAATCATGCAGACGTGTTTGGTGTAAGTTGCACTGAAGTCTGTAACTTACTTCGAAATGCATCGAAAACACTAAGATGGACCAATGGGCAGACGTACAAAATACTAACTAAGAAATCTAGGGGGTGCCTGGGTGGCTCAGTCAGTTGAGACTCTGACTCTTCATTTCGGCTCAGGTCATGATCCTAGGGTTATGGGATCGAGCCCCGTGTCTGGCCATGCGCTGAGCACAGAGCCTGCTTAAGATTCTCTCTCACCCCCTCTGTCCCTCTCCCCTGCTCACACTCTCTCTCTCTCTAAAAAAAAAAAAAAAAAAAATCTAGGTGAGGGTATATGGGTATTCACTGTACAATTATTTCAACTTTTGTGTTTGAAGTCTGTCATAATAAAATGTTGGGAACGCCATGATCGGGAATGACTTCCGTGATGTTTTGTTGAGTAAGAAAGCAGGATGTTGAAAACACATATAACATGATCCTTTTAAAATAAAACAACCCAAAAAACACCCCAGTTGATAGCTGAGTGTCCTGAGTGTGGGGCAGAATGTGGAACGGAGTTGGGATGCTGATATGGAGAGGGACCCACAATAAACAAGGATATAGTGTAACGATCCCATGGGGGCCAACTGACATAGGTGGGATGGAAGTATGGGTGCATACAGAGATAAGTGAAAGGGTGGTCATCCAAAGCATAAAAAAACTTTCAAACACAAATATCCAACATAGAACATTAAGGGCCCTCACTCCCTCCTATCAGCTTAACTGCTTGATGTGTATTTTTCCAGACTTTTTTCTATACATACGAAAACTTTTTAAGCACTCAAGTGTTTTGTTTGCTGCACATACTCTCCTGCAACAGACCTCTTCACCACCATGGACTTCCTTCCCGGACATTTTACCAAGTCACCTCCCTCTTTTGGATGGCTGCAAAGGATAGCATAGTAGGAATGCAGGGGGCGTGTTTAACTGTTTGTCCAGCGATAGTTCGGTGCCTATAATGCTTGGCTTTTTCAAAGGTTACATACAATAACCACCCATGCACAAAAATTCTTGTACTAGTCGGTGATTTATGGGACAAATGCCTTCAAATAAACTTCTGGGTCAAACAGAATGACTCTTCACAACTTTGGCAAGTTCTGCCAAATTGTCCTCTGTTTTTTTTTTTTAAGTTTATTTATTTGTTTTGAGAGAGAGAGAAAGTGCGCGCACACGCGAGTGGCAGGGGCGGGAGCCAGAGGGCAGATGGACGGGCAGAGAGAGAGGGAGAGAGAGAATCCCAAGCAGCTGTCAGTGCAAAGTCCAATGCGGGGCTTGATCTCACAACGATGAGATCGTGACCTGAGCCGAAATCAAAAGCCCGATGCTTAACCGACTGAGCCACCCAGGTGCCCCAAATTGTCCTCTAAACAGGTTGTACAAATTTAATGTTAATCACTAAAAATTTGAGAATACCTTTTTTCCAGACCCTGACATCAGAAATCTTCAATCTTTTCGATTACTGACAATCTGATAAACAAAAAAAATGATATCTTGCTTAAATAGCATTCCCCTCATCACTAACACAGTCAAGGATCTTTCCTTCTGTTTATCAGTCATTTGTGTTTCTTCCCCTAAACCAGCAGGAGTTATTACCAAACACAAGTCGGATCACGGCCCCCCTTTATGACTGCACAGTCTACAAGATGAAGTCTAACCTTTTAACAAGGCACACACGGATCTTCTGTATAACTGGGATAATGCAAACACAGTTAATTAACACCATCAACAACAGGAAAAGTTTACTGAGCACTTCCTGTGTGCTGTTTGAAGTACCCGTAAGCATTATCTCATTTAATCCTCACAACAACGTAGCAACTATCATCACCCCATTTTAGAGAAGAAACTGAGGCACAGGTTCTGACATCAATCCCTCCTTAAGTGTATGTCAGCCCTTCCCACTGTATCACTGTCACTCCTCTCTAGACTTTCCTGCCACTGTGGACATCTTTGGTCTGTAACGCCCTGACCTTGGCCCCTGCTATTTGTTCAGTGAACAATAACTAATCTTTTTAGATGCAGTGCAGGAAAGTCTCATGGCTAGAAGAATGGTATTTCAGAACATACTATCAAATTTGGCAGCCATCTTAAAGGGACATCTAGTTCTGTGTTTTACAAACTGTGGGTTGCAACTCTCATTAGTGGGTCAAGACCAGGATTTTTAGAAAATTGGAGTGGAACAGAATAAAAACATCAGAGGGCAGGGAGTGAGGCTATATACGGTTTCTAGGGTATGCATTGTTCCATGAAAGCTGTGTCCCAGGCTCCCAACTAAAATGTATTCTTTACTGTGGATAGAAGTCTAAACACACAGCCTTTCTCCATGCCAGAGACAGAACGATCTTTCCAAAACCCCTAATCCATCAGTCTCCTACTTGGAAACAATCTGTGCTTTCCTATTTCTGTTAAGATTAAAAAGTAAACAAACAAACAAAAGACTCTCCGCAGCTGGCAAGGTCCTGCCCCATCTAGTCCCTGCCTCCCTCTGGCCTCCTGTCAGGGCCACTGAGTTCACCCTAAGCCCTTAGGGTGCTACTCCCTCTGGGTCTGGAATGCTGTCCCCTTGCCCCTTAACATCTGTGAACTCCCGTTTATCTTTCAAGATTCTGTTTAAACATGACTTTCTCCCAGAAACCTCTGATTCCGAGGTTGGGTGTCCAAGTTACATACTCTCAGAGTACCGGACCTTTTGTTCTAAGCACTTATCACAAAAGTAATTAAATAATTATGTTTCATCGCCACCTCCTTCCTTAGGCTCCTTCTGCATCCACAGCGACTCACACTGTTTTGCTTTGCTCACAGGAGGCATTCGGCCAAAATTTGTTGAAGAAAAGAATGAGTCTCCTGCCTAAGGCAAGAGCAGTCTTCTCTTGAAACTTTTCCTGACATCAGTCTTTCCTCCTAACCATCACTGTACTAATGACAGCTACCACTTCCAAAGCCCATGCAACATGCTACACACGGTAAGGGCTTTACCTGTGATAGCTCATTCTGGCCTCACACACAGCCCTGAGAGAAAGGCATTCTTTTACATGCGTTACAGGAAAATTTAGATAGTTGCTCAAAATTCAATGCAACTCCGGGCGCCTGGGTGGCTCAGTCAGTTAAGCGTCTGACATCAGCTCAGCCCATGATCTCACGGCCCGTGGGTTTGAGCCCCGCGTCAGGCTCTGTGCTGAGAGTTCAGAGTATGGAGCCCTGTTTCTCCCTCTGTCTCTCTCTCTCTGCCCCTCTCCCACTCACACTCTGTGTCTCTCTCTCTCAAAAATAAACATTAAAAAAAAATGCAAACTCGTGAATGGCCAACCAGGATTTGAACTCCAGCTATCCAAACACTCTCCCAGCCCCTAAGGTACTGTATTACATGTTTGTCTACACATCTGCCACCCCCACTAGACTGTGATTACAGGCAGGAACCGAGGCACAGGCACAAGCAGAGCCTCGTTAAGTATGTTTTGCTAAATAACGAATGATGGGAAAAGGCCAAAGTTAGCAGTAGAGGATGCAACATCCTGAAATACCCTAGCTGGAAGGGATGCACGCCTCCCAGTGTAGGAAGGCTCCCTAGAATTCCGTGTGTGTGTGTGTGTGTGTGTGTGTGTGTGTGTGTGTGTGCGCGCGCGTGCGCGCGCGCGACTTGCAATAGCTCTCTGGTGGCCCATTCTCTTGTAGATCAACTGTACTTACTAATTCAATTCCATTCCGCCAGCACTTACAGAGCATCTGTTACATCCCTGGCTCTATGCTGGGGACTGAGGAAGGTGCAAACGTGAGGAAAAGCCTATCCCCGCTTTCAGATCAGGGAAGCTGGTCGCACACTAGCTCCAACGCAAGGCAGTGCAATGGGGCTATAACCTGGCTGTGAACAATGAGCTCTGAGAGCCCAGAGGAAGAAGCCATGAATTCCCACTGGGAAGATGAGGGCTGATGTCACAGCATTCCTGTCTGGGTTTAAAGGATGTGTAAGAAAGTTCTCTATAATCGTAATAGAAATCTCCACCTGGTATGGAGAGGGTGAGGGGAACATGTTGAATGAAGCTAGCCCAGCCTTCTGAAGTGACAGGGAAGCATAATCCTCTCCACCACGACAGACTTCAAAATATTCAAGGATTACTGCCTTGTTCTCTCCAATGTTTCTCTTTTCAAGCAAACACGTTTCAGGTTTTTTGTTTTTGTCTTTTTTTTTTTTTTTTTAAGTAATCTCTACCCCCAATGTGGGGCTCGAACTCACCACCCTGAGATCAAGAGCGCCATCCTCCGCTGAATGAGCCAGCCAGCCCCCACCTCAGTCTTTGACTGGGTTTCGTGATAGAATACAAATCAGCACGTAAGCTGTTTCCCTCCCCCTCCTCACTGTCAATCCTTCAAGGCCAAGGTCAGTGTCCTTCTCCATTGAATTCCCTACTAACTACAGGAGCGTTCTTATTTGCATAAGAAAACACCAAATTCCCTAATAATTCCAGGGGAACGGTATGTTATTTGCATAAAAAACAAGTGCACATAGTAAAAATTACTTTTGAAATCCCTTAAATTCACCCATAATGTGCTTTATATGTGGTTTTCTGTATGCAGTCTGACAGAACATCTTCCCCAGTACTGGAACATACTGTGTAGCTTTCGTTGAGAGCTGACAGAGACCCTCTCCTTGACCAAACTTCAGTCGGGCTCCTCTGAACCCTATTTTCAATTAGGCCTCTACCTTGCCCCCCACCTCTTAGTATGTCTTTAGTAGTTTTCCATCCACTGACCCCCTCACTCGGCTGACAACTACCAATTCCAGGCTGTCTTTGCCGTGTTGGGAGTAGAGCACTCTCTCCCCTACTACAGTAACTCTACTGCAATAGTTCTTCCATAAAGTCTTTCCTACCGGTCTAACAAGCATCCAAATACATTCCTTCGGAGCCCAAAGTAGCTGGCTTGTGTTCAGAGGCACCTGTACTTGTGTTGGGGAACACAGGTGAAAGCACGGATGTGGCTTGTTGATAATGCCTCTCAATAGTACCTGATCTTTGCTTACTTCTCTTTGACATGTTTCCTAGTTCTATTCTACTCCGCGCGTTATTTTACCATCTATGCTAGTATTCTGTATGATGCATACTGCATGCCTATCAAAGCCTCTCTTTCCCTGGCATCTTGTACTGTTCATCTTTCCATTCCCCAAAGCCCAGCACGGGGTGAGGGCATAAAACAGGTCCTAACCGCTGACCCTTCCTCAGATGTTGCTGGAGCCTGTTCATGTCCCTCTTAAAATGGGACATTTCATTATTGATTTAAACAAACAACCCAGATGTGATCTGGAGAGTCACTATTTCGTCCCCCCCCCCCCCCCCCAACCACACTTCTCTTAACAGAGTCTAACACTTCTTGGACTCTTTTGGCAGCCATACCGGCCTTTTGGTCTGTTGAAACCCACAGCCTTTTTCAGGAGGTGTGTTAGGAAGCCGAAATCCCCACCACCCCGCATGTATTTGTGTAAGTCTTCACATTTATCCCTGTTAAACTGTGTTCCGGCCCAAGGCTGCAGCCTGTTGATAGGTGTTTCTGAAGCACAATTCTGTGGTCTGCCAGAACGAAGCGTCTGGTTTTCACTTCGATAGCAACAGGGGGCCCCAACAGCCTGCAGCCACAGGGTGAGAAAGGCCTCCAGGAGGCTGGCCCTGGGTCTCCATGGAGAAGCCACAGGTGCTAATGGAGGTTTGGTGCGTATATAGTTTGAGCCCTTTTCTTCTTTGCCGAGCTGCCGGAGATTCTCCCTCCCACACTGGGTCTCCTCGGCTCCCCGGGATAGCGGACCCCCTCGGCAAGCAGCCCCTCGGCGGCGGGGCGGGGGTCCCCGCAGAGCCCGCGCCAGGGCCGGCCGCCAGCCGCAAGCAGCTCCCTCCCGCGGTCCCGCGATGCCTGGGCCCCCTCTCGCGCTCCCCTCCCCCAGGCCGAGCGCCCCCCACTCCCCCGCCCCCGCGAGCGGCGCGTGGGCGCGGGACCCCGCTCCCCGCCAGGGCCCGGGCCGCGGGGGGCGCGGGGGGCGCGGGCTGCGCGGGCGGTTCTGCGCCGGGACTGGGCGCAGGGGCCCGGCCGGGCAGAGCGGGCGGGCTCCGGGCGGCGCTGGCGGGGCGTGGGCACGGCGCGGGAGGGGAGGTCTGCGCCGCCCCGGGACCGGCTTGCGCCACTGGGGGAGCTGCGTCCCTCCGCGCCCCGGGGCGGGAAGGGTGGCCCCGCGGCGAGGGGTCGTGGCGGCGAGCTGGGCCCGCGAATCTGGGCCGGGGACTGGGCCGGCCCGTACCTGATCTTGAAATCCCAGTTATAAACGGTCCGCAGCCGCTCGCGATCTGTCTCCATGTCCAGTCCCCGAACGACCAGGAAACTCTCGAAGCACTGGCCCGTCTCCCGGAGCTGCCGGCAGCTGAACTTACTGGGCATCGCGGCGGCGGCTGCGGCTGCGGCCCAGGCAGGAGGGTCCGTGGAAATGAAACTGAAAGTCGCCGCCGCGGATGTAAGTTGGCGGCCCTAGGATGAGGGTGCAGCAGGGGGAAGCCCCCTAACTCTGACCCTCTGATCTTGCAGGCTCCCTTCTCCCCACCAGGCTTCCCTCCTCGGTTCTTTTCCTACCTGAGTCTTCCCTTCGGTCTCTCCGTCCAATCCCCTCCCCCTCCTCCCATTAACTCTTTCCTAAGGAGTCTGACCCCTCCCTCAGGGCCCTCCCCTTACCCCAAGCTCCCTCCCCTGGCTTCGAGCCAGAATCTGAACGTGGCTACCGCCTGGGGCCCCCTGAGCAGCCCAGGGAGACTTCCGAGCCTCAGCTAGGGCTACTCCCACGCCCACCCCCCCACCCCCCCAAGAGCCTCGGGACTTATTGAAAAGCAGGAGAGCAAAGGGCAGGGACTGGGACCTGGGTTGGCTGCAGCTGGACTGGGGCAGCTTATCCAGCACCTCCCCCAGACTGCTAGGGACAGAAATCAGTACGGAAGCGAGCGGCACGCCCCCCTCCCCCATTCTCCCTCCTCGAGCTTTCAGACGCAGGGAGGAAGGCATAAGAGCCAAAGAAGTTCAGGGGGGTGGGGGGTGGTGGGGAAGAACCAAGTGTCTCTGAGATAAAGGTGTGTACGTGTGGGAGGGAGGGACAAGGGGCTCCGCCAGCACGGAACAGTCATTACTTTTCTCAGCCACACAGGTTTCGTTTTAGGGGAAAGGCTGGTGATCCCTGCCCTTGAGCCACACATATTTGGGCACTTAATTGCATTCCAGTCTGTATTGCTCTTTAATTGTTACTCGTATATAAGCAAGGGTTGCCCCACTCATCAAAATATCAGCCTGAGAGCAAGAGACTGGTCTCTTACGCAATAAATGGTTAATAGCTACAGCATCAGTACCAGGAAGAGAATAGACTAGCGTGCTTCAGAAGACAATTAAGACAAACTAAAGGGGGTGGGGCTCCCACAACAAACATAAAACAAGCCTCTGCATCTATTTATGCTCCCTAATAACAAAAACACACCAACTAGAATGGGGCAAAGAACATAAAAAGTTATGTAAAAAAAAATTCTTTAAAAAAATATACCAGTTACAAAAATATTAAAGTTAGTGTTGTTCTGCAAAGTAATTCCCTGTAGGAGGCCACGCATTCAACATAACCTAGTGTGAGGAAAGTCCAGAACCCAGGTCATGCTCCAGCTGGGCTACTCTTGTACCTGCCCCCAGGCCAATAACCAACTATCGCCAGGAATAACAGATTTTAGCAACAGGAAATGCAAAGTTGGTGGGAACCAAAGCTAAGAGGAAGAGGAAAAACTGGGCAGGGGAAATTGCTTAAGAATTTATGTCTTAGAAATTGTGCAAAGTAGAGGGAAACACTAGTAAAATCGCTGATTTCTCCACCTTTTTTCTCCACAATTACCTGGTGAGGTCTGACAGTAGCCAAGAGTGAACCTCTTAAAATCACCATGTTAACTTACCATTTCAAAAACCTCCCATCCACCACACCCACACTGATGTTTGGTTCCATGCTGATGAGTAAATCTAAGTCCCCATTGTTCCTGGATTTCTAACACCACCGCCCCTCCCCACACACCACCCCCCCAAACCTTAGGCCAATCTCCTAGATGTTATCGAAACATGCAAACAGCTGTAGTATAGTACCAACCTGAGTAAAAATATGTTATGTGGCCTTGGTTACAATGGAACCTCTCTAAACCAGTTTCATCTAGAAAAATACATTTCACATGGAGTTGTAATTGTTACCACATATGGCTGTCTAGATGTCTAGAATGGTTCTCCTTCCCTGTCTCACTTCCTTGAACCTTTCTCTAAAACCATCTGCACTTGTAAAGAATCTGACTTTAAAGTGGCTGATTTTAGTACGGGTCCAAATATCACTGAAGGCAATCTGAAAGTTAACTTTGGCCAATGACGTTACTAGAATAAACCTATAGCCTCCCAAAGTAACTTTGGAGAAGCATATTAAAAGTTCTGTATTTTCTTCATTACTTCTCATTACTGCATAGTTACTTGGGCTTCACAATTAAGCATCTGAATGCTAAGTTCATGTAGACCATAGTCCTGAATACAACTAGAAATAGCCCTTAAACTGAATGCTGAAATTGGTCAGAGGCTGTGGCAAGTACAGCTGATCCTCATTATTTGCAGATTGTGTATTTGCAAATTCACCTACTCCCTTAAATTTACTTCTAACCCCCAAATCAATACTTGCGGTAACTTTGTAGTCATTCATGGAACTGTGCAGAGCAGCAAAAAAAACCTGAGTTGCCCAATGTGTATGTTCCCAGCTGCAACGAGCAAGGTCATGTTCTGCCTTCTTGTTTCAGCTCATATTATAAACAAGCATCCTTTTCGTGGTTCATATTATGGTCACATTTTTTGTTGTTGGTGGTGACTTCACTGCTTAAAATGGCCCCCACACCTGTGTAGTGCTGAAGTTCTATCTGGTGTTCCTAAGCACAATGCTGTGATGTGCTTTATAGACAATATTCCTATTAGATAAGCAGGAGTTATAGTGCTATTGGCTGGGAGTTCAAGGTTAATGAATAAACAATATGTTAAATGAGGTGATTTAAATAGAAACACACATGTAAAATAAGATCATGTATTGACCTGTTGACAAAAATGTGGCCATTAGTTCCCAAGCACCTAACCCTGTATTCCCTGAGAAGCAGTATTTCCTATTTGCCAACTCAGTGTTTGCTGGCAATGAACTACTGTGAATAATGAGAATCAACAGTATATTCATATGTGTAACAGTGCTTTTCAATGTATTGGATTTGACAAGGTATGATATTGGTTACTGCTCTCGGTGGGCTAAGATCTACCGTGTCTTTTTATACATTCTCTGTTCAAGGGAAAATTTTTGTTAGCTCAACTTATAGGACCATCCAGTTTTGTTCTGTATTTACCAACCCTCTTTTCTTTCTTTGATTTCCCAAGCAGTAGGTAGCTTCATTCTATATGAGATTATACATTTATAAATTGACATTCAGTAATGTATCAGTCTTTTGTGAGTCTGGAGAAAAAATTGCCAAGGTTTGCCAAGTATCTCATGGACACAGATGAGTCCAGCATCAAAGTTCTACATTACAGAAGAGAACAGGCACTGGAACAAGGCAGCTAACAGCAGCACAACTACCCAGGCTCAAATGAAACCAATAGTTTTCAGCAGTGTAATTTCAAATCCAAATATAGGAGTGAGGCCTCCCAGAAAACTCCTTTCCATCTGGCTGAGAAACCTTTACCCTAGGATACCACGGGCAGATTTCAGCAGCACGTGACAAAATAAGACACAATTCAAGCAAATATCCTGAAGGAGGTTAAGGGAGTAAGGTCTCTGCAGCACTTGGCAAGGAGGGCTGACTTCCTCCCGATTATACAACTAAGCAAGGGCTTTAGATAGCCAAAAGATTAGTTAAGTTTTTACAAAAGTCTATATGGGCTAGGGAAGTGGATGGGATAGGCTAGGGGCAGGCTGACAGTTAATAAGTTAAAGGCAAAGGCAAGAATGTTTGAATCTGTTTGTGCTACAAGTACAGAGTATAGTACAACAAATATTCCCTCAAAAGGTGGGACTTTAACTGGCCTTAGATGGAGTGTGAACCACTGAAACTCCTCTGGTTCTTAGGAACCAGGATAAAAGCCTTCCCCTCATGTCTGTAGCTAAGTCCAATTTGCAAGGAAGTAAAGTTGCATTTAGAGTTAAGTCAATGTGAAATACCACCCAAGTTCAAGGTACAGGGATTCTTTCATTTCTACTTCTTGTCTAGTGACTAGAACCATACTTGGGCCTTGCTTTCTCAATGTCAGACAGAGAAGATAACTAGAAATGGAAAACCAAAGCAAAATCTTTGAACCACCCGCAGCCTCTGAGTGAGGAGCAATGTTATCCACAGGGACATTGCTCAAACTAAAAAAAAAAAAGGAAAAAAAAAGCGCTGTTCTTTCCAAGTTTTTGGATAATCACTGAATCTGTAATAGTTCAGAAACCCTGAACATCCTCATCAATTAAGACCAAGCACAGTTCTCTTACTTGAGAACAAAAACTGAAGACATGGATCGAAAAGGAAAGACTCAGACAATTTAAGAACAAAACAGGTATATTTCTATTGGACTACCTGATACAGAGGATAGTGTGGTATGAATGGATAGTATGAATGACACATAATACAAATATATTTTATTTGAAATAAACAAAAATGCTTACACAGTTCAACTGGTCACTTGGAAACAAACTTGCTTGACTGTATTACTGAGCAAAAACAAAGCTGAAGCACAAACACCCTTCTTTTTTGACATGTATTTGGATAGGTAGGAAGACACTACTTGGTTTTTTAAAAACTGACCTTCCCTTAAGGCCTGGTCATAGAAGTGTAAACAATGTAAATGAATCCACCATTACCAGCTGTCATATCATATCTATGTCACCTGTGTATTCTGAGATCATACATATACCTGCCAATATACCTGGGAAGGGTTGTTGAATCACAGTTACATTTAAGTTCTTGGCAGGCAGGACTGAGGAAAAGTAATTTGGAACAAGTTTTACATCCTATTTAGAACAAATCACTAGTATTCCCTTAAATAACAGGTTACAATAGAAAGATACTGCCTGGAACATATCCTTTTCACTTTGGTTCATTTTTTGTGTTTGTGATTTACATAGTTGTTTGAATCATCTGCTTATAGTATAATCCTGCCACAAAGTATTAAAGCACAAGATACTATTATTCCTTCAACATCTGCATTTTTCAAGTTTTATACTCTACTACATCCCTAGTACGTCAGCAGTTCTTGAATAATAAAAAATAATAATAAATGGGTAAAACTCTTCTAAAAATGCAGATGTCTATAACTATAACGGTACTAGATGGGAAGGAGACAATGAGGGAAGAGGAAAAAAGCAAACACGTTCATGTGCAGGGAATGTGGTTCAAGTCTTTGGATTTAAAAACAACTTCCCCAGAGAAGCTGGCTATAATGGAATTTCCAGAAAACTTCCTTTGCCCCCACAAAAGGACCTGAAAAGCCCAATCCAAACTTTTGAACACTACAGTTATGAGATGTTATAAATGATAATCAAAGCAGTCAGAGGGAGAAGGATGAATGTGTCTTCCATTCAACTAGTTTGTAGCATAGCCTCTTTACCTGTTGGTGGATCAGTAAAAACCACTAAAGTACCAGAAGTGCTTTGAAGGATAGGGGTAGAAAAGTACTGGGCATATTACCTGTCTGTATCAATAACAGGGCTTCATGGCTAGGAAAATTTTCTAAACAGTAAAATGACTCCAGGATAGATCTCTCTCCATCATTAAATGTGGCAGAATTAAAAAAAAAAAAAAAAAAATTTACAAGTAGAGATAGTGAAAACAGAAAATTACAAGGCAGAGAACACAAAAGAATCAAGATGATGCTATAGGTTCAACAGTATTCCATGAGGCTAGAAAACCTGTTAACTTTGAAAGCCCTAGCAAAATATCACTCTTGTTTATAAATCACTTATTTATCATATGACCGCATGTTGAATCCTTTCTTTCCACATACTGAAGAATCCTACATTCAGCCTTTAAGCATTTTGCATTTCTTTGCCAATCTTGTAGCTGAGTATCTTGTTCCAGTCGATTTTGGTGCGGGTAACCGGAAGCTGCCGGCGCAAGGCCTTGAATGTGGTGTCTGACATTGTTTGATAGTTTTCACTAATTGCTGTCTGCAACAGATAATTGAAGATAAGTTGCTTGAACAGAAATGGATAGTTGTGATTAGGAAAGTAACTCTGTAGTCAAAGGGCATGTTTGAGTCTTCTAAGAAGGACAACAGGATATAATATTCCTAGTAAGCTCCTCTCCCATCTCTGAAGTAAGTTAAGAAGCCCACTTATATTATTTCTAAAACTAGAGCTATAATCTCTTCCAGTGTCAAAACCTTGACAGTAAGCACAATGCCAAGTTGCAAGGTCTGCAGCTTCCACACTTAGTTACACTGAACAACACATATATTTATGTTGAAAGGACAAAGAAAAGTTCTAACAAAATGTGTTAACAGCAAAATAATAATGTTCTAGAGATCTAGAGAAATTAGTTCCAAATCTTCTTACCTGATACTCATTTTCTGCATGCTCTATGATTTTAATAAACTCCTTGGCAGTTTGGACTTCATTCTAACAGAGGAAAAGGGGAAATAGGAATTTTTAAAAAAGTATAAACAATAAATAAAAACATACTGAAAAGATCATCTTGACTAACATTTGTATAACAACTTACAGTTTATCAAGTGTTCCCATGCACATCACCTTCTTTGATTCTCCCAACAGCCCTGTGAGGTTGATCTGTTATCATTACCTCCATTTTCCAGATGAGAAAACAGAATCCTCATAAGTGACTAGACCAAAATTACACACTTCTTGAAAGATGGGATCTGAATCCAAGTCTTCTGCCAAAAGACCCCACGCTCTTTTCAATCTACCACAGTATGCCCCAAAGACATCATCACGACATCTTGAAATGTTTATGCCTTGAAAATATCTCTGGTTTAAGATGATATACACAATGCCCTCACCAATATCAGCCACATATGTTAAACTCATATACTCCTCTATCTGCCACTTGTGATGTTAAATCAACCAATACATTTTGCTTTACATGATTCAGGTACCATATTAACTAAACGTATCCTTTTCACTGTGGTTCATTTCTCATCCTCTCTCTTCCTTTCATCATTAGGTACAACAAAAATATAGGTAAAAGCTAAGATTTACTGCCTAGGGCAGCAGTTCCCAGACTCTTTCAAATGGTAAAAACTATCTTGTTTTCACAGCAATGCTAAGACAAGTCATTTGCTTTCCCACTCACACTCTCAAGTGTGCATAATGCAGGTCCACAGAAGCTACAAGATGTGTGATGGCTTCATCACTCTGACGGCTAATGGAATGTGTGGGCACATATGGGAATCCAGTGGTCTTTTATTAAGTCAGACACTATACAATTTGTAAAACTGTAAGTGAATGCCATTCTTTGCACTAATTTTTTTTTTTGGTTTGGAAAATATAGTTCTTTTTCCATGAAAATGCTATTTAGGCCAGCAAGTAATGGGTTTGTTACTGTTATTTTAAATTAACAAATATATTTAACATTTCTCAGTTTTAATTTCTAATAAAGTAAATGTAGATACAACATACATAAACAAAGCTAGCTAGTTTGTTTGTTTTTATGATTTTTTTTTATTAGAAGGTCCACACCCAATGTGGGGCTTGAACTCACAACCCCAAGATCAGGCATCACATGCCATACTAAGCCAGCCAGGCACCTCAAACAAAAGCTATCTGAAGGTGCTCAATAATTTCTAGGAATAAAAAGGAGCACTGAGAATGCAAAAAAATTATGTCCCTTCTTTCCAGGTATAGAACACCATATATATATATATATATATATATATATATATATATATATATATACACACACACACACACATATAGTATTATTGTCTGAACAAATTTTATATATATATGTGTATGTGTATATATATAAATATACACAAATATATAATATCTATTTTTTTAATGTTTATACTTTTGAGAGAGAGAGCAAAAGAGGTGGGGGGAAGGGGCAGAGAGATAGGGAGACACAAAATCTGAAGCAGGCTCCAGACTCCTGGAGCTGTCACCACAGAGCCTGACGTGGGGCTCGAACTCACGAACCTGGAGATCATGGCCTGAGCCAAAGTCGGATGCTTAACTGACTGAGCCAACCAGGCACTCCAGAACAACACGTTTTAGTTGAATATTCCTAAAAATGTTTGGCTTCTCTAGTGATATAAATGTAGCCCTATAAGATTTGTTGGCAAACTTTCCTTCCTCATAGTATTTACTGACTGAAGATATTGCTGTCCTTGAGTAAATCTCACAATTGAGAAACAGAGAAAGTGAAAGATGTTTGAATAAAGCCATTATCACTATTTGGCATTATATCATGTTATGTTACACTGTGTTTTATATTATGTAATTATATACTCTATTACATTTAGTCAAAGACTGTGAACTAATATAGCTGGTTGATTACATGCTTTTATAAGCTGCCAAAATCAAAGCACTGAAAACAAACTGAATTTCTAGTGGCAGAATCAGTAGTCAGGATCAAAATAAAAATTTTTTTTATTGTGCTGTTTTAAAAAAAATTTTTTTTTGATGTTTGTTTATTTTTGAGAGAGGGAGACAGAGCATAAGTGGGGGAGAGCAGAGAGAGAGGGAGACACAGAATCTGAAGTAGGCTCCAGGCTCTGAGCTCTCAGCACAGAACCAGATATGGGGCTTGAACTCAGGAACCATGAGATCATGACCTGAACTGAAGTCAGACACATAACCAACTGAGCCACCCAGGTATCTCAGGATCAAAATCAATTTTTTAAAGAAAAGACACAAGTGAGACATATTAAATACTCCACACTCACCGAAACAGTTACTGAATCCTGTACATCTTTATGACTAACCAACTGAACATTGCCATCTTCATAATAGTGAACCTGTGTGAGACAATGGTTGAGCAAGTTTATGTGTAGTTCATATAAAAACCCACTGCTAAGGTACATATCCATGCCTTAAGCCACTCCCAATCTTTTTTTTTTTTTTTACGTCATCACCAATCTTTACCAACACCGAAAAAAATATTAGTATGATCAATTGTAACTTACAATGGTGCTTAAAATTCACAGAACACTAAATTTTAAGAATTCTCACTTTTTTTTTTAAGCAGGGGAAACTGGTTATTAAGTTCAACAAATATTTATTTTGTGCTTATTGCATTCCAGGCATTGTGCTAAGTATTGTAAATACAAAGATCTTAAATAAGATTCCACTCTTAGCAATATTAAAAGATTAAAAGAATTCAAATAAAATCACTGGACATTAGTTTTTCTCTGTGAAAACCAAGGAATTTTAATGGATCCTAATTCCTTACACATCTCTCCATATATATAATCATCAATACTGGTAAGCAGATCTGACCAAGTGCAGGAAAAACTGACTTGACAGTTAAAGACAAATTGAAAAAACAAATATCCTACTAGTAAATTAGCTTACAAAAAAGCAAGACAAAAGCAGTTCTGAGGATATAAGGTAAAGTGGGGTGCTACAATTATGAGACCAATTAGCAAGAAGGAGGGATACATAAGAGCCAGACTAAGCAAAGACATGTTAAGACTCAGGAAGTTTTGGCAACTTACAAGATAGCTCCAGTCACCTTAACAAGGCTACAAACTGGTCATATAAAATAGGATGAGGGTTTCCTTTTGTTAAGTGCATCTGAACAAGGTTTTGAAAATAGGAGTTGTCACCTAAATGGACAAGTAGAGAAGGGCATCTAGCAAGGGGATAAGAGAAGTACAAGAGAATGGTTTAGGAAAGAACAAAGAACTCACTGCAAATGAGTTAAGTGTGGAGGGGAATGTGGCAAGAGACAGTGCTATGAAGCCAGCTGGAGAGAGACTGTGAAGCAAACTGCCTTATAAACCATGTTAAGAGTCCAGACTTTATCCTATTTAAAGGTGACTGGGACTCAGGGAAAAGGAAATGTTTTAAAAAGATTACCATTTGTGCTACGAAGAAAATAAAGCGGAGGGAGCCGAAACTGGGGGCATAATGCTAGAACAGTAGTCCAGGTACTGCCTGTTTCCTTCATCTAGTCCAGGTTACCAGGAGCTATTTTTGTTTTGCTTTGTTTTTGTTTTTAAAGATTTTATTTACTTTTTTAAGTAATCTCTACACCCAACATGGGACTTGAACCCATGTTCAGGAGTCCCCAAGATCAAGAGTCGCATGCACTACCTACTGAGCCAGCCAGGCACCCATAACAGGAGATAATGTGGATAAAAAGGAATGTTTTTAGAGATAAAGCAGAAGTAAAGAAGAAAGGAACTATATACCCTGCACTACTATGACTATTATTTATTGAGTCCTTACTTCATGTTAAACACTATGCTAAATGTTTTAGTTATTACTTACATTATCTTATTCAATCTTTACAAAAACTCTGAAATAGGGACCATTGTTATTCCTATTTTACAGATGAGAAAACTGAAGCTTGAGGCAGTTTGTTTTTTTTTTATACATACCAGAAACTTATTACTCATAGTTCTAGGGATGGAAAGTCTGATACCAAAGTGCCAGCATGATCAGGTGGTTCATTGCAGGCTTCTTTTCTCTGTATCTCTACATGATGGAAGGGGCTAGGGATCTTTCTGGAACTTCTTTTATAAGGCACCATTCCTACTGATGAGGTTTCTACCCTCATGACTTGAGCACCTCCCAAAGATCCCACCTACTAATATCATCATCTGTAGGGGTTATAATTTCAACATAATGAATTGTAGGGAAACACAAACATTCAGAACATAGCAGACTGGAAAGAAAAAAATAGATTATTATTATTTAAAAAACCTTTTTTTTTTTAACGTTTATTTTTGAGACAGAGAGAGACAGAGCATGAATGGGGGAGGGTCAGAGAGAGGGAGACACAGAATCTGAAACAGAATCTGAAAACGCGGGGCTCGAACTCATGGACCGCGAGATCATGACCTGAGCCAAAGTCGGCTGCTTAACCGACTGAGCCACACAGGTGCCCCGATTATTATTATTTTTAGAAGAAGATTTTTTTTTTAAAGTCACAAAGGAATTTTATACAATTAAAATATTACATAGACTGATGGGATTTACTGAATAACTAACAGATCCATAAAGGAAAGCAAGTCTGAAAGATGAAATCCAGTAGCACCTAGAGTATCTCTAAAAGTAAAACTTCTGTTTCCTTCTTTCCTAATATATATATTTTTCAATCTGAAAGAATGTCTTTATTTTTTGTAATTAATTAGTTTTTTTAACTTGTTTTATTTTTTATTTTTTTAAATTTACATCCAAATTAGTTAGCATATAGTGCAACAATGATTTCAGGAGTAGATTCCTTAATGCCCCTTACCCATTTAGTCCATCCCCACTCCCACAACCCCTCCAGCAACCCTCAGTTTGTTCTCCATATTTATGAGTCTCTTCTGCTTTGTCCCCCTCCCTGTTTTTTTATTATTTTTGTTTCCCTTCCCTTATGTTCATCTGTTTTGTCTCTTAAAGTCTTCATATGAGTGAAGTCATATGATTTTTGTCTTTCTCTGACTAATTTCACTTAGCATAATACCCTCCAGTTCCATCCACGCAGTTGCAAATGGCAAGATTTCATTCATTTTGATTGCCGAGTAATACTCCATTGTATATATATATACACCACATCTTTATCCATTCATCCATCGATGGGACATTAGGGCTCTTTCCATAATTTGGCTATTGTTGATAGTGCTGCTATAAACACGGGGGTGGCATGTGTCCCTTCGAAACAGCACACCTGTATCCCTTGGATAAATGCCTAGTAGTGCAATTGCTGCATCGTAGGGTAGTTTTATTTTTAGTTTTTTGAGGAACCTCCATACTGTTTTCCAGAGTGGCTGCACCAGCTTGCATTCCCATTGAGGCAGTTTAATAACTTATCCATGTTCACATATCTAGTAAAAAAAGGAGCTAGAATATGAATTAGGTCGAATTCCAGAACTAAAACCATATCTAACATGCCTAATACCTCCCACTGTTAAGTTTTGTCAAAAAATTAGAAATTCCCTCATCCAGGGAGAAATAAAGTGTCTCATTAGGGACTTAACTCTTCTAAAATATCATTAGAGGGGGATTAAAACAGCCAAGCCTTCATCGAGGCAGAAACCATGATCCTATTAGCAACAAAAGGCCTTCCCTGGGCAACATGAATCGACTACAGAAACTTGTTTAAGGGAACAAAAATAGCTGGCTCTGTCCAGATGGGCAAGAGAAACCACAGACTTTCCATACCCTCTCCAAACCCTTAAATTTCATCTTTTGGCTTTCTAAAGGAGGTTGAAGAGAAAAAGACAATTTAAGAATACACTGGAGAAGCAGGGAGTTGATAAATGCCTATAATACCTACACACAAGAATCACAACAGCAAAGATCTGAGGAAAAAAAGACCTGGCTAATAATGACATATAAAGGTTAAAGTTCCAATAGACAAGTGAGATAGGGAAACTGAAGGGATTCCATTCTTGAAAGGCTCCATTTCTGCTGTTTCTTTAAGTTCCACTCACTCATGTTCTGTATTTTGCATCTGAGTAAACCAAAGAAGCTTTGTTCCCACTCCAAGGGGGAAACAAGACAGTTAATCATTCTCTAAGTTTCATCCTAGGCCCCCAAACAGCTGCTAACATCTAAGAAGAATTAGATCCCCAGCATGTTCCAGAACATTACCTTTGAACAAACTCTGGTCAACAGTGGCATCAATACACTCTTACCTTCGGTGATTTATGGACTAACACCTATTGTTCACCTGGCACTCACCTTTGATTGGACCCTACCCTGGATTCCTGATGGAACATGTACCCTGGAACATGATCCCTTTCCAATATAAATCCCTAACCCCAAGTGATAGGGAGACTCACTTTTCCTTTTGAGTCTCCCAGACATTCCATCTGCTATACTGTATCACTTATGTCATTCAATAAACTCTGCTCTCACTTTCCCCTGGCTAGAGTTTGATTTCTGTCCTATGTGAAGCCAAGAACTCTCTTGGTCCTGTGGGACCCCCTCAGGGTCTTTAGTTCTGGCCTGCCCACAATACCTGGACAAGGATGTTCAAAACACAAGTGGGTCACACCCAAACACTATTTTGTTTGATCATTTTAAACTAAGAAACTGAAAAGTCCAGAGGCTGAAAAGAACACTAGGAAGAGCAGTGAATACGAACAAGATGGGGGATATTCAAAAAACAGAGCTCTATGGGGAGGCACCTGGGTGGCTCAGTCAGTTAAGCATCCAACTTTGGCTCAGGTCATGATCTCATGGTTTGTGAGTTTGAGCCTCGCATCAGGCTCTGTGCTGACAGCTCAGAGCCTGGAGCCTGCTTCAGATTCTGTGTCTTCCTCTCTCTCTGCCCCTCCCCTGCTTATGCTCTCTCTCTCAGAAATAAACATTAAAAAAATTTTTTTTTAAACAAAACAAAGCTCTGTCCAGAAAAGAAACAAGGACTTATATATTTGAGACAGGCATCTCAGAACCCATTTGAAGGAAGGAATTATGCAGGGCACATCTTTTTTTGTCCAAGAATAAAGACTATGCAATTGGTTTGAATTTCTATCATAGTTTTTTTGAAAAATTTTTTAATGTTTATTTATTTTCAAAGAGAGAGCACGCGAGCAGAGGAGGGGCAGAAAGAGAGAGGGAAGGAGAGAATCTCAAGCAGGCTCCATGATGCCTACATAGAACCCAACTTGGGGCTCAAAATCACAAACCATCAGACAGTGACCTGAGCTGAAATCAAGAGTCGGAGCTTAACCATTGAGCCACCAGGGCGCCCCCTATCATGTTTCTTAAGAACTAGGACATGAATAGGAATACCACCAAGTCTTGCTGTTTATAAACTCAATTGAAAATTCTAAAAATATTGATTTCATTATCTAATACATAAATGATAAACTTAAGCTCTGTTTATCTTTTTTAATTTAAAAAAAATTTTAAGATTTTATTTTTAAATAAATCTCTATACCTAATGCAGGGCTTCAATTACAACCCCAGGATCAAGAGTTGCGTGCTCCACTTGACTGGGCCAGCCAGGTGCCCCAAACTCTGTTTTAAAACAAAAACTCTTTTTGTGGTGGGGGAGGGGGCAGGCAAGGGAACAAACCATTTTACTGGGGTGCTTGGGGGAGGAGTCAAAGGGCTGAGAGGACAATGAGATCGGATATCCTTGCCTTGGCTAGGATCTCCCCAGCTTCAAAGTTGCCAAAAGCAACAAAAACCTTTCTAGGTCTCAGCTGCTAATAAAAATTTCAACATGACTATCATCAACATAAATCCTCAGAAACTGTTGACTTCCCAGAACTACCCTTTTGCCTACAGAATAACCAAAGGTCTACATCTCTTAGTGACTCTTCCAAGTAATTCTCACTCTGATTTTTAAAAGATCTGTAGAAGAAGCAAGCCCTTCACCAAGGTGTGATCAGACAATCTGGTTAAAAGGTATACATGAGGTCCGGGTAGTGGCCCTTGTTTTAAGCCTTATCAGAAACTATTACCCTTTATGATATGTACTCTTAATTTAGGTTTGCATTGGCAAAGCTGAAACACAAGTAATTATCTCCTTCTGGAAGAAAAATCAAGTTACCTACATAAATTTATAGTAAGCTGCCAAGTTAATGCTGATGCCATAGTTACAGGAGATCTAAAGCATTAGGCTACTCATATATATGATTAAACAGAAATAGAGCAATATATGTTGTCTTAGCTTGGGTTCCCCCAGAAGCAGACCCCATGATTAAGATTTAAGAGGAGGTGGTTTACTTGGGAGGTAATCTCAAGAAAGGCTAGTAAGGGCTGAGGTAGTAAGACACAGAAGGGAGGAAAGTGTTATGGGTGCATTAATGAACCCAGAGATGACCATTAATGACCCACAGACAGCTGTGGGTCCTGGACTCTGGAAGACTAAGGAGAACATACTTCAGAGTTGTCCCACCTGATGGGTGAGGAAACTGGCATATTTATCTACCAACTCTTGTATGGCACTAAGGGCTGCTCCAGAGCTGTGAACTTAACATTTTCAGCTTGCCTCATCTGAGTTGGCATGCTCCTGTGGCTAGGAAGAGCTCCCAGGAAACAAGTTACTGCTACTTGTAGCAGGAAGCTATCCTGAAAAGAGCGGGTACAGATGACATGTATCATATATATTTTGATTAAATTATATCATTAAGAAAGGCAGCTCTTGCTAATTGTTTTGAAAGTAAGACTTAACACAATATAATAGAAGTATGATTAGGTACTGATCTCAGGTATCAGTAACTGTTTAATCCTACCTGAGAGTTGGCTGGGCTTAAGAATTCAATCACCCTGAATTTGAATTTCAAACCTCTGCTAGGATATCAGAAGACTCCGATCGAGACAGGCATCCAAAAGCTCCTTATTCACCTGCCTATCTGTTCTGACACCAGCACTGGAAATCTACTCTGCTTGGTTACTTATATTCCATACACGATGACACTTGGTCATTCGCTCTAGTTCCTCTGTTTTATTTACTTGATAATACAACCTACTGTCATTACTGTAAAAAAACAAAACAATCCCATTCATGTAGCTGTCTTCAAAGTTAAGAATTATGTTTTATATGTACATGCACATACACACTTACATGGGCTAACATATACGAGAGACCCTAAGTAAGTCACAGCAGCTGCTATTTAGTCACTTCTTAATAATCATTTATTTTCTTCTTTCTTAGAACTACTATTTGATAATTCCTGGAAAAATCTTGTTATCTTTGAAAGAGAAAAATAATAAGCAAGCAGTACATGCCATATGACTATCCTTTATCAACCCAGAATAGCTCTGCTTAACCATTTCCCCATGAAGGAGGCTTCTATTTCTATTTACTACCATCAGGTTGCATCTACATATAGTTGTTCCTTATTTCGAATACCAGAACAAATACCAACTTGCATGTTTGTTTTGAAGATGTGACTTTTTTTTTTTTTAATTTTTTTTTCAACGTTTATTTATTTTTTTTTGGGACAGAGAGAGACAGAGCATGAACGGGGGAGGGGCAGAAAGAGAGGGAGACACAGAATCGGAAACAGGCTCCAGGCTCTGAGCCATCAGCCCAGAGCCTGAGGGGCTCGAACTCACGGACCGCGAGATCGTGACCTGGCTGAAGTCGGACGCTTAATCGACTGCGCCACCCAGGCGCCCCTGAAGATGTGACATTTTAACATGGCCTATTAACACATGGGGATCTCACCTGAATCTTAAGTACTCCAACCACCTGGGCTGTAGGTGGTGTGATGGTGAACTTCCACTCTGATCTCCAACGACCATTCCTATTAAAACACACACAAGGCTGAAGAGTTAGCAATAAGCACAACAAAGAGGTGATTTGCTACTGAGGGAGAGAATTTGGGAAAGAGAAAAAAAACAAAACCAAAACCAAAAAGAAACAAATCATTTCTAGTTTGACAAATCCAAGGCTCTGTCTACTCAAATACAAGTTTGTATCCAAGTGTCTAAACGTAAGTTTTTTAAAGTTATTCTGACTTTCATTTTTCAATCATGGAACAGAAAACCATGCTTATACTATTCATGGTAGGCTCTTCCACAAACAGCTAGATGGGCTGCTGAGTTTTGCAATTAACTCAAGTATTATTAACTAAACCCAAGTAAAACTCAGATTTTCCACTGGGCACTTTCTTAACCAATCACTTATTCTCACTCAATAGAAGAGCATTTTTTAAAAAGACAAGATTATAAAATCTTGGCATTGAAAGGAATCTAAATGTTCACGTCTAAACCCCTCATTTTGCAGATGGGGAACTGAAGCCTCTCAGTCAAATAACTTATTCTAAACTAGTTAGATTAAAAACCAAGTTTCAACTACTGGTTTGTTTTCTTCCCAACAGAAGTTAAGACACAAATAGAAGAGAACATCTACTTTCTTACCAGAAGTTTTTAGGCTGAAACTGGTGGCTTTCAATACACGCAATAATGGTCTGTTGCCCATCTATAGTTTTAGCATAAACCTATTGTTAAACAAAAAAAAAAGTTAGCCTCTGAAAACACATTTAACCTAAATGCCAAACACTGTACAAAAACAGCATGCTAAATCCTCGGAGGAGACAAAGAATCAGGTAACTCACAAGACTTCATGGGATACAAACACAGAACAGAACATGTTTAGTTCCACAGGAGACACTGGCACAATGACTGCAGAAGGCAGTACTGCTCCTGATTTGGGGTACAAGGGAGGTGACAGTTGGACTGGGCCTTACAAGACAGGTGAGATTCTCATAGGCAGAGACTGAGAGGAAAGATGAGTAAACTCTTCAGACAGGAAACTGGGGGCTTGTTCAGTGAACGGCAATTAGTGCTTTCAGGTTAGACAGTACGTGTGAAGTGGACTAACTGAAGTGGGTGACAATAGAGGATAGAAGATATAAATCCCACAGTGATAGATAGAAGGTAAGAAGTATGGACATTATTCTACAGGACAGACACCAAAACAACATACCAGGCACTATTGTTTTGGGAGAATAATTAATACTGGTATACAGGCTAAAGTAGAGGAAAAGCTAAAGTTGGTTAGGAGGCCAGAGCATTAATCTAGGCAAAAAGTCAGGGTAGTATCAGTGGGTATCAGGGTGCAAAAGCATAATCAAGTCTAACAATACACTGCAAGTGAAGGACAGAAAAGGGGAAAGAGCCAAAGTGCTTGCATACTGGGATGACCAGATAGACAGTAGTATCATTAACAAATTGGGAAATTCAGATAGAGATGTGCAGCTAGTAGTCAGAAGCCCCAACTGTTCCTTAATGTAGGAGAGGTGAACAGAAATGCAATCCCAAGGAAAAGGAAAAAAAATAAATAGAAGAACTTTATAGTCCACAAAATATTTCCACATGTATACTTTCCCTATATTAAATAAACCATGAGTTTTCAAGAAAGAGAAATAGAGCAGTGGGGAATGCCTACATTTACAAAGGTAGGGGAGAAGAAAAGAAATAGAGACAAACTGAGAATGAGTAGAGGGTGCTGACAGAGCAGTCTAAGCAAAAGGTAAGTAGTTGGATGGTCTCAGTGTGAAATGCCATGAAGAAGTCAAGGACAAAGAAAAAGATACTGAGGCAATTCAGGAACCATTAGTAAACTCAGAGAACAGTTTCTATAGACTAAAGACTGAAGCCAAAATTCACAGGGTTAAGAAGTAGATACATAATGAGGAAATGACACTAGTAGGAGCAGAATGTTCCCAGGTTTGGTTACATAGTAGAGAGAAATGAGGGAAGAAAGGAAGTGAAGAAGAGGGAGGAAGAGCAAGGTAGAAAGAGAAGAAGAAAAGTAACTGATGGAAATTATGACTGAGGAAAAGTTTGTTCTCCTTAAGAAGAGAAATAAAAATATTTAAAGAGATATGTATCAGACAGGATAGTATAAGATCAAGAATAAGGATCCCCCTTTCTAAGATTGAAGTACAGTGGAAGAGAGGGAACACTGCTGAGTGTGGAAAGCAGCGAAAGATTTCATGTCAGTCTTACTAATATGTGGGGGATCAGACAGATGCCTAAGGACAATGGGAATGAATTGGAACACACTATATTGAAAACATTATGGGAAATATTGAGATGAAATCAAGAATTACCACCAAGCAGGACAGCTCTGAGGATATAAGACATTTGGGGTACAACAGACACTGTCAGAACAATTTGACGGCTTTCTGTAGCTCATTTGTTGGCAGAGACAGTGAGAAAATGGCACGTGAGGTTACTTGGTGTGGAGGCCCTCCAAAATAAGAATGAGTAGTGTCAAACTTTAAATACATAACAAATGAGAAGTTGAAAGTATATTTAGGATTGCAAAGCCAATTTCTAAAAGAGTATGCCATGTCTTCCTTTGTAATATCAACTGTAATTATCCACCATAATGGGTTTTCTCCATCATTTAAAAAATAAAAAACATGTAATAATAATGATATTCAACACTTATGCAGAACTTCCTTTGTGCCAGACATTTTCCAGGCATTTTATATGAGTAATTACTTCATTCAATCCTCACAACATCCTATGAGGTAAGAACTATTATTTCCATTTTATAGGTGAAAAGAATTGAGGCAGACATGTTAACAAAGTCACAGAACTAATTAAGTGGCAAGACTAGGATCAAACCAGTTAGTATGGCTTCAAAATAAGGGCTCTTACCCAATATTCTATTATCGCCATTTAACTCATCATCGTTAAATATTGAAAATATTCTAACAGACATTTTTCTTAATCGTATTCACAACCTTACAAAGGAAAAATCATGATAGAGCCACATTTTAACATCAGTGTAAAAAAAAAAAAAAGTCAAATTACTCTTGATTAAAAAAAATTCAAATAGTTTTGACGATCCAGTGAAAGCATCTAAACTATATAAGTAGCTTTCTGTAAAAAGGCCTATACTAAAAAGTCATGAATGTGGCAATAGCTGTCTTGACAATCTAAATTTATTTACTTATGTCTAAACTAAAGATGTTAAAGAATTTTCCATATAAAATTGTCCATTTATACCCCTTCAAAAATGCAGAGGAGAATAAAATGCAGAGGAGACTCTAAGAAGTGATGTTTGGCTAGCCAAAGCCCACAAAGGATAAGGTAAATGTAGAAAATAAAACATCTCTAATAATGAAGCAGGCAGATACTTAACAGTACAGAAGCCGTTGGAATAATGATCTTTCACATAGGCCCTTAAAGCACTGTCACAGGATTCTCTCCAAGACTTCAGACCTCCATCTACGTCCTCTGGCTGGGGGTCACTTGCTTCTTTCCGTAGATGGTCAAACTTAAAGGAAATTTTGTTTCTTGGATCTAAAAATCTGCTATTACCCAGGTCACCATGTTCTGTAATTAAGACCTTCCAAAGAATAATTATAAATATGAGTAACTCTGTAAAAAAAAAGTTCTTGTCAAATTTAACAAAACAAATAAAAATTCTGAAGACAGTTAACTTTTCATTTACTCAGATTTCTCTTTCATACTGATTTTTCAATCAAGTCACATTTTTAAAAAATTTAACTTTTTAAGTAAACTCCACCCCCAAGGTGGGGCTTGAATTCATGACTCTAAGGTTAAGAGCAGCATGCTCTACCAACTGAGCCAGCCAGCTACCCCTTAAGTCACATTTTTACTCTTATAAAAATATTACGTTTAGGGTTAAATCAGCTCTAAAACCACATTTCTCCAACCTATCCTTCATTTCTTGGTTTCTGTCTAATGTTTTGCCAATGTATATACTTTATACATAGCTGCAACAGTAACTTCTCTATACATTTTAATATCCTTTTTTTCCACATATTTCATAAACCTTTTCTAGTCATTATACTTAGCATTTAAAATAGGTAATATTTGTAAAATAGAAACGCTGGAAGAATATATCAGGGATTGGCAAATTTTTTCTGTAAAGGGCCAGATAGTAAATATTTTCAGCTTTTCTGGACATAGAATCAGTTGTGCCTACTCAACTCTGATGTTAGCAGGAAAGCAGCCATAGACAATACAAAAAACAAGCAAGCAGGGCTGTGTTCAATAAAACTTTATTTACAAAAATAAGTCGTACCTGCCATGCATAGCTTGCTGACCCTTGCTCTAAATTAATAAAAATCAGTTGCCTTATGAGGAAAGGGACATTTATTTGTTAGGAATTTGGTGGATATGAGATAAAGATGAGAAAAAGATCTCACTATATATATATATTTTTTTTCCATTTTTGAACCATGTAGATGTATTACTTATTCTATTTATTTACTTGTTTGTTTAAGTAGGCTTCACCCCCAGCACAGACCCAACAGATTCACGACCCTGAGATCAAGACCTGAGCTGAGATCAAGAGTCACGCACACTCAACTAAGCCACCCAGGCACCCACCCACCCTTTTAGTTTACACAAAACTAGCATACTATACTGTGTTTCACTTTATACTTTTTAAATTTAATATACCTAGAAAATCTTTCCATAGGAATACTCAGAGAACTTCCTTGTTTTTTGGTTTACAATTGTATACTGCTCCATTGTATGGCTATACAAAAATTTATTCAACCAGTCCTCTATTAACGGATAGTTGGGTTGTTTTCAATCTCTTACTATTATGAACAATATTGCAATAAATGTCCTTGTATGTTCATTATGTATCAATTATGTACATGTGCCATGTACTCATGTGAGGTAAATTCTCTGAAAGGGGACAACTGGATCAAAGCGTAAACGTATTCATAATTTTGTTAGAGACTGACAAACTGCCCTATATCAGAGATAGGGTGTGGTACCAAGTTACAAACACACTATCAGTAGAAATTTTAACTGCAATTTCTTTTCACCTTTTAAAAAGTCATTTCCCCTTCTGTGAACAGTCTATTCTTATCTTTTGCCCACTTTTCTATTGGGTATTTGGTCTTTTTCTAGTTGAACTCTTTTTATTAATTAGGCAGATAAAACTCTGCATGTGTCGAGTTTCACAATTTTTTCCCTAATTTGCCATTTGTCTTTTGACACATTTACCATTTTTAATAATTACATATAATTTCACAATATTGACATACCATAATATATTTAATCACTCCTGAATTGAAGCAGGTTTAAGTTACTTACCATTTCCACTATCGAAAGCCACTATAAATTCTCCCACAAAAAGTCTTCTGCTTAAAAATAATTCTTTGGAAAGAATTCCTAGTTTTGAGATTCATGTCCTTATCATCAGACTACCCTTTAAAAGCTTGATTATTTCCTTAGTCTTACTCTCATAAAGCTTTCTCATCACAATCCTGCAACTTGTGTAATTAAAAAGTAAATATGTTCACATTAAAATTTTAATCTGCACTACCTTAATTACTATTTCTGGGCGATGTAACACTTTTCCAAGTTTGCTTTGTATTTCAGTTGGGTGCAATTGAACCAGTTGGGTGCAAATGGTTCATTTCTGTTGCTCATTTATTCACTGAACTCTTGGCATCATCCTTAGGTATTTGTTTTTTTTTTTTTTTTTTTTTAATTTTTTTTTTTTTCAACGTTTATTTATTTTGGGGACAGAGAGAGACAGAGCATGAACGGGGGAGGGGCAGAGAGAGAGGGAGACACAGAATTGGAAACAGGCTCCAGGCTCCGAGCCATCAGCCCAGAGCCTGACGCGGGGCTCGAACTCACGAACCGCGAGATCGTGACCTGGCTGAAGTCGGACGCTTAACCGACTGCGCCACCCAGGCGCCCCCATCCTTAGGTATTTGAATAACCTCTTTACTATGCTTGAGGCACATATTTTCTTCTTTTAAAATCTTATTTTAAGCCCATTATACAAAGGTCACTTTCTTTTATAAACTTTTCTAATGTTTCATCATTACTTAAATGATTCTCTTTCCATTTCCTACTAAATTTTTATGTTTTAAAAAATATTTAACCTTTAATCTCCACCTGGAATTAATCTAAGTGTATAGTTGGCACTGGAAATCAAAGTTAGAGTAATCTCATAAATTTTATCAATTGTTTCCTTTTCCTTTCTGTTTTATGATACTTCGTTTAAGGGCTTTCTGATTCTTGCCTTGTGTCTTTGTTTGCTAGCATTGGTCTTTTTTCATTGTTGTTCCTGATCAGAATAATCCTGTATGGTCTATTTTTCATAGAAATTGTATGAAATCTATTTGAAAAACAAAATTTCCATACCATTTATATTTCCTTTTTTATTCTTTTTTTTTTTTTTTTTTTTTTTTACAGTTTATTCATTTTTCAGAGACAGAGACAGAGCGTAAGGTGGGGAGGGGCAGAGAGAGAGGGAGACACAGAAGCAGGCTCTGGGTTCTGAACTGTCAGTACAGAGCCTGAAGTGGGACTTGAACCCACAGACTGTGAGATCATGACCTGAGCTGAAGTCGGATGCCTAGCCAACTGAGCCACCCAAGTGCCCCTCATTTATATTTCTTATTCAGATAAGCTTTCCATATTATTTATATTTCTTATTCAGAAACCCTGTATTTAAATCTAATTTCCCGTTTACTTCCCAGATTAAAGTGTGTGTGTGTGTGTGTGTGTATGAACTGTATAGCAGACTCCTGCTAGTTTCCAATCCAATAACCATTCTTTCCTTTTCCCTTACTAACAGAACCCCAAAAGTTTCCAAAAAGACTGTGTATACAAATACAAAAATGATACTTCCCCACTAGGAATGACAAAGTGATAGGAGTTCTGGCAATAACTTATCAGTGAAAGTTGCTTCTGGAATGGCCAGCACCTTTTCCAACTTCCTCCTTCTTCCTTCCTACAACTATGGATTTAGTGCCCTGAAATAGAGCGGCTCTCTTAAGAGCATGATAATGAAAACAATACCTGGAAGGCAGAATAGAGAGCTGGAAGCAACGTGGGTCTCTGATGACATCATGGAGCTACCAAGTAACAGCTCATAACAGCTCTAAATATTACCTCCGGATTTCTTACATGACAAAAATCTCTACATAGTTAACCCACTGTAGTTGATTTTTATTATATGCAGGGGTGGCATCTACTTTGGTTTTGTCTTTTTAATTTTTTTCCTTTGTGTGTGTGATGTTTTATGGCATCTACTTTATTTATTTTTCAAAACATTTTATTTTTAAGTAATCTCTACACCCAATGTGGGTCTCACACTTCTAACCCTGAGATCAAGAGTCGCATGCTCTACCAACTGAGCCAGCCAGGCTCCCCTATGGCATCTTCTTTAATAACTCATGTATCTTTCCTTATTTTAATGTCCAGGTAATAGCTTTTTGTTGCTGTTGTTATGGCTAAGAATGCCATCTCCTTTTGACTACATTTTTAAGCTGGCTACTACTGGTGTATGGGAATGGTCTTATAACATGTATCTGGACACAGATCTTATTTCAATAACTTGTCTATATTACATTAAATTATACAATATCAATTGCAAGCAATATTTATCATTTTTTCCAGTATTGCTTATTGTTTATACTTGTAATTAATCTATTTTCCTTAAGAAAATTAAGCAAAAATATAAACCAAAACAAACAAAAAACAAGCAAAACAAATTCCAAAAATCCTGTAATTCCAAGACAGAGTTAACATTTTGGTGTATATTTTCCTACATTTCCTTTCCTATGCACATCTATATACTTTATACCTTTGACTCCTAAGATGTGTATGTCCCTCCAGGGGCACCTGGGTGGCTCAGTCAGTTAAGCATCTGACTTAGGCTTAGGTCATGATCTCACGGTTCGTGAATTCAAACCCCACATCAGGCTCTCTGCTGTCAGCACAGAGCCCTCTTCCGATCCTCTGTCCCCTCTCTCTCTGTCCCTTAGGTGCTCTCTCTCTCTCTCAAAAATAAACAAACATTAAAAAAAAAAAGATGCATATGTCCCCCCATCACTTAACATTTCATAAAATGGGATACATCTTATACTTAATGGCATCTTAGGACTTTGCCAATTAAAATTGGCAGTGTTTTTTCTTAGTGGTACATAAAATGGTGCATCTTTTAAAGAATTTAAAATGCATTAATTCTAATACAGTTCATTTAAATATCTATTTGAAAAATAAACTAGCACAATTCTACATATGTTCTTTTATGTTTTAGCTTAATATATCACAAAAATCTTTCTAGATCAATACTTTAGCATATGTGTTACCAAAGGGAGTATATTCCCAGATCAGTTTTTACATCACTTTTCAATGTAGTCACAGTATTTTGGTCTATAGATAATTAATTTAATGTTGGTTGGGCATTTAGATTGTTCCCAATTTTTCACTATTATAAACCTTGTTTCACTGTCATAAACCTTGCTATAATCTTTTTAATACATTTATATACTTATTTTCCTAGGATAAATCTTACGGATTTGTGGGTTCAAAGAAGATTCAGACTTTTTTCTTTAAGTTTATTTTGAGAGACAGAGAGTGCAGACATTGAGAGTGGGGGAGGGACAGAGAGGAAAGGAGAGAGAATCCCAAGCAGGCTCCACACTACATGGGGCTTGATATCGCGACCATGAGATCATGACCTGAGCCAAAATCAAGAGTTGGATACTCAACCAACTGAACCACCCAGGTGCCCCTCAGACTTTTTAAACAAGGATTTGGTATTTAGTGACATACTGCCTTTGAAGTGCAATTAATGAATTTGCAAAGTCCTGCCAGACAATGTTTATAACTATGACAATAATGGAAATGTTTGCTTTGTTCCTCTATTTGAATAGAAATGTCTGTTTTTCTATAGAATATCAAATATAATGTCTCCTATTATTCTTACCAAGGAGAATTACATACAGCTATAAAATCTGTATAAAACTCAATTCTTTTACTTTCACTATTCTTGTTAGGGGCAGCTCTTTTTTCCTGTCAAAGAAACTCCTGGTATTATCAGAGAGGGGAAGAATTTTCTTATATAGAACATTTACAAAAGCTCTGATAACTACGGCATGAATTTATTCAGCATCTTATCTTCAGACATTTGCTTTGGTTTATAGGATTTCTACTACCACCCAGGCACAGCCTACTAAAAAGAACCGTCATTACCTGATCTTCATATCCTTCTATCTTCACAGGCGTGAACTGATCCATGTTATACTGGGCAAATGCACTGTATTTTAACAAGTGGAAAAAAGGGGGGGGGGTTGGGGGGGAGAGAATTATACATAAAGAAACACCAAAGGTAATTCACAGAATAGTGAAAGAGAATGTGAAAACACTCCCCAGTGCTCTTCCCTTCCTCTCTCCAGGCAACTAGTGTTATCCTAATGCCTTCCCACTTTCTGAAGGAACTCTTCACAGTGATCTCAGATGTGCCCTAAACTCTGAAATTACCTTTTCATCTCCACTTCTAAGCTCCAACAGAATTCCCCTTAGACAATTCCGAAGTTTTAAGTAATCTGATTTTTGTGAATTACCAACTTTTAGATAGAGGCTTTCAGTAGTTTAAAGAAAAAACAAAAAACCCTTCAGTTGATGCACTATTTTACCAATGCTGCCTTCTTTATTCTGGACTTTCTGAGGCAGGGCAGGAAGGAGAGATCATAATTAAATGTACTGGAAGGCATTTGACATGGGGAGAGGGTGAGGCAAGAGCGGAGCATGAGTCAAGTCTCAGAGGAGAGCTTAAGGCAGAAGAGAATATTTTTTTTTAATGTTTATTTTATTTTTGAGAGAGAGACAGAGAGACAGACAGATAGAGCATCAACTGGTTAGGGTCAGAGAGAGAGGGAGACACAGAATCCAAAACAGTCTCTAGGCTCTGAGCTGTCAGCACAGAGCCTGATGTGGGGCTCAAACTCACAGACCACGAGATCATGACCTGGGCCGAAGTTGGCCGCCCAACTGAATGATCCACCCAGGCACCCCAGAAGAGATTATTTTAAAAAGGAGATATGAATAATCAAAGTACATGCCTATTAACTACCATTTACTTGTCCAGTGCTAGATTTGTAAAACTGCATTTTCAATGGCTCCCTAGTACATCTAAGTAAGCAAAAAGGTAAAGGGAAAGAAGCCCGAGGTAAACTGCAGTGTAAGAAACGCGTAACACACAAAATATCAGTATTCTCACCCACTGGCCAAGGGAAGAGTTAAACACCTCTCCTGCCCAAGTTTAACCTGCTAAAACGCCTGCTAGACACTGTTTTTAAGCAAAGTATCAAACTTTTCTTCAAAAGAAACCAAAGTAACAGACATTTAAAGCTAATCCTCAGTCTTTTCATTTTGGGTTATTGTTATGTTTTTAGATAAATCATTTCTATGGTGTTATAAATCATTATACATCCCCATTAGCAAAATGAGTCTTAAACATGGTGGTTCTTCAGATAGGAAGATAAATTAAATGTTCATGCAAAGTGGATTAAATATTATTATTATTGATTTTTTTTTTTTTAAAAAGCTTAAGGAGTAGAGAGTAGTAAGTATTCCATTCTACGATACGTCCTAAGATTACAGATTACAAACACAAATACCAAAGATGGTTAATATTTAATCCCATCTCAAGAAAATGGTATTTTCATTCTACCAGCAGTGTGGACCGAAAACTTGAGATCCTTCTTGATTCTTCTTTCTCCCACATTTCACATCCAATCCATCAGTAAATCATATGGATTCTACCTTGAATACATATTCAGAATCTGACTCCTTCCCACCACCCTTACACTAGTCCAAACCACCGCCATTTATCTCTGAACTACTGCAATAAGCCTTCTAACTACTCCTCTTACTTCAATATTTGCCCCCCTGCATGGTAGCCAGTAATTATTCTAAAATATAATCTCATCGAGTCATTCTCTGCTCATAATACTAGTAATTTCCCCTCTCTTTCAGAAATAAAATCCTCTCTTTAACATGGCCTACATCTCCCTACTTAGTCTGGGAATTAACAGAGAATGGTTACAGTGGTCAAGAAGCATAGGTGAAAATCCAGGAAATAGGGTTAAATTCTCGGTTGTTCAGTCCTCCTTCATTTTATATAGAAGGCAATAATGATGATTACTGAAACAACATTCACTGAGCCCTTACTATGAGATCTGCAGCCAAGGGACTGAAGCATCTTATTACAGGAAGAAAAACAGAATTTTTTTATCCCTATAGAAAAGCAAATATTTGGGCATAAGACAGCTGTCCTTTAGGAAGAATGTTCTCTGAAAAGCTACAGTCTGTAAGAACCAGAATATTTATAAAAACAAAGCTTTATTGTCAGTGCAATTAAAGCATCTGAACTATTAAATACCAAATTCTACTGTTACTCCTAATTAAAAACGTGACAACAGGCTTAGGATGCAGTCACTCTTGGATCTTGGCATTCCACTCCCCATCTCCTCTTCAGCAGTACCTTATCAAATGAAGTACTGACTAGATTTATTTTGAGTAGCTCTCAAGGATAAAACTAAGACCAATATATGTCAGGCAAATTGAAGAACCTGCCTTGTTAGATGGTGAATTCCTTATTATTAGGAGCGTTCAGACTGGATAATCATCTGTTGACAAAATATAGATGAAATTCTTTCAATGACAGGGCAGAGGATAGACAGGGGTTGAATTAGCAAATCATGAATGCCTTTTTCTATGGCATTTTACGCAACTAAGAGAAACCAGCATTAGAATGTATCTTCAGTGTGTGCCTAAATCAATGTATAATGAGAATATCAATCATGATGACAATTATAGGGTTTGTAGAATTTGGTCCCAGAATGAGATCCAAAACAGCAGGGCAGAAGAAGGGCAGAAGAAGATGATTGCTTCTCAGGCAGCAACTCTTAAAAGTTTTCTATAGCTAAAATCTAAACCAACTGTATACCATACCAAATGCCTTTATGACAATTATTTGTTGCTCTATGTCAAAATCCTTGTTCCATCCTCTCTACCCCATCTTTACCCAGTCATTATCCTTTTCTGGTTTCCTCTTTACAAAGGAACTCTGGGTCAAAATCCTTGTTCCATCCTCTCTACCCCATCTTTACCCAGTCATTATCCTTTTCTGGTTTCCTCTTTACAAAGGAACTCTGGGTGAGTTAGACAGACAGTGATTGAAACAGAATTTTGTATGTAAAGGAGAGTAGTGATAAAGCCAGATAACAGAGGGCCTTGAAAGCTGACAGTATTTAGATTTGAAGAAAACAAAACACACATCACTCTCATGTTTTTGAGGACAAGGATAAAAGGAAAATGGTATTTTAGAAAGATTAATTAGCGTGGTGGTGATAAGGAATCCATGACTGGGTTGAACAACGATGCTATTATTCTATGGTTAATTCTATTAGGGCACTTTTATGAATATCTACTATTTTGTGGCAGTTTAAGAAACACTCCTCAATAGCAGCCTTATCTTTCTATAGCTAGCAATTAAAAAAAATTCAATGTGAACTAAAAGGAGTATAGAAGAAACCCTAACCACTCGTATTAAACTCTGCTTTTACAGGGGAAATCTGGAAAAATAAAAAATAAAAAATAAGGTCGTATATAATAAGCTTTAAGGGAATAAACAACATTGGGGGGGAACATGTTTTCTCCAAGAAAAAAAAACAACAACTAAAACTGCTAAAACCAACTGCTTTATATTGAAGTATTTTAGACTTAGTTTCCAGGGCACAAATTTACTATCAATATAGTTCATCCAAAATTAAAATATAGAAGTGAAAAAAATATATGTAAGTGGATTTTGAAAGATACTTACTGTGCTGCCCCTTCCCTGAGGAGATTGTCATTGTTAAGTAGTAGCCGGACATCTGAAGAGGAAAAAAATGTTAAAAGATGTTAAGAACAGAGCGCCTGGATGGCTCAGTCAGTTAAGCATCCGACTCTAGATTTCGGCTCAGGTCATGATCTCACAGTTTGTGGGGTCAAGTCTTGCACTGGGCTCTGCCCTGACAGCATGTGCAGCATGCTTGGGATTCTGTCTCCCTCTCTCTAACCCTCCACTGCTTGTGTGCACACTTTCTCACCCCTCTGAAAATAAACATTTTAAAAAACCACACCTTTAAAAGATGTTAAAATTCAAATGTTCAGTAAAGGATAAGCTTCAGAAATGTTTAACAAGTCAGGCTTTGCAAAGTTGATCTTCAGATATCCTATATGCAAATGAACAGATGCTCACGTTCATAGATTTTCATGTAATTATTTGTGGTACAATAATCAAACAACTTCTCAAGGAATTTCATAGCAAATAAAAAGCATGGTTTAAAGAAAGTTACAATTAGAACTGTTAATTTTGTATCTAAAAGAATCCTTTAAAATAAGATTAAGAACTGGAGACTTTTCTATAGCATCAGACCAAGAAAGCTGGGCAAAATTCAGCCAGTGGCAGTGAAACTGCCAAACATATTTTTCCACGAAGGATTGAACGTGGGGCCTACGTGCTTTTAAAAAGCTGTATGTCAAGAGTCTAGTCATGCTTATTTTTTAAATTTTAATTATTATTTTTTAATGTTTACTTATTTATTTTCAAAGAGAGAGACAGAGAGTGAGCAGAGCAGGGGCAGAGAGGGAGACAGAATCCCAAGCAGGTTCTGCACTGTCAGCACGGAGTCCAGTGGGGGGCTCAAACCCACAAACCGTTGAGATCATGACCTGAGCCGAAATCAAGAGTTGGACCCTTAACCTACTGAACTACCCAGGCACCCCTATAGTCATTCTTCTTTTATAAGAGGAGGGTCCTTGTTATAGAAGAAACTACTAAGCATTCATTAACTCCAAGAGGAAAGACTAATTTAATTATAAGCCAAAGGCCATTGACTCTTAGAGCTTCTCAAAGAGGCTGGCAGAGGCCAATGTGTAGCATGCCAATAAAAACTAGTCTTCATGCCACAAGTAGCTTGCCAATTCTTAATCTAATTCCTTCATATCAATTATTCTCATGATATTCCTGTAAAGTCCATTCAGTTGTCAGAAATCAAACAGGGGGGTGCCTAGGTGGCGCAGTCGGTTAAGCGACCGACTTCAGCCAGGTCACGATCTCGCGGTCCTGGAGTTTGAGCCCTGCGTCAGGCTCTGGGCTGATGGCTCAGAGCCTGGAGCCTGTTTCCGATTCTGTGTCTCCCTCTCTCTCTGCCCCTCCCCCGTTCATGCTCTGTCTTTCTCTGTCCCAAAAATAAATAAACGTTGGGAAAAAAATAAATAAATTAAAAAAAAAAAAAAAGAAATCAAACAGGGACTTCTAACTACAAAGGCCATTAATTTTGTTAAGAATTTATCTGAGCTGGGGTGCCTGGGTGGCTCAGTCGGTTAGGCGTCCGACTTCGGCTCAGGTCATGTTCTCATGGTTCATGGTTTGAGCCCCATGTCAGGCTCTGTGCTGACAGCCCAGAGCCTGGAGCTTGCTTCCAATACTGTGTCTCCCTCTCTCTGGCCCTCCCCGGCTCATGCTCTGTCTCACTCTCTCTCTCAAAAATAAATAAACATTAAAAAAAAAAATTAAAAAAAAAAAAAGAATTTATTTGAGCTAATCAGCTTGATAAAGTTCAGGTCGAAGGAAAATTTCCTAAAAGCTCAGTTGTTGAAAATTTACATTTGGTCAAAATGCAAAGACTAGGAAAATAAGGCTGCATTTGTTTATTTGTTTCTCTTGCTGTTAGTGCTCAAAATCCACAAACAAGTCTATAAAGATACATGTTCTGATTTATTTCTATTGTATTATTTACTCCTTAAATTATTATATGTTCTCCTGGTTACTCTTTCTCTGCATCATTAATTATTTTTATCACTGGAGATTAGTGATTGTTCTATGATGTGTGGGGCTCTGGGCCAACTGCAGATGAGTATCACATAGCTCCTCTCAAGTACATAGCCCTCTAATGTAAAACTCGAATTTCAAAATAAATGCTTGCTAAAATGAACCAAGATACACAAAGGACTTAAAGATAAATTTAACAACTTAAAATGGGATTACAATGATTGATTTTATCATAAAGCTCAAGATGCCTCATCTACATTTTTCATTCTATATGTTAAGCCAGTGAATAGAAATTTATAAATGTATTGGAATGGCGGTTCCCAAACTGGCTGTGACTCAGAATCACCTGGGAGAACTTAAGGATGGTAAGGCTGGAATCTGTGTATGTAATAAGCTTCCCAGATGTAGTTAGTTCAGCCCCAATGGCTTTAGAAAGTGTCCTGTATATACTACAAGCATGTGTTGAGTGAAAGCACAGAAGAAGCTGAAGCTATGATTTACAGTGATACAAAACTATGAAAATAATTTAATATTGCTTCCATATTCATATTAAGCTACTTTAAATCTTTTCTCACATAAGATAGGTATCCTAATTTATGGGTTAAGAGTATGCTTTTAACTCAGACCTGGGTTTGAATCCTTGTTCTGACACTTACTTGCTAGATGACATTGAATAAATTATTTTAACCTCTTTTAATCTTGATTTCCTTAAGCTATAGCTATAATGTGCTGTAAGGATTAGAAGAGATAAGAAACACTCAATAAATACTTATACATAATTATGGAGGGCTTAAAATACTAATGTTTACTCACCATTGAACACTTCATTAAATTCCCCTGGGGGTGCATGAGTGATGAATTTAGCAGCTATGCGTACCTAAAGAGAAAGAAATAAAATAAGAGAAGAGTAACATATAAAGGAAGAAGCAATTAACAGATTACAAAATTTTCATCATATTCATGGAGATAAAACTTCCTATTCAAACCTTTACTATTTAGGAGACTTCAGATTTTTTTCACAAACTATCTCAAAGCTTTCATCATCAATAGAGGTTTGTCCTGATTTTGAGATCTACATGCAGCTTTAAGTTTTAATTCTTCTTTAAAAAGTTGAGGGGCGCCTGGGTGGCTCAGTCAGTTGAGCGTCCGACTTCAGCTCAGGTCACGATCTTGCGGTCCGTGAGTTCGAGCCCTGCGTCGGGCTCTGGGCTGATGGCTCAGAGCCTGGAGCCTGCTTCCGATTCTGTGTCTCCCTCTCTCTCTGCCCCTCCCCCGTTCATGCTCTGTCTCTCTCTGTCTCAAAAATAAATAAACATTAAAAAAAATTAAAAAAAAAAGTTGAATAATAAATTTTTGGTCAAAATATACTACAGGCACAAATAGAGAAAGTTATGATCCTAATCACTTATGAACATTTAAGCAAAACTAAATGAAAGAGTAGTGAACTGGTAGGATACCAACATGTGTTTATAGCGTTTATCCCAATGCAAAGGTGGCTCAGTATTAACAAATCAGTGTAATTTACAAATTAAAGGAGCAGACCCTTGTGATTCTCTTAACTCATGCTGGAAAAAAAAGATAAAATTCAACATTCAAATATCATAAAACAACAAAACTACTAATTTTTGGTAGGAATAAACTTCTTTAACTTGATAAAGGATTATCTACCAAAATTCTACAGCATACTTAATAATGATGCAACATTGCAAGCAGCGTCCCTAATTTTAAAAACAAGACAAAGATGACTGCTATCACCTACTATTAAACACTGTACTAAAGGTTCTAAAGAATGCTATAGACAGTACTTCTTCTGTTCTTCCAACTCCCTCTCCTGCCCCCTACTGCCATTCTACTTTTCTGGATCTCCTTTTATAGACAGACATTGAAGTCTTAGATCTAACTTGCATATCCCTTTTTCTCCAGTATTTTTATCTTCTTTTTGTCATTTGGTAGTTTATTTGGGGAGAAGGCCTCAGAGCTCCATTTTTCAATTCACTTAAAATGCTCTTCATTCATGTCTATTTTGCTATTCAGATAGTTATTTTAAAACCTATTTTTCATTTCCAAGACTTTTATTTGTGTGTGTGTAAGAATTATTGAGTCTCCTTGAGGGTATTAACTATACTTACTTTAAAGTATTGCTCTATTGACTGTTCCCTAAGAATTTAGATCTACTTGTTTGTTGAGTTTGATGCTTTTCTTTCATAGTACCAGTTTTCCACAAATATTTGGTATTCCTCCTTGAATTTAATTTAGCTTGCCTGTTCTGTTTACCAGCAGTTTGTCTCTAGTGATTGTAGGGGAGGGAGAGAGGAGACTTGCTGCTGTGAAGTGGATATGAGCCGATTAATTTCTGAGTAACCCTCGTAAGGGCCAGAGGCTACCTGGGGCATCGCCCTGCCTCTCTGCTCTTAGTGCTCATTCTCAATGCTATATTCTGAAGACAAATGCATTTCTATCTGCAGTTCAGCCCCAGTGGAAGAGAAAAGAGGAGCCAATGGTACAGTTAGCTTACAGAACAATTCCGCAATTAATCTACTCCAAGACTGTTCTGAGTCCTTTCCTTCTTGCTCCTCCAAGTGGCTCCTACTTCCACAACAGTTATCTTCTGATCTTACTTTTTTTTCCCTCATGTATTTACCATTCTGCTTTCTTTCTATCAAAAGAATTGCTACAAAACTTTGGTCCAACAATGGCACTCTCACTTAAAAAAAAAAAAAAAAAAAGCTTATTTGAGAGAGAGAGAAAAAATAGAGCGAGGGGAGGGGCAAGGAGAGAGAAAATCCCAAGCAGGCTCTGTGCTGTCAGTGCAGAGCCTGACATGGGGCTTGATCACACATACCATGCAATCATGACCCGAGTCAAAACCATGGAGTCAGATACTCAACTGCCTGAGCCACCCAAGCACTAATTCAGTTCTCTTCTTAATCTGTTTTCCCTACTTTTTTCATTCTACTAAGGTTTGGCATAAAAGATGAGGTGAAACCATGTGCTCAGTCTGCCATATAGTTTAATCTCTTCGCTTTTATCAAGATGTGAAATACAAAGAATGTAAAAATCTATGTAAAAGAAAAAATAATTTCGAGTATCATTTGGCAATATACATATATAATTATGATGCTAGCAATGATAATAGGACTGACCTCCGACAGTCTCACAGTACAATTCTGTTTTTTTTATAAAGTTTATTTATTTTGAGAGAGAGTGTGAGCAGGGGAGGTGTGGAGAGAGAGGGAGAGAGAGAATCTCAAGCAGGCTCCGTGCTGTCAGTGCAGAGCTGGACATGGGGCTCGTTCTCACAAACCTGTGAGACCATGACCTGAACCAAAATCAAGAGTTGGACATTTAACCGACTGAGCCACCCAGGCGCCCCTCACAGTATAATTCTAACACACTATGACAGAAAGAATGTTGAAAATTCCCTAATATTTGATGTGATAATGAGTACGAAGATGATTCAACTCACTGATGAGGGGCAAAGAGGAACACAGTAGATCTACCAATAAACTGAGCCCTGCTTTCCAAGTAGGCATCCTCCATTAACCTCTTCATTTCCTTCAAACAACGTTAAGTTCTTGTTGACCCACTCAAATCAAGGCTATCATCAAAGCCAAACCATTCTTAAGCAGAAAAAAGACTTTCAAGAGTCCTTTGAAAATACAACTGGGCACTGAGAAGAGAATTAGAAAGATAAAAAATACTTTGCAACTTCAGGTTTATACAGAAGATCTTATATATGACTTCACTCATTCTAAAAAGAATAAAAGAAAAGCTGCTCCATGGACAAATTTTACATCTTCAGTCAAGAAAGGCCTACTGATTGATGGAGCAAGGTAGATTGGAAAACCTGGATTCTAATTACTGGCTCTATTGGTCCATAAACTAACTAGGTTTGTAATTCTAGAAGCATGACTAACCTGTTTTGGTCCTGAGTTTCCTCATTATAAGCCAACTCCCAAAAGAGATGAGAAGTTCTGCAAAATTTCTTTGAATTGTAAAGCTCTACCTGATTTTTTAACCTTAGAATACAAAACCTGTATGTGGATTACCTGGAAGCAGAGATGAGGAATCCATAACACAAACACCTTAGAATATTCTTATGTACATAAAGCTTGAGAACCCTGTCATGACAGGATAATTATAGATAATACATTACTTTTCTGGAATAAAAGCTGCTGGAGACTAAGAGGAATACACCATAAAACTCTTATATTAACAAGCAACAACAATAAAAAGAAAATAATTAGGAAGTAAGAAATGCTGCTCAACTCATGAAAATTACACTACACAGGACTTAACAGTTCCCATATAGATTTACAACTCGGTATATTTATATTTGCCTTGGCATGTGCAGTTAATCATATTTCTTTCCTCATCAACTGTTGCTGTCAATCATTTATTTAAGACATTAGTAAACCTACTTTGATAGTAAACCTATTTCTTAGTCTATTCAAATCTGCTGAGGGGCTATGATCTATCCCACTTGTCAATGTGCATCTCCCATAATCCTTACATCATTGTGAAAGTCCCCTTAGTCAAACAAATTTAAGTGTGTGTAGTTCAAAAATATATTCATATACAACCCAAAAAGCATATTCCCTAAAAAGAATAAAGCTATATATTTTACATACTACATATATAACATAATGTTTGAATATGCAATAGTAAAGGCTACCAAAATGAAAATTCAAGATACTAGTATTCCTGAAGTTATCCCTGAAGTTTTAAAAGCCATACAATCTGATGGATCTGGCATAATTAAAACAAGTATTTGGATAATCAATGAACTGACAATGCATATTAAAAAAGTAATAGTTAACCAATTTGACAATAAATTTCATATATTGGAAAAAAAAAAGTAATAGTTCATTCATTCAGCAAACATTTACTGAGCACATACGAAAAGAGGAGTAAATAAAGATTAAACACTGAGTAAGATTCTGTCACTGTCTTCAAGGACCTGACACACAGATAGTAATACAGCAAGCAAGTATTAAAGGCCATGGTGAGGCACAAGGAAGATACAGTCAACTTTATATATGTATATAAGGAGTGGTGGGGTGGCCTTTAGATACAGTGATGTTTGAGTTGGATTGAAGAATGAGTAAATACCAAGGAGCGCATCCAGTCAGAGGAAACAGTATGCACAAACTAAGACATTATAACACAACAAATTGAATGTAGATATTTAAAAGATTTGCAGAATGTAAAACAGTGCTACTTTTCCCACTAATTCTTTTGTTTTAGAAAATAAAGTTTGGGTTTTTTTTTTTTTTCTTTTTTCCTCAAAACAAAATACCAGGGCGCCTGGGTGGCTCAGTCAGTTAAGAGTCCGAAGACACTTGATTTTGGCTCAGGTCATGATCTCAGAGTTCGTGAGATTGAGCCCTGAACCGGGCTGACAGCCTGGAGCCTGCTTGGGATTCTCTCTTCCTCTCTCTCTGCCCCTTCCCCGGCTCACTCGTGCTCTCTATCCCGAAATAAATAAACTACAAAACAACAAGAAACAAAATTCCAATTATTTATGTTAACATATAAATGTTTTTAAATATGTTTTTAAATGAATTAATACTTTAAGAACTCTTAAGTTTTAATATCTAGTACAATAGCTATAAATTACATAAAAAGTTGACACCTAAGAGTATAAAGGGGTCCTGAAAACAAAAACGTCTGAGAAGTGCTCTGTTGATACAGGCTGATGTTTTATCATATGCCATTGAGTGCAAAAGTTCACACAATGATATATTCCTGTTTTATTAAAAGTAAATACACTTACATATATGTATAGCTACTAATTTTAATTAGGACTTCTCCTGGTGGTGGTTATTAAAAAGTTGTTTTTCTTTCCTTTTTTGGCTTATCTCTATGTTCAAAAAGTTGTATAAGGAATACAAATTACTTGTAATTTTTTTTCTGGGAGTTAGTACCTCTTAATCCCCTTTATTCTACTTCACCCACTACTTTATTACTTGTAAATTAAAGATAATTTTTAAATTTTTAAAAATCAAAGAGGATCATGACAACATCTACCATCTAATAAATTAATTTTGTTAAAGATAAAAAAGGACATTAACAACATAAAGGCTATGGAGTGACATCAAAACTGCAAGCGATGGATCAAGGAAACTACAGGTCAAGGAAGCTAAAGGACAGAGTAAAAAGGGAGGTTGGTAAAAGGCAACAAGGAAGACTTTTTAAAGTTTATTTTTATTTTTATTTATATTGAGAGAGATATAGAGAGCAAGTGAGGATGGGGCTGAGAGAGAGACAGAACATCAAGCAAGCTCTGCACTCTCAGTACAGAGCCCAATGCAGGGCTCTATCTCACAAACCGTGAGATCATGACCTGAGCTAAAATCAAGATTTGGACATTTAACTGACTGAACCACCCGGGCACCCCAAGGAAGCTTTTTAAAGTTACACTTTGCATATGCTTCTTGACCAGAAGCTTAGCCTTATTTACCTCCTAGCTGCATAGTGCCTTATGCTGGAATGTATGGGATAGTTAATTGGTTAAATGAAGGGATTATACAGGAAAAAAAATGAACTAAACTAAAAGACTGCTTCCACTTCCTAAAGGGGGGAAAAAAACACACAAAGTACACATAAGTCAGAGAGGGAGGAATAAAAAGTAAGCAATATTTGAATTCAGGCTTAAGTGCAGAAGAATTCTAACTAAAGTGCTGGAAAAACAAATGAGTGATACCCGTAAATCTAAGAATATCAAGAACAGGAGAAATGTCCAATTAAAGAAACGAAAACATCCCCCAGTTTTTAAATGAAAGCTGGTAAGAGGTGAAGACATATATATGCAACAGCAAGGGTGAAATTCTAAATGAGTGATTAAAAAGAATGTAGTCATCATTAGATGCCAAAGGTAGATCCCAAAACGTGGTCATTGTCAACAATCTCCATGTTATTTTCTGAGAGGTATTAAAAAAGTGGACCACTCAGTATTAAATATTTGGCAATCTTTGACAACAGATTTTGAAGTGATAAGTTGATTTGTCACTATAACAATACCATAAAAATTCCTTGAGAGAGTAGTTGAAATCTTAATGCTACATTTACACATTTTCTATAAAAATCTAAAGTCTACTCCATGGACTCCAAGGTCCTTCAAAATTTGGTTCCCTCACCCTCATCTCCTACTGCCTAGCTGCTAGACTTCACGGCTAAATTCCTGCCTCAGGGCTATTGCATTTCTTGTTCCTTTTTGCCAGAAACGCTTTCTATCAGAGCATCTCTCTTCATTCAAGTTCCTGATGTCACTTTCTGACTTCCTGACTCCTATCTACAAATTAGCCATGATACGGTGCATCCTTCACAATTCTAGCCCATTTACTCGCTTTTTCTTCAAGGAACTTGTCACCACTGAATGATATTTATGTTTCCGGCTCAACACTCCAAAAGAAGTCCAAGAGCATAGAGCTCGGGTGAGCAAATTGCTAATACAAAAGGCCAGACAGTGAACATTTTAGGGCTACATGGGCCACATGGTCTCGGTCCCAAATGAAAACAAATTAGCACAATTGTGTTCTAATAAGATTTTAATTGTTTATTTATTTTGAATGCTTATTTGAGAGAGAGAGAGAGACAGAGAGAGAGAGAGTGGGGGGGGGAGGCTGAGAAAGAAGGAGAAAAAGAATCTCAAGCAGACTCCATGCTATCAGTGCAGAGCCCAATGTGGGGCTTGATCTCATGAACCTGAGATCATGACCCAAGCTGAAATCAAGAGTCGGATGCTCAACTGACTGAGGCACCCAGGCACCCCTTATTTTTTTTTTTTTACCATTAAGGTATTATTGGTAAATAAACTCGTAAGATATTAAAGTGTACAACGTGATTTGATATACGTTGTAAAAGTATTAGCCCCACTAAGTTAATTAAAACATTATTTTGGATTCTCTAATTTGTATTTCATGTAATTTTCACATGTCACGAAATAGTCTTCTTCTGATTTTTCCCCCCAACCATTCAAAAAACATTAGCTTGTAGGCTATATACAAACATGCGGTAGACCAGATTTGCCAAACCCTGGCATAGAACGTTTGTTCACTGCTGTACACCCAGAACTGAGACCTGGCACATGCTAGCAATGTAAGTGAATGACGACTATTTTATTGTCTACAAAACTTTTTCATAACCTGTTTCTCTTCTGATCTTGAAACAGCTTAATAGGTAGGCGAGACTAGTATCCCCACTAAAAAAGGAATAGATTCAGAGAAAGTGCTTTGTCAAAGGTCACACACTTATACAGAGGTGGGCCTAGAACTATTCAATCAACTATTCTGTGCATTAGTAACAGGTATTTAAATTCAGGAGGATTATCTTTAGTGTGGTGTCACATAGATTTAGCTTAGTCCTTTTAGATTTTTTTTTTCTTTTATCCAGGAATTGAGTCAAAACCTTGCTTATGAAAGCTACAGTTGAAACAAAGTTGGAAGGAATAAATACAATGATAAATAGTAATGTTAAAAGTCAGTATTTTCTCATCTAGCTTCAAAACTGGGTCAAAACAAGATGAAATTTGGTAGAGGTAAGAATTGGTGGCAGAAGTAAAAGGGGAGAGAGAAATGGCTAAGTAGCGACAGCAAAAATATTTTTGCTGCAACAGAAATGAGGGATGACATTTTTAAAAACAGTGATTTGGGGCGCCTAGGTGGCGCAGTCGGTTAAGCGTCCGACTTCAGCCAGATCATGATCTCGCGGTCCGTGAGTTCGAGCCCCGCGTCGGGCTCTGGGCTGATGGCTCAGAGCCTGGAGCCTGTTTCCGATTCTGTGTCTCCCTCTCTCTCTGCCCCTCGCCCGTTCATGCTCTGTCTCTCTCTGTCCCAAAAATAAATAAAAACGTTGAAAAAAAATTTTTTTTTAAAAATAAAAACAGTGATTTAGTCATTCTTTAGAATGGGGTGGGGAAACAAAGTTGAAAGCAAGTATGTCCCATAGAGAGGCATGCCATCTCCAGTGTAACTGAGAATCACTGATATGGAGGTTTTGGTTGAACAAACACTTAACTGCTGCTTTAAAAACAACAACAAAAAAGGCTTTTAAAAAGCATCCCTATTCCATAAAGTAATAGTTTCACTGCACATAACATTCATCAGATAGTATCTGAAGAGTATAACTCCATGTATATTTTAAAGGGAGAATAACTCAGGCTTTATACACAATTCCAATCCTTCATAGATTTAAATATTCCAATAATGTTAATTTCATGGAACCCACTGTATTGTTTCTGACCTAAAAAGGTGGAATTTAGGACCTTATAAGCATCAGTTAAAGATAATTTTCCTAGATTTCAATTTCTTCCCCTTCTCCGTATCTTCTCACCTCTTCAAGAGGGAAATAAAAAAAAATACCTAATCCTTGAAAGACTCAAAATTTCATTATTAGTAATACCTGTACTGAAAGTTTAAACATCAAACTGAGAAAGTAATATACCTTATTGTTCCCCAGAAGCTGCTTAATTTTGTTAATTTTGATATACTGTATTTTAGTAAGAAACTTTAGAAAATGTACTAAAAGACACTTGGAAAATTTATAAAACTTAGGTTTTTATTTATTAAATAATCTTTTAATAACAGATGCCACATATTTCAACATTACATCTCTTCATAACTACCTTTTTAAATGATTTTCTTGACAATCACATACAACAGGATTCAAGTTGAGTATTTAACAACTGCAGCTCTGTTTGAATGTCAGTGGGTAACTCTAAACAACGAGGGAAGAAATTCTGGGCTAGATAATAGCCACATTCTACTTATCAGCAAGGCCCAGGTCAGTTTATACTGCCCAAACTTTGTATACTTCAGGAGCCAAATCTCCGCCAGCTTGTCTCCCTGGTGTCTACCGAAATCTTTACCTCCCTCATTAGACTACTGCCTATATTAAAGACTTTGCTTCTGGGCTTGACTTACATTGTCCTTGAAAGTTTTGCCTCTCTCCTTATCTTTACGTGTCTAAACTCTGCCTGTCTTTTAAGGTTGGGTTCTTCTGTTTCTTTCCAAAAAGTATTCCCAGTACTTGTAATTGCAAGAATCCTTTACCACATTAAACCTTACTTTACCATACTTTGTTTGACCATTTATTATAGCACCTAAAATATAACTGCTATTGATAATTAGTTCTATAGATACCATTTTGTCCCTAAAAACTAGTTTTCTTTGGGCAAACTGCCTTGCTTTCCTTTTCCTTATTATACAGGGTCTAGCAAAGTAAATGGCACATAGCTGGCAATTAGTTAAAGGTTTACAAAACCCCTTCTACATAAAATGACAATATGGAAGTGTTCTTAGTTTTTCAGATTATGAGATAGTATGGCAAAATGGAAAGATATAGGCTCTGGAGTTGGGACAGATCTGGATTTGAATTTAAATCACTTAAGGTCTTTAAATCATATCCTCAGCCTAAAGTGGGGCAGTATCTACTTCTTAGAATTGTTGTGAAGATTAAATTGTTGTGAAGATTAAATTTAGCAGTATATTTAAAATATAGGGGTGCCTGGCTGACTCCATTGGTAGAGCATGTGACTCTTGATCTCAGGGTTGTGGGTTTGAGCCTCATGCTGGGTGTAAATATTACTTGAAAATAAAATCTTAAAAATAAATACATAAATAAAATAAAATAGGTGCAATAAATGTCAGCTGGTCCTAGCAAGACAACTGCTGCTTTAAATTATTAAACTAAACAACCCCCTCATATTATTAAGAAAATAATTTCCCTTTTCTAGAAATTCTTTGGGTCTTAGTAACCTTATATTCCCCATCATTACAGTCTTTATCGTGAACTATAAATAGTGGCAACTTTTGTGCTGACCAAAAGTTCTCCAAAATATCACTGCTTCACTTCCCTTTTTAAACACATCTTCCAAAGTTTACCTATGTTTTCAACTAGGCTATACTTAAAAAAAGCATAGTAACCAATTGTACTTTTGTATATGTTTATTTTCCTTACTTTTATCCTGCGTCATTACAGAAGTATTCAAGGATAAATAGCTACATTTTTCTTCCTAAAGAGATTTACCTTATTCTTACCCTGTTAAGACAGTAAGTTCTATTTGCATGGAATTCAATACTGTTTCCTAACAGGTTTTTTGCTGTTTGAAGACATTTAGATACTGTTATTTTTCTAAGACTTTACTTTTTTTTTTAAGGGCAGTTTTAAGTTCACAGCAAAACTGAGAAGGTACAGAAATTTCCCATAGGGTCCGTGCCCTCCAACATGCATACTTCCTCCATTAACACCCCCACCAGAGTGGTTCCTTGTTCATTTCATGAACTTACACTGACACATCATTATCATCCAAAGCTCATGGTTTACATTACAGTTCACTCTTTGTGTTGTACATTTGATGGATTTGGACATATGTACAATATGTATCCACCATTAATAGTATCATAGAGAGTATTTTCACCGCCCTAACAATTTACTGTTCTCTGCCTACTCTTTCTTCCCTCCCCCTAGTATGTTATTTTAAAAAGGAAGAATTTTTTTAAAAATACATCTTGCCTCAGTGTGGTTCATTTTTTCATCTGGTTCTAAAGCTTTCAGTGTATCAACAATAAACTATCTGGGGCAATTATTTAATAGGTACCAGTTCCAAGCTGTTGACATGCATATACAATAGTATCAAAGCCCTGGAATTTCAGTTGCAGTGCCCTTATCAAATAAACAAAATCCCTCCTGGCTGAGGGTTCTCAGAGGCTAGTGAGAATTTAATTTGGGGCTGCAATTCTAAAAGAAATATATTCTTACTGATGTCTAGGACCAAATGGAATATTGGTTTCATTAACTAAAACTTATTGTTAGCTGCTTTTTTATTTACTTACTTTTTAAATGTTTATTTACTTTTGAGGGAGAGAGAGAGGGAGAGAGAGAGAACGAGTGGAGGAGGAGCAAAGAGAAAGGGGGACAGAGGATCTGAAGAGGGCTCTGCAGTGCTGACAGCAGTGAGATCATGACCTGAGGCGCTTAACCAACTGATCCATCCAGGCTCCCCAGTAGTTTTTTAAAATTCCAAATAAACTATTGTTTTCCCAGTTTCCCAGTTTTTGACCTAGAGACACTACAAAGACTCAGAATGTACTTAAAAACTTAGCTGTATACAGTTTATATTCTATCATTTTCAGTAATAGCTAAGGCTTAAAAGCATAAAGATATGTTTTAAATTAGGATCAATATTATATAAAAGATGGCACTTCCGAATATTTTGCTTTGTTTACTCTTTTAAAAGTTATTTTAAAGTAGCTCTTAGAAACTGTTTTCTCTATTAGTAACCAATTACAAATTTTGTCAGATATAGACAATAGGTGGGAAAAGCAGGCAAGTTTGCTTTTTTAAGTACAGCAATTTCATTCACTCACATTCATTCTCATGGAAGATCTAATTAGCTTTATTAAATGATTCATGAATTGGGCAGCATCCCGTGCAAATAGAAAGGAGCTTCCAGCAATTACATTTTAAAAATTTTATCAACTCTAAGGAATAATTGCTCAAAAACTTATTAAAGTAATTATATAACATACATTTAATGTCAAAGTCTCTCCTTAACCAAACTTTATAGTCAGCCTCCTCTGAGCCCTCTGTTCTCAGCTAGGCCTTGATCTTGGCTCCATCCTATGTCCTGTCTAACCCAATCCTAGCAAGAACCTGTTGTCATTTTAGTGAGAATACCCCCACTTTAGGTATCTGATCAAGTTCCTTATCCCCCACCTTTGATGCAGAAGTCCTCAATCTGTCTTTAGTAAGGATCCTGTTAAATCAGTTAAGTAAGAATCCCTCTACCCTTATGTGTCCTCTTAGTAATTTTCCATCCACTGACCCCCTCATTCTGTTTGCTGGCTATAGATCCCCAGTTGTCTTTGCTTCATCTGGAGCCGAGCTCTAGCTCTCTCCCGTAACACAAAACTATTGAATAAAATTGTCTTATTATTTTTTTTAATGTTTATTTATTTTTGAGAGAGAGGGAGACAGAGTTTGAGCAGGGGAGGAGCAGAGATAGAGGGAAACACAGAATCCGAAGCAGGCTCCAGGCTCTGAGCTGTCAACATAGAGCCCGATGTGAGGCTCAAACTCACAAACTGCGAGATCATGACTTGAGCCAAAGTTGGACGCTCAACCAACTGAGCCACTCAGACACCCCAAGTCATTTTAACAAGTACCAGAAGAATTTTTCTTTAACAAGGTCATCATTATATTTTATGTCACCTAGTATAATGGTATATAAAAATGACAAACTTAAGCATAAAATTTACAACAGACAAGAACCAAAAAACAGCTCTTATCTATTTTATAGTTAATCTTTCCCAACCATTCCCTCTATGCACCAAGTTACAAGGAAATCATCCATTAGTTCTTATTCTGGACTCTTCTAATATAAAACATCAGAATGCTGGTAAAAAGATTTCCAAGTATACATCTTAGTGTTCATTTAGAAGTTCAAAGTCAGTGGTAAGTCTTAAGACATTAACTACTGAACAGGAAAAAATTTTAAGTACTGACTCATTCTCAGTGAAGATTTAAAAAGTTGAATTACCTTAAATCCAAAATTGCACTGATATTCATATGGAAGGAGGTAAAAGACAATACTTGTTTTTTGTTTTCATTTTTTTTTATTTGAAAGAGAGAGAGGGAGTGCAAGCTGGGGAGAGGAGCAGAGGGAGAGAGAGAGAACCTCAAGCAGTCTCCACATTCAGTGCGAGGCGGATGAGGGCTCGATTCCATGACCCTGGGATCATGACCTGAGCTTGAAATCAAGTCAGATGCTCAACTGACTAACCCAGGTGCCCTAAAAGGCCCTATTCATTTTAATTATAGGATCAAAATGTCTAGATCAAGAACTGAGGAAGTAGAAAAGTCTGAGATATACTGTTCTAATGAGTCAGAAAAAAAGATAAAAATGTGTGAAAAAGATCACATAAGCAACTTGTTGTTTAGAAGCTTAAATGTGTTAAAACACACACATTCTCATCCCTTATTCTAGGTTACTGGGCAGACAGGTAAAGGGTTCCAAGTGCCAGATATACAATGGGCATCATTTTGGAAACAAAAAGACCAATTTAAGAAACTCGGGAAAAATTCACACCATACACTTTGAGATTCAGATGCTTGAGAGCAATGACTGAAGTCCAAAAGGGTAGAGTTTGGTGGTGAGAACCTATGCCACATGGAAACAAAAGTACTGGGAAACAGGAAGCTTCAGCCTTCAAGATCCATTGCATATCTGGCATGTTATGGCATTCTAATTCAAAGGTATGTCTTTTTACCAATTTTATCTTCAAAAACTTTTGAAGTCAGACCTGGTTTCACAAGCCAGCTTTAATATTTCATTGCTTGGGTCTTAGTTTCTTCATTTGTGGATATAATACCTGCTCATATCAGACTGTTTTAAGGATCCAGTGAGGTAACATGAGACGGACTTAATACATAGCAGATACTTAACTTTCTTTCCCTAAGCAAATGCCTACATGTTACTGAATTTTGAGTAACATGTTTTCTTTAAAGTTCAGATCTTTGTGTTTACCAATTTGTCCATTCACTCAAAACAAAACAACTTACTTAAGAGGAAGGATGGGATAGATGTGGGCTGGGTTGGGGAAAGACACTTTAAGGAAGGGGCAGCAGGTGAGATCTAAACTGAGCTCTACAGAGTGCTTTAGATTAGGAGGCGGGGGAGGGGGTGTTACAAATGAGGGAATAGTAAAATGAAAAGAGGTGGGGGGGAAACAGTCTTTTGCAGGCAGACCAGTTTGGTAGAAACAGAGGATTTATTTGGAGATAATAAAAGAGAAGGGTAGAATAAGATGAGTCAGATGGCAGTAGTTATGCTAATATCAAGTCTGGTTGTATCTGTAGGTAATGGAGAAGTGCTGAAGCTTTCTGAGTGGGAAGCTCCATTAATAAAATTAGACTGTTAGTAATACGGAAGTACTGGAATCCTTAATACGGCCTCACAAAACCTGGAAATCAGTCTGTCCTCTAAGAGTTAGCTATGAAATCAAGTCAGATGCTATTAAAGTGAGATTTATTCACTCATTCAACAAATATCTAATAGTGTACTACGTGTCAGGCACTGTTTTAGGCAATGGTGATGCACCAGTGTATGGTTCTTGTGGAGCTTACATTCTAATGGGTAGAGAGACAACATTAAATAACAGATAGAGATAACATTAAATAAACTACATTAAATAGCCAGTGATAAATGCTAAAAAATAAAAAAATAAAGGAACTTAAGGGGATAATGAAATGTTAGGATTTAACAATATATAGGGTAATCAGAGAAGACTTCACTGAGAAAATGACTTTTGATGAAATAGCTGGAGGAATTAAGGGAAGAAGGAAGAGAACTCCAGACAACAGAGCAGGGAAGAAGAAAGAGAACTCCAGACAACAGAGCAAACACAAAGACCATTTAGGTGAGAATGTGTGGCTAGAACAGAGAGGACCAGGGGAGAATAGGAAGGAGATGAGGTGAGAGAGGTAAGCGGTAAAGACAGAGGGACTTGTTGTCAGAGTAAGAACTTTTATTCTGAAGAAGATGGGAAGCCAATGGAGGATTCTGAGCAAAGAAGTGACATGTTCCAACTTACATTCTCCAACCAGTGTATTCTGGGTGCTGCACTGCAGACAGCCTGCTGGGCAGGGAGGAGGAGGCAAGAGTACCAGCAGGGACACCAGAGAGAAGACTACTGCAATAACCTAGGAGAAATCACAGTGGCTTCTTCCAGAGTGGTTGGAATAAGGGGGTGGTGAGAAACCGTCTTTTTCTGGGTATAGTTCAAAGGCAGAGCCTACAAGATTTGCTACTAGACTATATGTACTGTGAAAGAAACAGGAGTCAAAGATGACACTAAACTTTTTGGCCTGAACAACTAAAGAATGAATATGTCATTAAGAGGGGAAAGACTGCAGGAGAAGTTGTAATACGCAAATTTTTGATACTTAAGGGTTTCCTTCCAGCTATGTAAAAACAATGTCTGCTGCTGTTAAAAATTAGAGGGTGCTCTGCCCAAAGACCCTACATGGTCTTGTGTTGGGTATATATCCCTATTAAGGAGGAAAATGCCATTAAAATGTTCACCTATATAGTTAAAATGTTAACCTGTATCGTTAACTTCCCTCGTTCCAACTCCACACTTCAAGTGTGAAAGAACTATAATTTGATCTCCCATGTCCCTGACCTACCTACCTGAAAGAAAGTTTCTAGTCCTTTCTATATTTATTTTTTTAATGTTTATTTATTTTTTGAGAAAGACAGAGCATGAGTGGGCAAGGGGCAGAGAGGTAGACACAGAATTCGAAGCAGGCTCCAGGCTCTGAGCTGTCAGCACAGAGCCCGACGTGGGGCTCAAACTCATGAGCAGTGAGATCATGACCTGAGCAGAAGTCAGACACTTAACTAACTGAGCCACCCAGGCGTCCCCTTTCTATATTTGTTAAATTAGTTGTTCTGCTACTTTTATACATTAGTTTCATCAGCCTAGCTAATATAAGTTTGTTCCTGAGAGATTTAGTTTTAATATCCTGATGAATCAAGTTTCTGAGCTAAAAGGCAGAAGACTAAGATTTGGATAGTGGTTCCGGAGTTGCAGTGGAATTACTGGGAAACTTATTTAAAAATAGATTCCTGGGGCGCCTGGGTGGCTCAGTCAGTTAAGCGTCTGACTTCAGTTCAGGTCTGATCTCACCATTCCTGAGTTCGAGCCCCATGTTGGGCTCTGTGCTGACAGCTTGGAGCCTGGAGCCTGCTTCTGCTTCTGTGTCTCCCTCACTCTCTGCCCCTCCTCGACTCGTGCTCTGTGCTTCTCTCTCAAAAATAAACATTTAGGGAAAAAAAAAAAAGATCCTGAGCAGTGATCCTCCCAGATTCTGATTCAGTTGGTCTAGGATAGAACCTAGAAATCTGCTTTTGAAAGCAGCACACCAGGGGCACCTTGGTGGCTCAGTTGGTTAAGCAGCTGACTTCAGCTCTGGCCATGATCTAATGGTTCATGGGTTTGAGCCCTGTGTTGGGCTCTGTGCTGACAGCTCAAAGCCTGGAGTCTGCTTCGGATTCTGTGTGTGTGTGTCTCTCTCTCTGCCCTTCCCCCACTCACACACTGTCTCTCTCTCTCTCCCTCTCAAAAATAAACAAAAAAAAAAAAGAAAGAAAAAAAGAAAGCAGCACACCAGCAACTCTACTGTAGGCAATAATGTTCCAAGGTACTGCTATATGATAACATTCTTAAGAGGATGATGCTCTTCACCTTGTCATGAGGACTATTATGATCATTAAACTTCTAAAATCAAGTGTCTTAACACTCTAAGTTTATAAGACATTTCAAATACTACTGGTAGCACACTTGAAGAAACTCAAAAGAGCACCCAGCTAATTTAGCAGTAATTACAATGTAGTCACAACCAAAGAACATCAGTATTTTAGTATCTGTAGAACTATCCATGTCACTATACCATTAAACTTGATTGCTGTTTAGGGCTGTGTCGTTTCAGTAGAATTGTTTGCTACCTTAATTTACTACCTACTGTCTATTCAAAGGGATTAAAGTGGGTAAGACCACAGGTCTGGAAGCAGATTATCAACACCGAATCTGCTCAACTAATTGTGAACACTGGTTCATAGTTTTTTTTAATGTCAAATGTGCCTCAGTTTAGTCAACTGTAAAATGTGGATAATACAAATATCTATCCTGTTGGAATGTTTTGAGACAAATACACGTTAATACGTGAAATACTTAACACATAATAAGCACTTAAATGTTACTTAGATGCAAAACAGAATTCACAAGACAAAGTTCTCATATGTTCCAATGAATCTACCACCTTTCTTTGGTGAAGTCTGGCATTATGCAGTCTTCTTGCTTATGTTATAATTGACCTACACTACATCATATGATCCATTCAAATGAATATTCCATCTCATAGACACTGCTTAACAATATGTAAGTGCAGTTATAGCAATAACAAATTTTACACATACTTCAAAACTTAATAGTGTGAAGAACTGTGGTAAATCAATGAAAAATGTAGAGAGAAAAAAGAGGCAAAGAGAACAATTAAGAATGTTGTTAGAAATAATTCAAGCATCAGAAAAGGTCCTAAATGAAGATTAACAGAAGGAATGTGGACTGACTGGATGTAATGTTAAGTAAGAAGTATATTTGTATACGCATAGAATAGAAAATATACAAAAGAATACTGGCTGCCTCTCAGGAACTACGTGGCTGGAAAACAGGGGTGGTGGGACTTTTTACTCATGCTTTGTCCTACATTTTAATTTTAAGCATGTAATCTGATTATAGTTCCTATACACCAAAAAATAATTTTTCTCAAAAATACTAATGGAAATGGAGGAACAGAATCTAATGGCAGGAAGAATTTACAGAACTGGAATACTAACTGAACATGAGAGAAGAGGCTAAGAAGGAAAAAAAATGATGCTAATGTTCTGAGCCTGTGTGACTACAAGGGAACAATGATGAGATGAACTGAAATGCAAAGGATCTGCAGGAGGTTCTGATAAAGGGAAAAGGGAAAATAACAGTTAAGTGCATATTAAAATCATCACCTAGTTCAGAAATCCCCAAGTAGTTAAATTGTCTTCAGTATCATGACTGATTTTTCCTACCCAGGGTTTTTATTTTCAGGAGCCGATCCACATAAGAAGTTTTTTTCTTTTTTGGCATGCAAGAAAACGAGATAAACTCATGCACCTGAGGAGAAAAGCACAAATGATACCTAACCTTATAGCGTGTGTTTTTCTGAGCTCTAAAGGAGAGAACTTAAAGCAGATGAAGGAAATACTTCTATTAGGGGTTCTGCAAGGCTAGATGTATATATTCATAGTCATTTTGGTATGTATAATGCTTTGTAGCTTTATGGGATTTACTACTAAAACGGCTCCAGAGGGATCTAATGTTCCCAGCAGTGGCATGGCAGATCATCAGTAATGGCAGCAGATACTTAGACACAATGAATGCCCAAAGAAAAACCCAGATTGTGGACACGTTCCTGAACTCAAGAAATACCTAGAGATTACCAGAAATAATTGGGAGGTGGGGTGAGGGAGCATGAGCTGGGGAAATATGAGAATGAAGAAAGGTGTGTTTGGTTGGTCTCCTTTGTATCAAAAGGTTGTCCCTACACTATGTACTTGGTCCTATGCTAGGTACTAGCATAAAAAGATATGCTTTCAGTTACAAAAGAATTCACAGTTCTGTTATCAGGGCAAATGTGCAAAAGCAGACAATGACAGAAACTCCTGAAACATTTTAATGTCTCAATTTTTAAAACAAAGATTTTTTTTTTTATTACAGTTTGTAGAAGTTCATTAAATTTTGTTGGGTTACCTTGATCCATTTCTCCTTACCTATTTTACAAGAAAACTGAGGCCCACAGAGATAAGTGATGTTTCTAGAATCACACTGGTGGCTATAAACTCAGCAAAGAGAGGCCAAATCTCCTGACATTCAGAATCATTCTTTCCCATTACATCACAATATTTCAGTTTTAATTCATTAAATGGATACCTCTATTTTGTATTTCTCACTCATGGTTAAATGGGAAAAACAGTAAAGTGAAAAAAGCACGGCTTCTGAATCAGACAAACCTGGGGCCTGATTTTTTGACAAATTATGCTACTTTGCTTAGTATTAAGGCTGGTCCTAATAAAAGAGCTAGATACTATGGAAGAAATTATAAACCTACACCAAAGATTGGGCATCTGAGTTTGCATCTGTTTAGGCTTTATGCTCCTGTCCAAGGATTTTGTGACAGATTCTATAAATACTACTCAGCAAAGCTAACTGAAAAAAAGAGAACATAAAAGAACAGCAGTATTAATACTAATTAATGACTTTTAGAAAATACCTATAGCAAATAAGCTCTAGAGTTTATCCTGTAAGGGTAATAACTCATCTAGTAAATTAAGGATGTAATACATAATCAAAAAAATACAGTTTAGAAGTATATTTTTCATGCAGCAGCGAGGTAGCTTAGTTGGTTGAGCGCTGGACTCCTGGTTTCGGCTCAGGTCAGGATCTCACGGTTCATGAGTTCCAGCCCTGCATTGGGCTCCTCTCTCTCCACCCCACCTCCTCAAAATTAATTAATTAATTAATTTTTAAAAAAGGTGTATTTTTCATAAGTTCTGAGCCCTCAAATTACCATTTTTCACATCTTTCCTCAACAATTTTGATAAACCCGTTCCAAAAAGTGCCTTAAAGATGACATAGTTGTCTAAGCTTTAAGCATTCGTTTCTCTCTTATGGCATTTTTGAGGTTGTTCACAAATATTCTAATAGTTAAGCTGAAGGGGAAAAATATGCTAATTGCACTTTTTTCAGCCTTAAAATTCTCTCTGCAATTATTTTTTTTAAATGCTGAATCATGAAATAAAGGAAACAGTGCAATGAGCCCAAACAAGTAATTCTTCTCACATTTCAAATTTCCTAATTATGGTATCTTGTCACTTTGGTCCTGTTAAGCATTTGGAACTGAAGAGTCAGTGACTAGAAGAGTGTAGCTCATTCTCAGAAACTGAACTCGAGGACAAAACTAAAAGCATTTATTTCTGCAAGTTATTACACTTTCAGCTTCCTGTTTTATTTAGGCAGCTCATCATGACCATTTCAGGTAACAATGTAGAAGTTAAAAAAACCCAACTTCCTCTTTGTAAAGTGATAAAAACCTAAGCAGTTACTTATCAGAATGGCTGATCTTACTAGCTTTTATAGAAATACTTGCAAGGAAATCAGAGACTATCAACACCAAATTCATCTTTGGGTTCACTGCTTTCAGGAAATGCAACAAAGATAAAAAGTGATATTAAAATATATTCCATGTGATGACATATACGCCTGAAAAAAAAACTCAAATAAAACGCAGTTGAGATCTTAGTTAAAAAGAGGAAAAAATGGAAACTTTAGAGTTCCTTCAAGGAAGAATCTATACAAATTATGGCTGAAAATATCTTGATTTTAAAAATTTGTAATAGTGCCTTGGTTGTGAAAATTTTATAGGACAAGATCTCACTTAAGGGTTACTACTGTTTATGAATGCTAAGATATTCATAGCAACAAGTCTTGTTGGAAAAATACTTCCAATTCCTGAATTCAGTTAAAAGGAATTAGAAGCCTGGAGGAAAAGGGCTCGGTGTAGGTATGAAGCTAAAGGAAAACTGAGGTAATCTTAGATATCAAGGCCCTTTCTTTTTACTTAGAGATTCACAACAGAGAAATACAGATCAAGTTCTGTCTGGGAATAAGAACCTAACAAAATTTCAGTAATCTCAAATCATATGGATTATATGAGACTTCTTAGTATCAGCTATTCTTAGTTGTTCACAATAATAAAGAAATGTGGCTAATCTAAAAACTGTTGATGAAATATGAAATTCATCAGCATTTTTGGGCAGATTTACAGTACTAATTTTGATTTGCTTGCTGTTTCATTATTAATTAATATTAGGCAACAAAAGAAATGCTGGGAGATAAGAGGACACTTCACAAATTTACTGTTACAAAATTAAGACTATTGATGTTATTAAACATTGTCAACATCCAAAGACATCTTGATTTGCACTTTAAAATACATGTATATTTTCCCAAGTTTAATTAAAAGGGCATTCTAACTTAGCCTCAAAGACAAAAACCCACAATACTGGTAAATGTAGTATTGTTTGGACACCATAAACTTTGAAGTTTACTGTTATTTAAGTTTTTAGTGAAATTTTGCTGTAACAATATTTTTCCTTAAAATAAGTGGGCCATCAGTTGGGCTAACAATGTTTCGTTATTCCCGATTTTTACTATACTTTCATCCGAATCATAACTATTTACCTTAGCCAAGACATTTTATCATGGACTTCTCTTCAGCGTTAATTCATATGTAAGATGCTCTTTTCTTCTCTAAGTTTTACACGAGAATTTTCAAGAACGAGAAAATTTAATGCTAAAGTATTGTTCAATGGCTTGTGAACGTTTACCACATTCTCCAGTATTTCAAAATGACATGCTATACGTAGGTATAATATCAAATTATTCTGTATGGAGTACTCCTGGATTATAAACAGTCACCCCTCTGTCATCCCCATCTCTCTTATTAAAAAAATAAAGAGCCCAGATATATTTACAGAGCATGCAAGAGTGCACATTTTGTAACAGCCAATGGGGGAAACAAAAGACATAATTCTTGTCCTATAACAAGTCACCTAGTGAAATCATTCTAATTTCTACAGACCCTAAAATCAAGTATTTACTGAAAAGCCTGAAAAGTGTTAAGAAATGCGTGCAGTTGTCAACAAAAAGTTATTCTACCTAACACAGAATATGCTCTTATGTTTCAAATACTTTTTAAGAAGTAAATAAGCACTTAACACGCTGATAAATTTAACTATAATCAAAGACCACACAGTGGAGCATCGAAGAAGGCACGATGCTTTGTCCAAACTTGAATGTGTTAACATGAAGTTTATGTGCTATATTAAACCTTTACAGAGTTAAAAAAAAAAAAATCCTCTGGCTATTCTCGATTTGTTAAGAAACAGAAAACTATTTTTCAAAAATTACCGTTAATAGGATGTAAGGCGCAAGGGATGGAGTCATCGCGGGCTTACATACATGCACACGATCAATCAAGGGACTGTCTACAGAGAAGAGTGGTGTTCAAATTCTGAAGCAAATGTCCTGAGGCTTACACACTTATTACTGAGAATTAGTTCAGCCGATCGTAAGCGAGAAAAGAGTGGAGGGACGGACAACACATGGGGACCTCTCCCTGTCGAAGAGTCGTGACAGCAAAATCACTTCCTGAGGAAGGAGGAGCAAAAGGGAAGTTAAGAGGCCACTCTGACCAGGAAGTGACTCGCCCTAAACTAGCCTCAATCATATCTAAAAATGGGGGGATGGGGAGAGCCCCGACAGCTAAAGGCGGTAAAATAACTGCTTCCTGACACGTCCAGACATCACCATCGCCCCCTCTCTTAATTACAGAAAAGAGTCCACAGTCATGATTCAATAAGGCAAAATCTCGTCTCTTGCAGGAAGGTCACTGGGCTGTGCCTCAGGCCCCGCAGGAGAAAAAGAGAGTTAAGGAATAGGGAACTGGGGCCACCGTGAGGCAGAGGAAAGCCCCTCAAGAGCAAAGCGTCCCAACTACAGAGCGTATGCCAGCACCGGCCAAGAAGCTTCTTTTTCCTGGGGACACTGCCGGGGTTCCCACCACAGCCAGGTCGGGCCCCTGTTCCCTGTCGCGGGAGGAGGCAAGAGAGAGAGGCGGACCCCTTACCTTCTCCTCATCCGACACCCGATCCTCGAAGTCGGCCATCTTGGGCTGCTCTGGCCCAGCCCGGCCCGGGCGCGAGGCAGGCCGGGAAGGAAGCCGAATGATGGAATCACCGCGGGGGCCGTCGGAAGGACCCGCCCGGAAACCCCGACCGAGAGGGCGCCATGTCAGTTACGGGCGAGGGTGGTGGCTCCGAGCGCGGGTACTCCAGAAATCTCCGGCTGCCTTAAGGCTTTGCTTTAAATGATTTTAAGTCTAATAACTTTCTCACGGAGTTACACTCATTTCCCCATTCATCTACGAGACGATGGGAGCGTGATTCGACTATTCCTGACGCCCAAGCTCCATCCGACCAAATAGCAATTGCTACTCTAGGTTTTCCCAGTACCAGTGATCTCCGTGGCAGCCGAGTCCAAAGGGCTAAGTGCTGCTCGGGCCCTGGAACGGTCAGTGGCTTTTCCAAACCCAAGAACAGGGTGAAAGGTGACCCTCACTCGTATGGAAGCAAAAACATTTCACTCCGAGGTCACATTTCAGTCCAGTTCCTCCGGAAAGGGTGCCGCTAACCACCCCTTCCCGCCCTTCGAAGGAAGAGGCAGCCCTGGGATGCTCCTCCACCTTCCAAATTTTCTTGGTCCGCGTTCCCTGAGACAGCCTTCACAGAGGCCAACTTCAGGTCCGCCACTATCCCAGGATTCCCGCCTCCCGGTTTCCTGCCCTTCTCCCCTCCCAGCTCCCAGAGCCTGCGGGTGCAGCAAGATGGCGGACGGTGACGGCTTAGGTGAAGCAGCGACTGCTGCGGCATCTCCTCCCGCACCTGCTCCCGGCCAAAGCCTGTCCCTGGGCTGGAGGGAGCGGCTGCGGGCTGGGCTGGCTGGGACTGGGGCCTCGCTGTGGTTCGTGGCGGGACTGGGACTGCTTTACGTTCTGAGGGTCCCGCTGAGGCTGTGTGAGAATTTGGCAGCGGGTGAGAGGCCCAGACCTCCCTGGGGATGGGCGGGGGAACCAGGAGAGGGGCCGGGGACAAGGGGCAAAGGGCAGAGATTCTCTGCAGTCACTGGAGGGCTTTGGAGATTGAGACGGTGGTGCGCGACCTAGTGGGTTCTTTTTCTCTTGGGCCGCAACTCCCCAGCTGATTGTCAAACCTGAGCTGCAGATACGGGCTCCTCCCTTGAGCTCTTAAGACCCGCCCTTTCTCTTCTGTCTTCGTTTACCGATGAAAAGCCACCTGACAAGCTGTAAGCTTCAGGTAGTGAAACAGATGAGAGCGTCTCCAGATTGGCTGCAGAATTTATATACACCCCACCATTGGTAGGATCCCTTGAAAACCATTCCTTTGAGTCTCGCCGATTAGCTGAGCGTTCCCACACCTAGACAACAAAGATGAGCGCTCTCTATTCAAAGGCCTAAAAGGGGGAAAATGCCAAGATCTTAGCCGACCATTATCATGTTTTAAGATAGTTCTGTCAAGAAATACATTTCGTGGTATTTTTGTCTGTTCTTTGCTTTAGGCTTGAGTAATAGAATAGTCCAGGAAGTAAAGGGAAAGGGAGCCACAAACAGTAGTGGGTTCTTAGTTCTTGCTTTAAACGTTTGTAGAGAGCTTGCTATGTAGTCTGAGCTGAAGATACAGACATGGAAGAAGTGATGATCCCCGTGGATTCTGCAAATACTGTCCTTTACCTGTAGCCAGGACAAAGTGGATGGGAGCCAGGCCCTCTTACCATGTCATTACAATATTTTCACTCAAACTATGAGCAAGATGAAAGTATTTCTGTTGTGTGATGACTGTGACTAGCAGCACTTGTGGTTTATTTTCTGTAGCAAGGCAAATGTCCCCTTTTCTATTTCACCAGATGACATGAAATACTGTGAGATAATGTTCTGAAATATTTTGGACTTTTCCGAACTTAGGTTTTATGTAAGTTCAGTCAGATATAACTAACACACTAAAACTAAAAAATTGGCCTTCCTAGACTTTTTGAAAGAGCTAATTGAATTTGACTTCGTCAACGTAGAAAAATTATTTTTCTACATATTAACGAGATACACCACGTAGGTGAGAGTAGTTAACTATGATAGATTTTTATTTATTTCTGAAACCCAAAGTATTTATGAGACAGTTATTTGAAGTGAAGAGTCTGGTCCAGGCTTTCAGTGAGTCAGGTGCAAGGAGCTCTCAGTTTGCTGTTATTCTTTTTGGTTTATTTTGCCTCTCTAGCTGACATACCAAACACATCTACATGCTGTTTCCTTCCCTCTAATTTGAAACACTGGTTTGTATCTCACCAAAATAATTAGGGAGTGGTTTTAAACCTCATTTGTAACAGAGTGTTTAGTTAATCCTTAAAGATTTGTAAAACTTCTTGTCGAAGTTATGATTTATAAGTTCTTAACTTTATTCTCAAAAGTAAACTAAATTATCTCATTTTGATTTGCTTATTTAACAAATCATCAGTTTAAAATGCTCCCCTTACAGAGGTGCCTGGGTGGCTCAGTTGGTTAAGCATCCGACTTCAGCTCAGGTCATGATCTCAGGGTTTTGGGTTCGAGCCCCATGTTGAGCTCTGTACTGACAGCTCAGAGCCTGGAGCCTGCTTCGGGTTCTGTGTCTCCCTCTCTCTCTGCCCCATCCCCACTTGTGTGTGCTCTCTTTCTGTCTCTGCCTCTCAAAAATAAATAAATGTAAAAAAAAATTTTTTTACGCTACCCTTACATGTTCTAAGGCATTTTTTTAATGTTTATTTATTTTGAAAGAGAGAGAGAGTGTGTGTGTGTGTGTGTGCGCGTGCACACAAGTAGGGGAAGGGCAGGGAGAGAGAGAGAGAGAGAGAGAGAGAGAGAGAGAGAGAGAGAGAGAATCCCAAGCAGGCTCTGTACTGCAGACTCTGGGCTTTATCTCACAAACTGAACTGTGGGATTGGGATCTGAACCGAAATCAATAGTTCTGCTTAATGAACTGAGCCACCTAGGCACCCAATAGAATGATTTTTAAGTTACCATAGAATGGGAATTTAAAGTAGCTTTTTAAAAACTACAACTTTCTCAGATGAATCTGATACTAGATATTAATACTATTTATATTCCTCCACTCATAAAGACACCTGCCTATTTGTAACTTGAATATTTGAATTTACATTTTTTTAAACTTTGGTATTTTGTTTTCCTTTTGGCAGTGACAGTATTTTTAAATTCATTGACGCCCAAATTCTATGTGGCACTTACAGGAACATCTTCTTTGATATCAGGACTAATATTTGTAAGTAGTTTCCATTTCCTTCATGTTTTGGTATTTATCTAAAGATCAAATCTCTATATGGTTACAATAATTGTAAATACTTATAGATCAGGATTTTCAACATGTGTTCAGCATTTGATAAAACACTGCATCTTCCTCTCCACTTTTAGAGATTGGCAGTATTCATAGTATTCATTTGCATATGAAACAGTATTGTATACTGTAAGGGGCAGTGGTTAGAGGTGGGTTGCCAACTAAATCCTTGCAGGGCTCAGTTTAGTAACAAAAATGAATGAAATGGGCAGAGTGTAAAAATTAAATTCCTTATTTATTTTAGGACTTGGTAATTTGGACAATGCATGCCCCTTCTAAAGGAGATAAAGCTAGTTGCTGCCATATAGGTTTGCAGACCACCATTAAGAGATCTTCCAATTTTTCATATGATTTCAAAAGCATCTGGATGCAACAAGTATATCTCCCAATACTTTAATCTTGGCAATGTTGGGCAGACTAAAAATGTGTGTCTTGAATTCAGCCTATAGGTTGTCAATTATCTTCTCTGGAGTATTTAAGGGCAGAGTATTGGAGCCAAGCTAACCATTACTTTTTTTATTTTTTAACTGTGAGAGGAGATTTTTTTTTTGAGGGAGGGAGGGGCAGAGACAGAGAGAGAGAGAGAAAGAGAGAGAGAGAGAGAGTCCTAAGTAGGTTCCACACTCAGCATGGAGCTGGATGGCAGGCTCAATCTCACAAACCCTGAGATCGTGACCTGAGCTCAGATCAAGAGTTGGACACTTAACCAACCTAGCCACCCAGGAGCCCCAGGAGATTTTAATTGGAGTAAACAGCTGACATACAATATTATATTAGTTTTCACAACGATCTCTTTAGTTGTGTGACTTTGAGCAAGTTAATTAACTTTTCTAAGCTTTAATTTCCTCATCTAATAACTGGGAATGATAATATCAACTTCATAAGATCATGAAGACTAAATAAGATAAAGTGTGTAAAAGCTTGCAATAACATGGTATCTAGCTCACAGTAAGCACTTAATGAATTTTGACCATTATTATTCAGAAAAGTGTCATGATAAAGAAACCTATTTAATTTTAATTCAGCTTTCCCTTGTTTTATTTGACTGAGCTATCATTTTCAATTAAGAAATTAAAATCTGTGTGTATAATCTCTATTAAACATCCCTGGGAACTAGTGTTTCCTAGAATAAACTTTGGAAAAACACTGCTACAGATTAAAATCTTAGGAAGTATGGCATGCATAACCAATGAATTTTTCTATGCTTTGTTCTCATCTCTAGATGGTGCTCTTCTATTATAGTAGAAATAATGGCATGTGTATTGGAGTGTTTTCTGTTTTGTTTTAATAGGAACTGATACTTGGCCACTTTGTTTAAGTGAAATGCTGGCCAAGAAAGGGATTTTTGTATCTTGACTTAAAAAAATTACTGAGGAATTTAAGGATGAAAACTATGTGTTAATATAGGTAAAGTAGTTAAAATTTACTGATTATAAAGCTGACTCATTGTTAAGCATGTTTTAACATATTTAGTCAGTAGCATATAAAAGTCTAAATAAAGGAAATGAACGGTCTTTAAATAACTGATGAGTGGGAAAAGCATTAGTCTTGGAACTAGAAGATGTAGTTTTAAGTCTCGGCTCTGCCACTTACTAGCTAATAACTTTGGACAAGTCACATAAATTCTCTAAGTCTTAATTTCCTCATGTATAAGAGGGGGGAAACTTACATATATATCATATAAGCATGAAACACATAACATGTATATTATATATATAGTAGTTCTTAAAATTTGTTATTTTTAAGAGTTTTAAATATACAAAAATTGGGGCGCCTGGGTGGCTCAGTCGGTTGAGCGTCCGACTTCGCTCAGGTCACGATCTCACGGTCCGTGAGTTCGAGCCCCGCGTCGGGCTCTGTGCTGACAGCTCAGAGCCTGGAGCCTGCTTCAGATTCTGTGTCTCCCTCTCTCTCTGGCCCTCCCCCCATTCATGCTCTGTCTCTCTCTGTCTCAAAAATAAATAAATGTTTAAAAAAAAATACAAAAATTAAGAAATTCATATCATAATAGCATTGTATGGTGACAGATGTACATTTGTGAGCATAGCATAGTATAGAGAAGTCGAATCACTAAGTTGTATACCTGAAACTAATATAACATTGTATATCAACAATGCTCAAATAAAAAATTTTAATTAAATGAATTAGGTGCAGCAAGAGATTAACAACAGTAACTAATAGTAAAATAGAGTGGTTATAACAATATACTTTAAAAAAAATAGGAAATTCAAGTAACATTTTCAAGGTTAAACTTTGTCATTACCCTTGTAATATTGATGAGTTTTTTTTTTTTTTTTTAACGTTTATTTATTTTTGAGACAGAGAGAGACAGAGCATGAACAGGGGAGTGTCAGAGAGAGGGAGACACAGAATCCGAAACAGGCTCCAGGCTCCGAGCTGTCAGCACAGAGCCCGACGTGGGGCTTGAACTCACAGACCGTGAGATCATGACCTGAGCCGAAGTCGGCCGCTCAACCGACTGAGCCACCCAGGCGCCCCTATTGATGAGTTTTTATCAGCAAAGATTATTAGGTTTATAATTTCTCTTACCCACTGAAATGAGGAAGCTAGCTATGCTGTTTGTGTTACTTCCACCTGAGGGGGTAGGAGGTCATGTGCTTGGGAACTTGAAGAATAGCAATGAAGCCGGTTGTTTAACAAATTCTTACAAGTGTAAAGATTACTCTTAAAGTAAAACACAAAACCCAGTAAGAGTGCATATAATACTGCTTTCTGTTCTGTGGAATCAGGGAAAGTTCCCTGAGGACCTGTCATTTAAGCTGAAACCCAGAAGAACCAGGCAAATGTAGTTGAGAATGCTAGAGTGTCCAAATATGAAACATTCTGTTAATTCAACACAGAGAGCTTTTTTTTTTTTTTAAGTAATCTCTAGCCCAACATGGGGCTTGAACTCACAACCCTGAGATGAGGAACCACATGCTCTACTGACTGAGTCAGCCAGGCACCCCTCCCCACAGAGAGCTTCTTTTGATTACTCTTTTTTTTTTTTAAGTTTATTTATTTATTTTGAGAGAGACAGAGACAGCACAGTGGAGGAGGAGCAGAGAGAGAGGGAGACAGAGAATCCCAAGCAGGCTCCACGCTGTCAGCAACAGAGCCCAATGCGGTCTCGAACTCACAAACCGTGAGATTATGACCTGAGCCGAGACCAAGAGTCAGACGCTTAACTGACTGAGCCACCCAGGCACCCCTTGATTACTCTTTTTATAACAGTGATAAACCATGAAAACAGAAAGAAGTGAATATCCTGATTTTTAAATGGTTCAACAGGAGAATCAACCTCAACCTACATTAATTATACTGCCAAATACTGAGTAGTACTTCATTGTTCAAAAGGCACTTAAAATTCTTGTTAACCATATTTAATAGATAGGATATTGAGGTTCTGAGGGGCTAGAGGTTAAGTGACTTGCCCAAAGCACACAGGTTGACTGGGAGTCCAATGTGGTCTCTCTAACCTTAGTCCAATGCTTAATCCACCATGCTAATTGTTTCAAAATTGTTTTTCTTTTCATTATGCTACAGATAGAATAAAATGACAATGTGACATATCAGAATTAGATTACTTACAGATTAAATGCTTCTTGCTTGTGTGTGTGTGTGTGTGTGTGTGTGTGTGTGTGTGTGTGTGTGTGTTAAGTAATGTCTGTAGCCAACATGGTCTTAAACTCATGACCTGGAGACCAAGAGTCACATGCTCTGCCAACTGAGCCAGCACCCTTGTTTCTTATTTTTTAATGTTTCATTTATAGATATATTTCTTATAGTTTTGCCTAAGCTTGTCTAAATTTCATGACGAAGTTGTACTTTTACCTGACATATATTATTGGAGAATCTTGTGTTTGGCTTATTTTTTGGAGGGAGAGTGCATGTAGTGTGCTGAATTAAATAGGAACATCTTGAAAGATGTTTTAATTTGAGCTCATATTTCTGGTGATCAGTTCTACCTTAAGGATTTTTTTGTTTGTTATAGATGTTTGAATGGTGGTACTTCCATAAGCATGGCACGTCTTTTATTGAGCAAGTATCTGTGAGCCATTTGCGACCTCTGATGGGAGGAACGGAGAGCAGCATTTCAGAGCCAGGTTCTCCTTCTAGCAACAGAGAAAGTGAAACCAGCAGACAGAATTTGTCAGGTAACTATTTAATATGTTTTCAGAACCGTATGGTTAAGATTGTGTTTGTCTATGGGAGACAGAAAACTCACAACAGAGAGAAATTTATCTTTCATGAAAATATAGGTCATCTTGGCTGATATGGAGAGCAATGATCAGATACTCAGTCTCCCATCTTGTTAGCCTGCCATCTCCAAATGAAGTTTTTCCTTGTGGTCCAAGACTGTTGCTCTGGTTTCTACCATCATATCCACATTCCAATCAGCAGAAAGGAGACTAGGCCAGTAGGCCACCTTTTCCCCCTATTCAACCCCACAGCAGCCAAGGATACTCTTCAGAGTGTTACATACTATTTCAACTTACTTCCTACTGGTCAGACCTTTGCCAAATGGCTGGCCACAAGTAGCTATATAAGGCAAGTGAGAAATTGTTAAACGTTTTCTCGGTGTACATATGCTCAACTAATAATTAGGAGATTTTATTACATAAAGGAAAGAACAATTAGCCATCTCTGCCAACATAGCAAAGTTAGAAAAATACTTTTTCTTCTTAATATATTTATAAAGACATCAGGGACGCCTGGGTGGCTCTGTCGGTTAAGCGTCCGACTTCGGCTCAGGTCATGATCTCATGGTCCGTGAGTTCGAGCCCTGCGTCGGGCTCTGTGCTGACAGCTCAGAGCCTGGATGGAGTGTGTTTCAATTCTGTGTCTCCCTCTCTCTCTGACCCTCCCCCATTCATATTCTGTCTCTCTCTGTGTCAAAAATAAATAAACGTTAAAAAAAAAAAAAAAAAAAAAAGACATCAAAATCTCAGTTATTCACATATGGATACCCCATTGTCATACTTTAATTGTAGGCTGTTCTTTTATATGTAACCAGTAATACAAAGTAAATATCATTAATGATATACAATTATGAAAGTAAAAATTTGAGGGCCAGATAGAAATAATATTTTTTGGATTATTGTTCCTTTAATTTGGTATCAGTAAAATTCATATAGTGGGTGGGTGGGTGTTGACCCCTTTTTTCCTCTTTCGTAAAATAATTACAGAACTCCTAAGAATGAGATATATTGAGATGAATATGACATAGATCTGTCCTCAAGAAGCTAAGTCTAGTATGTAAATAATTAGAACAATAATATATAGTCTTACTCCCTGTTGTAGGATTGAGTATATCTTTACATATGGAGAGTGAAGACACTCCCTACCTTGCACTCTAGCCTGTGTGATTTTATATTTCCTCTTCTTAGAACGTTCTTCATCCAGCAGCCTTCTACTCATCTTTTACCATGATTCAGTGTCAGTTCAAATGTCACCTCCTTTCTAAAGCCTTTTTTAATTTATTAGAAAAATTTAATTACTTTCTTTTTTTCTTCTCTTAGAACAAAACATATCTCTACTATAGCACTTATCATACAGTTTAGATGGTAGTTTACATGACTGGACTCTCATGTGACATTCAATTCATTTAAACAAGTTAGTTCCAAATGTTGCACTAGGCTCCAAGAATACACAAATGAATAAAGTTGTAAGAGTTCATATTTTATTTTTTTTTCTTTATTTTTTTTAAATGTTTTTATTTATTTTCGAGACAGAGAGAGACAGAGTATGAGCAGGGGAGGGGCAGAGAGAGAATGAGACACAGACTCTAAAGCAGGCTCCAGGGGCGCCTGGGTGGCGCAGTCGGTTAAGCGTCCGACTTCAGCCAGGTCACGATCTCGCGGTCCGTGAGTTCGAGCCCCGCGTCGGGCTCTGGGCTGATGGCTCAGAGCCTGGAGCCTGTTTCCGATTCTGTGTCTCCCTCTCTCTCTGCCCCTCCCCCGTTCATGCTCTGTCTCTGTCTGTCCCAAAAATAAATAAACGTTGAAAAAAAAAATTAAAAAAAAATAAAATAAAATAAAAAAAAAATAAAGCAGGCTCCAGGCTCTGAGCTGTCAGCACAGAGCCTGACGTGGGGCTCGAGATCATGGACTGTGAGATCATGACCTGAGCCAAAGTCAGATGCTTAACCGACTGAGCCAACCAGGCGCCCCAGAGTTCATATTTTAAAATGAAAAAAACTGAAAACCAAATGGATAATCACATTGTAATATGGTAAATGCCATAATTGAATTATGAACTAATGTCATGAATGAACTATGAACTATGAACTATGTCATGTATGCTGCATGACAGCAGGGGTGATCCAGGCCGTGTTCATCTTTGTGCTAACTGGCTAGCACTGTGCATAGCATACAGTGACTATACAATTAACGTTGGTGAAAGTAAGATTTAACTGCATTTGATTAACCTAACTTCCCTTTTCTTTCCCTTTGTTTTTTAGAATGCAAAGTATGGAGGAACCCTCTAAATCTTTTCAGAGGAGCAGAATATAGGAGGTATTACATTTTGCTTTCAGTAGAATTATGGCATTAGTTTTAGACTAAAAAGTATTATGGAAACATTTGTTTTATAAATATATCACAGCTCTTCTAGTTGGAGACATTGATACATAAAAAGGTAAAATGAGGAGCCCAAGGTTTAGTTGGCAGCATCTTCACTGTATTTACATTTTTTTAGTTTATTTATTTATTTTGAGAGAGAATGTGAGCAGGGGAGGGGCAGAGAGAGAGAGAGAGACTCAGACTCCCAAGCAGGCTCTGCACTGTCAGCACAGAGCCCAACACAAGGCTGGATCTCACCAACCATGAGATCATGACCTGAGCCGAAATCAAGAGTTAGACACTTAACCGACTGAGCCACCCAGGTGCCCCTAAAGATTTTTTTTATTAATTTAAGTAATTTTTACACCTAACATGGGGCTCGAACTCGTGACCCTGAGATCAAGAATTGCATGCTCGTCCAACTGAGCCAGCAGGCACCCCAAGAAATTTCTTATCTTAGTATCAGGAACACTTATGCTTCCTTTTTTTTTTTTTTTTTTTTTTAGTGTTTGTTTGTTTATTTATTTGAGAGAGAGAGCACGAGCAGGGGAAGGGCGGAGAGAGAGGGAGACAGAGAATCCCAAGCAGGCTCCATACTATCAGCGCAGAGCATGATGCAGGGCTTGAACCCATGAACCATGAGACTATAACCTGAGCCCAAATCAAGAGTCAGGTGCTCAACTGACTGAGCCACCCAAGCACTCCATGCTGCTGCTTTTTTTTTTTTTTTTTTAAAGTGTATTTATTTATTTTGAGAGGAAGAGAGCGTGAGCAGAGGAGGGGCAGATAGAGAATCCCAAACAGGCTCTGCACCATCAGTGTAGAGCCCAGTGTCGGGCTTGATCCTACAAACTGTGAGATCATGACCTGAGCCAAAATCAAGAGTTGGATGCTTAACTGACTAAGCCACCCAGGTGCCCCGTTGTGCTTCTTTTTGAATGATTAGTTTCTCTTAAAGTCTAAACTGTATTGATGATCATTGTGTGGATTTAGAAAGCTTAAAGTCCTATTATAGCCAACCGTTAGCAAAGGTACAAAAGTCTGGTATGTATTTCAGTTAGCTTCATTCCAGGCTCCACTGTATGGCCCAATTTTTGCTTTTACTGAGTCTTTTTTATGTGCTTCTAATTAGGGCTATTAATATTGTACATTATATTTTAACTGCTTTAAATCATTTTGGGAATAATGTAGATCATTAATAAATATTTTTTTATGATTTTACAATAAGTAGCAAAACTTTGCTGGGGTGCCTGGGTGACTCAGTCAGTTAAAGTGTCTGACTCTTGATTTCAGCTGAGGTCATGATCTCATGGTGGTGAGATCGAGCCCTGCATTGGACTTTGTGCTGGTTACAGAGCCTGCTTGAGATTCTTTTTCTCTCTCCCTTTGCCATTTCCTTGCTTGGGCACGTGCACTCTTTGAAAAACAAACAAACAAACAAACAAACAAACAAAAACAACTTTGCTAAGTGAACAAGGATCTACTTTTTCTTTTTCCTTTATGATAATTTCTCAAAAAATAGCTAAAAACTTTAAATAGCAACGTAATTTATACTATTAAATTACTTAAAATCTTTGATCATCTACACATAAATAACACTTATAATGTACTTTTAAACTGCTTTTTTTTTTACATTTTAAAATGTATGCATATTCACTGTAGAAAATTGGAAAATAAAGAGATGCATAAAAAAGAAAGTAAAAATCACCTTTTCCTATCACTAAATGATAAATGCAATTAGTATTTCCATTCAGTCTCTCTTCTATATGCATGTATAGAAACAAAACTTGAACATGACAATGTGTATATAATTTTACATCCTTTTTTTCTAACACATGAATTTCTCACAGAACCTTTTTATACAGGAATTTCTTCAAAAACATGATTTTATTCTATTCTGTTACATGGAGGTACCATACCTTACCTACTGCTCCCTATCTGGGTCACAGATTATGTTTCACTATCAACATTTACATTAGAAGGATATCTGTATATATAAATATTTAACCTATGATAATTAAACACCTATGATTACTTCCTTAGAGTTGATTTGTAGTACTGGGGTTCCCGAATCAAAGGGTGTGAACAGGTTGTCTTCCTGTCTCTTCTTTAGTATTTTCTTTTTTTAATTATGGAGATTTTCAAAAATCAAAAAAGTAAAGAATGGTATGATAGAATTCCATATACCCATTTCCTAGCTAGATATGAATATTTTTAAGACTCTTAATAGATATTACCTAATTCATTTTTGGAAAGAGAAATGTATATGACAATTTATATTTATACCAGCAGAATATGTGTGAGTCCATGTTCCATCTCATCCTTGACAATGTGTATTTTACAATTTATTTTAACAGGTGAAAAATAAAAATTTGTAAATTCAATTCACTATTCATTACTAATGAGATTGGACCCTTAAAAATATATTTATTAGCCAGTTTGGTAACTTGCTATTAATTATTGTGGGTTTCAGGGGGATAGGAAAGTTTAAATTTCTAATTTAGTAAAATCTGGAAAAAGTTTCTATTTATTTTATCCTTTTCAAGTCCTTTGCTGTTCTGATAATCTCATAAAAATCCACCTATGTTTTCTTCTAGTTTCTTTGTAGTTTTACTTTTAATAATTCTAATTCACTGAAAATTTAAGTATATTTAGTAAGGTATGTATCATAAGTCAAATTGTTTTATCCCTTCAAATCTAATTTAGAAGCACTAATAGTCTGGCCTTTTCCGTTTTTTTTTGTTTGTTTTGTTTTTAATCGACATCCAAATTAGCATATAGTGCAACAATGATTTCAGGAGTAGACCCCTTAATGCCCTTACCCACTTAGCCCATCCCCTCTCCCACAACCCCTCCAGTAACCCTCTGTTTGTTCTTCATATTTAAGAGTCTCTTATGTTTTGTCCCCCTCCCTGTTTTTATATTATTTTTGCTTCCCTTCTCTTGTGTTCATCTGTTCTGTATCTTAAAGTCCTCGTATGAGTGAAGTCATATGATATTTGTCTTTCTCTGACTGACTAATTTCACTTAGCATAATACCCTCTAGTTCCATCCACGTAGTTGCAGATGGCAAAATTTCATTCTTTTTGATTGCTCCCTCTTGGTTTTTTATGTTTTATTATCATATTCGAAGTAGTTTGTATAAGTTTTCTCTTATTTTTCTGATTATAATAAACTTTTAAAACATTCTGAAATAGAATTTGTAGCAATATATTTTTGCATTTTAAATAGTGTTTGTTGTAGCAGATAGAGGCTCTCTCGTGTTCAATTTACATATTTTCTTGTATTTTGGTAAAGATACACTTGGGTGACTGGTAAAGAGCCACTTACCTACTATGACATGAATTTGTCAGCTCAGGACCATCAGACCTTTTTCACCTGTGACACGGACTTTTTACGTCCTTCAGACACAGGTATGTGTCATATCTGTTCATGGGGTAAACAGTGGTAATGAAAATTGTGTTAAAAGCTCTTTAGAGTTACTTATTAGAATATACAAATTTATTTGGCTTGGGGTTGTTTGCATCATTGATAAGAGACCCAGATTAAATTGAAACGAATTATGAGTGTACATTAACTTGTTACACTACCTACCCTTCTTATAAAGAATTTAAAATATTTTATAAAAATATGAAATTGCTTCTTTTGTTACCTAAAAAACGTTTCAGATCAAATACAGCAACTGCTCATGGGAAATTAACACATGAAATTATATAAATAAAGGAAGAGTAAGACAAAGTGCAAACACTGGGGCATGGCATGTGGATTAGAATGGAGTATATTTTACCCTAGTCATTAGTTAGGGGTGCATATAAAGTAGTGGAAGATCATAGAAATGTCTATATTTAGGTGTCTCAGTCTTCTCTATAGAAGACAGTATTGAGATTCTTAAATGCATGGTTAAAGACAGGGACCTTTATCACAACTATTCTTTTACTTCAAATGCTCTCTCCCTTCTTATCTATCCTCCTACTTTTATGCTTCCTGCTTTTATCCTTCAAGATTCAGTTAAAAGTCACATTCTAGAAGAACCCTTCTCTGTCAACTCCAAAGTTAAACACTTTATTCTCTGTAGTTCTATAGTCCATGCCTCACTGAAACAATTCTAGTTAATTTATTCAACCACAACCATTTACTTGTTAATTTTGTCATGTTGCTTCAATGTTTATCTTCCCTAATAGGGTATGAAACTTTGGAAAGCAGGGACTATAGTCTCATTATCTTTGAATCCTTATCGTCTAGCACATTGCCTGGCATACTGTAAATATTAATATTTATTCTTTGATGAAAATATGAATGAATGACCTTGGTGTCACAGACGTCTTAAGCAATTTCACTAGTAATAGCTAACACTCGTATAGCACTTATTATGCACCAAGCACTGTTCTAAGCAATTTGTATAAATGTTCTGACTTAATCTTCCCAATCATTTTATGAGTTAGGTACTTTTATCAGCCTCGGAAATAAAGGAATGGAGGCAAAGGGAATCAAGTAACATGCTCTAAGTAACCTAACTAATAAATGATAAAGTTGGGTTTCAAATGCAAGTCTGACTTTTAACCACTATACTACTGCTGCTTCTATTCACCACAGTGATAGGCAGATGAAAATCAACAACAACAAGGGTCTGAAAAATAGCCAGTTTTCCAGCATTAAAGTGAGTTCTTTGTGATCTATATCTGCTGGGTTAAATATACTAAGGGTAGATAATAGCAGGAAAGCCAAGCATCTTTGGAATGGTTACATAAAGTGGTTTAATTGCAAATAGAAGAAAAAGAAATTGCTTTATGTTTATATGCTTAGTGTTTACATTAATGGCCAAAGTGTCATATTGGGGGAATAACAGAAATGGAAACTAGTATTTTATGTTAACTTTAAAGACTTCAAGAAATGAAGGCTTCACCTCCTTCTCACAAGCAGGATTATAGACATTGGTGGGCTTTGCAAATAGCAACCATGGCTATCCACTAAAGCTGTGCTCTTAGGACAGTTTTGCTCACATACCTCCTAAAGGAATTTTGAGAAACTATGTATCCTTTCACACATTTTTAACTTGATATCATAAGATTAAATAATTGTAAAGAATATAATTTTTGACATGTTACAGACAGTTAAAAATAAAACTAGATTACCCTATATTTGGATATATCTCAAGTAATCTAATGACTTGATACCCACCATTATCCATTGAAAAAGACATGAATTAATACTCTTTAGCAGTAGAAAATTTTATAAAGTCCGTTTTCTTCTTGAACTCATCCATTTTACACTTCTAATATAATTTTATTATAATTATTATATACTTGAGAATCTTTTATTTATCACACATGCTTTTCCACCATAAAAATTATTTGCATAAGTTTCTTAAAATTTAAATTTCCTTTGATCATAAGTTCTAAATGATATCATGTACTTTAATTATATTTTTTGTCAAATCCTTAGAGCTACATATTTGGCTTTTTTTAACTTTGGAAAATGTCCTCCATATAACCTAATTGGCTGGGTGAGTTCTCATTATCAATTCTATCAACCAAACCAGACTGACTTTCTGACAGAGAAGTCTGACTTCATTTTTCAAGTCAAATAAACATGCTAACATGCATCCCTATGACAGCCATCTCTCTTCTGAATTTAGATTCTAAGATAGAAAGATAGATAAGTCTTGGAGCTTTGCCTAGAGCCTATCACTTGGCCAAAATAAGATTCCAGTGCCTTTAGTATCCTTTACTAGTGCCCCCTTTGCTTGCTGTGAGGAGACCTCCCCTTAGGAGCAGCGCATTCTTTGATAGTAAGGGGAGAGCAGTGCTGATAAATGGAATTGATAAAAATTGTTTTCACTCTCTCCCCACTACAATATACTTGAATTCAGAGCATCCAGGGGCCAGACTACACTTAGTTCTTTTTTTTTTTTTAATTGTTTTAATGTTTATTTATTTTTGAGGGGGAGAGGGACTGAGTGTGAGCAGGGGAGGGGCAGAGAGAGAGGGAGACACAGAATCTGAGGCAGGCTCCAGGCCCTGCACTGTCAGCACAGAGCCTGATGCGGGGCTCAAGCTCATGAACGGTGAGATCACGACCTGAGCTGAAGTGGGATGCTTAACTGACTGAGCCACCCAGGTGCCCCAGGGGTACACTTATTTCTAATGCCTAACTTCATTGTTAAGTAGAAGGAATCCCCTGACCAAAAATGGCTGCCCCTAAACCCAAGCTTTGAATTGTCCTTTTTGGCACTTGCAGATGTTTATACTCTAGAGAATGCACCTTAGAAAAATTCAGGATGGGTGAAAAAAGCCTTTCTTTTGTAAAGGAGAAGAGAATAAATATATCTTTTGGGGAGTGGGGAAGCAGATGTTGGGTAGGAAAGGAAAACCAGCATGATGTACAGACCACTCAGAGAAACATTCTTCAAGTAGATCAGTTCTAGAAAAGAGTCATATAAAGTTGAGACTTTATAAATTGATTCTCTTAAAACCATGCATCCTATTTTGGTCCTTGCAAAGCTTCATGTACTTCTAGAGGTATGCATACTCCCAGCTAAATGCTGAGCTCAAGGACAGACTTTTATCTGTGAATTGATCCATACTGATCTTTTCAGACACTCACATAAAGGTAATGATTTATATATGTAGTTTTACATTAAAAAAACATGTACATATGTGATGTGACAAATTTCTCTTGACTATTGTCATCAGTTACTAAGTTAGTAGATTCTGTTCTCTTCCCATTGACTTGTTTACTTAAGGCAGAAAACAAATATATTCTCAGGGCCAGTCAGCACTGTTTTGGTTTTTTAAAAGATTTTATTTTTAAGTGATCTCTACACCCAGTATAGGCTTAAACTCACAACCCTGAGATCATGAGTTGCATGCTGCACTGACTGAGCCAGTCAGGTGCCCCTGGCTAACAGTGTTTTTTGAATAATTTGTTTTCATGGTATTTTCAACACTTAACAATCAGGAGATTTGATATTAAAACCCAGGTGTACACTTGTTACAAGTTGGAAAATATGGCAAAACTGGACCTGCATGTCCACTTGGCAATAATCAGTTAGACCTTTTAGTTTACATATTTTTTTTCTGCCTGGTCTTTGTAGGCATCTACATTTATGACTCCTGATCTTGAGATTGGCTCTTCTCTTTTCTGCTTGATAGTATATTGGAATGTTATTTAACTTAAAAAAATAGATTAAATTGATTGAATTGCTAATTGCTTGTGTTATTTTTTTGAGCATGTCAAGATCTCTTAAAGAGGACAGTTGAATACTAAATCAATATTTTCCTTTAAATTACTCCTAAGCCTTTTTTAAAGAAAGAAATACACATTTTTCTTCTTATGCTTTATTTCCCCTTTCCCTTTTAGCTTGGAACTGCATTGGTTGTGAGGATTAATCTTGAAAGGCTGGATAGAGCAGTTGAAAACATAATAAGAATAAGAACAAATGCTTAAAGGTGGATCATATGACCTTACTAGAAATAAAAGAAATGCGGGGGCACCTGGGTGGCTCATTCGGGTAAGCAACTTCAGCTCAGGTCCTGATCTCACAGTTCATGAGTTTGAGCCCCGGGTTGTGCTTCCTGCTGTCGGCCCCAGAGCCCACTTAAGATCTGCTGGCCCCCTGTCTCTCTGCCCCTCCCCCCGCAAAGAAATGCAAATGAAGATGAGATAGTTTCCACATATTAAATTAGCAAAATTGTTACTACTCAGTGTTGCTAAGCAGGGAAACTGTCTCTCTCTCTCTCTCTCTCTCTCTCTCTGAAAGAATGTAATTTAATACAATCTTATTGAGAAGAGTTTCGGAGTGTATATCCAACCATTTAACCAACCATTCCACTTCTAGAAAGGAAATATTTGGTCAGGTATGCAAAAGTAGATGTTGAAAGATGGTTATTATAACATTTCTATAATTAACAAAAAAAATTGGGTGTAACTTCATAATCAAAAGAATTGCTTAAATAATTCCAGTATACTAGAATATCAAATAACCATTTAAATTGTTAATAAAGATTCAGCATCAAAATTTGACTTGTAAATATCATGTAACTTAAAGAAAAAAGCCCCATCATTAAAACTGGCAAGTCTAATATTAGTCTTTATTTTTATGTAATATTTTAATGTTTCAACAAAATGCTATTCTCTTTTTTTTTTAATTTTTTTTCTTAATGTTTATTTATTTCTGAGACAGAGAGAGACAGAGCATGAGTGGGGGAGGGGCAGAGAGAGAGGGAGACACAGAATCCGATGCAGGCTCCAGGCTCCAGGCTCTGAACTGACAGCACAGAGTCCGACACGGGTCTTGAACTCACGGACCATGAGATCATGACCTGAGACGAAGTCGGTCACTCAACCGACTGAGCCACCCAGGCCCCCCAACAAAATGCTATTCTTTACCTGGTTATTATCAGATGGGTGCTGACTTGCATCAATTTGTCAAGTTCAGGAAACATTAGCTGTCAGCCAGATGGTGACATATTTGATATGAGAAATGTATTTTTGTTACACAAGTAGAATATATTGTCTTCTTTTCTAAGCCAAGACTAATATTTTGTTTCCAAAGGAAAACTCAAACATTTTCCACATTATTCTTTCTGGACAGTTGTAGGTTTTGTTCCAAAAGCAACATTCATAGATTCTCTATTTTTCTTATCAAACTTGAAATAGGCCAGATAGTTTCATGAATATACTTTGTTTATTTGTTTATTTAATTTTTAAGAAACTTATTTTTTTGGCATGAAATCTTATTTGGTATTTATTACTATGAAATTTTCATTTTGGTACAGTAATTGGTAGCAAAACTAATATTGTTATTCTAGAAAGATCTTCATTTAGGCTTTGTTGAATCTTGGTAGAGACTGACATTTTCCACAAATGGACAATATTCTAAATTAATTACTTTTTCCACCTTTTTATACAAAATGCAAATTCAAACATTGTTCCTGCATTGAATCATTGGTTAGACAAAGCCTTTTTTTAAGTGTTTTGTATATTTTAACAGTTCCGTAGACTCTTTGCAAAGTGATTTAAAAAGTAGAATATTTCATATTGATTATAATTTGATGTCACTCAGACTCAGTATGCATTTAGAAATATAAATGTTCATGTATAATAATGATGCAATCAAATGGATTAAACACTTTATATGTTGTTACTTCAATCAGAGAAAGAATATATTTTTATTGTATGTGAAGCTTCCAAATTTAATGCGAATTTCTCATAAGATTAATGTGAACTAACACCCCAATTTCTTGTTTAAGAACATGTTATTTAAAGTTTTGTTTACTTTCATAGCTCATTCTTCATATGTTTTGAGTAAGATTATTTATGTTTTACCATCTCATCTACTTTTTGAAATATTTTTCCTACAGTTATGCAGAAGGCATGGAGGGAAAGAAATCCTCCAGCTCGAATCAAAGCAGCCTATCAAGCTTTAGAATTAAACAATGAGTAAGTTTGAAATATATGGAAAGTAAGTTTGTTTTGAAGGAAACCCAGGCAAATGATTTTATGTTATCTTTTGTCTGTTCCTAAAACACTTGGAGTCATTACCAGTCCCTTTATTTTGCATACTAGAGAGAAATTTTGCAGTGTTCACATCTGTACTTTGCTTCCTAAATTACAAGCTTATCTATGCTTTTGAATAGAAATTATCCTAGAAATACTTTTTAAATGGAAAATGCTGAACTAATTGGTTATAATACTTGATAATTAAAGAGTACTAAAATACTTATGCCACCTGTATTAATTTTGTTTTTCATTTAAGTCATTCATTTAAAGCATTCATTCAGTCCTGAGAACTTTAGTTGCTAATGGGATTGGAGGCATGAGAAGAGGATTCAAAATAAATGATATGTAGCTCTAACTTTTTTTCATGTTAAGAACATTTATTTTTTATACCTCTTTGTATCAACTCTACATTTTGAAAAGGCAAAATGTAAAATCATAATATTTAAGTGGGGCAGATCAGTAAGTGTTAATCTGATACTGAATAAATGCTAGGAATAAAAATACAGCCATAGTCAGGGTTAATCAAGAAATGCTTCCTGAATAACGTGAATTTAACATTGTCCCCTGTATCCTGCAACAAGATATATTATCCTTGTTAAGAAGACCTTTCCAAGGTGGAGCAAAATCACAGTGTGGGGAACTCCAAAAGCAGTGAATCAGCTTTATTGAAACCCTAGAAACTAATCAAAAGTTTATAACATCCTGGAGAATGCATAATCAATTAAAAAAAACAGCTGAATTTCTATAAGAGAGCATTGTGGTGTTTTAACTTACACTGACCCCATCCCCCACTCCGTAGCTCAGTGGGGCAGCCTTGAAGACAAAAAGTCTTCATTTTGGGTATAGGTTCCAACTACCAGAGGAAGTGGAATGGATTTTATTCTTAAAAATTTTGGTTGTTTATTTTGACCTGTCTGGTGTTCCCTGAAGGACCAACTTAAAAGGCTTGTCTTTATTTGGGTTAATTCTGAACTCTCCCAGCATTGACACAGCTACACTGGGGGGCATTTGTTGAAAACGTTTAAAGGCAAATGCATTAGTCCCTGCTGCCCTGGGGGCAAGGGATAACAGCTGGGGCAAACAATAGACAAATCAGAAAGCTTGTGAGGAAAGGTTGGGGAATTAGATACTTTAGGAAGTAAAGGCTTTCAAAAGCTCTCACATATTCCTGGGAATCTCAAAAGTCCCACATATACCTAAGGTTGGGCATATGCTCAGAAAAGACTTAAGAAGGCCCTAAGCTCTGTCTAAATTTCAGGTTCTGCACAAACAGAAAGTAAAGGCTAAGGCAGAATTATATGCCTGACTGAATGTTGAAGGTGTGCCCCAACACACAGAACCAATCTGCAAAGACTTGGTTTTCTTGTTTTGTTTTTGGTTCCAGGTATTTAAGGCAGTCTCTATCGCATCACTGGCTGATAAATAAGGCAACAGAGCAGAGGCTTCACTGGTCATATATGATAAAGAATACAAACTTCATAAAATTCAGAAAAGTCACTAAGCAAGTAAACAACTGCAACAGGCAACAACAGCAAGCCACGGGAAGGAGGGGGAAATCTGATTTCTAGAGTTGCTAAATTATGATATTCAAAATTTGTAGTTTTCAACAGAAAAATTACCAGACATAGAAAGAAACAAAATATATCCCATACAAAGAAAAGAAAGGAAAGGAATGGAGACTGTCCTTGAGGAAGCCCAGACTTTGGACTTTCTAGATAAAAACTTTAAATCATATTTTAAATATGCTCAAAGAGGTAGAGAAAGCCATGTACAAAGAACAAAAGGAAATCATGAGAAGAATGTTTCACCATTAGAGAATATCAATAAAGATCCCAAAATCTAGAAAGAAATCTAGGGACAAAAGTAGAAATAAATCTAGAAACAAAGACCAAGAAACTCAGTGAACCCCAAGTAAGATATAATCAGAGACATTCACATTGAGACCATAGACAAGGGGAGCAGCAAAAAAGAAGTGACTCATCATGTATGAGGGATCCTCAATAAGATTAACAGCTGATTTCTCATCAGAAACCATAGAAGCCAGAAGGCAGTGGGATGACAAAGTCAAAATTCTGAAAGAAAGAAAACTGTTAACTACAGACTCTATATCCAACAAACCTGTCCTTCAAAAATGAAGGGGAAATTAAGACATTCCCAGATGAACAGAAACTGAGAGTTCATTGCTAGTAGACGTATAATTATGCAAAATGCTAAAAGGAGTTTTTCAGGCTGAACTTAAAGGACATTAGACAGTCTTGACTCTACACAAAGCAACAAAGAACACCAGTAAAAATAATTTCATAGGCAAATACAAAAGTTAATATATTTTGGGTTTGCAATTCTTTTTTTTTAATATGACTTAAAAGACAACAATGTAAATAATTATAAATTTATGTTAATGGACGTACAGTATATAAAAATGTAATTTGTGACAATAACAGCATAAGGTGGGGGGGAAGGAGCAAAATTTTGTATACTATAGAAACTAGGTTAGTATTAATTGAAACTAGGTTGCTGTAAATTAAGAAGTTAAATATAATTGTTAATTGTTAATCACCTGAAAGTAACTAAAAAACATAGTAAAAGAAGTGACAAGGAAATCAAAATGGTATGCTAGAAAATACCTAACACAATTACTTCAGGAAATAAGGACAAAAAAGGACACATAGAAAACAAATAGGAAAATAGTAGAAACAAGTCCTTCCTTTCCATTAACTACTTACATGTAAATAGATGAAACTCTCCAGTTAAAGGCATTTTTTGGCAGAATGGATTTAAAAAATAGTTAAATCATATGCTGTCTATAAGAGACTCATTTTAGACACAGAGAAGTAGAAAGTAAAATTATGGAAAAAGATTTTCATGCAAATAGTAACCAAAAGAGAGCTGCAATGGCTAAACCAATATCAGACAAAATAGAGTTTAAGACAAAAAATATTTTTTTAAATTTTTTAATGTTATTTTTGAGAGTGGAGGGGATGGGCAGAGAGGGAGGAAGCCAGAGGATCCAAAGCAGGCTCTGTGCTTACACGGAGAACCCGATGTGGGGCTTGAACTCATGAACCATGAGTGACCTGAGCCAAAGTCGGACAATTAACCAACTGAGATGCCCCAAGACAAAATTTTTATGAGACAATTACATTATCTAATGATAAAAGAGGTTCAGTTTATTAAGAATACACAACAATTTTAAACTCACATGCATCTCTAATAACAAAGCCCCAAAATATATGAAGCAAAAACTGACAGAATTGAAGGAAGGTAATAGACGGTTCAACAATAATAGTTGGAAACTTCAACATGCAATTTCAATAATGGATAGAATAATTAGACAAAAGATACACAATGAAATGAAAGACTTGAAGAACACTATAAACTAATTAGACCTAACAGACATCTGTATAGTACTCTACCCAACAACAGTGGAATACATGTTCATCTCAAGTGTACATGGAACATTCTCTAAGATGCATCACATATTATGATATAAACAATTCTCAATAAATTTCAAAACATTGAAATTATATAAACTATTCACTGCAACCATATTTTCTAATAAAATTAGAAATCAATAACAAGGAAATCTGGAAATTCCACAATATTGGAATATGTGGAAGTTAGACAAGTTTTAACCATGAGTCAAAGAATAAATCACAAGGAAAAAATCAGAAAATACTTTGTGATGAGTGAAAATGAAAGCACAACATACCAAAACTTATGAGACACAGAGAAAGCAGTGCTCAGAGAAAAATTTATAGCTGTAAACACTTGCATTAATAAAAAAGATCTCAAATCAATAACTTAAACTTTATACCTTCCTTAACAAATGAGAAGATGGGGGCGCCTAGGTGGCTCAATTGGTTCAGCAACCGACTTCGGCTCAGGGCATGATCTCACAGTTCGTGGGTTCAAGCCCTGTGTTGGCCCCTGTGCTGAAAGCTTAGAGCCTGGAACCTGCTTTGGATTCTGTGTCTCCCTCTCTCTCTGCCCCTTCCCCACTCCTCTGTCTCTCTGAAAATTAAATAAACATTAAAAAAAATTTTTTAAATGGGATGGGGGATGGGCTAAATGGGTAAGGGGCATTAAGGAATCTACTCCTGAAATCATTGTTGCACTGCATGCTAACTAACTTGGTGTAAATTTAAAAAAATAAATAAAAATTAAAAAAATGAAAAAAAGAAATGAGAATATGAAGAGCTAACTAAACAACAAACAGAAGGCAGTAACAAAGATTAGAGTGAGATAAACAAAATAGAGTAGAAAAAAAGAATGAGGCCAGAGGTTGGTTTTTTAAAAGATCAACAAAATTGACAAACTTTTTAGCCAGACTAGAAAAGAGATAAGACTCAGATTACTAAAACTAAGAATGAAACTGAGAACATTACTGCTGACCTTATAGAAATGAAAAACATAAGAGAATTCAGTGAATAATTATATGCATACAAATTAGATAAATGGACACATTTCTAACAACACAGTACCAAGACTGACCCAAGATGAAATGGAAAATCTGAATAGACCTGTAACAAGTGAAGAGATGGAATCAATAATTTAAAAACTTCCAAACAAAGGCAACCAGGACTAGATCCCTTCACTGGCAAATGCTACCAAGCACTTGAAGAAGAAATAACACCAGTTCTTAAACTCTTCAAAGAAATAGAAGGGAAGTAACTCTTCCTAACTCATTCTGTGTAGCCAGTATTGCCCTCATACCAAAATCAAACAAAGACATCACAAGAAACAAAAACTATAGGTTAATGTCCATTATGAATACAGATGCAGAAATCCTCACCAAAATACTAGCATGGAAAATCCAGCAGCATGTCAGAAGAATTATATACCATGAACAAATGGGATTTATCCCAAGAAGGCAAGGGTGGTTTAAAATACGAAGATCAGGAGCTCCTGGCTGGCTCAGTCAGAAGTGCATGTGACTCTTGATCTCATGATGCGTTTGAGCCCCATGTGGGGTGTAGCGATTACTTAAGTAAATAAAACTTGGGGCGCCTGGGTGGCGCAGTCGGTTAAGCGTCCGACTTCAGCCAGGTCACGATCTCGCGGTCCGTGAGTTCGAGCCCCGCGTCGGGCTCTGGGCTGATGGCGCGGAGCCTGGAGCCTGTTTCCGATTCTGTGTCTCCCTCTCTCTCTGCCCCTCCCCCGTTCATGCTCTGTCTCTCTCTGTCCCAAAAATAAATAAAAACGTTGAAAAAAAAATTAAAAAAAAAAAAAAACTTAAAAAAATATGGGGGCACCTGGATGGTTCAATTAGTTAAGCATCCAACTCTTGATTTCAGTTCAGGTCGTGATCTCACAGTTCCTGAGTTTGAGCCCATGTCAGTCTCCATGCTGATGGTGTGCAGCCTGCTGGAGATTCTCTCTCCCTCCCTCTCTGCCCCTCCTCTGCTCTCCCTCTCTCTTTCTCTCAAAATAAATAAACTTTTTTAAAAATATGAAAATCAGTCAATGTAAGATACCACATTAATAGAAAAAAGAATGAGAACCACGTGGTCATCTCTATTGATGCAGAAAAGGTATTTGACAAAATCCAACACCATTTTATGGTAAAAACACTAAAAAAAAAAAAAGGACAGGAATGGAAGGAAACTTCCTTAAACTGCCACTTCCTGCCACTTCTATTTAACATTGGACTGGAAAGGTTAGCCAGTGCAATTTGGTAAGAATGGGGGAGAAATGGCTTCCAAATCATAAAGGAAAAAGTAAAACTTTATTCACAGATTACATGATCTTATGCATAGAAATCCCAAAGAATCCACACACAAAAAAACTGGTAGAGCTAACAAAAGAGTTCAACAAAGTTATTGTCTATAGGACATAAAACAAATAGGAAATGGCAGAAACAAGTCCTTCTTAATGTCTGTCATATATCTATACACTAATAGTAGATAGTCTGTAAAAGAAATTTGAAAAACAATTCCATTTATAATAGCATCAAAAATGGTAAAATATTTAAAGATTAAATTTAACCAAGGAGTGCTTTGTACACTAAAAATGACGAAGTATTTTTGAAAAAGTTAAAGAAGACTTAAGTAAATGGAAAGACATCCCATGTTCATGAATTGGAATACTTAATATTGTTAAGATAGCAGCACTCCTCAAGCTGATCTTCAAATTCAGTACAATTCCTGTCAGGATTTCAGTAGCCATGATTATGAAATGGACCAGCCGATCCTAAAATTCACATGGAATTGTAAGAGCCCTCAAAGAGCCAAAACAATCTTGAAAAAGAATAAAGTTGGAGAACTCACTTCCTGATTTCAAAACTTACTATGAAGCTGCAGTAATTAAATAAAGATAGACATCTAGGTTGATGGAATCAAATTGTGAGTCCAGAAATAAACCCATGCATTTATGGCCAATTGATTTTTGTGCCAGGACCATTTTTTAAAAATGTTTATTTATTTATTTTGAGAGAGAAAGAGAGAGAGTGAGCAGGGAAGGGCAGAGAGAAGGGAGAGAGAGAATCCCAAGCAGGCTCCATGCTGTCAGCCTAGAGCCCAATGTGGGGCTCACTCTCACAAACCATGAGATCATGACCTGAGCCAAAATCAAGAGTCTGGCACTTAACCAGTTGAGTCACCCAGTGCCCCTGACAAGGTTGCCAAGACCATTGCATGGGGGAAAGAATAGTTTTTTCATTAAGTGATACTGGGCAAATGGATAACTACGTAAAAAAGCAACCCTTACATCACATCGTAAACAATTAAAAATCAGAAACCTAAATTTATGAGCTAGAACTATAAACTCCTAGAAGAAGACAGGGGCAAATTTTCAAGACTGGATTTGGCAATGGTTTCTTAGATATGACACCAAAAGCGCAAGCAACAAAAACAAAAACAAAAAAATTAGATAAATTAGACTTCATCAAAATTAAAAGCTTTTGTGCATTGAAGGATACTATCAAGAAAGTGAAAAGACAACCCACAGAATGAGAGAAAATGTTTGCAAGCCATATTTGATGAGTCTAGCATCCAGAATATATCAAGAGCTGTTAACAACTCAATAACAAAAAGATAACCCAATTAAAAATGAACAAAGGATTTGAATAGACATTTCTTCAAAGAAGATATATAAATGACCAATAAGCACATGTAAAGGTGGTTGACATCATTCATCACTAGGGAAATTAAAATGAAAGCAACAAGATGGGTATAACAAAAACCTCCAGAAAATACCAAATGTTTGCAAAAATGTGGAGAAATCAGAACCCTCACACATTGCAGGTAGGAATGTAAAATGGTATAGCCACTGTGGAAAACAGTTTGGCAGTTTGTCATAAAGATAAAACTAGAACCATCATATGCCCAGCAGTTCCACAGCTAGGCATATGCTGAAGAGTACTGAAAGCAGGTGTTCAAACAGAAACTTTTAAACAGATGTTCCCAGCAGTATAATAGCCTCAAACTGGAACCAACCCAGATGGCCATCAGGTGGTGATGAATGGATAAACAGAATGTGGTGTATCTATACAATGGAATATTATTCAGTCATAAAAAGGAGTGAAATACAGCCACATGCTACATGAATGAATCTTGTAAATATATTAAAAGTCTGTGGATGACATACTTTAAAATGGCTAATTTTGTGATGTGAATTTTACATTAATTTTAAAAAAAGCAACACTCCTAATAATTATTTCAATATTCATAAAATTAATTTCTGTATTAACATGTCCATTAAAAATATTTTTGAACAAATACAAGAAAGCTCTGAGAGGAAAGAACTTCTTTTTATCATATAGCTATGCTATAATTTAAAATATATTCATATTTTGATTCTACTCCATCAATTTATACCTATCTAGATCTTTTAAAAGTGCTTTTATTTTGTTATTTAAAAGCATTTGAATTATGTTTAGAATGGCAGTTTGGGAGCCTAGCGTTTAAAGCAGCAATATATCTAATGCTTCAGAGAAATCTAATATAATGTAATAGCAAAATGTCTGTTGATGAGTGAAATTATCATATAGTCAATTTAGTGTAGTATTTGAAGGATGCTGAAATAGTCCAGTTTCCATTTGTTACATTCAAAAGATCCTTCTTGTCCCCAGTTGTTTGATAGTTACCTTGCCATCATTTTTGTTTTATGCCTGGTCTTGTAGTTTTACCAACAATTTCTCTTCTCTTCCTAAATACTGTTCAATAGAAACATAACATGATCCACATAAGTAACTTTAAATTTTCTGGTAGCCAGATTTAAAAAGTAAAAAGAAATAAGTGAAATTAACCTAAATAATATATCTTCTTAAGCTGTATTCAAAATATTAAAATATTATTTTAACATATAATCAATATATTTTTTAAACTTTTAAAGTATTTTGTATTCTTCCAAGTCTTCAAAAGCCATTGTGCACTTTGCACTGACCTCCCATCTTAGTTCAGATTAGGCACACTTCAAGTGGTCAGTAACTACATGTGGTAATGACTACAGTACTTGACAGTGCAGGCTTAGATAACTAGCATACTGTCTCCAGGAGAGATGTACTTGCTGTTTTTTGAAATGGAAAGGAAACTTTTTCTCTTTTTTTGCCCCCAAACAGGTTAATTTCTCTTTATTAGCCAGCTTTTGACTTAATTGATACAAAGAGAAATCTTTGTGTTTCAGTAGGGTGAAGAAACTTAGAGTGAGTGTGGGTGTGACAAGTATGAGCAACAGTGCAGGAGGAAAGACTAGAATTCAGACCAAGGGAGTTTTGCCACAACATGATTGTGGTTAAGTCTAAGAGAGGATGGGGTAGCATGCAGAAGGAAGGCCCAGGGTTGGGAAAAAGGGCTATTTCTGAAATGATCGGTTTCTAAGTCATATGTTAAAAGTGCCTAGTTGGCTGTGGGACTTTCTTCTCAATCTTCACCATCTTCCATACCTGCCCTCATTAGATCGATATTAACAATATAGAGTGGCTAAGAGTAGGCATGACAACTAGAATGCATAGTCCCTTGAACTGCTTTCTACATAATTCTTTATATATCTTACTTTCTTATCCCTTTCCCCAAAGAAAAATATGGGACAAACAGAGAATGGATATAGAAGTAAAATAGAAAATAAAGAGGAGAAAGGTAGGAAAGGAGAAAAATTGTGGAAACACACAAAAAATATACCAATATACCCCTAATAAATTATAAAGTACTGAGTGAGGTTTTCTTTTTTTCCTCCAAGAGATGGAAAGTCTAGGTAAAGGTAGGGAAATGTGATGCAGAACAAAGGGACATATCCAAGAGAAAATACTTGCCTTAACCATTTTACTTAAAATTGCCTTACTTGCTTTCTTCATAGCTGTGCCACTGCATATGTTCTACTGGCTGAGGAAGAAGCAACAACTATTGTGGATGCTGAAAGGTTATTTAAACAGGCACTCAAGGCAGGAGAGACAATTTACAGGCGGTCACAGCAGTGCCAGCACCAAAGTCCTCAGCACGAAGCTCAACTGAGTAAGCAAATCTGAACTGATTTTACCTTTTAGCTCCTGAAATTGGCTCATTTATGTTTAAGACACAAACAACAAGTAAAAAAACAAAAACACACAGAAAAAAATCCTTACTATTTCGAGGTTAGCTTCTTTTCAGAAGAGATAGCTAATGTATTCATAATGTCTGCAAGCCAGCAAGACAAATATGCATTAGCTAGAGAATGCTTACAGAAGGGAACAGATGTGCTCTGGTTATTGAGAGATGTGCTGCTCTTAGACTTAACAGTAATTTATTTCATGTGAAAATTGGGTTGGTCATTGGAGAAATACAGCTCAAAAATATTCAAGATTCAGGAGACCGTTCTAGTAACGATAAGCAGGTATTACCTTTATCCTCACCCTTACCCCAAGCAATGGTGAAAGTACATCATTTGGTTTGCTCTTCAGACTGTATGTATCTCCACAGAGTGCCAGGGAGTCAGCCCTTTGGTATAAAAATTCAGCCTTACACTTGGCATTGATTCTTTCTTTGACTTTTCTCTATGATGTGTTTGAGAGCATATGGGCCATAGCAACTGAAATTCTTTCCACTCTTAGGGATACTCTCTCAGCTGTGATTGAGATACTTCCACCAAAGATGTTAGAATCTGTAGTGCTGTTGCCTCCTGCTATTTTTTGTGGCCAGAGCATTTTAGTTTAATGATTTTGGCAGATTATGGGCAATAAATTGAAATATGTTTACATAATGTATTATCTGCTAGCAGTTAAGTTCTAAATCTTTTGTTTGTGGAAATTAAAATTTGGATAATGTTTTCTCTCCAAACTAAATATTGATGTATACAGTATGTTTCATTAATGTATGTTGTTATGGCATACAACTGTGGGAATATATAATTTTGCAGTCTGGAACTAATGAAACTACATCTGTGAAAAAGCCATGCCATTTGTCTTTGTATAATCTCAAATATGATTATGAGGTACTTACAGAAATATTTGTTAGCTCTTTCTAGAAATAGTTTTATAGTTTGTTAGTTACTAGGTGTTGAGCAAAAGTTCACTCTAGCCATGGAAATTTTGTTTTGAACATATTTTATCAGTTAAAACAATAGAGAATGTTAAAATAATAGGTTGTTTACGCAGAAACTCAATAGGTTAGATTTATTTTTTCTATTTAATGTATATATTTCTTCTATGTTAATATTAAAATATACTTGTCAAGTATACACAAATTAATTTATAATGTACTCAGATTACTTACTGTTAGAGGCAAAAGTAATTCTGTATATATGGAAAGATTTTAAGCTTTTACCATAAAAAACTTCACACATACACAAAAATAGCATAATGAACTCTCATTCAATGTTCATCACCCAAATTCAATAATCATTCCATTTGGAAACAATTTAATTTTAATTGAAGCTTCCAGGGTAAGCCAATAAAATTAATGGATAATATGTTAATGAAATAGTAGGTCATAATACAAAGTGATAGTTGTGTCATTTTTTTTTTTAATAGGAAGAGATACGAATGTACTGGTATATATTAAAAGAAGATTAGCAATGTGTGCAAGAAAATTAGGAAGAATAAGAGAAGCAGTAAAAATAATGAGAGATGTAAGTAAATTTGATGATTGGATGTTTATAATTTTTCCTTGAAAAACTGAAAATGTGGTTTAAGTTGCCAGTTATTTTAATGCAAAATCATTATTTTTTAAATGGTAGTCTTTATAACAAGATATTTATTTAATATACGTACATTTCTTAAGGGTTGAGTCTTCACAGTTTTGTTAAGACACTAAAGAATTTCTACTTTAATGAATCAGATTCAGCTCTGTTGAGTTCCTTTGCTATAATTTTAATCTTTTTTTCCTTTTAATGTACAGCTGATGAAAGAATTTCCTCCTCTTACCATGTTGAACATCCATGAGAATCTCCTAGAATCACTTTTAGAATTACAGGCCTATGCAGATGTTCAGGCAGTCCTAGCAAAATATGATGGTGAGTGATAATTGACTTAGTTGATAGCATGGTTAAAATATTTTTTCAATTATGTAATCATAAATATGATTCTGTTCTGGTATTTCTTTGATTTTCTCTTCCTATTCTATTAAAATTTTTTTTTTTCAACGTTTTTATTTATTTTTTTTGGGACAGAGAGAGACAGAGCATGAATGGGGGAGGGGCAGAGAGAGAGGGAGACACAGAATCGGAAACAGGCTCCAGGCTCTGAGCCATCAGCCCAGAGCCTGACGCGGGGCTCGAACTCACGGACCGCGAGATCGTGACCTGGCTGAAGTCGGACGCTTAACCGACTGCGCCACCCAGGTGCCCCTTTCTCTTCCTATTCTAAACAGTCAGTATTTAGAATCCATGGATACAGTTATATTAAGTACTTTCTTTATCAGGACTTTTGGGAGCAAAAGCCTGCAGGGAGGAACTTTTCTTCTGTAAAGATTTATTCATTTGTTTATTCAGCACCCAATAGGAGTGAGGCACTTGGAATACAGTGGTGAATGAGAAGACATGGACTTAGTCCTTGTAGGATTTACAGTTTAGCAAAGGAACATACAGACAAATGAATAGTAGTTGTATTGAAGCATAGTGTGTTAGGTGAGATAATTGGAAAAGTATGGGGTGCTGTAGACATAGGATGGTGCCTTATTTGTTTTGGAGTATCAGAGACCGTTAACAAGTTGCATGAGTAATTCAGAATAACATTTTTAAAATGCTTTTTGATTACAAAGTGTAATTTATTTCATATCTGTATAATACTCTTGTGAGGTGGTAGGACAGGTTTTTTTTTTTTTTGCTCTTGTTAGTGAAACAAGGAAACTGGAGTTGAAGAAGGTAAGTAATTGGGTAAGGTCTCCCAGCCAGTAAGTGGTAAGCCTGCACTTAAATCCAGGTGTTCCATTTCTTTGTTTACTAGTCTTCCAATAGTAAAAAGTCAGTATGTATTGGCTATTTATTATTATACTAAACAGTGCCAGTTCACCACAAATGGAGTTGGGAGAATTTTTAAGAAGCATAGCATAATGTTTCTGGTCATATCTTTTACTGTAACAGAGCATGTACAAGTCACTTATTCATCCTTGTTCTGTTATAAGTTCCTATCCATTAGTTTGGGAATCCCCATGACTTGGAAAGTTTGAAATGTGTTACCCTTGGAAAGAGAAATTTATTTCTTTGAAACATCTGGAATTCTTAGGAAGTGCTTCACAATAGTGTAGGCTCATGAAGAAATTTGTGAGAAATTCTTTCCATATGTAATTTATTGGGTACATGGCCTGCTTATGATACTTACATGACCAAGCTTAGGAACCAAATACTAAAAATCAGATAGGACCTGATTCATTCAAAATAAAACTAACAACTTAGATATACTTCTGTGTTTTCAGTTGATTTTATGATTCCGGAGTTTTTACTGTTCTAGAATCTTGTAGAAGTTAAAAGCAAATTTCTTTCTTTCTTTCTTTTTTTAATGTTTATTAATTTTTGAGAGAGGGAGAGTGCAAGCGGGGGAGAGGCAGAGATTGAGGCAACAGAATTGGAAGCAGGCTCTAGGCTCTGAGCTGTCAAGCCTGATGCAGGGCTTGAATTCACAAGCCATGAGATCATGACCTGAGCCAAAGTTGGACGCTCAACCAACTGAGCTACCCAGGCACTCTACAGATTTATTTCTTTAGTTCTCTATTTGCTGGTATAATTCTGGAATCTAAAACTCAAGGTCCTCGGGGCGCCTGGGTGGCTCATTTGGTTAAGCGTCCGACTTCAGCTCAGGTCACAGTCTCGCGGTCTGTGAGTTCAAGCCCCGCGTTGCGCTCTGGGCTGATGGCTCAGAGCCTGGAGCCTGCTTCGGATTCTGTGTCTCCCTCTTTCTCTGCCCCTCCCCCGTTCATGCTCTGTCTCTCTCTCTCAAAAATAAATTTAAAAAAGAAAACGCTAAAAAAATTAAAAAAAAATTAAAATAAAATAAAACTCAAGGTCCTCAAGTCTTACTTCCCTGATAACATTATTGTGTGCATTCTTTAAGAAAGGATTTATATAACTAATTATATTATAATTCCTGATTAATTTTTTTAATTTTTTTAAAAAGTCATTTAAGAAAATGTAGAAAATACAGAAATATTGTAAGGAGAAAGAATTAAAATCATCTGTTGTATTACCTGGATTTAACTACTATTAAGTATTTCTACTTTTTTAATCTTAGTTTTTCTCTGTGAAAGGTGGAATTTTCAGTATTTCCAGCTATAACTAAATGTTTTTCCCTGAATACTCCTATGTAAGCATAGCATAAACATTTGTTGAGTGCTTTTCACCATTGTATGAGGGCTTTCACAGACATAATTTAATTACTCTCTGCCAGAAAAGTATTACTTCTCTATTCTGAGAAGAGAAAACTAAGGTTAAAGGTTAAAGAAGTTGCTACTAGTTCAAGGATGCATAGCTAGTAAATACTAGAATCAGGATTAAAACTCAGGTCTGCATGTCTAACTACATGTCCACATGCTTCTACTACTGTGTTGCATCTGTTGATTTTGTATCATGAATTATTCTTATTAAAAATGTCTTAAGATATGTTTTGTAATTCTTACCTGAGTTGAAAATTACAATTACAGATATAAGCCTTCCAAAGTCAGCAGCAATCTGTTACACAGCAGCACTATTGAAGACAAGGACTGTTTCAGATAAGTAAGTAATGAAAACTACGGTAATTTAGAAAGACTGCTAAACTCAACATGGGTTTCTCCTGCTGTCTGAAAGTTTACTTTATGCCACCTCGCTTTTGCAAGAGACCTGCATTAATATATGTGTTCACTAACCGAAAGAAATCCAAACAGGATTCTCACTTTCATGAAAAGGTAATTGCTTCTTCACTTTATGCCATTCCAGCTTAAGGAAAGGTTTGATAGAAACACTCACAGATAGCAGGGGAAACTGTGTTATGTTTTTCACCACCGACTTTAAACAATGCTTTTTCCTCTCTACTTCCTTTTGAATAACCCTTGATCTTGTGAGGCTTCTTACTAGTGTAGTGGAAAAAGCAAGGTTTTTAGAGCTATACTAAACCTGAATTCCAATTCAAAGTCTACTGCATACCAGCTGTGGAACTTTGGGCATGTTAATCAGTTTGAGTCTCTTCCTCTCTGTAAAGTGAGAATAAAGCATGGGTATGTGAGGATTGTGTGTGTTAAATGCTTAAAGCAATGCTAGAAAGTACAGAGAGTAGCTATAATGGTACTGATAAGGTGTGTGGTGGGGAAATAGTTTCATACTATCTGTTCTGAGATTATAATTTCAAGTTATTCTGTTTATCTTTATCCTTTGGGCTGCCCTTAATGAATTTCTCTTTATTCCACAGATAAAATTTTCAGAAACCAACCAAATGGCAACCATTTTTTTCACCTTAGATTACTATGCCTTGATATAAATTAGAATGGAATATTACTCTTTCCTCTCAGTGAAAATTTAATAACAATGTACTTCCATTTCATGAGACTCTCTGGATGTCCCTGTGTAGCATTTTATATTTACTGCCTTTCCCAGAGTGTGCCTTCAATGGACTTCGAAGGCTTTCCTTACCTAAATTTGAGGATTTCCATTGCTTATGCTGCTTTTCTTTATATGTTAAACTAAATAAAGGCTTTACTTTCACGTTTACTAGTTATTTGGCTTTGTCTTTGGCCATCACCAGAAACCCCTGATTCAGGAAGTTAGATTATGATGAAAATCATGGATTTTTACATTCATTTGTTCATTTTGTGGTTTTCTTATAGATTCTGTCCTGAAACAGCCTCCAGAAGAGGGCTAAGCATGGCAGAAATTAATGCTGTGGAAGCAATTCATAGAGCTGTGGAATTTAATCCTCATGTTCCAAAAGTGAGAAATTTTATGATGAAACTACTACTTTTATTTAAGTTTATCAAATTCATGAAAGTATGTAGACCAAATTTGGGTCTCCATAATTTGAGTCAGAATTGTTTTAGTCTGTTATATTTTGATAGTCACTATACGGGGGATGTTAAAAGGCATTTAGCAAGGTGAATAGGAGCAGGAGTTCACTCTAGGCTTTGTAATTGCTTTCAAAATAAAATTTGAAATGTATTCACCTAGCTGTTCCTTTTACTTTAGTTATAGAGAAGAAATAAAATGGCATGGTCTTAATAAAAGATCATTCATTTTTCAGATCATTAAATCAAATTTCCTGTTACTGTAAAAGCTTTTTACTTCTAGACAGATGCCTGTGTTTTTGAACTAGGGATAGACAAAGACTGAAGACAAATAGATTAAAATAATCAATGATAGGAAACAGATGTGGAAGTTCCCAGAAAAACTGCTGAGTTGATGTTTATTTAGTCCCAGATGAAACTATACCCATCTCGTTTGTCTTTATATTATACACCTTGCAGACATACAGATTATTGGTTAATCTTTGTGACTTATCACCCGAGATTAAATTTGGGGTTTTAAAAGCAATGCTCCATGTTAGGAACTATAGAATATTCAAGAATATATGCATCTGTTACCAAATGTAATTATAACTGTTGATTCCAGTATAATGTACGATAATGGAATTTGGAAGCAAGTAAACATTAAAGAGATTAATCTCTAAAAGATAATCTCCAAGAAATTGAAGTTGTAAGTCTCTTAGAGTAAGTATAGAGTTAAGAAAATTACTGAAATTTAAGAATGACAGTCAACAAATATTCATACCATTCTCTTATTGACACTGGTCCCATTAATTTAAATTTTATTTTTAATTGTATTACATATATATCAAAGTGTAAAAAGCAGAAATGTGGATCTTAATGATTTATTATAAAGCAAATGAGTGAAAACTACCATTGAGGTCAAGAACCACCTTGCCATCCCCCAGAAACTATGCTTCCTTCCCTCCTGCTTAAAGGTAACCACTGTTGTGACATGAATTATGTTCACTTTCTTTTTTTCTTATGTTTTTGGCCTGTACTTTTCATTGTTGGCTTTATAAAATAAGTTAGGAGTGGTCTCTGTGTTTTTAAATTCTCTGGAATAATTTGTGTAAAATTAGAATTATTTCTGTCTTAAATAATCGAGAGAATTTGTTGATAGAGCCATCTGATTCTGGAGTTTCCTTTGTGAGAAGGATTTTCATTACAAATTTCATTTCTTTAATAGGTGAATTATAAATTTAGTTTCTGTATTTCATAACTATTCAAATTTCCTCATTCTTCTTGTGTTGGTTTTTGTTAAGTTGTATTTTTCTAGGAATTTATTTCATTATAATTTATTGGCATAAAGATTTCATAAAATCCTTTTATTATCTTGTTAATGTTTGCAGGATCAGTTGTGATATCTACTATTTAGTTCCTAACACTGGCTACCATTTTTTTTTCTTGACCAGATTCCCCAGGGATCTATGAATTTTATTAGTCTCTGCAAAGAACCAAGCTCTGGCTTTGACAGTCTGCTCTACTGTTTATTTTCTGGTTCATTCATTTCTGCTCTTTATGGCCTTTCTTCAACTTACTTTGGCTCTATTTTATTATTTTTTATTTCCTGTATCTTTTTATATAGTTACTTAAGTTAACTCATTAGTTTCAGTCTTTCTTCTTTCTAATATATTTGTTCAAGTCTAGAAACCTCTAAGTACAATTTTAACTGCATACTATAGTAATATTTTGTGTATAATTTAATTCAACATATTTTCTAATTTCCATCTTGATTTCCTCTTTGATTTAGAGATACATTTATTCCATTTGGCTATTTCTTAATTTCCAAACATGCGAAGATTATCTTTTTATCAATGATTTCTAGCATGATTGCATTATGTCCATGATTTCACTCCTTTGAAACATTTTTCAGTTCTTGAATTTCTGTTTATTTTTCACATCTCCTTTGCTATTTATAGTTTCTAATTCTCTGCCAAAATTTAAAGTATAGTCTTTTATCTCTGTGAAAATAGTTTAAAGTAGTTATCTTAAAGTCTTTTTCTGATAATCCCCATATCTGGAACTTCTGTGTCTGTTTCTATAATGTGTTTTTTTTTTTTTTTCTGCTACATTATGTTCTTCTTGTCTTCTCTTATACCTGATTTTCTTTGACTATGTATCTGATATTTTACCTGAAAAAATTGTAGAAATAACTTGAAACCTCAGATAATAATATCTTCCTTCGGAGAGTATTTTATTTGTTCTTAGATGCCTAGGAGAAGCAATTAGCAGGGCAGAATCACCTTAATTCAGTTTCAGGGATTGATATTTTCTGGTCTACCTAGATGACTAGAAACTGGGCTGTAGCCCGTGAAAGTTTGGGTTTGTATCTGGTTCACCCCTATTCCTAGGATGCAGCCGTTCTGGATACCAATCCAACCCTGAGAGTTTTACCAGGGCCTTCACTCTTGACATACCTTGAACTCCTGACTTTTGTTCCTTTAGCCTAATAAAACTGGCAGAAAGTTTGAACAGCCTCTTTGCCATCTTGTCCAAAATTGGCAAATGTCTCTATGGTAAAAGAAGCCCCAAATGTGGTTTACTTCTCCAATTTTTGCCTTCTTTAGACTGTGGGCTGCTAATTCCTTACCCTTTGTGAATTCTCTGATGCATTTGATTGGATTTTTAAAAATATTTTGTTCAGCTTTTCTAGTTGTCTGAGAGGGTTGATTTGAATTACCCAGTGTTCCATTACTGGAAGCAGAGGTCTGAAAATAACTCCAAATGAAATGCTCTGTTCTCTCATGCTGCAGAGTGGTTAAGAGCATGGATTCTGCAACTAAACTGCCTACGTTTGAATTCTGGCTCCACTACTTCCTAGCTGTATAACCTTGGACAAGTTACTCAGCTTCTCTCGAGTGACCTCATGTGTAAAATGGGAATAATATTTCTTATCCTTCAGAGTTATTAATTGAGATTAGATGAGTTCATATCCTTCAAGAGCTTAGAAGAAGGCCTGACACACAGTAAACGTTTCAGAAGTGATTTGTATCATTATTATCCAGGATGGGATGGAAATCTTCCTGTGTGAGAAGATAAGCAATTGTTATTAACCGAACTATTCAAATTAAATACATCACTAAGATGTCTAAAAATTTTATTTAATTCTCACTAAGAATAACAAAATATGGACCATGTATACCCTGTAGTTGTGGACTTGGTTTCTGTTTCACAAATCCTCTCATACAAAGTGTATTCTCAGCAGTAACAATTCTGATGATGTGCATTGTGCATTGGTCTTCAAAACTACTGCTGGAGGCACTTGGGTACAAGGGAGGGTAGTAGAAATCCTAGGCATTGCCCTAATTAAATTAAATTGTTGGATAGATAATATATCCAGATTGAATCTGCTCTAGATAATCTATAATGCTTTTAGGGGATACTTTTTTTTTTATCTTGAACACACACACAAGAAATTAAAGAAGACCTAAATAAATGGAGATATGTTCCATGTTTATGGATTAGAAGACTCAGTATTGTTAAGACCACAGTTGTCTCCAAATCGATCTATGGATTCAATCTAATTCCTATTAAAATCTTATCAGGCTTGTTCGTAGAAATTCACAAACTCATCCTAAAATTGATACGAAAATTCAAAAGACCTAAAATAGCCAAAACAATTTTGAGAAAGGAGAACAAAGTTGGAATTCACCCAAATTTATCCAATTTTAAGACATTCAAAAAAATTTTTTAATGTTTGTTTATTTCTGAGAGAGAGACAGAGCACGAGCAGGGGAGGGGCAGAGAGAGAGGGAGACACAGAATCGGAAGCAGGCTCCAGGCTCTGAGCTGTCAGCACAGAGCCAGAGGCAGGGCTTGAACTCATGAGCTGTGAGATCATGACCTGAGCTGAAGTTGGACGCCCAACCCAGGTGCCCCAATTTTAAGACATTTTTAAAGCTACAGTAATTAAAATAGTATAATATTGGCATAAATATTGAAATGTAGATCAATAGAAGACAATAGAGAATCCTGAAACAAACTCACATAATGATCAGTTGATTTTCAACGAGAGTTCCCAAGCAATTCAGTGGGAAAGGATAGTATTTTCTATGGTGCTGGAACAATCAATATGGAGAAAAAAAAGAAGGACCCAGACCCTTCCTTCATACCAAATATAAAAAGGCACTCAATATGGATCATAGATCTAAATATAAGAGGTAAAATTATAAAACTTCGAGCTTTGTGACCTCAGGTTAGGCAAAGATTTCTTCAAAATCATGCTCCATAAGAGAAAAAATTGATAAATTGGACTTCTTAAAACATTTGCTCTTCAAAAGACATCGTTAAGAAAATGGAAAGCCAAAGACTGGGGGAAAACATTTGCAAGTCATATACTGTTGAAGTTCTGTACCCAGAACTCAGAAAGAACTCTTACAACTCAATAAGAGGACAAAAAACTTATTTAAAACATGAGTAAAGGGAAAAAAAATGGGTAAAGGATTGAATAGTCACTTCACCAAAGAAGATATATGTATAGCTAATAATCACATCAGAAGATAGCATCATGAGTCATTGGGGAAATGCAAATTAAAAGCACAATATGGTACTACTTTATACCCACTCAACTGGCTATACTCACAAAGACCAACAAAATCAGCTGTTGGCAAGAATATGGAGAAACTGTGTACATTCCTGCTAGGTATATAAAATAGTATAGCTACTTTGGAAACAATTTTGCAGTTAAACATACACTTGCCATATGACCCATCCATTTCATTCCTAGGTATCTACCCAAGAGAAGGGAAAACCTAGGTCTACACAAAGACTTGTGTGCAAGTGTTAATCGTAGTATTATGCACAATAGCCAAAAACATGAAACAGTCAAACACAAGTAAATGAACAAGTAAATTGTAGTATCTCCATGTAATGGAACACTTCTTAGTACTAAAAAGGAGCAAACTATAAGTACATATAACAACATAGATGGACCTCAAGTGCTTCATGCTAAGTGAAAGAAACCAGACACAAAAGACAACATATATGATTTCATTAATATGAAATTTCTCAAGCAGGGAAGACTGTAGACAGAAAAGCAGATCAGTGTTTCCCTGGAGCTGAAGTAGAAGTATGGATTGACTGCACACAGACATGAGGAAACTTTTGGTGGTGATGATTGCACAACCATACAAAGTTACTGAAAATCTTTGAACTGTATACTTACAATGATGAATTTTGTGTCTCAATAAAACTACAATGTATAACTTAAATATAACCATATTCAACTAGTATATATTGTGTATATACTTTAACCTTTAAAAATTTTTTTTCAATATTTATTTATTTTTGAGAGAGAGAAAGAGAGAAACAGAGTGCAAGTGGGGAAGGGATAGAGAGGGAGACACAGAACCTGAAGCAGGCTCCAGGCTCTGAGCTGTCAGCACAGACCCCGACGTGGGGCTTGAACTTATGAATGACAAGATCCTGACCCGAGCTGAAGTCAGCTGCTTAACCGACTGAGCCACCCAGATGCCCCTATACTTTAACATTAAGTCATTTTTATCTGTAGGTAGAAATTTACATATGTCCCCTCAACTAAATGTCAAAGCCAACTCTATCAAAATATCCAACTATCTCATGGTTCAGGAGTTTGAGCCCCGCATCCGGCTGTGTGCTGACATTGTGGAACCTCCTTGAGATTCTCTCTCTCTCTCTCTCTCTCTCTCTCTCATACCCCTCCCCTGCTCGCACTGTCCTGTCTCTCTCAAAATAAATAAATAAATGGGGCACCTGGGTGGCTCAGTCCGTTAGGTGCCCGACTTCAGCTCAGGTCATGATCTCATGGGTCGTGAGTTCGAGCCCCACACCGGGCTCTGTGCTGACAGCTCAGAGCCTGGAGCCTGCTTCCGATTCTGTGTCTTCCTCTCTCTCTGCCCTTCCCCCACTCACACTCTGTCTCCCTCCATCTCTCAAAAATGAATAAACGTTAAAAATTTTTTAAAAATAAATAAACTTAAAAAAAATCCACCTAAGTAGAGTGGTGCTATAACCTTACATTACTGTTTGTGGATATACACTTTAACCTGGATATTTTCTTCAACTTTTATTTATTTTGGGGACAGAGAGAGACAGAGCATGAACGGGGGAGGGGCAGAGAGAGAGGGAGACACAGAATCGGAAACAGGCTCCAGGCTCTGAGCCATCAGCCCAGAGCCCGACGCGGGGCTCGAACTCATGGACCGCGAGATCGTGACCTGGCTGAAGTCGGACGCTTAACCGACTGCGCCACCCAGGCGCCCCTAACCTGGATATTTTCAAACAGGATAATTATTATTATTTTTTTAGAGAAATTTTAAGGTCCAACAACTTGGATAATATCCCACTTAAATAACATTAGTATTATATGAACTAGAAGAGCTCTGGTATTTAAGGCTGTTTTTGTGAGGGATTTACAAGTTATGAAGTATACAGATTCAGATTTTCTTCCACCCCCCCTTATGCTCTCTATCCCTGCCTCTCAGCCTGAAGCCAAGAAAAAATAAAGGCTTTAGAAATTTTCTTCCTCGGGGCGCCTGGGTGGCTCGGTCAGTTAAGCGTCGGACTTTGGCTCAGGTCATGATCTCACGGTCCGTGAGTTCGAGCCCCGCGTCGGGCTCTGTGCTGACAGCTCAGAGCCTGGAGTCTGTTTCAGATTCTGTGTCTCCCTCTCTCTGACCCTCCCCCGTTCATGCTCTGTCTCTCTCTGTCTCAAAAAAATAAATAAACATTAAAAAAAAATTTTTTTTTAATTTTCTTCCTCAAACTTAAGCTGTGGGTTGTAATAACTTATTTACCCTAATGAACAATGACCTGTAAGTAACTAAGTTAATTAATTAATTAATTAATTAATCTTTTATTCTTAAAAATTTGTTATGCAAATTTGCCAAATGTTATATGACTTTTACCAGTAAGATGACATAGGATGAAGCTGTTTTAGCAGGAAAGATTTTTGGGCAACTTTCCACAGAACTACAACAGAAATGACTATAGGTCTCGGACTGTGCAGTTTGTTAAAGCTGGAAACTATTAGAAACGCAGTAGAAAGAGATCACATAAATCTCTTCAGGCTATGCATTTGCTTTAGATATCTCATTAATATTGATTGTACAGATTTTTTTAATCTACTGAGTGAATTTCTGTGTACAGTAACTATGATAGTAATAGCAAAAAATTAAAACAATGTGTTTTCATGGTTTTTGACTTGTTCTTTATTACTTAGCTATGGTTTTGGTTCAAAATTTTTTTTAGTTACCAAACAAGAAAAAGATTGTGTATCTTTCAGCTACTATAGAAATTGTCAAGGGCACTCAGGTGGCTCAGTCGGTGAAGTGTCTGACTTCAGCTCAGGTTATGATCTCATGGTCTGTGAGTTCAAGCCCTGTGTTGGGCTCTGTGCTAACAGCTTAGAGCCTGGAGTCTGCTTCGGTTTCTGTGTCTCCCTCTCTCTCTCTTTTCCTCCCTACCTTGCACGCTGTGGGTCTCTCTCTCTCTCAAAAAATAAATAAACATTAAAAAAAAGAAAAAAAAATGTCAGGCTTTTTTTTCTTTTTTTAAGGATGGAACATGTTTCATACCTTCTGATTATTCATGATAGCCCCAAACTGGAAACAACCCAGATGTGCATTAACAAGTAAATGGACAAATTGTGATATATTTATTCACTGGGATACTTTTCAGCAACAAAAAGAAAGAACTGATACAAGTAAACTATGGATAAACTCAAGAATATAATGTGTACAAAAGAGTACATACTGAATGATTCCACTTATGTGGTGTCGAAATATGATCTGGGCTGGTAGATATTAGAACAGTTGTTGCTTCAGGTAGTCAAGGTAGGGAATTAACTGGAAAGGAGAACTTTCTGGGGTGATGGAAATGTTCTGTGTCTTCATTGGTGTGTGACTTGTCTACATTTGTCAAAACTCATCAAATTGCATGCTTAAGATACGTGCATTTTACGGTACATCAGTAAAGGTAAAAGAATCTGACTCAGCATGGAAAGCACTGTCAAAGTATCATGCCTTCTGATTAAATGCGTTGATATATATGAAGCACTTAACACAATGTCTGAGTGTCAGGCAACAGTACTGATCATGGTGATTATTGCTTTATTACACCTCCATTACCATTTTTGCTTCCTGTTTAAGCTGTTCCTCTATGAACTCTTTTTCTTAGGAGTATTACTTTAGTGTTCATGGCCTTAGCATGTGTCAGATTTGGGGATTCTTTTGTTGAGATGAGGTAAAAGTGAAGATCTTGAGACAGCATTTAACTAATTTGAATTAGTTAATACCCTGAAGATAATTTGCGTCTTGTAGTAGAAGCTCTTGGGGGAAGAGAACATTTAAAAACAAAACAATAACAATTTGAGTACATGTTTCAGAATATGTTATCTGTAGCTTTGAAAAGTTATTAGTTCTTATTTTATAACAAAAGCTGTTTTGTGTTTTCAAGAAACCAGACCATGCCTGGAGGCTTCTTTAAGTGCAAGGGGAATTTTAAAAATAAATTGATACAGAAAAGGTAAAATTCATTTTGGTTGATCAGAAATTGAAGCATGTAGGATGTTCTGAGTCCCATCCACTAATAGAAGATACCAGCTCTTTAGCAGCAAGCTCACATTTCTTTTTTCTTTTTTCTTCTCCTCCTCCTCCTCTTTCTTCTTCTCCTCTTCCTTCTCTTCCTGCTTCTTCTTTTTAATTTGATAGAGCATGAACAGGGGAGAGGGACAGAGGGAGGGAGGGAGTGAGAGAGAGAGAGAAGGAGAGAGAATCTCAAGCAGGCTCCATGCTCAGGGTGAAGTGTGATGTGGGGCTCAATCCCATGAAGCTGGGATCAGGACCTGAGCTGAAATCAAGAGTCGGACGCTCAGCCAACTGAGCCACCCAGGCGCCCCTCAAGCTTACATTTCATTGGTCAGATTACCTATATTATAGCAGCATATACAAAAGATGAGAGGGAAACAGGCACTTGATTGAGACTGAGTGCCATATCGGTAGTAAAGGGAGAAATGGGGAAGTGGTGTTGAAGTCCATGACCCAAAGTTAGGGCACAGTGAAGGCTTTGCCTTTCTGTTATGTTATGGTGTAGTCTAGGTGGAAGAGTTGATCTAGAAAACACTTCTCTCTTGAGGTACTGCTCTGTAGGGTGATGTGGAAAGAAGTTTTCCCGTGGCAAATGCCCTCTCTAGTCTCCCTTCCCTCTCCTTGCAATAGAATATCACTTTCCCTTTGCTCCTGAGACTGCTAGGAGTGTTATATTTTCTTTCAGTTTATTCATACAGCTGTTCTGTTTACTTTCTATCTGGGAACTGTCTTTAGTCTTCCCCCAATACACATCAATGTGGACTCTTTGCATTCAGCCTGCCTGTCCAATCTCATAGAATGTGCACTGAGAAAACTAATTGCAGAGATAAATTGGTTCTTGATGTGCATGACTGATCAAGAGCAAAGTACCTTAATTTCAGATGCCTTCAGAGAGATTTTTCTTTAACCTCTGCTTTTAAGAAGAAGATTATAAAGCATTATCATTACTTCAGGTCAGAATTATATTGCTTTTGGTCAAAAGCTGTTGTAAGATTTACAAAGTAATAGAAACAAAGTAATCTAAAGATAAATTATAAAGATCAAAGCAATTCAAAGTTAAAGTGAATTTGAGTGTAAGCATAGGTATGGTTTTAGATTAAAAAAAATACATTATTATGTCTTTTTTTAACTATTTATAGCTATTTATAAGCTATTTTCCAAAGTAGCTTTAATTTTTTATTTTTATTTTTAGGAAAAAGCAAGAGACTTGAATAGTCATCTGAGTATATTGTCAATAGTTGAATACAAATTGTTCCTACAATTTCTGATTTGTTCCAGATAGAACAGTAAGGTGACTCCGAGGTAATATGGAAGGTCCTGCAGCATAGTATAGTGGGTACCGGCCTTGGTTTATGTCTTTTATTATATTTTTTTTGCTGATAATTTCCAAACCTGTATCTTATAAATCTGGCTTCCTTCCTTGTCTATAAACTTGTGTTTCTATCTGGTTGTGGAAATTTTTACCTGGATATCTGGTTGGTACCTCAGCCTCTTCAATATGTCTCAAACTGAATTTTTAAATTTTTATTTATAAGTTTCTTCTCCAACTTGCCTGTCCTAACTTATTATTATAATTTGGCTTATGGCTTCATTATCATCTTCTCATCATTAATCTTTACTTCTGCCCTTTCCAAATTACTAACTCATATTATAACCTTTGAAATGTCTTTCAGATCTAGTCACCTACTCCATTCCCTTTGTCACTGACCAGTGTTTGTCTTCACTACCTGTTCTTTAAAACATTATCATTGTTGTTATAAAAGTAACGAGTGCTTTTTAAAAAAGAAATCAGACCCTTTAGCAGTTTATAGAATAAAAAGTCCTGTTCTTTCTCTCCAATTCTACTTCTCTCACGCAACCACTGTTTCTGTTTGGTTCTGTGATGGCCAGACATATTATATGCATTTCTTTATTTTTGAGAGAGAGTACAAGTAGGGGAGGGACAGAAAGAGAGGGGGGAACAGAGAATCTGAAGTGGGCTCTACACTGACCGTGTGCAAGCCCGATGCAGTGCTCGAACTCAGCCTGATGCAGGGCTTGAACTCAGGAACCATGAGATCATGACCTGAGCCCACGTTAGATGTTCAGCCAACTGAGCCACGCAGGTGCCCTTTCTATGCATTTCTAAACATACACATAAAGATATAGAAATTATTTCAAATACTTTCCATCTTTTACTTGGATGATTAAAACATACTTCTTACTGGTTTCCCTGCTATAAACCCATCTCCACTCTGGCCATTGCCATAGTTATCTACCTAAATAGCAAAACTTGCTCTGCTTGAAGAGCCCTTCTTATTCCCTATCATCTCTCAGATAAGGACCAATCCCTTAGTATTGCATATACAGAAGCCTTTCCCAGTCTGGGCCGGATATCTGTCTCCAACATTACTCCTTGCTACTTCTGCTTTGCTCCTTATCTTGTTATTCCTGAGATTGGTCATGTCTCATCATGTCTCCCTACCTTTGTATATATGCTCAGTCTCTTCTCTACATGGCAACTTTCTACTCATTCTTCAGGATTCTGCTCATCTGTTGCCTCCTGTATAGAAGTATCTTTTATCATTTTTCCTAAGCAGAGATAATGACTCTCTTTTCTCTGTTCCTTCAATGCTTTAATCATGTCTTGGGTTTTGTTTTGCTTGTTTTTTGGTCTATTTGTATGTCTCTTCCTTAGTTCCCTATGAGCTTTTTAAAAAGCAGAATTCTTGTTTTACCATTTTATGTCTGAAATGCTGCTTAGAACATAACGGACATGCAGTAAATGTTTGGTAAGTAGACATGTCTGTGTTTTAGACCTACATTGCTATAAAGACCTGTCTAAGTTAAAGAAAGTGAAATTTTAGATCCCATCATTTTTTGGAATTTTTAAGCCATTTTACTTAATATTTTTATAAGCTTTGTTTAATGTTATTATTTTTGACCTTTTAAGAATGGTAGTACAATTTCAGCATGACCTTATTTCTTAACTTATAAAATAACTCAGTTTTTAATGGAATACTATACAATAATTAAAAATAATGAGATCTGTTAGAGACAGGATGAGATGTAAAGATGTATTGTGAAGTAAAAAGTGAGTTATATAAAAGTTTGATCCTGTTTTTAAGGATATTATGCTTAAAGAAATCCAGACAAATATAACTTGGATTACCTTTTTTCTTTACTCTTTTATCCTCCAATTTATTAATATATTATTTCTCCTATGTAACTCTGCAATGTTTGAACTTTAGAACACTAAGCATGTACTTTCAGAAGCATAAAAAAAGACCAACACCAAACCAAACCAACCACTCTTCAGTTTTCAACCTCTCCTATTTTTATTCATGGAAAAGTAAAGTCTAGGTAGAAGTTTGTTTTGTTTTGTTTTTAGTTTGCCTAGAGAGTTAAACAATATCTTTAAGTAAAAACTGAAATATAAGTATGAGTTTGAAGATATTTTAACTATATATATGAGATCAAGTCAGTCAGTGTTTAAATGCCTACTTTGGTTAGTGTAGTGTGCTAGGTGCTATAGTAGAATACGAAAGATGTAATTTCCATTGTGTAGTAACTTACAGCTTATACTGGGGGGCAGGAATTCCTGAGTAGCAGTTTGTGAAGGATATAAAATAAGTAATAATCCTTTAACATATTTTAAATATATTTTCCTTAAACTGAAAATTTTCCCTTATATTTTGAGGGTGCAGTTTTAATTCAGTAGTTTATTAGAAACTGAAAAATAAAAATTGCTTTGCCTTAAAGTCAAATTGGAAAGGACCTTTGGTGGTAGGCAAGACATGATAATGAAAAATAAGATAGCAAAAGAGATTTTTTTTCATGATTAAATAGCAAAGATTTTAAAATATAAACTTAAGTATCATTTCCTAATATATGTGCCATATGTGTTTGATTACTATCAGAATTGTCACTTAGATTATTAAACAGTGAAAATACAGATATACAGTTGCTGTTCAAGTATTTTCTTAACGTTTTAAATTGATATCTCCTGGATAATTGTTAACTGAATATCTTTTGCTTACCACTTGCTATGTGACTACCAAGATAGGGTTTAGTGTAAAGCTTTAAAACTTCAGGGTTCTAAAACTCATTGAAAATAATTTGGGATATTTTATCTCCTCTACCTGTGAAATGAAGCGGAGTTTTAATAGAAAGGGCTTGGTTTATTTATTAAAACAGTTTTCTTCTGAAAATGAGATACTCATTTTATGATGGAGATTCCACTGTGATTGTTGCATTTTTTTTGCTTCCTACTGAAGAAGCTCTTAGCGCACTTGCTAAGAACATAAGGAGTCATGTCAGAGGTCAGCTATTTGAGTCCATTTTCCCACAGCCGCCTGGTGCGAGTGATCTTTTACTGTGTTTTAAAAAAATGGGCAAGGATTAGAGGGGATTAGAAAGAATATTACCCTCCTGAATATAGGCCCAAGGCACTAAGGGGAGAGAACCCAACCAGGCAGCAAATGGGCTTTGCTTGACCAAGACACAACCTCTGCTGCATTCCTTTAAGAAACTGAATGGGAAATGTTAAGTCCCCAAACTGGATTAGTAAATAATCTCATAGCTTGTGACATCTGCTAAAATAAATTGATGAGCAGACTGCATTCTTACACTTTTAGGAGAGAGCCAGAGACATCAAGATTAAGAGGAGCTTTTTTTTCCCCCAGCTTTATTGAGGTATAGGAGTAAGAGTAATTAAAGATGGGCATTAAACTTAGTATTGGAAAGGCACATTTCATAAACAAAAAAAATTATTTTAGATATATTGATACAATGTATACATATATGTTGATTAATAGCCTAAGGCTTAAATTTTGAAGTCACTACACCTTTTTGTTTCTTCCTGCTTGTAGCAGTTTTGAAACATGTTTCACAAATTCAGCTCTTTGTGTTGTTCATCTCCTTAGTTTGTATAACAGCCCAAGTGTGAGAATGTATCATTTATGACACATCTCAGGAGTGTTTCTCTTTTTATAACAGAAAATAATGTGGTTTAGACATTATGACACATAATTTGCTATCAAATTATATAGAACCAAAGAGGTTGTTTCGAACTGTTTTAGTTGGGGAAGTATACTCTGGTCTTAGTCTTTGGAGGAAGTATTTAGCTAACTAAATATTTTTGAAGGTTTTGTTTTAAGTTGACCACTTTAATAGTAAAGATGATAAACAGATGGTTAAGTTTGCACCTTTATGTAATTAGTACATTTGTTCATACTGCTTTTGTTGTGGATTGCAATATTAAGGCAAGTATTTTCTTTAAGAATTTAAGGTAGCATTTAATTTTCATGTGTGAATAAGAACTGATAGGTTATAACTTCTTTAATAGGCACATCCACTAATTCCTTAAATGTGTCTTGCACTGTACTTTCTTGGCCTTGTTCAGGTTGGCCTGTACTCCAACCCCTGTGTTTTCCCACCCCACTGCCCAATCTGTTCATCCATATTTTACCCGTCTTTATCTATAAACTCAAATCCCAAATGCCATCAAGTGGTTTATTTTCACCACCTAAATCATAACCAATACCTCCTAAACATAGAGTTATCGTATGATCCAGCACTTTCATTGCTAGGTATATACCCAAGAGAGGTGAAAACTTCTGTTCACATAAAACCTTGTATGTGAATGTTTACTGCAGCATTATTCGTAATAGCCAAAAGGTGAAAACAACCAAATGTCCATCAAATAATGAATGGATAAACAAGTGTGGTATATCCATATAATGGAATATTATTCAGCTGCAAAAAGGAATGAGGTACTGGTATATGATACGACATGGATGTACCATGAAAACATTATACTAAGTGAAATAAACGAATTACAATAGACCATATATTATGCAATTCTTTTTGTATGAAATAACCAGAACAGGCAAATGTATAGAGATTCAAAGCAGATTAATGGTTGCTTGATTAGAGGGTAATAAGAGGATGTGGATTCTTTTTGAAGTGATGAAAATGTTCTAAAATTGTGGTAATGGTTATATATATCTGTAAAATACTAGAAACCATTGAGTTGTACACTTTAAATGGGTGAAGTGTAAAGTATGTAAATTATGTCTCAATAAAGCTGTTAAAGAAAAACTAAAAAACATGAATACCTTTAATCCAAATTCCTGTATACACTGTTTATATCTCTAATAAAGCATAGTCTTGTTATAATTATTAACTTAAAAAAATCTGTCTTTCTCATTACATTAGGAAGTTCCAGAGAATATAGTGTTTCCTAATAGATATAGTACTTGCACTCAGTAAATATTAATTTAATTGAACTTATTCACAATTAAGTTCCTCACTTGTAAAATGGGAATAAGAGAAAAAAGAATTCAATGTCACCACAAAATGTTTCCAAAATTGTATTTTATCATTTTTATACTTAATTTTCTTTTGGAAAAATAGATATTTGCTTTCACATTATTTCCTCAGCTTGAGTTTCTATTTTGTATTTAGCAAGGTCATACATAAGCCATTTATCTCCTTATTTCTGCCTTTAGGGATATTCTGATTTTTGGAATTTGCATATACAAGCATTTTTTATACACATACTATCAGTATGACCCTCTTGTCATCTCAACTAGCTTAATGTGTGTTTTTTTTAACCAAATGGACTTTATAAAATTTGAGTCTACATTTTTTGTTTGAATGTAACATAATTTAATTTTTCTCTTTTCTGTGGTGTGTTTCTCTGTGTGTCATTTTTCTAGTATTTACTAGAGATGAAGAGTCTAATTTTACCTCCAGAACACATTCTGAAACGAGGTGATAGTGAAGCAATTGCCTATGCTTTCTTCCATCTTCAGCATTGGAAGAGAATAGAAGGTGCTCTGAATCTGTTACAGTGTACGTGGGAAGGCAGTAAGTATTCTCCAAATGTCCCACTAATCTCTCAACTATTCATTGCATCCACAGGCAGCCCTTTTAAAATTTTTTTTTTTCAATGTTTATTTATTTTTGGGACAGAGAGAGACAGAGCATGAACGGGGGAGGGGCAGAGAGAGAGGGAAACACAGAATCGGAAACAGGCTCCAGGCTCCGAGCCATAAGCCCAGAGCCCGACGCGGGGCTCGAACTCACGGACCGCGAGATCGTGACCTGGCTGAAGTCGGACACTTAACCGACTGCGCCACCCAGGCGCCCCCAGGCAGCCCTTTTAAATGAGATTTCTGAGTTTCTGTAAGGATTGGTTTCAAAGTGAACTCAGAGGTGTTTATTTGGTTTATTTGTAGGAGAAATGCATAATGTACTTATACTGATGCCATATTTAGGAAAAGCAGAATGAGAAGCCGTTATGGTATTCTGTCATATGTTCACTTAAATTACATATTTGTAAGGAAAGAAAATGAAAACTTACATCCCTTGGTTTATAAGCTTTTTAATGTGGTTGAGTTATTGTTCTAATATTTTTTAAGTTAGACTTTTATTTTCAGATGTATACATCATGAAACTATTTTCCTCACAACTAATATCAAATCTATTCTTTTTTTTCAATCTATTCTTTTTATTGTGGTAAAGTACACATAACATAGAAGTTACTGTTTTAACCATTTTATTTTTTTAATTTAAAAAAAATTTTTAAAGATTTTATTTTATTTTTAAGCTCATTTATTTATTTTGAGAGAGAGAGAGTGAGTGGGATAGGGACAGAGAGAGGAGAGAGAATTCCAAGCAGGCTTCTCACTGTTAGTGCAGAGCCTGACGTGGGGCTCGAATTCACAAACCGTGAGATCATGACCTGAACCAAAATCAAGAGTCAGATGCTTAACCAACTGAGCCACCCAGATGCCCCAAGATTTTATTCTTTTTTTTTTTTTTTAATGTTTATTTATTTTTGAGACAGAGAGAGACAGAGCACGAACGGGGTAGGGTCAGAGAGAGGGAGACACAGAATCCGAAGCAGGTTCCAGGCTGTCAGCACAGAGCCTGATGCAGGGCTCGAACTCATGGACTGTGAGATCATGACCTGAGCCGAAGTCGGACGCTCAACCGACTGAGCCACCCAGGCGCCCCCCCGCAAGATTTTTCTTAATTAATCTCTACACCCAGCGTGGGGCTCAAACATACAACCCCGAAATCAAGAATCACATGCTCCACCCACTGAACCAGCCAGGTGCCCCCATTTTAGCCATTTTAAAATGTATAGTTCAGTGACATTATATACATTCACATTGTTGTGCAACCATTGCCATCTTCTATTCCCAGAGCATTTTCATCATCCCAGACTGAAATTCTATACCCATTAGATAATGACTCCCCATTCTTCCTTCCTCTCCAGCCCTTGGTAATTATTCTGCTTTCTGTCTCTATAAGTTTGACTAGTCTAGGTATCTTCTGTAGTGAAATTGTACAATCTTTGTCTCATTAAATCAGGCTTACCTCACTGAGTATAATGTTGTAGCATGTGTCAAAAAATCATTACTTCTTAGGGCTGAGTAATCTTCCATTGTATATATACACCATACTTTGTTTATATAGTCATCTGTCAGTGGATATTTGGGTTGTTTCCACCTTTTGGCTATTATGAATAATGCTGCTATGAACATGGGTGTACGAATATCTGTTTAAGTTCCTACTTTCAGTTTTTTTGGGTATATACCTGGAAGTGGAACTGGTAGATTATATAATTCTATGTTCAATGTTTTGAGGAACTGTCATACTATTTTCTATGGCAGCTACAACCATTTACATTCCACCAGCAATGCACAGGTTTTCACTTTCCCTATATCCTTGTCAACACTTGCCTTTTTTTTTAATAGCCACACTGATGGGTGTGAAGTGGTATATCATTGTGGTTTTGATTTGTATTTTCCTTATAATTAGTGCTGTTGAATTTTTTTTAATGTGCTAATTGGCCATTTGTATATCTTCTTTGGAGAACTAGGTTGTTTTTCAATTAACTACCAGATCTCTTATTTGTAACTTCTTAAAATCATTTAGAAAATGAAAAAGCTTGATCAAAATGTTTTATCAGTTGAATTTTTATAATAATTGTCTTGGAAAGTGCATTTCTGCTACCATTAAAAATTCAAAAATAAATTCAATACTCATTAACTAGAGTTGGTTGATCCCCCTCAGTTCCCAAACTTTGCGCTGAGGCACCTTGGGGCGTTGCGGCAAATTCATAAGAGTGCCATGGCATATTTAAAAATTTCAGTGGAAACAACAGTAATACTCTATATGTGTCAGGCATCATTGTTAGTTCCATGTAGTTCAAGGTTTCACCATTAGGTGGCTCTCCATTGTCTCTTTCTTTTGATGTTGTCAAAGCTTTGCAAAGCTCGGTTTTTTTATTAGCTGCTGTGATTAAAAGAAGTACCACACACACACACACACACACACACACACACACACACACATACAAATCAGTGTGGAACAGGAAATGACGATGGCAGTGTCCAATCTGACTCCAAGGTTTGAAAAGGTATGCAGCGCCCAACAGGTACATACATCCCACTAGTAAGAAAAGATGGTTGTTTAAAAATGAAATAATTGGGGGCACCTGGCTGGCCCAGTGAGTAGAGCATGTGACTCTTGATCTTGGGATTGTAGTTTCAAGCCCCACATGGGGGTAGAGATTACTTTAAAAAATTAAAATATTTTAAAAAAATGAAATAATTATTTTTTCCTTTAAGTTTTTTTTTTTTTTTAAATTCACTGCTAAGTTGTTAGCACACAAACCTTTAAAGTTGTTTGGATCCGCTACTTAAGTGGAATTGTTATATTTCTTTCAGCCTAGGAGCATCATAAAAAATTACTGAGACATGAAGGGCACCATGTATCCTTGAGGCAAAGAGAATTTGGGAATCTATGCATTAACTACTTGCTAAGAGTCAGACACTATGCTTACCTCTGACAATATGCAGATTAATGAAATTGGGACTAATAAAACTGAGGAGCAGAATGTCTTTGTGTCATTAGGCTTCTTTTTGCTGTCTCTCTAGTAGTCTAGAAGCTCCTCAAAGCCTGGTACTCTATCTCATTGATCCTGTATGTGTCTTCAGTGCCTAATGGTCTGCCTGGCACATAAGAGGTTTTCAATAAGGATGTGACTTACACTGAATTTCATAAATAGTCTTCTTTATGAATGATTTTTCTAGTGTTACCACTGATTTGCTTTGTGACTTTGGACAAATCCCCACTTTTTATTGTGGCAGAACAAAATTCATATTTTGACAAAAGTTTTTTTAAATGTTTATTTATTTATTTTGAGAGAGAGAGACAGAGTGTGAGCAGGGGAGGGGCAGCGAGAGAGGGAGAGAGAATGCCAAGCAGGCTCCATGCTGTCAGCACAGAGTCTGATACCGGGTTTGATCCTGGTATCTCACGAACTGTGAGATTGTGACCTCAGCTGAAATTAAGAGTCGGACACTTAACCAGCTGAGCCACCTATGCACCCCTTGACAAAAGTTTATAGAGCTAAGCACTAAAGGAAAAACAAAACTTAATCACAGTTTTGATGAATACTTAGCTAGTTAAGTAGGTAAACAAAGATTCCTCCTTTAAGAAGTCTTCAAGAGTTGGTGATAATCTAGATCAGGGGTAGGTAAATTTTTTCTGTAAAAAGGCAGATGGTAAATCTTTAGTCTTTGTGAGCCATAGTCTCTGTTACAGATACCCAACTCTTGTAGCATGAAAGCAGCCTAACATAATATATAAATGAACAAGCAGTTTTAACATCTGTATTCTAACAAAATTTTATTTGCAAACATAAATAGTGGTCCAGATCTGGCCAAAGGGCCATACTTTGGTGACCCCCAAATTAAATTCTGCTTGTAGAAAACTTTGGTGACATATAACACATGAAGTTAGTACCCATTGGGAACTCTTTCTGGGTTGCCAACAGTCATGGTAACAACAGTGATACATGTTGCAATTTTATGAAGGTTCCTGGAAGAAAAGGAAGTTATACCCACAGAGTTAAGTCTGTTGTGTTTGTAGTGAGGAGACAGAGGCAAGAAGGACTCAGCAACTTTGTTATCCACTACTCCCTTCATGCTCTGAATAAATCTTATTCTTCCCCTTATTCCTTCTTTTGCTTCCTTTGTGTCTTTCATCTAAAAGATATCTCTAAAGGAATTAATAAATGCTGTATGAAAATTTTGTAAAAATATGTCTCCACAGTAGCTTTGATTTGTAGTATGGGATGAAAGTGAGTCTGAATTAAATGTCAAACTATATATTTTTTTTCCTCAGCTTTTAGAATGATTCCATACCCTTTAGAGAAAGGCCATCTATTTTACCCTTATCCCAGCTGCACAGAGACTGCTGATAGAGAGCTATTACCTAGTAAGTAAATATTCTAGTTTTCCTAAACTTAAAAGTAGTTGTGAGATTGTTTTTCATAGTATTTTCTCATGATAAAAGTGCCTTTGGTTGAAATTCAGGATACTGTTTAAAATACTATTTTAGCCATTTCTTAGATGTGGTTGCAAAATTCAGTTCATTCCCATGTATTTTGGGGGTAAAATTCTGTGTTAGATGTGATAACACAAAAACTGAAGATATTTAAAAGAACAGTCAACTAATAAGCATTTAAAGAAGAAATAATACCATTCAGTCACAAACTCTTTTCAGAAAATAAAGGAGGAGGGAACACTGCTCAGCTTATTCTGCGAGACCAGTATGACCCTGATACCAAAACCAAAGACATTACAAGAAAAGAAAACTATAGAACAATATCCCTCATGAATACAGATACAAACATGTTCAACAAATATTAGCAAACTGAATCCAGCCACATATAAAAAGGATTATACTCCATGACCAAGTGGGATTTACCTCACAAATGCAAGTGGTTTAACATTTGAAAAGGCAATGCATCATGTTATTAGAATAAATGACAGTGGATACAGAGAAAGGGTCTGATAAAAATCCAACGCCCATTCATGATAAAAATTTTGAAAAAATTAGGAATAAAAGAGAATTTCCTCAACCTGATAAAGAGCATCTACAAAAACCCCACAACTGACATCATACTTAAGTGGTGCAAGACTGAATGCTTTCTCCCTAAGTTAGGAATAAGGCAAGGATGTCTGCCCCTCCCACTTCCCTTCAGCATTGTACTAGGGGTCCTAGTCAGTGCAATCAAGCAAGAAAAATAAATAAAAGGCATTCATATTGGAAAGGAAGAAGAAAAACAATCTTTATTCATAGATGACATCATCGTCTATGTAGGAAATCCTAAGAAATTCATAAAAATACTATTAGAACTAATAAGTTCAGCAAAGTTGCAGGATATAATATCAGAATATAAAACTCAGTTGCATATTTAAATACTGGCAGTGAATAAGCAATCCAGAAATGAAATTTAGAAAACATTTCTAATCATAGTGGCATCAAAAAGAAGAAACAATTTAGGAATAATTTGATGAAAGAAGTGCAAAGCTTGTATACTAAAAAAAAAAACTACATAATTTGCTGAGAGAAATTAAAGACAAATCTAAGTAAATGGAGAGGCGTTCCATGTTTATTGATTGGAAGACTCGATATTATTTATATGACAGTTCTCTCCAAATTGATCTATAGATTCAATACAATCCCTATCAAAATTCCAGGAGAGATTTTTGCAGAAATTGACAAGCTGATCCCAAAATTTATATGGGAAGGTAAAAGACTCAGAATTGTCAAAACAGTCTTTACAAAGAATGAAATTGGAGAGACTACACTTTGCAGTTTTAAGAAGAGCAGTCATAGACTTAGGAAGAGAACCAGAAATATATAGGGTTATGATTGCTGAAAGTCCCACTGAGTCCCTGCTTTCAGGAAGCCAAACTTCTCAAAAGAATGGTCTATATTCATTTGTCTGAGTTGCACTTTTTTTCTGTGAACTGGTAAATTTCTGTTTAACTTTTCTTTTTATGATTTAACCAATAAATAAGCATGCTGAAGGGTGTAAACACTAGCACCATGTTTCCTTATGTGATATAAACCTGTGCCATAGTTTTTACAGATCTGGGGCTGTTAGAGCTCAAGTCTAACGAGGAAAGTTGCAATTTTACAAACGCCAAATTTAGGGAACTGAAAAGTTCAAACAAATAGATGAAAATTTAGGAGAGATTATGGAAGTTGAGTATGCTGATATTTTTCTCCCAGGGTCTTTTATTTTCTTCCGTCCTCTGAGATAATTTACCTGTCTTTTCTTTGAACTCTCAAAGTATTTTGTGAACTTCTTAACCTCCCCCTTCTAGATTGTAAACTTGAAGGCCAGGATTCTCTTTATCATCTCTTTGGGTATTTCTATAATGTTCATCGTGAAAATTGTGTAAATATTTTAATTAGTCAAATTTGTTAATGCATTCTTATAAACATGCTAAGTATATTGTAAGCACTCAACAAAAATATTAAATATTAGCACGTTTTCCTCTTTATCCTACTCCAAACTCCTGAACTGCTTACGAGTTAATACAAAGACTGATAAACAATGTGTTAAGTGCTGTGTGTATGGAATAGATTTTAAGGAAGCTGGAATGGGGAGTGCCTATCTCTCTAAGGTCAGGGATGATTCCTAAATCTGACTTGAATGACTTGAAGAATGGTAAATCCAACATACAGCACAAGGAGCAAGTTTGGGAACAGGAGTCGGGAAAGTAAATAAATTCGGGCTTTGAATATGTTGTATGTGTAATCTTTCACCCATGCCCACACACACGTGTGTGTGCATATGTGTATGCATGCTTAAATATCTTATTACATAATCTGTTTCACACACACATTATATATATACATATTATTTATATTTCTAAATAATATATGGTTCCAAGATATGTTTATAAGAAATATACATATAGTAAATATATATATATTATATAAATAGTAAATGTTGTAAGTATTCTTTAGATAAAAGTAATACAGAGCTGTTTTAAACTTAAAGGGAATTTGTTGGAAGACTGGATTATCTCAAAGAATCCCAAGGCAGCAATTACAGTTGGACCTCAGAAGGGACTAGAACCAGAAACTAGAAGGATATAAAGATTTCCAGGAGTCAGTTATCTGTATATCTTTATCTCAGGCTGCTTTTTTCAGGCTCTCCTATTCTCGCTTTTCTTTTTTTTCCTTCCCCAGTGCCATCTCCTTTTTGTATGAGCTCTCCTTTCTGCTTCTCTCAGTGTGTCTGCTTCATTTTTATATCTTTCTCTTTGTAGTTTGGCTTTCCCTTCTTAGACACTCATGTAGCCAAACTTGATGCCCCTACATCGCTCTAGTTTACATGTCATCAGTTCAGGCAAATAGTACAGTATGAATAATAACTCAATCCTGCTTGTAAAACTTCTGGGAGACAGAATCAGATGCTGACAGAATCAGAATCCATGTGTCCATTCCTGGTTCATTTAGCTGTGGGCTAGGGACAGGGTCAGGTTGTGTAAACAAAATTGCCAGGGGTTCTGATACCTCTTTCTCTTGACATCTCTCTACCTCACCAAACCAACTTGGTAGTCATCATTTTCTAGCTATGAATGAGATCACTAAGGGAAACTGTAGAGTGAGAAGTAAGCTAAGAGCAGAACCATGGGGGCACAAAAATGTTGAAGGAATGGGTGGCTGATAAGGAGTCTGGAAGATTCAGTGAAGTAGTGGTCAGGGACAGGACAAGAACCAGAACTAGATAGGCTAGGAACTAAAAAGAGGGGAAAAAATCCAAGTGAGGAGGAGCATCTGATACCAAGGAAGGTGATTACTGAGAAGAATCCATTGACTTCAGCAGTTAGAATGTCATTAGTGAGAGAAATTTTATTTTCTTTCCTAGGATGGTGCTGGTAGTAGTTGCTCTTGTTGTTTTCCATTTTAACAGAAATAAGGCAAAAGAATAAATCTTTGATTATGGAACATCAATATGCAAGAGTATATTATATTAGTTAATACATTTAGCCTAAAATACCCCTCCCCAAAATTATAAAGGTTGCCTGATATAAGGCCAATTTTACATAGTAATATGAATAAAGTCAGGGTTTTTTGCACGTATTGCCAGAGTCCCAGCTTATAAGAACAGAGAGTTTGCTTTTTGGCAGGCCTTTATTATTTCTAGGGTACTTAGACATTTGCAAATTCCAGGAGGTAGGAGAAGAGGGATATGCTGGGGTCTTTGTTTGATTATACTGTTTGTTCTGAGAATATTTGTCTGTGTCTGACTGTGGTAGAATGAACAAATTTTTAATAATGTGGAGTTCTAATACCCAGGAGTACTTAATGTTTTTTTGTTTTCAATTCTCCTTCAACCTTGATATGACTTACAACATTCTGGAATTTGCTTATGAACCTCATAAGCTCAGACTTGAACTATTCCCTTAGTTCACATAGCTATTTAGTTGTCTTTTATGCCTCCTGATAAATTTTTCTCTACAAGCCAGTGATGAAATTTGAACTTTACTTCCAAGGGAGTGTTTCTGTACTAGTCATCCATTATATTGATGTATTAGCCAAACATTGACTGACAAGTGAATCTACAGAAAGCAATCCAAAAAGAAAAACTTAAGTCTCTCCTATAGTATAAAAATTTCATATTTTAGGAGATTATCTTACTAAAGCTATATAGTTTTCTGCCTTATAAAGTGGAAATAATATCTATCTCTTAGGGAAATTGGGAAAAAAATCAAACTAATGTAAATTAAAGCACTTTGTGAGCCATAAAATGCCATACAGTTTGATTAACTTTATTAATGTTGCCATCTGTCATATAATAAGAGTATTAGTGACCATTGGTATATTTAAGTGTTCCCTGTCTTTGCAAGTACGATGGTTTGCCTCTCTTGGTTTGCTGGAAGAAGTTGTCTTCTCATGGCTGAGGGACAGGGCAAAAGGGACTGCTGGTTTTTTGGGTGCTGAAAGTTCAATGTTGTCCGTAGCTTCTAATGTTTCTAACGTTTTTAAAAAGTTCAGATTTGGTGTGTTTCTACTTTAAAAGTGATTCAAGCCTCTGGAAATTTTCTGGATTTTTAATGAGTTTGGTTTTTGGCATATTCTTTCAGAGTATAGTATAAGACATAAAAAATATGGCTACCAAAGGAAACTTAGGTGTAATCTTCTCTGTGAATCATTATGTTTAAAAAAGTGAAATTTATAGCTGACCTTGATTCAGCACTGAATTAGTCATCCCTTACTTATGTAGGATATTACATCAGGAATTCCTGGGTTTGTGTCCAGCCCTGAGCAGTCAACTTACTGGACTAATGAAGTCCCAGAATAGCTCTCAGTTTAACAGACGTTTATTGAGCACCTACTATGTGCCAAGCATGGTAATACGCTCATCAGCATTGGTATGCAGGTATTTTCAATCAAATTTCAAATAAGATATAAATGCTTGAATACTGTTAGTAATGGAATATCCAGTCTTTAGAAAAATAATCCCTGATTTAATGTGTGAATGTGGTAAAAGAAGACAGGGTACGTGGTTTATGATCAGAATCCTAGGGCTTTGGTGTTCTAGTTCAGGTTTTATAGTGCTCTATGAAATGCTACAGATAGAACATTTATTAATAACTGGGTAAAATTGTGGTTCTGGGAAATCTGCAACCACACATCTGTCTCGATTCTGTACTTGTCTCTGAGCTCCTAAAGAACAAGAATTATAACAACTCACATTTAGTAAGGACTTACAGTATTCATCATAACAACTCCATAGCAACTATGAGAGGGTTTAGCAACTTATTCAAGATCACACAGCTAATAAGTGACAAAGCTCTTTTTCAAAAGCACCTCAGCATGACTTTACAATTAATGTTCTTTCCCACGATGCCATCCTATTCTTAGTCCGCAGCACAGTCATCTGGCTCCGTAGATAGGCTGTTGATGCTGGAATAAATAATGAATAACTCTCTTCTATCTTGCTATCCCGAGATGCCTTGTTCTTTTTTAAAAAAAAAAAATGATTTTCCTTTTTAGTTTTAAAAAATAAACTTTGTTTGAAAATATTAAAACTGGCTTACACTGTATTCTTAAATAAAATCCATTTCAACCTTTTCTCCCTTGCAGCCTTTCATCATGTTTCTGTTTACCCAAAGAAGGAGCTTCCTTTTTTCATCCATTTCACAGCAGGACTGTGTTCTTCTACAGCAATGATAGCTCTTCTCACACACCAGTTTCCTGAAATCATGGGTGTTTTTGCTAAAGCTGTAAGTATGATCTCAAGGACTTGTGTAGAGTATTTGTAAAACACACAAGAAACCATCTCTGATCTGTTTGTGCTAAGCCAGTTGATCAGTGGAAGATGTTTGTTATAGTAAATTACAGGAACTGATTTGTAAAGTTGCTGCCATAAATATGTCAAACATAAGTTTCTTGGTGACTTGAGCTATATTTTTGTTGCTTAAAAATTTAAAGACTACAATGGTGTAACATTATACAGTTGGTCTTTGTAGATCACTTTTGGTGGTAAACACAGCACTTGTTACTAGCTGAGGAATAATCCAACTCTTTTAAATGCTTTCTTTTTGGCATTTAAAAAAATTCCCTATTTTGTAAACAAATTTTGATTTTTCCATTTAAATGAAATCATCAGTTGTAAGGTTTGCTGATGGAGAATAAGTAGGTAAGATGGTACAGATGCGACATTTGCCCTGAGTACAGAATACGCTTCTTTACTCAAAGCTTCTCCCTGTTGTATCTTCACGTTCCTATTGACTTTCCCCAATCTTGGGTGTAAAACCATGTATAGACCTTTAGTTTCATTTTTGTCCTTCAATTTTGAACTACTTCCCCATTTCCTGACCCAGGTCCAGAAAGTACTTGATATTAGAGAGAGTATCCCATGATTATTTACTCTTCTACATAAAGTTAGTAATTAGTGTCACTGGCTTAAAGTAAAATTACCAAAGATAAGTCGCTTTAAGTCTCCGAGCCTTTAAAAAAATGTGTCTTTCTTGTACATCTTGGGATTTTTACCAGGTAATAATAGTTCAAACCCAAAAGGAAAATGCTAATTCATTCTAGTCCCGGATCAAAAAGCATTGAGAACTGTAGAAACACTGGCCCTTACTCGGTAATGTAATTTCTATATTTTTCTCTATATGCCTCCATTTTGACTCTCTGTTTCCTCACAATTTCTTTTTCTGCCTTAAGAACAGTTTATTTTGTGCCTTAAAGATCAGTTGGTTTTCTTTTGGCACCAGTAGTAAAAGCACTGGTTTCCCTTTTTCCCTGAAGGTCAACTGTATAATGTGTTAACTTGCCACTGGCTGTAGGCCTAGGAGTCTGCGACTGCACTTGATTCTGGGTCAGTCTTCAAGGGGAATGACTTCCCACTGTTGTTCAGGGAGTATAGATATTTGGGTTGGAAACGGACTATTTCCTTTTAGTGTAAAAGGGAAGTGTAGTGATCATACCATAACTGTTATTCGCAGTGGTGCTGCCTAGGGAGTGAGTGCATCTCAAACTGAAATGACCTTACTGTGTAATCTGGCATGGAAAAAGTTGACTAGAAAAGGAATCCTGTCCATTTAACAACTGGAAAAATATATGCAGCTGTGTATTTGAGATCACAGGCGAGCAGTGGAAGACTCCTTGGGTTTCTCTCAGGGCAGTGGGGAAAAGATAAAATTGAGTGAGGAGCAAGATCTAGAATCTGGAATCGATAGGTAGCAATTGTTAGTAGTATACTTCCAGCTAAAAATAATGTGGAGTGTACTCACTATCTGTTCTGTCCATTCATGTTAGTATATAGTGTCTGTCTTTACCTGAGACATTGCTGATGGCACTGGAAGAGCCTTTAAGATTACATAGCACAAGCTCCTTAGCACTCTTCTAGAAGAGTCTGAGAATGAATAATTATATATTTTAAAGTGGACACTTTTTTTTAGACCAAAAGTTATTAATTTACTGTGATTCTAGTTAGTGAACAATAAACAGGCATTTATTTACTATCTTTTGATATTTGTATGGTTGGTGGTATATAGTGAAAAATGTGCCTCACAGCAAACTTTTATAGCCACATTTTATCCTCTGGCCTTTACATGCACATTTTAAGTTCCTAAAAGCTAACTATTTACTGAAAGTACCTGGAAATCAATATTTGGTATGCTGCAGTATCAAAGTCAGGTTTCATTGAAGACTTTATGGAAAATTATTACATAAGGGCCATCCCCATCTTATGAACACAACGTATAAATGCCTAACAGCCAACCAGCCCGCAACGGAGCTGGAGGCTCAAATTCTACTTCTTCACCTCTTAATATAGTGTGGTCTATAGAGTAGGAATGTCACCATCACCCAGCATGGTCTATGTGGTAGGAACATCACCATCACCCAGGAGCTTGTTAGAAAGACATAGCCTCAGGCACCACTCCACACCTCCTGAATCTGCTTTTTAACATGACCCCCAGGTGATCCTATATGCACATTTAAAATCTAAGAAGCCCTGCTCTCCTCTACCCCCATAGGAGGAACGTAGATTGCCTGGATAGTGCCACTTTTTTGAGGTAGACAAGGGGCAGCATTGCAGAATGGTGATGAGCATAGGTTCTGGAGCCAAACTGCTTTGCTTTGAGTTCCAGCCCTGACATTTACTGTCTGTGCAGCTTCAGATAAGTTACTTAACCATTTCTCCCCCTCATCATGAAATGGGAGTGGTACTACCTCATGGGTTTTTGTGAGGGTTAAATGAGTTTAAAATATGTCAGGTGTTTAGACTCACGTCTGTCCATAGTAGAAACTAGGGGAGTGTTACTGTTGTTGTCACCCGTCATGGTCATCATTATCACCAAAGTGCAGCTGTAGTGAAGAATACTACCCCCTTCACGCTGCAGGAGCCATGTCCCAATAGTACATTCAAAATGTGTTTCCCACAGAAATTGTAGTATAAATGGTGGTTACGTGTCATTTAAAAAAGACTGTCAGTACCGTACTGCTGGTACACTATGTGTATTTGTACCACCAAAAGGGGAGAAATGTTTCAGATTCTAGGAGCTGGCAAACTGCCTCGTAGAACAGAAACTATTGGTAAATTGCAAACTGCCTATGTTAGGGTTTTCAATTAAGTCATATATTTGATAGCCAAATACAGTGGAACTCAATCTATTTAGGAAGGCAAAACAACTTAAGAAAATTTCCTAAATTTCTTCCATTGTTGTCATGGTCCCCTCCTCATCTAATATATATTTTTGTTTTAGCTCACATGCTAATTTACTTTGAATTTGTTAAAATACATTTGTTACAAAAATTGCTTTTTTTGTGAAGCAAGGCACTACGGATTAATGATTTTTAATAACCCCACTGTACATCAGATTGAGATAAATGGAAGGGAATGAACTAGAATGGTTAGTGGTTTTAGTGCCTGGTTGTTGTTGTTTTGTTTTTTGTTTTTTGTTTTTTGTTTTGCATGGTATAAAGCTATATGGAATAAGACTTCAGTGTCAGCAAGTTAGGACTTTTTTCTTGTTTTTTTTTCCTGGCTGAGATGAAAACCAAGCCTGACATTCGACATAGAGCAATAATAATAAAAAAAAATGCGTAAGTCCCTGGAGATGTGGAATGTGCTGATATCAGAGCCGATATTCTCCAAGGCCAGAATTCCTGAAAAAGGAAAAATTGCTTTTAAGTGGTAGGTCATTTTCTCACCTGCTTTGAAGCCTGCTGGGTTAAATATGAGAGTTCAAAGTAAGGGTAGCCAGCAAACCAAATGAACTGGAATCTGATTCTGCTTATCTGAAAGGAGCTTCTTTATTTAAGAGCAGCACTGCCCTCTCCTTAGAGAACCAATCTTCGTCTACTCTGGCCCCTTTCATTTCTCTCTTGCAAGAAAAGCTTTCTTCTTAGTAAGCCTTGGGAGGGCGTTATCACAGCAGTGAAGACTAAAGATGGTCTTTGGGGATTTCACTAACTTGCTGATGAATTCAGGCTTGTGGCATGTGACTTTAGTACTTTGAATTCAGAAGTGTGTTTGAATATAAAAATCCTTAGTTGGGTTTTAACTAAATAGGATAGCCTTTGCAACTTGGCAGAAAAAGGTGTTAGTGGGTAAAGACAGGAATAAAAAAGATTCCCAAATAAATTGTTTGTTTCACTAAAGCAAAGCTCTGTTGAAATCTGTTTCACTGAACACATATTGTAGCTGTGCTGAGGTGGGAATGGGCCCTGTTTCCACATATTTTTACTAATCTTTATGTGGGAAAATGTGGTTGGACATGCCAGTGATGAATTTCTGAGCAACTCATAATTGGCTGGCTCCACTGTAACTAGGGCCTAACAATCTGCTTGATTAATTCTTTAAGGACTACATTAGCCAAGTTGCATGATTTCCAAAGATATAGAAGGTCAGATGTTATACTAACAAAAGACCTTTCTACAGAATGTCTCACTGGGATTTCTTCAGCCCCTTCCCAAAAATAATTAATATTTTTCTCCCCAAATTACATTTTTAAGAATAATAAGCAGAAATAAATGGCCAAGTGTGTTTTACTGAATAGTGATCAAAACTTTTGAGGTTTGTACACTATTCTCATGATTTTTTCCAGGGCAAAGATCATCCTCGTAACTAGGGAAGTTGGTAGATAATTATAACTTTATATTGAGAAACATACTGGTAGAAAAAAATATATTATTTTTAAAGGTTCCTAATTTTCCATTGTCATAACAAGGGATATGAAATCTGTTCATAGGTGAAAGTAATTTTTTATATTCTCCATCTGACTTCATTCATAATGAAAACCTATGATAGTTACATCCCTCTTTCTTAAATAGGGTCACATTCAGAAATTCAACCGACAAGGAAAATAAGTCTCTTTACTTTGTTTGAAAATGGATTATTTTTCAAAGCTTTGAGACTTCTTTGGTTCCTAAGAACTGACATAGCTTTTAAAACATTTTTGAATTGTAACCAAGCTTATATTCGCATAAAATATTGTTCTGTAACCATGCTATTTCTACAGTAATATATCTGAGGTATTTCCCAGAGATTATACTGATAATAAAGGAGCCCATTGTGTGACAGGTCAAAAAATGTTAAATGTTTATATTTTTGTTTCTTTGCTAGTGCCACTGAAGTCTTTATTTGGGCAATCTAGCATGTTCCAATTTTGATTTTCTTAATAAATAGGGGTATTTCTAGCAAGAGAAAAGATGTTCTCTACTTCCACTAAGGGCATTTCTCATGCTTCATTCTCATTGTTCCCCTTCAAAAAGAACCAGACTGAGAAGTTTGTGAAATCGCTGATGTTCTTCTTTATCCATATTTTCTGAGTACTAAATTCTTCTTTTCAAAGGCAGGAAAAAAAAGAATAAAAGTTAATGTACTTTTTTTTAAATGCTTATTTATTTTTGAGAGAGAGAGAGACAGAGCGTGAGTGGGGGAGGGACAGAGAGGGAGACACAGAATCTGAAGCAGGTTCCAGGCTCTGAGCTGTCATCATAGAGCCCAACGCGGGGCTTGAACTCACAAACCGCAAGATCATTACCTGAGCCAAAGTTGGATGCCCAACCAACTGAACTACCCAGGTGCCCTGGCAATGTACTTTTTAATGCATGTCTGTATTCCTTCTCCAGGGTTTAATTCAGTTTTGAAGTTTATGGAAAGCACTCTCTTTCCCAATTAACATGTGCGTGTCAAGTATGAAGTTCACAAAAGCTCACCCTGAATTTATTTGGCAGTATATTTAATCATCCTTTCCCCCTCAAAGTGAACATCTCAATGCCAAAGTTTAGAACATCCTGTCACTAACTGCTGCTGATCTATTGATTGCTTAATCATTAGCACTTGGGGCAAAGTGGACTGCATAACAGTTTTTGGAAGAGCTGCGCTTAGATATTGATGTAAATTGCTCACTCCAAACCCATTACATGAGTGATATTAAAATTCATGTTAGGAAACCTACTGATTTTTCTTTCAGAAAACATCTTTGTTTTTTGCAGACCCAGCATAGTCCTCTAAATGGAGAGAATAATGGGAATGCAGAATAAAATTATAATCTTGAGGAATAGTTTTTATTGGCTTGTTTCTTGAGTTGAACTTTGCTCCTTCTCCCACCAATCAAATTACTAATACTCAAAGGAAATAAATTTGTACTACTACTTAATATATTATGATTTTAAACCAGGAGAATTTAGATTTCTGTTAGTTATTATCTCTTCTCTCAATAGTGTGTACATATATTCTCATTTATTCTTACCTGAGCCATTGCAAGACAGACTGTGGTTTTCCAGCTTTACAGATGGGGAAGTTCGAGTCATTCAAGTTAAGCAATTTGCTTGAAATCATACAGTAGATAGCCCTTTAGTCATGATATATATGCTTGGTTTCAATAACATGTCAGTTCACGACTCACACCAAAGCAAATACAAAAGAATAAATTTCAAACTAAATATAGTAATGGTAACGGGATATAGAATGATAGAATGGTGATAGTAACGTGGTTTTGCTAGAGACGTCTTGCTATAGGAGATGAATTTGGAGGTTTGTTTTTTATCGCATTTTTTTAAATTTTATTTTTTATTTTTTAAAATTTACATCCAAATTAGCATATAATGAAACAGAGTTTTAAATGAAAAGGCTGATACTGGTTTTCAGAAAATAGAAAGGACACTTAGGTTGCAAAAATGCTTCCTGCAAAAATAAAAATATAAATATACAAACTGCCTGGGGAACTCTTCACTCTTCACAGTATTAGTTTATTTGATGAACTCTGATGCTTTAAAATAAAGAATGCCCATTTGCTTTTCTGTCTTCAAACTGGTTCATTTTCATTTCATTCCTTTTCTTGCTAGTAAGTCACTTAAGAAAGAAGAACACTGTTTGGTTATTTACATCACATACTCAGACAACTGTATAAAGAACTTAAGTCTTTCTAACTTTTGGAAATGTGCAGTAATACTAAAGAAACAGTAGATGCTGGTTTGTAATGATTCAGAGGGAATTTGACTCTCTGAAATGGTAAAAAAAAAAAAAGTTTTAATACAAAGTACAAATGTATACGCTATGTTTCAATATCACTCTTCTTTCAAAATCAAAGGGTAAGTTTGTGAAGAATTAGGGAGGGAAGTTTAACTGAGCAGAATAAACTTTTGGTCTAAAATTTAACTTGTGGGTATTTTTTGGCTAACATGGGGATTTTAGATAGTAAAGGTACTTCTAGGAGCTGTTATCAATAGGTAGGGAACTTGGGAGGTGTCTGGGTGGCTCAGTTGGTTAAGCATGAAACTATGGCTCAGAAACTATGTGCTGACAGCTCAGAGCCTGGAGCCTGCTTCGGATTCTGTGCCTCCCTCTGTCTCTGTTTCTCCCCTGCTTGCACTCTGTCTGTATGTCTCTCTCTCTCAAGAATAAATAAAGATTAAAAAAACATATAAAAATAAATAGGGAACTTGGGTGTGTTCTTTAATGCTGATAAGGCCTCAATACAAGATTGGGTGTTAATGGTGCTCTTTCCAAATTAGAGGAAAAAATAAAATTATCTGCCTTAGTTCTATAGTGGCATTAGATTGAAGCCAGCCTCAAGAAAAGAAATTATTTTGGCTTTAGGTGATGCTCAACAAAATTAAGAGAACTGATATTCAGAGAGTTCAGACCACATAATTACTCTCTCAATCTCATCCTGTAATTTCAGGCATTCTGAAAATGAAATGTATATGTGTTATTCAAAGTGTCGAAAAGGCTATATTCTTATTGAGTACTTGTATATTACCAATAGGATATACAGAGAGAGAAGCAGTTTGGGGAAGAATTTAAAAGGGAGCATATTCTCACACCCTTTGGTAGGAACACGCCAGCTCTTGTTTTCATGTGTTCAATATGCCAGAGTCCCAGTTTCTTTCTGAAGCCAGAGTTCAAGCTTTTATGCCCAGGTAGCAGGAGCTTTACAATTAAATTTTAATCCCTTAGTGTTTGTTAGACTCTTATCTAGACTATAGCGACGACTATTCTTGGCAAGCAAAGACATTGCTGTTTTTCCTTCAGTCACAATGAGATAGAAAAATGTTCTCTGGCTGGGGTGTAGATGAAGGCACTTTACTAATCTTATGCATAATTCATCTTTGGTTGCTGAGGTACTCAGAGTTGAAACTTTGCCCTCTGATAAAATTCAGCTGGATTTTTTATTTACTTGACTCTGATCCCTTTGGATTTAGCCCTTTATGGGAGCCTAGGGATTGTAATTCAGCTAAGTCCTAGCTGTGTAGACTTTTCTTATTAATTTGCTCTTGCTGTATTTTAGCTATTGTTAAGACCGCCTTTAACAACAACAGCAACAACAGCTGTACTAAGAACATGCAGTTCAGAGTCCTGGATACTCTGAGAAGATTCTTCTTTCAGTATTGGCTTATTGACTGGAAGGACTCCAATAGGGCTCATCTTAGTTTGTTTTCAAAGTTTAGTTTTTAAAGAGCCTCAGCATTTAAAAACATGCTAACTGTTGTCCTATAACATGCTATAGTATGGTAGTGATTATTCTGTACTGTACTCCCAAGTTTTCCACATTCAACTTCATTATTTTAAGATGTTACTACTAATGAACTTGTTTCTTCCTTCATTCAGTGAACAAGTGTGTTATCAGGTACCTTTATGAAATGTAAAACACAACTTGTTCACAAGTAACTCGTAGTCTAGCCGTAGGGGGTTTGAGACCGGCAAGGGATGCATTCGTGTAAGACAGAGGCTGCTGCCACGGCGATAGATTAGCTCACCCTTGCGTGTTTATTCATCTGACTGGAAGTGGCTGAGGAATTATTTTCACGTGCCTCACATAAGATGTAGTGACCTAAAAAGTCATTTGAGACTCAGAGAGGAGTTTTCCCTTTAGATCTAGGCTTTGTTTAGTCAGGGGTCCTTTCAGTCAAACAAGGCAGATAAGGGAGTCTCTATTTTATTCTCTTTCAAACAGGAGACACATAGGACTTTCATCTTTACACCTAACTGATGAAGTTCATGTCTTTATAAACTGTGGTACTCATTATGTCTATCTGAATAGTTTAAACTTCATCAAAAAGTGAAGTGCTCCACAATTCAAAATTGAAATAAGAAAGGTCTTGCCTCAAGAGTCACATAGTAGTCGCCATAGTAGCATAAGACAGAGGCCTCTCTCACACTTACACTTCCATCGTCCTCTTTTATAACCTCTCATTGCTAATAATGATAGACTGATAAGGGTTAAAGGCCATTCTGGTTTAGAATATGAAACAGTATGATGTCATTGTGAAGCAGAATGGGAGAACAAGAGTTAGGACTAAAATTAGTTGGGTCTGTGGCCATGTGGGAAAGATGGGAAAGACCCACTCCAAATTTCCCAGAGCCTACCGTTAATGTTAAAGCTGCATCCTGCAGTGACTGATTCTGAACATAGGCACATGTTAATTTTAAAAAATCATAAAAGGATATTGGGGTAGGCACTGAAATAAGGTTCCAGAATTCCCCAAGCTGAATTTTGCCAATCAATTCTGCATCCTGACAATTCTGTCTTTTTATAAGGAGAGCCACCAAGATTTTCCAAGTAACTAAAAAATATTTCCAATCTTCATTGGGCTCAATCAAATATATGTGCTGGCTAGGTCATTAGGGATGACCTTGGAATACATATTTCAGAATAGGCACAGGGGAGCTGTGCCTTGGGGAGCTTATACTAATTAGGCGTGTAATCAATAAATAGGATAATATGATGGAAGTATATGGAGTGGAAGAGTAGGCCTAAGGTTGTACTAGGGGTCAAAGAATATACTGATTTAACTCAGTGTGGCAGCAGAAGAAAGGAAGTGGGATGATTTGAACAATGACTTAGAGGCAGAAGACTGCAGATCAGGCTTTGGAATTTACTGGTGACTGTTCTCTAAGAGTCCATCTGAGCTTGCTCTATCTGATGGAATAAGTAGAAATTATTAGTGTTTGGGTAGGTTAACAGAAAATGTATCTCTGGATAGTGAGTTAGATGCATGACAGGATCTTCCAGTTCAGAAGTCTGATTTGTAACATGCTAATAAGGAGTCACATTCATATTTCTGGGTTGTAAGGAGCCCACTCTCATCCATTCACCTGTGTTCTCGTTTATCCTAGACCGTGTCTGCTAATGCTGGGTCTCTAGAGAAAGAGTTAAGTCGACTCCAGGCCCCCTGAGTTCCTACCGCCACCAATTCCCTTAGGACTTGGACAAAGATAATGAATAGAGTTACTTAAAAAAATTTTTTTAACTTTGATCTTTCAGATGGCATTGAGAGTAACCGTATCTTTTGTTTGGTGTCAAACTCCCTATTGAATTATTTTTTTTAACGTTTATTTTTATTTTTGAGAGAGAGAGAGAGACAGAGTGGGAGTGGGGGAGGGGCAGAGAGAGAGGGAGATACAGAATCCAAAGGAGGCTCCAGGCTCCGAGCTGTCAGCACAGAGCCCGAAACAGGGCTCAAACTCACAGACCATGAGATCATGACCTGAGCTGAAGTTGGACTCTTAACTGACTGAGCCACCCAAGTGCCTTGAATTATTATTTTTTTAATTGCTTTTGAGCAATAACTTTTTCTTTGGTTGCTTAACCGGTCGTACAAGTTAAGACTTCTATCTCTATGTCTATTTTATAATAGCTGCCCTGAGAGAGCAGATGAAAAATAATAAGTCAGTTAGATATTTTATGAGTACTGAAATCCCTTCCATTCAGAAATGTAAATAAAATAAGCAGCATGAGCAATCAGCTTATGGCAGATTCCGTGGGTTTATGTTACATAGGGAAATTATAGTGCAACCTGAAACACACTTCTTAATGAATTCATAGTGGTGTCACAGTTGAATGAAACCCTTGAGCTTTTTTCTGTCGTGAAGGGTTTCAGAAATCACTTTTTATAAATTGCCTAGGGTAGGAGGAAAAAACTAAGATGATACCAAAAAATGCCATCACTGTTAAGTGGCTGCCTCCCAGCACCAAATTGTGCCAGTTAAGTAAAGCAAAAACATAGGATACTGCTCACCTGTGGGCTTATTCAGTGTATGTGTATGTGTACATACATGTGCGTGTGTATTCTAATGCAGCTGACCCTTGAACAACACAGGAGTTATGGGCACTGACCTGCTGTGCAGTCGAAAATCCATCTTTTGATTCTCCAAAAACTTACTGTTTACCGGAACCCACATCAATAACATAAATGGGGGTGGCTTGGGTGGCTCAGTTGGTTGAGCATCCGACTTTGGCTCAGGTCGTGATCTCACGGTTCGTGAGTTTGAGCCCCATATCAGACTCTCTGCTGTCAGCACGGAGCCCACTTTGGCTCCTCTGTCTGCCCCTCCCCCTCTTGTGCGCGCGCGCGCTCTCTCTCTCTCTCAAAAATAAATAAACATTTAAAATATATATATATTAAAAAATAACAGTTAACACATATATTGTATATATATTCTGTATTCTTATAATTAAGAAAATCATAAGGTAGAAAAAAATACATTTACAGTACTGGACTGTATTTATTTTAAAAATCTGCGTATAACTGCACCCATGCAATTCAAACCAGTGTTGTTTCAAGGGTCAGCTTATTCTTTTTCTGAAAAAAACACAAGGAAAATGCTGTGGAAGGACAGGTTGCCCTTGTGATTTTTGTCCCCAGAAGTTGAGAAAGCTCAGTTAGGAAGTATGACAGGAGCTTGGTAAATAGCTCTGTTTTTACCTTCACAAATGCAAGAAGCCAGAGACCTAACTGAAAGTCAGGAAATTGGAATTTGTCTCTTGTCTGGCAGCCTCTTTATCTGGCAGCTTGTAGCACACAAGAACTATCTTCTCACTTATCAGTTAGCTGGTTTTGTAGTTCCTAAAGTTCTTTCTTCGCTCTCCTCCTATTTGCTGTGGCCTTGGAGGTGATGAATCCGCTAGCCACAAAAAGTCCAGTATGTCAAATGGGACATAGGGGCCAGTCAAGCTCTAAGGTTGGGAATGAAGGAAAGAAACACATATTTTTAATTTCATATTATTTCTTTTTTAAATTTTAATTTCTTAAGCATTTGGCTTGATTTATGTCAGATTCTGGGCTTGGAAGCCTACATGAATGCATCACAGTTCTGGATAGAATACTTCATGTCTCTTATTTAGCCTGGAATCTCAAATGGTAGTGAGTTGTAGTTAACACTTAGCATTTGTGAGGCTTTACAGTGGAGCTCTCTTTTCGTCCCTGTATGTGTAACAAACGGCCTCATCCTTGTGCTTTCCCGTAGGTACCCCCGTGTTTACTGACCTAGAGCAAGATGCTGTGTGGCCCTAAGGGGCTCTGCACCATCTGACAGTCTAGGCATATACCGCTAGCTCACATTATTTAAGCCCTTATCTCAGCATTCTGATTTCTCTGTAGTCCCCAGTGTATATAATATGTACTTGCTTGAAATTCCTTATATATTGCTTGCACATTCTTGCTTCTAAGTTTCAGCACATACCAGGGCCTTTGCTTTAGAACGCATTCTCTGACTGCCCTCCACCAGTCCATACCTTATCTTTTAAGACTCCAACTCAAAAGTGAGTCCTGGAGAAAGTCTGATTAATCTCTTCCACCTGATTGCTTTATTCGGAGACTTCTGTTTCTCGGCCCATTCCTCAGACTGGTTTTCCTTTGTGATTGTTGCTTGTGTACATTGTCACCCAAGGAGCATGATGATACTAGGAATGACGATTTTCCTCTGTCCTCTTGTCTTTGTTTAATACACACAAACATTTTGAAGGCCTGCTAACAGCCTGCTCAGTTTTCCCTGAGTTCTAGTCCACCTTCCATACCTTTTCCCTTGACATCAGAGCTAAATTCCTGGAGAAACAGGACACATTCAGGACTTGGCCTCCACCTCAGCATGTGTGTGGCAGCCTGCTGAATAGGTCCCTACAAATAGGAAGGATCTAACCCTTTGGTTTCAACGTCTCTGCATTCTACTCAGACGCCTTCATGAAGTAGATGTGGGATCAGAAATAGGTCTGGGGATGGGAGTAGGGAAATTTTTAATGAATGCTTTTTCCTTCCTTTTTACATAAGACCCATGAAGCTGCTGTCGTCAGCAGCTCACCCGACACTCTCCTGCTCTGCCTCTTTTCCAGAAGTCAGGGTTAGTTTAAGAAAAAGCCTCTTGCTAGAAGCCATGACCTCGTACTTTTATCCCCTCCATCTGGTGTGCGGCCTCATGGGGCTGTGCTGCTATGCAGGAGGTGAGCAGTGGAATTCTTTAGATGATGACTTCTGAGCCCACATGCGGAGGCAGTGGGGGTGGGGAGCAGGGAGAGCAGTGAGAGCCAAGATCGATGGACCAAAAAGTAAGGTTTGCTCTGGGACAGATCCTGACTATAGGTAGGCTTTTTCATGAGGTGTCCTTCCCCTAATTCAAGTGGGGGCCCGGGTCTATGATGGATGAACACTGTGTTCCTGCAGTTTTCCCTTCTGCCTTCACAGTTGGGGTGCGGGAGTGGGATAGGTAGGGTATGTGCAGGCTTATGCTGTTTCTGAAGGAATGCATTCCACGGTTGAACAGGGAAGGGTTCCCCTTGCACACATCCTCTCTTAGAGCTGCTTTGTCTCACTGTCTTGGACCCACACAGAAGTCCAGATTTTGAATGAGGGTGGGAGGAGGGGTTGAAAGGAGCAAAAGTTTTTGATCAAGTAAAAATCTGTTGTCTGCCTCATCTTGTAGGGGTTTCTCTGCAGGGTGGATTCTCCTTGCCTTGGTGTAGATAAATTACCTGTCTCAGCTAGAGGTCCCAGGACTTTTACCAGGCCATGAGTAGGCATCTGGCCTGGGGTAAGACATTTTTTTTTTTTAGCACTCTCATTCCCTGTTCTTACTTTCCTAGCCCAGGGGTTGACAGCCATTTAAAAACAGAGTGAGGGGCGCCTGGGTGGCGCAGTCGGTTGAGCGTCCGACTTCGGCCAGGTCACGATCTCGCGGTCCGTGAGTTCGAGCCCCGCGTCGGGCTCTGGGCTGATGGCTCGGAGCCTGGAGCCTGTTTCCGATTCTGTGTCTCCCTCTCTCTCTGCCCCTCCCCCGTTCATGCTCTGTCTCTCTCTGTCCCAAAAATAAATAAAAAAAACGTGGAAAAAAAAAAAATAAAAAAAAAAAAATAAATAAAAACAGAGTGAAATCTCAAAGGAAATTCTAATACATACATTAGAAGCCCAAAGCCTTAATAATTTCTTCTCATGGATTCTCAGGATTACTTGTATTCCGTGCACTTAGCATCACTTTAAAAGAAATAGATAAAATTAAAGCAAATGTTAAAAGTGTTAATCCGATGAAGAAAAAAAGGCATAGAAAGCTCTAGGAGGCAGAGTTGATTGAAGGTGGACTACTTGGCATAGTGATCATTTTGTGGTGGTGGAAATAGCGGCAGAAATGACCAAAAGGGGATGTGCTGATGTAGTTAGGGAAGCCCTAGGCTTTTCCTTTTGAAAATTCTGCTCAGATATACTCTCCTAGAATATTTTGTATCAATTTCTGTCCTAAAGGGGCTGGGACTCTGGACTCTGCAGCCTTGTGTATTGTCAGTCTTTGAGGAGAGCACACAGGGTTTGAAGTGAGAAGCCCTGGATTTGAGTTCTGTCTGAACCACTCAGTATCACATGACCTGGGACAAATCACTGAGCCTTTCTGAATAGTACCTGTGCAGTGAGAGTGTCTCCTGCCTCACAGGGAAAATTGGTGTGAAAATTAGTCTGCGTTAAAGCATTTTGTACCTGAAAAAGCTTCTTATGACATCATAATTATTCTCAGGGAAGCCCTACCTTGAGTTGTCAAAAAGGACAGCTGTGGATTAAACGGTCTTCCCATTTTCTTCACTCAGCTTAACGTTTCTGTTTGCTCAGGCCTGCTTAGAGGGGCTGGTAGTAGTGAAGTAAAGTCACCAGATTTCAGCTCCTTTTGGTCAAAGAAAGAGGACTTCCATGTCCGGCTGCTCCATGCATAGACTCATAGGCAGAATGGAAGTGAGCAAAGGGTAGTTCAGAGTCAGGGGGCCAAGGGGAGAATGCTTTCCTTGCTGTCTCTACTCCAGGATGACTGATACATCTTAAGTAAGTGGAAGAGCCACTAAGATGCTCAGGGATAATTTAAACCATGAATGGGAAGTGGAAAAATGTACTTGTAAACTCCCCCTCTCTTCAATCCCTTTGACCTTTGGGGTCAGGGGAAGGCATTTACTGATACCCCACTGACTATTACCTGAAACCTGCCAGTCACCCAACGAGAAGAGCAGCTTCTGGGAAAGCTCAGTTCACTGTAGCAACTGTGACATATTTACCTTAGTAAAGTCACTGCTTGCTCCTCTCCAGTGCCTCTCTCTTGTGGAGATTATCCCTGGAACCCAAAGCTATCCTGTTTTCTAACTTAATAGAAATTAAGAACGACAGGTCGTGGGCCACAGGCTTGGTGATTATACCCGGTGCAGTCCTGGAGGCTGTGTGCCATATCCGTAGCACACAGGGCACAAATTGCACTATCTCCAGCATGGTCTTAGCCATTGGGCTTGGGTGGTAGTATCTCCCCTCTCCATGCACTCTCTGCATCCTTTCCCTGCCACCTCGTGGGGGTACCAGTCACCAAACCACACAGCTGCTTGCATATTGAGAATGGACATGTTTAATGTTACTTGGTTACGGCTGAACCCCTGATAATGGCAGGAATTTTGAAGGATGTGATTGAAATCCAGTTGTTTGTTTTATTGTTAGGGACCGGGGACGACTAGAACTCTGCTGCAGCCTGAGAGAAGCTTGCGTGCGTGTCCACGCAAACACATATCACGCGTGCACGTACGCGTATCCTCATGGCTGTGCGCAGGCTCGCAGGGAGAGCAAGGAATGGAAAGGAAGCATCTCTTTCTTGTTTTCCAACATTGCTTCAAAGGTGCCCAACCCCCGTAGTAGCAGGCAGTTCCCAAGTGGAGGGAGGGGGCAGAGGCTTCCACCAAGGCCATCAATAACCAGGTGTGAGCTACAGGTCTCCGTGTAATGTGAAGCTCTCCCGTATTTCATTTCTGCACCCAGGGGGCGGCTCTGCAGGATTGCTTACGGAGAGCTCTGTGTCTGGCACCTCTCTCCACAAGGCCCAGGCGCCCAGGGTCCCACCGACCTGCCCAGGAATGCATCACATTATTCTCTGGTGCTGTAATTTGGCTGCAGGAGCTAGGCTGACGGCCTCCCAGGGATGAGAAACATACTCTCCCTGGCGTCCTCCCTTGGGTTTCTGCCCTGTGACCACTGAGGGTGTTTAAAAACCTCAGGCTGAGGGGGAAAAAAATCCCGATTAACTCTCATATATTAAACTGTGTAGAAACCAGTGTCCTGAGTGGGTCTGAGAATTTGGCAGAAGACTTAGTGGTTGGTGTTCTTGCTAAGGGAGGTGAGAAAAAGGAGAAGAGATTACCCTCTACAACAGGGAGGAAAAGAAATGAGGCCGTAAGTGGTCATGAGTCAGACCTACAAGACTTTTTGCAAACAGACGTTCAGGGCCAGGCAGTGTTTAATTTTTTAAAAAATAATCTGAAGTCCCTGATTTCATTTTCCAGCATCATTCTAAGAAAGCATAAGGGCGAGCACTACTATTCAAGGCTAGCAATAATAGCAGTTGGCTCTTATCTGCAGGCCTAGATTAAGGCTGGCATTCTTACTTCTACATGAGAAAAACTGGCCACGGGCTGTGCAGCTGAGGTACTTCAGTCACCTGCCTTCTCTAAAACAGTCTAAGATCTTTAAAGGATAGAGATTGTGTCTTTGACGTTAACTTTGTACCCAAATAGCACTTTCTGCAACGCATTCTACCTAAATGTTAAAAGTTAGAAGAAATGAGGACTGACAGGAAGGAGTGTCAGAGAGGGGCTAAGAGACCGCTGCTTGAGGCACAGAACTCTCCTGAGTAGAGGAGGGTCTGGAGAGGGGTTAGACGCTGTGAGTGGGTGGCAGCAGGACTAAATGGAGCCCTGACTGCACCAAATAAAGTTCTCCTTTTGCTGCTTGTTCCAAATAAATTAGTTTCTGTTTGTTTTATTGCAGAATAGACGCCAGTTGTCCAAAGCCAGTCACAATGCAGAGGCAAGCTAAGAAATACGAGGAAAAATTAATTGCTTGGCCATCATCCATCCCTTCTTGGGACCACAGTGCCTCTGTAGTGGGGCTCACATGGACCTCTTTTCTTTCGCTATCCACCCCACTATTCAAACTTTTCACTCTCTGGACAGCTTGCTTTTCTCTTAACCATTTATAGTAAATTACAAAACTTGGGTCTTTATGAACTAGAATTTGGAGCCCAGGGGAAGCCCAGAGCAGTACGAGATGCCAGAAGAGGCTCAACTTCCTTCATAGGGTAAGAACTGAAAAGGAATAGGTGACAGCACAGGCAGATTGAACTTGGGTTGAAGTCCCAGGAAGGCCTAGCTGTCATTTATGTGGTTACCTGGGCATTCTTGTGAGAGCAGGGGCTGACTGGGACCTGAGGCTCTACCCAAACACCCTGATGTAAATTCCTTCAGCTGTATTCTTGATTCAGACTGACTTTGACCCCCTTACCTTCCCACCATGCTAAGGCTTTCCTCCTCCTAATCCCAGCTCAAGATGTCAGAAGCTCTTCTCTTTCCCTCCCATTTCCCCCTCCCTAATCCCACCATTGGCTCATCAGTTATCCAGTTGACTCCACTCTGCAAGGAAGACATTCCCCTGGCCTGACTCACTCAGTCCCATTTCTCCACAGGAATCCCCTCACCGCAGACCACAAGAGCCCTGACTAGCTCATGTTTTGTGTTAATGGATGTGAAACCGGAGCAAACCCCTCACCAAAAGAAAAACCACCCCAAACTCTCCCACACAGGTCTCAGCAGGTTACACAAATATTAGTCCTATCATCCAAATAAATCTGCCCCCATGGCCCAGAGCTCTGGCTCCCCTATCCTCTGCTGCCTGTGCAGAGTGAAGCTGTTCTACAAACACGTGAGGACCCCAAGGGATGTTGGAGAGGAACTTGGAGGGGGGGTGGGCGCCTATGTTCAGAATTCCTTGTGTAGGCCCTTTAATCAACAGCCTGCTGTCAATACTTTGCAATTGTAAATGGAAGGTTTCAAGAGAAGGCATGATGGGCTAGACCAGTTAGGAACTTTGGTAAGAGTGTCTGTTGGCTGGAATTGGGGGGCACAATTAAAACTCAGTATCTGAGATAGGTTTATAACCTCATTTTACAGACGAGATGATAGAGGCTTGTAGAATTTGGGTATCTTGCTCAAAATATCAAAAACTGTAAATGGCACAACTGTGATTTCAACCCAGGTGTGTCATAACTGCAAATTTCTATACCACTCTGCTCTCTTAAATTATCAAAAGATAGCCATTGTCTAAGTCACATAAAAATAGGACATCACAGTTTTTGGGACTCCATATCCTAGCTTGTAGCTTACAAAGCCTGCTATCTCTGGAGACTCCACTACTGCAAGCTTAGTTAGGCAGCAGGTAGTAGCATAGAAGGAACTCCCCTGTTTAAGCCAAACATGGAGTGAACAGTAATAATCCCCAGAACTTAGAGAGCCACGAAATAAAAATTTGTTCAATAAATGGGGAAAGGCTGTTTTTTAAGTTGTTTACCACTTTGGCCCCAAAGCCCCAGCTCTCTTTTCCTCTGTAGCCACTGGCTTCCATGCCCAACTTCAAAGACTAGGATTCTCTCCTAAAAATTGCCAAAGCCAGAGATCCCTACCTGACTAGTATACCCTGATGCCTCATGTGGGGCCCTTGAGATCAGGCCTGCTACCCTTTCCTACCCTCCATGAGTCACATATCTTTTACTAAGTGTTTCCCAAACCTAGTTGACCTCCAGAAGAATGCATAGAAACTTTAAAAAAATAAAATAAAACCCCAAAGGCCTAGGCAGGCTTACTAAATTATTCTTTCTCAGGAGTGTTCCAGGGTATTCTAGTGATCTATTAGGCATAAGAACCACTACATGCCACTTGGTTTGAACAGGTAGCAAGTGAGCAAGGGGCAGTGCTATCTGATATAGGTTGAAAAGAAGAGGGAGGTTGGAAGAGAATGTATGTTTGTATAGTTATATAATTTTTTCCCCTACAAAATACAGCAGTTTATAAACCTATGAGCATGTGAATGGAACCTTGTCCACTACGGCTAACTCTTACCTAGGAATCCCAGGCTCTGGGATAATGGAAGAAGGTTGTAGCCTGAGAGTTTCTTTTGGGGTACCAGGCAGTCTGCTCAAACTGACCCAGGGAAGAGATGTGGTTCCATCTCTGTCCCATCTACCCTTAGTCAGGTAGGAACACAAAGAAGCTCTCTCCAGGTACCCTTCCTCTTGCACACACAAGAAATGTCAGGAAGCCAGTGCAAAGGAAAGGAAAAATGAGCCTTGACCATGTGCTTTAGTGCAACTTATATCACTCTGAAGACCCCCACCTCTTCCCCTCTCCCTTCTAACCTCCATAGGGGGCAGTCAGGGAGCTGTTCAGTTTCTTACATCCCCTGTCAACTCCTTCCCAGGGCTAAGGAACCAGTCAGGACACCAGAGTCCTTCTGGATTGCTTTCCAAGTCCTTAAATAGAAACTGTAGCAGCCCAGAACTGAGGGTAGAGGAAGGCGTGCATGCAAAGATCTTGTGCTTTTGAGCCAGGAGTTTTGAAGTAGAGGGATGAGTGAGGTATTTCTACATTCAGGTCTGGTCCAGCCACTCTGCCTTCTTGGGGGCCTTGCAAGTGTGGACGTCCACAGTGTTTCTGCACTCCTTGCACCGCACTGCACAGCACCAGTGGAATTTGCACTCACACTGGGTGACACGGGTGACTCGAGTTGTGTCGTACCCTCGGCCACAGCACATGATTTCGCAACCATCCGTCCCTTTGGATGTCTTGCTACAGACACGGCCCGCAGTGCCTAGGGAACCTGGGTTGGGGAAGAGAATGAGAACCAAGTTACCTCTTACTTCAGCTGCTCTGGGTTCCCTTACCCACATCCTCATGAGGAAACCATAAAGAATCCCTTTTCCTGAAAATATGCCCAACTGGCCAAAATGACCATCTCCTTACTTCCCTTTGCACCACTCTGGCTTCTTCCCACCATAAAGGCTCCCCAAAGACCATTGACTTCACCTACTATGCCATCCCTGCCAATACACATCTCTGTGTCTCCTTCAAAACCTAGCCTTAAAATGCTCCTAGCTGTTAAAGCTGGGTAAGGGCTCTCTGTGTTAGAAGTTTTCCATACTAAACAGTTAAAAAAAACAACTTAGCCTATAATTTATCTTTTCCAAGAAGTCATGCCACAACTCTGATCCAGCTACCATTTGTTAGTATTTTGGTCCTTAGTTTACATTTTAAGTTGTACCATACAGGGAAGTAATATAGGATGGCCATTAAAAGCATGGGCCTTATTGTCATATTGTTCAAGTTTCAGTTCCAGGCCTGCCGCATCTTAGCTATGTGATTTCACAAGGTAGTTAATCTCTCTAGGCTTTAATCTTCTCATATGAAAATAGGCATAATAATAGCGTGTAACTCAGTGGATTGTTACATCTATCATCTCTGTTCAGATGAGGAGGTGAACTGGTTAGTGTGACTGCCCAGAGGTATATCCCTGTGGAATTGCTACAGAATATCCCTTGCCTTACCCTTTACAGTAGGAACTCTTGAAGGGTAGGAATGATATTATCCCCCTGCACAGAGAGTGCTTAGGACTTCATTCTGACCAACTTTAGCAAGAGAGATCCTGCCGACAGATATAAAAACACAGAATTTGGGATGGGATGGGCCCTAGAAAGTATCTGTCTATTCTAACCCTTCTCCAGAGATGGGACAGGGACTGACCTGGAGGTTGAGGAAGGGGAACAGATTGACTGATTCTCTTGCAGTAGTCTGTATACCCTACTGCGATATGGAAAGAAAATGCTAGGGGCACCTGGATGGTTCAGTCGGTTAAGAGACTGACTTCAGCTCACGTCATGATCTCATGGTTAGTGGGTTCGAGCCCTGCATTGGGCTCTGTGCTGACAGCTCAGAGCCTGGGGCCTGCTTCAGATTCTGTGTCTCCCTCTTTCTCTGCCCTTCCCCCATTCACGTTCTGCCTCTCTCTCTCTCTCAAAAATAAACATTAAAAAAAAATTAAAAAAAAAAAAAAGAAAATGCTAGATCTTAGAACTTCTACATTTGTTTTTTATCTCATAAATTTAAAATCCCTACTTTGTATGTTTTATAAAGTACATATCAATACAGTGGAACATAGGTATCTTTTTAAAGTAAATATCCATATGGGGCGCCTGGGTGGCGCAGTCGGTTAAGCGTCCGACTTCAGCCAGGTCACGATCTCGCGGTCCGTGAGTTCGAGCCCCGCGTCAGGCTCTGGGCTGATGGCTCAGAGCCTGGAGCCTGTTTCCGATTCTGTGTCTCCCTCTCTCTCTGCCCCTCCCCCGTTCATGCTCTGTCTCTCTCTGTCCCCAAAAAAATAAATAAACGTTGAAAAAAAAAAATTTAAAGTAAATATCCATATATTAGAGGTACATGCTCAAATAATTTTTTAATGAAAGAGTACGCAATCCAAAATTGTTAGAGGCCACTCTTCCAGAGTGTGGGCTAACTAGTTATACTATCTGTGTTACTCTCCTCTAACTCCAAGGGCTGGATCTTAAGTCCTTTTGTGCACCAAAAGCCTCTTCTATACTCTAGAGCTGAGCTGTCCAGGTTATAGCCACCAGCCACACGTGGTCATTTAGTTATAAATTAACTAAAATTTAAAACTTAATTTCTCAGGCACAATACCTATATTTCAAATGCTCAGTAATCCCATGTGGCTAAGTGGCTATCTATTGGAAAACACAGATGTAGAACAGTTCTGTCATCACAGAGAGCTCCACCGGACAGGACTGCTTTGGTGGAAATTTGTGGCTCCATACTCGATTCTGAGATGACTTACACCCTTTGAATTCCAGGCCCCACTTTGGGTTTTATGAGACTTAATTTTATGCCTCCAAGAAAAACCAACACATCTGACTCACCCTTCCTTCTGACTCCAAAGATCCTTCCCCAAAGGTGCATTTTAGGTATAACAGCATAGGCTTATACCTCGGCTGCTATGGAATTATTTCAAGACATTCAGAGAGTAGTCCTCTGAATTATACCACGTGGGAAGAAAACATACCTAGTGGCAGGAAATCACTGAGAGAATCAGAAAGGGCTCTTTTAACTCCTTTTCTCCTAGCACCCTCCAAAGGGCACAAACTACTTTCTGTGTTACTTAGGTGGAGCCCCACCCTGTTTCTATGCCCAGATTTGCTCCGAGCCACTTGACTCTCCAGGAATGACAGTGATGGCTGAAAACAAACAGAACCAAAGACAGCTGTGGTTCCTGGCTCTATCTCACCCAAGTCCTGAGTGCTGAGTCTGCAGAGAAGAGCCTGCAAGCCCATGATAGTAACCAGAGGAAGAACAGTTCTTTTGCACTAAAGGTTGTTCCTAGTCTAACCTGTCTGAACCTGAAATATGAGCCAAGCCAAGATGGTGACTTCTACTCTTTGGGGGCAATAACATATCACTTTCCAGCATCCCCAAGAATTCCACCACAAATATCTGGACCAGATTGAAAAACAATTTGCTGCTTTCTGCTAGTGGTTAGCCCTACTGAGATCTCTTTCCTTGCTTCCCCAACTCCACTGTAGAATCTTCAGTGGCAGCACACTGGATATAGTCTTTCAAGGCCACTCATGGTCTGATCCTCACCTTTCTTTCTACCTCTAGTCTCCTCATCCCAAACCTTCACTCAGTCAGATTCATCAAACCTCTCGGTTCCTAGAACAATCATGTACTTTCCCACCTACCACTCTGCTTATTGCCCTTCTCTTCTCTCTAGGTTGTCCAGGTGATCCCTACACCTCGAGAAATTGCTTAAGTTCCACATTTTCCAATAAGCTTTTCTTGGTTTCTCCAGCTTTGTGTCTTCTGCAATTGCATATGTCCACCGATTGATTACATCTTATTTCTTTAGCCAGATCATAAACAGTCAGAGACGTAGGGTTCCTCCACCTCATGCTTGTGTACAGCCCATACATTGCTTGGTATTGAAAACGGGTGACTCATTTAAACAATCCCTGAATAATACCTACTGTACCCCAGATGCTGGGGATATAAAAGAGTGAGAAATGACCTCTCCTCTGCTTGGGTAGCACTGGGACTGGTGGCTTGAGGCATTCATTATCAATCTTATTATAAGACGTTCACGTCGAGAGGAGACTGATGCCTTGCAAAGTACCACTTCCCTAACTCCTGTGGCTGAGCAGACTATGATTGACCAGGGGTGCCTGCACCAAGAACTGGGGCTCCTTGTCCTTACCTGCTTTCCTTACTCACCTGCAGCCTTGTCTAAGACACAGTAGTCTGGGGAGTTGTCAAAGTAGACAAGGTCAGTCCGGGTGGCACGGCGATAACCTTGGCGGGCTGCTGTGAAGTTGGCGCCATCCTGGGTTGCTGTCACCTGCACAGCCCCATCGTAGCGCCGCCGCAGGTAATCACCTGTGCGGCGGAAGTCTGAGAGTGCACGCCAGCAGGTGCGCAGAGTACAGGAGCCACTAACGCCATGGCACTTACACTCGAGCTTCAGAAACCGCCTCACAGCCTGGGAGGTGAGGGAGAGGCAGCCGGTCAGGGCACTTTTCAGTCATCCTTAGGGCTACAAGCATGAGTGCTCTGACATCTGGCCTAGGCTGGACAGTGGGTTCTCTCCCCATCAGAACCCACCCATTCAAGAACCTCTTCCTCCATGAATCCTCCCTAGACCACCAGTGCTTTCTTCCCACGATAGTGTGTTCAAACACAGAGCCACAGGATCCTGTTCATGATTACAGTTTGCCATCACATGCCCTACATGTTCTTAGAGTTTAAGGTGCCGTGCCTTCTGCTTCTCTAGCATGTCATTTCCCAGCACAGTACTAGGCACATTGGCAGTGCTCAGAAACCAGTGAACTGCCCAGAGCAAGTTCTTATCCTCCTCAGTCTTTATGGAAGTGGTCCTTCCCCTTCTTAAAAAGTTAACTTCCCTTCTTTTCTCTACCTTTCCCTACTTTCCACATCTGTGAAGACACTTTATGCGCCTGGTTGAATCTAGGCATTCCCAAGCTCCCTTGCATTCACTACTCCTATCCCGTGGGGGTTGGGGCCGCTGGAAGTGATCCAGGAGCCTTCAGCACTTCCACCTTCACATTTACTCCGTGATCACACGTACTGGTCACCCCCAGCAGATATGGACGTACATGCACAGACATGAGTACTGACCGTGCGACCACAGCGGTTGTTATGTAAGTTCATGAGGGCCCGGGCATCCTTAAGCCTCTTTTCCTTGGCATCCACAAAGGCCTTGGCAAAGCGAACACCATAATGGATGTTGTCACTGCAGCCACCCCAGTCAAAATCCCCACGTTGGTCATGGTGTCGGCCACGGGTGTAGGGGTCACAGCTGCACACACTCAGTTCTCCCTGGCTGCAGGCACGAGTGATAGCATGGACCACCCCTGCAGACGAGATGGCATATACAAATGCTGCCTCCCGGCTACCTGGAGAGAGAAAGGTAGAAGTACATTTCTGCAAAGAGGCCTATGTCTGTCCCTGTCTTCTGCCCACACAACCCCCCACTCTGAAACCTCCTCTCTTCTTGTCTTTCCCAGAGCAACTCCTGCACCTGCTTTTTTCAAGGTGGCCTTCCCTTCCAAAAGCACTCCCCAGAGTATCTGACCTCTTCCCCTCGGCCCTCAGTACTCTCTATCCGCTTCTTTGTACATCTGACCTCTTGGGCTGACCTGTACTCTTGCTTCCTTCCAAACTCCCTGGATCCATCCATTGAAAAGTTTCACAGTGAGTCATCCCCTCCCACCGAGTGCCAATCCTAGCTCAGCTAAGCCTGCCTCAGTCCACATTCCAGGCCTTTTCAGACCTACTCTGCTGGACAGTTCCCCTACAATAGAGACCCCAGCCCAGGGGTTAGCCTGTTTGGGGAGACCTGCTACTTTCCAGGGCCTGCTTCCTTCTTACCCTGCTCTCAGGGATTGATGACTCATCACCCCTGTCCCCCAGACACCTCCTGATTCCCATCTCCTTCCCTTTCTCCTAGTTTATTGTCTCACTTCTGCTTAGCTTTTTTGCTGAGCTGGGGCCAAGCCACCAACTCTCCAAATATTTACATATCACCTTTCTGTTTATCCCTTGCTGCCATTACTGTGATGTTGGGAGTGTTGGGGTGAGGGTAGTGATGGTGGCAGTGAGTACAGAGCAGCCGTTCTAGTCCTCGGCCTTACAGTGCGTGGAAACCCTCACACTGGGGTTGGGGAGGAAAGGGGGAGGGAAGACGAGACATGGAGGTGGCAGGGGACACTGTACCTTTGTGTATCATCCCAGCAACACTGGCATTTAGAGGGGTCCCTGCCTACATATCTCAGGTACTGAGGGTCTGTTCCCAACTGTATCCTGGGCACTGCCCTCAACCGTCTATCTGATTATGAGGCAGTGTGTCCAAGAGGGGAGGAGGATCATGCCTACCCTACCCACTTGCCACCCCAGGCACAGACAGGGAAGTAGTTGGAGCAGGGTGGAAGAGCTCCCTACTTCTGAGCATGACACGGCCAAAGACAGTGTGGTCCCGGTCCAGCGTGGTGCAGTTCCAGCGGTGGTGGCGGAACTGGTGCTGACACTCTCGGATCCATTCTCGGGCACCCTCGCCCACCGAGCGCATGATATCTGGGTAACGCTGGCACAGCTGCCGCTGCCGGCTCACCAGACCAGGGATATTGTCACAGATCACTCGGGCCCCCAGTGCCCCGATGTACCTGCAAGGTGGAGATGGCCCTGTCAGAGCATCCTGGCCCTTTTCCTGCCTCAGGAGGGGGAGAAGGAGGGGGAGGGGGAGGGGAGAGATTTGGCATTCAGAACTTGAAGAGGTTCCTTCCCCTCCTCCAACCCACATTCCCTGAGGCCAAAGGGTACAGCTTTCCCCACAAGCCTGGAGAAATGGTTACACAGTTGCAGAGAGTAATTGAGTGGTCTCTCACCATCACCCGCTCCCCAGCCAAAGGCCCAAGTGACACACACTCCCAGAACACGGGCCAGGCATGTGTCACATACGTAGAAGCCCTGGGCATGTCACACAAACCCATTCCCGGTTTATTTAATAAACATTAAGAGCCTCAGAGAAAAATAAACTAACAAAACAAGAGTCTGAGACAACACTCTTACACCCACATGTAAGAGGCAAGTCCTTCGTAGCTGGTCCATGAAGACATAGTTTGGGGGAGGAAGGATGGAGACAGGGAGGGACCAGTGGGAAGAGACTCAGTGGGCAATTTTGAGTCATGTTTACAGCTCTAGTCAGACCCATGTAGCTAAAATTCCTCACTCCCAAACCTGAGGTCTTGGGGAGGAAGACCCCACCCCCAAATCTCCTCCCTATACCCTTCATTTCCAGGCTCCACAGCCTTTCTTAACAAATGAGTCTTGGAGGCATGATGTCCTGGATGAACCTGCTTGGGCAGAGGGCTGTTAGCAGTGGGAAGCCAAAGCCAAGATAAAGCGAGGGGGGTGACACTCCCCATATTCCAGTCCCCACTCTGCCCAATTCAAACAATTTTAAGAAGATCAGTTGGGGTGGGCTACTAAAAGTTCGGTGGGTTGCTAGAGTCACTCTCAAATTTCTCAGTATTTTCTCTTCACTCGAACATTCTTAGCTTCTTCTCTCCATGAGGTCACTAAATGAGATCTGACCCATTCATCCACTTCACACTCCCTCGCTGTCTCTCCAACACCTAGCACCTTCCTTGGCCCTCTGGGAGTTCTCTGTTCTCCTATCCTAACACATCAAATGGATACCTCTCTCTCTTTCTCTGAACAGGTGGGGGTCAAAGGGGGCAGTTGCTGCTACGGGCTGAAAAGATTTGGTTTGGGCTGTGAATGAGCCTGTGGTTTGGGAGAGATCCCAAAATGGGCCTAGAAGTGGGTGAGGGGAACAGAAGGCAGCCAGTGGGGAGAGAGGAAAAGCTGGACCGCCCTGGGCTCTATGTCCCCTCACCGTGCCCTGCCCACATCCTTGTGCCTGGCCCTCACCCACAAACTAGATCACCGCTGGTGACACCAAGTCAGACAGACTCAAGGAGGGCTGATGCTTGCCTCTTTTGGAGCTCAGCAGGGCTGATGGGGCCCATCTGTCCCCGGGGGAGGGGTGAGAGGGCTGGCCCACCACTGACAAATCCCATGGAATCAGCGTCCCCAGCAGCACCGTCCATCAGGGCAATAGCTTCCAGGAACAAACAAAATAAACACCCCGGGCTGGGCCAGGCCGGAAAAGGCCGCCTGACGCACAGCCTGGAGTTACACCCACTGCCGCGGTGCTTTGTTTGGAGAATCAAGACCATTGCAGTTGGAGCTCGTCCCTGTCTCACCACCGTTTTGCTTCCCCAGTTCGGCCCAAGTACTACTCTAAGCAATGGGTGTTTGTTTTTTTTACTGGGGCTTGGAAAGAGGGGGGTTGGATGGGAATGGGAGACCAGTAATCCAGCCCTCATGAGACAGTCTGGAGTGAGGCAGGCCAAACTCTGGCAATAAGTCCTTCCTGTGGTATGACTTAAATCCATTCTGCTGCAGCCCACATTGGTCCTTCTTGTTACATCCTCACTGAGCGTGGGAACATTTAGTACCTAAGACAGGAAGATAATTACGTTCCTCTACTACCACCCAGACCCCATTAAGTAGCTGCACTAAGTGCCCCAACTGGTGTGATTCTGAAGAGCAGGGCACTTGCCTGCTGGCTAGTGGTCAGCCCCTTGTAGTTGGTGGGGGAGGCGGGCTCCAATACAACTGAGCTTCAGTCCCCTCTCAATTCAACACACGCCTGCATGTGCCAAGCACTGAGCTCAGCTGTTAGGGCACAGAGATGTTTAAGGCACCTTGCATCTCATTGGCTGGTAAGAGGGGGAGAGATGCCCCTGACTCCAGCTCTGTTTTCCCTTTCAGAAGTTTTCCTTTTCTTCCCAGCCTCCTGCCCCAGAATGCTCCCTTCACCTGCTTTTGACCAATTCACGTCCCTTCCTTTGACAAAGTGACCCATACCTTACTCTAGCCCTTTGCTCCTCAAAGTGTGGTCCCCAGAACAGCCATATGGGCATCATCTAGGGATCTGTTAGAAATGCAGAGCCTTGGGCCCCACCCCAGGCGTACTGAATCAGATTCTGCATTTTCACCAACATCACGAGGTGATTCAGACACCCTGTTCCATGAAGGCAGAGATTTTTGTCTGTTTTGTTCACTTGGTTACCCCCAGAACCTAGAACAGTGTCTGGCACATAGTAGATACTTAATAACTGTTTGTTGAATAAACACCTAACCGCTCTGATTTACCGCCAACTCTCTTTTCCCCCTAGCCAGCCATAAACTTCATTTCAATTACAGCTTTACTCCTGCTGACATTGCCAGCCTATTTGCAGATGTTTTATATTTGTGTCTTTTTAATGAGGCCAGGGATGCTCTTTTCATTTCCCCTCTTGCAGTCCCTAGTGTACACAATTCAGCCCAGCCCACACAGGGCTTTGAACACAGGAATAAAACTATTTACCTTCCCTGAATCTCTTAATACAACATCATTTATATGGTACTTTACAGTTCACGAAACATTTCTCTAAACAAAAATCCTATGAGACAGGTCTCCATTTTACAGATGAAGAGACTGAGGTTCAGGGAGATTAAGTGGTAATACCCACTCTGTCCATCAGGACTAGTCGGAGGAGAGCCAGGGCGAACCAAGGATATCTGACTCCAAAGTCCAAGCTCATTTTCACTCCGAGAACAAGACAGGCATACAATGCTTAACCAGGAATAGAGCAATCTAGCTCCAAAATTGGTGTGAACTTGGGCAAGTTTCATACCACTCCCCTCCCAGCCCTCACTTTCTTCATGTGTGAAATGGAGAAAATAATAGTATCTACCTCACCAGATTACTTTGGGCATTGAAGAAGATGATGCTCATAAAGTACTTAGTTATAGTGTCCAAAGCTTAGTAAAGATTCATTGAATGGCAGTTGGTGGTGGTGACAATAATGCTATTATTATGATATCAACTCTGTTCCTCTCCCTTCGTGAATCCATGCATGATGTCCTGCTCACGGGATTCCCTACATCCAGCCCCCTGCAGAATGCAAAATGGAACAGGGAAGCACATGCGAGGAGCCCCCTATTTCTTGCTCTGTTTGTCACAGATTAAGAAGAGACCATCTGTTTCCTCCTCCAGTTAGAAGTGGGGAGAGGGAAGGAGTGACTGGAGAGTAAGGGAAGGGCTGGGGGGACGATCAGACTGTTAGCTGGTGATAGTGATGACCTTCTGCTCCAGAGTGGAACACGGACACACACAGGGTCAACAGGCATCTCTTCCAGGGTTTGGACAGAGTATCAATCTTGCTGGGTTTTTTCCCTAAAGGAAAGTGAGATACCTTGGGGGCCTGACCTGCCTTTAGAAAGCAGCTTTCCACTGTATCTCAGAAGTGATGACCACTGAGGCAGGCATCTGGGGCCTACAGCTGTGACAGGTGTGAGGCAAGGAGATTGAACTAACCTCTGCACCCACTCCCCATCCTGGATCCACTGCCGCCTTTCACAGCGACTGCCGAGTCCCTCCCTATCACTGTATCACTGGCATGCCCCCTCTCTGGCTCTTCTACCCAGAGTTTTTCCAAAATGTGAACCACGTGGGGGTGAGAGCAGTAGAAGGGAGAAAGGAAAAGAAGAGGGAGTAGCCAAGGGACAAATTGGGGACCAGAAAACACCCTAGTTGGATCTTTAGGAAGCACTACCAGGATGCTGCAATTATCAGAATGACACTTCCTCACCTAAACACCAAGTGGTCCCCAAAACTACCTCCCAAACTGGTAAGAAGCAATCAAGAGTCCCTAAAAGCAAATTGCTATCTGGGGTGGGTAAAGATGCACTGTGGTCACTTCATCGTCTCTCCATCCGGCCACTGAACACACAAGTCCCCAGCCAAACTGAGTCCCTGATGGCTTTGATCTCCCTCTGAACTTTGAAAGGCTTTTCTCCTCTGTCCCCTCTTCTCTTTCCCTTTCTGAAAGAATGTTTCAAGCCAGATGTAAGATATGGGCCTCCCTTCTCCCCCATCCAGAACAAACCACCCCCCCTTGCCTTCCCCAACACTGCAGAGATTAAAAAGATCCAAAAGAGAGATTTTTCTGAAACAGGAAAATGGGGGGGGGGGGGGGATTGGGGATGGAGAGCAACGCATCTTGAAATGATAGGAATCTGCAGCCCAAGCTTGCTGGCCCCTCAGCCAGCTACCCCTCACCCTTCCTAGCCAAGATTCCAAGTCTAGAGGAGAAAAGCCACAGGGTGCAAGGGGAGGAGAGACCACTCTGTGTGGTGGGAAGGGGGAGGGAGGAAGGAGCAAAGTAAGAAAAGGAAGGGGGCACTGCTTGGGTAGGGAGGGGCAAGAGTGCAGTCTGAAGCCAGTTTGATGGGGGGGGGCAGTGAAGAGGAAAGATGAGAAGACTGTCTTTTCTCAGTTCAGTTCCCCCCTTTGCCCCCCAGAGGGTGGGGGAGGAGGGAGAGCAGCTTTCTCCTGAGAGAAAAGGATGAATGCCATCCAGGGCTTGGGGGTGGTGCAGGGGGGGATTCAGAAAAGAGCAGATATCCAGTGGGTTTTTAATGCCTTTTGCCTCATCTGCCCTCTTGTGAGGTGTCTGGAGGCCTGCAAGAAACCTGAGGGGAGGGTCTCAATGCTTTGCGCCTCCAGAAGCCTCTAGTTCTTGGACGGGAAAGAGATGGGAGACACAGGGTCATCTGGGAAGAAAAAGGAAGAAGAGAGGGATGTCAGGGTTCGAAGTGACATCTTCAAAGCTGAAGTTGAAGACAAACGCCTAAATTATGCAATTATGCAAAATTGTTTTAATTGTGAGAGTTAATGGAGTATTTTTGCTTTGATTCCATTTCTAAACCTTGTGCTGGGTGCTATAGCATGAACACCAAAGTCTTACTGCCTACCCGGTGGGGTAGACTAGCGAGAGCCTCGTCCGCCCTCGCCAAATGCCCTTTTCTCCACCTCGGGGTGGGGGGGGGGGGTCGACGTTAGGCGATCAGGGGGCTCTGTTGGAGGACCACTGAAGGCCCCAGATGGACGATTGGTTTCTTGAATCCACCCTGAGAAAAACTTGGAAGGTAGCATTCCCCCTAAGTCAGAGCTGAAATGGGGCACACACAAGGGAATCTGGAAAGCCTCGACCACCAGGCGTCCTTGCTCCAAACACCCAGGGCCCACCTCACTGGGTGAGCAGCACACCTATCCACCCCCACCCTTACTCCGAGACTTAAGTGACAGTCCGGCTCGGATCGTCTCTAACTCCGTCGAAGCAAAAGCCTGGTCTGTGCAGCCGGTGCCAGGAGCTGCGTAATTCCTCTGGGCGCCTTCGGCCTCTGACCCCGCGCCTCACCCTCCCCACCCCGAGAGCCATGCTCACCACCAGGACGTGTCTACGCGGGCCGGCAGCGTCAGCAGCAGCAGCAACAGCAGGCAGGCAAGACCGAGGCGGGCGGAAGCCCGAGAGCCGTCGGGGGCCGCGGGTCCTGGCGGGAGCGCGGGGACAGGGGCGCGGGCGCGCCGAGGGGGGAGCTGTGCGGCTTCCTCCGCACCACCCGGCTTCAGCATAGCTCCCCGATGACTCCCGCCGCGCGACCCGGAGGGGCGTGGACGGGGCACCGGCTCGGGGTACTCAGGCTGCTCCTACCTCACCCCCTTGGGGGGCCATAGGGCCCGGCGGCAGGGCACCCAGGGGCACCTGGAGTCCGGGAGCCGGGGCGCAGGGTCCCGGAGAGGGGCTCAGGGAACGGGTTCCGGAAGCCGACGGCGGCGCGCGGAGCCCCGGGTCTGGGACGCGCTGCCCCAGCGCTGGGCGCGGTGTCAGGGGGTCGGTGGCGCGGAGTAGGGCTGCGGGCAGAGTGTGTGCGGACAGCCCCTCGGCCGCGGGCTCTCATTGGACGGCGCGGGGCGGGGCCGAAGCCGGGGACACGCGCGGCCCTCTGGGCGGCTCCGCCCGCGCCAGCCCCGGGCGCTTCGCAGCGCCCTAGGTGTGGCGGCCCCCTCCGCCCCTCGGCTCTCCGCGGAGCACCGCGCCGCGCCCTCACCTGCTTCGGCGGGCCGCGACGGGGTGCGGGGGAGCCCTTCAGAACCCGTAGCGCCCAATCCTGGCCGACGCAGCGCCACCGGGTCCTAGCGCCCTTCAATTGGCAGCCCTAACTTCTGTGGGTGATGGCCAGGAGCGCAGAGTGAGGGGGCCGCAGACACTTCCCCTCTGTTCTCTAACCTACAGTGACACCGGAGCTGAGCCACTGAGCATGCACTCATTTCCTCGGTCCTCTCTCGGTTCTTGCGCTTCTGTGAAATGGGTAGAACCTCTGTCACGGGGAGTTGCGGGAGGATCTTAACTCCCGTTCAAAGTTGCCAACTGGGGCTCTTTGGGCAGTCGGCTTCAGGTAGGGGCTTCTCTCATCTAGGGCTTGTTGCTCCTCGTTCCTCCGACCCACTGCCCACCGCACCCCCTGCACGCAAACAATGTTTAGACCTGGTTCACGCCCGCCTGCCGGCCCCGATGCTCCCCTCTGGCCTGTGGACCGGGAATCGATGGCAGAAGCAGAGGGGGCACACCTGCGGACCGGACAAGGACTCCCCGCCCTTTACCGCCCCGGCTGAGCAGAACTTAGTCTCTCCCGGCTACCCAGTGCTTCGGTCCCCCACCCCCTCGGGCGGGGCTGCAAGCAGGAAAGAATCAGAAACAGCTGGGCGGCTTTCCCGAACCAGAGGCCAGGGTGGGGGTCCTGCTGAGAGTGGAAGACCCGGAGCCATTTCTCTCCGTCGCCTTTCCTCCTCCCTACTGCTCCCTCACCCCCTCCGTCACCCATCCCACCCCTGCACACCGCCCCGGGGCGTGGTAAATCAGGAAGGGGTGGGGAGGGGCTGACTGCTGACGGTGACACCCCTCTTCTCTCCCCGCACTTACCAGGCAGGCTGGTAGAACCTTTGGGATCAGAGTGGCCCCGGCCTTCCAACTTGGAGAGTTGGGAAGTGGCCTGACCTCTTCTCCAGCCTCAGTTTCTCCTGTCTAACCCCTCATTCCCAAGTGTCTTTATGCCTCTCCCCATGATTTATCTAAACTGTAAAGCCCTGGTGTAAACAATGCTCTGGAAACTGCCCATCCTCCTCAACCCCAAACTCACTGTCAGTTCTTGGTTGGGGGCCTGCCGGTGGGGTGGGGGTGGGGGTGGGGTGTTAGAGCCGCCTGAGTGTGAGTGGGCACCGCGCAGCTGCAGACATCCCAGGGGCAGATATGGGGGGGGGGGGGTGGGGAGGGCTCAGAAGGACCTTTATCCCCTCTCCCTACCTCTCTACCTTACTTTCTGTGGCAGGGGCCAAAGTGCCTTCATTAATTCAACAAATATTTATCTACTCCTTACCAGTGCCAGACTGTGCTAGAACAGTCTGCTAGTGAACAAGGCAAAACAAAACACTTTCTGCCTTCATGGAGTTTACCTTCTACTGGGATAACACGGACAATACACAGTATACATCATAAGTAAAACATATAGTATGTTAGAAGGGAGTAAGAGCAGTGGGAAGGACAGAGTTGTAACTAGGATGATGAAGGTAGGCTCAGTAAGGCAACATTCAAGCAAAGACTTGAGGAGGCCAGGGAACAAACCGGGCAGATTTTTGGTGGAGAGCATTCGCAGCAGAGGGTACAGCCAACACAGAGACACTATGGTGGGTATGCGCTGGTGTGCAAAGGGTGGCATGGGGGCAGCAAGGAGCTGGGGGAAGGAGAGGAGTTCAGCTAGGTAGCCAGGGTGGCCCAAGTCCTGTGGGGTGGGGCATAGGGGTTGAAATTGGGGGCTGGACTGGAGTCGCATAAGAGTGGGAGAGGGTTGACTGCTGAGACCAAGCAGGGCCAGCATGCAGCCACATCCCTCCCTACTAACCAGCTGACCCTTCCCTCCCCTTCTCTCCTTTCCCTGAGTCTGAAAGTATCCAGCAGCCCTTGTGTTTCATCAAAAAGACTCTCAAAAAGCAGACTCTCTGCCGAGCTTCCCTGAGAGGGACAGGTGAGAAAGGAGTGGGCCCAGGCTCCTTCCTGGCCGGGCCCCTCTCCTTGGACCACTCTTTCACCTCCTCCCAGCCCAGCCCCACCCTGATGCTGGGCAGCAGTCTATAAGGTCTGCAAGCTGGGGCAGCCTCTCCCAGACTCCCCTGTGTGCTTAGGCCTGGGTGTGACTCTGGCCCTGTGTTTGTTTCTACATATGGGCCCGAGGTTGTGGGGTGGGCTGGAGATGATCACATCAGCCCTAACCGTGCGGACTCACCCACTTGGGCCCCAGACTCACTTCTGAGGCCCCTTCTTTGGCTTCAGCTGTCTTCACAGTCAAGTGGGACCGTGTCTTGGCACAACATAGATGCTCAACTATTAAAGCATGTTGCTGAGCTAAGGAGGCCCCCAGAAACATCAGCAGCTCGAAGAGGGAGGGCAGTGAATGAGGGGACAAGACTTCTCCCCAGTGCTTACAGGCTACCTTTGCTGTAGAGTGGACAACCCAAGATGAGGCTCTGCTCCTTCCTCGTCTTCCTCCCCTCCCCTCCGAGCCCCCTGGCTCCCCAGGAGGAACCCCAGGCTGCAGGAGCCAGCTGCCTGCAAGAGCTGCACTCAACCACTTAACTAGAGAACAAATACGGAGCCAGAGAAGAGGTTTTCTGGGATCTGCCACTTTGGACTTCATATCTCAAAATAAACTTTCAGTCTCAAGGTCCTAGACGCTACTGGAGAGCTCAGCTCCTCACGCGAGGGCCTGTTGTGGGGCTTCCAGGCCGAGGGTCAAGGCCAGAGCTAGTGCCTGACCTGCTCCTCCCTCCCACCCCTACCCTCACTCCACCCTAATGGGAGGCAGGGGAGGAGTCACTAATTTGGGAGTCAAGTTCTTGTCTGGAGGGCACTGCATAGAGTCAGGTTGGCACTTATCGAACACCTGCTGTATGCCCAGCACTGGCCAGAGCATCCTAAATGACACAGAAGGAGACAAAGGGTCTTACTCCAAGGTGTTTTCTTGCAAATACAATAAAGCCACCCGAGGAGTGGTTCACTAGGCTTTGCTGTTCGAGGCTGCATACCGCAGATTTACTGGGCAGTGTCAACAGAGGCCTTGGGGAAGAATCCCGGCTCCCTGAGAATCCTGCATTCCCTGGGGCAACCAGCAGAGCCAGTCACCCTTCTTCCTCAAGGTGGCACCGTAGCCCCCTGCCTTCTCAAAAGTGGCTGCCCAAAGGAGAAGGGTCTCCCCCCTCACCCTGGATATCTAACCTCACGCTCTGCTCCCCCATGGGGACTTCCTTCACTCTCTTCTCAGCTGCGTGAGGCTGAATGATTTTGAGTTTTTACTGGCCCTTGGATGGGAGTGGAGATGAGCTAAGGGGAGTTCGGGTGGTGTGGGTAAACAGCTCTTACTCTACCCTGGTTGACCCCCGAGGAGGAGGCTCCCCCTTCCCTGGACCCCTTTGGTGATGACCTTCTCTCTTTCCTGGTGGGTGGGAGGTGGTGTGGATGGTAATGAGCAGAGAGAAAGGCCGAGAAGGGGCTGGGGGGAGGTTTGGATGGGAGTCAAGGAATTCCTGAGCCTGCTGCTTGCACAAGGAGCCCTGAGACGCTTTTCCTGAGCTTTCTTTGCAGACCGAGGCAAGTCTTATTTGAAATGGGGCCAGGTTCACACAGGCCTCCGTGCCCCCACCTCGTCTCTCCCTCCCCAGCCACCCCATGCAGGTGTCTAGGGAAGAGGAGCGAGCTTGGGAAGAACACAGGGGCTTTTAAGGGGGGTGGAGTGGGGGAATCTACACTTTGCACACCGCCTGACTGGCCTCTCCTTGGTATTTATGAGCTCCCAGGCGAGGCATGGAACGTGTCTCAAAGAGGCCAGGCCAAGAGGGCTTTGGAGGGAAGGAGCATCCAGCCCAAACCAGTGAAGGGGGCTCGGTGGGGCAGGCCAGAGACAGGGACCCTCTTCCTCCCAGCCAGTGGCCAAACAGGAGAGTAGATTCCTCCCCCAAGGGGCCTGGGAGAAACAGTGAGCTAGGGGAGAAGGGGAAGGAAGGGCAGAGGCTTGGGGAGGCGGGACCATGGGGGCGGGGCAAGGGGGTCTGGAGCCTTTTAGTGTTTTGGCTGTAATCAGACTGGAGCCAGGCGGTAGGCGGGCTCACAGCCATCCTGGGCGGGTGGCCCAGGTTCTGTGTGAGGCCAGTGGGTGTGCTGCTGGGATTCTGGGTGGTCACTGACCAGCCTAACCCCAAGGGAGAGTGGTTCCCACTTTGCCCCCAGCCACCCTCTCCCAATCTGCCTGTATCAAATAACACTGAGCTCTCTTTCTCTCCCCACCACCTGTTCTGGGTCCTAGAATGATCTGGAAGCGAGGTTTGCTTCCAGCGGACACAAATCTGCAGAGCCCACTATCTTCCTCCCTCCCACTCTGCCTTCCTCACTTTGCTCTGCTTCTTGCTCTCCCCATGTCCTCTCTGTGTCTCTCTAGGTCTGTCTCTGTCTGGCTCCTATTTCTATCATGCTGTGTCCATTCCTGTCTTTCTATGTTTGTCTCTCTGTCTGTCTTCGTTTGTCTTCTCTGTGTGTCTGTGTCTGCTGGCCTTTTGCCCTCTGTCTGAACTTCTCTCCATCTTTCTCTTTATGAATCTCTCTCTTTCTCTTTATGTCTCTCTCTTGTCTTTCACTCTCCATATCTTTTCTGACTCCCTCTGTGTGTCTGTGTTCCCCTCTGTATTTTTCTGTGTGTATCTTTGTTTCTCTTTGTCTCTGTTCTTCTCTTTCTCACACCTTCCTCCATAGGCCCTGCAACACGATGCAAAGCACAGTGGACTGAAAGAAATCAGAAAAACCGTTTTCCCTCAACCCAGCCATGCATGATTCCGAGCCTGCTGCTTGCACAAGGAGCCCTGAGACGCTTTTCCTGAGCTTTCTTGATTTCCATGATTCTGAAGGTCACTTTTGCACTCCTGGCCTCAGTTTCCTCACTGGCAAGACAAGTGGGGTGGACATCTAGTTCCCTCCGTGGGGGCCAATTTCTGTCTCTTTCTCCCTTGTTTCTTGTAGGACAGCCCACCCTGTTCTCCAAGGCCTCTGCTTCTTTGCTCCCTAGATTTGACCCTGAAGTTAGGACTCCAGCATCCTTTGGACCCTCAGTGGGAAGGAGTCTTTGATACTGTCAGCCAGCAGGCCCCAAAAGGAGGAGGACTCCTCACTCCTTCACCCCCTCAAACATCAGGGTAGACAAGGGCCCTTTCTGGGGCCATGTCTGGCACACAAACCAGATTAGCTCATCTCTCTAATCCTCTTTGTGCTGGGGCCCCTGCCAGACAGGGACACCCACAGTGCAGAGCAAGGGTGTGTGTGTGTGTGTGTGTGTGTGTGTGTGTGTGTGTGTGTGTGTGTGCAGATTCTTGGAGAAAGCAAGACTAAGGTTCTTCTCCCTCTGGGTACCCCCTCCTTCCTGAAAACCTCAAAATCAGCAGCCCTCACTCTATAAGAAACCTCATCAGGCTTGAGCCAAATCAGGGTTCTCATAATCTCAGTCTGCCCCACCCACCCAATCCTTTTTACAGCGTCCCTAGGGCTGGAAGCCACCCCTTCCTTCTCCATACGTAACCCCTGGCATATGTGCGAATGTTATATTTTAGTCTAGGAAAAGTCTGCTTCTTCCATTCCTTCTTGAAAAGCCTGGAAAGCCTGGAGTGTAAGGCAGGGCACAGGGGACATAGGGGCAAGGGCGGGTTGGGGGTGGGGAGTAGACGGTCCCTGGGTTTCACACTCCGAGTTGAAGGCCTCCAGTCCCTCTGAAGTTTCATTTGGAGAGGTCTTTCTTGGCTGATAAGATCAAAGCATTCCCTCTGCCAAATCATTACCTTATTTTCGAGGCAATTACAGAACTTATTGTATCAATTAGCCGGGTCTCCAGCTGCAGCCGGTTATCTCTGTCTGCCTGGCGCTCGCTGAAGAAAGGGTCGGCCGGGCCCAGCCAGCCGGGCCCCAGAGGAAAGGGCAGAAGCGGGGCCGCGGCCCGGGAGCTGTCCGGCCGCTTTCAGCAGGGACCGGCAGGTGGAGGGCACTGGGGAGCCCTTGCGAGGCCGAGGAACCGGCGGCTTCTCCTCACGCGCCCCGCCACTGCCGCAGGAGCGCTCTTGTCCGCGGCCGTCACACCTGCACGCCTTAGGTGGCCCGGGAGGGCAAACCGGCTGAGCCTGGAGGGGAGTGAGACCGATGGGCCGGCCGGGCCAGGGCCCCGGCTCTGCGGAGGAAAGCGCTGAGTCCGCCAACATGCCTGTCCCTTCCCGATTTGCTGGTGCGTGACTCACTGTGGGCCGCGCGCCCCGCAGTGGCCTTTTCTAGAAAGGCACGGCAGGATGAGCTTTGTCAGAGTGGGCGCTCGTGCGTTTGCCGACTGGGAGAAAACCTTTGGACGGAGTGCGTGGCACGGGGAAGTCGGTGTCCCCGTGGGTGCGCGAGTGTGGCCTCTGCTCCTACCCTTCCTGCAGAGCCACGCCCACACGTGGTGTTGGGGTCAAGTGGAGGGTCCTTTAGAGCTCCAGTTCTCAAACTTTGTTCTCAGATCCCTTTTACGTTCAAAAATTATTAAGGACCCCACAGACCTTTTATTTATGGAGGTTATAGCCATCCGTGTGAAAAATGACAAGGAACACAGGAGCCATCAGAGAGTGCTCCCAGTGGCCAAAGCTGGACAATTGGAGCAACAAAATCGTTTTGGATTATAACCTAAAGTATAAATAAACATGCACGGATCCCTACTGATATAAATAAATGAATAAATAAATACAAGGGGAGGAGAGACAAATACCGCATGCAGAAGAATTCCAAATAATCTATGTAGCTACTCTTCCAGTGTGGGCTCCAGGTTGTGACCTCCCTCCAAGAGTACAGAACAGAAAAGGGCAGGGGTGGTGGGGAGTAACTTCACAGTGCAGAAAGCTGACAAACCTCAGTTGGGTGATCACAGTCAACATCAACAGCGAAAAGTCCTGTTGACAATATGTACCCTGGATATGATGGGATGAGAATGACACTACTCCTCTGTGATTTCCCTCCCCTTAATCCCAGTGTAATCATGAGATTACACGGATTCACACCTGTTGAACCATTCTTGCCACAAAGGGATACATCCCACTTGGCCATGAGATATGATCCTTTTATTGTGCTGTTTGAATGCAGATTGCTGATATTTTGTTGATGATTTTTGCATTTATGTTCATCAGGAATATTGGCCTGTAATTTCCATGCAGTGTCCTTGTCTGGCTTTAGTATCAGGGTAATCATAACCTTATAAAATGAATTTGGAAGTGTTTCTTCCTCATCAGTTTTTTGGAAGAGTTGAGAAGGCCTTAGTTCTTTAAATGTTTCGTTCAATTCACCAGTAAAGCCATCTGGTCCTGGACTTTTCTTTGTTGGGAGATTTTTGATTCCTGATTCAACTTCCTTATTAGTTATAGATCTATTCATATTTCCTGTTTCTTCATGATTCAGTCTTGGTAGATTGTATGTTTCTAAGCATTTATCCATTATTTATAGGTTATCCAATTTCTTGGTATATAATTGTTCACAGTTGTCCCTTCTGATCCTTTGTGTTTCTATGGTATCCCCTGTAATGTCTCCTTTTTTGTTTCTAGTTTTATTTGTTTGAATCTTTTCTCCTTTTTCCATTAGTCTAGCTAAAGATTTGTCAACTTTGTTTATCTTAAAGAAAAACTTTTAGTTTTGCTGACCTTTTCTATTGTGTTTGTAATCTCTATTTCATTTATTTCTGCTAACCTGGGGCTTAGTTCTTTTCCTCTTCTTCTTCTCCTCCTCCCCTCCCTCCCCCTCCTCCTCGTCCTCATCCTCCTTCTTCTCCCTCTTCTTCCTCTGGTTTCTTCAGGTGTCAAGTCAGGTTGTTTATTTCAGGTCTTTCTTTTTTTCTTAATGTAGGCATTTATTGTGACAAACTTTCCTCTCAGAACTGCTTTTGCTGCATCCCATATTGTTATATTGTGTTTCAATGTTCTTTTGTCTCTTAATATTTTTTGATTTCCCTGTTGATTTCTTCTTTGATCCATTGACTGATCAGGAGCATGTTATTTAATTTTGACATATCTGTGACTTTTTCAGTTTTCTTCTTGTGCTATACCACTGTGATCAAAGTTCCTTGTTAAGATTTCAACTTTAAGTTTGTTAAGACTTGTTTTGTGACCTGACACATGATTTATCTTGGAGAATGTTCTATGTGCACTTGAGAGGAATGAGCATTCTGCTGCTGTTGGATGGAATGTTATATATATGTCTGTTAGATCCATTTGGTCTAAACCGTACTTCAAGTCTTATATTTCCTTATCAATTTTTTTGTCTGGATGATATATCCACTAACATAAGTGGAGCATTGAAGTCACCTTCCATTCTTGCATTGCTGTCTATTTCTACTTTCAGATCTGTTGATATTTGTTTAATATATTTATGCACTTTGATGTTGGGTGCATATATATTTATAGTTATAGCCTCTTGATGAGTCGATCCCTTTATCATTATATAATGACCTTCTTTGTGCCTTGTTAGTTTTTTACTTAATGTCTATCTTGTCTGATAAAAGTATAACCACCTTTACTCTCTCTTGGTTTCCAGTTGCAAAAAAATATCTTATTCTATCCCTTTACTTGCTGCCAATATAAAGATTTAAAGCTGAAATCTTTTGAAGGCAGCATATAGTTGGGTCTTTTTTGTTTTTAAAATTTTTTTTTTTAACGTTTTTTTTTATTTATTTTTGAGACAGAGAGAGACAGAGCATGAACGGGGGAGGGTCAGAGAGAGGGAGACACAGAATCTGAAACAGGCTCCAGGCTCTGAGCTGTCAGCACAGAGCCCGACGCAGGGCTTGAACTCACGGACCGCGAGATCATGACCTGAGCCGAAGTCGGCGGCTTAACTGACTGAGCCACCCAGGCGCCCCTCTTTTTTGTTTTTTAAAAATCCATTCAGCCACTCTGTCTTTTGATTTGAGTATTTGTCCATTTACATTTAAAGTAATTTTTTAAATTTTTTTAATGTATATTTATTTTTGAGAGAGACAGACAGACAGACACAGAGTGAGCAGGGGAGGGGCAGAGAGAGGGAGACAGAATCTGAAGCAGGCTCCAGGCTCTGAGCTGCCAGCACAGAGCCTGATGTGGGGCTCGAACTCATAGACTATGAGATCATGACCTGAGCCGAAGTCAGATGCTTAACCAGCTGAGCCACCCAGGAGCCCCTACACTTGAAGTAATTATTGATAGGTAAGGGCTTATTATTGACTTCTTGTTCATTGTTTTCTGGCTATTTGTCATTCCTTTATTTTATCCTCTCTTGATGTCTTCCTCTGTGATATTATAGTTATACTGGTATGCTTTGTTTTCTGTATCTTGATCTTCTATGTATCTGCTGTAGGTTTTGCTTCATTATTCCTAGGATTACATGAAACATCTTATAGTTTTAACAGTCTATTTTAAACTGATAACTTTGATCACAGAGAAAAATTCTACCCTTTCATAGCCCCCTTACTTTATGCTTTTTTCTTTTAATATTTATTTATTTTTGAGACAGAGAGAGAGAGAGAGAGACAGAGAGAGGTAGAGAATGCGAGTGGGGGAGGGGCATAAGAGAGGGAGACAAAGAATCTGAAGCTGGCTCCAGGCTCTGAGCTGTCAGCACAGACATGGGGCTCAAACTCATGAACTAAGAGATCATGACCTGAGTCGAAGTCAGACGCCCAACTGACTGAGCCACCCAGGTGCCCCTCATTTCATGTTTTTGATGTCACAATTTACATGTATCCATTAAAAAATTATTTTAGCTACAGTTATTAATAATATGCCTTTTAACCTTTATACTAGAGTTAATTGCTTTACATACCACCATTACAATAGACAATAGAGTATTGTGAACTTGACTCTATACTTACTTTTACCAGTGAGGTTTTTTTAATGTTTATTTATTTATTTTGAGAGAGAGAGAGAGAGAGAGAGAGCGCGCATGCACATATGTGGGGTAGGGGCAGAGATAGAGGGAGACAGAGAATCTTAAGCAGGCTCTGTGTTCAAAGCAGGGCTCAAACTCATGAACCCATGAGATCATGATGTGAGCGCAAATCAAGAGTCAGACACTTAACTCACTGAGCCACCCAGGTGCCCCTGCCAGGGAGTTTTACACTTCAATGTTTTTCATGTTACTAATTAGCATTCTTTCATTTCAGCTTAAAAGCTTCTATTATCATTTCTTATAAGGCAAGTCTAGAGGTGATAAATTCCCCTGGATTTTGTTTGTCTAGGAAAGTCTTATCTCCTTCATTTCTTTTTTTATTTTTTTTTTAATTTTTTTTTCAACGTATATTTATTTTTGGGACAGAGAGAGACAGATCATGAACGGGGGAGGGGCAGAGAGAGAGGGAGACACAGAATCGGAAACAGGCTCCAGGCTCTGAGCCATCAGCCCAGAGCCCGACGCGGGGCTCGAACTCACGGACCGCGATATCGTGACCTGGCTGAAGTCGGACGCTTAACCAACTGCGCCACCCAGGCTCCCCATTATCTCCTTCATTTCTGAAGGACAGCTTTGCTGGGTAGAGTACTCTTGGTTGGCAGTTTTTTTTTTTTTTTTTTCCTTTTAGTACTTTGAACATATCATCCCACTCTTTTTTAGTCTGCAAGATTTCTGCTGAGAAATCCACTGATAGCCTTATTGGGGTACACTTGTGTGAGTCAAGTTGTTTTTTTTCTTGCTTCTTTTAAAAGTTTTTCATTGTCTTTGGTTTTTGACCATTTTATGATAATATGTCTTGGTGAAGTCTTCATTTTCTGAGAGTCTTGTTTATCATGAGTGGGTATTAGATTTTGACAAGTGTTTTTTCTGCATCTATCAATATGATCATGTGATCTTTCTTCTTTAGCTTGTTGATGTGATATATTATACTCATTGATTTATCAATGTGAAACCAACCTTACATACTTGGGATAAATCCCACTTGGTCATGGTGTGTAATTCTTTTTCTACATTGTTGATTTGATAGTTTCATTACGGTTTTTTGCATCCATGTTCGTGATAGATAATGGTCTGTAGTTTTCTTGTACTGTCTTTCTCTGGTTTTGGTATTAGGGTAATACTGGCCTCATAGAATGATTTAGAAAGTATTCCCTCTGTTTCTTTCTTCTGGAAGAGATTATAGAGAGCTGATATAATTTTGTCCTGAAGTGTTTGGTATAATTCACCAGTGAACCCATCAGAGCCTGGTATTTACTATGTTGGATGGTTATTAATCATTGACTAAATTTCTTTAATAGATATAGGCCATTCAGAACATCTATTTTTTGAATGTAAATTTTGGCAGATTGTATCTTTTAAGGAGTTGGTCCATTTCATCCAGGCTATAGGATTTGTGGGCATAGGGTTGTGCTTTTTCTGTTGTTTGTTTTTGTTTTCGTTTTTGTTTTGCATCTACACTTAGGTTTATTTTTAAATTTTTTTTCAAGTTTTTATTTAAATTCCAGTCTGTTAATATACAGTATAATATTAGTTTCAGGTGTAGCATTTAGTGATTCATCACTTATATACAACACCCAGTGCTCATCACTAGTGCCCTCCTTAATATCCATCATCTATTTAACACATCCCCCCCCCAACCTCCCCGCCAGTAACCATAGTTTGTTCTGTATAGTTAAGAGTCTGTTTCTTGGTTTGCCTCTTTTTTCTTTCTTTCTTTCTTTCTTTCTTTCTTTCTTTCTTTCTTTCTTTCTTACCCTATGTTAATTTGTTTTGTTTCCTAAATTCTACATATGATTGAAATCATATGGTATTTGTCTTTCTCTGACTGACAGATTTGGCTAGCCTTATACTCTCTAGTTCTTTCCACATCATTGCAAATGGCAAGATTTCATTCCTTTTTATGGCTGAATAATATTCCATTGTATATATACCACATCTTCTTTATCCATTCATCAATCACTGGACACTTGGGCTGCTTCCGTATCTTGGCCATTGTAAATAAAATTGCTTATAAACGTAGAGGTGCAGGTATCTCTTTGAATTAGTGTTTTTGTATTCTTTGGGTAAATACCCTGTAGTGTGATTGCTGGGTCATAGAGTAGTCCTATTTTTAACTTTTTGAGGAACCGCCACTGTTTTCTACAGTGGTTGCACCTGTTTGCATTCCCACCAACAGTGCACGAGGGTTCCTATTTCTCCTAGTCCTTGCCAACACTTGCTATCTCTTGTCTTTTTGATAAGAGCCATTCTAACAGGTGTGAGATGATATTTTGGCTTCAACTTACATTTCCCTGATGATAAGTGATGATGAACATCTTTTTATATGTCTATTGGCCATCTGGATGTCTTATTTGGAGAAATGTCTATTTATATCTTCTGTCCATTTTTAATTGGATCATTCATTTTTTAGGAACTGAGTTTTGTAAGTTCTTTGTGTATTTTGGATACTAACCCTTTATTGGATATATCATTTGCAAATATCTTCTCCCATTAAGTAGGTTGCCTTTTAGTTTTGTTGATTGTTTCCTTTACTATGCAGCTTTTTATTTTGATGTAGTCCAAATAGTTTATTTTTGATTTTGTTTCCCTTGCCTCAAGAGACATATCTAGAAAAAAAACTGCTTCGGGCATGATTTATATTTAAAAAATTTATTTTGGGCACCTGAGTGGCTCAGTTGGTTAAGTGTCCAATCTAGCTCATGTCACAATCTTGCAGTCATGAGTTCAAGCCCTGTGTTGGGCTCTGTGCTGACAGTGCAGAGCCTGGAGCCTGCTTCAGATTCTGTGTCTCACTCTCTCTCTGCCCCTTCTTTGCCCACGCTCTGTCTCTCTCTCTCTCTCAAAAATAAATAAATTTTTTTAAAGTTTATTTATTTATTTTGAGAGAAAGAGAGGGATTGGTGAGGGGCAGAGAGAGAGGGGAGAGGGAGAATCCCAAGCAGGCTCTACACTGTCTGTGTAGAGCCCATGTGCAGTTCGATTTCACGAACTGTAAGATCATGACCTGAGCCAAGATCAAGAGTTGGATTCTTAACCGACTGAGCCACCCAGGTGCCCCTAAAAATTTTTTTTGATGTGTGTTTTATGGCCCAAGGATGTAGTCTGTCTTGGTGAATGTTCCATGTGAACTTGACAAGAATGTATATTCTGCTGTTGTTGGATGAAGTGGTCAATAGATGTCAATTATAACCAATTGATTGATATTGCTGTTGAATTAAACTATGTCCGTACTGATTTTCTGCTTGCTGTATCTGTCTATTTCTGATAGTCTGGTGTTAAAATGTCCAACTGTGATTTGAGATCTATTTCTCTCTGCAGTTCTATAATTTTTTCTGATGTAGTTTGATGCTGTGTTTGATGCTGTGTTGTGAGGCACACACATATTAAGGATTTCTAAGTCTTCTTGGAAAGTTGGCCCCTTTATTATTATGTAATACCTCTCTTTATCCCTGGTAATTTTTCTTACTTTGATGTCTGCTCTGTTTGAAATCAATGTAGCAACTTCTGGTTTTTAAAATTAGTGTCAGCATGATATAGCTTTCTTTATCCATTTACATTTTTTTTAATGTTTATTTGTTTTTAGGATAGAGAGAGACAGAGCATGAGCAGGTGAGGGGCAGAGAGAGAGAGAGAGAGAGAGACAGAATCCGAAGCAGGCTCCAGGCTCCAAGCTGTCAGCTCATAGCCTGATGCGGGAACCCATGAACCGTGAGATCATGACCTGGGCCAAGGGCGGATGCTTAACCAACTGAGCCACCCAGGTACCCCCTTTATCCATTTACTTTTAATCTATGTCTTTATAATTAAAATGGATTTCATGTAGACAACATACAGATGGTCTTTTTTTTTTATCCACTTTGGCAATCTTTGTCTTTTAATTGGTATATTTAGACCACTGACATTTAAAGTGACTATTGATATAATTAGATATTTGTTTCTGTATTCTATTCGTTGCCTTGTTCTTTGTTCTTATTTTTGTCTTCTGCTCTTTTTATGCCTTTTGTGGTTTTATTTTTATTTATTTATTTAAAAATATTTTTTTAAGTTTATTTATTTTGAGATACAGAGAGAGTGGAGGAGGGGCAGAGAGAGAGGGAGAGAGAGAATCCCAGAGAGGCTCGTGCTGTCAGTGTGGAGCCCGATGTGGGGCTCAAACTCACGAACCATGAGATCACGACCTAAGCCGAAATCAAGAGTCGGACGCTTAACTGACTGAGCCACCCAGGCACCCCTTGCCTTTTGTGGTTTTAATTGAACATTTTATATGATTCCATTCTCTGTCCTTTCTTAGCATATCAATTATACTTTTTTTATGGTTGCCCTAGAGTTTGCAATATACACTTACAACTAATCCAGGTCCACTTGCAAATAACACAATTTGGCTGCACAGGTAATATGAGTATCTTTTAATAACACAATCATCCTCATTCTTCCCTCCTGTCCTTTGCATCATTGTGTCATTCATTTCACTTATATTTAAGCGTACATAAGCATATGTATGTACTTAAGCAGACATACTGAAATACATTAATGCTATTATTTTGAACAAACTTTTGTTAGATCAATTAAGTATAAGAAAAATAAAAATTTTTGACTTTCACCTATTTTCTTTTCTGATACTCTTCTTTATGTAGATCTGAGTTTCTGACTCATATCATTTCCCTTTTCTGAAGAATTTCTTTTAGAAGAACTTCTTTTATTTATTTTTAAAAATTTTAAAGTTTATTTTATTTTTTATAGAGAGAGAGAGAGCAGGGAGGGCCAGAAAGAGGGCCAGAAAGAGAAGGATCTGAAGTGGGCTCTGAGCTGTCAGCACAGAGCCTGACGTGGGGCTTGAATCCACGAATCATGAGATCATGACCTGAGCCAAAGTTGGATGCTTAACCAACTGAGCCACCCAGGTGGCTTAAGAAGAACTTCTTTTAGAAGGCAAGTCTACTGCCAACAAATTCTCTCAATTTTTGTTTATGTGAGACAGTCTTCATTTCTCCTTCATTTTTGAAGGATAATTTCACAGGGTAGAGAATTTTATGTTGGTGGGTTTTTTACTTTTAACACTTTAAATATTTCACTGTGTTCTCTTCTTGCTTGAATAGTTTCTGAAAAAAAAGTCAGATGTAATTTTTATCTTTGCTCCTCAATCGGTAAGGTGGTTTCTTCCTCTGACTTCTCTCAAGATGTTTTCTGTATGGTTGATTTTATGCAGTTGGAAGATTATATACCTAGGTACTTACATTGCCCATCTATTATTGCCTACTGTTTATCCATTAGAGCCTTTAGGATATTTTTTGAGGGTGGAGGAGGGCCAGAGGGGAGAGAAAGAGAATGTTAAGCAGGCTCCATGCCTAGCACGGGGCCAGATGTGGAGCTCCATCTCAGAACTGTGAGATCATGACCTGAGCCGGAGTCAAGAGTTGGATGCTTCACAAACTCAGGTGCCCCTCAGCCCATGGCATATTAATCCTAGTTGTTTTAAATTCCCTGCCAACATCTCTGCCATGCTTGAGTCTGTTTTGGATGAATCTTTGAATCTCTGTCTCTTCAAAATGTATTTCTTACCCTTTTATTATGTTGTGATTTTTTTCTTAATAGCTGGACATGAGGTAAAAGGAATTTCTGTAAATAAGCCTTCAGTAAGGTTGTGGTGAGTTGTGGGATATGGAGAAACATTTGAGAGTCCTCTGATCAGGTTGCAGTCTTTTAATGAGCCTTTTCCTCTAGACTGTGAACTTTACAAGTGTTTCTCATAGTTTTCTTCCTCTGGTTAGGTGGGAAAGAATGGATAGAGTGGGTTGGAATGGGGTATTTCCCTTCTTCCACATGGAAAAGTAGAGTGGGCTAGAATTTTTCATTTCCTCAGTTTCTTTTCCCCAGTTTGGTTAGGGTCTGAAAACACCAGCAGTTTAGGCTCTGGTAAAATAGTTTCTCCTTAGGGAAGGCTTCCTTAAGAACAAAACGCTCTGGTGTATTTCAAAGTGATTACTTTCTCATTCTCCCTGCTGGAAACTGGAGGGGATCTTTCTCTAATATTCACTCTGAGAATCAGGTCAAGCTCCTGAAGGTAAAACTCACAAAAGTGTGGAGGGTGGGGGAGGGTTCCCCTATCACTGGATTCTCCTGGAGTTTTTTTTTTTTTTTCTTTTTTTTTTAAATTTTTTTTTTTTTTTTTTCCAACGTTTATTTATTTTTGGGACAGAGAGAGACAGAGCATGAACGGGCGAGGGGCAGAGAGAGAGGGAGACACAGAATCGGAAACAGGCTCCAGGCTCTGAGCCATCAGCCCAGAGCCCGACGCGGGGCTCGAACTCACAGACCGCGAGATCGTGACCTGGCTGAAGTCGGACGCTTAACCGACTGCGCCACCCAGGCGCCCCTCTCCTGGAGTTTTTAAGTCTCAGACTTGTCATACTGACAACCTCTAGCAATTTGTCAATTACAGTCTAAGCTTACCTATTTAGGTTTCCCTGGCACTGTTTCCTGTGGAGGTCTGCTTATCTGTATTATCTGATTATCTGTATTCACCTGCCTCTCCAATTTCATGGGCACTAGTCTGCCCTGTGACCTCACTTTTCTGATGGATTTAAGATTTGTGGATTTTTCCATGTGTTCAACTTTTTACTTGTTAGGACCAAGTGACAGCTTCCAAGCTTCTTACATGCCAGACCAGAAATCAGAAGTCTTGAGTTTCTTTTCATATTGATTTATAAAAGTTTCTTTACATGTTATGGAATACAAATCTTTGTCATATATATTGCAAATTTCTCCCCTACTCTTTTCTTTTTTTCTCTCAATTTTGCTCGTGGTGACTTGTCATAAAACTATGTTGTGACTTCAAGGTTACTATCTTACACAGGAAGGTATTGTCTACTCCTATAATTATGAAACTAATCTCCTAATTTTTTTCCCAATACTCTTATGTTCTTTCACTTAAATCTCTAATAATATGGAATTTATTTTTGGTATGCTATGTGAGTTAGGAGTCTAACTTAAATATCTTCCTATATCTTCCTAACTCTTCACCCTTGCTTACACTTTTCCCTTAGCCTGGAATACTCTTCCTGTGTTTACCTGGTTAGCAGAGTCTTATTCATCTTTCAAGGCTCTGCTTCATGTAGCATTTCCTTTATTTTTTTTTTTTTGAAGATTTTTTTAAATGGTTATTTGTTTTTGAGAGAGACAGAGACAGAGAGAGAGAGAGAGACAGAGAGAGACAGAGCACAAGCAGGGGAGGGTCAGAGAGAGGGAGGCACAGAATCTGAAGCAGGCTCCAGGCTCTGAGCTGTCAGCACAGAGCCTGACACGGGGCTCAAACTCACAAACTGTGAGACCATGACCTGAGCTGAAGTTGGACACCCAACCGACTGAGCCACCCAGGTGCCCCTCCATGTAGCCTTTCTTGATCTGCTCAAAATGTTTTGGCCTCTTCTGAAATTCTGTCACATTGGTTATTTGGCTCATTGATTTATCACTTATATAATTTGCTATCTGACATTTTAACTACTATTTATACTTACTCTACAGACAGTTTTTGAATACCCTTTGTGTGTAAGGCAGTTTACCTGCCAGATAATACTGGTCTTAAGGATCCTTCAGTCTACTGGGAGGAAGAAAAACAAATGCAACTTAACATGTGTGCTATGGATATTCAGCATATGGAAGAGGGATTTCTAGGTTTATTTAGGGGAGGGGTATTAGAGATCAGAAGGTCTTTCTGAAAGAAGTAGATTTTGACCTTGGCCTTAAGAAATGGGTAGGATTGGATATACAAAAATGGGGAAATGAACATATCAGGCTTGGAGAATATCAATATTGTCTTTTCACTAGAATATAAATTCTTTGAGAACAAAGGAATTTATTATTCTCTTATTTCTCTCTTGAAGCCCCCTTCCTCACTCACACTTGGCAGAACACCTTTGCTACAGGTTACCTTGAGAACAGAATCCCTTAGAAAGCCTTCTTTCCAGCATCTCTCTCAGAATAAGCTGGTGATCCCAAGGCTGATCTTCGCTACTTGCATTCTAGATTCCCTTCTCTCCCAACCCCCCTGGGACCTTCCTCCAACAGTTACTCCCAGCTCCAGAGCCTCTTATTGTCTCTTGGGCCTCAGATGCACAGAGTTGGGTTGATACTACCCCTCAGTTCTTAATACATCACAATACCATCATCAAACTGTGTAAAGGTTCTTTTTTGTTTGTTTCTTTACCCCTTTTATCCCATTCCCCACTCCTGTTCCCTTCCCCTGTTTTATAGGCATCCACTCTAGTGTGATTGGAATATGCCCTTGCACATATGAGTATCCTTATGTGTTGTTTGTGTATGTGTTCCTTGTTTTTAATTTTTGTAGATTGTAACACAATAAAGACCTTGTATTAGTCAGTTAGGAGACGTAACAAACAATCTTAAAAATCTCAGTGGCTTATGACAACATTTATTTCTTGCTCACATTACATGTTAGTAATTGTGGGTTGGAGATTGAAGTTCTCCACCTCCATATTCTCACCCTAGGATTGGGCTGAAAGAACGAACCCTTTTGACGGACATGCTATTCTCTTGCAAAAGAAAAAGGCAAAAGAATTGGCAGAAATTGTGATGCTTCTTAAAACTTCAGCTTGGACTTGGCATCTGTCAAGTCATAGCCAATCCTAACAATGGGATGAAGAAGTATTTCTGTTGGGAACATCAGCACTGCAAGTTTCATCCAATAAGTGGGATGTATAATCCTGTTACCATGAAGCAAGTGAATTACTGAGAACAGCTAATCTTAGACCTCTTTGGTTTTTATTTATTTCTATCCTATTATGTTAAAAAAAATCATTCGTGTTGCTATATAGACATGTAGTTCATTGCTTTTTTTTTTTTTTTAATTTTTTTTTTCAACGTTTATTTATTTTTGGGACAGAGAGAGACCGAGCATGAACGGGGGAGGGGCAGAGAGAGAGGGAGACACAGAATCGGAAACAGGCTCCAGGCTCTGAGCCATCAGCCCAGAGCCCGACGCGGGGCTCGAGCTCACGGAGTGCGAGATCGTGACCTGGCTGAAGTCGGACGCTTAACCGACTGTGCCACCCAGGCGCCCCTGTAGTTCATTGCTTTTAAGCATTGCATTATATTCCATAATGAAGAGTCATCATATTTTACTTAGCCATTCTCCCAGTGATGAACATCTAAGTACCTTGAGCCCATGCTATCACAATGACGGCCTTCTAAAACATCTTCATACATGACTTTTAAGTGTGCAGATTTAGGGGTTCCTGGGTGGCTCAGCCGGGTAAGCATCCGATTCTTGGTTTTGGCTCAGGTCATGATCTCATGGTTTTGTGAGTTTGAGCCCCGCACTGGGCTTTGTGCTCACAGTGCAGAACCTGCTTGTGATTCTCTGTCTCCTTAGCTCTTTGCCCCTCCTCCACTCGCATTGTCTCTGTCTCTCTCAAAATAAATAAATAAACTTAAAAAAAATAAGTGTGCAGATTTTTTCATTTATTTATTAGCCTCTTGTATATCTCCTTTTTTGAAGTATCTAGTCAAATATTTTCCACACTTTTATTGGGTTGTGTTTTCTTACTACTGGGTTTTGAGAATTCTTTATAGATTTTGGATATAAGTCCTTTATTAGACATGTAGACTTGAAAACATATTTTCCTAGTCAATGACTTATTGTTCCAGTCTCTCTCTCTCTCTTTTTTTTAACGTTTATTTATTTTTGAGAGAAAGAATTATTTATTTTTTTAACGTTTATTTATTTTTAACGTTTTATTTATTTTTTAACGTTTATTTATTTATGCTTGAGAGCATGAGTGGGAGAGGGGCAGAGAAAGAGGGAGACACAGAATTGGAAGAAGGATCCAGGCTCTGAGCTGTCAGCACGGAGCCAATGCGGGGCTCAAACCTGTGAACCATGAGATCATGACCTGAGCTGAAGTTGGACGCTTAACCAACTGAGCCACACAGGTGCCCCTCTTCCATTCTCTTAAAAATGTCATTCAAAAAGCAGAAGCTTTTAATTTTTCTGTATGGAACAATTTGTTCTGTATGGGTAGTGATTTTGGCATCACATTAAGAAATCTTAGGGCGCCTGAGTGGCTCAGACTCTTGATTTCCGCTCAGGTCATGATCTCAAGGTTCATGAGTTTGAGCCCCACATTAATCCCTGTTGGGATTCTCTCTCTCTCCCTCTCTCTCTGCCCCTCTCCCATTCTCGGGCTCTCTCTTAAAATAAATAAATTAATTAATTAAAAAAAATTAAGAAATCTTAGCCTAACCCAAGGGCATAAAGAATTTCTCTTATGTTTTCTTCTACTTTTTTTTTTAAAGTTTATTTTGAGAGAGAGAGTATACATGCATGCACATGAGCAGGGGAGGGGCAGAGAGACAGGGAGAGAGAATCCCAAGCAGGCTCCATGCTGTCAGCAGGGAGCCTGACGTGGGGCTCAATCCCACAAACCTGTGAGATCATGACCTGAGCCAAAATCAAGAGTCGGATGCTTAACTGACTGAGCCACCCAAGTGCCCCTCTCTTGTGTTTTCTTCTAGACAGTTTATAGTTTTAGGCTTTACATTTAGGTATTCAGTATTTCGAGCTAATTTTTGTATACGGTGTGAAGTATGGATCAAAGTTTGGTTTTTGCATACAGATATCCAATTTTCCAGCACCATTTGTTGAAAAGACTATCCTTACTTCACTGAATTGCTTTTACATCTTTGTAAAAAAAAAAATCACCTGATTACATATTTGAGGGTCTATTTCTAGACTTTCTTTTCTGCTCCATTGATCTGTTTATTTCATGCCAGTACCACACTATCTGAATTACTGCAGCTTTATAAGAAGTCTCAAAATCAAGTAGTGACATTCTCCAATTTTGCTCTTATTGTTCAAAGTTATTTTGACTATAAAGCTCTTCACATTTAAAAAAAGTTAGAATTATCTATTTCTATAAAAGAAGGCTGTTGAGATTTTGATTGGGATTGCATTGTGAATCGACTGAGCAATTTGGGGAGAATTAACATCTTAGCAATATTGTCTTCTGATCCATGAATATAGTATATCTCTCCATTTATTTAAGTCTTCTTCAGATTCAGCAATGTTTTGTAGTTCTCAGAGTACAAGTCTTGCACATATTTTGTTGAATTTATCTTTAAGTATTTTAAAGTTTGATGCTAGGGGCGCCTGGGTGGCTCAGTTGGTTAAGCGGCCGACTTCGGCTCAGGTCATGATCTCACAGTCCGTGAGTTCGAGCCCCGCGTCGGGCTCTGTGCTGACAGCTCAGAGCCTGGAGCGTGTTTCAGATTCTGTGTCTCCCTCTCTCTGACCCTCCCCCATTCATGCTCTGTCTCTCTCTGTCTCAAAAATAAATAAACGTTAAAAAAATTTTTTTTTAATTTTGATGCTATTATAAGTGGTATTGATTATTAATTTCTATTTCCATTGCTAGTATAAAGAATATCTTCTGTTCTGCAACCTTGCTAAACTCACTTATTAGTTCTAGTATTTTTTTTTTAGAAAGAGACAATGTGAGCAGGCAAGAGGGAGAGAGGGAGAGAGAGAGAGAGAGAGAGAGAGAGAGAGAGAGAGAGAGAGAAAGAGAGAGAGAATCCTAAGCAGGCTCAATGCTCAGGACAGAGCCCCATTATGGGGCTTGATCCCATGACTCTGGGATCATGACCTGAGCCCAAATCAAAACTTGGATGCCCAACCAATTGAGCCCCCAAGGTGCCCCTCTTTTTCTTTTTTAAAAAATAGAATCCATTAGGAATGCCTAGCTGCCTCAGTTGGTAGAGCATGTGATTCTTGGTCTTGGGGTTGTGAGTTCGAGTCCCATGTTACGCATGGAGATTACTTAAAATTAAAAAAAAAAGTGAATAAAAAAACAGAATCCATTAGATTTTATACTTAGAAAATTATGTCTGCAAATAAAGCCAGTTTTACATCTCCCTTTCCAATCTGGATAGCTTTTGTTTCTTTTTCTTGTTTTACTGCACTGGCTAGTACCTCCAATGTAATGTTTGAGTAGAACATTATAGAACATGAGTATTATTGCCTTATTCCTAACCTTAGGGGAAAGCATTAGTCTTTCATAATTAAATTTGATGTAAGGTGTAGGTTTCTTCTTGATGTCCATTATCAGGTTTAGGAAATTCCTTTCTATTCCTGGTTTATTGAGTTTTTACCTGAAATGGATGTTGAATTTTGTCAGATGTTTTTTCTGAATCTTTTTTTTTTCCACTCAAAAATTCTGAATTTATTTTTTTCAAAACCAAATGCTGGGACATGATTATACACAACCAGTGGCATCAGACATTGAATCTGATGGATAATTACAATAGCCACATTCCAAAAAATTATTTTCACTGAGAGTAAACTTTATGCTCTTTTTCCTTCAGGAACTCTAATTAAACTTATATTAGGTACTTGAATTTGTCTTCAATGGTATTCTGTTCATTGTTAAAAAACTTGTTTTTATGTTTCACTATGGATGGTTTTTATTGCTAATTTTTTCAAGTTTACCAATTGCTGCTTCTATAATGTATAATCTGCTATTAATACCATTCAACTTTTTTTTTCATCTCAGATAGTGTGACTTTAATTTCTAGAAGCTTGATTTGGATCTTTTCTATATCTTTAATATCTTTAACAAACTTAATGCAGCTAACATAGTTGTTTTAATATAATTGTCTAATAATTCTAGCATTGTGTCATTTTTGGCTAATTTTCAGTTGATTGATTTTTCTACTAATTATGGGTCATATTTTTCTGCTGCTTTGCATGCCTCTCAATTTTTTACTGGATGCTACACATTGCAAATTTTAACTTTTGGGTATACAAATTTTTATTTTTCTATACAAATTCTTATTTTTTTTTGAAATGTATTTATTTATTTTGGGGGGGGGAAGGGAAGAGAGAGAGGGAGAAAATGAAAATACTGATGTGGGGCTCAAACTCACAAACTGTGAGATCATGACCTGAGCCAAAGTCAAGAGTTGGCTGCTTAACTGACTGAGCCACTTAGGCACTCCTGATTTTCTATACAAATTCTTAAGCTTTGTTCTGGAATGCAATTTTTTTTTAAGTTTATTTATTTATTTTGAGAGAGAGAGAGTGTTAGAGTGCATGCGCACAAGTGCACCAGGAGGGGGAGGGGCAGAGAGAGGGAGAGAGAGAGAATCTAAAGTGGGCTGTGCACTGCCAGCACAGAGCCCGATGTAGGGGTCCAACTCATGAACCCCGAGATCATGATCTGAGCCAAAATCGAGAGTCGGACACCAACTGAGCCACCCAGGCCCCTGGGATATAGTCTGATTCTTTTGAGTCTTGCTTTTAGTATATGTGCTGCACTGGAGTCCTGGCTTTTAAAGTTTTTTTTTTTTTTTTTTTTTTTTTTTTCAGATGGGAGCAGAGCAGCACTTAAGTCTAGGGTTAATTATGGCCCACATAGAGACAAAAACCTTCTGGGCACTCTATTCAATGTTCTGTGAATTATGAGTTTTGTCAGTCTGGCTGCGGAGGACAGAAACTACTAGTGTCATGTGAGCTCTGAGTACTGTTCTATCTTCTCCTTTGGGGTGGTTTCCTCACATGCATGTGTTGATTAGTATTCAGTTGAAGATTCTGGGTGGGGGGCAGCTCTGAAGATCTCTGGAGATGTCTGTCATTATAACTTTCTTATCTCCAATACTCTTCCCTCCCAACTCCCAGCTTTACCTCAACTGAGGGAGATTGCCCGGCCATGCCTTGACTACCCCTCACTGCTGGGACAATCATAGGATTCACTTTGTTTCCTTTTTCAGTCCTTTTTTGCCTAAAGTCCAGTGTCTTGAGAATTGTTGTTCACTATGTTTTGCTCAGTGTTTAGTTGGTTTAGGTTAGAGACTAAATCCACTCCCCATTTTTCCATCTTGGTCAGAAGCAGAACTTTTAGAGCACCCTCCTGGCTGGCTCAGTCAGAATATCATGTGACTCTTGATCTTGGGGTCATGAGTTTGAGCCCCACATTGGGTATAGAGATTACTAAATAAATAAATAAACTTAAAACAAAAAGAAGCAGGACTCTTTAACATTTAAAAACACCCAAACATATCTTTTGACTCCATACTCTTTGATTACATCTTCATATTTATGGTGCATTTATAATTGTGTGCATTGCATTATTAAATATTTCCCTGGCAAGAGAAAACTTTTCTTTTGACTAGAGATTGATGAGAAATTAATTACCCATTATGATTTTACACACAGAATAACTGGATGAATTTCTAGAGACCAGCTTCTAGCTCCATTCATTTAAAACCTTGTTTCCACCCCACTTCTCACTTTACTTTCAGTGCCAGGTACTATAGAATATGTCAACAGCAATACAACCTTTGGTGCTACTTCTTCGTGTCGTTATGCAAAGCAAGGCAGCATGGTGACTAACGGGAGCATTTCTGGAAGTCATTCCGACACTGGGATGGCAAAAACTCAACCATACATGCGAGCGATTGCAAACCACATAAATGTATTTCACTCAAAAATAGTCCCCCTTAGCTGAATTCCAAAAATGCTTGTGGCCACCATTCCAAGGTTACCCAGTATAGGGGAAAGTGTGATATAGGAGAAGTCAGAATGAAGAGAGACAGCAGTCTTAACCGATTGCAGTGAAGATATCTTACTTTTGCAAATTTTATAAAAACGTATGACCATGCGAACACATTCTTTGGGCCCTTCAGGGTTGGAAAGGTGCCATGCCAGCGATGGTCCTTGAAGCTTAAACCATTAGCTCCATGGTCAATCTACTTCTGCTCATGATGCCTCAATTCAGGCTCCCAGTGGCTCACCAAGGAGAGTCTAAATTCTTCCTGTTTTTATCATAGTCCACATAACACGTTCCTTTACGTTTGTCTCTCTCACCAGCATTCGACCCCCCTAAAGTCCTGTAACTTACTGGTTTCTTCATCCCAGTGCCTATCCGAGTGTGGTACCTAGCAGGATGTCTGAATGAATGAAACGTCTTTGTTTTCCTTCCATCGATCGCTGGCTCTTGCTTACTTACTGGGCTCCTTATTAAGGACTTGTTTTTTATAGCATCGACCGTATAGGAGGAGTAAACATTTTGGAAGCATAATTAAATGGATGAATGGATGAATAAGTAAATGTTGATAGAGTCATCCTGACCCCTGTTTAACAAATAGTTATCCAGCACCTATTATGTGCCAGTCACTGTTCTAGGATCTACATAATCCTAACAGCTATCTCTTGCTGAGGGTTTGCTTCTGCTCCGACTAGTGTGTGAAGTCTTGGATTTGCTCATTTAAGGCTCACAACCGTCAGGGTGGCTTCCATTATTCTCTCCCATTTTACCACTTCGGGCTTCCACGCGTGCCCCGGGAGGGGGACTGCCGCTGTGTGCCGCGCACGTCCCCATCAGAGAGGCGGCTGAGCGCCAGCACCGGGAGGGGACGTATCCCTGCTCGCGCAGCGTCTCCCAGGCGGGTCCCTTTCTGACCGTAGACCCTGCCTTTGCCCCGAGAATCACAGCGACTGAAACGCCAGGGGGCGCCAGCGATTCAGCTTTCGGACCGAGGGCGGGGCTGCCCGTCGCCCGGAGCAGCCTTGCGTGGGAGCCACCCAGCTTCCCTTCCAGACACGCAGTCCGCGGGCCGCCCTTCCACCCGCTGCCTCTCGCCATAAAGGCAGCGAGTCTTCCGCCGGGCTCTCACTGTGTGCCGGGCACTTGCCTGCTTCATCGCACCGAATTCTCACAAAACTCTAAGAGGGAGGTGCTCAGATCTTCATTATATTGATGCTGACCCGGAGGCTAGCAGAGGTTGATCGACTTGTCAGAGGCTACCCCAGAATGGCAAAGCTCTCGTTCTGAGCTGCTTTCTTGCTCCGTCAAGCCTTTGCCTCCCCTTATCTTAGGCACACAATGTACGCACACCCCTGTCATTACAAACCGGGATCCTTCTCCCTTCTGTGTGCCTCTGGACCCACAAATTTCCCTGCTGTGCTGAACTTCTCCGGCGGGTTGGGCCCCATCTCCCGCTCTCTCGGGGACACCTGCTGCATGCTTCCGAGCTCTGCCCTGAGATGTCCCATCTGCTAGATTCGTTCCCCCATCGGAGTGTAAATTCCAGCCCTTAGCATGAGGCTTGACACGGAGTTGGTTCTTAATAAACATATGGTGAATGAATGGCTGACACGCACAGCAAGTGTGTGTGTGTGTGTGTGTGTGTGATCAGCATAGCTCAGAGCTTGCACAGAGCCAGCAGCAACAAACACCGGTTGAAAATATGTGATTGAGGACTTAACAGTTTGACATTTACATTTTGTTCTCCCTTCTTTATGTTTGTATCCAGCAGGGACTGCAAACTCCCAGAAGGTGGGGATAAGGAATGCGGGCGTGTGTGTTGGGGGGGTGGGCAGTGCACCCGGTGTTGGGGTGGAGAGGAGAAGGCACAGGGCAGGGAGCAGAGCTTTCCCATGGTGAGAATAAGGCCCACATAGAGAATGAGAGAGAGAGGAAGGGAGTGAGAGCAGAAGGAACATGAGGCCTGAATGGGAGCCTTGTGTGTGGCCCGGTGCTGCTGACTCACCAAGACTCAGGAGAGGGAAAACACGCTAGGGATGAAGAAGGGGCCTGTATGCTGTGGTCACCACTCTAAACCACCCTGCCACCCTGAGGACACCCTGTCTGCTCTGAGGCCCCAACGGTCCTGGAAGGCTCTGCTCTGGGCTGGCTGCACTGGAGGAGTGGGAGAGTGGGCCTGGCTGAGAAGGGAGATGGGCAAGTCTTCTGAGCCCGCAAAAGGCCCTTCCCAGGAGAGCCAGCCGTGGGTTTTGAGTTCAGGTGGGGAAGGAGGCCTAGAGGAAGAGGCGTCTCTCTCCCTCAGCAGTCGGCTGCCCTCCTCTGCCAGCGGGCGTGGCAGGAGGTACAAGGAGATAGATGCTTGTGGCTTCAGTGGCTTCTTGTCCATACCTGAGAGCACATGCCTGGTGAGCAAGTGCTTCTCAGAACTGATGCCGGACAGATGGAAGCACAGCCTGGGAACAGAAGCTCTACCATCCTCCCCACTCCCGGCCTCACCTCAGCTGTCAAACCGGTTCAGGGGCAGGAGGACGGGATTTCTGTGGCAACAGGTATGGCAGGCAGCCCTAGGCCAGTGGGCAGAGGATGAAGCTTGGAATATGGGGCAGCCCAGGTGAACAAGATCAAAGCCCAGACACTGTGGAGAAGCAGGTGAGAGGAAGGAGGGAGTGCCGGAGGGAGCAGCCAGGGCTGGGCCAGGGATTCCTGCTTCCAGGTCAGCTCAGGGAGGAGCAGTCAGCGCAGGCTCAGAGTGGGGGGCCTGACTACAGTCTGGGCTCTGCCATCAACTAGACCTGGAAACCTGAGCAACTCACCTGACCTTTCTGGGCCTCGTTCTCCTCTGTAATATGACAGAGCTAGCTAGCATCAAGGGTCTCTAAGCTTCCTGCCAGCTCTAACATTTGAGGACTTCATGTGTGTAGGCAAATCATCCCTCTGCTTTCTCTTCACCAAAACGCTCATTCCTTCAGGATCTCGTTCCTACTGAAAGTCTCAAAAGCTGGCTAAGCAGTGGATTCATACTTAGGGGGGTGACTGACAATAGGCTAGTATTCTTAACTCCCCAAATGTATTATTGTTTTGTTTTGTTTTTTTAAGTTTACTTATTTATTTTGAGTGAGACAGAGACAGTGCAAGAGGAGGAAGAGCAGAGACAGAGGGAGACAGAAAATCCCAAGCAGGCTCCATGCCATCAGCGCGGAGCCTGGTTCTGGGCTGGAACTCACGAATCTTGTGAGATCGTGACCTGAGCCGAAACCAAGAGTCGCATGCTTAACTGACTAAAGCACCCAGGAGCCCCTATTATTACCGTTTTGACTGTTCTGTGGCCAGTGGAAGGAGAGTGGACTTGAAGGCCAAACAGGCGAAGGTTTGAATCCCACCTGTGTCGTTGAATCTCAGCCCTGCTCTGCTGCAGGGCCGGAGGCAATTTACTGGGCCTCAGTCGGCCTTGATTACCTTGTGGGTCAAGAAGGAATCCCTGCTTCAATTAAATCAGGTAACATAGGAGATGCCCTGGCACCAAATAAAATACTCAGAAAATGTGCCTGCCCTCCTTTGGAGGACTTGATCGTGACCTAAAGGGACAGAGGAGAGTCTGAGATGGAGGCTGGGTGGGGGGTGGTTACACACCTTTGGGATGCACAGGAAGGGAAGAGAGGGAGGGGGGGAGGAAGAAGGGAGGGAAGGCTGAGCTGCGTTAGTCTCAATAAAGGGCTCAGACAACCCTACAGGGGTTTTGAACTAGGGAACGACCCTGCAGAGTGGTCTAGATTTGGGATGGGGGGCCAGGTCTTTATACTCCATGCCAATCAGTCTTTGGACAGCAGCTGCCCCTTACAGGAGAGGTGACCCTGGTCAAGCCTTTCAGTTCAGGCAATTCCTGAGGGGCTTATACCCTAGGGCTCTTTTCTGACATTTCCTGCAGCTCAGGCAATAAATCCTTCATTTCTGAAGGGGACCTGAGTGGCTACCATGTTGAGTTAGTCAGTTGGACTCTTGGCAAATTAAGTAGGGGACTGATTCCCCGGGGAGAAGACCAACCTTCTCAGTAATTTCTCAGAGGCAACCATTTCACAGCGGCGCAGAGAGAGCCACGATACTCCGCGTGCTCTCCGCTGTGATGGCAGCATGAACATTCACGCTATGGGGAGAAGAGGAGAAGTTGCTTTTATATCCCTCCAAGGCAAGAAGTCACTTGCAGGTGTCCCAGAAGGATTCATTTGACTTAAAAAAATTTTTTTTTTCAAATGTTTATTTATTTTTGCGAGAGAGAGAGAGAGAGAGAGCATGAGCTGCGGAGGGGGCAGAGACACAGAGAGAGAGGTACAGAATAAGAAGCAGGCTCCAGGCTCTGAGCGCAGAGCCAGACGCAGGGCTCGAACCCTCGAACCGTGAGATCATGACCTGAGCCGAAGTCGGGACGTTTAACCGACTGAGCCACCCAGGCACAGGTCATTTGGCTCTTTTCAAAGTTTGGTTTTCATTTCTCTCTTTTGCTTATGGAGATTTTGAGGGTAAGAGGGAACACTTGTGGGTAATGCAGGATTTTTGCAAGGAGGTCCTTTCTCTATCTGCTTTTTCCTAGGTTTTCCCTACAAGTTACTTGGGAATGTTTTGCAGATGCTGTGCCCTGGGGGCTCCTTCTTACACCAGCCCCAAGGCTTTGCAGAAAGCACACCACACTGGTGTCTGTCGGTCTCCCTGAAACAGGACTCAGTTCTTGGGGGACTTCCAGTGCCTCTGTCTCTGACCACATCCTAAGACTAAGACAAGCCAACTGAAGCATCATGCAAACACAGGGAGATACTGCAGAACCCTAGGTAAACCAGGGCTTTGGAGAGAGGAGAAAAGACATTTGCTCCTTTTCTAGTTAACTTTTTATCTGCCCACAAAGAGCTCTGTGTGCTACCATAACGCTTTTGCCAGAATTACCTTCAATAACCCTATATGGCATTTAAACCCCACTTACATAATTCAGTTGTCTCTGTTAACATTTCATGTGTTAATGTTTTGCTTTGCCCAACTAGAAGATGAGTACCCTGAGGGCAGGGAACACAGTTCAACGTGTGTTTTCCATAATAGCTACCTTTCTGGCTCATCTTAAATATTTAAGAAACATTGGTTGCTTGAGGGGAATTAACAAGAAAGATGCTTTTTGTTCAGCATATCTGACCTGAGAAAGGTCTCCTGGCGTTGGTTAGGTCTGAGAATCCACTCCTGGGGGTGGGGGTTGTTAGGGCCAGTGGGAAGAGCTGTGTGGTGTCTTACAGGGTTCCACCTGGTCCAGTCCAGCCTTAGAATCAGCCCAGGCACTCATCTTAGAGCCCCACCTTGGATTACTGAATCAGAATTCCCAGGGCGGGGCCTGGGCCTGGCCAACAAGCACCTCAGGAGATACCCATGTGGGAAACACAAGTAGTGGAAAGTGGGAAGCACCAGGGGCTTAATCCATGCTGTCACTCACCAAGGGCCCTTACACCAATCTCTGGTTCTCAACGACCTCATCTGCACATGGGCGGTAACACAGTGCTGGGACCCAAGTAAGTACTCTTGGCTCTGAATATCACTGACATTCTGGCAAACCAGATTCAGGAGTTTAAGACATCACCTCAGGTCAGAGGCAAAGTTCTTGCGAAAGAACAGGTAAGGGCAATGAGGCACTGTTTCTCAAGATCGAGCCTCAGACCACCTGCATTAGCAGGCCCCTAGGCCCAGTCCTCAGGAGTCCTTATCTTAGAAGGCTTCGCAGGTTACAGTAAGGTTTGGGAACCGCTAGCCCAGTCTTCTTCCTCCTTTGCTTTTACCAATGAATTGGCCATTGATATGCAAGCAGCAGATGGGTGCTCTTAACTTTTGTCAACTGGCTTTACAGCAATTACATGAAAATTACTCCCGTGAAACAATGCTCATTGCTTACTTTGGACTCAGAATTATGAGAACAGATCCTATTTTGAAGCCAGCATTTCAAGACATTTAAAGTTCTGTTTCATGGCACAAAAACAGACACATAGACCAATGGAATAGAATAGAAACCCCAGAACTAGACCCACAAACGTATGGCCAACTCATCTTTGACAAAGCAGGAAAGAACATCCAATGGAAAAAAGACAGTCTCTTTAACAAATGGTGCTGGGAGAACTGGACAGCAACATGCAGAAGGTTGAAACTAGACCACTTTCTCACACCATTCACAAAAATAAACTCAAAATGGATAAAGGACCTGAATGTGAGACAGGAAACCATCAAAACCTTAGAGGAGAAAGCAGGAAAAGACCTCTCTGACCTCAGCCGTAGCAATCTCTTCCTCGACACATCCCCAAAGGCAAGGGAATTAAAAGCAAAAGTGAATTACTGGGACCTTATGAAGATAAAAAGCTTCTGCACAGCAAAGGAAACAACCAACAAAACTAAAAGGCAACCAACGGAATGGGAAAAGATATTTGCAAATGACATATCGGACAAAGGGCTAGTATCCAAAATCTATAAAGAGCTCACCAAACTCCACACCCGAAAAGCAAATAACCCAGTGAAGAAATGGGCAGAAAACATGAATAGACACTTCTCTAAAGAAGACATCCGGATGGCCAACAGGCACATGAAAAGATGTTCAGCGTCGCTCCTTATCAGGGAAATACAAATCAAAACCACACTCAGATATCACCTCACGCCAGTCAGAGTGGCCAAAATGAACAAATCAGGAGACGATAGATGCTGGAGAGGATGTGGAGAAACGGGAACCCTCTTGCACTGTTGGTGGGAATGCAAATTGGTGCAGCCGCTCTGGAAAGCAGTGTGGAGGTTCCTCAGAAAATTAAAAATAGACCTACCCTATGACCCAGCAATAGCACTGCTAGGAATTTATCCAAGGGACACAGGAGTACTGATGCATAGGGGCACTTGTACCCCAATGTTCATAGCAGCACTCTCAACAATAGCCAAATTATGGAAAGAGCCTAAATGTCCATCAACTGATGAATGGATAAAGAAATTGTGGTTTATATACACAATGGAGTACTACGTGGCAATGAGAAAAAATGAAATATGGCCTTTTGTAGCCACGTGGATGGAACTGGAGAGTGTGATGCTAAGTGAAATAAGCCATACAGAGAAAGACAGATACCATATGGTTTCACTCTTATGTGGATCCTGAGAAACTTAAGAGAAACCCATGGGGGAGGGGAACAAAAAAAAAAAAAAAAAGAGGTTAGAGTGGGAGAGAGCCAAAGCATAAGAGACTGTTGAGAACTGAGAACAAACTAAGGGTTGATGGGGGGTGGGAGGGAGGAGAGGGTGGGTGATGGGTACTGAGGAGGGCACCTTTTGGGATGAGCACTGGGTGTTGTATGGAAACCAATTTGACAATAAATTTCATATATAAATAAAAAAAAAAATAAAGTTCTGTTTCAAAAACCAAGCATCAGAAGAGCTGCTTATAAATTAATTGACAAGGCAGCATTGCTACTTCTGGGGAACATGGCGGAGCAAGACGGTCCTAAGGCTCACTTCGTCCCACAGATACACCTAGATAACACCCATAGCAGTATAAATAACCCAGAAAATGACCCAAAGACTGGCAGAATACTCTCCACTGCTAAATGCAGAGAAGAGGCCACCTCCAAGAGGGTAGGAAAGGTAGAGACACGGTCTAGAGCCAAACAGACCTGCAGGACCTGCAGGACTGTCCGTGGGAGGGAGGGATGCTCTAGGTGTAGAAAGGGGAGAGGAGGAAACCCCACCCAAGGCATGACGGACCACCCGGGGAAGACAGGGCAGCATTACTGACAGTGAGGCTGTTCCGGGAAGACATACCCAGTGTTTGTTGAAATGATCATTAATTGGCTTAAATGCTAGAAACTTAACATATGCAAACATCCATATTGTTTGAACGTCACAAGATTTTCAAGTGCTTTTGTCTGCCTACAGCTCTCACTTGCTAACGATGTAGCACAACAGCACTGGACTAAGAGGAGCGATGAGGGATTTGATAGTCACCTGTAAAATGAGAGGGCACAAGATCAGGCGTTCTTAAGCTAGAGTACGTGAATCATGGATGGCTTCAGGGTCTTTGGATCCTGTGAAGCCATCAACCAAACTCTACATATTAGTATATTCATTTGTCTGGGGATGGTGCCTAGCTTTTTTCAGATTCTCAGGTCCAGACTGTCCCCCCCCCCCCCCCGCCCCGCCCAGGGTTTGAAAAGTACAGACTGGATTATTGCCAAGGCTTCTTCCAGCTCTAAGGTTCTAAAGAAAACCAATATGCCAGCTCCTTTTGGAGTCTAACCTGGATGGGTCACTGACTTCACTTGGGTTTTTGAAAGCCACAGACGAGTGCTTCCTCTACACCACCTGCTCCTTCCCCAACAAAACAGGCCCTGTTGTGCAACATCCTTCACTTTGTACAAACAAGACTAGATTTTCCCCAGACAGAATGATTTAGCTTGTTTTAATGTAGTCTGCTATAAAAGTGGATGAAGACTTCTGCATGGTACATTTGGCTTTACAAACGATTTAGTTAATGCTTGTGTTATGTGTCGCACATCCATTATAATCTGTTGAGTAGTAACACAGCTTTCACAACATGGGTTAATACCGAAATTGTGAATCATGGAACTTTTACTTAGCACACACACAATCTACAGCAAATTTAAATACTAATCTAGAATACCTAACTGGAGTATTGGATCCATTGCAATATTGTGCTTATTTATCTTAGAAGATAGGCAACTAGCAAAAATACACGTTTCTTTTGCATTTCCCCCACCCCCATATTACACTGTAAAAGAAATACATTATTCAGTGCATTTCCTAAGAAATAAACCTCCTTATAGTATTTCTCTCTCTATATATATATCTATGCCAAAACAAAGGAAGAGCACAATGCAACTTTTAAGATTACCATTTAAAGCAAGAGAGGTAATAAAACTCTGGGGCTATAGCCCCCTCTCCTGTTTAAAAAATTCAGCTATTTTATCATCAACACTTCATTTGGCTATGCGTGGGAATAAAATTTCATGCATGATCGCTTTGGGCGATTTCTGAGATACCACCTTCATCATTTGGTAGATGCCCTGGGCCATTAGTAGTATTTTAATTTTTTCTGTATTGGCCTTAATCAAACCGTAAGCCCTGGAGACACCAATTGTGATTTATACATTGATTTCCATCACCTGCCTGTCCCCCCATCAATTCATATTGGATTGGGAAGAAGTAGATTCAAATTATAGCAGGGCAGGGCTTCTGGGTAGACACTGGCTAGGGAGAATGTATGTGAGGACACCAAGGCCTCTCCATCCGTGGACAAATCATATAACCACCTTGTTTGAGCTGGGTTGCAAAGTCTTGTTTGGAAGACGAGGATCCTCATTATATTCTATAGCCTCTGTCAGCTGTACTAGCCTACAAGTTGGAGAGTGGAGGTGTCTGTCCTCACAAACTCACAACGATGCAAATGCTGGAAGTTTCTAGAACGAATGAGGTCGCAACTTGTCAGCTTCTGAGCTAAACCCAGCTGCACAAGTGTTTAACCAGAAGTTTAAAATTGTTTTTGAATCTGTTTTGATATTTAAAAATGAGAATGTTTCTATGAAAATCTGGCTTTCCCCCAGATTTGAGGAGCTGGTAACCCTGGGCTAACACTATCGCACGGCAGCAAGCAGCTGGAGCTCAACAGGGGTGGCCCTTTCCTTTCACAGGGGGCCTGGGCACTTCCGTTTGCTACAGCTCCCCCTCTCCTGGCTGTCTTACAGCGCTTGATTGAGTGACCTGTTTCACTCATTCATTTGGCCAGTGGAGTTTTGTGATGCTGGGGTGAGTTTGGCTCTGGTTTTTCGTGATGCTGAAGACCTGACTTCATTTGGAATTTCCCCACGTCCCCGTGGACAAGGTTCCTCCTTTGACTGATTGGGTCCCAGCGGCATCTAGTTGCTGTGACAGGTAATCTTAATGTGCATGTCTACTCGTCCTTTATGCTATATTGCAAACTCCAAAGATAGAATCACGCTAATATTTATGTGTTTAAGTGTGTGTATGTTAAACACGTAAAGGGGTGTGTATCTATACACATATATATATGTATGTGTGTGTGTGTGTGTGTGTGTGTGTAGACACACACACACACACACACACACACACACACACACACACACACATTCTTCCATTTAGGGAAAAGTTAATTTGGTTCCACAGATATAGACACCAAGTGTTGGCAGCTCGGAGAAGAAGTGTAATAATATTGGTAAAACCTGTATAATTCTGACTTATAATATTACAAAGAGAGTGACTTTTCAGTTATTGCTTTTTGATTACAGAATAAAGATCTCATTCTGTTGAAAAACTTTTATACAGAATGAGTAGCCATTTTCTATTCAAGTAATAGCGACTGGAATCAGAAGTTCCTTACACAACAGTAGATGCCCGAAGACATTTTTTGAAAGGAGATGTGATTTCATTCCATTCAAGAATTTATGCAGGAAACTGGGAGTGACTTAATTTTTCAGAAGTACAAGAAAATCGGCACCCCAGCTGCTTACTGCTCAGGAGGGTTTCTCAAGGGCTCTATAAAGCTCAGCTTTGTGGGGAGTCCACAACCACCTTCAGGATTCCCATCCTACTGATGCAGCCTTGTTTCTGGACACAGAGCTTATATTAAAAACAGCAAAAGAGGATTAAAAGCAGTGTTGGTTTTTAACATTCAGGATTCACGGAGGATCTCATTTTCTGCAATTAGATGATCCATTTTGTGTTTTCGCTGCAGAATCACATTCATATGGCAGTCTTATTTCAGGCACTTTTTAAACACGTTCATCTGGAATAAAAATTTACACGAACCACTTTCTGCATAATTCAAAATGAGTGTTGAGTGATTCTAGTCCCAAAATAGCAAATCACCACCTGGTACTCAATTAGCTTTCTCCATCACAACAGGTCGGTGACTGCCGAGCCGGAGATGTCTTTGAGGTGCCCTTCCCGCGTTAGTACAAAGGTGTGAGTCATACAAATCCAAACTACTCGGTTTCTACTTAAAAAAATACAAAAAGGTGAAACACACTAAATGTATTATACAGATGGTTTCAGCTACTATCAAAATAAATAACATGATCTGACTCAACGGTTTGACTCTGAGCTCTTGGACGAAATCTGGTGGAATGTCAGACGTGGAGCCTCCCGCTAGGGACTAGCTGCTGGTAGGCAGAAGGATCTCGACGTCCTTGCCGTTAGCCACAATGGCATTTGAACAGCAGCTGCCGGCTAGGTCTTCTGCGGCGGCCAAGGAGGAGGCCTGGGAAGGGGTTTTGGTCAATGGAGTGGTAGTGGATGGAGAGGGAGTGAGGCCCGGTTTTTTGGGTGGGATGGGAGGCGGGTGTCCTCTCTCAGCTCTGGGGATGGTGGGGGACTTGATCCCTGGAGACAGAGGGCTCAGTGGACTGGACACTTTCCCTGGAGTCGGGGAATGGCTGGTGTCCCCTCTCGAGGTGGCAGTGCTGGCCAGATTCCGATAGTCTGTGCCAAAGGGAGAGCTGTTGGGGGAGACGGGCTTGATCGGCCCTTGCTGGCTAGTGAACCTGGAGAGCACCTGAGTGACTGTGTTGCGGGCCTGCTGCTTGGCGGCAGAGTTGTCTATGAGCGTGGGAGACAGGTCCCTGGATGGAGGGCTCTGCAGACCACTGGCCTGTTGGTCCTGATCTGCTTGGGACTGAAATTTATGCCGCGCTGCATGGAACCGCTGGTTGATCCCTACTTGGTAGGATGACTGGTAGCCAGGGCTGCTGGCTGAGGACCCCAACAAGCGCTTAGTTAGCACTGGGGAGGAACAAGGAGAGGATGTGAGAGAGGAGGAGGCGGTGCTGCTGGGAGACAGCGAGCCCCCGCTGGACGGGAGGTGACCAGGTGCTGGCACAGGAGTCTCAATTCCCACAGGACACCCGCCATTCTCCACTGCTTTCTCTTGGGCCAACCCCACAGACCTCTCTCGTGGAGGCACTTGGTTTTCCACACTGCTGCCTGTAACTGACTCCTTGGCAGTTTGTATCTCGGGCTCCAAATGGCCATTGGTTTTTGCATAAGAGTAAGTAGGAGTGGTGGGGCCAGGCAGCCCAGTGGTCAGCACCTTGGCTACGTTGCTCCCGTGGGTTCTTTCTGCCTGGAAACCTTCCGTTTGGCAAAATACAGACACCAGCACAGGAGACTCAGTCGCTGTGCCCTTAGATACGGTTACCGGCTTCTTGGATTGCTCAGTAGGGCTACTATGCTGGTGAGAAGCCTCCAGATCCTTCACGATCTTCTTCAAACTTTCCATCTCTTCTTTTAGAGTTCTGGTCCGGTTCTCTTCTCGGTTCAGTTTTGCCCTCAGCTGCTCTCTTTCGATGTCGAATTCAGACAGCTGCTTCTCCACCTGGGCTTCTGTCTGCAAGCCTCGCTTCCGCTCCGCGGCCAGCTCTTCCTCCAGCTGGCTCACCCGGCTCTTCTCCTTCTCCAGTTTCCGGCTCAGCTCTCCCGCCCTCTGCCCCTCCTCGGCTGCCTTGCTGGTGGCTTTCTTGCACTCAAGCACCAGCACGGACGAGAGCTGCTTGTGGCGGGAGCGCTCCTCCTCCAGCTGACTGGACAGCTTCTTCTGCTCCTTCTCAAACTTTTTCACTTGGGACTTCTCAAATTCCAGCTGGAAAAGAAGGCCGCCATACATGGTGATTAGAGTAAGAAAATGAAGAGATACGCTGCAAAACTACTCTCCAGGCGAGTGTCCTGGCTAGCTCTTCTCTGGCACGTGGTCTGCCACGGATGCCATGTGCTTAGCTCCAGTATTTCTGAAGTCTTACAGTCCCTCCCACGGAAATGGACACGCTACGGCTTAATCTTTCCCTGATGGTCGAGGAGGCACTTCTGGTTCCTGTACTGTTATCGGCAGGAATATGAGCCATCATCTGTGTTTTAGGTCTGTGGAGCGCTCAGAAGATTGGAACCCACCGATACAGAAAACAGGAAGCCATATACACCAGGTTTCGCGCTGAATGCTGATGAAAACAGAACGATTTATTGATTTTAACTCTGGTAGAGTGAACACACAGTGTTCTGTGTGTCTCAGGTGTACAATATAGCGATTCAACACTTCTACATGTTACTCAGGGCTCATCACTTTGAAAGCTTTGGCAATCATTCTTTCTGGTCTTAAAAAAGAATAGTTGCATTTAAACGCTACTTGTTATGCAAATGCAGTCTATTTTAATTATCATCCCAACCCTATTTAAGGCAGAGAAACTCTGACCAAGAGGGAAAGTGTTGATGGAACCCTATTAGTCAGTGTTTTTCAAACTCTGAGACCCAATGGATGAGGAAACTAATCTCATGAGCCATGATCAAAATTAAAAAAAAAAAAAAAAAGAATGGTTATTGTAACCAGTAAGGGTTATATGGGATTTCATCAGATTTTTGTTTTAGGCATGTGTTTATGTATGTATATATATTGGGCTGTGATATAAAATGTATTTCTTACCAGGATTCCTAGGTCAAAATACTTGAGAGTTTGAAGCTAGTGTTCCCAGAGTACATTTTATAGAATGACAGTCCCACAGTGACTGATCTATGTCAAAACAAGATTCCATGAAAACATAGATTTGCTAAACTCAGAATACCCTATCTTGTTCTTAAGACTCACAATGTGCTTTTCTGTACTACAGGGTCCAACAAATTGAATTAGAGATCTATTTAACTTTGTTTAATCCAGTAATTCCCAGATTTGACCACAAAGCCCTTTCTTTTTGAGCAACACTAATTTCCACCCTGCAGAACGATCTTTGAGAAATGCTATTCCAGGCAAATGGTGTTGTGAGCCCCTCCACCTAACTACCTGCTGGGTCAGCCGCTCTCTCTCCTTCTCCAGCATGTAGGTGACATCATCTCCTTCAGCTGTGTCCTGTGCGTGCCTCTGCCTTTCTTCCTCAAGGTCTAGGATCACCTTTAAAGAATTAAAAAATAATAATATCCAAATAGCAGGGAAACACACTTGTAATACAATTAAATACTAAGTGCCTATCTAAGCACTTAAGATAGGCCTAGAGATCACTCAGTCCATCCCAGTCAGGGCCATCAAGGATCACATTATCTAGCAGGGTAAAAGAGATGTCAGCTATGTGCTAGAAAACAGTAAGATCTATGCTTTACTTCAACATGCACAAAATGGCATGTATATAGAAGAGAGCCCCTAATTAGCTATAGGGATTGAGAAGGTTTCCAAGGATGCAGTTTGCTCTGATTAGGGGATGGGTGTGGGTGACAAAGCAAGGCAGGACCATGGAAAGCTGCAAGCTGAAAGCTGAGATCTTTCCCTCAAGCTCAAATCACTGTGCCTTGCTTAGGCAGTAATACACATTTTATATACAGTTAGCTAAGAGGTGGAAAGACTCTACGAGTTCTTCCTGCATGTAAAAAGGCTCAACACTTGGGATCTTATGTGTAGATTTTTCACAAGGCCTCTGATTAACCTGCCTAACCCATTCCACTTATCCTGGCACCAAAGGATTAAGCCCAATTTGAAGGCAAATACTGCACAAATTTAAAGGGACATTTCCCTACAAATCAAAACCACATTGAGATACCACCTCACACTGGTCAGAGTGGCTAAAATTAACGACTCAGGAAACAACAGATGTTGGCGAGGATGTGGAGAAATGGGAATCCTCTTGCACTGTTGGTGGGAATGCAAACTGGTACAGCCGCTCTGGAAAAGTATGGAGGTTCTTTGAAAAATTAAAAATAGAACTACGCTATGATCCAGTAATAGCACTACTAGGAATTTATCCAAAGGATACAGGAGTGTTGTTTCGTAGGGGCACATATACCCCAATGTTTATAGCAGCACTTTCAACAATAGCCAAATTCTGGAAAGAGCCCAAGTGTCCATCAACTGATGAATGGATAAAGAAGATGTGGGTGGTTTATATATACAATGGAATACTACTCAGCAATGAGAAGGAATGAAATCTTGCCATTTGCAAAAACATGGATGGAATGGAGGGTATTATGCTCAGTGAAGTAAGTCAGCCAGAGAAGGACAGATACCATATGTTTTCATTCATATGTGGGCTCTGAGAAACTTAACAGAAGACCATGGGGGAGGGGAAGGAGAAAAACAGTTTCAAACAGAGAGGGAGGGAGGTGAGCCATAAGAGACTCTTAAATACAGAGAACGAACTGAGGGTTGATAGAGGGTTGGGGGAGAGGGGAAAATGGGTGATGGGCATTGAGGAGGCACTTGTTGGGAGGAGCACTGGGTGTTGTATGTAAGCGATGAATCATGGGAATCTACTCCCAAAGCCAAGAGCACACTGTATACACTGTATGTTAGCTAACTTGACAATAAACTATATTAACAAAAAAAAAAATAAAGTACAGAGTAAAAAAAAAATAAAGGGACATTTCCCACATAATCCTACCTATAACTGCAATATTCTGAAAGGCAAGGGATTTCCTAGCAGCTTCTGCTCCTCCTTCAGAGGTGCCTTGGCCCAGACCTCTAAGACAGAGAGCACTGTCCTCCCCACGACCATTTCTCATCCTATCTCTTCACTAACGGAGGGAGAAAAGTTTCTGGCACACGAAACTCCTCTTTAAACACAAAATGTTTTCATTTACCAAAATGAAAACATCTTGGTATACTTCCTTCCAATTAAAAAAAAACCCTAACTTGGGCAACTGGCTGGCTCAGTCAGTAGAGCATTGGATTCTTGACCTTGGGTTGTAAGTTCAAACCCCATGTTGGGTGTGGGTGTGAAGATTACCTAAAAATAAAACAAAACAAAACAGGGGCGCCTGGGTGGCTCAGTCAGTTAAGCGTCCGACTTTGGCTCAGGTCATGATCTCACAGTTCGTTGAGTTCGCGCCCTGCGTCAGGTTCTGTGCTGACAGCTCAGAGCCTGGCGCCTGCTTCAGATTTGATGTCTCTCTCTCTCAAAAATAAATATACATTAATAAAAAAATTAAAAAACAAAACAAAAACAACTTCTAACTTTTCATTTTAGTAGAAAGACAAGCTTTTGGCTACGGGTGGTAGATCATCTCCTTTCCCTTTGGAGAGCCCTCTAAAATTATAGAAATGGAATGGGTGTTTATCACACCCACAAAGACAGACTGGAGCAGACAAGAAATGTTAAAGGAGGGAAGAAGGCAAGAGGTGGTGGCTCCTTTGGTGTGGGGTTGGAAGCTGATTCGCCCTGCAAGGCCCCAAAGAGGTGTGGAACCTGGAGGCGGCAGGTGCTGCTGAGGAGAGGTCAGATGAGGGATAGGAAACAAGAAGATTGGCTCAAAATCTGTATTTTCCAGGAGTTGTTTGTCCCTTCCACCTGATTCCTGTACAAAGAGTATTAGGTGTCTACTGACCAGGCATTAGGCAGATGTTTATCCTCAGAGGAAACTGAATGTGACAGTCTCAGGATTTGGGAATAGCAGATATGACCGAGAGTGAGTAAGGAAAGAGGATTGTTTGTTTTGGGAAGGTGGTAGGGTGGAAAGGGAGGCAAGATGCAAGATAAATCTGCACCTATAATGAGAGGAAGCAATTTAAGTGTCAAGAATTGATAAGGGGGTGGGGGTGCCTGGGTGGCTCAGTGATTGAGCATCCAACTCTTGATTTAGGCTCAGGTCATGATCTTGCAGTTCGTGAGTTCAAGTCCAGCATTGGGCTCTGTGCTGATAGCATGGAGCCTGCTTGGGATTCCCCCTCTCCCTCTCTCTCTGCCCCGCTCCCTCCCTCTCTCTTTCTCTCTTAAAAATAAATAAACAAACATTAAAAAAAAGAATTGATAAGGGGGGAATGGTATACCATTTAGAAATATGGAATTTACCAAGCAAAATAAATGGTCAAAAGGAAAAAAGTGTTGTCTCTGAATATTGAGGAGAAGAAGGAATGGGGAGAGGTGGATCAGGGAACTCTGTGTTTCATAATAAGCAGAGTAACCATATAATTTACTGTTCAAACCACAACACTTCTGAGAGTCAAAGGGGGTATTCTTAATGACTATCCCAAGGCGATAGACAACAACTGGGACTCTCTCAGGCAAACAGGGCCAATAAACACTCTAATTATAAGCCCCTAGGTACTACTGAATTTGTAACAAAGTCAGTGTTTTACTTTGATAAAACACTTAAAAAAGACAGGTGGTTGATTTAAAATATTTGACACTCACTTAAAGGAACTTACGTTGAAATATAGTATTAAAGAATTTTGAATTATTTTTAACTTCTTTCTCTCCCTAATCACCTAGAGCCACAAATCATCCCAACACCACACCTTTCATGGGCATCATGGCCAGCCAGCCATTCAGCACAGTTCAACTGCTACATGGAGGAAAGGGGAAAAAGGCCTGCCTATCAGACAAGGATGCTGTGAAGCCTTTCGTAGAGGATTATGTAAAAGCCCCCCAAATTTAGGCAACTAACCCAAATGCACTGATACATTAAAAAAATTTTTTTTATTGTTTGTTTATTTTTGACAGAGAGAGAGAGAGAGAGAGAGAGAGAGAGAGAGACAGAGCATGAGCGGGGGAGGCGCAGAGAGAGAGAGGGAGACACAGAATCCGAAGCAGGCTCCAGGCTCCCAGCTGTCAGCACAAAGCCCGACTGGGGCTCAAACTCACAGACCATGACCTAAGCCGAAGTCGGACACTCAACTGACTGAGACACCCAGCCGCCCCCCCCCCCCCCCCCCCGCCACTGATACATTTTAAATTGGGCATAAATGTCTTTAGTTCACTTCATTCTAGACCAGAGGTTAAACTCTTCTGTGTCCCGGACAATTCTGAGAATTCAATTAAAGATATGGGAAAAAATTCACATTCTACAAAAATGCATAAACTTTTGGCATTCTGTATATTTTCTGGAGGATCATGGAACATCTGAGGCCCATCCATGGTTAAGAATCTCTACTCTGGCCTTTCATTTGGACACTGTGAAGAGTAAGAAAAATCATGGGCAAGACCTATGCTGAAGCAATCTGTCAGGTGCGTTTTAAGCAGATGGCTCTCTAATGCAGGCAATCATAAAAGTAAACTAAAGTTCATCAATTTGCAGCCACTGACCCCATTTTTCAGAATAAAATGTTTCCTGCTAGATGTGTTGATGTCTCCCTTGCTGGTATAAATCTAAACCAATACTTTTAGAAAATGTAGATTTTAGCCAAGCACCTTTTACAGGCCAGATTTCAGCGGTAAATGACAGGTTGGGGAATAAAATCATAAGCATTAGAATTCCAATGAGATGAGGTAGAGGAAAGCACAGGTCTGCCTTCCTAGCTCGGGGCTGTAAGACCGGGAGCCAAACACACATACACACACACACACACACACACACACACACACACACACACACACACACATACACACACATACACACACACACACACTTTCCTAATAGGTTCGAACAGCTTTAAAGTAAACAATCCTAGGGACTGTTTATCATTTTACGAAAAGTAAAATGCAATGAAACTCAAAAGTAGGAACACATGAAAATAATCTATTGGCTTCCATGTTTATAGTCAGGTAAATTCTCTCCCTCATCCAGCATTCCCCAAATACCTGCTCATCTTGTTATTTATCACTTAAGTAAGCAAATAGGGAACACTCTGTTCACCTACAAGCTTGGTCAGACCCGTTTGTTGCCAAAGTCTGGACGATCAAGAGCTGAAAAAACATAGCCAGTGTTTTGGAGTGTCATATCAAGAAGGAATGCCGTCTTTAGTAATGTGTCTGGCATCCTCCCTAAATTTAACATTTTGAATAACTTGTGTTTTCTTTCTGATCTCTTGGCTCTGGGGTAAGCTGCGGGGCTTTTGACACCCGGGAGACCTCCCAGCTGACTTACTGTGGAAACTGGCAGCTGACAAGAAAGTATCTGGTATTATTTATCAAGTCTTCCTAAGAGTTTATGTGGCACAGGTCAGCTGGGTGAACCCACCTTCCGGTGCCTGCTCTCGGCCGCGGCCAGCTGGGACAGCATGCGTTCCTGCATGTTCTTGCATTGCTTCATCACCACCTTAAGAACAGAGAGTGGGTTTGTGCAGACCGGCTGCTTCTCGCCATCATTTTTCTCCTTCAGTGTTTCAAAGTCTCTCTGCAGGGCCATTAAAGGATCACTGATGTTGTATTTTCCATAGCGTTCTTCAATGAAAGTATCTCTGTGTTGGGCCTGGGAAAGAGAAAAACATCAGCATTTTGCTTTTTAAAACTATTGCGGAGGGAGAATTGCTAGTTGTTACACATTAAAGGTGGTGGTGGTAGTATGAATGGAACCTGCTGACTACAGATCTCATTGGTGCTTGAGCCATCTGAACGTAGAAACAACAGTGGAGAGGGGCCACGGTATAACATTAACGAGGACAATTACTTATGTAGAGCTAACTATGCATTAGACATTGTTGTAAGCATTTATATTCACATTAGATTATTTAAATTTTATAAGCCTATAAGGCAGGGCTATCATTTTCAATTTGCAGGTGAGAAAATTATTAAACAGTGGCCAAGTAACCTGTTCCAGGTTACTCATTTAGCAAGTGGTCAGAAGTAGGATTTAGGGGCGCCTGCGTGGCTCAGTTGGTTAAGCATCCGATTTCAGCTTGGGTCATGGTCTCACGGTCTGTGAGTTTGAGCCCCGTGTTGGGCTCTGTGCTGACAGCTTGGAACCTGGAGCCTGCTTTGGGTTCTTTGTCTCCCTCTCTCTCTGCCCCTCCCCCATTCACACTCTGTCTCTCTTTCAAAAATGAGTTTACTCATTAAAAAAAAATTTTTTTTTTTTTTTTTTTAAAGCAGTAGGATTTAAATCCAGGCAGCCTGGCTCTAACGTCTATGTCCTTAACCACCACGCTACTGCCTCTGCTTATGAATGCTCGTACTACCAGCAGGTAGTTTATGAGTTTACATATTTAGGGATGTAACAAGGCAGTTGTAGATAAGTAAAGGACACTAAAAGTGTTTTCACATTATGACTATTTGTGATTTGAACACTCAGTTATTGGCGGGTCAAGAGGGTGGAGGCACTCACAACCAGGTGCAGACAAAATCCCTTCTACCTGCTTCCAAATTCTACCCTTTCCTCTAGTCTCTGTTCAGCTGCTATCTGCCACCTTCCTTTTTGTCCCCCTCAGGCTTGGTGGGCTTCAGGCTTGAGAGACAAGGTGCGTAGGGAATGGGGGCTGAAATCTGCTTTAGGGCCTGGGTTGCCAAGTTGGGTCCAAGGATCAGGAAGGGAGTAGAAAGATAAGTCTTTGGCTTCCCTATTCTCTCAGCTTTACTAGGAGGGACCTGAAGTCATTACTTCATAAGAGCATCATAGATTACATGCAGGTAACAGAGTGACATTAACAATTCCTTTACTACACAGACTTGGAAACGTTTCCTGGGACATTTTACAACCAAAAGCAAAAATGAGGTGTTAATACAGCATTGAGGAAACTTTCTCAAAAACCACAGCAAAGTACTATATAATTTAAGCTTTCAAATGAAATCTAGTCATAAAAACTACTGTCATTTATCAATGTTTAGAAATTATTTCATCAGAAGCAGGTTTTCTTTCTCTTTTCTTATTTTTAGGAGCTAGGTTTTCTTACCACCATCATCCACAAAGAGGAAATCATTTGAAAAAAAAAGGGAAATTCACAATTCAATGGCTATGCTTAAAAAACAAAACAAAACAGAAAACAACCTCCCCCCACCCCCGACAATAAAGCAAAACGGGGTTTAATACAGAAGAATGTTTCAGTGCTGAAAAGGTGATGCTTCCTTCGTTAGACTATCCAAGATCAAGATCCAGGAATCACTTAGCCTTATGCTCTAAATTGTGTTGGTATCACCTGGCAACTGTTCAAAGCAGCGTTAGAAGCCCTGTATTCTAGCTTGACTACAACCATTTAAAAATTTTTTTTTTCAACGTTTTTATTTATTTTTGGGACAGAGAGAGACAGAGCATGAACGGGGGAGGGGCAGAGAGAGAGGGAGACACAGAATCGGAAACAGGCTCCAGGCTCCGAGCCACCAGCCCAGAGCCCGACGCGGGGCTCGAACTCACGGACCGCGAGATCGTGACCTGGCTGAAGTCGGACGCTTAACCGACTGCGCCACCCAGGCGCCCCTACAACCATTTTAAATGATGACATTATTGGGGTATTTGGATAATACTGGTATACTGAAAATATGAAGAGCCAAATAAATCCTGTTCCTTTAAGGTACCATCTCAAGATAACCACCTTCCTGACCATACTACAGGTTTGTGTGCATGCACGAGTGTGCGCGTGTAAGCATGTGAATTAAAGGGGTAAAGATTTGAAAGATTGAGTCCAAGACAGAATCCTAGTTTTTCAGCTCCCAATTAAAAAGCAAATCCTCAGTAAAATTTTGAAATAGTCTCTCTACCATTTTAGGATGGAGAAAGACAAGACCAATTCCTGAACTGGCTATTTTTACTTTTTAAGTCATGGTGAGAACAAAACAGAAAAGGCTAGTTTTTAGTTACACTTTTAAAAGAAATAGTGTCAAACAGCAGGGACTCATCAATGTTTTCCTTTCACCAAGAACATCTGTTTAAGTTGAGCGGTGCTTGGGTGGCTCGGTTGGTTAAGTGTCCGACTTTGGATCTGGTCATGATCTTGCAGTTCGTGAGTTCAAGCCTTGCATCAGGCTCCATGCTGTCTGAACGGAGCCCACTTTGGATTCTCTGTCTCCCTCTCTCTCTGCCCCTCCCCTGCCTGCACTCTCTCTCTCTCTCTCTAAAAAAAATAAAAAAACATTGGGCGCCTGGGTGGCTCAGTTGGTTGAGTGTCTGACTTCGGCTCAGGTCATGATCTCAAGGTTCGTGAGTTCAAGCCCCGTATCAGGCTCTGTGCTGACAGCTCAGAGCCTGGAGCCTGCTTCAGATTCTGTGTCTCCCTCTCGCTCCCTGCCCCTCTCCCACTCATGCTCTGTCTGTCTGTCTCTCTCTCTCTCAAAAATAAACATTAAAAATAAATAAATAAACATTAAAAAAAACAAAAAAGAAGAACATCTGTGTTGAGTTTTATACCTCAAAAAAAAAAAAAGAAAAAGAAAAAAAGGGGCGCCTGGGTGGCGCAGTCGGTTAAGCGTCCGACTTCAGCCAGGTCACGATCTCGCGGTCCGCGAGTTCGAGCCCCGCGTCGGGCTCTGGGCTGATGGCTCAGAGCCTGGAGCCTGTTTCCGATTCTGTGTCTCCCTCTCTCTCTGCCCCTCCCCCGTTCATGCTCTGTCTCTCTCTGTCCCAAAAATAAATAAACGTTGAAAAAAAAAATTTAAAAAAAAAAAAAAAAGAGTTTTATACCTCAAACTTGAGATTGACAACCTAGGTATTAATGTCCTAAGGCAAATCCAGGTTCAGAAAAATATTTAGACAAAAGAAGAGGAAAAAACCTTTAAAAAGTTGAAATTCCACTGTTCTTACTGCACATTGTTTTATTCATGATTTCCATTTCTGTCTGATTAGTGATGGTAAAGAAATGATTATTAGTACTGAAATTGGTTTAGTAGGGCAGAAAGGCAAACGTAAACCTGAATATTTCTATGGCTTTCTCCTTTTCAGAACAGCACAGAGACGAAAAAGTGGGATGGGAGAGCAGAGCTGGGAGTACGATTCGTGACCTTGACAGATTTGCTGAGAAGCTGTCTCTCAGGTTTGAGTATATAGTTAACTAATCCCTGAAAACATGACTTTAAAAAACCCACACTGTTATTATCCAGTATAATTAATAAGCATCACTGAGTTACAAGTCCTAGACGAGGAGCTTCTTTGGTAAGGTCTCAGACTTCTCTGAGAACAGCTGTTACCCTGTCTGTTTTCTCTTGAAGTACTTCCCAGCAATTCCATAATCGCTTGCATGGTAATTACAAGTTATACAAAATTGGTGGCTTTGCACATAAATGAAAAGAATCTGTGGAATAATCTAAAAAAGCTTCCTTGTCACAAAACAATTCTTGTAGGCAGGTTCTACTATGGGGCCCAGATATGGGAAAAGTGAATTTGAAGTCTGTATTTATTATACCAAACACTGGATTAGAAAATGGGGGAATACGGTCTTTTTCAGCCAATTCAATGCCTCAGTCAGGTAAGTGGTATGGATGACAGGTTTAATAGAACAATTAACCAAAAACAGATGTTAAGAACTGAAGAATGAAACAGCTTTACTGGAGGTGTGTACTAGGTATCTATTCCTGCCTAACAAACCACTCCCAAGTGTAGCAACTCAAATAGTAAACATTGTTGTTGTTGTTGTTGTTGTTTTTAAATGTCACAGTTTCTGAGGGTCAGGAATCTGGAAGGGGTTAAGCTGGGTGGTTCTGGCTCTGTGTCTCATGAGGTTGTACTCAAGCTGTTGGCATAGGCTTTGGTTCCTTGCAGTGTGCTGGCTTCCCACAGAGCAAGTGACATGACAGAGAGAGAGAGAGAGAGAGAGAGAGAGAGAGAGAGAGAGGAGATGGAGAGACGGAGAGACAGGGATGGACATGCGAGTATCTTTTAGAACTTAACCTCAGAAGTGACATACCATCACTTCTGATGTATTCCATTGGTCACACAGACCCACCTAGTACACGTGGGAGGAGACTGCACAAAGGGTAGGAGTATCAGGAGGTGGGATCATTGGGGGCCCTCTTGGAGGCTGGCTACCACAAGGGGAATGACTAGAAATGCTACCTCTATTGTTTACATCTCAAGTCAAAATTTAGAGACCAAGTATCTACTAAGTACTAAAAACCGTCAAGGCTGAGTTTTAATACTCTAATGATATTTCAGCTATTTTATAAGAAATTTTAAATGATCTGGATTGGAGTTTTTGGAGGAGGAATTCAGTAATATAGCTAAAATCAATCAATTTCTGCAATTTCATTATTTTCACTTCACTGACAACATGTATTTTAACTGAAGAGAAATTTCTACATTGTCAGAAAACATAATGGTCTTTAATTTCAGACAACAGGAAGATAATTGGCTGGTTAGACAGATTCACTGATAAAAGGTATTACTACAGCAGACAAAACATACAGTCATCTGTTACTCATTTTTCCTGTCATAGGCGGAATGAAACACACCAATACTGAAAGCTTAAAGTAAAATCATATAATGTCCTTGGAGCCTGCCATGCTCGCTCTCTAAAATTATCAGCTTTGCTATGATAAACTTCAAAAAGAAATATGAAGCAGTCACCTCCTCTCCCCTCCCCAAGATTATTTATACTATTTTAAATATATATGTTATACATTTTATCATATATAATAATGTACATAAATAGTATAATATAACACATGAAAATAATACTATATATATGGCATAATAGCATACTATTATAGTAATATATAAGTGTGTATGTGGATATCTATCTATCTATACATTTTTTTCCAATCTTAAAATAGGAAATCATTATTCTTTGGATGACAATCACCAAAATAAAGGATGGTTCCATATCGAAGTGAAGATAAGGCCTACTTAACTGGGGGTTTACATTCAAGTATGAGTTTTATTTAAGACTCAGGCTGGAACCCTAAATGGATTAGGATACATCTTTGCAATTTATTGCCAATTCTGAAGTGATCAGCAATATAAACTTTGTGCCTTTAAAAATATCTGAATACCTCCATTGCCAGAGACCAGAAAGACCAAAGAACATGATTCCAGGATGGTTTTAATTAATGCTACAACAAAAGCATGTTAAAACTATCCTTTTCAGGGGTGCCTGGGTGACTTCAGTCAGTTAAGCCGGCTCTTGATTTAGCTCAGGTCATGGTCTCATGGTTCATGGGATTGAGACCCATGTCAGACTCTGCACTCGCAATGTGGAGCCTGCTTGAGATTCTTTCCCCTGCCCTCTCCTTCTGCCCCTCTCTGCTTGTTTGCTCTCTCAGAAATAAAGAGATAAATAAATAAACAGTAAAAATATATTTTAAAAAGCTATCCTTTTCAAATTTAAGTTGAATCTACTAATTTTCAAATAATTTATACTCTGGAGTCCCTGATAAATTGTAAGTAGCTGCATGAATAACTGGAAATAAAGAAACCATTCTGGATAAAGATGATAACATTACAAGTACACCTTTTGTTTTAGAAGTTCCTCTTACTTACTGAAAGAAAACTGGATTTCAATGTTTGACAATATTAATAAAAGAGAAGTTAGCCACATCTGAATTAAACTTTAATTTTTGGAAAATGGTACAGAATTTAACATGAAAACTTTCATGATTTAAAAAATACTTCTGACATATTATTGAAAACCCATTAATCCACTTAACCATAAATGCTATTTTCTCAAATCTAGCCTTTCTACACATTTATTTTCTTTAATAACTTTTGGCTCTGGAGTCTAACATAACTGGCATTGTTATCCGGGCTCTACTACTTTCTATCTGTTTACCTTCAGCAATTCCCTTAACTTCTCTGTACCTCAGATCCCTCATCTGTAAAATAAGGGCAACATTCTACCTATAGGTTTATTATAAAAATTAAATGAGTAATACAGAATGCTTCCTGTAAGTACCTGGCACATAGTAAATACTATAAATAGAAATTAATTTTTCAATAACCAAGTTTAGAGTATAGATTTTCCTTTTAGACCCAATGACTAAACCCACTCCTGGAGGTTTTAAATCCTGGAGATTTAAGATTCTGTAAAACTGGACTAAGCCAGGAAATCTTCATTAAAAGCAAAACAAAATTCACCAATCCCCAGATAACTCCAAAGTAATACATCACTAAAAATATATTGGGAACCTGAATAACCATTAACGGTATTTATTTAGTAATTAATCCTGAACTGCTATGTGACATTTTATGTAATATCGTCAGTTGGTATTTATCTTCTGCATTATGATTAAACAGTTCTCATTTTTCTGTCTTTTTTTTCTTCCTGCCTAGACTGTAATGACTCACAGGAAAAAGCATTCCTCATACATCTTTCTTCTTCCTATATCCTATATTTCCACTCAAGCCCAAAACATTTAACAGATGTTCACTTTCCAGCTTTTTCCTGATGTCTCAGCTTCTCCTTACTCTTATCATAGTTAGTGAGGTCAATATTTTATTCCGCTGTTAAGAAAATCTATGATTTACTTAGTGTAATCATTTAAGGTAATATTAATTTATACAGTTAGCAAACTGACTTTAAAGTAGAACGAGCTTCAAAGATTCCCTTTGGAGTCAGCTTGCAGCCGCAGATGTTTATAAAATCAACTATTTACATAAGGATAGATGACCATTTATTATTATTTGACTAAAGTGCACTAAATTCTTTTGAAGACTAAAAATGGTAAGTTTAGTACAAACAGATATTAAGTGTGATACTTCTAGCTAGTAGGCTGCTTGTTGATAGAATATGGGTAAACAGCTTAATGTAGCTGCTTCAACATTCAAATTCCAAAGAGTCTTATGAAAACTCCTAGTGAAATTGAAATAAATGTATTCAGTTTTATGGTCTTTGTTGTTTTATTTTTGTGTGTGGGGGAAATCTATGTGTGTGGTTGAAACAAATTACATCTATATTCTGGACTGGGTCTATGTAAATAACTTTCTGAGCTGGGGAAGAAAATGTGTAAAGACAGTCAATAAGTACTGAACAAATTAATGCTCTTGAAGATAAATTAGAATTTTAGAATATAACTCTAATGGCACATTAGATCCTAATCTCTTTTATTCAGGATGCTCTATAATGAGAGTTGACATCTATCTCACCATATACAGGATGGATCACAGACCCAAAGATAAAATGCAAATGGCCAGAAAGCACATGAAAAAGTGCTCAACTCATTAGTGATCAAAGAGATGTAAATTAAAACAATAATAACACTAGAAAACCACTAGAGGGGTGCCTAGGTGGCTCAGTCGATTGAACTCTGACTTTACCCCAGGTCATGATCTCATGGGTTTATGAGTTTGAGCCCTGGGCGCATCAGGCCCTGCTGTCAGCGAGGAGCCCAATTTGGATCCTCTGTCTCCCCTCTCTCTGCCCCTCCCCTACTTGTGCGCACATGCGTGCTCTTACTCTCAAAAATAAATAAACACTAAAAAAATTTTTTTAAAGCCACTAGAAAGGCTAAAATTAAAGATGGACAACATCAAATGTTGGGCAGGAGATGGAGCAACTAGAACGCTCACCATATTGCTGGTGTGAGTATAAATGGTGTAATTACTTTGGACGTTAATCTGGAAATTAATTATAATGGTAGAAAAACGCCTGTCTGCAGTTAAGTATTTATCCAAAAGAAATGGAAACATAAATCCACAAAAAGATTTACACACAGCTGTCTGAAGCAGCTTTATTCATAACAGCCCCAAACTGGAAACGACCACAATTTCATGGTGAAAAAAATCACAGCAGCAATCGCCTCTGGGTGTAGGGGGACAAGGAACCAGGAAAGGGCACAAGATGACTTTTTGGTGTGATGGGAATGTTTGTATCTTGATGGGGATGTAGGATGTACACATTTGTCGGAACTTATTGATCTGTGTATCATCACTTAAGATCTGTGCATTTCACTATACCTAAATTATATCTCTAGTTCAAAAATATAAAAGCACATAATGAGAGTTAAAGGGAAAATGAAGTTATAGCATTATATGCTTTATATATAGTGTTTCAGAAACATGGGATGTTCCAACCAAAGTAATTTTTAATAACAGCAGAAACAATGAAGGAGGTGCTAATACTATATAGTGCTTATTACCTGCCAAGCAGTGTGCTCAGTGTTTTACACATCTAATCTAATCCTAACAACATACTTCTGGAGGTGTACGTCACTTATATCTCCATTTTATAGAAGAAACTGAACACTAACATTTGACTTTCCCAAGGTCACAAAGCCAAAGTTAGTAGTGGAGAGGTACAATAAATGGTATATAGTAAGTACTGAATTTGTTAGCTGAATGAGTAATACATAAACAGATATTCCCTAGGACTTTGGAGGAATTAATTTCAATTTAGTAGGGGTCCGTCAGTAGCTTAAAAATAAAATAGAACAGAAAACATTGTAGAGCATTGAATGTTGTGAGTAATGTTTCAAGAAACTTTTCTTCTGATCTAAGAATATAGGGGTGTGTATATGTATATGCATACGTGTGTGTGTGTGTGTGTGTGTGTGTGTGTGTTCGTTCCCTGGGTCACAATATAGTCTATTTTTTACTATGTGTCCCTGTCAAAGTATGAAAAACACTAAAATAAAGAATCCAATTAGTCTGACTCCTGAAGCTATGATTTTAAACAGTTTTGGGGCGCCTGGGTGGCTCAGTCGGTTGAGCGGCCGACTTTGGCTCAGGTCATGATCTCGCGCTTTGTGAGTTCGAGCCCCGCGTCGGGCTCTGTGCTGACAGCTCGGAGCCTGGAGCCTGTTTCAGATTCTGTGTCTCCTCTTTGACCCTCCCCCATTCATGCTCTGTCTTTCTCTGTCTCAAAAATAAATAAACCTTAAAAAAAATTTTAAACAGTTTAAACTGTCATAAATAAATTCTAAAAGAAGTAATAAGGAATCAATCTTACTGCTTTATTTTAAACTAACGAATGTTATAAATGTCTACAAACCACGACATGTTTGGCCTAACATCAAATATACAAAAATGTTAACAAAAAAAAAAAATCTGTGTTATTAGGGTTAGACAACCAAAACAGCACTGGAGAAGTCTGGGAAAATTTTTGGACATATGGCTGATTCACAAGAGCACATGCTTTGAATGCTTTTATTGAACACTTAATGTTTGCTGGGTACTACAAATGCTAAGTGATGTGGGCAATGATAAGAGAAGAGAGATTTGACTAAGTAAGATGAAGTCCTTTGCTCTTAAGGAGCTCAGAATTTGCCAGACAAGTTTAAGGCCTGAGAGCAGAAATAAACACATTGCCTCTGCTTGTTTAAATGTTTTCTAAACAGTATCATTAATGTTTAGAGGAACACCAAGTACAATTTATTTGATCAGGACTTTCTAAGCCTCAGACCTTACACTCAGAAGGAACAGGAAGGAAAAGACCAATCCTGGAAGTGGGCGGGTGCTGGCAGATCAATGGGACTATCAGCAACTTAATGAATCACAGGAAACACCATGAGGTTGAGGGGGGCATATAATCCAAAAACTGTCTCTGAAGTATTGCATAAGGAGACACAGACTGCAGACTATAACCTGAGTGTGATACTTTAAGTAACTATGAACTTGAAAAACTTCATTAGAGGTGTGCTCAGCCTCTTTAACTCACAATGTATTAACAGTGCAGAAACTACTTCAAGGCTAACATAGTTAAAAAGAGCTCATAAATAAGATTGAAAGGGTTTCTTCTTCTAGTTAGGGGATTCTATGGAGGGAGCTGTATGAGTGTGGGATGAGACTTTAAACATTTTTTCCAGGTGAGATTCTTAAATCGCAAACAGTCTGATACTACAAGGAAACGTGGCAAGAAACAAGCTACTCAGAGGAAAGGTCGCAGGAAGAGGGTCCTTATTAGCCTAGCTGAGAAGTACAGAGTGTTCACATTGAAAAGTGTAGCAAGTAAACAGGAATAAGAAGTTTGTGGGGGTAGAGGAGGGTGGCGGGAGTGTACAGACAGGGTCAAATGAAAAAGGGGACTAGGTGTGGTTTGAGAGCCACACACAGTGAGAGCAAGATGTCAGGGCAGGCAAACAGAAGCAGGGACCGTGCTAATTATACATCCTACAGAATATCTAGGATGACATATTAAGAGAGATCAAGCTCTATGTCCCAAGTCAGAGGCTGGAAGGGTGGCAACTTCTATTGTCACTGCAGACTAATGTGGAGGGAGGCAGCTAGCTATTCAGTTGGGAAGGATGGTTTGTCTTTAGAGAACAGAAGGGGAAGAGGAGTAAAGAAGCCAGGACCGAGAAGTAAAAGGTGGGCTCTAAGTGCGGTATGGGTGTTTAATGACAATTTTAAATGTGAACCGACAATGCTTATCACTACAGTAAGGTACTGAATAAATACATGGTGAAACCCAGCGTGCTCAAGTTGACCACTAATTACTACTAATTCCAAGTAATCCTAACCCGAGACTGCCTTTGTCTTCATAATAAAAGTCTACTGAGGGGCTTAGCATGGATGGGAAGAACAGGAGTTATCTTTGGAGATACAAGAGTTTTTCCTTTTTACTCTATGGGGTAGCAACACCTTTCAGGAACTTTAAGTGTCGCCATGGACAAGAATGGGATAACCAAGACCCCTTTACCATTTTAATCCCAATGGGAATAGAACAACTGGCTCCATTCTAAGCCTCTAAGACTGCTTCAGTGCTCTTCCTTAAATGACTTCTCTTGGCCTCACGTGGTAGTCATTTGTCCCAGGAAAGGAAGGATTTTTACTTTAAATATTAGTATTATTAGTATTAATATTAGTATTAATACGAATACTAGTATTAGTATTATTAGTATTAGTATTATTAGTATATTAGTATTTTTACTTTAAATAGGTTCCACACCCAGCCTGGAGCCCAACGTGGGGCTTGAAATCAGGACCCTGAGATCAGGACCTGAGCTGAGATCAAGAGTCACTTAACTGACTGAGCCACTCAGGTGCCTCTGAAAGGAAGATTTTTAAAGGGAAAAGTGATCCATTTGGAAAGCAACCATAGAAGGGGGGATGAGGAAGATTCTGTGGGAGCCAAAAGCAAGAACAAAAACCCACTGGAGAAATGGGAGATAAGTGAATATATTCTGAAAGATAGAGAGAGGATATGTGTAATTTAGACAGATGCCCATGGAGGTCCTTAGCTGAAAGTCTGGTAAACAATATTTTTGTATATATCTAGACAGATAAAGAAAGACAAGCAAAGCTGTACTCTTAAAAAAAAAAATACTATTTTCAATGAGGCACACAAAGCTCCCGTTACTAATCAGTCAGGGAATGCAGATGACCACATCTCAATTTGATAGGAAAGGACACCACGGTAAAATGTCAGCTGAAAACTAAAATATGGTTTTTCAAAAAACAAACAAATAAAATATGGTCTTTTTTTTAGATGAATGCATGTGCATAGTGAGCAAAGGTACACATCCCAATTATTTGGTATCCTTTACTACAAATACAGAAACAAACATAAGCAATGATTTCCTGTCTGAAGAACAAATTGTTCCTTCTCAGTACGGGCTGAAATGTAAATAATGTCACCAAATGGAAATCATCAACAGGAAAAGTAATGAAACTATATTACTATAGTTAAGCCTCTCTTCTCAAAAATATTAATTAGTAAGTGGTAATCTATTTTGAACCTTCAATATACTGAAGTTAGACTTAAAGAGCCTGAACTTATTCTGTCATATAACAAATATTTCTGAAGAACTTCTGAGGTTCTAGGTATTTGGGATGTACTTCTGAATAGGATTAAGTATCCACCCCTCCATGAGGAGAAATACTAGGCCTAAAGGAGAGAGGTGAAAATCTATCATCTATGATGCGCAGCAGCATGAATTCATAAATTTCCATATTATCAATAATCCAGTGCAAAGAAAAAGAAATCACATTAAGTCTGACTCAATTCTACAAAAATTTTATTGGTAAAATAATGTGAGGCAATAAGAACAAAGCCTTCCAAATTTAATAACACGGTCACGTACTCCTATCTACCAATGAGTTCAGTCTTTTGTTGAACAGATAGCTATTGAATTAGATTAAAATAATTTTTTGAAGTTATGCGTTATCTTAGAACTCACTAGGTGGAGTTGGCTTTCTGATGCAGAAAATACTTTATGTTGTTGTTAAACAATGGAATATTATGAAGTGCAGATATGAAACAGAGCCAGGAAAAAATACTTTGAAGGGTTATAGGTCTCCTGCTATGATAATAACATTTCTTGAAATTTTCATCACGTAGTTGCTCATGCATACACTGTCAGCTCTACTTGAGTCCATCACCTGTGAAAGAATCTGCTTTGAAGGAAGAACTTTTAGGTGTCCTGTTCAAAAGCAGAATCTGAAAATTCGTGGGAAATCTACTTTTGCTTTTTTGGGAGACAATCAGGGATGTGATACTAACAAGCTCATGCTTTACCTAGGCATGCTAGGCTTGTCTCTATCCCCTTAACTGTATTTTAGAATTAATATAGATTTATGTGAGAGGATAAACCAATTAGAAATAAAGACAGTTACAAAGTAAATGTTGTTCTTATTTTCTTTCTTTTTTAATATTTTTATTTATTTTTGAGACAGAGAGAGACAGAGCATGAGCAGGGGAGGGGCAGAGAGAGAGAGGGAGACACAGAATCTGAAACAGGCCCGGGGCTCTGAGCTGTCAGCACAGAGCCCCACGCAGGGCTCAAACTCAGACTGTGAGATCGTGACCTGAGCTGAAGTCGGACGCTGAACCGACTGAGCCACCCAGGAGCCCCGATGTTGTTCTTATTTTCATACTCTATTTCTTAAAAATATAATTAAAAAAATTTATTTCTTTATTTTGAGAGAAAGAGAGAGGGGAGGGGCAGAGAAAGGGAGAGAGAGAATCCCAAGCAGGCTCTGCACTGTCAGCACAGAGCCCACTGAGGGGCTCGATCTGACTAACCTTGAGAACATGACCTGGGCCCAAATCAAAAGTTGGACACTTAACCAACTGAGCTACCCAGGTGCCCCTAATTTTTATTTTAATTTCATCATAAATGAATATTTTCTCATAAAAGAATTTAATTATGTAGATAAAGCCAAATTCCTTCCTGAATACAAGCCAATGTCTCTACCTCAAGAGTTCTCAGTATAATCAGTATCCTCTCAGACCTTTTCCAAGCATATCCATAAATGTGTATATGTGTACTTTTTTCATTTATTGTGTCTAGAGATCTAATAAGTCAGTACGCTGCTTGTTTTCTTCTCATAAAAAAGAAAGCAGTTACATAATATGGCATAGTAAGGATGTAACAGTTTACATTGATATATTTTACTGATGGATATTTAGGTTGTTTATAATTTTCCATTCCTGCAGTAAACAATACTGCAATGAGCCTCCTTGTGCATAGATGCGAATAGTTTGGTAGAACAGATACATTACTCTGCTTTTCTAAGGAAATAAATGCCCATATAATAAAATTTCCTGCTTCATTCTATTATGCTCCCTGTCCATAAAGATTTTCAGCAAACATACAAGATGGTTTCCTTCTGTCTTTCAAATTTTTCCTATAACTAGCTATACTGAAATACTAAATGATGGACCACAGGCTTTAATTTTACAAGCAACCTCTTTGTCTTTCTTTCTCTTCTCTTTAAGGGGAGCCACTAGAAATAACTTCTGATTAATCCCAAATCACAAGGCTAACACATGCAAAGAAGACACAATAAGAGGAAGTCGAAATAACAGGAATAAGCTGTTTCCCTTTTTTACTTGTTTTAGTTTCAGGCTGAATAAATGCAATGAAATCCCCCACTGTTATAATCTTTTCTGAAGCCTTTCCCCAATGGCTACAGAACGATGTGTTCTCTAAATAGGTAGCATTTTACAAGCTAAATTCCCCCTTTCTTTCCTCAAAGTCATACAAAAACCAGGCCACAGAAAGATGTCAATTAAATGAGAAATTTGCTTATTTTTTGGAACCTTCACTCTTGAACTGCTAAATTCCATAGTTTGTAATATGAATGATGGCATGTGCTAAAAAGTTGTATAGCAAGTAGCTGATATCAGATGATTATTCTTAAGAGCTGTTATACATGGGGCTCAATGTCTTCTTTCCTTTTCTTTCTTTCTTTCTTTCTTTCTTTCTTTCTTTCTTTCTTTCTTTCTTTCTTTTCCTTTCTTTTTTTTTTCTGATGTTTATTTTTGAGAGAGAGAGAGAGAGAGAGAGAGCAGACCAGTGGAAGAGGGGCAGAGGATCCGAAGTGGGCTCTGCAATGTCAGCAGAGAGTCTAATGCGGGGCTTGAACTCATAAATGAGCCGTGAGATCATGACCTGAGCGGAAGTCAGATGTTTAACCAAGCCACCCAGGCACCCCACAATGTTTTTCTGATGCAAGAAAAGACACTTAATCACTTAAGAATGCAGTCTACTTTTTTTTATAAATACCCGACTCATAAACAGCTCATATATATGACCAGCCTTTCCTGCTTCTTTTGGCTCTTCTCTGCTAGGGTACCCACCACTGAACCTGGTAACATACATGCCTTTTAGTAATTTCATTCCCTTTCCGGGACAGAACATTTCTGGGGAGCTCCTACCATTCTCAAAGGAACCAAGTCAAGGGGAAGCAAAGAAGAGGCTTTGTGAGATGTATTTCCCTATGCTCACTTTCCTGTGCATTATTTTTTCACTTACTATATCTTAGAGAATGTTATACATAAAGATATCTCATTCTCGGGGCGCCTGGGTGGCGCAGTCGGTTAAGCGTCCGACTTTAGCCAGGTCACGATCTCGCGGTCCGTGAGTTCGAGCCCCGCGTCGGGCTCTGGGCTGATGGCTCAGAGCCTGGAGCCTGTTTCCGATTCTGTGTCTCCCTCTCTCTCTGCCCCTCGCCCCTTCATGCTCTGTCTCTCTCTGTCCCATAAATAAGTAAACGTTGAAAAAAAAAACATTTAAAAAAAAAAAAAAAAAAAAAAAAAAGATATCTCATTCTCTTTAATGACTACAGAGTATTCTGTTGTGTAATCATACCATAATTTACTTGGTCAGAACGCTACTAATACACACACAAGTTATTTCCAGCATTTTGTTGCTATGACCAATATTGCAATAAATGTCCTTACACATACACTTTATTATATAGGCCTAAGTACATCTGTAGGATACATTTCTAAAAGTAGATAATGAAACTAGGTTAGTAGGATCACAATCTGCCTTTAATGAAAAATAAAGTATAAAAAAAAAGAAAATAGTGTTGTATAGTATGACATGGTATAAATATTATAGTAAGACATACTGGGGCGCCTGGGTGGCGCAGTCGGTTAAGCGTCCGACTTCAGCCAGGTCACGATCTCGCGGTCCGTGAGTTCGAGCCCCGCATCAGGCTCTGGGCTGATGGCTCAGAGCCTGGAACCTGTTTCCGATTCTGTGTCTCCCTCTCTCTCTGCCCCTCCCCCATTCATGCTCTGTCTCTCTCTGTCCCAAATAAATAAATAAACATTGAAAAAAAAAAAAAAGAATTACTATATATTTAGTGAAATTTTTGTTTTAATCAATACATATATGTGGGTGGGTATGGATGTCCTGAACTGTGACAAAATGATGGAACGTATTTCAAAATGTTTAAAAAATACCTCTTTAGACTCTGGTATGATGAAAAGGTATTTTTATCATAGCCTCCTTTCTTCTTCCCTTAAACTCTATGATCTTTTTATTGCATAGCTTGGGAGCTTAGGTTGGTTTTCAAGCAGAGACAGTTGAGTTATTTAGAGTGGGTTGGAAAAGAATAATATCAACAATATCAGGAAAAACAAACAGGGAAGAATTTAACTGTAGTTCTAATTAGCTCTAGTATCTTTCCCTACAAAGTGAATAGTATGTGACTAAATTATTTTCTTAGGGCATAACTATTAATAAACAGAAATCTGAACAAGAAGCTGTTGTATAAAATTATTGCTACCTAAAAGCAAGTATTTCTAATTCTAAAGTAATTTACATATAATACAGAAGTTTTAAAGAAAAAAATTAAAATTTGCATATGATTCCACTACCCAGGGACAACTACTATTAACACCACAACTACAAATTTCAATCTATTTGTTTGAGTCCTTTTTTGTGTATACACACATGCACACATGTAATTCTTATGATCAAGATTAAAGGATATATTTAATGTTATGACCTGCTTTGCAAATTTAGCATTACACTGTAGGAACATTATTACTATGTCATTAAAACTTTTTCATATGCATCATGTTTTAAAATAGCTGTGTAATAGTCCACCACATGGATATATTACTAATTCATGTAGCCATTAACCAAGGGTTACTTTTTATAAAGAATTAATTGGAACTAGATCAATATAACTATGTTATCATGAGCTGTTTGAAGGTAATTGGAAGTAACTTATAGAAAATTTTTTCTGTAAGTAGATTTTTACATAAAGCCATTTAGACTACAGCAACTCTCCTCAATAAATAGGTGTTCTGAGATTAGTAAATTTAATAAAAGAAACCAGTATTAAAATTTTAACTCAAAAACATAACAGAGAAGTAATACTATGTCTACCTATTCTGCAATAACTCACTCTGGAGCAGCATTCAGATGTAGGGTTGTTGCCTATGAATAAATCCTCTTTAAAATGAATTATCTTCCTGTGGTCCAAATTAAGAAATAATTAGGAAATAATAAAGAAACGGTATATATATTTTTTCTAAATGTTGATTTAAGAGAGTGTATGTATGCAGGTACAAGTGGGGTTAGAGCAGAGAGAAAGGGAGAGAGAGAATCCTAAACAGGCTCAGGTGCTGTCAGTGCAGAGCCCTACATGGGGCTGGATTTCATGAACGTGAACCGTGAGATCATGACCTGAGCCGACATCAAGAGTCGGAAGCTCAACCGACTGAGATACCCAGGCACCCCAAGTATACTTGGGTGTCTATTTCCTGACTAGTCATATGACATAACTAAAATACAATTTAAATCATTCAACATGAAAAGATAATCTTTAATCTTCAATTAGATTACTTCTGTTACTCCTAGGAAAGAGATAATAATATTCTATCAGAAGGTGAAAAATGAACATGATGTTTGTTTTTGCCTCTTTAGAAAAATTATTTATCCAAAATAATAAATAAAATTATTTATCAAAAAATAAGAAGGTAATAGACTATTAAAACTAATAAAGACAAAGGATAAAAGCAGCCTTAAAGGGAACAGTGCATAAAGCACCAGAAGTATTCTGTTTCTTTTTTTGAGATGTTTATGATTTTTGAATTACTATTAAGTTTTGCCATTGGAAAAATAATTACTGAACTCTATTCAGCAGAATTTTAAAAATTAAATTACAGAATTATAGTTTCTAAAAAGTAGTAGAGCAAAGCTGAAAAAGCTACTACACATCACACTACTTGATCAAGAGAAGGTCAATAAGGGGATGAAGCTCTTTCTCAGATATTATTTCACACACAGAGCAAGGACATAACCAATTATCTTCTCAACTGATACAGCAAAAGCACAGGACAAAATCCAATATTCATTCCTGATAAAAACTCAGCAAATCAGGAATGGAAAGAAATAGCCTCAACTTGATAAAGAACATCTGTGAAAAACTTACAGCCAACATCATATTTAATGATGAAAAACTGAGCATTTTCCCCCTTTCCCCTTGTCAAGAACAAGACAACGATATTCTCACCACTCTGACATAGTACTGGGGGTTCTAGCCAATGCAATAATGCAAGAAAAATAAAAAGCATTTAGATTAGAAAAAAAAAAGTAGAACTGTCTTTACTTGCAGTCATGATTATTTGTAGAAAATCCAATTATTTGTATAAAATAGCTTTTTATAAAAAAGCTATTAGAACTATTAAGTGAGTGTAGCAAGTCTGCAGGATAATGAATCTATATGAAATCAATGTTATTTTTGTATAACAATAATAGTCAGAAATTAAAACTAAAAAACAACACCATTTATAATATCATAAAAAATAGGAAATAGGGATAAATCTGACAAAAGATAGGAAAGACCTATACACTAAAAACTATAAAGCACTGCTGAGAGACCTAAATAAATAGAGAGAAATACCATTGTCATGGATTAGAAAATATAATATTGTTAGATGTCTATTCTCCCCAAATTTATCTATAGATTCAATGCAATCCCAATAAAAATCCCAATATGATTTTTGGAGAAACTGATGAGCTGATTCTAAGATTCATATAGAAATGCCAAGGAACATGAATAACCAAAACAACTTCGAAAAAAACCCCACAAGTTGGAAGATTAACACTATCTTATTTTAAGATTTACCACAGTAATCAAGAAAATATGGTACTGGCATCAAGGTAAATCAATGGAACGAAACAAAGAGTCCAGAAACAAACCTACAAATATATGGAAAACTGATGTGACAAAGATGCCAAGGCCATTCTACAGAGGAAGGATAGTCTTTTCAACAAATAGTGTTAGAACAATTGGACATCCATATGAAAAGACTTTGATCCATATGTTGTACTATATAATATATTAATTAATTGAAGTTGTATCATAGATCTAAGTGTAAAGCTTAAAACTATAAAATTACAGAAAAAAAAAACATAGGAGGAAACCTTTCTGACCTTGGTTTAGGAAAAGAAGCAAAATCCATAAAAGAAACATTGATAAATTGGATTTCATTAAAATGAAAAACTTTTGCTCTTCAAAAGATATAGTTAAGAGAATGAAATGACAAGCCACCAACTAGGAGAAAATATTTGCAAGATATGTATCTAATAAATGACTTGGATCTAGATAGATCAGAAATCCTCAAAACCCAATAATGAAAAAACAACTCAATTTTAAAAATGGCCAAAATTTTGAACAAATCAGAGAACAATATAGATGGTGAAAAAGCTCATGAAAAGATGCTCAACATCATTAATCAAAAAGGAAATGCAAAATAAAACTACAGTGAGATATTATATACCTATGAGAAAGGCTAAGATTAAAAAGAGTGGCCATACAAGATGCTGATGAGGGTGTGGAGCAACGAGACTTAGACATGACATATATGACAGGTGGGAATGTAAAGTGACATGACCACTTTGGAAAACAGTATGGCAGTTTCTTAAAACAACAACAACAACAACAACAACAACAACAACAGCAACAATAGACATACACCCACTAGGTAATACAGCCATTCCATTCGTAGGTATTTATCCAAGAGAAATGAAAGCATATGTCTATACAAACCCTGGTGTGTGAATGTTCAAAGCAGTTTTATTTGCAGAAGTCCCAAACTAGAAACAATGAAAACGTTCATCAACCGATGTGGAGCATACATACAATAGAACACCACTCAGTAATAAAAGGAATGAACTATTAATACAATAAAAATATGGATAAATCTTGGTTCGCCTGGGTGGCTCAGTCGGTTGAGTGTCCGACTTCAGCTCAGGTCATGATCTCACAGTTTGTGGGTTCAAGCCCCGCATCAGGCTCTGTGCTGACTGCTTGCTCAGAGCCTGGAGCCTGCTTCAGATTCTGTCTCCTTCTCTCTCTGCCCCTCCCCCACTCACGCTTTGTCTCACTCTGTTTCTCAAAAATAAATAAAATGTAAAAAAAAAAAAAAAATTAAAAAAACAACATGGATACATCTCAAGATAATCACACTGAGTGAAATAACAGGACAAAAAAAGGGTACATTTTATAGGATTCTACTTATATAAAATTCTAGGAAATGTAAACTAATCTCTAGTGGATTAGTGGTTTGGGTGCGGATGTAGGAAGGAGTGGGGATGGTTACGTAAAAGGGTTACAGAGGAATATTTGCAAGGGGAGATTGGATATATTCATTATCTTGATTGTAGTAATGGTTTCATGAGGGAATACATCTATACATTGATACTTATCAATTTATATACATTAAATATATGCAGCTTACTGTATGTCAGTTATACCTCAATAAGCTGTTTAGAAAGACAAAATATAGGGGCGCCTGGGTGACTCAGTTGGTTGACAGTCTGACTTCAGCTCAGATCATGATCTCATGGTTCATGAGCTTGAGCACTGTGTCGGGGTCTGTGCTGACAGTTCAGAGCCTGGAGCCTGCTTCGGATTCTGTCTCCTCCTCTCTCTGCCCCTCCCCTGCTTGTGCGCACACTGGCTCTCTCTCACTCTCTCTCAAAAATAAACATTAAAAAAATGAAAAAAAAAAAAAAAAGAACAACAAAGTATAACAACAGTATGCCAAATCAAACAATAGAAAAATACACAAAGAAATCAATGGGAAAAAAATCGATTCTAAAAAGGCTTCCACATTGTCCCTGTATTTCCTGTTTTCATTATAGGGGTGAGGGGGGATATAACATAACATCTGTTTCATGCCCCAGAACACACCCTTAACCCTTGCTGTCTGAAAATACACACTTTTGGTGGTGGGGGTAGGGATAGATCAACTCAAAGCCAACAATTCCTGTAAGAAACACAAGCTAAAGTATAAACCCTGTTGACAACAAAGACTTAATCTAAAGATTAATCTTTCTTATGAAGAACAGCATTATTATCAGTATTTCTTGCTTTATGGAATATACTTTTGTTCCAAAATGGGTGGACTGTAAAACCTATGTTCTAATAATAAGAAGAGTAAATGAACACTGAGCACCTCAAATAGCATTTGGTATCTCATTTAATCCTCCCCAAACCCATATCATTTTACTGATAAAGCTTACAGGGTAAATAACTGGCCTAATGTACACGATTAAATAGTAGTGTGCTAACCTTTTGATTTGAAAGCTTCATGCTCTTAACAGCTACACTTAACTGAATATTCTAATTGATAGTTTTGTAGACTGCCTAGTAATTATCTTTATGTTTCTTTTTTTGAAAAGCTAGGATTTCATTTATGTACTTTACTCAGAGAGAGTAGGAATTAAAAATATCAGCCAATCCACTAAATAAATAGATAAATAAATAATAAAATATGTCCCAAACAGCCCACTGATTTCTTTTTTCTCTCTTTCTTTTCTCTTTTTCTTTCTTTCTTTCTTTCTTTCTTTCTTTCTTTCTTTCTTTCTTTCTTTCTTTCTTAGTTTGTTTATTTATTTGGGGGGGGGAGGAGCAGAGAAAGGGGGAGAGAGAATCCCAAGCAGACTCCACACTCAGCACAGAGCCTGACATGGGGCTTGGATGCTCAACCAACTGAGCCACCCAAGTGCCCTTATTTTCCAAAATTTTTAAATGGCCATGATGTCCTCTGTCTTCTTCTGGAGTAGTCAGTCCTTGCTGGGAAGCCATCTCTCAGATCTGCTTGGAATTAATGAGCTGAGGCTCTCTTGCTCAATTGTGTGATTCCACCCCAGCTTCCCCTAGACAGTTGGTTCATGAGCAATGTAATTTGCTTTTGATGTGGAAGGGACTCCTATAGTGTTCTTATTCATGAAGACAAACTGGTCAAAGAGAAAGACTTTCATAAAGAATGTTTTTCTCTGACATAATCCCTTGTAAAACAGAAAATCACTTTATATAAAAGTTCAATTAGGACCAAATACAGTATAAATGGCCTCTGTAACAATTAGACTTGAAATACAGAAGAGCTGAATATGACACTATTTTCTACTGACTTTCCTGGTTCCATGCCAAACATGTCTTGGCTGCAACAGAAGAGTGAGGAGGCTTTTATATCTTGGGGAGAAAAAGAACATAACCACAGTGGGGGCTCTAGAAGGGTGTAGTTGCAATCTGGCACTTTAGCAGAGATTCTGGAAAATGAATGAAGCTCTTTTATAATTATAACTCTGTATGTAGGATCTGGGAACTTTATAATAAATATAACCCTATAACCCTATATAAATGCAACCCTTGCCAATGTGACCTACTATTTATTTAGCAGCAACAGTGAACCATATGGTTTTATTCAGAGATGCAAGGTTGAAGAACAGATTTTATGTCCAGGAAAAAAAATCTATTTTGAAGGTAAAGAGGGAAAGACAAAGGTAAGCTCTTTTACTTAAACAGAAAGAAAAAAAACCCATCATAACTATTTCAAAACCTTTTCAACCCACTAAGCATGAATTACTAAAGAATAATAAAGGAAGAAAATTAGTAAGCTGCCTTATTAGTCCAAGAAGTCCAACAAGTTGTCAAACAAGAATTATAGAAATTATAACAGTAAAATCTTTATAGGTTACAGAACCCAAACAAATAAATAAAAATAAAAAACAAAAAGCTACTCTACAAATAAAAAGAGAGTTCATTTGAACTTTAAGAATCTTGTATGGCAGTTGCTTTTCTTGAAGGCCTGAAACAGTTTTGACCCCAGCTGCTACTTACTTTATCTAACAATAGACTGCTTCAAGACATATCACTTCTGGCCAAGCTATTCATTTCAACTTAAACTGCATATAGCTCAAGCCTCAGAAGATAACTTTATCACCTCTGAGCCGTATGCAGACTAAACACAACACTTGTGCCTGATTCTGAATGGTATCTTATATCCAAAAGTTCCCTTAATTATAGCTCTTCCTTCTCAAGCTGCTCTTTCAACTTGTCAGAAGCTGCCTAAAGTCACTAACATTGGATCTATGCAGAAAAAATATATTTTAGGAAAACATGTGCAACAAGGACTGACACATCTGTTGACGTTAAAACCAGAAGGCAGTGTGTTGCGGCCACATGAGAACAAGCTGTAAAATTTAGTAATTCACAACATTCACTTTAAAATGTTATGGCAATCTTTTATTTATTTATTTATAATTTTTTAAGTTTATTTATTTATTTTGAGAGAGATAGTGTGAGTGGGGGAGGGGTAGGGGGGTGGGGGGGGGGGTTGTGGAATCCCAAGCAGGCTCTACACTGTCAGCACAGAGCCTGATGTGGGGCTCGAACTCAGTAAACCCTGATATCATGACCTGAGCTGAAATGGAGAGTTGGACACTTAACTGACTGAGCCACCCAGGAGCCCCTTATGGCAATCTTTTAAAGCAACAAATCACAATGGCACCGTCATTTCCTCTATTCAACAAATATTTATTGAGTGTCTATATGTTAGGCACTAAGCTGGGTGCTGAGGGTATAATGATTAGCAAAATGGGCACACAAAAGCTCTACAGGTTTGTGTGGTTTCTGAGGCTGAAAAGCAAAGAGAAGGTAAGGTCAGCCTGATTTTTCCATTAGAGGCAGCCAGCCCCCCACCCCTACCTCAGTTGTGGAAGGGTTGAAGTCCACAAGTTTCTGTAAAAGTCAACTGTAATCTGTAGGGGGAACTGCTTCCTGGAGTCCTCCTGCCCATAGCGGTAGATTCTCAGGTGAGTCTGTTTAACACATTACCAAACTATTGTGGTTTTCTAAAATCTGATTGCTATTTATAATGGCTCCTAGAAAATGCTTTCTGGGTTTTAAAAGGAGCCATTACCATGAACCAAGAGCTTCCTGGTGCAGCCCAGGCAGTGAACTCTTCGGGTTCTAAGCTGATGACGCCTATCCACACGAGAGCCAGGATCACAGATGAGAACCAAGAGAAAGAAGTGGGAAAACAACAGGCAATAGGAGTGAGGATTGAGGAATGAGCTCAAATTTTCCCCAATTCTTTTTTTTCTTCTCTTCATTGAGCAGATAAACCCGGGATAAAAAATGGGAGGGTGTCCTGGGTTTAACCAGGTTAGGACTACTGGTAACAATGGGATAGGGTTATGAAAAATAGAATAGTTTCCAGCGATATACAGGGAAAGAAAGAAAATTCACCAATAGTGACAAAAGGGAAGGCCTGTGAAGGTGGCAAAAATGAATCACCAGCCAGAGTGAACATTTATATGCAATATGTGCTGGCAGGGGAGTCATTAAAAAACTGGGCACTGTTGAGGGCAAACTAGAGGCATCCATTCATATTATTAGCAACCAATGACCGTTCCTTGGATATGGCATATACAATATGCACTGAAAGAATATACATAAAGGGAAAAAAAATGAATCCTACACTGTTGGGAGTATTTGCAATGCCGGGCAAATACTTGCAGTGTTACACACCAATACTAGTTATTAATCATTTATTCTTATCTCAGAGAAGGAAGCTTTGCTCCAGAAAGACTAAATGACTTGACCAAAGTCATAGTTCTAATTACTGGTATGGAAGGCAAAGACTCAGGCAATGACCTTTATTATTTTTTTTTTTAATTTTTTTTTCAACGTTTATTTATTTTTGGGACAGAGAGAGACAGAGCATGAACGGGGGAGGGGCAGAGAGAGAGGGAGACACAGAATCAGAAACAGGCTCCAGGCTCTGAGCCATCAGCCCAGAGCCCGACGCGGGGCTCGAACTCACGGACCGCGAGATCGTGACCTGGCTGAAGTCGGACGCTTAACCGACTGCGCCACCCAGGCGCCCCTCAGGCAATGACCTTTAACATATGTGCCTTGGCACGTGTCGAAGCTATAAACGTGATCCCCTGGGAAGCCATGCAAACCAAGACTGAAGTAAGCAGGGAAAGGAAGAGAATATGACCAACTCCATCCCCCCACATCAGAAGGGAATCACCTCATGCACTCTGGAGAGGGAAACCACTGGAAATTACTTATCACACGTTACAAAGCCACAAGGGAAAGCCAACAAACAAAAATCCAATAGTTTTCAGTGATAAACTACCCTAAGGCATATTTATTAGACAGAAATGTCAGTCTTTTTCGGTCAGCCTTGAAAGACAAACTAGCACGTCACTTTAAATTTAATAGCATACAGAAATAACAGGTTTAGATTTTATTTTTATCACAATTATAATTTCAGAATAATCCAAGAAAAGACTACCCAGGTTTGACTAAATGAACACATTTACTCTTCTATCACTGCAGGAAAGGAAAAGGCAAGCTAGAGAAGAGAAAAGCTATAGCTTTTTGTATGAACTCGACTGAGTGGTTATTGTTAGCTACTCAGGAAATCACCGATTCTCTGAGCCTCCTGGAATGGCAATGAGAAAATTATCTTTGTTGCTATAAAAAATGTCTTCAACAATGGAGGGTGATATGAACACATATGAAATATTAATGCAATATTTAAGAAGGAGCTAGGATAATTTTGAAAACGGAAAACAACAAAGTACTTCATAAACCTTTTACCAGTGAGCTTCAAAATGTACACTGATAACAGAGAACAAACTGAGGGTTGGTGGGGGTGGGGCAAATGGGTGATGGGCATGAAGGAGGGCACTTGCTGGGATGAGCACTGGGTATCATATGTACGTGATGAATCACTGGGCTCTACTCCTGAAGCCAGGACTACACTGTATGTTAACTAACTTGAGAAGAAAAAACAAAACAAAACAAAACCAGATGTATATTGATACAAGCTCTAACTACAACTGGAAACTACAAAAATCTTGTTAGATCCTTAGACCGGGTGCATTTTGCAGGGGCTCTGCTCTCTCCAGCATGCTCAAGTCTCTCTCCTTTGGTCACTTGTCCTCCTTCTCCTCTTCCTGCTGCTCAGATACTCTTACTGTCTTTTCTTCGCCTCTCCAAGTCTGATCTCAGGACAGATTGGGAAACATTCTTACAGAGGTGTAAGGGATTCACAATACCTGAGTTATACTCCCTTGTATTTTTTCAATTAGACTTTGTTTTTTAGAGCAGTTTTAGGCTTACAGAAAAATTGAGTGGAAAGTAGAGTTTCCATATAACACACACCCACTTCCCCCCCTTGTGTCTTAGCAGATATCACACACTAAAACAAACGAATCCTTCAACAGGGGTCTAGAAAATCCAGAGATGGTCTTCATGGAGTCCTTTATCTCCCAGATATTATACACTGAATTTTGGTATATGGCTGTATATATATGTTTTTAGGAAGCAGGTTTCATCAGGTTCTGAAGCAATTGGCATTCAAAAATGGGTAAGGCCTCTAAGCTAAAAAAAAATGACGTTCAAGATGCAGACTAAAGGAAATATTTTGGAGTCAGAAAGGCTTTACCAGTGTCCCTAAAATCATACCACGCAAGGTGGCTGCGGGAGCAAGTATCAGTATGTATATCCAGGCCTCTAACTTCAACAGGGGCTATAGAAATACCTTGGTTAAAGAAATTACAACCAATGCAATGACTTTCAAAACATACGATGACCTCTTTTTTTCTTTTAACATACCTTTAAAGCCTCTATCACAAGGTCCCTTGCTTCAAGCTCTCCTTCAAGAATACTGAATAGTGTTAGGAGTTCAGGCTTACTGAGTTTTTCCAGATTCATCCTGAAAGCCTAAAACAAAGACAATGATCAGACAATCTCCAGAAGACAGAGTTGGTTTGATACGGCTAAGGAAAAAAAATAAAGTGAGTCACACAAGGAAAGAGCCACAATCACAGCATAAAATGCCTTAAGGCAGCAAATGGTTAGAATTAAGTTTAAAAAAAAATGGGAGCTTTCTGATGTTAATCATAAACTGAGCAGTAAGAGAAAATAAAATTCACCTTAAGTATGAATTTCGTCATCACTCACAAGGATCAATTTTCCATCATTTTTCCTCCAGGCATATTTACAAACATCCTGGGAGGTCTCAGAAAGAATTAGTCACTAGTTTTGTTCACCAGAAGTGCAGGTAAAATTGTGCTACAGTGAATACTATTTCACCGAAAAATTGTTAGAGCATGAAAATATTTCTCAGTTTTAAATTTTTTTTTTTTCAACGTTTATTTATTTTTGGGACAGAGAGAGACAGAGCATGAACGGGGGAGGGGCAGAGAGAGAGGAAGACACAGAATCGGAAACAGGCTCCAGGCTCTGAGCCATCAGCCCAGAGCCTGACGCGGGGCTCAAACTCACGGACCGCGAGATCGTGACCTGGCTGAAGTCGGACCCTTAACCGACTGTGCCACCCAGGCGCCCCAATATTTCTCAGTTTTAGATAACCGAATTCCTAAACTGTATATAAAACATTCTGGCATCCCTCTGAAGTTGGTTGAAATGAAATTTAAGCAAAGAGAATGTCCGGTGGCAGTATGGGAGAAATTTTTCTTTTAAACTGTCTGTTTACTTTCACAGGGAACCTCAGTGCAACCATATACAAATACACTTTTACGTAGTTTCTCAAAATATATTGTCGTTTAAACATCTTCATTGGACAGGCTACTACTAACTGAATTTATCTGACTCCCCAAGTTCCCGTTTCTGTGAAGTCCTGCATCTTTTGAGACATGTTAAATGGCAAACCGCATAGCACAAACTCAATCCTTTCCACAAGATTAATTTCTCAAAAGCCACATATAGACAGAAGTTAGATTGCCAGACAATTTTCAAAGGGTCTTCTGACAGGGTGCACAGTGAGATACATTTTTGAACTTCCAAAGCTGAGTAAATACTCCTTTCCTTCTTCTGTATTGTACTTGCAAATTGTCACTTCCATATAGTTTTCTTTAAAGGGAATTGCAACATGACAAGTTCACACACCCTCCCGTAATTCCCAACTCTTATGAGCACATTAAATTTTAGGAGGCACACAAAAGAGTCATTGATTCCTTCCAGACCTACTGCCTCTAAGTGCAGGAAAGCATGTAGGAAAGGCACACTTCACTGTGTTGTCAGATTATGTTCCAGGACATGCTGTACAAATCTTTTGCCACACGGCAAAATATGTTCAATCAAACTTCCGCTCTGCTGACTTTCTAACTACTGAGTTTTAGCAACTAGTGAGTGATCCTCACTTCAGCATTACAGAAGACATCTCACAACAGGTATTTTACAAATAAATAAAAACAAAAACAAAACCCCACACCTAATAAAGCTACACTTAATTTAAGCTATGTCGGAAAGAGGGGCGCCTGGGTGGCTCAGTTGTTTAAGTGTCCGACTTTGGCTCAGGTCATGATCTCATGGTTTGTGTGTTCGAGCCTCACGTCAGGCTCCGTGCTGACAGCTTGCTCAGAGCCCAGAGCCTGCTCTGGATTCTGTCTCCCTTTCTCTCTGCCCCTCCCCGGCTCACACTCTGTCTCGGTCTCTCTCAAAAATAAACATTAAAAAAAAATTAAAAAAAAAGATATGTTGGAAAGAGCATGCAGCTTTGTAGACAGATGGATGTCAGGTCTGCATCTTCAAGTCTGCATCTTCTAGTTGTGGGATTTCTTTTTCTTTTCTTTTTTTTTTTTTTTACGTTTATTTATTTTTGAGAGATAAGAGAGAGACAGAGCGTAAGTGGGGGAGGAGCAGAGAGAGAAGGAGACAGAGAATCCAAAGCAGGATCCAGGCTGAGTTGTCAGCACAGAGCCCGACGCGGGGCTCGAACTCAAAAATCGGTTGAGTCACACTGGTTTCTTAGATAAAACCCTTCCCCCTCTTCCTGAAGGTTTCATATTTTAATATCTCAGAAATTATAAAGCAGAGGGAAAATCTCATCATTTTAAGCCCATCCTCTTCCCTCCCATGATGTTCAGCAGAATAATGGGCATCTGTGAAGGTACTCTGTAAATACCAACTACACTGAGTAAATCAACTGGATGGAGAAGCACCAAAGTAAAGATGATGGTGTTCAGACATATTCTTTTTTCTTTCAGTATTTTTGTAGTCCTTAAATACTCTTATTTAGAGATCTAAAACTGGGGCTTAAGGAAGCAATGTGATGTGAGTAAAGCATGACAGACGGGGGGGGGGGGCGGTGAGGAGTATAGAATTTTAGTCTGAGCTCTGCTACTAAGCAACTCTGTGGCTTTGAGGACAAAAAGTACCCAGTTAGACTGGCACGCAGTCTCCTCACAGGTAAAATCAGCCTAGATAATCTCTGAAGTCCTTCTTGGTTCCATTTAAGCTTTCATGGGTAAAAATCAAGAATTGTTAGAGAATCCAATGAACTAAGACTAAAGTGAATATACAAAGAACTAAAACCGACTGTACCTAAATCAAAGTCTTGGATCTGCTGTAATAAATACACATCCTCATAAAGGAGTAAAATTGAAACACTCTTTAGAGCCACTTTAATTATAAAGGAGTCCAGCCCTGACAAGAAAAAATTCCATTCTTTGTCAATGGTATAAAGAATAATATTCTTGTTATCTACATTTATAAATCACTTCTGCACACAAATTTCAATATCTGGCACATCCTGCCAATATGTGCCCATTCACCCAGCTTAGTGTCTACATGAAGTGAAGACAATGCAAATCTGACACAGGAGGAAGAAAAGGGCCACAGCTATGTGACTGAAAAGCAATAGGTCTGTTTGTACATGTTCCCATAACCTTTCTTTATCAATATTAAAATTCAACAGTTCTTTGCTGTTCTTTATTATTTGAATCTAATCTCAATACACAAGACATCATGATAAATTTAATATATGAAAGATAGTAAAACCGTACTGTTGCAGGATGATGGTGATATTCCTGGGAGTGGGGACGGAAGTGGGGGTGGGGGGGGGTGATACTGACCTGATAATCGGTGGTCACACTTTAGTCCTCAAGTATAAATTCTCAAGGTTTTCTTCAGTTAAAATTTGGGAAAATTGACAAATATACTCAAAATGTCATCAGCATGGTGGAAAAGTGTCCAATGCTGCAAAATAATAAGAAATTTATTGTCTATGTGACCATACTATAAACGATTTGATAAATCCCATGAATGTCAACTGTCATTGCAGCTGGTAAGGCCTGACAGGTGTAGGTTGACACAGAAAGAAGAAAATAGCCACTTCTTCAAGTTGAGGCTGAGTAATATAGGAAACATACCATGAATCTCACTTCCCTTTTGCAATTATCATTAGGGAAGGTGAGGGCTTTCAAAATCTTTTTTTTAATGTTTATTTATTTTGAGAGAGAGTGCACGCGAGTGGGGGAGATGCAGAGAATGAGGGAGAGAATCCGAAGAGGGCTCTTTGCTGACGCAGGGAGGGGGAACTCAATCTCATGACCTCATGACCTGAGCCCAAATCAAGAGTCAGACACTTAACCAACTGAGCCACCTAGGCACCCTCAAAATCTTTTTTACTTTAAAATGTCCACTGCTGTTTCAAGGACTAACTTATGAATGTCCTAGAAGAGAAAAGACAGTCTCCCTGAATTGACAAAAGCCTATTTGCTTAAATCGCCATGATTTATGCACAATATGCTCAGAGAAAAATAACATAATTACAACCGAACTTTTCAAACTGCTAAATTTGTGTAAGGTTCACACTTATCCCCTCACCTCCTGCTAATCAGTGAACAAACAAATCAACCTGTCACCACCTGGACTTTGTCTGTAAGGCTAATGACTCATCCCAGCTCCTACTTTTCATTTCTTTTTTCAAACATTAGGTGTTGAATTATATGCAAACTTTTGGTGTATGTTTTCCTAATAGTATATCAGACCCAGCAAGCTTTTAAAAAAAAAATGATAGGCTTTAAATTTTATTTGATAAACCATAATTTTGTCTTGAACTTTACGGCACTCAGTCTTAAATGAAACTCCAGTTTCTGCCTAATATATAAATTACGTGGCCCAAGACTTTCAGAAAAAGGCTGCTGCTAGCTCCAAACTAATCATCAGAAATATGATTGCCAGATTTTTGGCATGCCATATTGTAGTCTACAGACATGCTCTCTACTTGTTTTCTAAATGAGCTGTTACTTGTCACTGTCATCATCCATTAAGTGACTTTGAAAGACAAGATCATTTCAACCAGATGCTCAGCTCATTCCTTCCATTTGAATCTCTCCAAGATGCAACTTTCCTTAGAGTTTAGTGGCAGATATGTTTGTCTAAGGAACACTGCAGTCTATAAACTTGAAATAAAAACCAATGGTGGACAAGTTGTCTGGATACATTATCATATGCTGTGGTACAGCATACTAGCTGTAGCTATTATATTAAACTTTATAGTTTTCTCAGTTAAAAAATAAATACAGGGGCAACTGGCTGGCTCAGTTGATACAGCATGTGACTCTTGATCTCAAGGTTGTGGGTTCAAGCCCCACGCTGGGTGTGGGGCCTACTTAAAATAATAATAAAATAAAATAAATTTAAAAATATAAATATATATATAAGAAAAAAAGATAAATGATACATATTTTAAGACCCTGGAAAAATAAGCCTATTTATGGGATAGGTACGAAACTTATTTTTAGGGTTATCAATAAGTGATTTCAAACATCAGTTTTGCCCAGAGGACCATTCGGTCTGTTCACATGCTACTTTCCATCAAGTAAGGGCCAACAGGAGTGCAGGAGTCTTCTCCACAAACTTTTATGTGCCAACAGTCACAAGAGCTGTGGCTCTCAAGAAGGGCACCCTCATCCACCACTGAACTTCCTAAATGGCACTGCCGATTTTGCCCTGAAGGTGCATTGCCGTGGCTTGGGCTCTGTTCATTTTATTCTGACCTTTTCCCTTCCCTGGATAATGCCCAAGCTCCATTCATTCTAGTTCTGGTCGTTCCTTCTCCTTCTTGAGGAGGTCCCAGCTTTTGCTCTGGAACTCTGAATGAATCCTCCAGGAGAGCAGGCGTTGTTGCCTCTTCACCACAGAGATTGGTTGGCAGAAAAAGAAACACCCCAAACAATCTCTATAGCTGTGTAAGCAGTAGGGCAGGGTGGAGTGGAACACAAGAGGGATGTGTGTCTATCTAGTATCAGGGCGTGTGTATGTCTTTATGTGGAACCGAAGGCTTGATTTCTAAATGGTGAATGATATGGGGCATAAAAGAGGGAAAACAACATTTTTGGATGAGTCTTAGATATTTCTGGATATAGAAACACCTAAAAAAATCTACACAGATCTGTTTTCTTTTTTTTTTCCTTAAGTCAACTTGTCTAATATAAAAAACAAATCAGTTGTTTTACCCAGAAAACCATGCTTGCAACACTGGATAAAAATCACTTCTTTATTTTATACTCAGATGTCAAATTGAAGAAATTTATACTTGGGCTACAACTGACTGGGATTCAGGCCATTTAGTAAGTTTTTAGTATTAGCAATAAGATATGAGCAAAGATATAAAGCAAATTTGCTTCAGTTATGTAAGGATTTTCACATACATATCAGCTAGGCCAAGGAGGCCAATTAATTCTTAAAATTCAGAGTCAACACTGCCACACAAAGTGGGTGTTTTTTTGACAGCTTTCCACTAGATAATGTACTTCCTTAAAAACCCAAAATATATGGAATTTAAAAAATCAAATGAACATGTCCTATTTATAAACATTCAATCTAAATATGGACAAAAATGCACTGCTATTTTTAAAAATGTATCCAAAGCATCCTATTATCTGGGGGTGGAAGGCGTTGACATATTACCTTGACTATCTCAAAAAGATTGAGGTTTCTCCAGCCTCTGGCGCTTCTGGTTTTCCAGAAGCGTTATTTATGCATCTGGGGATAAGAGTGTGATCCCTCTCATTCCACTTTTGGCATTTTAGGATTAGGCTAGGGGAGAAAAACATGTCAAAATACTATTAGAAGATAATTTTCTGACCTAGAAAGCATAACTTTTGTACATTTACCTAAGAGAGCTGTTTTTGCTATTATTATTTACAAAGATTCTAAAACCAAGGCATAAAAACAAATCTCATTTTATTGAATTCTACAGCACTAAGCAATATAAGCTTTACTACATATGTCAAATCAATCTTTCAGTTGAAGATAAACGATATTCCGGCCTATTTGGATCCTTACGTGTCTATGTGTTACAATTTAAATGTTTGGACTAAATTGGGTGCCTGCCCTCATTCATATATTGAAGTCCTGATCTCCAGGCACCTCCGAATGTGATGCATTTGGAGATAGGGTCCTTAAAGAGGTAATTAAGTTTAAATGAAGTTATTAGGGTGGGCCATAATCTAATAGGGCTGTGTCTTTATAAGAGGAGGAAATTTGGACACAAACATGGGACAGGAAAAGACCACGTGAAGATGCAGGTGGAAGATGGCCATCTCCGAGTCAAAGACAGAGGCCTCAGAAGAAACCAATCCTGCTGACACATTGATTTCTGACTTCTAGCCTCCGGGAATGTGAGACCTTGCTATGGTGGCCAGAGCAAACTACTGCAACATGCACTTTTAAACGCTATTGGAACGGCTAGATCTAAGACTTCCCCTTACCGGGAGAGTGCTGGAACATATTGCTCAGAATGCCTTTTGTTTGTCCTATTGCTATCAATTTGCTTTTTCCAGCCACACTATAGACAGTGTTCTATAAAACAGGATGGTTTTGAAACAGTTTCGGAAAATACAAATTTCAGGATCCTGAAATGTAATATGAATAACGCACTTAGAAACTGCAACAGTGCTAAGGGATCAAGATGCTTGTGTATCCAATACTGTCAATATAGACTTTGAAGCAGGCCTCAAGAAACCAGTTCTGGGTCAACATTTAAATATACTTTCAGTTCTCTATTCAAACACATTCTATTCAAAGCAGATTCTAGGATACCAGATTTTCTGGATTTATGCTTGGTACAGAAATGAATGATATAATTGAGCCTATTGATGTTGATCACCACCACCTCAGAGTTTTATAGCATAGTTTTCTAAGAAGAATTCAAGCAGGAATAGTAATAACAAAAAAGACAAACATTTATTGAGCTAAATAAAAACAAAACAGAAAAGATAAACATTAATGTGTTCCAGGCAGTGTTGTAAGTACTTGACGCAAATTAATTCAATCCTCACAACAAGCTTGGATGATAGATGCTATAACCATCGTCAACCCCCCCATTTTATAGATTGGAAAAGTGAGGCACAGAGGCTAAATAACTTGCTCAAAGTCTCAGATCTAGTATGTGGCAGAAATCAGACTTGAACCAAGGTAATTGGATTCCAGGGCCTTCCTTAGTAACTACTGCTACTTGGTAACCATCATTCACATCTGATCTCATTTTATCAGCTTTAGGAATTGTGTGGTAGAAAAACCTCAGCCAAGGGGCGCCTGGGTGGCGCAGTCGGTTAAGCGTCCGACTTCAGCCAGGTCACAATCTCGCGGTCCGTGAGTTCGAGCCCCGCGTCGGGCTCTGGGCTGATGGCTCAGAGCCTGGAGCCTGTTTCTGATTCTGTGTCTCCCTCTCTCTCTGCCCCTCCCCCGTTCATGCTCTGTCTCTCTCTGTCCCAAAAATAAATAAACGTTGAAAAAAAAAAAATTTAAAAAAAAAAAAAAAAAGAAAAACCTCAGCCAAAATGAGATTCACAAAGCTGGAAGGGACCTGAGAAATAATCTAATTCAGCATTCTCCATTTTACAGATGAAAACTGAGGCCAGGGTTGTTAAGTGACTTACTGAAGATTATAGTTACACAGTAAAAGTAGGTCTAACACTTATGTCTTTTTAAGATCCAGTCTAATCCACTTTCTGGGACACCATGATGATATCAGGTTTTTGTTTTGTTTAGCTCTAAGACTTAGGCATCTCTACTTGTATCTCTCTGTGTGTGAATGTCTGTCTCTTTATCTCACTATGTGTATATGTCTATTTCTCTCACTGTCTCTCTTATTTGTTGCCAACAAGATTTATATGTATATTGAGGAAAAGAAGGAAGTGGCTCATGCCCATAAACAAACATTCAAACATCTCTTCCCCAAAACGAGGACATTTAGCACAAGGCTATTAAAAACAAGTCTGTCTACCTGGCTATCTGTTTACACCCTTTCAAGTACTCTCGTCTGAGACAAGACCGAACCAGAAGAACTACATTAGTTAAGCTACTGGAATGTATGTTAATGAAAATGAATAATAGATTTTATGTTAATATTTAAATATTAATTATTTAAATATTAATATTTAAAAAGTATGTCATTTAACATTAGGAAAATACCAGAAGCATGAAGTATATTTGTATATTTGTAAGTATATGTCACTTGGCTTTCTTTAGTTAAAATGAAATTATAACATGACTTCATTGACATATGTATGTGTATCTGTCTGTATTATCTATGTCCATCATTCCCCTAAATTTTTGTTTTTCTGAAATAATGCCACCGTGAGTCGTAAAATACCACAATGAAGGAAAAATAACATATAGATTGATTTTCTTTCCAGTAAAATGATTCATGGGCCACAATTCCAGGAGCAGCCTGAAATGCAAAAACCCTTCATATGTCAATGTAGAAGGAAGTCATGGACTCCATCAGGATTCCAAACTGGAAAGAAACAGAATGTATAGTATGGAGGATGAACCAGAAAACAGTCAAGGGATTTGTGTTGTAGCCATGCCCATAACCCGCCTCTCTGGGAACTGCAAAAAATCCCACAATGAATATTATAACTGATGGTGGTTTTTTTACTTTTTAAATTCTGATTTCCAAATTTTTTTAATGTTTATTTTTGAGAGAGAGAGAGAGAGAGGGGAGGGGGCAGAGTGGGAGGCAGAGAACCCAAAGCAGGCTCTGCACTGTCAGCGCAAAGCCCAGAGTGGGGCCTGAACCCATGAACCCCTGAGATCATGACCTGAACTGAGGTTGACCACTCAACTGACTGAGCTACCCAGGCACCCCTTAAAGTGTCTTCTAAATCAGAGATCATTGATTTTATTTTTTTGTTTGCTTGTTTTTTGTTTTGTTTTGGGGGGGGGTTAAAAAATTTAACAATTTGGTATCAGCTGAAAATTACCAACAACAGACCGAGCAATTGTTCTTTGCTCCAAAGTTCTTCAGGGACAGTAATTCTCCTAAGAGGCAGCATGTCAGTGAAAAGCTGCATGCGCTTTGGAATATGACACGCCCAGGTTTGCATCCTGGCTCTGCTACTTCATAGTACCTCGATCCACTTAACCTTTGAATTTGTTCTTCATCTATAAAATGGGATGACACCACCGACTCTAACAGGATACTGAACAGTTAAAATGAGTGACTGGTCAGTTCTCATCCCTGGAGTACATATTTGGTTTCATCAGCAAGGATAATGAAGTTTTCCTTTTGCGATGAGTTGCCAGTTTCTATCATTCGTGTTGTCTAATTTAGAAATCAAAAACAAGTTTACTCCTGACTTGGCAGGTTGATTTGCTCCAGGAAGGAGATGGCCTGGCCAGTTTCTGGGAAAGTCTGGGAGAGACAGGGTTCAGGCCAATGGTTATCTCCATACTTGAGCAAAGAAAAGGACATTCTTCTGCCTACACTAGCTTTTTGTGACTTCCAGACACAGGTGTGCTTCCACAGAATCTGTATAGCTTTTAATTAAGTCACAATACATTTTTAAAAGTTTATTTATTTATTTATTTTTGAGACAGAGAGAGCAAGCAGGGAGGAGCAAAAAGAGAGGGAGAGAGAGAATCCCAAGCTGATGTGGGGCTCAAACTCATGAACCATGAGACCATGACCTGAGCTGAAATCAAGAGTCAGACAACACCTAACTGACTGAAGCAGGCTCCCCTAACCAAGTCACAATTTTAACTTAATGACTGAGAAATTGATTTTCTAAACATATCACAGCTATTTTTTACATTATATTAAATGCATAGTGCATATGTATCTATATCCATAGTCCAGGAGCAGTTATCACATTCAACTGTTCTGTTTATATATCTGTCTTCTTAAGACTTTGCTCTCTTAGACAAATCCTCTGTCCTAATCAACTTGATGAAACTTAGCACCTAGCAGTGTGGTTCTCAGGGGTATTCAAAAAATGCTAGTTGGAAAAGAAATGTACAGCATAGTACCTTGAATTACAGCCAACAAGACTGGACTTTCTCTTTTAGCAAATGAGAAGCCAGTAAACATTTTTAACCAGGCGAGTATCATAGTGAAAGCATAGTTTTAGGAAGGTTAAGGCTTGAAGGACAGAGCTGATTTGATGTATGGGAAACTGGAAACAGGAAAAGTAGGCAGGAGAAAACTTTAACAGCATAGGTATGAGGCTAAAACGTGTGAACTAGGATGGTAGCAGTAAGGATGCACGAGAAATACTGATGCGAGAGACTCCATGCAGGATTTACAGTAACTTGGTACTGGCTCCATTTAAGGAGGTGAGAGGGGAAATAATCCCAGATCAGCTGAGCTTGTAGACTGTCTGACTCGAATAATGACGCCATTAACACAAACAGGGATGTTAGAAAAGGAACTGGTTTTGGGGGAAAATGATGACTGATATGAGGCATGCTGAATAAGAAGTTAATTATTCAGTAAACTTCCCAAGAGGAACAAATGTGTTAAGAGTCAGTGTGGTGAAAGCTAAAGGTCTAGAAGTGAAATCTTTAGGGGGTAAAGCCTTTTAAGAAAATTTCTTCTGTGCCTTCAATTTAAGAACAAGAGGCAATAGGAAGAAACTGATACATCAGACTAGACCTGATCATTTTTGTACCCCCAAATATTAGATCGCTGAAGAACCAGACTGGTTCTGTCGTTACTCCTGTACCACCTGCCCCAACAGTAAGGACTACTTAGCAGAAATGGAGAGATAGGGCACCCCTACCTTCCACACCTCCCCACAACAAAGTTAGTGCTTCTCTCTTCTTTCTGCAACTTACCTGTCACTTACCCTTCCTTCTTCTCTCCTTTATAACTTACAGTTCCTATCTCTTGTTAAAACAGTTCCTGGCTCCTCCTGGCTCTCGCCAGTCCTGGGATGGCAGACCCATAGAACTCTTCAGCCTCACCCTCCCCAAGCAGCTTTATGCAAAGGACCCAAGCAGATGCAGGGTCAGAAGGGGGGGGGGGGAGGTTGGTGTGTGTAAACCCTGTCATCCTGTGCTGTCCTATTTTCCTTTCTAGTTTCTACTGAACTCAGTAACAATTAAGGATAACATTCTTTGTGGCTCGGCAAGTCAGAAAGGATTCATTGAGCAGAAGGGATACATTTAGATTGGGAACTCTGGCTTTGGACCTGAAATACAGACTTTGGAAATACTTGGCAGGGAGGAACCATATTACTGCATTCTCTACTTCAATGCCTGCTTGTAGTCCTGTTTTCCTCAACCCACACACCCCTGTCCTGGATTCCCCCCACCTCCACTCTTAACTGCCGTCCATTGTTTCTTCTCACCTGCTCCTAGGATTGCTCCTTACTTTGGGGGACAATGGGAAAGTTGTCTTCAGAAGGCAAAAACCACTTTTGATCAAAATTACCACGGAAAATCCTTTAAATCTCACAGAAGGTACAACCCTGTATCGTCACAATGTCCACAAAACCACGTATATGACTCTGAGGATGGAGGCACTTAAGACTGTAGAGTTTGGAGTGTGACAATGGACAATTCAGAGAAGACACCAGATGGTTGAATCCCTTGCCTTTCTTTTTCTCGGGCCAGAAAAACTCAAGAAAGGTAATTGGCGTGACAAAATTATGAAACCCAGACTCTATGAGACAGACACACACACACTCTCCTAAAAATCCTTGCATCAGATGTTTGAGATCATGACATGTATAAGCTTTGTTTCCCTCAACTCAGGAATCTTAGCTATATATTGAAATACTTAAAACCAACCAAATGAAAACTAAAATCATACACAAATTCTTCATCTTTGCTAAAATGCTAAGGGAATAAAAGAATGTTTAATATTAAATTCTGTAACTCACAGGAAAGTGCTAAAAATGACAGCAATAACACCTACTAATATTGTGTGCTTCCTACATGCCAGGGACCTTGCTCTGTGATATAAATATATATATATATCATATGTATCATATATATATCATACATATATATGATACATATGATATATATATGTATATGATATATATATATAATTATTTCATGTAAACCTTAAAAAAAACCTCTAAAAATTATTTCTATGTCGCAGTTGAGGAAAATGGGATATGGTGAGATAGAAAACTCTGCCTTTGCCTGGGTCACAGAGTAAAAGAGCCAAAGAGTTGGGATTTGAACCCAGGTTTGCCTTTGGAGTCTGTGCTGTCAATTTCCATACTCCATGGCCTCACAATAAATAAGCCATTTTCTCACTGAAATGCTCTGAACTGAAACTTAGAGGATGTGATCTTTAGTTATTAGCAGGAAATAAGAAAAAATAGCCTTTAGAAACAAGCTGACAAGCCATTCCGGGGTCAACCACCACAGACGGGACAGATTTCCTCTAGAAACAAACAAATAAATAAATCCCTGCTTCTCATATCATGCCACCAAACACCAATTCAATGGCAATCCCTCGAAACACCACTCTACTCCACTCAGAAAAGCCAAGAATTCCAATCCTGTTCTGCAAATTAACTGGTAGCACTGCAAACATGATTTTGCCAAGACAAAAATCCACTGTAGACTGAACACATTACGCCCACCATAATCAGTTTGCATGATTCTTTTATTTATTTACTTATTTATTTTAAGAGAGAGCACACGCATGCGTGGCAGAGAGAGGGAGACAGAGGATCCGAAGCAGGCTCTGCACTGACAGAGCAGAGCCTGATGTGGGGCTTAAACTCCCGAACTGCAAGGTCACGACCTACGCTGAAGCCAGACGGTTAGCTTCGCTGAAGCCAGACGGTTAGCTTAACTGACTGAGCCACCCACCCAGGCACCCAAGTCTGCAGGATTCCATTCAGGAACCCAATAATATTTGTGTCCCTATTCATGTATTTAGGGCTAGTTCAGAAAAGCACAAAATCAACTAAAAATTCACTTAAAAAAATTCCCAAAGTAGCTCAGTAACTTGTCAAAATCAAACACTCAGAACCTGTTCTTAAAAAACAGCAATAAGTTCCTAGTGTGCTCTCTTAAATTTACCTCATTCCACTCAGGTCAGATTCTTAGAAAAATAAAATCCTAAAATGACTAGCAGTGATTACATTAGCAAGTCTGCTTCAAATTTCATTACAGCAAAATTATACATGTAAACATCAGACATTTTCATATAGGAAATTCAGCATTTTAAAGTCACTTAAGATACTGGAGTTTCATAAGACATCAGATAGGGAAAATAAAGTTACATCAAGGCAAAAAGAAGTGGGCTGCTTATACTAAGTTTATACCTTATCAGTAATTTGTCTTTCTAATCTACCCTAAGGGGACTGCTTCAAACTAAATTCAACAAACACTTATTAAGTCAAACTATGTCCCAGGCACAGGGAAAGACACAAAGCTTTAAAAAAAAATTACTACTACCTGCTCTCAAAGAATTTATAATTTAGTGACACAGATTGGACATATACATAAGTATCCTCTGCGTACAATGTTTTTCTTCACCTAATGACCAAACAGTTGTTGAAAAAGGCAGAGGAAGGATTTCCAAGACCCAAACATGTATCAGACGGGTCTTGCTTATTATGCCAAATAATCAAAGAGAATTATTTGCTCTTTCCTCTCTCTCATTAAGGCCCTGGTAATCACCCCTGCTTTGGTTTCTTTAGTCTCTTACCTTAGTTTATTTTCTGTTCCCCACTCATGTAATAAGATATATCTTTTTGGGATTTCCTGTTCTGCTTTTAGCTTTTTCCGCTGCTATTGCTGGGGGCCCGTGTCTTACCCTCCTATCGCAGTACACTTTGTGTTTGCTGGGGTGACCTACCACACAGTTTTTTCTTTGTGCTTTTTTATTGGAGATCTGGAAACAATCACGGAACAGATCTGTGAGCACTAAGAGTGGCTCTGAAAACTTCGAATCTAACTATTGAAAACTAATAATCTTCCGGAAGTCTACCTTCAGAAAGTCTAATCAGGAAGGTAAGAGACGGCGTTATAATTGCCTGCTATGATTCCAACTCCTTGCATCTCATTGCTATGAGCCTGGCTACAGAGAACAGTAGTAAGATGGACTTCAGAATGAGAGCAAAACAATGTTAAAAAATACAGCAAATATTAATACCTGGAAGTGCTACCAATAGATGATTACTGGGGATTCATTGTCATTAACATCAGGCTAAAATCATCCATATTTTGCACCTGCTGAAATGAAGGTCAACTTGACAAAGCCTTTATGAGCACAATACAGAGACACTTCTTGGTAGTTACAAGTATGTAAATAGCCGGAATTAACCTTGCTTTTAATTATCCTGATCTCTGAGATTTAAAACTTGCTCTTACTTTTCATCCGCTAAATGTTGGTAGGTGATACTGGTCTTGTAAAACCAATCAACAACATCATGTATATATCAGTTTCCCCTGGAGGGAAAAACCCACCATAAAAGAAGGGCTAGAGAGTAACCAAAGGCCTAGGGACCGGATTAATCATAAACCTAGATGGCTGAACCTGAATTTTCCTCAAACACTTCCTGTCTTTTGTTTCAACAGAACTACACCTTCAAGGTTAACTGCAGTCTCCCTGAGCAATGGACCAGCCCACCCTAGAGTGGGAAACACTTATTCCTAATCCAATGCTCTTTCTTTACTTATCGACACTGTTTTAACAGAAAACACGCTCCTATTCACTGACAGTCAAACAATATACACTGCATTCTACCCACGAAAGGCCAACTCTGCAGATATCCAACACACCCACCTCAATGTTAAACATAAAAGGATGGTTTTTCCTCAAGTTCCTAGGGCAGATACAGGATAGAAAGCAAAAATGAAACGCAACCCAAACCTAAAAAACCCTCGGAAGTTAGGTTCTCCCTCAAGGAACAGACTGAGGGAACCTTCCACTGAGGGAAGGTACCTTTAAGGGTGATGGGGAAGTGGGCAGTTACTATTTCTCTTTCCTCCAGAGTCTAGAACAGTCCCAAAGCGGGTGAGCTCTCGATCCCTGCGCCCCCCACCCCCACCCCAGGAACAGAGGATCCGAGGGGCTTCAGGAGGAGGGCTGAGGATCAGAGAATGGGGGATGGGAAGAACTGAAGTGGGAGAAGGCCGCTTCGTCTCTCAGAGCTGGTTGTCTAGGTCGGATCTTGATTTCTGCTTCGCTCACTTCTCTTTTTTGGAAAACAGTGATTTTATTTTACTCATGAAACTAGCTCTGATCCCACTCTAGCGAGCAGGGACAAGTGTAGGGAGGGATGTCTGGCCTCCCGGGGGTACAAAATGGGGGCGGGGGCGGCGGCGGCAGCCTGGAGAATGGAAACCTGTGCGCCCTCCCCAAGACTGAGGTGCTGGGCTAGAGGATCCCTTAAGCGAGGGGTGTCAGGAGGGAAGCCCCTTCTGCGGAGCTGGGATTGACCGGGGACAATAAGTAGCTGCGAGGACCCTCGGAGGATGAGGAGCCGCCTCCTCGGGGAATACCGGGAGGCGGAGGAGAGGGCCCCGCCCCCTCAGGGGATGGGAGAGAGTGCCAGTTGGGACTGTGGCGGGACGACACCGGTAGTCCTACCCTTGCTTTTCTCTCGGGAACCCGGTCTCCCAGCCACCCCCAAACCCCAGCCCCGGTGGCTCCTACCTCTTCCCGGCGCTCCGGGCTCCGCTCCCCGCCGCCTCCGCCACCCGCTCCCATCCACAGCCCCCGGAGACCCCGCCCCTCAACCGCCAGGCGGGGGCACTGGCATTCGCCAGGGCCAATCGTCACCTCGCTTCCTCAGCCCAGGCACCAATGCGCGCGGGCTGGAGGAGGGGCTTCTCCAATGTCATTTAGGCTCCTCCCGGGGCCCCAAGATCCCTTTTGTTTGGGGAGAGCCAGGCTGGGATTGAGCTCGCGTCACTTCCTGGAGGAAGCGCCCTCCTCCGGCCCGGGCTCGGGGGTGGGCTCGCGCCCCTCCCGGCTCCGCTTCTGCAACTTTCCACCTTGCGTGCGGCTTCTGGGCAGCGCGGTGGCGAGTGTTTCGTGCTTTACCCTACTGGTCTGGGAAGCTTAGGAATGGCGGGCTTTGGGTGCCCAGATTGATTGGGCATATTAACGTTTCATTTTATCCAAAATGTTAATCAATAAAGTGTCCTTTTGGTGTCTGCATTAGAATTAGTTGTTGAAAAGCCGGTAACGTGGCTTTTCTTTCTCTTGGACAAGCTTGTGGGTGTGATGCTAGAAGCTAGAGCGCAAAGATAGTAAACCTGGAGACAGTCCCCGCCCCACCCTGCCCTTCTTTTCCCACATTACGTTTGGAAGAGAACTACTGGCACTGGAGCCCCCGGCGCGGGGATACTGGGTAGCACCTGGGAGAGCAAAACCCAGTGGGACCTACCTTCCAGGCAGAAGTCGAGTAATTGCAAATTAGTCTGTCGAGGTTTTTAGTCTCTCCAGGTTGTGCCGGTCAGATGAGGGGACATCTTTGTGTCCTTGGCCCCATTATACTGTGGGGCAATGGCGTTTGCAGTGAAGCTGGAACAAAGGACGGTGTAGAGGATGCAAGGAATGTCTGTCCCTTCTTGTGAACACAGGAATGCAGATCTTGCTGGTAGCAGCTAGCCCTCCTAGGACCAAATAACCCAGAGAAGGAAGAGGATGCATCCCTGAGGTGAAGGTTTCCAGATTCCTTTTCCATAGACTGCACTCCAGTTCACAGGTTGATTTAGCTGGTTAAAATAATAATAATCATATTATTTTTAAAGGTTATTTATTTTTGAGTGAGCGGGAGAGGGGCAGAGAGAAAGAGGAAAGAGAATCCTAAGCAAGGCTCCTTGCTGTCAGTGTAGAGCTGGATGCAGGGCTTGATCTCAGGGACCAGGAGATCATGACCTGAGCGGGAATCAAGAGTTGGTCATTTAATCAACTGAGCCACCCAGGTGCCCTAATAATAACCACATTATTTAAAATACAATATAATAAATACTTACGATACAGTTAAATATTTACAATGCATGAATATTGTATTGCTTTTAATACATTATTCCTATTCACAACGATTATTAAGCAAGAAACTATTAGGGAAATAGAATTTGATGAGGTTTTTTTGGGGTGCTAGTGGGGCTCGTGGGGTCCAGAGCTGACGGACGAGAAAGAATTCTTGAAGTCGTCTTTGGTGCAAAAAGGTGATTTTATTAAAGCACGGGGACAGGACCCGTGGGCAGAAAGAACTGCCCCGGGACCAAGAGGAGAGACTGGTAATACACTGTGGAGTCGGGGAGGTAAAGTCCAGGGGAAGTTTCCAGTGAGATTTTCATATGCTAAAGAAGACTCTTAGGATACTGGAGTCCTGGCCATTGTCAAGCTAAGGTTGTTTCCCACCCCCTAGCAAAGTATTAACATCAAGATAGCAGGGAGTTCCTGTAGAAACAGTTCGCTCTGCCTGCCTCCAGTATTTGTCAGTGGGCTGCAGGTTATAAGGAAATTTAATTTTATCTGCCATTTCCTTCTGCCTTTGTTTCCCACATCAGTATTCGGGTAGGCAGACTTAGTCCTTAAGACAGATACAGCCCAGCCCTTATGCAGTCTACAGCCTGATGGAGGATGTGGTCAGTCTGTGCAGTTACAGAGAAGTTTGAAAGAAGAAAGCCAGAATTTATGTCATCACAGTGGCAGATACTCTCATATGATATTTTACTTAATCTGCACTACTATATGATAAATCTTTCCTATCTCCCTGAGAAGATAGAAATTAAAAGAAATCAAATAAGGTCACAGAGCTAGTAAATGGCAAAGAAAGAACTTCCAACAAGGATGTAGGGACTCCAAACCTGTGCCATATTCTGCTGCCCGCACACTGACTCTCACAAGGAGGACTGGTCCAGAGAATGGGCCTGAAAGACTATAAAACCACCATCAGAGCTAGAAAAAGGCTCCTTGCTTGCCTGCCCAATTGATTGTAGGCCTGAGAGAGTCATCTCTATTTAAAGGACAGCAAGACTGTGCTGAGGTGCTCAGCAGCAGCCCAAGGACTTTTGAAGTAATGAAGTATGAAATTCAGAACTGAAAGACCCCGTTCCTTGTGTTCAGGAGACTGATGGTCTGAGAGGTGGGATGAAGGCCAGGCACAGAGTAGGTGCTCAATGAATACTGACTTGACTTAAAAACAGAATGTCTGGAATGGTTAAAAACATGGACCGTGAGGTGCTGGAATCGGCCGAGGCCGACAAACTTGAAAAATCCCACTTCCTTCTCCTCCCTTTTGCCCTGCCTCCGTGTTTGCAATGAGGAAGTGCCTCATTGCCTGACAATGAGGCAGATGTGGGAGAACAGGCTATTTTCTGCTAGCTTCTGAGTCACTCTAAGAGTTGTCCTAGTGAATCAGCTCCTCCCTCCCTCCCCTCCTTTCCTTTGTAGCTGTTAACCCACCACCACCCTTTCTACTCCCAGGGGGACTGGGAGGGCAGTGCTTTGTGATTTACTTCCTTTATGGCCACCAGCAGCTCCCCTGACCCCCTGGGCTCGCTCTGCCCATTCCTGAGTGAGTGTGGGAGGACCTAGCAAGAATGACATCATCCCTGTCTGGTAGGAATCAGAGTCCTGAGGGTGTTCAAACTGCTTTCCTTTTCATTCGTCACCTCTGGAGGTAGTGGACAGGAGGAGTTGGTGACCTTATGGAGACCCTTAGGCTGCAGTATGAGAGAGTTCTGGAGTTTTGTGATTTTTCAATACATAAAACATGTAAATAAATTTAGAATCTGGTACAAAGGTGTACACAGAGGTAGAAAGTGGGTTCATAATAATACCTTAAATTTGTACAACATTTGTATATCTATTACTTTATCAACTTGCCAGTAAATATTTATTAAATGCCTACAGTGTGTCAGGCAACAAATTCATAAGAGGTGGTAAAGATTATAGATTGTGTCAAATTTTCTCCAAATTGGTAAACTTCTTGGGTAGGTGTTCCATAAATGTTTATTTGCTGTTTTGCGGAGGTAATGATGGAATAGACTAGAAGGGCTAAACTAGAAGAAAAAGAATTTAGAGCTCTGTTGGCGTTCTCCCTCTTCACAAGCCATATGAGTTTCCTATGGCTGCCGCAAATTACCACAAACTGGATGGCTTAAGACAACAGAAATTTATGTGGTGCCTGGGTGGCTCAGCTGGTTAAGCGTCTGACTCTGGATTTGAGTTCAGGTCATGATCTCACTGTTCATGAATTTGAGCCCCACATCGGGCTCTGCATTGACATCATAGAGCCTGCGTGGGACTCTCTCTCTCCCTCTTTCTCTGCCCCTCCCTTGCTTGTGCTGGTTGGTGTTCTCTCTCTCTTTCAAAATAAATAAATAAGGTTTAAAAAAAAAAAGACAACAGAAATTTGTTCTCTTTCAGTCTGGAGGCTCTAAGCCTGAAATCTAGGTGTTGACAGGCTGGTTCTTTGGGGGAGGGAGCTCTGAGGGAGGATCCATTCCTTGCCTCTCTCCTAGGCAATCCTTGGCATTCCTTGGCTTATAGCTGCATCATCCCAGGCTCCGTCTCTGTCTTCACATGGCCTTCTTCCTTGGGAGCCTTATGTCTATACGTCCTCTTCTTTTCTTATAAGGATAACAGTCACATTGGATTTAGAGCTCACCCTGATGTAGGACTTCATCTTAACTCATTACACCTGGGAAGGCCTTATTTCCAAACAAGTTCATGTTCTGAGGTTCGAGGTGGACAGGCACTTTGGGAAGGCGTACATTCAAACCAGGACACAAGCCTACTTGACAGAGTAACCTTCCCCACTTAACTCCATTTAAGTTCATCAGTAAATGGCATGAAACTAAGGAACTGATTCCTGAAGATCACTTTGTTCTATGACTGTATGATAATTATATATACAGGAAACATTTCTCAAGTCTTTACTGTATGCCAGGCACTATGAGATTGCTTTATAGTTCATCTCATTTAAGCTATAGAAGAATCTCAGGAGATAGGTGTGAATATTCCCATATTACAGATGAGGAAACTGAGGCACAAAGAAATTCACAGCCATGGAATTCATAAGGGATGAATATTGGATATTTACTCAGATCTGATTCCAAAGTGTACCCATCATAATTACTATGCTCTATCATCTTTCCATCATGCTAGATGGGAATATGGGGAATGAAACAAATATTTTAAAATTTTGATTTATGGACCACTTGGAGTTGAGTAGCAATCTTCCTGCAACTATGAGCATAGTTTGAACCTATTTAAAACAAGGGAAAGCAAGAGAGGAGGGAGAGGGTGGATAGCAATGGAAACTTAATAGGGAAGAGAGCCATGGGCACTTACCTGAACCTCAGTTTCCTCATTTGCAAAATAGAATAGTTCCTTCCTACAACACCTGGTGGTTGTGAATATCCAAGCGACATGATGGACATGAAAGTATTAGATAAACTCTATGAGGGATTATTATAAACTGCCTGGGAGATCTTGCTCAAGCTCTTACTTCTCTCTGGCCCCAGCCCTTCAGCTAACATCTGGGGCTCTATAAGACTTCTTCTAGCTGTGACGCACTGGGACCTACTAAGTTGCTGGGGGGCTAGATGTAGAAGTTGTTGTGACTGGGAAAAGTGGCCCGTCTTCCCCACCTCCCATTTTCTTCAACCCCCAGGGGGCTCCTCCACCAGGGGATCCAGAGAGGGTAGCCTAGAAGCCAACGAGTGCTCTCTAGGCCGGTACCAAGTTGAAGCAGGAGAGGAGATGTGCTCTCCACGGATCCCTGCATTTCCCCCTATCATCTGTCCCCACAAAGGCCTTTCTGAGTATTCCTGAAGCGTTTTCTTCCTGCTTGGATCATCCCGACTGGGCGACTGGGGCACAGGAGTGGAGAGATTCTGGGCGTGGCCCTCACTGTGTTCTCGAGCTTATTGCGCCCCCTAGTGCCCAGAGAGGAGTCCTGCAGCTGTCGCCTTCCCTCTCGGCCATCCCCGTGAGTTTCAGAAAGGCTTCTCCCCTGACAGTTTTTCCTTTTATGGGTGTGGGCTGAGCGCACAGCAGGTAAGGTCTCCAAGGACCACCTGCAGGGACAGATTCTCCTGATTTCTAGCTAAATATTGGGGCCAGCTTGGCCATGCGGGGGCAGGCACACTCTTATCCTGGATTGTGTGGGGAAGGTTGAGAAGGAAAGGGAAAGTAAATGTAACACTGAGTGCCTACCTTGTATCAGGCAGGCACTGTATCAGGAGGTTTACTTATATCACATGCATAATCCTTGTGATCTCTACATATGTAATCCTTGTGATCATTCTAAGAGATAATTATTATTACGTCTACTTTTTCGGACAAGAAAGCAAGTTCAGAGAGGTGAAGTGTCTTGTCAAAGGTCACATAAAAACAACAATAATGTGGGGTGCCTGGATGGCTCAGTCAGTTGAGTGTCTGGCTTCAGCTCAGGTCATGATCTTGCAGTTTGTGGGTTCGAGACCAGCAACGGGCTCTGTGCTGACAGCTCAGAGCCTGGAGCCTGTGCCTGCTTTGAATTCTGTGTCTCCCTCTCTCTGCCCCTCCCCTGCTCATGCTCTGTTTCTCTCCCTCTCTCTCTCTCTCTCTCTCTCTCTCTCTCTCTCTCTCTCAAAAATCAATGAAAACATTTTTAAAAATTTGAAAAAACCAACAATAATGTTAATAACATCAACCAATTGTTTGGTGCCTACTCCACAGCAGGCACATTATTTCTTTTAATTCTCACCACAGACCTTTAAAATAATCACTATAATCTCTATTTTACTCATGAGGTCACTGAGATTTAGGGAGTTTAAGAAAGAGGTAACTGAGCAGCTCGACTGAGGTCAAAGAGTAAGGTCCTCTGGACTCCAATCCCACACTGCTTCCCTTGTACCATTGCCTCACAGAGCCAGTGGGTGGTAGAGGCAGGTCTGAGCCCAGGCCTGTGTGACTCACTATTCTTTCCATTGTGGGGGCTGCCTGGTGGCCCTTCCCGAGGACCAGGAAACTAAGGCCATGTGTTTTGTTTTGTTTTTTTTTTTTTTTGGATATCCAAACTGGAGACAGGATGGCTATGAAAAAGCCAAGGCAAAAGTCCATAGGATCTTGGGGAAATGCATAACTGGGGTGGCGCCCTGGGAATTGCACTATGGTATTCTGTTAGGTGCCTTGAGGAGAGTACCCAGAGGTCCCTGAGTCCCATCTCCCTCATCCTACGTGGATGCTATCCTATCCACATGCTCCCCTCAAGTTGGTGGTCTAGGACGATGAACGCAAAGCTCACAGAAGAGCAAAAGAGAAATGCAGATGGAGTGCCATCTAGCCCGATAGAAAATTCTTGGAAATAGATGGGATAAACCATGGAGTTCCCAAATCACCCAGCCAAGTTCCCAAGGATTGGGGTCATTTTTAACTCATCCCCATCACCCACAAAAGACAGGTTAGTCATAGGTCTCTGGAAGAATACTCTATACTGCTTTGAAGGAGTCTCAAATTTTCCTTTTCATTCTAATCTTTGAAATTATTAAATTATTATTGAAAGACATATGCCAGATGATGAGCTGATAAACTGGTTGATGTTATGTTTGTTACTTCCAAATATAAATTTCATAGAGGCAAACAGATGGAAAAAGATTTCAGTTCCCCCCCCCTTTTTTTTTTTAATAAATTGACTATTTCATTAAAGGTTGACTCTTTCCCTTTCTTCCAACCTCTCCCCTCTCTGTCTCTCTTCCTGTTCCTCCTCTGTCCTAGGTGCCTCCTTTCCCCCAAAGTCTGGAGCCAGACCCCTCTGCTATGCTGAATTGTCTTGCCAGAAGCGTTGAAGCTGACTGGAAGGCTGGTCTTGTCTTCCCCTCTGTTTCCACTTCTTCCCTACACATGGCCTGACATTAAGCAGAAAGTACTTTCTGTGCTACAGCCAGAGACAGAGATTCAGCTTGGCCGAGCTGCCCTAAGGTTTCGATCTGATGAAAGCCAATTACACACTTCCCCTGGCCTGTTATTTCAGCTGAGGCACCACATGGTTGGTTGAATGGGTCCTTGTTGCTCACAAAAGGGAGAAATATTTGTAGGGAAAGTAAATGACCCAGTTATGGCTGCACCATCATTTCTAGGCAATTTCCTAGTAAGTGGCCCTTTGGAGTAGGCTGGTGCTAGAAGCTTCTATGCCTTCATTTCCTGCTTCATGACTCCTGCTAGGTCCCTGCAGGGTCTAGTCTGCCCTGAACAAAGTGACCAGGGGACCCAAGTTGGAAGGAATCTGTACATTGCTTATCCCTTTTTCTTTCTGCCACCTTGCCTTCTTTTTGTGCTCCTTTTATTCCTGAAATAACCATTGTGTTCCCATCATCGTTACCACAAGAAGTAACACAGTTCTAGGCCTCAGGGTACCTGTAGTCTTGAGGAGAGGTAGACTTGTGGGACTTGTTGACCCCAGTTCTCCTCCTTTCTGTGACCACACTTTCCAAATGACATCACTCAACCCACTGTCTTACATCATAGTCGGGATTCCTCCAGATGTAAGGGACAGAAAACGCCATCCAAACTGGCCAAAGTGAAAACACATTTCAGTGGCTCATGCATTGAAAAAGTCTAGGACTAGGCTGTCTTCAGATGAGCCTTGAGCTGCCTTCTCAAAAATGTAATTGGGACCAGGTTTCTCTCTCTGTATCTCTCAACTCTACTTCTGTGTTGGTTCTGATTTCAGACTTGCTTTCTTCCTCAGTTGGCAGTAAGCATAGTGGTTCCAGCTTCATACTCAGTCATATTCATCTCCCTCTTTCCCAGAAGTCTGAGAAAAATCCTGCTCTGTTCTCTTGGCTCTGCTTGGACCGGATGTTCATCCCTGAACCTATCACTGTGGTCAGGGGGAAGAGTTGCTTCGATAGGCAAGATCTGGGTCATGTGGCCTATCTGGAGCTCTGGATTAAATGTGGGGAAAAGCCATAGCCTCAAATGAAAATTCATTCATTCATCCATCCATCCATTCATTCATTAATTCATTTCTAGAAAAAATAGGGATGGATGTCTGGGAAACAAATAGTGACTGTTTTACTACAGATTTGAGGGTTTGTCTCATATTTGCTCTCAGGTTAATTTGAGCTGCAACCTGTTTCTCTAATCTTGCCCCAGCTCTTGGCCTGGACTTTCCCTTCTGCTGGTCATTGCCGGAAACTCTAGGATGGCTAGTCTTTGTCCTTTCTTGCCCAAAGCACTACTGAAGAAAGACTCTTGTGTATAGCAGCTTTTTATTGAGGATTTGGGGGACCTGGGGATGGTGTGCACAGCGTTGAAAAGGCTTTTAAAGATTAGAGGTTCTCAGATTTGAGGGTATATCAAATGACCTGAAAGTCTTGTTAAATTGGAGATTGCTGGGTCCCACTTCCAGAGTTGAAACAAAAATATATTGAGTTCTTATGTGCCAGACACTAAGGCTACGGTGGTGGCCTGCTCCAAATTTTCTCTAGCTTTGCTATGCAGAGCAATTTAATTCCTTATTGCCCAAACTTTTCTCATCTCTGTCCTACCCGGGGGGGGGGGGGGGGGGGGGGCTCTCACTTTTCATTGCCAGAGGGGCCCAGGAGGTTGCTTTCCTCAACAAAGGAATCAATTTGTACTATCTGATGGAGGTCAACTGACTCAAACTGCAGCCAGCTTCCGTGATACTATGTTTCTTTATTTTCCCATGGTATCGGCAAACAGGGAACGTTGGTGAAGTACCATGCTGGGGGTATTGACTAGGCATAGCTTCAGAGGCACAAGAGAGGGAGTGGGATCTTCAGGGAAGAGCTGCCCGACTTTAGTGTGAGCATAGCGAAAGGAAGTAACTTGAGAACCAGACCTACTAGCTGTGGGGCCTGACCGTGCCAGTCAACTACCATGAGTTTCAAATCCCTTACCCGTAAAACTGAGAAAATAATGATGTGTTTACTAAAGGGTTGTAGTAAAGATGAAACAAGACACCAGGACACTTATTTTTTTATTTTTTATTTTTTCAATATATGAAATTTATTGTCAAATTGGTTTCCATACAACACCCAGTGCTCATCCCAAAAGGTGCCCTCCTCAATACCCATCACCCACCCTCTCCTCCCTCCCACCCCCCATCAACCCTCAGTTTGTTCTCAGTTTTTAAGAGTCTCTTATGCTTTGGCTCTCTTCCACTGTAACCTCTTTTTTTTTTTTTTTTTTCCTTCCCCTCCCCCATGGGTTTCTGTTAAGTTTCTCAGGATCCACATAAGAGTGAAAACATATGGTATCTGTCTTTCTCTGTGTGGCTTATTTCACTTAGCATCACACTCTCCAGTTCCCTCCATGTTGCTATAAAGGGCCATATTTCGTTCTTTCTCATTGCCACATAGTACTCCGTTGTGTATATAAACCACAATTTCTTTATCCATTCATCAGTTGATGGACATTTAGGCTCTTTCCATAATTTGGCTATTGTTGAGAGTGCCGCTATAAACATTGGGGTACAAGTGCCCCTGTGCATCAGTACTCCTGTATCCCTTGGGTAAATTCCTAGCAGTGCTATTGCTGGGTCATAGGGTAGGTCTGTTTTTAATTTTTTGAGGAACCTCCACACTGTTTTCCAGAGTGGCTGCACCAATTTGCATTCCCACCAACAGTGCAAGAGGGTTCCCGTTTCTCCACATCCTCGCCAGCATCTATAGTCTCCTGATTTGTTCATTTTGGCCACTCTGGCGTGAGGTGATATCTGAGTGTGGTTTTGATTTGTATTTCCCTGATAAGGAGCGACGTTGAGCATCACAAGGACACTTATTTATATCTCTTTCTCTCTAACACCAATCTGTCACCAAGCCCTATCAGTTTTACCTCCCGAATACTTCAAATGCTAGATCTGCTTCTACCCTCACCTCCACCTTGGTCTGTCCACTGTCCTGTTTCTCCAGGACAACAGCTTTGCCTCCTAAGTGGTCTTCTAGATTCATCTCTGGGTCTTCTGGTCCATTTTCTACAGCGGGCTGAGTAGATTTTTAAGAAAACACAACCTGAGCATGTCACCCCCTTCCCTCCCAATCAAAACTTCGGTGCTCTTAGGACAACTGGATTCACAAAGCCCTTCTTACTTGGTTCCTGCGTATCTCTCCAGAATCATCTAGTGCCACTCTGCCCCAGACAACTGGTGGCAGACCATTTCCTTGAACAAACTTTAGTCAGGTTCCTCTAAGCCCTCTTGCCCCCTCCCCAGCCTCGCTGAGCCTACATAGCCAGTTTTACAAAAATCCTGCTGCGAGTCAGTTTAGGATGCTATCAGGCATGATATCCGATCAACATCTTCATCCCCCTTCTTTGACATAGAGGTCCTTGGTGTGCCTTTAGCAAGAATCCTGTTAAGTAAGTTTACCAAGAACCACCCCCCCCCACCCTCTATGTGTCCTCTTAGCAATTTTCCTTCCACTGTCTCCTCACTCTGCTTGTTAGCATTTGTCCATTTGGATTTAGAGTTGAACCTGATCTTTCTCCCCTATCGCCACAGCCTTGACACCTGTTGCAATAGTCCTGAATAAAGTTTTCCTTACTGTGTCAACACATGTCAGGCTTATTTTTTTCTTTAATGCTGGCTGCTTTTCCGTTCCTCGGAGTCTTTGCTGATATTCTTCTGTTTTCTCGGGCTGCTCTTCCTCTCCTCTCTCTAAAGCCTATACATCTGTCAGATTTCACCTCCATGTCACGTTCTCAAGAGCAGTTCCTCAACCCAGTAGAGTGACTAGGTTCCAGTATATTGCCTTCATAGCATGTGTCATGATTTGTGATTATGTATTTGTGCAATTATGTTGATTAATGTGGCTTTACGTAACTCTTTTGTGTGCTCCTTGAGGGCAGGGAGACCATGTCTATTTTGCTCATGATTCTTGCCTCTAGTACTTTCACACAGTACCTGGCACATAGTATAAATGTTTGTTATTGAAGGAATGAATGAATGAATACAGGAAAGTGTCCTATATAAAAAAAGGTGCTCTATAAGGCATTTTTCCTAGTCTCCAGCTGTGCTGATACTCCTGAACACTGTTGGGGGAGATACAAACTTTTGTGGCTTATTTCATCTACTGCAAACCTTCCTGGGGGGAAACCTTGGGTCATACCTTTGGATGTGCAAGGTGTAGATGGCCCTCCTGAAAACTCCCCTTAGAATGAGTCACTCCTCAATGTCTAGAACAGTGCCTGGGATCAGGCACTGGGAACAGTGCCTGACCTGTTTGGGGGATTCCCAGGAATACTGATAATTCCCTTGAGACAAGTTGTCTCTTGGGTGGATGTTAATGGACATGGTTTTAGGTCTCATTCTGCCCTGATGGGCGCCAGTCTAGCTAAAGATTCCCTATTGGGAGGGGCACCTGGGTGGCTCAGTCGGTTGAGCGTCCGACTTCGGCTCAGGTCATGATCTCACGGTCCGTGAGTTCGAGCCCCGCGTCGGGCTCTGTGTTGACAGCTCAGAGCCTGGAGCCTGTTTCCGATTCTGTGTCTCCCTCTCTCTCTGCCCCTCCCCTGTTCATGCTCTGTCTCTCTCTGTCTCAAAAATAAATAAACGTTAAAAAAAAATTAAAAAAAAAAAGATTCCCTATTGGGAAAAAAATACACAAGGGGTTTTACTAGGTGCCTACTGCTCTAAAACAGGGAAATGGTAATATGAATTTAGTAAGATTTCCCATTTCTATGACTGCCCTCTATTTTCCCGTTAGTGTTTGTTGGTAGAACCGGGGCTAGAGGGAGCCAGGAGGGAGAGGATACAGCACGAAAGCAGGGAGCTAGGTGTCTGTTTGGGGACCCGACCCCACTTTTACTTCCTTCCACTTTCTCCCTCCCCTCAGTGCCAAGCTTTCAGAGACTGCTTCCTGCTCCCCATTTTCACCTTCCACCTTCTCCTCATCTCTTTGAGGCCTTACCCCTGGCTTCCCTGTGCAACTGTGGTTTCCTAAGGTTTCCAATGACCATCTTGTTGATAAACCATACGTATGTGTCTGGGCCCTACCTTGTGTTCCCTGAAGCTTTGGACACTGCTCTCCTTTTTCTCCTTCTCTTGGTGGCTATGATGGCACCTTGCTCTTTTGGCTGTTGTCCTGCCTTTCTTTCCCATTCTGTATTTTTCACTTGTATCTGTGTCTCCTCCAGACAAAAGCTCCTTGAGGGCAGGGACTGTCTGGTTCATGGTTGTCTTAAAAGTCTGTATCATATTGTCTGCACACAGTAGACATGATTAATATTTGTTAAATGAAAGAACAAGCGATTTCCTAAAGCTTTGTCACAGCTAGACTACCCAAGTGATTAAGAGCAAGAACACTGAAGACAGCCTCAGTTCAAATCCTGGCTTAGACACTGACCATCTGTGTGGCCCTAGACAGGCTACTTCACCGCTCTATGTCCTGATTTCATTACAGTGTTTTAAAACTGTTTCTCGCCTCATAGGATTGTTTTGGGGTTAAATAAGTTAATGTTCATATGCCTGGCATAAAGCAGGTGAGTACGTGCCATTTAAACAGAATAACTTATTCTACTTGATGACCAAACATGGATAGTTTTGAAAGTGAAAGGGATGCTATTAATAATTACGTCAAGGGGCGCCTGGGTGGCGCAGTCGGTTAAGCGTCCGACTTCAGCCAGGTCACGATCTCGCGGTCCGTGAGTTCGAGCCCCGCGTCAGGCTCTGGGCTGATGGCTCAGAGCCTGGAGCCTGTTTCCGACTCTGTGTCTCCCTCTCTCTCTGCCCCTCCCCCGTTCATGCTCTGTCTCTCTCTGTCCCAAAAATAAAAATAAACGTTGAAAAAAAAATTAAAAAAAAAAAAATAATTACGTCAAGACAACAGGTGTAAACCAGGCCTGTCCTGGGCAAACAGGGGCATGTGATCACCTTACAGGTAAGGGGTCATTAGGTAAATAATGTTTTCATCTTTGTTGGTTTTGTTACTTCTGTTCATTTTCTTCTAGTGATTAGCAGTAAATGTTTCCAACCATAAAAGCCTGCACGCTTATCTTTAGGAACAACAGAGAAAAAGGAAGAACAGGGGAGGCAGTGTCATAAGGGATGGAGTTGATAGGGCAGCATCCAGGAAACAGAAATGAAGTTGAATTCTTGGAGTGTGGGTGTGGGAAAAGAGGGGAGCCTTCCCATATCCCCCTGAAGCTGTGGGTCCCACGGATGGAAGGTGCATGCAGTTTCCTTATGGATGGTGTGATTTCAAGGGGCCCAGCCTTCCCTGGAGCCTCGTCCATGGGGAGTATCTGTGAGTATGGCCTGTGCCGGTCCTCCAAGATATGCGCTTGCTGTCTGCTCACGGAGTTTGCTGTTTTCTCTCAAACTGTTTCAGAAACATGTGGTTCCATTTGCTTCCCCGACAGGGAGTGTTTTTTCATTACCTTAAAGTAGTTGTTTTTATGAACTGGGATAAACACCTGGTGGGCAAGAGTTTTAGCTCATGGTCATTCCAATTCGAATTCCATTATTTCTCCTGCTTACCTGGGGAGGGGAAAAATATACTTTCTAAACACAGTTTTCCTCTTTCTGGTTTCCCAAACAGATGCACCATCAGATAACAGCATGTCTGCAGCTGGCTGCATCTGCCCAGAATACCAATGGCAGGTGGCTCTGGTGGTGACCATGGCACTCCAGGGGTGGGGGAGGGAGAAAGCATCTTTCCTTATCTTGAAATACTGAAGCCTGTCAGTCTGAGAAGGTGCCATTCAGAGCCGTGTACCAGCTTATCCTCACTCCCTCTCCTTCTGGGGTGGGAGCGGAAGTGGCAGTGGGGAGGAGGAAGGGGTAAGAGAAGGAACTAACATTTAGTGGTACTTCCTATGTGCCAGGCAGTGGCATCCTTCCATTTGATTTCATACTCAGAACAACCTTATGCTACAGAGACTGGTTTTTCTGTTTCATAGATAAGGAAAACAGGCTTCAAAGAATAAAAACAATATGCTGGAGATAGATATGTCAATGGTAGGCAGGAATTTGAATCTGCTTCTATCTGATTCCAAACCCTGTGCCTTTTATATTATGTCTCTGAGACCCTGAGAGGGGTGAGGATTGACTCAGTTTCACACAGCCAACCCGGGAGCAGGCTGTGTCTTTCCAGCCTCCCAAAGGGAGGGAGAGGCACGGCTGGACAAAACGTGTTGGTCAAGTGCTTAATTAATATAGGAGAGGGAAGGAGAATTGAAGTTTTTGGCTGTAAGTGATTCCATCTTTTGTTCATTCAACAAATATATATACAGTCCTCACTAAGTGTTAGGCACAATGTATCAACTTATGCGAAGAGTACAGCGGAAAAGGCAGACTTGAGGTTATGTGCAGTAATTGGTCTCAGATTTGGACATGTTGAGTTGAAGATATAGGTTTGTTTCTTTAAACTTTATGTATTCATGCATTTATTTAAGTATTTATTTGTAATAATCTTGTAATAAATCTTCAAGTCAAGTTGTGTAAGTTTTTTTTCCCCCCAAACTGTTTTGGCTATTCTAGGTCCTTTGAACTTCCACATAAATTTTCAAATCAGCTTGTCAATTTCTATAAAATAAAATCTGCTTGGATTTTTACTAGATTTATGCTGGGCAGAATTACTTTGGGAAGAGTTGACATCTTAAGAATATTGTATCTTCCCATTCATTTCTTAAGGTATTTGAAAGTTTCTGTCACCAATGTTTTCTAGTTTTTCTATGTATATGTTTTGCATATATTTTGTTATATTTATTCCTAAGTACTTTGTGTTTTGATGCACTTTTATTATGTGCCTTGGTTTCTCATATTTCTTGCTTGGGGTTTCTTCTGTGGACTTACACTTTTCATAAAATTTGGAAAAGTTTTGGTCATTATTTCTTCAAATATTTCTTATGACTTCTCTTTCTTTTCTTCTTTAGGGTCCACTTGCATGTATAACAGGTTATTTGACATTGTCTCATAGCTCTCTGATGCCCTGGTTATTTTTTCCAGATGCTCAATCTTTCCTTTACCTTCTTGAATATATGGAATATAGTTTTAATAACTTACAATGTCTTTGTCTACTAATTCTATCACCTATGTCATTTCTAGGTCAGTTTTCATTGATTTTTTTTTCTTAATTATGGATTTTATTTTTCTGCTTATTTGCATGTCTTTTAGTGTGTGTGTGTGTGTGTGTGTGTGTGTATGTGTGTGTGTGTGTGGTTGTTGTTGTTTGCTTTTTGTCTTGTGAGTTTTTATTGGATTCTAGACATTATGTATTTTTACTTTGTTGGGTGCTGGGTATTTTTCTATTCCCATAAATATACTTGAGTATTATTCTGGGACATAGTTAAGTTACTTGGATACTGGTCCTTTTGAGGTTCGCTTTGTTAGGGATGGCCAGAACTGCTTATCGTCTAAGGCTAACTGCCCACTACTGAATATCCTTCTGAATACTCTATCTGGTAACCTATAAATTATGAGGTTTTCAACTTTGGCTGGTAGGCAAACACTGAGGATTTTTTCCTTTACTCCTTCCAGGTGTTTTTTTTTTCCTTCAGCTTTAAATATTTTTCTGACTTGAATGTGCTGATCAGCAATCAAGCCAAAGACTCGAGGGAGACCCTTTGCAGATCGCTGGATCTCTCTCTCTCTCTCTCTCTCTCTCTCTCTCTCTCTCTGTGCAGCTCTCTAATCTCTGATGCTCTTCTATGTGAACTCTAGCTGACTTGGCCTCCTTGGACTCCCCGAATGATCTCCTAAACTAAGGGAGACTTGTTGGCTCTGGCTGGGTTTTATCATAGGGGCTCATCTTGCTTGTTTCCTCTTTTTCAGGGATCACTGTGTGTAATGCCTGACGTCGAATGTCGGAAAGCTGTTGTTTCATATATTTTGTCTGGTGTTTTAGTTGTTTCAGGTGGGAGAGTACATTCTGTCCTGTTACCCCATCTTGATCAGAATTGAAGTCCTGATGCAATTTCAAATGGCATTACAGTTTAGATTTTTTTTCAATAATTTATTCATAGTCTACGAAAAACAGTTGATTTTTGATATTTGACTTTGTATCCTGTGACCTTGCTCAATTCACTTATTAGTTTTCACATGGTGGGGGTAGATTCCTGAGGAATTTCTATATACACAATCATGTCATCTGTAAATACGGCATGTTTTCTTTCTTCCTTCAGAAACTGCATGTGTTCTCTCTCTTTCCCTAGCAAACCCCTCCCCCTGCCTTATTGTTGTATGAGAAACTCTGTTACAATGTTAAGTTGAGGTGAAGAAAGCAAACCTGAGAGGGGAAAGAATTCAGTCTTTCATCATTAAGTAGGATGCTAGGTGTAGGCTTTTTGTAGATGTCTTTTTTGGGGCTAAAAAAGTTTCTTCTGTTCCTAGTTTGCTGAGAGCCTCACAAGGAATGGATGTTGAATTTTACCAAATGTTTTTTTCTGCATCAGTTGAGATGATAATATAATTCTTTCTCTTACTCTCTTAATGTGGTAAATTACAGTGATCAATGATCATTAAATCAGTCTTGGAGTCCTGAGATAAACTCCACTTGATCATGATGTATTATCCCCTTAAAAATGCTTTTTATATGTTTATGTATTCTATGTACTAATATTTTGTTGAAGATTTTGCATCAACATTCATGAGAGACATTGGGCCAATTTTATTTTCTTGCAATGTGTTTGTCAGGCTTTGATATCAGAGTAATACTGGCTTCATAAAATAAGTTGGTAATAATTCTTTCCCATTTTACTTTCTATAAGAATTTGAGTATGATTGGTATCATTTCTCCCCCTCAGTGATAAGTAGAATTCATCAGTGAAGCTGTTTGGCCTGGGGTTTTCCTTGTAGAAAGTTTTTAAATTAAAAATTCAATTGATTAAAAAAATTTTTTGGGGGGGCGCCTGGGTGGCTCAGTCGGTTGAGCGTCCAGCTTCGGCTCGGGTCATGATCTCACAGTTTGTGAGTTCGAGCCCTGCGTTGGGCTCTGTGCTGACAGCTCAGAGCCTGGAGCCTGTTTCGGATTCTGTGTCTCCCTCTCTCTCTGCTCCTCCCCCGCTCGTGCTCTGTCTCTCTCTCTCTCTCAAAAATAAATAAAACATTAAAAAAAATTTTTTTTCGTGTTTAGTTTTGAGAGAGAGAGAGACAGACAGACAGAGCATGAGCGGGGGAGGGGCAGAGAGAGAGGAAGATGCAGAATCTGAAGCAGGCTCTAGGCTTCGAGCTGTCAGCACAGAGCCTGATGTGGAGCTGGAACTCATGAACCACGAGATCATGACCTCAGCTGAAGTCGAACTCTTAACTGACTGAGCTACCCAGGTGCCCCCCAAATTCTATTGGTTTAATAGATAAAAGGGCTATTCATATTTTCTATTTCTCTTGTGACAACTTTGGTAATTTGTCTTTCAAGGAATTTGTACACTTCCTATCTTTTTTTTGGCCAGCTTTCTTGAAGTGTAATTGACAAACAAAATTGTGAGATATTTAAATTGTATCCTTTAAAGATGAGTAGAATTTGCAGTGGTTCCCTCTATCATTCCTGATATTGGCAATTTGTATTTTTCTCTTTTTCCTTGCCTTTATGTATGTGCAGATTAGTTAGCTTTCGCTGCATTGCCAAATCCTACAGTCTCTGTATCAGGCAATGTATATTTTATAGAGCTCTCTCTTTCTTTTTGGAAGGTAATCCCCTGGAATAGTTAGTAATTCTTTATATTACAATTTCCCTGTTCAAATTGGGGTGTGGTTTCTGTCTCCTGAGTGAATCCTGACTGATACACCAATAAAATACTGGAATAGAAATGTCAGCGATGGAGAGGACATGGAAGAGAATTCAGACCCAGGTGGATAGGCTGACTCTGAACAGGGAGAGCGACATCCTTTGAGCCTGGAGACCATAGGAAGGATACATGGTGAGTATCTGACTATATTTATGAGGGAAGGGAGGATGAGAAGCTGAGGGAGTTCCTGGCTTTGATTTTCTCCATGAAGTAGGAGGAAAGCTATCTGCTGAAGGCTTGGGGAGAATGAGGCAGATTTGTAATAGCCCTCGATGAACCTTGCAAAAGACCAATTTGTGTTGGAGTATACAATTTTCTCTACCAGAACTCAGAAATCCAGCCTTATAAGCAAGGCAGGCAGTTTTAGAACTGACTCAGGGTCAGGGTTTTCCAGGACTTGTGAGTAGAAGAAAAAAGGAGCAAGGGTATTAAAGAAGCTGATGAGAAATCATCCAAGTTATTGACCAGAGGTCTAGCGTGGGTTTTGAAAGATTGAGCCCCGGGGTTGAGTGGAGGAGAGAAGATAAACTGTGAGGCCATAAAAGGGTTAAAGTGCTGGCACTCAGTGAGGTCAAGGAATGAAGTAGGAGGAATAGAATAGAGTTGGAAAGGTCATGGTCCAAGTGGGACGTTGAAGTGTAATTTGGGGGGAGGTGGAGCCATGCTAGTAATGGTCCAATTGTGGCCTTGAAAAGTTATTTGAAGTGATCAGGACAAGGTTGGGGGAGGCTAGGGTGTCAGATGAGTTGGCCTCAGCAATTTGTCTCAGGATGGTGGTAGGAGTTAATACAGTGGTGACTGGGGAGAGTCCTCAGCATGGTGTGGGCCAGGGTCAATGGTAGCAGCAAGAGGTGAAGGCAATGAGCCATGCAGCTTGAGCAGGACTTTAAATGAGAGTAGAAGAGTAATAGCATGGAACTGGCAAGGGATGGTGGGAGACTGCTGACTCCAAGTGCACCCTTCTTGGCTGGAAAATGGAACTCGTGGGAGCAAGAGCCACTTTCATGCAAGAGGGCTGCAAGGGAACCAATGTCCTTGGGGTAAGGCCAGGTTTTAGTTACTGTGAGAAGGAGGATATATGGAAAGTTCTTGGAGAGTGTTGTGGATGTAGAATTTGCGTATAGTGGAATGAGGGTTACTAAGAGCGCAGGGGAAAATATTCAAAAGGAAAACAGCAACGTGAAGGTGGAAAGGGCAAAGGTGATGAGCAGTTTGTAGGACTCAAAGTACAGCAACTGAATTTTCATCCATGTATCACAGCACTTGGTAAGCACAGAGTAGGTGCTCAATTAATGTATCTGAGGAATTGTGTAAATCTGTGAATAAAGTCTCTTTTGCAGCTGCTCACTTTGGTTCTCCATTTGTTTACTGGGAATGCTGCTGCTTTTATCCCCCTAGCTCTGAAATTTATAGCTGCGTCCTCTCCAAAGCCCCAATTCTTTCCATCTGGCAGAGTGGGTGTCTTATTATTCTATCCCATTTCACCCTAGGAGGGCGGGGAAAGTCAGGGCTGAATCTTCCTCTGGTTACTACTTGGGAGAAACTGAAGGTCAGAGAGAGCAACGAGTTCACCCACTATCAAGGATTAAGATTTACAGTAAGACAGGGAAAGAAATAGCAGGGCTTCCCCCTGTTCTGGCCTGTTCTGGCCCCCAAAGCAGCCCCAGAAGGGTGCGTGGGGGGCTCTCTGGGAGCAGCTGTCCAACGTGGCCTGTGGCCGGTCAGGCTCTGCACAAGGCAGTCTCCAGCAGGTGGGGGTGTGGAGTTGCGGAAGGCTGGCAGCTTTAGGTGGAATGAGAAGGCAGAGACGCCTTGCGGCTGCAAGACGGGACCGGCTCTTCGGAGGAATGAAGTCTTTGGGGTATGCGCGGCCAAGCCTGGGAGATGGACTTCTGCTAACCCATTAGTTTTCAGCCGTCACTCCACAGCCACGTTGCTTTGTTAGAGGAGCAGGAAGCAACAGGAGATGGATGCCCCCTGCCTCTTTTTCCTCTTTGGCCTCAAGGTCTGAGTCCTGAGGTCTTGACGGTGGGGAATGTAGCCTAATGGAGAGTGCACAGGGTTTGTGGCTTTTAAGTCCCGGCGCCCCCACACTCTGGCCACGCACACAGGCTACTTCCAGACCTCTGCGAGTGAGTGATAAAGGCGCCTGTCCCACCTTCTCATGCTTTATAGGTGAAAGCCTTGGCAGACTGAAGACTGTAAAAATATAAGAATTTATTGTTAATGATTAATGGGGTAGTTAATGGCAAAAATATGTTCCTTGATCTATTCTAGAGGAGGAAAGAGGACCTTTAGGAAAGAAGACTTTCTTATTTGCAGAAGAACTGACCCTTTTGACTGTATGTTTTCACCTCTGTGAGGTCATAGAGTGGAGGGGTTAAGAATGCCAACTTGCCGTGGAACATGGGAGGGAGGTAATAAGCACTTGGGAAACAGAGAGCACAACAATAAACTACCATCTCTTAAGTATCTGCTATACTCTAGGCCCATTACACGTGTTGTTTAACATCATCATCACAGCAGGCTGACCGGGTAGATGTACTTATCTAACTAGAAATGGAACCTTAGAATCTGAGAGGTTAAGTACTAGCAGAGAGTTCCCCAGATAAAAAGTAGCGACGGCAGGATTTGAACCCACGCCTGCTTGGCTCTCATAGCCCAGGCCTTTCCTGCTGTAATGTGTGGCCTTATCCTTGACTAACTCTCCAAAAAACTTTTTTAGGGACCTGTCCTAAGCTGGTTACTTAAGAATCACTCAGGAAACTTGTAAAAATGTGTATTTTTAAGCGCTCCCCCAGGGAGAATGTCATCACAGATTTAGGTTTTTCCTTTCTCTTTCTTTCTTTGCATTTCATATCCTCCCCCATTACTTCAGCTGTTTAAGGGACTACAGTAATCAATACTTTTGTCTTTCAAACATCTTATACCTTATACTTTTTCTTGAAAACACTGGCAAATGCACATTCATTTTGTCAAGCCAGGGACCCCCGAGGTTCCCCAACAGACTGTTATACAATCAGCAACTCCCACTTGTTCCAACAATATACTTTTATCCACTTATTCTGCTGGGGTGCAAGAGTCATCTTTAGGACACAGTTCACTGCTGGGAGAGGCCTCCCCTTGGGCAGGACTTGGCCCTGGGAGGGAAACAGAAGCAGAAAGCAGTGGATTCCTGGGGTTTTATTCATCTAATCATTCAGTAAGTAATAACTGAGTACTATGTGGCAGGCAGGGGCGAGATGTTGGGGATGGAGTAATCATAAAACAAAGTCTCTGTTCTCAGGGGGTTTTGCAGAGGTGGGCACAGAAAGCCTGGCATCTGAGCTGAGACCTGACAGATGACAGAGTGAACCGTGAATTGCTGGGGAAAAGCATACCAGGCAGAGGGAACAGCGAGTGCAAAGACTCCCCTGGGGGAGTTTGAGGTAGTGCAAGAAGGCGAGTATCCAGCAGGAAGCCTGGAGTGGAGTGTGCAAGAAGGAGCAAGGTATGAGATGTAACACAGGTTAAGTAACACAGGTTGGAACACGTGGGGCCTTGTAAGCCATTGTGAGAATTTGGAGTTTTCTTCCAAGTAAGATGAGAAGGAATTGGAGAGTTTTGTGCAGGGGAGTGACATGATTCAGTTGGGGTTTTCACAGGGTCACTCTGGGTGTGGTGTTGAGAATTCACTCTAGGAGAGGGGCACCTGTGTGGCTCAGCTGGTTAAGCGTCTGACTCCTGGTTTCGGCTCAGGTCACGATCTTACAGTTCATGAATTGGAGCTGGGTGTTGGGCTCTGTGCTGACAGTGTGGAGCCTGATTGGGATTCTCTCTCTCCCACTCTCTCTGCTCCTCCCCTGCTCATACTCTCTCTCTCTTTCTCTCTCCCTCTCAAAAACAAATAAACATTAAAAAAGAGAGAGAGAGAGAATTAACTCTAGGGGGGCAAGGGTGCTAGCTGAATCCCAAAGCAACTTTGCATATCTCTGGAACATTTTGTCTGATTCTAGTCCTCATCTCTACCACGTTGGCCAGAGGGGGAACACAGGCCCTCTCTGATCCTCTGCCATCATCCTCCCTGTCCCTCCTGCCCCTCTTAGTGGTATACCGTAATCTCCAATGGTTGCAAACGGATAGTGGTGGCAGACACGGTAATGGTGGGGATATTGGCCACATTAGTGGTGTCAAAATGCCCCCACTGTACCAGAAATAAAGAGATCTCAACTGTGGGAACAAAATGGCAGAGCCACACCTCATTTACTCACTAACTCACTCACTTATTCTTTTAACTTCTGTTGAGCACATACCTTGTGCCAAGGACTGCACGAGCCACTGGAGAATGAGGCAGTTTTGAAAAGGTCCCTAATATGTAAACACTGCCTTAGAGGAAACTCTCAAACTAATTACTAACATTTATCAAGCACTTTGGATGGGTCAGACACTGATTTAAGTGCTTTTTATGTATTACCATATTTAATCATTTAAATTAACTCTATTAGACAGGTACTATTTTACCTGTCATTTTAAAGATGAGGAAGTTGAGGCACACGGAGGTCAGGCAAGCTGGTCAAGGTCACCCAGCTATAAAGTAAACTGAGATCTGGGCCCAGAAAATCTAGCTCTACTACTGTGCTTCTTAGACAAAAGGAGAGATGGCTAAATGTACAATTATAATGTGATGTGATGAGTATTCACTAGAACTACTGGGAGCTTTTGACATTATTGAGGGGCAAGGCCCAAAGCTTTTTCAAATTTCCAATCCTGTTAATGCCACTGTTGTATATAACTTCTCCCCATAAAATGCTGTAAAGTACAACTAAGATTTTTAAGTGATGCTTCCAGATTCTTAATAAAAGATTAAAGTAATTTATAAAGCTATTTTCTGGCTAAGAACCATCCCTTTCTTGGACTGCTTCACTCACTCATCATTTCCATCACAAGCTGATAGCTTTTCTTTGGGCAGTCCATTCTTCACAAAGGGAAAAAATAGTTTTTATAACAAGGAGAGGCCAACCAAACTGGGCTGGGCTCGGAAGGCCTGGAGGTGGGTGGTGGCCGGGCTTACTCATTGTCTCAGCTATTCCTCTTCTGTGGGGACCTCATAGCTGGCTGGAATCGAGTTTGTGCCTTGGGAAAATGACAAATCACGTTAAGTTGTGGACCTCTGGGATCCTTTGGGAACCGTTAACCACAAATCTTACATCTTAGAATGCTGAGGGGGTATATTACTAGAGTCTCAGGTGATGGGAGAGCACAGACTGGGCCACAGACTAACTCTGCTTGGAAAAGACAAGGAGAGCTTCAAGGGGTAGATGAAGTTGAGCAGGGCTTGAAAGATGCATTGACATTCATCAGGCAGTAAGGTGAAGGTGTTGTAATAAAGGAAGAGTTCGCTTCAAGGATCTGAGGGAGGGCTCAGCCGTCTAGGCCTTCTAGAATCATTCCATCCAAAAACACTAAATGTCTTGTGGGGTGGAATCAAAGTGGGACTTTTTCTACTTCGTATGATATTGTAATAAAAAGTTATATCTTCCCTCTTGAGTGTTTTCTCTCTCTCTCTCAAGCTTTATTGAGGTATAATTGGCATACAATAAACAGCACATAATTAAGTTCACAAATTTTATGAGTTTTAAACATATTTATGAAGCTGTTGCCACAATCAAGATAGCGAACATACCTGTCACCCCCAGAAGTTCCCTGTGACCCTTTGTACTCCCTCCTTCCTACCCTTTCTTGCCTCTTCACTCTTTAACTCTTGAGACCACTCATCTGTTCCCTGCCACTATAGATTGGTTTGCATTTTCTAAAATTTTATATAATGGAATCATACAAAATGTACTCTTTTTTTTACACACATAATTCTTTCACTTTCTTTCCCCTAGCATAATTATTTTGAGATTCATCCATATTGTTGTACGTATAGTAGTTCATTCCTTTTTACTGTTGAGTAATACTCCATTGTATGGATGTACCACCATTTGTTTCTCCATGCTGCTAATAAAGGGCGTGTGGGTTGTTTCAGTTTGGGGCTATTACAAGTAAAGTTGCTATAAGCATTCTTATACAAGTCTTTTATGGACTTGTTCTGTCTTTTCATTTGGGTAAATACCTTGGAATATGGCAGGAAATAGGTTTACTTAAAAAAAAAAAAACCTGCCAGTTTTTCTAAATGGTTGAACCATGGAAGGTTCAGTTGTTCCACATCCTCGCCAACACTTGTATGGCCATCTTTCAATTTTAGACATTCTAATAGACTTTTAGTGGTACCTCACTGTGGTTTTAAATTTGCATTTCTTTGATGACTAATTATGTTGAGCATCTTCTCATGTGGTATTCATTTTCCAACTGTTTTCTTTGTTGAAGTGTCAGCTCTAATCATTAACCCATTTAAAAAACTGGTTGCTTGCATTGTTGAGTTTTTAGATCTGTTGTGTATTCCGGACACAAACCTTTTATCAGATATATGTTTTACAAAGAGTTTCTCCAAGTATATGGCTTGTTATTTTATTCTCTTAGCAGTGTCTTTCATAGAGCAAAATGTTAATTTTGATGAAATTCAATTTATCAACTTGTTTTCTTGTATGGACTGTGCGTTTAGTGCCACGTCTGAGAAATATTTGCTTAACCCAAGTTCAGGAAAGTCTTTTATGTTTTCTCTTAGAACTTTTAGTTTTTTTTTTTTTATTGAGATATAGCTCGCCTACTCTTTAAAAGTGCACATTTCAGTGGTTTTTAGAATATTCACAAAGTTATGCAACCATCACCACTATCTAATTCCAGAACATTTACATCACCCCCTCAAAAAACCTTGTACCCATGAAGCAGTCATTCCCCATTTCTCCCTCCTCCCAGACCCTGGCAACTGCTAATCTACTTTCTATATCTATGGATTTGTCTATTCTGGACATTTCATATACACCAAATCACACAATATGTGGCCCTCTGTGTTAGACTTCTTCATTTACCATAATGCTTTCAAGGTTCTCCAGGTGGTAGCATATATAAGTACTTTAATCCATTTTATGGCTGAATAATATCCTGTTGTATAGATATACTGTATTTAGTTTATGTATTCACGAATTGATGGATGTTTGGATTCTTTCCACTTATTGGCTCTTATGAATAATGCTCGTATGAACATTTGTGTATGAGGTTTTGTATGGACATATGTTTTAGGTTCTTTTGGATATATAACCAAGGGGTGGAATTTCCGGGTCATATGGTAACTCTGTGTTTAAACTTCCTGAGGAACTGCTGGAATGTTTTCCAAGGCAGCTGCACTATTTTACACTCGTATCATCAATGCATGAGAGTTCCAATTTCTCCACATCCTCTCCAATACTTGTTATTGTTCATGTTCCTTTTTTTTTAAAGTTTATTTATTTGTTTTGAGAGAGAGAGAGCACTCATGTGAGCGGGGGAGGGGCAGAGAAGGAGAGGGAGAGAATCCCAAGCAGGCTCTGTGCTATCAGTGCAGAGACTGATATGGGGCTCGATCCTAGGAACCATGAGACCATGACCTGAGCTGAAACCAAGAGCCATATGCTTAACCAACTGAGTGCCCCTCATGTTCTTCCTCTTTTTTTTTTTTTTTTAGATATAGTCATCCTGATGGGATATGACATCCTAGTATGCCCTTTTGGTTTTGATTTGTATTTTCTTAATGAGTAATGATGTTGAACATCTTTTCATGTATATATTGAGTATATTTTTTTCTTTGGAGAAATGTCTATTCAGATTCTTTTCCCATTTTTAATTGGGTTATTGTTTTTTTATTGTTGAGTTGTAACAGTTCTTTAAATATTCTGGATACTAGTCTCTTATTGGATTGTCTTTTCGCCTAGTGGGGAAGGTTCGAGAATTCCCTACTAAGTATGATATTAGCAGTAGATTTGTAGTTATTCTTTTCTTTTTAAAAGATTAAAAAATTTTTTTAAGTAATCTTTATACCAAACATGGGGCTCGAGCTCACAACCCTGAGATCAAGAGTCACATGCTCCACTGACTGAGCCAGCCAGGCACCCTGTTTTTTTTTTTTAAAAATATTCTTTATCAAGTTGAGAAAATTCCCCTCTCGTCCTAGCTTACTAAGAGTTTTCATTATGAGTTGGTGTTGGATTTGTCAAATGCTTTTTCTGTATGTATTGATATGATGTGATTTGTATGAACCTATGGTGTGATCTGTATGAACCTATGATGTAATGGATTACCTTAATTGATTTTTAAATGTTGAACCATGCTTGTATACCTGAGATAAACCCCACTTGGTCGTGGTGTATATATTTTTTTACACATTGTTGGATTTGATTTGCTAATATTTTGCTGGGGATATGGTTCAAAGTTTTTAGTTTTGATGAAGTACAACTGATATATATTTTCTTTATTTTGCTTGTATGCATTTCTTTTTTTTTTTTTACTTTTTTTTTTACATTTATTTATTTTTGAGAGATGGAGAGAGACAGAGCACAAGTGGGGTAGGGGCAGAGAGAGAAGGAGACAGAGAATCCAAAGCAGGATCCAGCCTCTGAGCTGTCAGCACAGAGCCTGACGTGGGGCTAAAACTCACAAACCGTGAGATCATGACCTGAGCTGAAGTCGGATGCCTAACCGACTGAGCCACCCAGGTGCCCCTGTATGCATCTCCTTTTAAGCAAAACACACAAATCATAAAGTATTCTCATTAAGGACAACATATTCTAAAACCCTAAATCTCAGTTTCATGTTATGGCCATTTAAAGGGTGGAATTGACATGGGGGAAAGGGAGACAGTGAGGGTGACTGCTTACTTGGACTTTAGACTTCAAAGTATGGTTGAATGATAGCCACTGACCTTGAGCATTGAACACCTTAGTCCAGGACACCGGGCTGTTCAGGAACTCCTTTAATCATGAGACTTTAGTAGCTTTCCTCCAGAAGGGATGGAGACATAGCTGCCAATAGGAAGTTACTGTCTGGGCAGGGGTGTTGCCTTAGGGGTGACTAAGAGTGAGGATAAAGGGTCAGGATGAACAAGAGCCTGAGTCAGATTGAGCATCCCAGCTGGGTTCTCTGGGAACCAGACGCTGAGTGAAATTAGGAGTACAGAAGAGAATTAACATCTGCGAAAGGAAAAGGCAGGATGCAGGATTGGCTGGAAGGAGGTCTCAGCCCATCATGAGGACCTGCTAAAACCTCTGCCAGTCCCAGGGGGGCGCTCTGGGGCAGCACTGCTCGTTAGAGCAGCTCCGCGTTGGTAGAAAAGGGCTGGACCCGTGTACCACCATCTTGCTCAGCCATTGGCTGGGACCATCCCTGAAAAGAGTAACTGTGACTCAAAAGCTGAGGGGTCCCTGAAGGAACTAATTGCTGGAGGTAACGAGAACCAACACTTTTGGTGGCAGGGTAACGAGTCCTTTATTGAAAGGGCAATATAAGCAGTAAATATCCATGAATGCCATACAGACAGATCTGAGGTTCAAATCCCAGCGATGTGTGACCAGAGGCAACTACTCTGACTCAAGTTTCCTCATCTGCAAGATGGAGAAAGGGCCTTCCCTACGGGGTTGTGGGAGGATTAAGTGATGTGAGGGTGAACGTAGTGCCTAATATAGTACAGGCACTCAGTAAGGTTTCTTCCTTTCCCCTGGGTGGAAACTAGCCAAGGGAACATCTTGCTCCACGAGCCAGTTCCCACCCTGCTCTTTATAAACTTTGTTTTTTTCTCACTTTCCACTAGGGGATCAAGCCCCTATGGCAGTTTCCTGACCCTCTGGGTGTGCTGCCTCTGTGTCCCAGGGCCCAACTTGTTCCTCTCCAGCCTTTCTCAGCCTGGAAACTCAAAGACCTCCATGGTTGTTTGGCCCTCCCATGCGGGGACCACTGGATGATGTTGGTATGAGGCGGGGTAATGCTTCCTGGAATGCACCAGAAGCGAGCACATTGCACCAGCTGCCTGTGAGTGCGTTTCACTGAGGGTTCCTGTAAGCGGAAACCATCGTGTTCCTCCTTCTAAGTGCCTCGTTAAAAGCCTGAGGACAGATCCCTCCTCCATCACTTAATGTCTCCACCTGGGAGGTGAGGCAGTGCCTGAATGAGGAGAAAGGTTTGGTCTGTCCAGTTCACTATCCTTCTTTGGGGTGCTCTGTCTATTGGGATGCAGGTTTCCATGGTCCAGTTACTTTCTGTATGCCTGTAACTGGGCCCAATTTACTGGGGAGTCTCAACTCTTTGGTGTATAAACAGAGCAGTTTTATTTCTTCCAGTAACTGCCCCCGGCTACACTGTGCCAGATCTCTCTTTCCTGCTGGGGAGCAGCTCCCTTAACGACGTCTTGGTCTGGTTCCATAACTTTCCAGCCACTTTCGGTTACTACAACAGCCTCGTTCCGGTAATTAAGACTCAATCTTTTACATTTTTAAAACTTACATTACAAACTTGATTCAAAGCTCTTCTCCTCCCCTCCCCTCCAGCATTAGCTAGTGCTGGGCTCTGGCCATTTGGGGCAGCGGAGGGGAGCTGAGGACTGGCTTGAAGGCACCCCATTCACCTCCTCTTGGAGGTCTTAGCATCTCAGTTTGAGGCTGAGAGGATGGATGGGAGGAAGAGACTTCTTTGTATGACTTATGGGGATGGGGGAGGTGTCTCATGTCCTTTACCTCTTCCTGGTTCTTTCTGGTTTTGTTATGCTGGAGAGTTCGCCTGGTCCACTCCATCACTGAGGACGACCTTTCCCCCCTGATGCCACAGTCTCCCAGCTGTACCTCTCTTTGGCCTCACCAGAGCTACAGTCTTCCAGTGACTCCATTCTCTGGCTTACGCATCCAACTGTGAATTCAGCAGCAACCTGGGCAAATCTTTGGCTCCTGCCCTTGAGCTGATTTCTGTTCATCTCCACATGGAGCCACAGGGCCTGCTGGAGTGATTGTGGCCTTCAAGGGTCACACAGACCTGGGATGGGAGAGCTACCCCCCATCTTCCCGGTCATGCTGCACCGGGTCCCTTCAAGCCCTGCTGGGTGGGGTACTGCCGTGGGCCTCTTGCTTTCAGAATCTCCAGGCCTGCAAAGGGTCCAAGTCTTTGCATTCGAGTATAATTCTAGATCTCAGGTAGAGATGCCAAACAATCTGCTTTTCATTCCCACTGTGGGGGTGTGGAACAAACAGGCCGGTCAGCTGTAGTCCTAGGCTTTCGAGACAATGATCTGTGCCTGTGAGGCATCGTGGGGTTCGTACATCCTCTTTTCCTTTGCATCAGGGTGGAAAAGCACCCCATTTCTTCTCCATGGTGGGGGGAGAGGACAGGCCTGCCTTACCATCTCCCCTCCTATCAGTCCTTTTCATGCCCAGACTGGAGGGGGGCTAGGCTCTGGTTGATTCCAAGGTTTCCTGCCTCTATATGCTCTGTGTGGAGGTGGCTGCGTCCATCTGCTGGTGACTTGGTGGTAGCTCTTGGGGGGGGGGGTGACCGGCTCCTCTCCTGATCTTTAGGCCTTGGCTTCAAGTCTAAAATGGGAAAACATGGGGCGCCTGGGTGGCGCAGTCGGTTGAGCGTCCGACTTCAGCCAGGTCACGATCTCGCGGTCCGTGAGTTCGAGCCCCGCGTCGGGCTCTGGGCTGATGGCTCAGAGCCTGGAGCCTGTTTCCGATTCTGTGTCTCCCTCTCTGTCTGCCCCTACCCCGTTCATACTCTGTCTCTCTCTGTCCCAAAAATAAATAAACATTGAAAAAAAAAATTTAAAATGGGAAAACACGCAAGGATTTGCTCAGCACTATACCAGAATACCTTGTCTCTTGTCCTCTACACCATGTTGAAGTTGTTCTTCCTCCTGGAAGGATTCCTTGATTACATCCCATCAGACTGAAATTCTCCTTTACTGCACCCTACCCCCACCCCCCCCCCCCGCCCCCGCCTCAGCTCTCAAGCTCTTTGTGTGTGGTTAGTTCACACACATGAGAGCAAGTGAGGTTTAATTCATGTCTTGACCAGTTTTTATGTGTTACAAGGGTAGTTGGTGTTTATTGAACTCTTGCCACATGCCATCTACTGTCCTAAGCACGTCATCTCATCCAGTCCTCATCTTATCCGGTCCTCATGCCACAATCCAGGGAGCCAGGTGCTATTATTATGCCCATTTTACAGATGAGAACACTCAGCAGGGATAAAAGTGTTAAGTAGCTTCTCTAACATTTATAGCCACAAATGATATAAACAAGCAGTCTAAATCCCAAGCTCAGATCCTCTACCAGTATTCTGTTCTGCCTACTTGGTTTGATCCTGTGGCCCGTCTGCCCCCTCCGACTTCCTCACCCCCAGAGCCCTAAGTGAGTACTTGCAGATCAGTGTGCAGTACTTCCCATAATGATTTTGTTTGGACTAATTTTTTCCCAGGGAGACCTGAGGTCTGGGCCGCATATCCAGGATAGTCCACCTGAGCACTTCTTTCCGTCTGGAAAATGAAAATCTCTATTGTTTGTGTGGTGCATTTACTTCCATTGTCTCCTGGGTGCTTGTAACTGCTCTGAGTAGAAAGGTGTTATCATCGTTCTTTTTTTTTTAAAGTTTATTTTTATTTACTTTGAGAGAGAGAGAGAGAGAGAGAGCTTGCGTGTGCAAGTGGGGGAGGGGCAGAGAGAGAGGGAGAGAGAGAATCCCAAGCAGGTTCTGTGCTGTCAGAGCAGAGCCCGATGTGGGGCTCGAACTCACGAACTGTGAGATCATAACCTGAACTGAAATTGAGAGTTGAACACTTAACCGACTGAGCCACCCAGGCGCCCCTCACCATTCTTTTTATGGGTGAGGAAACTGAGGCACAGAGGCGAGATGCTTGTGTGAAGTTATGCAGCTTGTATGCACGGGGCCTGGGACCTGGAACCAAATCTTCTGTGTCCATTCTATCATGCCACAGGTTCATCCCCAGTGTCCTTCGCCTGGGACCCTCAAGCTCCTGTCCCTTTGTTCCCGTCTCTTCTAGCCTCCTCACACTGGCCTCACCCACATCCTCCTGCCTCTCCCAGGGCCTGGAAGTGCCTCTTGGTGTAGGGGAACTGGGTGGGCCTTGAAGCCTTTTGACCGTGACCCCCAAGCCCCTTGAGGGGCTGCTCACTGCCTTTATCGGCCCTAGTCACCGTGGACGTTATTTATTGTCAGATAAGTGTATTTCCAAATACAACAGAAAACGAACAAATAACCGCAGTGACAGAGCTGTAAAACACCCTACCGGCTCGCTCACTTGAAGAAAAGCCTGCACAACTAATTAACCCGGGCAGGCCTCCGTGGTGTTTGGAAACAAGCTTGGAATTAATAGTGCCCTTCTCAGCTGCTGGAGCCAGCCGCTAAATCTTCATTGGGCAGTAGCAAGAGAGAGACACAGAGAGTTATAGAGACAGAGAGAGGCCAAGATGGAAGTGTAGACAGAGAAACAGGGCAAGATAAACACAGTTATCCATTTGCCTCCAGACCCATATATATCATTTTAGCTAGACTTTGGATTCTAGAAAGACAGACAGATAGACAGACTGCATTTCTTCTTAAAGTGAGAGGTAAGAAGAGAAAATAGAGGCTTTGTCTAGCTCAGAGCACATCTTGTTTCTGTACCACTAAAGTCAGAGAATCAGAGGCTTCTGGGCTGGAAGGGGCTTATGAGAGGTCGTCTGATTCAGTGGCTCTAAGATTATTTTTAGCAGCAAAACGCTTTCTTGAAATGAAGTCACCTGCAGAAGTAGCGGAGCACCCCAATGGGGTTTGTGGCCTCTAGCAGCCCCTGCCCTCCTCCCCACATGGCCGGCAGCATCCCCAGGACCCTCAGGGCTCTGGAGAGCATAGCTGGAAAACTAAAGCCACGTTGGCCTCGGTGTGGTAGGGCTCTGGAGTGTCCCTTGTCACTGGATTCAGGCTTAGCCTAATTTGGGAGTCACCAGAAGGGACAGTGTGGTAAGGAGGATCCACCTGGTAAAGGAGGTGGGCTACCCAAGCGGACCTCTACTCTCTCATTCTCGAACCTGTTGGGTCCTTGAACTTCGATGTCTACTTTCCTTAGAGACCTTTGTTGGCAGGAGTTGGGGAACTGGCTTGTTGAACTTCAGTGATGGAGTCTCAGTGGGTGAACTTCATGAATCATTACCTGACCCTGACTTTGTCTCAGGGAGGCTCTGTATAGGTCCACATCAAGTTCAGGAGGGGGAACCAAGAGTATGAGAAGGATGCCTCCCTTCTCTGGAAGAATATGGATGACTGCCAGAAGGGAACTTCCTAAGAGGCCATCCAGGTATGCCTTGTCAAGATGACTGGTGATCCACAGGGGAAATTGTACTTTGTACGTTTTTTTCCCCCTCATCGAGGAAGGAGAGGTAGTGGCCTGAGGCTGCCATCCATCTGAGTGTCTCTGTGAGGATTTGTCTGTTCTTCTCTGGGGAGGTTGCCACTTGCTTCTGGAGGCCCTGTTCTCCACATTAAGAGGGGAAAACCCCCGAGGCCAGGTGGAAAGGCCGCCCTTGGAGTCAGTAGTGGGTGGGGGAAAGGATGTAGACAGTGAGACCAGGCACTGTGTTTGGAGCTTTCCCATTTCCGATGAACCCTGAGCGCCCTTGGCTCAGGCCTAGACAACAAGGGGGCACAGTAAGGAGGAGAAAACACAAATCAGGAAGTAATGCTTTTTTTGAAGGAGAAATTATAAATTGCAATTTAATCACATAATTACTTTGACACTCTCAAGCAAGCTAATTTCTTCCCTTGCCTCATTTCATCCACTCGGTGAGATGAATCTTAATGAATAATGTCCTATGAATATTTAATTTTTGATCAATTTGAATTTTCTCTGGCATACCTGCTGGAGACATAAATCAGCTCCTATTTTACCCAGCAGAGTGAATTTGATAGCGGTCTGGGTGGATCTCTGTCCATGGTCACAGAAGTGGCTTGCCTGAAGGTCTGGTTTGCCACCATCTCAGTATCATGATTTGGACATCCCTGATGCCTTCCCTAAGCTGGGTCCTCTATGCTGGCCCCACCAGCAGATGCCTGAAGCCAGTGATTCTCCAAGCAGACAAAGTGGATCCACAGATGACTTCCCACAGGTGCTCCCTCTCATATCCTTATTTTCCCGGAGACTTAAAGAGCCTCCCTCCTGATACTGACTTTATCCTTCCTGGCCCCTGGGGACAAACATTACCATTCAAGAGACAGGTATGTGGAGAGGCAACATTAAGAGAAGTATCATTCTCAGCTGTTAGGGAAGGCGTCTTTCATGAGACAATACTTGATATTTGTACAGCACTTTATGGTTCGCAAAGTGACTTCACGTACATCTTTTCATGTCTTAACACATCCCTGTGTTTTACCTCTCTTTCCTAGCTGTGAGATGAGGGAATGGGGCTGGAGAGAGCTCTTTCTTACTTTGGTCAGGAGGGTAAGTAGAAGAACTCACAGCCTGGAAGGACTCCTGAGTTGAAAACCAGGAAAATGAGTCCCAAGTGAGCTATCTATAGAAAGGAAAGTTGAGTATTTGGTACTGGGATCTGGAGGAGGAAAGAAATAGGCAAGCTGGAGGTGGGCTCAATAATGGGTCAATGACAGTGACGGTACTTTTTGAGAAAGTAATTGTTTCAAGGGGATAGATCACATGGTTAACATGTATTTTGAATGTATACCCATATCCTGAAACTTCTGTTTTCCTAAAGCTCTCCACCCAGGAAAGCAAAACATTTTAGTGCTTTAGGAAGGGCAAGAACCACCTAGAACAAAGAAGTCATTGTTCAGCTTTAAATCTCAGAGACAACTTCCTGTTTCAGAGTCCATTAGGACCAAACACTCTTGAAAGTAAGGTTTCATAGAGAAGGAAGATAAATTTTTGAATTCATTGCCCTCCCTGATCATAGAATATGATCATAGAATTTTCTTATAAACAATAGGGTAGAGCTGGTTCAGACTCTGGTGTTATGGAAGTCACTTAGGAAGCTGAAGGGGTATGGAAGAAGAAGGGAAAGATGGAGGAGGGACAAGAGAGTCAGAATCCCAGTGTCCTCATTTCCAACTCCCCTGGGCCAAAATACTGGATGTAGTCAAAACATTCCAGGGGTATGAATGAATCAAGAACATGGCATTTAATGTCTCCAGCCTTATATTCCCCTCCACATGGCACAGGAGTTAAGGTGAAGGGAGGTGGGCATTAGATGAGACTGAAGTAGTCCTTCCGTTCTCCATGGCCTGGGTCATTGGGCCGCAGAACTTGGAAGCTCTTATGTGCCCTGGTTGAGATGCCAAGAGAATTTGTAGTTGAGCGGAGGACTGGGGTTGGAATGAAGACTTCACAGAGCAGGGGACTTTGCAACTGGAGGAATAGGACCAGAACTGCGATCTTTAGTCACGGGTGTTAGTGTGTCTACCTGGATGACAAGTCAGTCAGGATCAGTTGTGGCCAAGCATAGGAGCCAGACCAGATGACAAGCCCAGTGGCAGAGGTTAGTTTGATCAGAGGTTAGTTCTCCTCTCTCATTACTACAAGATCAAGTAAATCCACCATCTACCCAGCTACCGTTAAGGAAGAGTCAGGGTGGTTGGAGGAGAAAATCTGAAAATCTGAAAGTCTGAAAATCTGAAAGTCTGAAGCCATCCAAAGGGATGTTTATGTCAGCGCCAGTAATTTCCAAGATGAACTCCTTCTTTCAACCCAAGTTTCTAGAACACAGAATTTGAGACAAAACTTATATGCCAAAGTTTTACTGCCCGCAGTCCCAGGGTAGCAAAAATAAGGGAAAAAAAGAAAGTGACATGGGGAAGGAGAGAAGGCATTGCTGAGCTAGCCACAGCTTCACAAGAAATCCCTTTTGATTGTTCAGACACATGGGCCTTCTTCCAGATGGGCCACGAGAAACCACCACACCTCAAAATAGTCTGTGGATGATTTGCATTTATTTGCTATTTTTTTTTATTAAAAAAATTTTTTAACGTTTATTTATTTTTGAGACAGAGAGAGACAGAGCATGAACAGGGGAGGGGCAGAGAGAGAGGGAGACACAGAATCTGAAACAGGCTCCAGGCTCTGAGCTGTCAGCACAGAGCCCGACGCGGGGCTCGAACCCACAGACCATGAGATCAGGACCTGAGCCGAAGTCAGACGCTTAACCGAGCAAGCCACCCAGGCGCCCCCATTTATTTGCTGTTTTTAACTCTTTCCTACCTTTAAATGGTCAACATTTCCCTCTACTGCACTATGAGGTTGTGCTCTCTGGTCCCTCTAGGAAGATTCTGAAGAAGTAGGAGATCCCATGCCTATGATGTGGCCCTTTGTGGCAGTCAAAAAATATGTCCACAAATGCTTTCATACTCTCCTCAGGAAGTAGAGCCCAATTCCTCTCCATATGAGTGAGGGCTGGTCTGGGTGACTTACTTCTAGCAAATGGAATAAAGTGAAAATAACAGTGTGTGATTTCAGAGAGTAGGTCATAACAGATATCGTGTCTTCCTTCTTGCTCTTAAATTACTTGCTTTGGGAGAAGCCAGCTTCCATGTTGTGAGTATATTCAAGTAGTCCATTGGAGAGGCCTACTTGGTGAGGATCTAAAGCCTCTTGCCAATAGTCACAAGAGTGAGCCATCCTGGAAGTGGATCTCCAATTTACAACATGAAACTGAAGTGCAGTGAAGCCTTCAGTACTGAAATTCCTGTCAACATCTTAACTGCCATTTCAGGAGAGACCATTGCTAGACCCCCCAGCTAAGCCACTCCAGGTTCTTAACCCACAAAAACTGTGAGATAATACATATTTGTTGCTGTAAGTCCCTAGTTTTGAAGTAATTTGTTACAAAGCAATAAGTAAAAACATGCCCTTTATCTGAGTCTCTGGAAGTGGTAAGAGGAATAAGAATCTTCATAGGTCTTATTGAATCAGACCTGGGCACTGGAGTTGCTGTGGCTCCTGCCATGGTAGGCACACTGGAGCATCTGCAGAAGCTCTCACTTTGGAGAAGGCTGAGAGTTAGGAGATGAGGCAGTGGTAGCTGTGGCTGGGACTATCTATTGAGCATGTGGCTGGATGAAAGAGGCAAATAGGGCCAAGCAAATCTGGGGAGACCCATGTACTGGGTCTGGTCCACTGAATTCCTGTTCCTTAGTTCAACTCTTCCCACTAGGGTGGAGTCTCCAGAAGCATAGCTAAGCATGTTACGGAGAAATAAAGAAGCCACAAATGTTTGCATATCTGCATGATAGTGTGAGTAGAATGCAGACAACTATTTTTGTTAAAATAATAAATTTCTGTTGCAAAAATATTAAAACAATATGGAAAATGCACAAAAGATAAAGCAAGCATCACCCAACAACCCATGATCCAGAGAGAACACTGTTATGTAACTTAATTTTTTATACTCACTCCTTATGTTGACATTTTCCTTTGCCAATAAATATAATTATACTTATCTTTTCATCAAACATAATGGACTAGATGTTCCATGAAACTCCTCCAGGGACAGTATGCCCCAAGTGATGGAATATATATATATTTCCTCCCCCTTTAAAAATGCATAAATGTATGGCTGAGTTGGCACAAAATAAAGGGAATGTCTTAGGGATAAAAACCAAAAAACCAAAAAACCAAAAAAAAAACAAAAAAAACCAAACCCTAAAAACCAACCCAACAAAACCAAACCCCATGAATCTAAAAGAGTGATGTATATATACAGCTAGTCATTTTCTTAGAGATTATTTGGGGTTTAATCAGTAATATGGGTCATATACAAGATAAATGGGAGATAGAGCTCAGAGCCCAAGCAGGCTGGATTCTTACACAAAACTGGGATCCCAGAGGGTGAAAATCCCAGTAGGTGAACTACAAAAAACACATTCCACTGAAGAAGATAGTTGATGAAGAAACTTGCTTGTCATCCTTGACTTTAATGGAAAGGAAGAAAAAACATAAAGATAAATGTTTTCTTGGAGAAACCCAAATTCATCCAAAACCCCAGGCTGAAAATTTGAAGTGTTCTGGATTGGTGAGATACCCAGGGCTTGGAAAGAACATATTTAAAAAAAACTTGGCCTCCAAGAATTCCACAGACAAAGTTCCAAGGGACATGGGCTTCATAATCAACATTCAACAAACACATGAGGAAATGAACTACCATGAAAGAGATTCAATATAAATAACAAATGCTTCGGAGACTATAATGACCTGTACTTACTCAATATGGAATATGAAATAAATATGTTTAATTTTTTTACAAAATAAGACAGTATTGGAACAAAAGGCTATCAGAATAACCTAATCAGATGTAAAAGAGAAACAAATACTTCTAGAAAATAAAAATATCTAATCATTAAAATGAGCAACTGGATGGATGTGATAATAAATTAGACACAGCTGAAGAAAGACTTAGTGGTCTGGAAGTATTGCTGAAGAATGATCTAGAATACAATAGAAAGACAAAGAGATGAAAGAGATAGGAGATATAAAGGACAGAGTGAGGAGATACAACCTACATATAATTGAACTCCCAAAGAATGGCAGAGAGAATGGAAATAATGACTGAAAAGTTTCCAGTCTTGATGAGAGACTCTAGTCCCCATTTTCGACAAGCCTAGTGAATCCAAAACTGGATAAAGGAAACGAAGCCCGCATTTTGTAGAAAAATAGAAGAACACTGAAGACAAAGAGAGGATCCTAAAAATAGAGAGAAAAGATAGATTACTTACAAAGCAATGAGCATTTGGCCCACAGCTTATATTTCAACACATCCACAGAAGTCAGAAGACTATGGAATAATAGCTTTGAAGTGCTAAGTGAAAATATTATGTAGAATTCTACTTTCATTAAAATGATCTCTTAAACATGAAGGCAAAATAAAGACAATTAAAAAATGTTTTAAAAATAAGTGATACAATTGACTCCCAAGACACACTTACTAAAGGAACTAAGATATATACCAGGAAGAAGAAAAACACTCCCTAGATGTTTGAAGTACAAGAATGAAAGGTGACAAAAGAAAATGGTAAGTATAAATAAATATTGATTATATATAATAATCATCATCATCTAACTTGTGGGGTGAAAAATCAAGTTAGATCTAAAATCATGGACAAATTGACCACATTTAGATAGAGATCAAAAATAGGAAAAATGAGGGGCGCCTGGGTGGCTCAGTCGGTTAAGTGTCTGACTTTGGCTCAGGTCGTGATCTTGAGGTTTGTGAGTTCAAGCCCCATGTCTGGCTCTGTGCTGACTGCTCAGAGCCTGGAGCCTGCTTTGGATTCTGTGTCTCCCTCTCTCTCTGTCCCTCCCCCTGCTTGCACTCTGTCTCTGTCTGACTCAAAAATAAACGTTAGGAAATATAGGAAAAATGAAAAATTTTCTTTCTTTTTTCTTTTGAGATACATAGATGTGTGGTAAAATTATGAAGGAAAGGAAAAGAATGATTAGTACAAAATTTGGGGTAGTGGGATCGGATAGGGCATGCAGGAGATTCTGAAGTTGTAGTGAATATCCTATTTTTTTGTGGGGAGCAGTTAAGAATACTATGTATATTTATTTCAACAGACTGTTTTTTTAGTATTGTCGACACACAGTGTTACATTAGTTTCAGGTGTACAGCATGAATATTCCATTTCTTAAGATAGGTGTTGGATATTCGGCTGTGTTTTTTTTTTTTTTATTATGGGCAGTTCTCTAAAATGTTAAATATATGTTAAACGTTAAATTATACATAGCTTTTGGCATAATTATAAGTGATGTTGTGATGACCATTGGCCTAACGTATCTCTTTTAATACACCTTAAGTAAATTTCTGGAAAGAAGATTTTTGAGGAAAAGGGTGAGTACAGTGAGTTTTCCTTGTAACTTATTGCCAATTTCTCCTCCTGTCCCCCATGCAAAAAGTTGCACCAATTTATACTTCTACCAGCAGTGTATAAAAGGGTCCATTTCCCCACACCCTAGAGTCACTGCTTTATGTGTATTTTTTCTAAAATGTACTCTTTTTTAAAACTTTATTTATTTATTTTGAGAGAGAGACAGAGAGCAAGCAGGGGAGAGCAGAGAGAGAGAGAGGGAAAGAGAGAATCCCAAGCAGTCTCCAAGCTATCAGCATAGAACCTGATGTGGGGCTCGATCCCTTGAGCTGTGAGATCACGACCTGAGCTGAAATCAAGAGTTGGATGCTTAATCTGAGCCACCCTAAAATGTACTCTTATCATATATGATATCATATATATCATACACTCTTATCATATATCAGCATGGGGAGCTGGGTTTATTTAACAAGATTGCAATGGGATGAACCATTTATGAAGTGGGTGGTAAACTTAATCCCATTTTACAGATAACGCATGTGAGAATCACTGGGGCTGAGAGAGACTCTTCCAGGTTCATACTGTGACCCCGTCTCTCAACTGCATGCTCAATTCAGTCATCTTTTTATTATGGCCCGCTGCCGGCAAAACTCCATTGAACCTTTGTGTTGGAAAAGTCTGATGCTTCGCATGAAAGTATTTCCTAGTCCAGTCAAGCCAGAAAAGAAGGCAGGAAGAATGTATGCTTTGTGGGGTGCTGGTGGAGATGATGGAGTAGGGGTGGAGGAGAGAAGTTTTCAGCATTTCTATCCCCAAATCTGAAGAACACTCCTTTCCTTGGTCTTTGTTGCTCAAGCCCCTGATTAGAAGCTTTGTAGACAGAGGGCTGGAGCCCTATTTAATCAGCCCAGCGTCTGGCACATGGAAAGTGCTCACTAAATACTTGTTGGCTCCTGGATAAACTCTGGTTGATATTTTTGTCACAAAATGTGGAGGGAGACCTGTCCCTTTGGCTCAGCCAGCTTTCTTTCTCTGCATGAAGTGAGTCTGAGCCAGGGCAGGAGAAGGGACAAGTTGACCTTCTAAGGTCCCTTCCTGCTGAAAAGACAAGGATTGTCAGTAGGCAGGGCTGCAGTGAGCAGCCCCCACTGCCCCTTCCTCCAAGGTGCATTGGCTCTAAGTGATTAGCAGGGAGATTGGCAGGCAGTAGTGGCAATGGGAGTTTAATGTTCTGGAAACCCAGTCTTTTTCCTTTTCTCCGAGGTTTTCCCTGGTGACACAGGGAAAGGTCTTGCAGCTTAACGGGCAGACAGGGATGGGGCCCGGGAGTTTTGCCATCAGAGAGTGGAATTTATCACTGTGACACCGCAAGCCCAAGCACGGCTGCATTTGTTGGGGAGGTTGGGGGCGGGTTGGGGGAGGGAACAGGTGTCCTGCCCTGGGGGTATTGTCCCTGTTAAATCACCGAGACCCTGCCATGACCCTGAGATTTGACCAGCTGTCCATCCCGTGGGCCCACTCAGCCCAAGGCAGGCCCGGATACCTTTGGCTCATGGCCTCTGGCTGTAGCAAATGGAATCACTTGGTCCTGCTGCTCTAAGCTGGTAGCTAACATCCTCTGGTGGGTCCTGTGTCCTTGTGCCTGGCTGTGATTGCAAGAGCTGACAGACCTGTGTCAATGTCCTGCTTCAGTTCTCTACGAGCTGTTTCATATCAAGGAAGCTTCTCTTCCTCTGAGCGTCCATGGCCCTCTGAAAATAGGAACAGCAATAACTACCCTTAAAAATAAAACGAAATGAAGTGGTGTATGCATCTGGCTAGCACCTACAGAGACGGGAGAGCAGAGTGGTAGAGATCACACCACTGGAACCAGATTTCCTGAGGTCAAACCTGACTCTGGCAACTTCTAGCTCTAGGAACTTGAGCAAGCACCTTAGCCTCTCTATACCTCGCTCTCCTCCCCTGTAAGATGGGGATAATAATAACAGACAGCTTAGGGGATCATGGTGATGATTAAATGAGTCATAAAATGTGAAGTTACCTCTGGCACATAGCGGCTACTGTACAAGATGTTCATTGGGATCAAGTACCTCCTCCCTCCCCCACTCCTTCCTTGCCTCCCTTCCCTCCTGCCCCTATATTGTTTGCGAGGCTATAAGATCTGATTTGGGAATTGGTTTCCTGATTTGTAACCAGTGCTTGTTGGAGTCATCCTTCTTGTCTGGGGCCCAGCCCTAACTCAGTCTCACCATGGCCTTCCACTCAGGATTGGAGGCTGTCCCCAGGAACCCTGCCTAGATGGATGCTTCCAGAACCCCACCAACATCTTTATGATTCTAATCACGGTCTTTGCCCAAAGACCTCTGCTGCCTTCCCACACCTCCCCAGAGACCCAGTGCTGCCATCTCAGCCTCATGCCTTCCTGTTTCCTTTCATTCTTTCCTAGCCAGTGCTGTCCCACTCCCAGCAGGTCCCAAGGCTAAGTCCATCCAAGGGACAATGGGGTCTCCCTGGGTTGGCTTTCATCTCTGGTGGCCCGGGGTGGTCAAGGGCCAAGAACTTCCTGGTTTTCAGTCCATAGTTTCATCCAGATACTTCTCCTTGCTAAGTATAGGCATCCTTTCAGGGGACCTCGTGTTTTTGCCAGGCAGCCCACCCCACTGCTGAATAGCTCTAATGAACAACCACAACAGCAGCAAATAATAATGATAACAATAATAGCAGCTGTTATTTATTGAGTGCTTCCTATACGTCAGGTTGCTATACATGTATCATCCCTAAGTTTTACAGAAATCCTGGAGATCAGGCTTTATTATCTCTATTTTACAGATGTGGAAAATGAGGCCTAGAGAGGATAAGTGATTTGCGTAAGAGGTACAGCTGGGAGGTAAACTTAGTTTGCTTACATTCAAGCTCAGTGCTCTGCCTTCTGCACCGAACTGCCGTGATGGGCTGGATCTGCCTATCTGTCTCTTTCATCTCTGGGGATGCAATGCACAATCTGTCTTTCCTCTTGCACATGTTTGCCTTTAATATATTTGAGAAAGCTGGGGCACCTGGGTGGTTAACTGTCCAACTTCGGCTCAGGTCATGATCTCATGGTTTATGGGTTTGAGCCCCGTGTCGGGCTCTGTGCTGACAGCTCAGAGCCTGGAGCCTGCTTTGGATTCTGTCTCTCTCTCTCTCTCTCTCTATCTGCCCCCCCCCCACTCTGTCTCTCTCTCTCTCTCTCAAAAATAAGTAAACATTAAGAAAATTTAAAAATATACATATTTGAGAAAGCTGTCATTTCATTTCTCAGTTTTGTCTTCTTTGGGCTAAATATTCTCAATATTCTCAATCTCTCAATATTGTTAAATCATATGACATTGTTTCTGGGCATCTCAACATCTTGGCCTCCCTCTTCTGCACATGCTTGCTGGGTAATGTTGTCATGATGTGTTATATTCTGTGTCGCAGGCTCAGAGCTTTAGGCATTATGAATCTCTCTTGGCAGTGTATTACCATGGTTTAACAGCACAGGCTTTGCAGTGAGGCAGATCTGGGTTCAAATACTGGCTGTGTCCAATGTACCAGTGATGTGATTGTGGCAGATTACAGTTTCCAAAGGTGGTTGCCACAATATATCCCATCCACGTGTTCTTCCTGCAGTGCAACGACACTCTTTCCATTGAGTGGTGGGGTCTATGTTCTTTCCTCTTGAAACTGGACAGAGCTTTGTGACTGTCATGACCAATACAAGATGGCAGAAGTGATGCTGTGTGACTTCAGAGGCTAGGTCCTAAAAACTCATCTTGCTGTCTTTGGATTTCAGTCATATTCTCTAACTGAAGAAGCCCAAACTGACCCGAGTGGAGAAACCATATGGAGAGACTGCATGCAGGTGTTTTGGCTGATGGCCCAGTCCAAGCCTATAGCCAGCGTCGACCACTGGACACGTGCGTGTCAGGAAGAAGTCGTTGAGACAACTTTATCCCTAGCCACCATCTGACTGCAGCCTCATGAACAACCTCAAACATTACCCAGGTGAGCCTAGCTTAGATCTTAAGCTTCCCTCCATCTCCCTGAGCCTTAGTTTCTTTACCTGTGAAATGGGGACTATGAAAGTTACCTTAAAGGATTATTATGAAAATTGAAAGACAATGGATATAAAATATTTAGCACGCGCTTGCCGCATAATAATTGTGCAACAAATAATCACGATTAAAGGCATCATGGGTGAGGTAGGAAGGGGACCTGACTGAGACCTTAGAACCGGGTAGAGAGAGAAGACTGGGGAACTGAGCTTGAGGTGGGGCAACCTCTAGGGAAGAAGGGAGTCAAGCCATACGTTCCAAACGAGCAGTGAGTTGTGACAAGACATAGGGAGAGTGCGCAGTGTGGGGACCAGCCCAGTGTGGGAGGCTTCCCTCCTGGGTCTGTGGCATTAAGGCTGAGGTCGAGAGGCAAGGCTGTGGTCCCACCTGGAGTTGGTTGCTGGGAGGATGTGGGCAGGATGCAGAAAACTTACGCTGAATGATTAAGCAGGGTTGGGGATTGCCCCACAGCAAACTTCACAGGCAACAGGGGTTTATAGGAGCATCTCAGATATTTGAGGTCACAGCTGGTGAAGTCAATGGAGTGACAAGGTGAGGTGCCAGGGAGGATGCGTAAGTTAAATTCACGTGCATGGTGTTTTTGCAGCTCGGCCCCCCTGCTTCCGATGGCAAAGACCTCACGGGCTGAAAGGCATAGCCTGCTGGAGCAAGTGTTTGAAAGATTCAGGCAGCTCAAACTCTTCAATCTTAAAAAGCAAAACTAATCCCCACCCCCCCCAAATCCCACCACCACAAAACCCCATACATCACCCCACAAAAAATACATATGTGCATTGTAGAATAATTCCATGACGTAAGAAGCAAAAAGAACAAAAGAAAAATCACCCATGTTCCTACAGCCCAGAGAAAACCTCTGTTAACATACTGATGTACTCGTAACCTTCCAGGCAGTGTACAAGAATAGAGTCATACCGTGCATTCTGTTTGGTAACCTGCTTTTATCACCTAATGATGTGCCCTGGACATCTTTCCATGTTAGGAAAGACGCATCTGCAGTTCTGAGCTCTTCAAACTGGGGATGTGTAGCAGTGTGCTAGGGTTTCTACAAAGCTGCAGGAAAACCACGGTTCATCACTCTGGAGCATCAATTTTACTCAGTGGTAAGTCACTTAAAATATTATTTTTACATTAAAACAAACCCAGATATAGTATGGAAGAGAGTACAAAATTTGCATGAATGTTTAGAAGTTATGAGACTTCAAAGAATTATCCAGCTTGCCTCAGTCTTCTGTAGCAGTTTTTAGGGTAGACAGCATTAACATGTGGGGATCAGTTGAATAAGCTGAGGAAGAGGAGGGGGGAAAGAAATGTGACAATTCAGGGGCAATAGGGCACCCAAGGCCCTATCTTGAGGCACGAAGTCCCTTGTCTGATAGGCAGTGACATGATCTTAAAGAGTAACGCGGGTACCTTGATGTAATGGCTTTGCCTTTACAGCCTGGGCCCGGGTGAGTGGCTTAATTCCAAGCTATGTGACCCCTGACCTCTCCCCCACCCCCTGACCTGATGGCACAGAACAGTTGAAGGCTGGGGTACATCAGGGCAGGGACAATGTGGCTGTATGTGACGCGGTACCGAGAACTAACCCAGTAACTTCAGATGTGGTCTGAACTGTGCCCCGTTCTGCTATTTCTGTCCCAGCTTTGCTATTAACAAATTAATGTGACGATAGACAATGTACTTAACCTCTCTCTGTTTCAGTTTTGTCATCTATAAACTAGTGATAAATGTAGCAGTTCATAGTGTTGTTGAGGGCATTAAAGGAGTAAAGAACAATACTTAGACTATCACTTGGGATGTAGTTAAGTGTTCAGTATATGTTAATTATTATTATTATGTAACCTATGATTGCATAAGCTTCTCATGGTAAACGTGTCCCACTCTGCTTTCAAACTGAGCTTGTGACTAATTAAAACTCTCGGGTCTTTTTCATTGGAATTGTTATCAAGCTTGTATTCTCTGTGCCGTTATTAGTTTTTAATTGCACGGCTTATTAATGTTCATTTTCTTGATTTTGGTCTATTGTTGTAGCCTGTGGTCATTATCCAGCAACTAAGTCTTCTTTCCAAAGTGAATTGGGTTTCAGTTTCTGATGACATTTATACTTTTATCATCCCCATTTCACAGATGACAAAACCGAGGGAAGGGAATTATTACTTACCGGGTGTGTTCTTTGTGCCAAACATTGGGATAGGTACTTTGCATAGGGCATCTCAGTTAATCCCCAGAACACTCTACAGAAGTGGGATTTATTATTTATTTTACAGATGCAGAAACTGCAGCTTAGAATGGTTAAGCATATTGCCCAAGGTTACTCAGCTAGTTCAGGTTTTTCCCCTGGTTCGTCAGTGTTTTGGGTTCTCTGTAAACTTGACATGTTTCTATTTAAGCTGTTGAAGTAGATGTTTTATAGGACAAAGCCAAGGACAGAGACAAATCACTGGAGAAGTCCTTCTAGGTAGATCTATAACTCTCGAGTCAATTCCTGAATCAATGCTCTTTGTACAGGATCATTCAATCATTGCAATTGGAATCAGTTGCTGCTATTGGAAACTGAGGTCTAGAGCTTCTTCTTAAGAAGTCATAAGGAAACCTCTTTCCATCGCATCTTTAAGGGAAGGAACCCCCCCCCCCCCCCCCGCCACTGGCCTTGTCCTGGTAATTTCCTTATCCTCTCTTAGCTGGACTCTGGTTGCTTGTAGAGTCACATGTCCCCAGCCAATCCCAGAAAATGTTCCTTTTCAAGCTCAGTGTGAGAAGTTTTACAGAGCATCCTGGAAACCGTATCTGCCTGTGTTTACTCTTGCTGATGATTAAAGCTGACAGCTGGAACACCAGGAGTCCAGACCGTAGGCACAGGACTGCTGACGGCAGGGCAGAGAATCGATAGCAGTGATGGGACCTAAAGAAACCCAGCCCCTCCTTCCCTACTTTCATGGTGTAGACATGATAGAAGAACAGATAGGTCAAGAAAAGAGACAGAAGAACAGTTAGGCCAATTTCTCCAGGCATGGACTCTGCTCCATTTTGGGTGGAAAGAAGGAGTGGTGTCATGGCGGCTGTGCCCGTGGGTTCCAGGACTGTGCCTGGGGGGCACATGAAGGCCTGGGAGCTGCAGCATGAATTGCACTTATCTCTATGCAACAGTGATGAAGAAATAGTGATGGCCCAAGCCCTGGACATCCTGACGAGCCCTCCGGTCCACAGTGATTATTAAAAGTAGCATCCTGTATTTTATCGGGCAACCCTAGGAGCTCTCTGGAATGCTGTTTCCTCGAGAAGAATGAGAGAAAGGGAGTCGGCAGAGGGTACACCTGATCCCTGCCCATGGAATGAGGATCCTAGCCGGAGTGGTCCCCAAACTCTCTTCTTCCCATCTCTGTGGCTACACAGTGGCAGGCGTAGTGCAGCGGAATGTTTGAACCTGGAATAACCTTGATCTTCGACCTCCTCCATTTGACCCTTCTGGAGGCGGGACGAGTACAGTAGCAGCCCTGTGTCTTCTCTTTCTGTCCTTCACACAGCTGCTCAAAACCCTCCCAGGTCTTCCACTCCATGTAGAAGAAAATCCAGAGGGCTTGCAGGACCCTAGGGTCCTGCGTGTGTGGCCTCTGCCCCCTCCAGCCTCACCACCCACAGCAGTCTCCATGCTGCGCTGTGAACATGGCAAGCATGTTCCTGCCTCGGGGCCTTCACACTTTCTGTTCCCTCTCTCTCATGGTCACCAGATTTAGCAACTGAGAATACAGTGTGCCCAGCTAACATTGAATTTCAGATAAGCAATGAATCATTTTTAGTACAAGTATGCCCTGTGCAATATTTGTTTATTTGAATTTCTTTTCTTTGTTAAAATTTATTTTATTTATTTTGAGAGAGAGAGAGGGAAAGAGAGAGTGCAGAGGAGGGGTGGAGAGAGAGAATCCCCAGCAGGCTCTATGCTATCACCGTACCATTAACCCATGAACCATCAGATCATGATCTGAGCCGAAAGCAAGAGTCAGATGCCTAACGGACTGAGCCACCCAGGTGACCCTATCTGAATTTCAAAAGTAGCATCCTGTACTTTATCGGGCATCTTGTATTTTATCAGGCAACCCTAGGAGCTCTCTGGAATGCTGTTCCCTCAGATATTCACCTCCTTCAGGCCTGCTCACTTCACCAGAGGCCTTGCCTTTCTGTCCCGTGTACAATAGCAGCCCCATCAATCTCCTCTTATTTCCTGCTTCATCTCCCTTAGAGCTCTGCCCACTTCCTGATGTGATATTGTTTATGTATTCATTTGTTTATTGACTCTGTCTCTCCCAGGCACGTGTGGGCTCCACCAAGGCAGGGATTTCGTTCTTCAGTGTAGTATCTTCAGTCTCTTGGCTCAATAAGCATTAGCTGGGGCTCAATAAGCATTAGCTGAGTATCCAATAACCTCTTACCGTGGCTCACTCTTTGCAACATGGCCCTGTGCACCTCTCTTGTCTCATTTCAGGCCACTGCCCTCCCCATGGGCCACTGTCCATGCTGGCCTTCCCTTTGGTCCTCAGACTTGCCCAGTCCATTCCTGCTTTAGGCTTTGGGACTTGCTGCTGGGCCGAAGCCTTCTCTGTCATCTGTGTGACTGTCCCCTCTCCTCTTAGGACTCAGGGAGGGCTTCCCTGACCTCTGCATCCAAAGTAGCCCTCTGACTCTACACTTTCACTCCCACGATGGTGGTTTTATTTCCTTTAAAACTGTTACTGCTCTAGGAAATTGTGTTGAATGATTGGTTGGCTTTTGTCTTGCGTCTCCAGCACACAAGAATGTCAGTTCTGTGGAGACATCAGCCGTGTGTGACTTATGTCCCCAGCACCTAGCCCCATGCCTGGTATATGATACGAACAATAAATATATGTTGACTGAGTGAGGGAGTGCCTTTGGGGTGGGCGATACACCCCACCTTGCAGGCACGCGTTGGGGACTGCGGTGAGGGGGAGGGGGAGCCCAGGAACCAGCCCGGAGAGGGTCTCCACCAGGAGGGTACTTCCCACTGCCATGGCCCCTTGTGCTTGATTAGCCCAACTGTTTGGGGGTGAGGAAGTCTAGAAAGGTAGCTCCCTGCTTCTTTCGGCCTTTGTGGCAATTAGGAGAGACCAGGTCTTTCCCACTGGAATGTATCCTTCAGGCCCAGAGAGGAGAGTGCCTCCTCCATGCTGCTTCCTTTCTACTTTGCCACTTTCTGCAAATGGTGACAAGGCCCAAAGGGACCTTGGAGGCTGCTGTGGAAGCTGGCTGCCTCGGTCCCTGAACGGTGGCGGAAGACCTGAACATCCTCCCTGGGCTGTCACATGAGAAGGAAGCCAGCTTCCTGTGTTTTCAATCACTGAACTTTGGGGGTTGTTACAGAAGTGTAGCCTAGCTAATTAATACATGGCTGTATCCACTGTGTCTACTGTATGGAAAGTACTTGGTACATCTATTGTTGTTGAGCTCCCTGGTGAGGGAGATGTTTGTTCCCATAAATGGAACTTAATTGTATTAACTAACTAAGCAGAGCCAGCTGTTTTTCCTTATTTGTGTAGATAGTGCTCATGTCCACAAGGTCATCAAACTCCCTCTCTTTGGGATTAGCAGGGGACAGGCATGTGAAGCATTGTCCTTTGAGGCACAAGCAAAAAAGAATGTGTGAGGGTCCCTACAGTTCATGAAAAGGCAGCTGCAATGGACTCTCGCTCTATCTGCGTTGCCCAGAAGTCACCCCGGGAGACAGATGCCACGGTGTGGTTGGCTGCACCTATAAAAGATCCCTGTGTTGAAGTTCCAGGGACTCTTGATGGAAATTCTCAGCAAGTTCGTGCTAGATCTTCTGGGATGAACTGTCTGCTTTTTTGGCGGGTGGCTCCACTCTCAGACTGGTTTCCTGATTCCTTTGTGTTGAATGACCCTCAGAATTTCTATGGCCTGGGGCTTGGCTGCACACTCTTAACTCAGGTTCCTTTAAGAATTTTTGCCTAAGGCTTGACAATTTTCTTCATGCAAGGTCTTCATCTCCCTTTACAATGGACCTTGACCTTGCTTTCACTAATGTAGGCATGGACAAATCCTTCTCTCCGTGGTTCAACCAACAGACGTTTTTGTTTTTGTTTTTTGAAGAAATTTACTTTGACATTAAGGAAACAAGTAAATTTAAGAACACAGACTGTAACAAGTGTAGAGAGTATTGATTTACTGGTGGGCACAACTTATAGTGTCCCAATTCATGGATGAATCACCTGACATGTATTTATTGGGCTCCTATGAGGCATTGCACTGAGCACAGAGTGTTTAAAATGAGAAGTGTGCAGTCTTTGGCCTCAAAGAGACCCTGGTATCTACAGAAAACAAATGTTTTACAATATAATGTGATAAATGCAATAATGGAGGCACAGAGCAGGGGGCATTTTCAACACAGTTAAGGAGGCCCCAAATTCCTTCCTCTACTAGGTGCTATCTAAAGAGACCTGTCCCTAAATCTTTTTCAGTTTTGGGGCACCACATTTTCTTGTTTCCTCCTTTGCCACTCATTGTAGGGAGAAACAATTACAGAAGGAATTATGTTCTCTTGTACCAAAGGCAGCCTTACACACTGGATTTTAGGGATAGTCCTATATTTATGTATTATCCTTTTAAATAAATATAATTCAGTAAATGCATAACTTCATGTGACTTAATCTGCATACCTTTATAGGGCTTTGCATATAAACAAATGTAATAAATCAGAAAAAAATTCCTTGAGTAGACTATAGCTCCCTTTCCGATTTGGAAAATATGGCTGCTTCTTTAAGTGAACAACAGGTGGAAAGCGGCCGCTGCCCTGGGTTTCTGTCATTTCTGAAGAATCTCTGCCCCAAGCTAGAACTAGCAGCTTCCGAGGTGCTGGCCTTCATGTCCCCTGGGAGGAGCACCAGGCCCCCTGATTTGCCGGCATTCTTCCTACAGGAGAAGGAAGGAACTCTGGTCAACTCCAGCAGGCATGTCTCCCTGCAGAGAACCTCACTGAAAACATCAGTCTTTGCTCTCTTGATCCAATTCTGGGCTGAGGGAAAGAACAGGGAGAAAGAGAAATGAAGGGCCCTGGGCATGGGGGACGGAGGGGAGGTGAAGGCAGGGTGACATTGCAGACAAGGTGCTTGCTGCCCCCATGTTTTTCTGTGTAAGTCCCCAGTGGGTTTGTGAAGGTCACAGAGCACAAAGAGACGGTGTTCTCTTCTGTGTTGGCATCTGGCATTATCTGTCCCTGATTCTACTGTTTGTTCTGTCTTCTAGTGACTTCCTGGAAGAAACTAGAGATGACTTGGGGGCAGGGATGATAGGGGCTCCCCAGAGTCAGGGGAAATCTCTTTATTCCTTAGGTTGGGGTGCTGAAGTAGGATCCCCTAGGAATGGATTCTCAAAATTAGCTCTCAGCTCCATGTGTGAGGATGGGAAGGAAAAAGAATTGGTGTTGTTATCCATTTCCTTTTATTTATTTATTTATTTATTTATTTATTTTTAAGTTTATTTATCGGGGCCCCTGGATGACTCAGTCGGTTGAGTGTCCGACTTCGGCTCAGGTCATGATCTCGTGTTCGTGGGTTCCGGCCCCACATTGGGCTCTGTGCTGACAGCTCAGAGCCTGGAGCTTGCTTAGGATTCTGTGTCTTCCTCTCTCTCTGCCCCTCCCCTGCTTGCCCTCTGTCTCTCAAAAAAAAAAAAAAAAAAAGTTTACAAGAAGTTTATTTACTTATTTTGAAAGAGAGAAAGCACGAGTAGGGGAGGGGCAGAGAGAGAGAGGAGAGAACGACAATCCCAAACAGGCTCCGCACTGGCAGCGTGGGGCCAGAGGAGGGGCTTGAACTCATGAACCGTGAGGTCATGACCTGAGCTGAAGTTGGACACTTAACTGACTGAGCCACCCAGGCGCCCCTCCACTTCCATTCATTTTAGAAAAGACTCTGATAGAGACACTGGAAAGGCCCTGCGGCGCCCCTTCCCAGGGCACCCCTCCCCATCTACTGACTCAGGTAGAAATACCTGGGTTTAGAGCGCAGGATCTGGGCTTGCATTTTAGTCCTGCTGCTTAACAGCGGAGAGGCTGAACTTTTTCAGAGATTTGCTTTCCTCATTGGCAAAACGATGAGTGCGGTGAGATAATGTTTAATGGCCTCTGAATAGCAAAGTGTTGTGTAAGCAATGTCTCGTTGCACTCTAGGTAAGTAACAGTCTTGAGGACATGGGAACCCTGCCCTTTGGTCAGAGGGTGTGGGGAGATCTTCTGCAACAGAATACCTTACTGAGCCCCAGAATCTGAGATCCCAGATCTCCGAGAATCCTTTATGGAATTCTCCCTCTCTTCTATGGGGGACTTGCCCAAACATCTCATTTCCCTGTTCATGTCTGTGCACGTGCTCCTTTCTGACCTCGGTGCCTCATCCGCCTTGTCTGCTAAGATATTCCTGACTCATGGCTCAGCACGAACATTGCTTGCTCTCTGTGACTGGCTCTGAGAGCCTGAGAAAATCAATCTCTCGCTCCTCTGTGTTCCTGTAGCACTTTGTAGAGACCTCTGCTGTTGTCTGATCAAGTCTGGTTACGGTGGTTTCCTGCATTCCTGTCTTTCTCATTAGGCTGTGAGCTCTTTCAAGTCAAGGGCCATGTTTCCTGAGTCAGGGCCAAAAATGTAAACGTGCTTATTAAATGCCTTCATTGTCCCGGCTGAGTTTGAAAGGGCTCAAAGACGAGGGCTTGATCTGACGCTGGTGGTGTGCAAGGAGAAGGGCTTGGTTGGGAGTTAGTGGGAAAGAGTCATGTAGTAATACCTCTCTGGCTTTCAAATACCTGGAGGTAAGGAGAAAAGGAGGTGGCATGGGCAGCACCTGGGTTATACTTAAGACTCTGGAGCTTGCTCAGCAACATGTATCCACAGGAGGGAGATGAAGGATGGACTGGAGCTGGAAGATTTGAGTTCGGATCCTGCTCTGTCCATTTACTGACCATGGTATTGGTCATGTCAACCATTCTGAGCCTTAGTGTCTGCTGTGCGGAAAAACACTACCTGTCTCGTGGTTTTATAGCAAAGACGGTGTGCTGTTTACCAAGTCCTGTCTCCTTTCCTCCCCTGAAGTATATGGACCATGTTGACTGAGATCTGGCCCTGAGTGAGGGTGGAACCCTGCCGACGTGCAGGCTGGGCCCATAGAAACCTCCTACAGGATCTCGCATACTCTCTCTTTCCTTGTCTCAGCTCTAGAACCGGAGGACTTGGAGGCTCTAGGGGAGGACAGTGCCATAGAATGAAAGGAGGCTGGTTCCCCAGTGTCTATGCAAGATGGAGTTTCCCCTCCTTTCTGCCCCTGCATGCAACTGTAGTGAGAACAAGAAATACTTTTATGATGTTAAAGCCACTGAAATTTTGGATCATTCATTATAGCAGTTAGCGTGCTTTTTGACAGGGTGTAAATGGATAAAAGTTCTGCAGAAACTTCGAAGTGTTATACTAATGTTACTGGCTATTATCATGGCTTTTATTCTAGAAAACCCTTTGAATGCACAGCTATGTATTTCCCCCCAGACTTTATATAGCCCTGCCTCTTCTTGAGGATGGAGAGGGGCCCAGGGGGAGACCCTTAGAAAGTATCCAGTGGTCTGACTGCATGGAGGTGTGCATGCCTGGTATCAGGGGTGGAATTCCGTGCAGAGAGGGAAGTCCTGATTGACTACCATGCTCAGAGGAGCAAGCCCATCTCTAAACAGGCTCTGGGAGGAAGTAGCCAACACAGGGGGACATGATGTGAACCAGCTGTCTCGGCATCAGCTGCTTGAGGGCTGAGCACTCCAGGGCTAAAAAAGGGAGGTGAAATTGAATCCATTGTCAACAGGCTCCTGGGGACCTTGTTGACCACATGAGCCACCTAGAACCCTGTTCCTTTCATATATGGCTGCTCTCAGAGGCTGATCTTGCTTGACTCTTAACCATGGTCTTCTGACCTGGCCCAGCAGGTGCCTGATAGAAGACATGGAACAGTCTGCAGATGTTGACTCGTCCTACAATCTGGGAGGGTGTAGTGAAGTATATAATATGGATGGGTCCGGACAGTCTTCTGAACTGATCTTGCAAGAAAGTCATGAATAATCAGGGAGACATAGTCCTGACTTACATAAAGGAGAGGAAAGGAAAAGGGATAGGACTCACTTTATTGATCACCTGTCATGGGGCACATACTTTACATTACTTCTTTGAATCCTTACAACAGCTCTGAGATAGGTATTAATGTTCCCACTCTTACAGATGAAGAAACTGAGGCACAGGGAGGATCACAGAGCTAGAAATTATTAGAGCCAGCATTCGGACCCCAGTCTCTCTGACTTAGGGACTATGTCCTTGACACTGCCCCTTGCAGCCTTCACAACAGGATACAATACAATCTTGTCCTCCAGGTCAGGCTGAGAAAAATGAGCCCCTAGTTCTGTCCTAGGATCCCTCATGGTGTTGGCCCTTCTCATTAGCATGTCTGTCTTCTGAGTTTGCGAGAAACTCTTTTCTGTGAGCATGTGAGGCCTCGGGCCAACAGATAGAGGATGCCAGGGTCAGTCAACAGGTAGAGGTTGCCGGGGGGAAAAGGAAATGGGGAGGGGGAGGGGTGGATGTTGGGGCGAAGGAAGGGGAGAAGGGGTGAGGGGAAAGGAAGAAAAGGAGGGAAGAAGAAGCTGAGAAGGCCAAACATGGAAAGGAAGGGAAGGACAAGGAGAATGAGGTAGACGTTGCCTCCCTGGAGGTTTTCGTCTTGCGTTGGCCATTCTCACTGTGGGGAGGGAGGGTGGTTGACTGCCCTGGCGGGGGGGTGGGGGTGGTCTGGATGTCTTCAGTGCCTGAGAGTCTGTGAGGATTCGATACTTCTTTGGTACCTGTCTGGTTCTTAGTTTAGCTTAGCGCAGAAATTAAGAACAGTTTACACTATTTTCAGTCGAGCAATTGATCATTCCAAACCTAGCCCCACTGTGAGTCTCCTCCAGGAGCTGCACAAGCCATATGTTCCACTAGAACCTAGAAGCTGCTTCTTGGGACGTGTGCAGGGTGTGTCGAGGAGAACAGCCACCCCTTCCAGTCTGGATATGCCTGACCTGGGAGGCCGGAATGGATACTACCGCATGGTTTTCAGCCAGCCCTGCTGCGGCCATCTAGCCAGCTCCCCTGAGAGACACGAGCATGACACCATATCTGCCTTTTTCCAACGGTCATTCCGTCAGTGTTTGTGTCTAACCCCAAAAGCTCTCGTCAACAGCATCACTTCTCTGATCCTGATTGGGAGGAGAAGATGCATTAAAAAGCAAGTTGCTTCTCCCGTGGCAGGTCTCTGGCTCGGGGAGGCTCTGGGCTGGGGCGGGAGCACAGCTGGAGTCCTCCTGAGCTCCCCAGGCAGCAGCCTCCCTGCCAGCCTTCCTAGCGTCTTCCCATGAAGCTGAGCTGCAGGGAAGGTAGGGGGCGTGGGGGGGCTCTGACTAGTGGCTGGTGGAGAAGATGCACTCTCTCTATTTGCTTCAGACTCGGAGGGAAGTAGGACTGAGCAGTGGCTGAGCCTCAGGCGGTGACCTGAAGAGGTGCTCATGTGCTGGCATTAGAGAGGGAAAAAAATCTTCAGGCAGAGTCTCATTAAGCCTCCTTACACGAGAATTCACCTGTTGTGAAAAATTCAGATTCTGCATGCTGTTTTGAAGTTAATCTGTTAGAACCACTTGTTCATTTCACTTTCAAAATACCACCCCCCCTTTTTTTCCTTCTTTTTGCAGAATGTAATGCCTTTAGTCCTGTTCCTAATTTTGAGCGGCTCTACCGAGTCTTTTTCACTGGCTGAATTATAACAAGACCAGTGAGGTCATAGTCGGTGGATTAATTATAGCGAGGCTGGCGAGGAAAGTCAACCTCCTTTGATAAACACGGCTTAGCGACTTTAAGTGAGCAATTTTCTACAGCAAACGTTGCAACACATGTTGTCTCCTTCAGCAAACTTTAACGGGCTCGTGATGATGCATCGACTGTCCTTAGGACTCAAACCATTCCATGTTATAGAAAATGCTCTTCGTCTTTTTCCATAAAGAGACTGAGATGGAAACTCAACTTTCTAGTGACAAGATACAGAAAAGTATGGATTTAACCTAAATTTTGTGTCTGATATGTAAACATTTTCTAACCTTCTTCATGTAAGCACAGGCCCATGCTAACCCCGGGTTTGCATCCACAGAGCACTTGTATCAATAACTTCTTTATTTAATGATTTATTCATTAGGTGCCATTTAATCAAGGCTAAATAAAAGAACTTGGGCTTATAATATATATATATATATATATATATATATATATATATATATATACATATATATATGTATGTATGCATGTATTTCCATATTTATTGCTATTTGCTGAGCAAGCTACTCTGCAATAGAATGGGGTACAATTAAGAAAAAACTGGAAGGAAGAAAATTAGCGGAGTAGCTTTCTTCAGATTTGATTCTCTCCTGTGCACCACTGAAGACCCAAGTATGGAGGCCTTCCTTGCAGTGGAGAATATGGAAGTAAAGCATCCTAGAATTAGAAGGGACAGTATGGTGGTTTTTGTCTAATCCTTGTCCAGTGTGTGATTTTGTCTGACCCGTATCCATAGTGGGACTCCTTATGAGCACAGCACCCATCCTGGGGCCTGGTATATAGTGGGTGCTTAATAAATATAGAATGATTAGATGGATCAGTAAGCAACCCCTCTGGGTGAAGGCGGAGACTTCTCCCATGCTGCTTGCGTTGTCTGGGCCCCGGAGAATGTGTCTCTTCCTTCCTTTTAGGCGGATCTTCTAACTGTAACTAGCTATGACTCTTGCCACTTGGTGCCCCACCTGTATCCTCTGGGCCCAGGACATCGAGTGGCAGTGGGACAACTGGGAGCAGACTGCTCCCACATCATTCTGGCTGATTGTTCTGGAGATGGAGTAGTAGCTGGATGACTGGCTGGATATACTCTGATATACCAATGTGCGTTGGTCATATCTTAGACTGAAGAGCTCAAAGTATTTTCCCTACTATTACCTCTGTGTGTCCTTCTCATGTCCCAAGGAAAGGCAAGAAAGTTCTATTTCATTAGACCAGGAGTCGGCAGACTTTTTCTGTAAAGGACTGTATAGCAACTATTTTAAGTTTTGTGAGACAGTCACTCATTTCTGCCCCTGGGGTGCCATTGCAGTGTGAAAGCAGACATAACAGGCAAACAAATGAACGTGGTTGTGTTCCAGAAAAACTTTACTTCTAAAAACAGGCAGTGGACCAGATTTTCCCATGGGCCATATTTCACATTAGACTGTGAGGTTCATGAAGCAGGGGATGTATCTGTTTTATCTCGAGAGGGAGTATACAGTAGTAGTTACAAGAGCATGGTCTGGTGGGAAGGCAAGCTGGTGCAGCCACTCTGGGAAACAGTACGGAGGTTCCTCAAAAAACTAAAAATAGAACTACCCTATGACCCAGCAATGGCACTACTAGGCATTTATCCAAGGGATACGGGTGTGCTGTTTCGAAGGGACACATGCACCCCCGTGTTTATAGCATCACTATCAACAATAGCCAAAGTATGGAAAGAGCCCAAATGTCCATCGATGGATGAATGGATAAAGAAGATGTGGTATCTATATCTATATCTATATCTATATCTATATCTATATCTATATCTATATCTATATCTATATCTATATCTATATCATCTATATCTATATCTATACACACACACACAATGGAGTATTACTCAGCAATCAAAAAGAACGAAATCTTGCCATTTGCAACTACGTGGATGGAACTGGAGGGTATTATGCTAAGCAAAATCAGTCAGTCAGAGAAAGACAAAAATCATATGACTTCACTCATATGAGGACTTTAAGAGAAAAAACAGATGAACATAAGGGAAGGGAAACAAAAATAATATGGGGACAGGGAGGGGGACAAAACATAAGAGACTCATAAATATGGAGAACAAACTGAGGGTTCCTGGAGGGGTTGTGGGAGGGGGGATGGGCTAAGTGGGTAAGAGGCACTAAGGAATCTACTCCTGAAATCATTGTTGCACTATATGCTAACTAATTTGGATGTAAATTAAAACAAAACAACACAAAACAAAACTAGCCATCCAGATTAAAAGAAAAAAAAAAAAAAGAGCATGGTCTGGGATCAGACTGTCTGGGTTCAAATTCTGTTACACTAGTGACCATGAGCAAGTTGTTTAATTTCTCTGTACCTCAGTGTCCTCATCTGTAAGATGAGGATAATAACAGTGTCTACCTCATAGTTCAGTGTGAGAATTAAATGAGATAGTATATGCAAAGTGCTTAAAATAGCACCCATACATAAAAAGCATGTAATAAGTGCTGTCATTCGTTGGATCTCCAATACTTATCCCAGTGCCTGGCATAATGAAGATGCTCAATACACATTTACACCATGAGCCTGAGGCCCAGGAAGGAAAAACGTCTTGTGTGGTGTCTCAGAGCGAGGTGGGAGTGGTGTTGTGTCGTGAAGCCACATGGCTGACTTTCCAGACTTCTGTCCTGTTTTCCAGAAGCCTTCAGTGGCACGACACGTGATTCTTGTTATGAAGACATCACATCATTTATAGTCTCACCATTCTCTCTAGGACAACTCTTTTATAGGCTCATTGCCTTTATCCTCCTAACCCTGGAAATCATCTTCCCTGAGTAGTGAGGGCTAGGGAAAACCTTCAACTTCTAGCATGTCCTCTGTGTATGTATCTCCTACCTCCTTCAGTGGTCTCCGCTTTTCCAGGTCTGACACAGTAGTGGAGACAGGCAGGTGGGATGAAGTCTGGGTGACGGGGTGATGGTGAGAAGCACCAAGGGGTGTGTGGTGTGGGAAGGGGGAGCCTCACCCTGTGTTGAGGGCTTGCTGCCTTCTGGATTGCCTGGACTGGGGGGATCCGGCGGATGAAGACTCCCACTTCTGAAAGGAGATTAAGGACAAATTGCACATCCTATTGACCTTGCAGGAGTTCACCAGCTTCACACCTCAGAGTAGCTGTTGATGGTCCCCACCTCCTGCCATTCTCAGTTACTGTCTTCAACACCTCACTCCTCTCCTCAGCTACTACAGCCAGAGGGAAGAAGGTGAGGTGGGTGCCCCCCACCTCCCCAGCAATAGGCTGGCATTTCCTAGTCCCAGGCAGCCTGGGGAAGCCTTAGGCAGCTGACAGACTGGGGGAGGGGGAAGCAGGGGAAGAGTCAGGGGAAGAACTTGGGTTTGCAGGGCAGTGTGATCTATTTCTAGAGACAAATATGTGTGAATGCTTCACAAGGGCTTGGGTGAGCTCATGGAGGCTGCATGTGGGCGAATGGTGCTGGGAGAAACTCTCCCAGGGAAGGCGCCCCTGTGTGAGGGGCAGAACCTAGTGCCCACCCTTAGCTCCCACAAAGGCACGGTGCCTCCATTTCTCCACTGCAGATAAGACTGCACATTCACTGGTCCCAGGCAGGGGCTCAGAGAAAGACCTTTTCCTTGCAGTTCTGGGCCCCTCCAGTGTCTGTTAACAAGGGTCCCTGCTCTCTCTTCCTTGGGGGAGCTGACCCTCCCTCCCTCCCTCCCTCTCAAAGGTCACCAAAAGTGGGCCTGAAGCTGGTGAAATGCCAGGGAGCGAACCAACTCATTATAGCTGGGCCGTAAGTTTTTCCATTCTCCTGACAGCCACCTGTTTCCATAGGCAGGAAGGGCTGGTGGCCAGATGTCTTCGTATGAACTTCTCTGCAGGGTCCTAAGAGTGAGTAGTCTCTTAAACTTTGTACCCTCAATGCCCCACTGGCCTCACCCTGCTCCCAGCCCTCCTCCTCCGTAAGCCACAAAGACCCCACGCAGCTGGACCACCAGCTGAGCAGCTAGAAGGCCTTGTGGGGTGAAGGGGAGACACCACCATGGGGGCGGTGTCGCTGCAGCTAGAGTAGGACTGCCACCAGAGGTGGCAGGGGGGTAGACAGCTCATTTGCTTTGGGTCAGAGTTACATGAGGTCAGTGTGACCAGGGGTAGACGACCTCTCCAAGCTATGGCCACCATTACTTCTTCAGTTCTTTGCCAGATCTCCAAAGAGCGAGACACTGGCAAGGAAAGAGCCTAGGGGGCTCTGAAGATTGGGACTGTGAGCTTGGGGTTTGCTTGAAAACGAAAATGACTTTACTTTGCTCCTTGGTGCCCTGACATCTTGACTATTCTTAACATCTCAGGTCTTTCTGTTCTCCCTTGCCAGCAGAACCTCTTAACATGAGGTCACTGAGCATTGTGTGGGCTTCAGAGGTCTGTGAACCCCTGAGCTGGCATGTTGTGTGTGTGCTTCTGTGTTTGTGCACTTTCCTGGGGAGAGGCCTGGAGCCTTGGTCAGATTCTCAACGAGGTCAGTGGCATTTAAAGGGGTTAAGAAGCACTGATTATCTGTCTATTGAAGCAGAAAATTGTTCTGGGGAAGATTGGCTGGGGAGTTCCTTATCTAAGGACAGAGCTTTGTCATTGGCAATGAGTGGACATAAGGGACAGGAGCCACGGGACATGTTAGAGCCATCTGGCCTGTATCCCTGGGCCTCAGGAGAACTTTCACTGTGGGCTGTTTGAGAGATCTTGTAACACTCACCTTTCCCTAAATGTTTACTAATTTTACGCTTTGTCTCTTTGTTACTGAAACAAAACAGAACCAAAAAACCATAAACTGACATCAAGAGAATGAGAAAACAAGCCACAGACTGGTGGAAAAATATTTGCCAAAGACAGACTTGATAAGGACTGCTATTTAAAATATACAAAGAACTCTAGGGGCGCCTGGGTGGCTTAGTTGGTTAAGCGTCCAACTTCGGCTCAGGTCATGATCTCACAGTTTGTGAGTTCGAGCCCCACGTTTGGCTCTGTGCTGACAGCTCAGAGCCTGGAGCCTGCTTCCGATTCTGTGTCTCCCTCTCTCTCTGCCCCTCCTCCCACTCATGCCTTGTCTTTCTCTGTCTCAAAAACAAATAAAACGTTAAAAAAAAAAAGAAAAAATAATAAAATACACAAAGAACTCTTAAAACTCAACAATCAGAAAATGAACAACCTGATTAAGAAACAGGTAAAAGACATAGGAAACAAATAAGCTTATGAAAGATGCTCCACATCTCCTGTCATCAGGGAAATGCAAATTAAAACCACAATGAGATACAACTACGCACCTGGTAGAAGGGTCAGCTCAGGAACACTGACAACACCAAGTGCTGGTGAGCGTGGGGCGCAGTGGGACCTCTCACTCATTGCTGGTAGGAATGCAAAATGCTGCAGCCACTTCAGAAGATAGTTTGAAAGAACTTACAAAACTAAACATACTCTTACCATGCGATCCAGCAATCGTGCTCCTTGGTCTGTGCCCCCCAAAATTGAAAACTCATGTCCGTACAAAAACCTGCACGTGGATGTTTATAGCAGCTCTATTAACAATTGCCAAAAACTCGCAGCCAAGATGTCTTTCAGTAGGTGAATGGACACAAAAAGTGCGGCACATCCAGGCAAAGGAATGTTATTCAGCGCTGAAAAGAAATGAGCTATCGAGCTGTGAGAGGACACAGAGGAAACTGAAATGCACATTACTAAGTGAAAGAAGCCAATCTGAAAAGGCTGCGTACTGTATGATTCCAACTATATGACATTCTGGAAAAGGCAAAGCTATGGAGACAGTGAAAAGATCAGCGGTTGCCGGGAGTTAGGGGAGAGGCTTTTCAAGGCTGCATACTTTCCTTAGGAATGGGGTACATGGGTTGGCAAGCAGAGGTTCTGTACTGATCCCAGGTGGGTTGGGACCAGGGGGAGCGCTGGTGACCCCTGGGAGTCAGCAGTGGGCTGCTTCTTCACTGCAGAGGGAGAGAAGAAAGACATGAAAAGGGAGTTGGCTCAGGACAGAGCTGTGTACTAAGGTTGCAAAGACTAACAGAGGGTCCTCAGAATAACATCAGGGCGTCTTCTGGCAGTCGAGTGCTTTCTGCACGGCAGGTGCTCTGCTAAGTGCTGTACAGATATCGCTTACCCAGTCTTTACAACAACCTTTTGGTAGGGCCGTTATGAAAAATATTCAAAAACTAATATGACATGGGCATTGCCCAAACAGAATGGAAGAAGCTGGAACAGGAGCCTGGAGGCCCCTGTGTGCTAAGTGCTGACCCTGTGGTTGCCGGACTGGGCAGAGGTCTGGGCAGTCCTGGGAAGGGGCGAAGATCATGGTGGGGAGACAGTTGGGACAGAGGTGGGGGAGGCTTGATCAGGGGCTCTCAAACTTTAGTCTGCCTTAGAATCACCTGGAAGTCTTATTATTATTATTATTATTAGGTAAGTTTATTTATTCTCAGAGAGAGAGAGAGGAAGAGAGGGGTGGGGGAGGGGCAGAGAGAGAGAGAAAGAAAGAGTCCCACGCAGGCTCTGCACAACAGCGTAGAGCCAGATGCGGGGCTGGAACTCATGAATCATGAGATCATGACCTGAGTCAAACCAAGAGTCAGACGTTTAACCGACTGAGCCGCCCAGGTGCCCCTCACCTGGAAGGCTTGTTAAAACAGATTACCAGACCCCATCTCTGGAGTTCCTGATTCAGTAGGTCTGCGGTGGAGCCCAGGAACCTGCATTCTAACAAGTGCCCAGGCAATGCTGATGCTGCTGGTATAGAAACCACCCTTTGAGAACTACTCCTCTTTACTAAGTATTTCAATATTTTACTGACTGGCACAGCCAGAGTTGACTATCAGGCTTGGGAGTAAGAATCACTTACACTTCCATTTTACAGATAGACAAACAGAGGCTTAGAGGTGTGATGTAACTTGCCGTAGATCGTACACCCAGTGGATGATGCAGGCAGCCCCAAATCCACTCTCTCCCCAACTTTCCAGGCTCCCAGTGTCATTGGGGCCAGGAGAGGGCCGAGGCCGACCACCTCTGGGGAAGACCCTGGCCTTTGACAGGCTGGAGGTGAAGTCTGAGTCTTGCTAGAGCCTTGCCCACTCTCGCTGGGGCCTGGGAATGCTCCCCATTCCTGAGCCCTGAGCGGCTTTGTGCTTGCTTTCCCAGACCCGCACCCTCCCAAGCAGCAGCTGTGAAGTTGACGAATTGCACTAAACTGTGATGCCTCCTTGGGAGCCTGTTCCAGGATGTGCTGTGATGGCTTCCTGAGAAGGCGACAGGCACGTGGTCTGCAAACGAGAGCCGCCCGCTCCCTCGCTCAGCACAGCAGCTGCTCAGAGACAGCGTGGGCCCAGGGTGGCTTGCTGGGGGAGCCTATTAAGAGCCACAACACTGTGAAAAGCACAGCAGAAACGCTCCATTAAATCTGGTGGGGGGCCTGCTTAACAATGGGACCTGCCCCAGGAGTCCTAGCTCTGCTCCAGCTGCCTCAGTCTCCAGCCTGGCTCTCCCTTTCTCCGCCCCTGCAGTCTCTTCCCAAAGGAGCTTTGGACTCAGAGAGTCTGGCTGGAGCTGGCAGGAGCGTGGCTGGGAGGCTGCAGTGAGAGCCCAGGCGGGGAGCAAACCCAAGGGAGATGTTCTCTACATTGCCTTTGGGGGGAATGGGCCCGCTGTTTGGTATGCGTCATGATGCTGATGAAGGTACAGGATGTTTTGAGCAAGATGGGCCTCTGCTCTAGACCCTGCACTTCAGAGGGTCCCACTCTGGCCCTCTTCAGCCATAACCCTCCCCAAAGGGCAAGGTATCCTTGGGGCCAAGAGAATATGCCCAACCAAGGCCTGTGACCCCCTCTCTACCCCATAATTCAGGTAACCAGGAACTTGCAATTCCCTGCTCAAATGGCCCTAAGCTGGTCCTAGTGTCTGTGTAGGCGTCCATCCCAGCACACCCTTTAAAGATGGCCTGTGTCACTGGGGGGTGTGGACAGAGCTTAGACATGCGGGCTGGAAGTACACGTGTGTGTGCAGGGTCCCTGAAGAGTGAGACAGAACCCAGGGTGGGAAGAGGTGGGGATCAGGCTGGGGGCTAGAAGTCATCTCTCCCCACAGCTCTGTGTGCCAGAGCAGAGCTCCAAGGAGATTGAGAATTTAAATGGAAACCTTCCAGGCTTATGACGGTGCATTTGTCAAGGGTAGAGTATGTTTTCTATCTCACAGTTTGTTAGCTCGATTTATAACATTGAACTCTCTTGCTCTTGGCTCTGTAAGTGTTAGGGATGGGCCCAAGTGAAGGTGGCGGTGGGAGCAGGCTCCCAAGGCATCCCTGAAGCAGGCCAAGTGTGTGCTTTCAGCCCACCAGACACAGTGTCAGTGAAGGGGGCAGAACTGGGTAACCTGCCAAGCCCCCGGGGGACACTCATTGTCTTCCGGGATGAGAATGATGGAGACAAGGCTGCTGACTAGCTGGTAGGAGCCCTGTGAAGGGCTGCTTAGATGACCCCTACTCCTGATCTTTGACTATCACCTTGACCTCACCTTTGACCCACTGTTCTCCTCCCTTATCATCTGGTGCTTTTGTCTCTTGCCGCCCACTTGTGCCTCAACAGACGCACCATGAAGTTGCACAGCGACTCTCAGGAGGGAGCAGGCCACCGTCCTGGGGGTCCCCTGCCATGATGGAGAGCTCTATCCGGCTTGACAGGGTTAATACTGATGCTGCTGGAGGGTTTATTTGGGAGGGGAGGTAGACAGGAGAATCCACATCTGTGATTTCCAAATGGGCTCGATATTGGCAGACAGTGGGAGGAGAAGAGGGAGTGTGAGAAGTCCCTTCCCACATTTATCAGAGACCAAACATTCCTGGGGCACCTGCATGGCTCAGTCGGTTAAGCATCTGACCTTAGATCAGGTTGTAATCTCGTGGTTCATAAGTTTGAGGCCCACATTGCGCTCTCTGCTGTCAGAGCAGAGCCCAATTCGGACCCTCTGTCCCCCTCTCTCTCTGCCTCTCCCCTGCTCGTGCTCTCTCTCCGTCTCTCTCTCAAAAATAAATAAGCATTAAAAAAAAAAAAAAAAGAAACCAAACATTCCTTTGGAGGACTTTCTTGGACCCTAGTCTCTCTCTGTGTCTTTACCATCTTTCTCTCTATTGATCTGTCTCTGTATCCGTATCATCTCTCTCTCTATTTCTCTCTCTCTTTCTTTTGAACCAAATGTGGGGTTTTAACATGCTCATTGACTGCCTACTATATTCTAGGCTTTATGCCATGTGATTGCCTTATTTAATCCTCAGGAGAACCCTGTGAAGTATTATCCCCATTTTATCAATGGGGAAAACTGAGACTCTCCGAGGTGATAGAACCAGCCTAAGATCATATAGCTCAGAAATGGTAGAGTTGGGCCCTAAGTCCGTATTACCTGACTTGCGGTTTTATGCTTTTGTGCTGTTTCCACTGAGGGAAGATTATCCTTAGGTGCTTTTTTTTTTTTTTTTTCCAATCAGGAAAGAGAAATACTGCCTCCAGTGTTTGCTTATCTCTCTCCAGCAGCATTCCCAGGGGTCCTGGTCCCGGCTCTGAGGAGCGCAGCGGGGGCCAGGCACCGTCTCTTGCCACGCCGCCTGCAGACCCGGCCCATCTGCTCACAGAGCGCCTCGCCACCCACCACCCGCGCTGCTGTCTGCTGCTGTCTGGGTGTGCCCGGCCGTCAGACTGCATTGGCTGGCTTCGACAAAGTGACAGAAGCTGTAAAAACAGCTGTTTGACATTCCCTGCTGCTTTTTAAAACCAAACAACAACCAACAAAGAGGTTGAATGAAATGCAGAAAATACCCTTGTTTTCATGTGGATGAGGATATTTTTACTCAGAGAACATTTATTTTCCTTCTGCCTTGCTCTATTCCCTATTTACCTACCCACTCATTTCCCTCCCTCCCTGCCTCTCTCTCCCCTTTCCTTCCTCCCTCCCTCCTTCCTCCCTCTTCCCTTCTTCCCTTCCTTCCTTCCTTCCTTCCTTCCTTCCTTCCTTCCTTCCTTCCTTCCCTCCTTCCTCCCTTCCTTCCCTCCTTCCTTCCCTCTTCCTTCCTTCCTTCCTTCCTTCCTTCCTTCCTTCCTTCCTTCCTTCCTTCCATTAAAAAAAAAAACTAACTGCTTTTGTTTGTGTCTTTTTTTCCACCTAAATTTTCTTCTCTCCAAGGACGCTCTTCAACTATTTCTCTTTGTTCCTCACTTTTCACATCTTCTGTGATTTGTATATTAATCCATCTCTCTAGCTTTGGTACATCGCATCCCACATGTACAGTTTTATGAATTCCAGTGCTCGTTTTATTATATCCAAGGTGTCTTTGGTTAACCCAAGGTGAAGGTGGGGAGTTCTAAAACAAAATGAAACCACTCCTTTCCCCCAACCATCATGTAATGTAGATAAATAAAAGTATGCATAAAAGCACAGGGTGTCTGGCAGCAACTGATGGTGCCCTTTGGCCACTTCTATCACCTCCACCTGCAGGAAGCCAGAGAGTTGTTTTCATTTTTATTTTTATTATTTTTTAAAAATTGTTGCTTAATTTATTTTTTAATTTACATTCAAGTTAGTTAGCATATAGTGCAACAATGATTTCAGGAGTAGATTCCTTGGTGCCCCTTACCCATTTAGCCCATCCCCCCTCCCACAACCCCTCCAGCAACCCTCTGTTTGTATCTTACAAACAGTTTGTATCTTACAAAACAGTTTGTATCTGTTTTGTATCTTAAATTCCACATGAGTGAAGTCATATGATATTTGTCTTTCTCTGACTGACTAATTTTGCTTAGCATAATATCCTCCAGTTTCATCCACGTTGTTGCAAATGGCAAGATTTCATTCTTTTTGATTGCTGAGTAATACTCCATTGTGTGTGTATGTGTGTGTGTGTGTGTGTGTGTGTGTGTGTGTGTGTGTATGTATATACCACATATTCTTTATCCATTCATCCATCGATGGATGGACATTTGGGCTCCCTCCATACTTTGGCTATTGTCGATAGTGCTTCTATAAACATTGGGGTGCATGTGCCCCTTCGAAACAGCACAACTGTATCCCTTGGATAAATATCTAGTAGTGCAATTGCTGGGTTGTAGGGTAGTTCTATTTTTAATTTTTTGAGGAACCTCCATACTATTTTCCAGAGTGCCTTCACCAGTTTGCATTCCCACCAACAATGCAAAAGAGATCCTCTCTCTCCTCATCCTCACCAACATCTGTTGTTGCCTGAGTTGTTAATGTTAGCCATTCTGACAGGTGTGAGGTGATATCTCATTGTGGTTTTGATTTGTATTTCCTTGATGATGAGTGATGTTGAGCATTTTTTCATGCGTCAGTTGGCCATCTGGATGGAGAAGGGTCTTTCTTCCTTGGAGAAGTGTCTGTTCATGTCTTTTGCTCATTTCTTCACTGGATCATTTGTTTTTTGGGTGTTGAGTTTGAGAAATTCTTTATAGATTTTGGATATGAACCCTTTATCTGATACGTCGTTTGCAAATATCTTCTTCCATTCTGTCGGTTGCCTTTAGTTTTGCTGATTGTTTCCTTCGTTGTGCAGAAGCTTTTTATTTTGATGAGGCCCCAGTAGTTCATTTTTTGCTTTTGTTTCCCTTGCCTCCAGAGACATGTTGAGTAAGAAGTTGCTGCAGCCAAGGTCAAAGAGGTTTTTGCCTGCTTTCTCCTGGAAGATTTTGATGGCTTCCTGTCTTACATTTAGGTCTTTCATCCATTTTGAGTTGATTTTTGTGTATGGTGTAGGAAAGTGGCCCAGGTTCATTTTTCTGCATGTCACTGTCCAGTTTTCCCAGCACCACTTGCTGAAGTAACTGTCTTTATTCCATTGGATATTCTTTCCTGCTTTGTCAAAGGTTAGTTGGCCATACATTTGTGGGTCCATTTCTGGGTTCTCTATTCTGTTCCACTGATCTGAGCATCTGTTCTTATGCCAGTACCATGCTGTCTTGATGATTACAGTTTTTTTTTTTAACATTTATTTATTTTTGAGACAGAGAGAGACAGAGCATGAACGGGGGAGGGTCAGAGAGAGGGAGACACAGAATCCGAAACAGGTTCCAGGCTCTGAGCTGTCGGCACAGAGCCTGACGCGGGGCTCGAACTCACGGACTGCGAGATCATGACCTGAGCCGAAGTCGGCCGCTTAACCGACTGAGCCACCCAGGCGCCCCGATGATTACAGTTTTGTAATACAGCTTGAACTCTGGGATTGTGATGCCAACTACTTTGGTTTTCTTTTTCAAGATTGCTTTGGCTATTTGGGTTCCATACAAATTTTAAGATTTTTTGTTCTAGTTCTGTGAAGAATGATGGTGTTATTTTTAGGGATTGCATTGAATATGTAGATTGCTTTGGGTAGTACTGACATTTTAACAATATTTGTTCTTCCTATCCAGGTGCATGGAATATTTTTCCATTATTTTGTGTCTTCTTCAATTTCTTTCATAAGCTTTCTATAGTTTTCAGTGTATAGATTTTTCACCTCTTTACTTAGATCTATTCCTAGGTATTTTATGGATTTTGGTGCAATTTTAAATGGGATCGATTCCTTGATTTCTCTTTCTGTTGTTTCATTGTTGGTGTATAGGAATGCAACCGATTTCTGTGCATTGATTTTATATCCTGCCACTTTGCTGAATTCATGGATCAGTTCTAGCAGTTTTTTGGTGGAATCTTTTGGGTTTTCCATATAGAGTATCATGTCATCAGCAAAGAGTGAAAATTTGACCTCCTCCTGGCCGATTTGGATGCCTTTTATTTCTTTGTGCTGTCTGATTGCTGAGGCTAAGACTTCCAATACTATGTTGAATAACAGTGGTGAGAGTGGACATCCATTTCTTGTCCCTGACCTTGGAGGGAAATCTCTCAGTTTTTCCTCATTGAGGATGGTATTAGTGTTGGGTCTTTCATACATGGCTTTTATGATCTTGAGGTATGATCCTTCTATCCCTACTTTCTCAAGAGTTTTTATCAAGAAAGAATGCTGTATTTTGTCAAATGCTTTCTCTCTATTGATGTGGTTCTTGTCCTTTCTTTTATTGATGTGATGTATCACATTGATTGTTTTGCAGATATTGAACCAACCCTGCATCCCAGGTATAAATCCCACTTGGTCGTGGTGAATAATTTTTTTAATGTATTGTTGGATATGGTTGGCTAATACCTTGTTGAGGATTTTTTCATCTATCATGGAAATTTTTGCATTCATCATGGAAATTGGTCTATAGTTCTTTTTAGTGGGGTCTCTGTCTGGTTTTGAATCAAGGTAATGCTAGCTTCATAGAAAGAGTTTGGAAGTTTTCCTTCCATTTCTATTCTTTGGAACAGCTTCAAGACAATACGTGTTAACTCTTCCTTAAATGTTTGGTAAAATTCCCCTGGAAAGCCATCTGGCCCTGGACTCTTGTTTTTTGGCAGATTTTTTATTACTAATTCGATTTCTTTACTGGTGATGGGTCTGTTCAAATTTTCTATTCATTCCTGTTTCAGTTTTGGTAGTTTCTATGTTTCTAGGAATTTGTCCATTTCTTCCAGATTACCCATTTTATTATCATATAATTGCTCATAATATTCTCTTATTGTTTGTATTTCTGCTGTGTTGGTTGTGACCTCTCCTCTTTCATTCTTGATTTTATTTATTTGGGTCCTTTCCTTTTTCTTTTTGATCAAACTGGCTAGTGGTTTATAAATTTTGTTAATTCTGTCAAAGAACCAGCTTCTGGTTTCATTGATCTGTTCTACTGTTTTTTGTTTGTTTGTTTGTTTGTTTTTTAGCATTGATTTCTGCTCTAATCTTTATTATTTCCTGTCTTCTGCTGGTTTTGGGTTTTATTTGCTGTTCTTTTTCCAGATCTTTAAGTGTAAGGTTAGGTTGTGTATCTGAGACCTTTCTTCCTTCTTTAGGAAGGCCTGAATTGCAACATACTTCCCTCTTATCACCACCTTTGCTGTGTCCCAGAGGTTTGGGGCTGTGGTGTTATCATTTTCACTAGCTTCCATGTACTTTTTAATTTCCTCTTTAACTTCTTGGTTAGCACATCCATTCTTTAGAAGGATGTTCTTTAGTCTCCAAGTAATTGCTATCTTTCCAAATTTTTTCTGGTGGTTGATTTTGAGTTTCATAGTGTTGTGGTCTGAAAATATGTACGGTATGATCTCTATCTTTTTGTACTTGTTGAGGCCTGATTTGTGTCCCAGTATGTGATCTACTCTGGAGAACGTTCCATGTGCACTGGAGAAGAATGTGTATTCCGCTGCTTTAGGATGAAATGTTCTGAAGATATCTGTTAAGTCCATCTGGCCCGGTGTGTCATTCAAAGCCATTGTTTCCTTGTTGATTTTCTGTTTAGTTGATCTGTCCATTGTTGTAAGTGGGGTGTTGAAGTCCCCTATTTTTATGGTATTATTATCAATGAGTTTCTTTATGTTTGTGATTAATTGACTTATATATTTGGGTGCTGCCACATTTGGAGCATAAGTGTTTACAATTGTTAGGTCTTCTTGGTGGATAGACCCCTTAAGTATGATATAATGCCCTTCTTCATCTCTTGTTACAGTCTTTATTTTGAAGTCTAGATTTTCTGATGTAAGTATGGCTACTCCAGCTTTCTTTTGTTGACCATTAGCATGATAGATGGTTCTCCATCCCCTTACTTTAAATCTGAAGGTGTCTTTAGGTCTCAAGTGGGTCTCTTGTAAATAGCATATAGATGGATCTTGTTTTCTTACCCATTCTGTTACCCTATGTCTTTTGATTGGAGCATTTAGTCCATTGACATTTAGAATGAGTACTGAAAGATATGAGTTTATTGCCATTATGTTTCTTGTAGAGTTGGAGTTTCTGGTGGTGTTCTCTGGTCCTTTCTAGTCTTTGTTGCTTTTTTTTCTGTCTTTTCTCCCCTCAGAGAGTCCCCCTTAAAATTTCTTGCAAGGCTTGTTAGTGGTCATGAACTCCTTTAATTTTTGTTTGTCTGGGAAACTTTGAATCTCTCCTTCTATTTTGAATGACAGCCTTGCTGGATAAAGAATTCTTGGCTGTATATTTTTCTGATTCAGCACATTGAATATATCCTGCCACTCCTTTCTGGCCTGCCAAGTTTCTGTAGATAGGTCTGCTGCAAACCTGATGTATCTTCCCTTGTAGGTTAAGGACTTTTTTTCCCTTGCTGCTTTCATGATTCTTTCCTTGCCTGATTATTTTGTGAATTTGACTATGATATGCCTTGTTGATGGTCGGTTTTTTGTTGAATCTAATGGGAGTCCTTTGTGCTTCCTGGATTTTGATGTCTGTGTCTTTCCCCAGGTTTGGAAAGTTTTCTGCTATGATTTGCTCACATAACCCTTCTACCCCTTTTTCTCTCTCTTCCTCTTCTGGGACCCCTATGATTCTGATGTTGTTCCTTTTTAATGAGTCACTGATTTCTCTAATTCTTTTGCTCTTCTAATTCTCTGCTCTTTTGCTTTAGTCTCCCTCTTTGTTTTTGCTTCATTATGCTCCATAAGTTTGTCCTCTATATTGCTGATTTGCAGTTCTGCCTGATCCATCCTTGCTGCCATGGTATGCATTTGAGATTACAGCTCAGTTATAGCATTTTTTATTTCATCCTGACTAGTTTTTACTTCTTTTATCTCTGCAGAGAGGGATTCTAACCTATTTTTGACCCCAGCTAGTATTCTTATTATCGTGATTCTAAATTCTGATTCAGACATCTTGATTGTTTTGTGTTGGTTAAGTCCCTGGCTGTCGTTTCTTCCTTCTCTTTTTGGGGGATGAATTCCTCCATTTCATCATTTTGAAGCCTGAAGCCTGCTTTGGACTCTGTGTCCCTCTCTTGCTCTGCTCCTCCCCTGCTCATACTCTCTTTCTCTCTCTCAAGAATAAATAAAACATAAAAAATTAAAAAAAATACAAACAACACACACACACACACACACACACACACACACACACACACACCAAATAAATGATGCAGATTCTAGGTGTGTTTTGCTCTGGTTATTGAAAAGAGCTTGATAGATTAGAGAAAAAGGGGAAAAAAGGAAAACGTTTGAAAATTTGAGAAAATGAATACAATGAAATAGAATGAAATGAAATGATGGAAGTAAAATCGAATTTGAAAATCTTGCAAAAAAGTAAAATATATAGTAGAAAAAGTAAAGAATAATATTTTGATAAAAATTGAAAATGAAAATAGATTTTTTCTCTTTCTGTATTCAAGAAAAAGAAAAGAAACAAAAAAGGGGAAAGAAAAAAAGAAAATTGAATACATGCACCAGCAAACAGACTGAAATACGATTGAAATTACATTGGTTTCCCCTGGAGGTCAAACTATGAAGCACTTTATAGCCTGTACACTAAGCAGGCGGAGAGATTTGTGGTGTTACTGAGGGGCCAGTTTGGCCTATTTGGGTGGGGCTTAGTGTAATGGCCCCATTCTCCACTAGATGGCGCTGCTTAGCTTACTGGGGTGGAATGTTGTGGAGCTTGTAGGTGTGTATGCGCATGCGCAGGAGGGGTGAAAATGGTGTCGCATAACTACCCAGTATTTGTACTCTGCTCTCCCCGAGCAGCAATCACGCACCTGTCCTTTGTCTCTGGCTTCTGTCCACTCCTGCTTTTACATTGTCCGTGACCAAGCCGTCAGGTTACCAGGCGGCGCCTCCCTCCTGAGTTTTATCTCAGATGCAGCTGTGTTTCCTGACCCCTCGCTTCTGAGGTACTGCGGCTTTGACCTGCTCAGGTCCTCTACGGGAGGGTCTCACCCAGCAGTGGCCGGGTGCCGGCTTCACTCGGAGATGTTCGAGGGACTGTGCTGCTGCCGGTGCCCAGGGACTGCGGCCGGGCACCAGCCCGCCCCGGAAAAAGTTCACACAATTGTGTGGCAGCAGCATTTCAGGGATTATGGAAAATCACAACACACATCTGGCACCAGGCTTCCCCCTTAACGACCTTGTTCCAGCACCAGCGAATGTGGCCGTTCTCTGGGGTCTGCTGGGACCGGGGGCCACACAGCCTCTACCGAATGTTCTTCCATCAGGGGAACCGATTCTCCCCGTGTGGCCCAAGAACTTCCTGGACCCCACTCTGCTCCTGTGGATTCGCCCTTCCTACCAGAGCACCTCCAGGTATCGAACTGCGGAGTTTCAGACTCTGCGCTCCGCATTTGTAGAGTCTTAATGGAATTTAAACCCTCTCCTTTCTCCCTTTTTAGTTCAGTCCCTGCAGCTGTTTCCACTTTTCCACTTTCTCTCCAGCTGCTTTTGGGGGAGGGTGCTTTCTCTGCGCCGCATACCTGCTGAGTTCTGTGGTTCAGGTTGTGCAGATTGTTGTGTTAATCCTCAAATCAGTTTTCTAGGTGTGCAGGATGGTTTAGTGTTGGTCTGGTTGTATTTCATGGATGTGAGATGCAAAAAAAAACCAAAAAAAAACTTCCATGCTTCCCCCATCTTGGCTCCTCCAGAGATGTTGAGTTGTTTTCATTTTTAGATTTTAACTTTGGGATTGTGGCCCCATTCTCCACCATGGCTCCCTCATGGTTCAAATGCACAGTCCTGTCCAACCAGCTGGTCTTCGCACAAACTCTTTCCTTCCAGTGAGAGGAGTTCCAGATTTCTAGGTGTATGCAGATAGAAATAGGTAAACCAGGGGCACCTGGGTGGCTCAGTAGGTTAAGTGTCTGACTTCAGCTCAGGTTTGATCTCACGGTTTGTGGGTTCAAGCCCACACTGGGCTCTGTACTGACATCTTGGAGCCTGGAGCCTGCTTCAGATTCTGTGTCTCCCTCTCTCTCTGTCCCTTCCCCACTTGTACTTTCTCTCTCTTTCTCTCTCTCAAAAATAAACATTAAAAAATAAAAAAATAAAAAGAAATAGGTAAACCACAAGCACTCGGCTGAGTCATTAAATGTAGCTTGACCACGTTTAACGTGCAAGATGGACTTTTATACCCCGTGGCCAACTTCGATCCTTGAGTCACTGGGTCCTTCTTCTGGATATCAGGTCCTTATTTATAAGCAGGTTATCTGCCCTTCTAGAGTCCATTTAGGTCCTCTTGAACATTTTCTCCTGTGTCTGTGGTCTCTGTTAAATTCCACCAAGGCCCTGTCCCCTAGCCCCTATCTCCCTCATCATTCCCTTTTTTCTTAGACTCTCTCACACAGAGCTATTTCCTTCAATTGTTGTTTTCCTGGTTGCCCATTGCAATGTGTTCTCTATGCTTCCTCATCCATTGTTCTAGATTTCCTTTCTAAGAAATTTCCTTTCTCTTTCTCCTTTTCTACTTCCCTCTGTCTTATCCATCAAGCCCCCCATGATTCATCTCAGAATTGGCATTCTAGAGTTGCATATGTGTCATCATCGTGTGCATAAGATGGCTTTGGGTCAGCAACGGAGAATAGATACCCAGACTGTTGTCTGAAAGGGAGGTCAAAGACTCCTGGTGGGCATGTGTCCTAGGCTTTACTCTGTGGGGGGCGGGGCATCCCTAGGAGGAGGAGAGGGCATCAGGGGTCTCTAAACTGGCCAATGGCAGAGGCCCAGTTACCCAGGTTTAGGGGTGGGACTGTATATACCCTCTATTGAACCCAGAAATGTGATTAACCCTACATCCATCATGCTGGGTTTTGCTGACTTCCTATTCCTGGAGACGGTCCTGTCGGGAGATGGGGGGTGGGGGAGGGGGGCAGAACTGTAACCAAAGTGGGATCGGAGACCTGTGGCTTTTTCTTTAGCTTTATCACCTTTCCAATTTCAGCCAAGAATGTGTCTTGATTCCAAAACACGCTCCGCAACAATGTGTTAGGTCTATTCTGGTTTCTGCATTGATTCACAATGAATAAAAATTAAGTTGGTACTCAATTTTATGGACTCTTGTAAAAAAAAAAAAATTCCTCCTCTTTGAGCTTTAACTAGATAGTGCCTGTGGGGGCCAAAGGCAACTTGTAATTAACATCTTAACTACTGCAGAGAGAGGAAACCTGATAATTGCCTAGCACCCCCACGTTGTAGCCTTCCCTTACCCTGCAACATGTCTCCAAGTTCCATCCTTTAGCACTCCCTTCAAGACTCATTTTCATTATAGAGCCTCTCCTGGCCATCAAGCCCTCACAAGTCTGACCTCCCAGCTGTATGCCAAAATACGACGCCCCCCGCCTTCGCTCCCATCCAGGGTTACCCAGTGTTAGTGATGACATTTCCGTGGATATGCTTTCTTGTTACTAGGTTCTCCAGATAATCTGTAACTTGAAGGTAGGAAAACTATCTCAAGGGGTTCTTACCGATCATATAACTTTCCTTCTATTTTAATGGGCTCCCAAGTATGAACGAAGGAGAGAAGTGAGAGAGGTAAAGCACTAAGTAGTGGTTACTCACATCCCTTACAGGCATGGAGGGAGCTGTTGTGTGGGGGAGACAATTCCCAAGTTTTAGTGATCCTCAGACTCACCGAATAGCTCTAGAAAGTGCAGATGCCCAGCCGTGTTGCCTCAGGGTCTCCCAGGGATTCTGATGCAGACCAGGATGGAAGAACAATTTCCCCTCCCCCCCACCCCCCCCCCCCAGGGCTTGCAAAACCAGCTCTAGAGACAGGAAGTGCCACAAGAATTTTTTTAAAACGTCCTTTTTTTTTTTTTTTTTTTAAGAAAAAGAAGTTTCCAAATGAACATTGAAAAAAACACAAATGAAACACATTCTGATAACATAGACACAGACACACACGTACCAATAAAAATTGTAACTAACAAGAATACTCGTAAATGTCAAATGCAAAATTGGCTGTTTAATTTGAGCTGGTAGGTTTAATTCCTTTGTAATTAATCCTAGGTTTATCTTCATCTCTGGCCTGTTTGCTTTTGACCCTCCTACCTGTTTCCAGCTCTTTGTTGTTTATGTAGCTTTGCTCATTAATTTGGATTTTACAGTCCCTGGGCCAGGCTTTCTCACTCTGGGTTTTCAGGACTCTGTCCTGCCTTCCACCTGCTGTCTGAGTGCCTGTCTTGACTAACCTCTCGCACAACTGCTTTAATCAGGGCATAAGAGGCAGAATTAAACATTTTAAATAGTCTCATAATTCCTTACACTTATTTAAAAATCCAAAGTATAAAGTAAACCAATACTGTATGGCTTATTCCGCCTCCCAATTGACTTAAAATATCCTTTAGATGTTGGAGACAAGATTAGAAAGCCATCCTCAGAAATGGAAAAAAAAAAAAAAAAAAAAAAAGAGGATGAGTTTAGAATACACATAACTAACCCGCTCTGAGTTTGTCAATGTATTTGCAGTGAGTTTAGACCAATTTGAAAATCTCCTCAAGAAACAAGGATGTCTCCCACGTCTTCCCAAATTAAAATGTGATGTGAAGCAAAGTCGTGTAATTGATTGTAACATGTTTATGACGACGTTGTCAAACAGGAATTTGGGTACTGTCCTGAGTCCAGATAAAGAGGAACCCCAAATAAAACTTTTTTTCTAGTATATGCACCTGCCATCCCATTTCCTTTGTAGTCATGTTCTTAGACTAGAGAAGGGATGTACTCAAATAGAGCCTAAGTTCCAGAGCAGGACAAGATTTCTTTTTTTTTTTTTTTTTTTTTAAATTTTTTTTTCAACGTTTTTATTTATTTTTTGGGGGACAGAGAGAGACAGAGCATGAACGGGGGAGGGGCAGAGAGAGAGGGAGACACACAATCGGAAACAGGCTCCAGGCTCTGAGCCATCAGCCCAGAGCCCGACGCGGGGCTCGAACCCACGGACCGCGAGATCGTGACCTGGCTGAAGTCGGACGCTTAACCGACTGCGCCACCCAGGCGCCCCTGAAACTAGTTTCAATTTAAAAAGTCAAATTCCTAGAAACAGAGAGCGGTGTGGGGGTTGCCGGGGGGCTGGGAGGTGGGGGAAACAGGCACAGGTTGTCCAAAGTGTGTAACCTTCCAGTTAGAAGGTGGATAAGCCCAGAGGATCTAAGACACAGCACCGTGTCTACGGTTAATAATATTGTGCTGTGTACTTGAAATTTGCTGTCAGTACATCTTCAGCATTCTCCCGAGGATAAGAGAAAAAAAGGAACTCTGTGAGGTGGTGGATGTGTTAATTAACTTGATGGTAGAGATCGTTTCACAATGTATACATATCAAATCATTGTGTTGCACCCTTTAAATATATTACAACTTTATTTGTTAATGACCCCTCAGGAAAGCTGGTAGCCTCGGAGACAGAGCTTCAGCATCTCCTAAGACCTTCAGCTCCCTTTGTCCTGTCCCTCACTCACCATACAGAGACGCCCTCCTTGGAGACTCTTGACAAGAAGGTGGGGGGGGGGGGTGGTGTGGTGAGCAGCTGTCACCTTCAGCTCCAGAAATGCAAACCTCTTGAGAACTGAAAATGTCCTTGGGTCCCCAGAGCAGGGTATACAAGAAGAGCCCCATTTGGGAGCAGGTGTTGGTCACGCCTCAGCATGAACAGCCACCTATGGATCTTCTCTCTGCCACCAGTCATTAGACAGTTTACAGAGACTGAGGAACTTATATGTCTGATCAGAAAAAGAGAAGCCGAGGGGACACTGGCCAGCCAGATAATAAAATCACAGCAGGTGACATGTCTAAGGTCACACTGCTGGTAAATAGCAGAACGGGGCTTCCAACTCTGTCTGATTTTTGACCAGTTCGTTATACGACGTTCTGTGTCAGGCAGGGGAGAGAGGAGCTGACATTCAGGTTGTGACACTCCAGGAATTAGCACTCTGGATGCTGGGCTTAGAGTGCCACTTCCTATCCAGGCCCCAAGGGATGCTGGGCTGATGTTGCTGAAACACTCCCTGTCTGGTCAGTTTGGGTCCAGGGACCAAAAAGTCCTGCTGTCACCGCTGGAGGACAACAGTGCCTGGGGCCCATCTAGGCAGGACACAAGCTGGTGGCCTCATCATGTCTTCACTTCACTTTAACTTTGTACATAACAGCTGCCCCTTACGGATGTGTAATTTGATTGATGGAAACCAGGGTTCAAAACCCCGGACAGTGCCAAACTGTCTACAAAGCGGGGGCTGATAGATGTCAGTTGGTGGAAGAGGAGGAGGTAGGCTAGGGGACTGGTCTTGAAGTTATTTTGTACGTTAAGTCCTGGCTTCACATCACATGGTCTGTCTGGGGTAGCTTGAAGGTTGATGGAGATCTGGGGAGATGAAATTTCCTCCCTCAAGCCATTCTCTGATCTGACACTTCTGTTACCCGGAAGTGGCTGTTATGAATATGGGTGTAAGCTCAACTACAACCCTGTTGTGTGCACTGTGAGGGCCTACTTGTGCCTTCAACACTATAGAACAGCCAGAGTCCTGGTGCTTGCCTTCTGAGAAGTGGGTGCATGGCAAGCATGCCTGAAGTCTACCCAGCTGGAGAGCCGAACAGGGGGAGCTTGGGAATCTGCGCTCTGTGATGGGAGTGTGCTTAGTGATCAAGAGTGGATAAAATTCCATTAGAGGTAAATGTTGTCAGACAGCAGGCTGGAAAGATATATTTTAAGCTGAGAAATTACTTAATAAATTCAGACCAACACTCTGTGACATTTCCCACAAGACTTTAATGCTGTTTACAAATTCCAGAGAACACCCTGAGTCGTTTCTGGCATGGGCTTATGATTTATTTCAAAGGAAAATGGGACAGAGTGTGTGGGTTTGTGTTTAATGTGAAAAGGGATTTGGAGATGAAAAGTCAACTGGCATGAAAGATTGCAGGGCAAATGCAAAGTAGCAGAGCATGTGGGTGGCCTTGGAGCATGTAATGGGGTATTGAGAAAGGACGGGGCCTCTCACGATTCCGGCGCTAACTAAATAGTTCCATTCGCACAGGCCAATAACGCATTTAAAGAGGATGAGTTAGGAGGCAATGCTAGATCCAGGGTTTCTGAAGCACTTCAGTCCCAAAGACTTTCACATCAGGAACAGGCAAGGCTTTCCACCCCAAGGAGGGAGGCCAGTGAGAGTTCATTCTCCAGGGGAGTCAACATTGAGAGGACACACCCTTCACCTGCAGCAAGATGGACTTCAGTTAGATGAAAGGAAAGCATTCCTTAAGAATATGAGACCTTGGTCTAAGGTCACAAAAGGAGATCTGGGAGCAAAGTTGTCATGTCTGATACTCTGTTTCTTGGAAACAACGGGATGGATTAGGTGATCTTGTGGTTTGATCTCTGTGTGGTACATTGACCACAGGGGGGTCAGGAAGGGGACATATCCCCAGTCAGCTATTGACTGCTGCATGGTGCGGAGGACAGTGGGTTCAAGAACTAGGGGATGAGGGAGGCAGCAGTGTGGGGTCAGACTGGCAGGGAGAGGACAAAGTGAAGAAGGATCTTTTTCCCTTTCTGCCTCTCCCCTTCTCCCCAGGAAGCTCCCAGTCCCATTCATCTTGCTTGCTATGGAGTATGTGGTCTGAATGGGAAACGAGGACAGTGACATTCCCCATCTCTCTTGGAAAAAAAAAATGACATTCCATTTGGTTTTGGAAAATACACAATATTCCACTTATAAAATATTCAATCACTGTCATTAATCCTCCTGGCCGGGCTGGCCCTGCCCCACTTCTGCTTGCGCGGCAGACTTTGGCGGTAGTAGCCACAGGCCCAGAAACCTCTCAGGTTTCCTTTGTGTGGAAAATATAATTAGAGGAGGGAGTGTCCTCTGTTCTTTTGAGTCTGAGCTCTCCAGAGTAGGGGTCTGGGTCTGCCAGGGGCCTTCAGAACAATCTCTACGTTTAAAGGCTGAGGGCCCCAGTTGACCATTGGCCTCTGGTGACTGGGCTGAAAATGTACAGAGAAGTTCTAGGCCTTGACAAGTTAATTACTCTTAATGCAACCCAGGGCTCCAGCTCTGAAGGTTCTAGCCCACTCTCCAAAGCTCAGCTGCCATAATAGGTTGCCAATCCTCCCGTCCCGTGCTGGCCTGGCTTTTCTTTTTTCTTCTTTTCAAAGCTTCTCTCTCTCACCTTCATCGTCTCTCTCAGTCTTTTCTTTCTTTCTTTCTTTCTTTCTTTCTTTCTTTCTTTCTTTCTTTCTTTCTTTCTTTTGTATGTATGTATGTATGTATGTATTTATTATCATGGAATCCCAAAATGTCAGAGCTGGAAGGGGCTTTGGGAACCACCTAGTCTGGTCCCTTTCTTTGCAGGGCAGGAAACTTGGGCCCAGGAAGGGAAAGTTAGCAGAGGTTTTCCCCATAGCAGCAAAGCAACAACGGCCTCGGGGCCCGTGGGCTGGGAAGTGCTATTGACCTTGCTGCTCCTGGCTAGGCTTCCTGAGGATTCTCCTGACCAGCTCACTCTCAGAGGATGAACTGAGGCCCGAAGGTGGGTGACAGGTGGCAGAGGGCCCATTCAGTTCTAGCTCCTGTGACAGTGTTTTCCGTGCAGCACTGTGATCTCAGCTAAAAGGTCTTCTTGCCCAAGCCTCATTTCCCTGCCCAGACTCTCAGCTCTGTGCGTCATGATGCTTCTGATGCTTCCCGAATTCTCTTGGCTTCAGATCTTAGGCTGTCCAAGAATACATCCTCTAGGATCTACTCCAGGATCCTGCTGTCTACCTTGGGCTGAGGGCTCTGTGCTCCTGCCCCTCTCAATTCCTGGGACCACACCCTCCCCTCCCACCACCCCACTTACTCTGCCTGTCTGAGCCACTGCTCAAACTCCGCCAGAGCTCCAGATTGACTTGGATTTGGCATTTGGTGAATGTTTCTCTCAATTTTGGGGGAGGGAGCTTCAAGCTTTAAAAAGTAGGAAGAAGGGGAGGCTATTCATCTCTGGGGGAAAGCCAGCTGCCAGATGAGGATGGCACTTCAATCCACCTGACTGGCCCCTGAGCCTAAACCCTGAGCCCAAGGGAAAACAATGGCAATTCTTGCTGCTGGAATGTTCCATTTGCTGCTGGAGAGACTGCCTGGCTCCTGATTGGGAGGAGTCCGTGGGTTACTGTCCTTAGCACTCAGCTATTGGCACCAGACCCCAGCCAAGTATGGAGATGTCTCTCTAGGAGCAGGCTAGTCAGATACCCTGATGCTCAGCTTCTCCCCACCCCTGCAATTCAGGGGTGGCAGGCCTGCCAAAGACCTCCAGAGACCACCCAGCTCCAGGGATTGGGGCCAGTCCAGAATCACAGAGTTGGGGAGGTTTTAGGAGTCATCAATTCCTTCCTTCATGTCTAGGATAAGGCAGGGAGGAGAGGTCACACCCAAGTTCTGCAGTTGGTTGGTGACATAGCCAGAGCACAAATGAGGGCCCCTGCTTTCCAGGATATAAGGGGTCGTTGCCATCACCACCTCCATGGCTTTCCCAACGTCTCTGTGATGTCAAGGAGATCATTTCATTTTCCCAGGTGTGGGGAATCCTGTCCAGTGCTCCAAGACCAGACTTATCAGCCCTGCTTGGGTTGCAGTATTGTGTGGGGGTGGGGGTGCTGCAGGTTTGGACTGTCCTTGACCTGGGCTCCAGACTAGCACTGCCACCACCTTTCTGGGTTTCTGGCTTCTGTCTCTTTCTGTATTTCAGAATCTCGGCTACCACAAGGGCATGAATAAGAAGCGGACAGGTAGTCTGTGGTGGCTGGAAATTACCAAATTCTTTCAGTTATGAAAAGGAAAGCTGTATTTTGCACGCCTATAAAGTTGCTTGGGGATGAAGAAGGGAAGGGGGTGGTTTGGAGAGGAAAAGGGCCTGCCTCCAGATGCTCATGATTCGTCTGGTTCTGTTTGCCTTCTGTTCCTTTCAGCATTATGCTTCCACGATTCTAAAATGAAACATCCCGTTTCTAGCGGAGGAGCTGACTTAGTGACCCCAAACAAAAAACAAATAGTAGAAGCTGTTTGACTCTGCATTTGCACATTCCCCAGCCCAAGCTGAGGCTGGAAGAAAGTGGCCGGAATCCACAACCCACTTGGGTTTGTTCAACTGAAGGGGCCCACCTGCCCGCAGGCCTCCCTCGGGGCCTGGTCAGCCAGCCCCTGGAGAGTCGCATGTAATTTTAAAACATTGCAACAGGAACAAAGCTAAAGCTAAATAAGCCCAGGGAGCCAGGCAGGACACAGCTTCTCTCCTAGCGCAAGAATCTGATTGCCTGCCCCTGGCTTTGTCCTCACACGGTGAACAGCTGCCCCTGAAAACATTCTCCCACCTCCAGGATATCCTTAAATGATGACGGGAACAGTTCACGTGATCCTGCTAACAAGGGCTTCTGGATTGATGGGATGAGGGCAGAGCCAGACCTTTTCCTTCTGGAAGCAGCCCTTGTCCTAACATTGGCTCTGGGTTTCCTGTGATGCCCGTTCATAAATGATTCAGGCCCCACTTTTTGCAGGGCATTAAAGCTCTCTCTCTCCTCTCTTCACTAGGGAGCAAAAACTGTGGCCCGATGCTGGAATTTAATACCCAGTAAAGCTTTCAGGTTCAAGAATAATAAGCCAGCACCATAAACAGCACACAAATCCCACAGCCAGCCAGCCATAGTTGCTGGCTTGGCCGGGGCCCGAGGGAGGTGGAGGAGAGGAGAGAAAGTGGGGCTCTGGACCTGTTTGGGGGTTTCTTGCTCTTTTCAGGGGTGCAGTGTGTGTGTGTGTGGGGGGGGGGGTGGCCTTGCCAGGCTCCTGGGAAGCAGCTTTCTTAGTTCCCAGAGAGTCTAGGAACAGCTGATTTGATCACTTCTCAGCAAGGCCAGATACCTCCCCAGGGCTGGTGGCCACAAGGCCAGGCCACAGAGGAGTTTGTTATTATTCCACTGACCCCAGTGAGAAGGAAGCAGCGTGGGTGCTTCTGGGCCTGGATGAACACTCCCACGGCCCACAAGGAGACCAGAATCCTGTTTCCCTGGCTCCCGTGAGTCCGTAGTGTCTGCTCATTGCACGGTCTCTACAGTCTTGGCCATCCCTCTCGTCCCAGCCTGGGCCCTGCACAGTCTTTCTGCGGCCCTCCAGCCCAGTTTTCTGAAGTGCAGTCATAGTAAATTTCTATAACCAGTAATAATAACGGTGAGGAGGAAGTGCCAGCAACCGTGGTAAGAGCCACCGTTCACGAAGCGCGTACTTTGGGCCAGTGCACTCTCTCCTGAATGCTCTTATGCATGAACTCAGTCTATCCTCACAGTGAACAGCTTTATGAGGTAGGTCCTAGCAGATTAGGACCTCTACCGAGGAAGTGGAGGCACTGTTCATTTTGGTTATGTTGCGCATGGTAGTCTTTCTTACCCTGAACTCTCTCTGAGGGAATGGGTGTGTTACAGGTGCAGACAGTGAGTATTCAAGGCCCTTGCATTCAAGGCTCTGCTAGGCAAGGGCTGACTAACCCTCCCCGCAGCAACGGGAGGTGGTCAGTGCTTCACCATTTTTCAGTTGAGTTCAGAGAGGTTAAGTAACTTGCTGAGCGATCTCGCGCCACACGGCTTATGAGTGCCACAGCTGGATGTAAAATACGGGTGTCCCGTATCTTCTATAATCTGGTGGTTGAGCGCATAGTCCTGCCCCCACTTGCCAAGTGGGAGACCCAGGCCTTACCCTTCCTGCATGTCAGTCTCATTACCTGAGAAAAGGTGGGTGGAGTTACCTGCTTCTAAAGTTGTGGTAAAGATTGAATGAGATGGGTACACGTTAGGAGCTTAGGGCAGGGTCCTTGGCACACAGCAAGCACCCAATAGGTATTGGTTTTTATTATCACGGCTCGGTGCAATGCAAGGCAGCAAATTTTTAATGAGCACTTCTGATGTGACTCTGGACCAGACACTGTTATCAGGTGCTGCCCTGTGTTACTCCTCTTCTGCAGTCTCCACGGCACCTTGAAAAGGTATTAAACGTGGAGTAGCTGATCAGCTGATTTCTGCAATGTAGGCTGGGAGTGCAGTCCCCAAAGAGCTCTCTTCTGCCTGTCATTGTGAATGTCTCCATCTGTCAGTCTGTCTCTTCCTCTCTGCTGCACCTGATTTTGGAAGAACCAATGGCTGCATGATGGGTGTGCTGCAGGTTCTACATTAACTTTGGCCTGATTAGGTTACTTCCACCTTTTGTTGGCTTAGAGGATATCTCAGGTCCCTTGCATGTTTTGATTCCTAGCGAAGATGAGTGGCACGGGAAGAGAGACGTTGCAATGCTTCTGAACTTCCAGCACTTGGGTCTCAAATTTGGAACTTGGCTTCTATGTCACATCGCTTTCAGTCACGAAGTGGAATAAGTGGATGTAAGAAACGATCCGTCGTGTGGGTCATCTCTGGATTCCTAACCATGGCTGTGCCCATGTCGGCTGCACTCAGCATGCCTCCTTTCTTTTTGTAACCCCAGCCCGAGTCAAAGAAGGATTCTGTGAGTATGTCCACGTGTGTGAAGTAGCTACTTGGGGAAAAGTTTTGTTTCTAATGTTGGGCTTTAACAATTAGGAGGGAAAGGATTATTAGTTTGTTCAGAGCTTCTTATTTAAACTTTGCTGAAGTTGGCTAAATTTAGTAATTTGTTGGGCTGCTTCCTGGGACCCTGCTGTGTGTGTATCCGGTGTATCCGGTGGTGGTGGTGGAGGGAGCAGGCAGACCATACGCTTCGTCAGGTGAATGGAGAAGTGTAGCCTGGCTCAGTCCTGGAAGTTGGGTAGAAAAATCAGGGCTGAAAAGGACATTGCTGAGGTGAGAGGGAAGGAGTCATCTCTCTGTCTTGTGAAGGCATTCCAGGTCTTTCTTGGAAACTTGGGATAAACCGTGTGACTTAATTTCTCCTCCAGCTCCCTTGGGAGTTGCTGATTTTCAGTTCTCTTGGGGACACTTCTGACAGAGAAAAGATCTGTTCTTACTCTTTGAATCAGCTGCTACTAAATCCTAGGTTGAAAAGGAAGTGGATGTACCTGGCCAAGAATCAGAGAAGAATGTAGGAGGAGAAAGGGAGGGGGGACCGTCTTCTTACTTCTCTCCGAGGGGAGGAGCAGTCCAGGGGCAGCTGGACCCTTTTCTGTCCTCAGCCTGGATTTGCACTCCTGTATACCCTAAAGAGTGCATTGAAAGGGAATGCTTTTAAGAGTTGTCTTGTACTTGCTATAAATGTGATAATGAGCTGACAGGGCAAAGTCTCATAGCAGAAGTCTGTGTGAAGGAACGCTCTGATTGGGATCCTGATGTTCTCCTGTCAGATGCCTGGAGTCCACCTTGTCTCAGCAGGGCCTGGGCTATGAAGCTTCTTTTTCCTTTGTAGGGATTCTAAGGCTGCAGGAGGAAGTTAGATGGAAGATGGCAAAATCTGAGAGGTTTGCGACCAGGCAAAGGGAGCCTGGCCTGGAGCATCTGAAGCAGCAGACCTAGGGGGCACCTTCTGGGCCAACCAAATGGACAGCCAGCTCCAAGGCTAGGCTCCAGCACCCACCTTCTCTGGGAAACCTTCTAGAAGCCCTCAGCCTTGCTTCCCCCTCAGCTCCCCATGCCACCCCCATACATTGGTACATCCCCCAATCTCAGCCCTTACCATACTGTATGGAAATGTCTTGCTGACAGTTTGTCTCCCTATCTAGATGGAAGGATCTTTGAGGGACCGTGTCTCCCTTCTGTACTTCTGTGCCTGGCAGGTCTCAGGGGTGCAGTGAATGTTGCTTTAGTTAATCAAACAGAAAGCACCGACACATAGGGACACAGAGGGGCTGCTACTTCCCTCCCTTCTGCACATTGTCATAGTTGGCTTTGGACTCTGAGAATGAAGAAGATTGCTCACTTTGAAGATGGAAACCTTTCCAGGCCCTGCCAGCATCCACCCACCCTTCCCAGCACCCTCAGGCTCATGGCCTGTGCTCAGGGACTGGGGGCTTGCACGGTAGGCCTCACTGAGCTGAGCATACCTCCCATTCCATGTATACCTTCTAAAGCTGAGAGAGACAGGTAGGGGGATCATCCCCTCTGAGGTGCTGCCTGCACGACCCGTTCCCCTCCACTAGTATGCATCTCTGAGAGTTGGCTGTGGAGCCCCATTCTTCAGCATGCCCTCGTCTTATAAACCCCAGCTCAGAAGGGGTGAGGCAGAGCCACTCGGCTAGGAAATTATCCTTGCCTCCTGCCAAGGAAGGAAGGTGGGAGCAGGAGCTCTTCCTTGGGGGTGAATTATTTAATCACTTGCCTTTCCCCTTGAATCAATGCAACTAATGAACATCTTTGGCCTCTTCCTCCTTTCCCTCTGCCCTCCCCCTCTCCCATCAGCCTCTTATTCACATTCATTTCCTCTTCTTGCTTTTGCCTGCATCCTCCATGACTTTACCTAGGGAAGGCTGGTGCACATGGCAAGCCAGCGCATCTTTTCCTCTGGTCCTCGTCTGTTCCCCACCCTAGCCTCTCCGCACTCCGGGGCACCGGCAGCCTGGACCAATCCCAGCTTCTGAGGACTGGAAATGCCGGTATCTGCGGGCGTTGCCTGAAGGAAAGGCCCCTCAGCTGTCTCTGAGAGGGAGCAGTCAGAACAAGGAGGTGGCGCTAGGCGGAGGGAGAGGGGAACAGCAGAGTCATTTGTCATGACTAAATGGAAATTTATTGCTATAATCCCAGGGCTAGAGAGAAGCTTCAGCAAGGCTGGCAAAGGGAACGGGAACTTTAACAATTGCTAGAAAACCCAGCTTCATCCTCCAATCAGTCTCTCGGGTAGTGGTTCTTATTTGCATGGTATGGTGGCACGGAGCCCCCGGCAGAGCCTGGGGACCCTGAGGCCACGTGGCACGAAGAACCGGGCTGCCCACCTCTTTGACAGCCCTGCAGGTTTCTGCTCTGGGCAGTTGCTGGCTAGGAGTCAAAGTGTGAGTTCTTCTGCCGGCCTCCTTCCCTTTCTGTCAGGCTGGGGCATACACTCCCTGGACACTGTGCTGAGACTTGAGGAACACTCCATCTCCACAAACCTGGTTTCCCAATTGCCCAGCCCTTCCTTCGGCACTTGCGCGCGATGCAAGAGGATGGCGTGTCTTCACCCCTCAGCCTGCTTGTAACCCGGGAGAGCAGACCAGCACAGTGACTGGGGGGGGGGGGTGGTGGAGAAAACACAGGGGCTTTTCGTGGAGGATGCACAAACAGGGGCGTGGAGAAGAGAGAGCTCCGGGTGAGCTAGCAGTCAGTCGACTCCTGTTCCTTAACCGTGTACAGCAATTTACAAAGGGCTCTTGTACAAGAACTCATCTTATTTTGGCGTTTTAGTTCTTCTGCCAACATTTCTGTTGCTGTGATCATTTCACCATTTTAAAGATTTATTTTTTTGGTGTTTACTTATTTATTTTGAGAGACAGAGAGTGCAAACATGAGTGTGGAAGAGTCAGAGAGAGAGAGAGAGGGATAGAGAGAATCCCAAGCAGGCGCTGCATTCATTGTCAGTGCAGGAGCCCGATGTGGGGCTTGATCTCACAAACTGTGACATCATGACCTGAGCTGAAATCGAGAGTCAGATGCTCAACCACCTGAGCCACCCAGGTGCCCCTCATTTCACCATTTTAAAGGCTGAGAAACCTTAACCAAGGTTGAGAAACTTTATGCCATAAGTTGATCTGAACACAGTGTTCTAACTTTGGGATCTCTGTTCCTCTCATTACACTCTTGTCAAGGATTTAAAATATGGGAGATGAGGCTCAAGGTAAGTAGGATTTAGCTTAGTGGAGAGTAAAAGAAATGAAAATTCAAGGAGGAGAAAGAGTGCCAGCAGGATGTACACTTGGCACATGGCAGAGGCTTAAGAGTGTTACATGAATGAATAAATATACAAATGAATTCCAGAATGCCCCACAACCTGGAACAGTGAGGAGATGGGGGGGTGCAGTAGAGTCATTTGTCATGGCTACCTAGAAATCTATTGCCACCATGCCAGGACCAGAGAAAGGCTTCGCTAATGTGTGATACATGGGCTACAGAACAGTGAGGGAGAAGGGTGAATGAGTTAGGGGGTGGCTAGATTATGGAGGCCTCGGGATATAGGCAGAGGAGTTTGGGTTGATGTGAGAGGCCCAGAGAAAGCCACTGAGGGTCTGGAACAAGGGCATCTTCTCTGAAGGCAGGAGAGTGGTGCCTGTCTCTGTGTATTCCATGCCTAGCAACGTGGCCTCTGCAAGGGTGCAGCAGCACGGAGGGCAGAGTACCGCACTGATTCAGAAGATGACGGTTTGGGGCCTAGATCTGTAGCTTCTGGACCTCGGGCAATTCTAATAACCTCTCCAAACTTCAGCTTCCCTACTCCTTCAGAGCTCAGCTGAGATGTTACTTCCCTGACACTCTGATTAAGCTAGGCCCTCTGTCATGTATTTTCATGGCACCCTCTATTTGTCCCTCATGGCACTTGTCACAGTTGTAATTAGTTGTCTAATATCTGTGGGTCTGGGAGGACAGGGGCTGTACCTGTCATGTTCGGTGTTGAATCCCTAGCTCTGAGCATGGAGCTGGGCATGGTTCTTAAGAAATATTGGCTTCATGAATGAATGGATTTGTCAAATGGGCATAGTAATATTAACTCACAGAGCAATCAGGGGGGTGAGAGGTCGTCTCGTAAATTCTTTGCAAAGCAGTAGATAAATGGGAGAGATTATTGTCATTGGGACCCGGATAAAGACCATGCTGAGAGTCAGGGTGGGGGGGGGGTTGCAGGGACAAGCTCTGTTCTCAGTCATCCAGGGTGATGTGAGGGGGACAAGGATTGAGGATGTCAGGGATATATGGAAGAAAGACAAAGCACAGTGCTCAGCTCTCTACATATACAATGGAGAGAAAACAATTCTTACAGTTTCCAGCCAGAAAGATTGAGGGAATGAAAAGTGTCCTTGGGGGCAATGGCGAGAAGGGCCAGGAGAGCCCCCTTTCTCCAGGACTCTGTTGGCCTCCCACACCCCCTCTCCAGAGTTTTGTCTCTTTGCTCCTCTCTGTCTCCCCCTCCTGCACTGTCTCTGGTTTTTTACGGTTCTTGGCTTGGGTGTTTCATTGTCTTGCTTTACATTTTTAGTCTTTGACCCCTCCCTGCCTCTGACCCACCCTGCCCCTTCCATTCCCGTCTAACTTTTCTTCCTCTGCTTCTTTCCTCTGTCTTTAGATCCCTTTGACCCTCCCGGTCCTCACTTCCTCTCTCTACTTCGTGCTTTCCTCTTTGGATGTTTCTCTCTTCTTACCACCCTGTCCTGCCAGCTGTTTCCTGCTGCAGGTTTCCTGGAGGCTTACTGGGACCTGCAGGTGGGTCAACATCAATGCTGCAGATTTCTCCCAGCTCTTCTCTCAACCCTAACACCTGTCCCCTGATTCAGTCTGCCCTCAGTTCTTCCTGCCTGAATTCAGAGACCAAGCAGACCCTCGCTGATTAGAGAAGGACCCTCTCCCCCTGTGGGATACAGACCCAGGACTGACAGTTTTTCAGCCTCTTTTATATCCCTTTCTGTATTTTCCTTTGTTCAAATGGAGCAAGCCTGAGGATTTCCCTCCCCTGGGATTTGGCCCCCCTACAATACAAAGATTTTCCCCACCTACAATGCCCTGTGTCCCCTTAGCTGCTCTGCCTGGCTCTGGCCTCCCTCCCTTCTCCTAACCTGATAATGAGGCAAATAGCTCACTGTCTCTTTGTGCCTTAGTTTAATGCCCTGTACATTTGTCTTCAAATCAGAATGCCTGTCTAGAAAACTATCAGGGGACATGGACCCAGCTGGTGTCACTATCTTTCAGTCTAGCCCAGTGTTATACAAGAGTAGGCTCTTCATAAACACTTTTTGATACTAATGTTCCTGATGTTGCTGATGAAGGTGGTGATAAGTGAGATGAGTCCTGGCAATGTTTCTGGAACCATGCCTGGCACATAATAGGTATTCAATAACCATTAGTAGACTCTTAATCTGAATGATAACGTTAATTGCTTTTCCAGACTCCTTTTTTGAATGCAAAAAATAGAGGCAGACTCAGAGGAGTTTAAGGTAGAAGGAGACTCATGGGGTGTAGATGAGCCTAGACCCAAGGGCGAGACATACATCTAGGCTGCATTGGAGTTGGGAGGAAGGAACTAGAAAGTTGTCAAGGTTGTCTACCTATGTGGTCTTGTCTCTCTCCCTGTGGGACTACTTTGTTCTTCTCTTCCTGTGAGATAAGTTTGCTCTTCTGTGCACATGGCAGGATATGGCCATCCTGTCCTGGTGTTCATCATCTCTCTAAGCTCCATAGCCACCACCTGTGTTTGAGTTCTTCATGCCCATATTTGTAGAAGAGAGATGTGATTGGCCCTGCTGAGATTAAGCCCTTCTGGCCCCTTACCTGTGGATGGGAGCAGGATCATGTTCCACAAATAGGCACAGAACTGCTGCTTCCAGAGTGATAGAAGCGATTCTTAAAAGGATGGTATATGGTGGTGGTGGTGGTGGGGACAGGGCAGATATACAACAGGAAGTGCCTCTTAAATGAAACAGACTAGAAAGAATGAAGTCCGTCAGATCTGAGAGACCCATGTCGGTCAACCTGCCTTCACAGCCCATTACCTTGGACTTGTGCAGCTCAGTTGGGGGCCACTCCAGGAAGCTGGGCTCCCAAATCAGTGCTGGACTCAGCTCATCCGGTGTGAGGAAGGCAGCACCAGAGAACACCTGGATGTTTCACCCTGGCAGGACCTTTAGGTCCAGGTCCGCTCTGTCTGCCCTCCACTCATTTCCCGTCTGCTCTCAGGAAGGGAGATTTATAAAGCCAGCCAAGCCTGAGTGGCAGCCCCTTCACAGAAGCTGATTATATAGGCAAAAGTTCTTCAGCTCCTGGAGAAGATAAAGAGAAGCCTCTTCCCACAGTGGCTGCAGCGATGGATGGGTTTGCCCTTCTGCAAATGATTACTTTGGTTCAGATAAGGAGCCCAAGTGGCTGGCAAACCAGCAGATTCCTATAATCTCTTTCCTAAGATTTGAGCTTAAACAACCTCAGTCGCCCTCCCCATCACCCCCCACCTCTTGCAATATCTACTTTGTGATCTCCTCTGAGAAGAAACAAATGTCTGGGCTTCTTGGAAGGTGCTGGTGCTCTGGAAGCAGTGGATGCTGGGAAAAAGCGAAGTCCACCTAGGAATGGAGTACTGTGGTTAAGAATTCAGGCCTGGAGTACACAGAATAAGGTTTACATCCTGGTGGATTACTCAATAAAGTATTTTTATGATTATTTTTAAAATTAATTTTTCATGAGCAACCTAAGAGCCGTGTGGATTTCTTTACATTTATTTTATGGCCTGGTTTTGTTTTTCTTTTGCATTATATTTTGAGGGACCATCATAATCTTTTTAGTGCCTTGGAGGTTTAAATTCTGGATCCTTTATTTATTAAATGTTACCTGGGTCAAATAAGTAAGATGGACTAATTATATGCCAATCTCATGGGGTTATTCTAGGATAAAATAGGATAATCATATGAGCCCCTAGCCCAGCTCCTAGCACATAATGAGCACCATCTAAATTATAGCTATTATGTGGTGTGTGTGTGTGTGTGTGTGTGTATGTGTAATATCACTCAGCCATTAAAAAAGAATGAAATCTTGTCATTTATAATGACATGGATGGAGCTAGAGAGTATAATGCTAAGCGAAATAAGTCAAAGACAAATATCATATGATTTCACACATATGTGCAATTTAAGAAACAAAACAAACAAGCAAAGGGAAAGAGAAGATATAAACAAAGAAACAGACTCTGAACTATAGAGAACAAACAGGTGGTTACCAGAGGGGAGGAGGTGGGGGGATGGGTTAAATATGTGATGGGGATTGAGGAGGGCACTTGTGATAAGAACCAGGTGTTGTATGGAAGTGGTGAATCATTATATTGTGCACTTGAAACTAGTGTTGCACCATATATTAACTAACTGGAATTTAAATAAAACTCAAAAACAATAAATGTAAATTGTAATTATTGTTGTTTTATAAGGTGACCATTAACTCTCAGAAGAGAGATGCTTTTAAAAAAATGGGCCCAGGGGCATCTGGGTGGCTCAGTCTGTTGACCATCTGACTCTTGATTTCGGCTCAGGTCATGATCCCAGAGTCATGGGATCGCATCCCAAGTCTGGCTCCGTGTTGAGCATGGAGCCTGCTTGAGATTCTCTGTCTCTGTCTCTGTCTCTGTCTCTTTTCCCCTTCCCTGCTTCCCTACTCCCATGGTCTCTCTCTCTAAAATAAATTAAAATAAAAAAAATATATGTATATATGGGCGTGAAGTTGGCAGACAGCTACATCCTGATGAGAATTATTCTGTGTGACCAGTGAGGCCCGTGCCCCAGTCTCATCCTAAGGAATTGTCACTTGGTGGGAAGAACCTGAGATTTGGGGTGGGGTCAGGGTGGGGCAGCAGAAGCAGGAAGGGGGTGGGCCATCCTCCTTTTTATTTTATTTCTTTTTATTTATTATACATCCTGCCGAAGTATTTTCCCAATACTTCAAAATCTAGAAAAGTATGCTAAAAATCAAGTGCTAACCTCTTATATCCCCCTTGGATTGAACCTTTCCTATTCAATTTCTCTTGTCGTTTTCGGATTCAGATGGTGGATGTCATTGTATCCATTCCCCTGTGGTCCTCTGGCCCTGGCCTGAGATTTAGGAATCTCTTTCTTGGAGTTGGAATTTCCTCCCTCATTCATCATCATTTGGTTCTTATTTTACACTGTCAAGGAAGTTATTTTTCAAATCTCCCCTAAGGACGTGGCTTCTTTCTGAGTCTCCCGAGATTATGGGGTATTAGGAAACGTTCCAGATTCTTTGCTACCTCTTGGTAAGAGAATTGTTTGGTTGATTCATTCATCCATCTACTCATTCATTCATTCATTCATTCAACTATTCTTGAGCATTTAAATGACTGGGCTCTGTGTTCAGCAATGGGCATCTTGGCTTTTGCAAGACTCTTAATCTGCCCTGACCCATTGAGCTGCCAGGGAAGGACGTCTACTACTGAAATCTTTCCTCCCCAGGTGGTAAGGGATGGGTTCCCACACCTCATATTCATTCTTGCTCCTAAACCCACTGGCTGATTCTCTAATTGAATAGTTTGCACACAGAGTAAATTTTCTTAATATTTTCAGTGCCTGCCTGGCTTTTCAGGCAGAGGATAATATCCCTTTGTGTGCTAATCGGCTTTCTGGGATCATCCACATTCTCCAGCTTCTCAAATGAAACTCGACCTGGGCCCTCTTGGGCAAATAGAATCCTGGAATTTGCATAAATGATTAAATCTGGCCTTTTAAATTGGGCCAGGGTGTTTCCCAGCTTGCTCAGTGCCCCCTCCCTGCGGTGGTGTGTGTGTGTGTGTGTGTGTGTGTGTGTGTGTGTGTGTGTGTGTGTGTGGTTCAGGGAAGAGCAGGACCTTTGTCCCCAAGGCTGTGGGCAGCAGGCACAAGGTAGTGAGAGCTTGGCTAGTGAAGAGCTCTGGCTTTACAGCTCAGTCCCAGCTCTGCCATTATTAACTGTAAAGCTTGGGGCAGGCTTCCTGAATTCTTACTGTCTCAGTCGTCTCATCCATAAAATGGAACTAACAGTTCTAAACTGTTAGGAGAATGAAACCTGGTAACGCAGGTAAAGCAATGAAAACAGTGTTTGAGCCAGAGTCAGCACTTGGTAAATAAAACAACAGCAATGATAACTATTGTTTTCAAGGTGGAGGAGGTTGCAGGGGCCTGGAAACTCCACCTTGTGTCTTGGAGTTTGGTGGCAGGTTCCATGAAGGTAACCACCTTGTGCTATAGCAGAAGGAGGGAAGGAAGGGAAGGCTGCATTTATGAAAACAAACACAGGGCTGTGTGCCTTAGATGCTCTCTCACTTAACTTCCAGACATCTCCCTAAGGCTTTGGGCTTTGCAGGTGCCCCATCCCAGAGAAGGACACTACCTCAGACCCTGCTAGCTTGTACCAGGATCACAAGACCTGGAAGCAGCCAGCAGGAGTGACGAGCTTCTTACGTGCTAGCAGAAGAAAAGAACAGTAGATGTATTGATTATTCTATTTGGGCTTGGGCCCTATGCACATATCCTCTGCCTCCACTGCCTGAGGTGTTATTACCCTTTTTTGCAGATTAGAACAGTAAGCTCAGAGGTGGTAAATGGCCTGGCAGAGGGCAGAGCAGGAGTGGGGCTGGGCTGCCTGCTGGGCTGGTGCTCCCTCCTGAGAGGCTGGAATTGCCCTGCTCTGCTGTGAGCTGTCTGTGTGACCTTGGGCAGGTCACTTCACTCATTTATACTGCAGCTTCTTTACCCATAAAGCAGATCACAGGTGCCCTGCCTGCCTCTTAGAGCTGCCAGGAGGCTCAAATGAGGTAATGGATGTGAGAGGGCTTTATAAACTAGAAAGCTCTGTATAGCTGGAGGGGTTGTTACCATCACACTATAAAACCTCCCCGGCACTGGAAGGAAAAAAGAAAAAAAAAAAGAAAAAAAAAAGAGGTTAGAGTGGGAGAGAGCCAAAGCATAAGAGACTCTTAAAAACTGAGAACAAACTGAGGGTTGATGGGGGGTGGGAGGGAGGGCAGGGTGGGTGATAGGCATTGAGGAGGGCACCTGTTGGGATGAGCACTGGGTGTTGTATGGAAACCAATTTGACAATAAATTTCATATATTGAAAAAACAAAACAAAACAAAACAAAAAACCTCCCCGGCACAGCACATCTTGTATCTCCCTCCTGATGCCCTCGCGTGACTTTAGTGCTTTTAGAGTCTTCCAGATCGTCCTCTGGTCTCCTGGCACCAGAGAGGAAGGTCCTCCTGCCTCACTACAGACTCTCAGAGTGTGTGTGCTGGATTGCAGAGGCTTGAACTGGACCCAGGGCTTGATGGAATGAGCCCACCACATCTCCCCAGCTGACCATGGCTGGCCAGGGGGGAAGGGGGCTCTGCCCTCTCTCTCGGGCCTGCAACCCCCTCCCCAGTCCGGGGCTTTGCTGAGGCCTCATGGAGTGCCTCTGTGCTCCCCAAAGACCCCAGCCCCCCAGGTGGATGACTCCTATTATGCAGCTTCCTCGCCCAAGGCACTCAGACTTGCATTTTAAATTTTTTTTTTTTTTTTTTTTTTTTCAACGTTTATTTATTTTTGGGACAGAGAGAGACAGAGCATGAACGGGGGAGGGGCAGAGAGAGAGGGAGACACAGAATCGGAAACAGGCTCCAGGCTCTGAGCCATCAGCCCAGAGCCCGACGCGGGGCTCGAACTCACGGACCGTGAGATCGTGACCTGGCTGAAGTCGGACGCTTAACCGACTGCGCCACCCAGGCGCCCCCAGACTTGCATTTTAAATTGAAGGCTGAGAAGAAACAACCTCCCACACGTTAAAGACTCCTTTTAAACTTGGTTCCCATAGCCTTTTCTTCTTGCCTCCCTTGTCCTCCTGAACCTGTGGCACAGACCTCCCCCCACCTCCCCCTTCTCAACGCAGCCACATCCAGTAGCTGGGAGCTCACCTAAACCTTCTAATTGGACTGTTTCCCTTTGGGGACTCCATCTGACGGCGCAGCTGTAAGAGACTGTAAACATTATCTCGTCGAACCTTGTCATTTCGCAGATGAGAAATGAAGAGCAGAGCAGCGAACATTTATTCAAGGGCTCCTGGCTTGTTAGTTCCCTGCATTCTCGGGAGGATTTTGTTGGGACGTGGTGGGAAGGGTAGAAAGCAGTGGTAACAGAGGGTGTTCAGATTCTTCTGACAAGGTCGGGTTCACTGAGTGCAAGCCACGTTCCAAATGACCAGCGGGAGAAATGTAAGACTTGGCCATACTCCTCTCTTTATAGAATATTCTATGTACCACTACTACCCAGAGGCATGAGGCCTGGGTAAAATGATCTTGGGGGTTTACCTTTCCCTGACACTGTTTTGTGCTCATCTGCCAAATCCAGTTTCTAAGCTGGGGGGAGGTTCCTAGGTGTCTAGGTTCCTAGGTGCCTAGGTTCCTAGGTTCTAGGTGTCCTAGGTGTCTAACATTTCTCATTAAATGTTAAATGTTATTATCTGTTGTAGCATAAAGGAGTCAGCCTCATGACTTTCCGTTCTCCTACCTGCCCCAGTGATCGAAAAGACAAAGCAAATGAGATTACCTTCTCCTTGCCCAGAGACCATCTCTTGGCCTCCACTCCAGCGACCATATAACCACAAGCAATGTTATGCCATTTCTTTAAAACAGAGGGGAGACAGATCTTACTGGAGGAACGAAGAGTGGCTGTTCAAGCTCAGTGGTGAACTTGACAGTGAAACACATCCCAGAATCAAAGCCTTCTTTCTTGCTGCCTCCAGGTTGGAGTCTGTTTCCCTAGCCCAGTGTGGGGAAGGCAGAGGAAGTTTCCTTCAGCTTTTTGAAAAAAGGCTCAGGTCCTGCTGTGGCTTCCAATGAGGGAGCATAATGAAAGGTGACGTCTTGCAAACACCACCCTCCCCGCCCCCCCCCCCCATAACCGTCTGCCCCCAGGTAGGATATGTGTGATATTCCTCAGGCACTCCTGGCTGTCTAAGAACAAAAGAAAGGAAAGAAAACAAATGGTTAACTGCTAGAGGTCACAGTCCTGCAGGACATGAATTTCCATCAGTTTACAAATATCTTAGTAAATTACGAGGAAAAGGCAATCTTATCGATAGCCTGATCTCCAGAAACCTATAGCCTCAACATCACACTCCCCTCTATAGTGATGTGGGAACGAAGGCAAGAAGGAAATGGCAGGTAAAATTAAATTTCCTTATAACCTGTAGCCCATTGACAAATACTTGAGGCAAATACAGAGAGGAGCAGTTCTCCTTGAACCTGCTACTGTCTAACGTGAATGCTTTGCTACAGGGGAAAACAACCTTAGCTTGACAATAGCAAGGCCTCCAGTGTCCTGTGAGTCTCCTTTAGCATATGAAAATCCCTTTGGAAACTTCTCCTTGTCTTTACCTCCCCCAACTCCATTGTATATCACCAGTCACTCTTCACAAACCCAGTGTAGCTCTTCATGCCCACGGGTCCTGTCCCCATGCTTTAATAAAATCACCTTTTTTGCACCAAAGACATGTCAAGAGTTCTTTCGTGGCCGTCAGCTCTGAACCCCCACCACCACTCCAAAACCCCATCAGCCCCTACCACTCCAGGCCCCGAGTGGGCAATGCGGCAAACAGAGGAGGGTCTCCCCCCTGCCCCGCATCCCCACACTGGGACTGTATGGGTACAGTCTGTCGCAGAACCAGAGTCAGGGAGGAGGCCATCCTGGCAGGGTCAGTGATTGAACTCCCTTCCAGTTGGCTCACTTATTTATAGGCAAAGCTGAGAGCTTTGAGGGACAGGTGCAGTGGGAACTGTTGGTGACAGGTTCTGCCTCTCCCCTGTTGTCCCCAGTAATTCAGGGCTGGCCCCAAACTTGCCTACCTACAGAGTCCTACAGATACAGAGGATGGTCTAGCGAGTATCTACAACCAGGACATGCCCTACCTTTGCTTCCTTCATCTCTGAGCACCCATCTCATTCCCGCCTCCCCCCCCCAACCCCTGTCCCAAGGAGGCTCAGCAAAGTATTCCACCTACCCCCACAGTCCTCTTCCTTAGGGACTTCTGGCAAATGCATTCTCTCTAGCTTCTTACATCTTCAGAGACATTTTAATTCTGTTTATGGTCGGCATCTGGGGGCGTGGCCTGGCTGGTCCGCCCTTAATCCTGTTCAGACTACAGGCTTTTCACTTTGCTGGATCTGCTTGGGAGTTCTAACCTTTGTGCTGTGGCCCCTGACTCTTAGTTTCCTCTCCTGAGACTGTTTCTAGCTCTAGTTTCTTTCAGCCCTCCTCTTCCTGTACCCATTTGGCTCTTCTTCCTGCTCTCTTGGCACTGGCTTCTGAAGGTACCAGGGAGGTTAGGATCTTTGCTTTTCTTTCTTTCTTTTTTTCTTTTCTTAATTTTTTTTTTTTTTTTTTTACATTTATTTATTTCTGAGAGACAGAGGGAGACAGAGTGCAAGTGGGGGAGGGGCAGAGAGAGAAGGAGACACAGAATCCAAAGCAGGCGGCAGGCTCGGAGCTGTCAGCACAGAGCCCGACGCGGGGCTCGAACTCACAAACTGTGAGATCATGACATAAGCCAAAGTCGGACACTTAACCGACTGAGCCACCCAGGCGCCCTAGGATCTTTGCTTTTCTACTCAGATTGTTTTTTTTCCCTGCCACTAGGTACCCTGTTTATCCAGAGCACATCTCTGGCCACGACGGAGTCCTGGGCAGCTGGCTTCCCTAGGGTTGGTGCTCTGCTGCCCCCTGGGGGCACACATTCTACAGGCCGATTTGGGAGACCTGTAGTTTTCACATCTAGTATAAACCAAAGGAAAGCTCTGAAGTCAACATTCTTCTTTATACACTTCTCTTTCCTCCCTCCACACCGCCCCCCCCCCCCATCTTCTGCTGCTGTTTCTAAGCCCACAGATGTTTTCTCCAGCTGCACAAGCCCTCTGCAGAAGCCAGGTGAGAGTGCCATGACTTTCCTTCTAGCTCAGAGATGGGGCCTATGGATAGAAGGCGGGTTCCTTCCAAGCTGCCAGATCCTTTTGTCTAGGGAGAAGGCAATCATTGTAGACTCGCTCCAGCCTGGGCTCTGCTAGAACAAACACACATGTGCATATTAACACCCACATGCCAAAAATTCAATTTCGGCAAACAACCAGACCCTGCTAATTAAAATGTTTAATCCACTTAAATGAATGCAGCAATTAACTTAGCCAGACCATAATTGTGTGATTTGAATACTCATCCTTTTCATTCCCTTCTAGTTGGCGGGAAGACTCCTTTCCTGGGTGGGGTCCAAACCTTGTGATCTTTGAAATGAATTTCATTGCCCAGCTTCTCTCTACCTGTCATCTCACCTGATGAGACTGGCCCCTGCTTTCAGGAAACTTGGGCCTAGTGGATTACTTCTGTTTCAAACCATGCTGATGGAGAGACATATCAGGTCAGATTTCTCCTCTCCCTCTCTACAGGTGCCTCTCCCTGAATTTCTGCCTGGGATGGGAAGGTTTGGGGCTATGATTGTCTCTGTTGTTCCCATTCTGCTCCATCCAAAGACTGTCATGTTAGCTCCTTTACCATCAGGGCCAGAGAGAGAGAGAGAGAGAGAGAAAGAGTCAAAGAGACAAGTAGAGAATAGGGATTGAGATACAGAGAAAGAGAGAAGAAAATCTTCTGCTCACACAATTTGAGAATATGAAAGATAATCATCAGAGACATAGTCTCCCATCACTGGAGTGTAGACCTAAGAGCTCCCGCCTGCCCCTGGTCTGTTCTTCACCTTCTGACTCTCATCGTGAAACATTTATTGAGTGTGTCCATGCAAGGCTCCGAGGTGGTCACTGGAGAGAGATAAAACAGAAGCATAAATAAGTAAAAGTAAACAGAATGGGAGCCATGGGAGAGGTACGTGAAACTGTTGCTGTGGCTCCAGAATGGCCGCATGCAGTGGCGTGGGGGCGGTGGTGCAGAGCCAGACAGAAGCAGAGGCTGGGGCACTTGAAGCGGTGATTGCATAGCAAGAGCACTGTTTTTACCGAGATTCCGGGGGGCAGATCCAGGTTTTGGGGAGCTTGAAGCTTTTTAATGGACAGGGAGATTATTTAAAGAAAAAAAAGCCCCAAAATTGTGAATAAGGAATTAGGCATGAAATCAAATATTCATTTCAAATAAGAAAACAGATCATAACAAATTATATATTTTAAAAGCTGAAAGTACCACAAACATCACAAAATCCCAAGAAATAACGGACTTAAGGGAGTTAACTGCCCGGCACACCGCTTGTGGCACTTTCTCCACACAGTTTTTGGGGTTGCATCCTCTTTGATGTTTCTTCATATGACAACAGTTCTGGAGTGCCGGTTTCCAAAGAGAGAATTAGAAAGAGAAGTCTTTCTTCTGGCATCGGTGATCAGAATTTGGTTTTTATAACTGATAGTTGGGAGTCATAAAACATGAGGCTTGCTTCCTCCCCCCCCCCCCCCATTCTGGGTTCATGCTACAGTTGTGTACTGGACAACTTTGGAATTGTGGTACATTCAGTGCAAGGAGCCACTGGCAAGTTCAGCACACATCCAACCTCTCGCTCTGCACTCTGTGTTCTGGTGCTGTGACTTGGCACGGCGGGGGTGGAAAGCTTACTCAGATAACTAAATGTAAAACGGTGAGCTAGGTCAATATAAGTAATCCACCTAAAAGCTTTCCCAGTTCAACCTGGCCTGAGCTGGATTCCTAAGTACCCATGGCACTCTGGCACCCATGACCCGAAGGGAAGTGTGATGGAGGGAGCCTGGGACGGAAAGAGATACCTGGTTGGACCGGTCCACGTTAAAATGTATTTTTAAAAAGTCTCACAAAAACCTAAGAACATGTGAATGCATTGCCAGGGCCTCTCCTGGAACCTCCAGGGGGTCTGAGAAGTAAGGGGCCTTGATGCATAAGGCTGCATTGTATTATCATCAATTTATCTCTGCTTAGATTATAAACTTATTTGGGAAGGTGATGGAAATTGCTGGAGAGGTGAATCTCTCCCTGTTTACCCCTTGTAGCAGGAGAGAGAGAGAGTTGCACAGCAAGTAAGGGTATACATTTTGGAGTCAGTGGTTCTGGGTGCAAATCCTGGTTCTGCAACTTAGTAGTTCTGGGACTTTGGGCAAACCACCCAAACCCCAGCTTTCTCATCTGTAAAAAAGGGGGTAATAATAGAATTGACATGATGGATAAATGTGAGCGCATGTAAAGCATGTAACAACAATTGAGAACTGCTGGCTGGTTTTTATTTTCCAGCTCCTGGGGTGGCAGAGCGAGGGTGGAGGGGGGCCATCTCATCAAGGAGGGGCATATGACTTTGGCCTTCAAGTTCTAGGACGTAAATACCCGAAATGGGGAGGTGCATTACCGTGCATATGGGTCCAGTTTAGCTGGAGTCCAGGTGCCAGAAGGAAAATTTGTTATGAGTTTAACAAAGTAGTTTGGGGCCGAGAAGGGCCATAGATGCTAGACTTTATTTCCCACGATTTGACACGATCAGATCTCTGATTTTGAAACACGATGCCCATGGCATGGGAGAAGACAGCTGAGGAGAGGGGATGCGTGGAGTATGAGACCTGTTTGAAGTTATTGAGACAGTCCAGGCTGGATGTCAGGGACTGAAACTGGGCGTGTCAGAGGTTCGCGCACACAGACACACAGCCACACCGGCACGTGAACATGCATTTAGAATAACAGGCTCCACGCTGATGGCATAGTTAGCCGGCATCACTCTGAATTGTTTACCCAGCTCTCTGCTGGGGCTTGACAAATAGGAGACCAGACCGGCAGAGCTGTCGTGCCGGCTGGCGCCAGGACGAAGCTAAACCCTTCCAGGCGTGCTCCTCACCCTCGCGTGACAGCATCCTGCTCCCTGGGGCCTGAAGGGTCACTCCCAGCGCCGGCTGCAGCTGGCTGACTTGTCTTCACATCTGAGTAGGCTCTTTCTGGGAGCTGGTGGGAGCTGCCAGCAAGTGCTGGCCTCCAGCAGGCTGATGGGCAGTGCAATTTATTTTATGCTGAAATGACATCGGGACAGCAACGCCTGTTGCAGAAGACAATTTGGGTTCTGTAATTGCTAGCCTGGAGGCAGGGAGAGAGGTCCCCCTCTCCTCTCAACACCTGCCAGAGTGGCAGAGATGGCATCAACACGCCCTTTTGGAAAAAGAGACTCAGAGCCCCCTCTCCGATCTGCCCACCTGGAGCCTCAGCCCACAATCTTGTGTGGTGGCTCTTCTGTGTCAGGCAGGAGCCAGAGATGACGTGATTAGGGGCCCAAAGCATTAGCCAGCCTCGATATGGCATTTTGCCCAAAGGTTTCTACCTCGTTTGGATCCAGTACTGTTCTGGGAAGTCTCTGCCCATTGATTCAGAAGATTGTTGCAAAACCAATAAATCATTAATGGTCATTCGTATACATCCATTTTCAAAATACAGAAAATGGAGGCACAGATTGCTTCAGATCAGGCAAAATGGAACTTACAGTCCCCTATTATAGATTATATTTCTCAGGAGAAGCCTGCCCCCTTTCATTTGCCTATATTTGTATCTTCATCCCAGTTGCATGGTGCCTAATACAGTTTTTGGCACATCAATTAGTGTTAATTTGTTGACTGCTTGAATTCTGAGATGAATAATAATTTGAGCCAGGTAATGAATTTCTATTATTTTATTAGGGGAAGGAGGAGGGAAGACCAGTATATGTCTTCATTCATTCACTCATTCATCCCACAAATATTTACTGAGTGCTTACTGTGTCCTAGGCACCATACTACTATGTGCAGGATGTAGAACAGCAAACAGGCTACAGCTCCCGCCTCAAGGAGCTACGGTTTCACGGGAGATAGATAAGTACTTCACACAGTACCTGAGGGGAAGTACCTGGTGCTATGGGAACACATCCCAGGGGCACTTAACCCACACAAAGGGTGCCCAGGGTGGTGGTCAGGGAAGGTTTATCAGAGGTGTTGATGTCTCAGCCGGGACCTGAGAGAAGTGTGGGAGTTAGCCAGGTGAACAGGAGGTGGAGAGATATAGGTGAGTCCAGTCCATGGCCCAGGATACCATGGAGCTTCTGGTCTAGAGGAAGAGTTGGCCAAGGAGAAAAGGTAATTGCAATAGCTTGGGGGGAAGACAGTGTTCAAGGGAGCTTTTACTAATTAAGTATTTCTGGAGACAAACAACTGGACTGACTCCAGGCAGCTCAAGATGAAGGCCATTATGGTTTCTCACAGAATCAGTGGGAAACCTGAACAACCAGGGCAGTTCCAGGGTGCTCACCAGTAGAGCCTCCTTGATCTTATCTGCAGGACAATGAGTGCCATGAGCTCCAAATGCCTGGTCTCTGTGTGCTCAAGTCTTCAACTTCCCAGGAGGAAGACTCTGATTGGCCAGATTGGGTCAGGTGTCTCTACCTGTGGCCCAATTAGGCATGGGCAAGGAAGGGGAGTATGTGTGGACATGGTCAATCCTACTATGACCCTGTGAAGCCTACCTTCAGCTCTGTGCTTTTGTTTTGTTCTGTTTTTAGAGTGCAAACAGGAAGAACAGGCATTTCACTAAGAGCAGGTGCAGCAGGGACATAGGCAATTAGGAAAGGCTTCCTGATGTCTTCACTTTAGTGGGCTGGGAAAGGTCTGGTATTTATTTGGGTTTCTTTTTTTCCATGCCGCCCAACCCTCCCCATGATGGATTTCACACAGTCAGCTCTAGCATTGCTAGACTTCGGTATGTCCTTCAGTGTCTCTGACAAACTCTGGGAATCTGGAGTCCTGAGAATTTTCCAGGGCTATGATTTAAGGGGTGGGGGGGGGGGAGAGAACAGTATTTTGGAAGTGTGGGGCAGTGGAGAAACTCTGTAGACATCTGTGGAGAGGGAGTATAGAGAAATGTGCTACTTACCTAAGTCTAATTTGGGTTTGTCCAAGTGAATAATTTCTCAGGCAGCCAGGAGGAGCCATAAGCCCCGTGAGACCAGGGCTGCTCAGAATTCAAGCTGTAGTTCTGACAGCTTCAAATTGGAATCAAGCTCAGTGTTGGGGCCTATGAGGTTCTTCCCTTGCTTCACTTTATCCTCCAGGCCTACGGCAGAATTTCCAGAGGCTGAGAACATTGCTCTGCTGTGTCTTTGCAGATTCATGAAAGAGGAAGCTGAGTATTTAGCCATCACCCCTCTTCACTTGCTTATCAGGCAAATGGCTTGTTACCCACTGGCCTAGAGAGTGAGAAGTTGGGCTTGGACAAACATCTCTGCTTGGACAGGACATTTTCCAGCCCCTTCCTTGCGCCCCTGGGTGCTCTTTGCCAATTGAGTGGGCAACTGCTCTTGGCCTCTTGAAATACTAGACAACCAAATCTAGAAGGCTTCTCAAGTATCTGTTAGGTGATCCTTTAATTTTATAGAAAAGAAAGTTGTGCCCAGAGAGGGAGTGAGACTTGCCCAAAGCCAGTCAGCTAATTTGTGACAGAACTGGCACCAGAACTAAGACCTCTCAAAGCCACTGAGTCACCACTTACATTGCTTCTCACATCTCGGCTTTCTGTGGGAGGACTGAACGTGCTGGGACCCCAGAATCAGCTTCCTGTCTTTCTGCTACCTTCCATAAGGGTCAGAGTTGTTCTCAAGCTGGCTTCAGGCATAAGAAATAACTCTTGAACTTCTCTTTCTTTCATAAAGCATTTTTTTTGCCTTGGATAAGGAGATCCTGGGTCCAACAGACCCAGACTTTGCTAAAAAGGAGTCACTTGATTCAAGGACTTGCTTCCTATAGCTTAATCACAAATTTAAGGAGCCCCTAGTCCTAGGCTCTGATTGGTTCCGAGGACAAGTACCCTGTTAGCAGAAGGCTCCTCATCATGTCTGAACTACAGAAGAGAGCAAGAGGAACTGGACTGAGGGTATTGAAGCACTTGTCAGCTTGCAGACCTTGTGCTCTGGACAATTTTATATGGACAGGGTGGTGACAGCAGTGGTCCAAACTCCTGGAGATCTCCCAGGCATCCAGGGATGCTGGGATCTCTTCAAGGCCAGTGGCTTTGCCTGCCTTTCAGAGCCTCCAGATGAGAGACGATCTGAGTCTATCAACTTTTCCCTTTCCTTTCAGGGAGAGCTTCTTCAGGACTTGAAATGCCAATGTCACAACTCCAGGGACAAGGATTTTATCACTTCTTTAGAGAGTAGTATGATATATACATATATATATATATATATATATATATATATATATATATATATATATATATATATACACACTTCTGGTAGGGGAGAAGGGGGAATGATCAGAAGGAGAGAGATAAGCATTTTGAAACTCTTTTAGATGGTGAATTTTGTGAGTATGCACGTATGTGTGCACCTGTGTCTGTGTGTGTGCACGTGTGTGTGCTTTCTCCAAGGCAGCTCATGATGAACAGCAGCCTTCAGTATCCAGAGCTGTACCTTGTTTAATCTTCTCTGGTAGACTCTGGGTATTTGGTAAACAGAGCACCTCTCAGGCATGGTGATAATCCCCACTTGAGGGCCAGACCATGTGTCTCTTTGTCGTAACAAATGACAATGATTTACTAGAGGCAAAAATGACAAAATCCAATTCTTCCTGAAAATGATAATAGCTCACAGTTAGTGGCAAGTGCTCTTTGGTGGGCACTCTTACAAGCTCTTGACACATTGAGGATTAACTCATTTAATCCTCATAACCACTCTGTGTAGATAATTTTGTTTTCCTCATTGCATGAATCGTGAAGAAACCGAGGCATTAAGAGGTTAAACAACTTGTCCAAGTCACGCTGGTGGCAAGAGGTGGAGCCAGGAATTAAATTCTGCTGTCTGGCTCCGGGTCCTGGCTCTTAACTGCCATGTGATATTACTACTAACTACTACTAATACTTCTCCTTCTTTTCTCCCCCTCCTCCTCCTCCACCTTCTTCTTTGTCTTTGTCTTCTCCTTCTTTTCTTTCTCTTTCTCTTTCTTTTTTTTGATACTTCTTCTTAAGGCCCGTGTCTGAATGACTCCTCTGATACCTACTGCTATAGCATCTGAAAGCCGTGGGGTTAACTCAGTATCCACTGGGGTTGGCTGTGTCAGGGAGAAGACTGACCTAGATACATCCTCAAACCACCATCCGACTCTGTAGTTTCTATAAGGTTTGGCCACTGTTGCTGGCTACCCACTTGCCTCCCTCAAAGTCTGTAAAATACAGGCCATCCTTATTGGCAGATAGGTCATGGCTAATTCAGTTCTGGTTTTCTTCCACACCACCCCTCACTGTGCAGTTGTCCAGGGAATGCTGAGCAGCCTCCAGCGATGGGGACCTTACTGTCCCACAGAGCAGCTCTCTGCATCTTTGGATAATCGTGACTGTTGAAAGTTAGGGCTGAAATCTGCCTTCCTGTAGCCTTCTGTCCACTGGTGGAACAGATTTGGGCCCTCAACCATAACCATTTAAATATTTGGAGGAAACCTTTACCTATACCCAGAATCTTCTCTTTCTCAGGTGGCACCTTCTCAGTTCCTCCTGTGACAGAACTTCAGGACCAACCTAGCCCTCAATAGCTTTGTCCACATTCCTGTTAATGAATCACTGAGATGTGGCCTAATAAGAACAAAGCATAGCAGGGCAATCCCTTCCTTCCTTGCAGAGATTCTATTAATGAAGCTTCAGGTGACTCACTCTAGACAAACCTCATCCCAGCCTACTTAAAGGGCTTATGACTGATAATCTCAGGCATCAGAGGAAGTATTTGCAACTTCACACAGGAATCATTTGAAGATATTTAAAAAATACTAGAAACTCTTATTTAGTTGCTCTCATACGCTGCTTAGGTATTAGAATTTTTTAAAAATTCTCCAGGTATTTCTAATGTATGACCAAGTTTGAAAATCACTGGTCTTACTAAGACCAAGCTGGAATGCACTTTTTAAAAAAAATTTTTTTTAATGTTTTTATTTATTTTTGAAGGAGAGAGAGACAGAGCATGAGCAGGGGAGGAGCAGAGAAAGAGGGAGACACAGAATCTGAAGCAGGCTCCAGGCTCTAAGCTGTCAGCACAGAGCCTGATGTGGGGCTCGAACTCACGAACTGTGAGATCATGACCCGAGCTGAAGTCGGACGCCTAACCGACTGAGCCACCCAGGTGCCCCTGGAATGTACTTTTTATAAGAGTAGGTACTTAGTCTCTCTGGTTCCCTTCTATATTCCCAGCAGCAACAAATGTGCCTGGCACATAGGACATCTTGCTCAGAAAGCATTTGTTGATGAATGAATGAGTCCTTTGCACATTGCTGAGTGTTTAGTTATCATTTCATCAATTGTCCCTGAGAAACTGATGGTTGAAGGGCGCTGAGAGACTATCTCTGCCTTGGACAGGGAAGGATGGAGTTAGTTGTGTCTGGTTCCTAGCCAACATGCAGTTAAAATTATCTAAGTAGGACAGAACAAAGCTTGCTGGCACATGGGAAGGGCTCTTGGGTCACAGCGCTTGTGAAGGAGGCTGGGTTGAGAACATGGTGACAACTTTGTGTTTAATTAACATGGCTCTAGAGGGATCTGGAACAGAATTTAATGGAGACTAAGATTACCCACAGACTGGAGGAAGGGTCAGCTCAGATCAAAGGAAGCATCTAGAGACATGGAGTAAGGCAAAAGACATCCTTTCACTGGCTGGAGATTTTATGAGGCATTTGAGACCACTGAACTCTAAGAGGCATGGAGAGGGCCAGCCGTCAGGCTGCAGCTGTGCCTGGGAGTCTGGGTGCTCTCCCTGCATCCAGGATACTGCCTCCATGGAGACCTGAGGCGCTCATCCCCAACCCCCCCCCCCCCCCACCGCCCCGCGCCCTTCCACCTTATGTTCAGTGTGAGCACATAGAGGTTCCCAGGGGGAAGAACCCATGTAGAGGGAAGGACACTGAATATGAGAGGAAGGGGCCTAAACTGAAAGCATGAGTGTGATAGGGGCACCAGGTATAGGAGTCATGGAGTAGGAAGAATCTGGTAAGAAGCAGCTTTCTGAAGGGCAAGTGTTGTGGAAATATTATACAGAAAAAGGATGTGTGTGGCTAGAAAGACTCAAATGTGTGTTTAAGATAAGCAAGATTGAAGGTTCATAGCTATGTTTAAAGAAGCTAGGTTTATGCTGATATAAGTAATATGGTATAATTGATGTAAGTAAATAAATTGATACAGGTAATACAAGTAATGTCTTCCTTCTAATTGCCCAATCTAGGTAGAAAAAATAAACTATTAGGAGGCTGCGGATTACTTGCAAGTATGAATTACTTTTCCAAGGTCTTGCCTTCCACACTCCCTTGAGATGGAACACTTCTGTAAACAGGCCAAATCCTCCCAGTGCTGAAGGATGGGGAAAGGGCTTCCAGGCTCTTAGTATCCCACCCCCTTCCTCTCCTTCCATCTGGAATGTGAAGCAATTACAGGCAATTGCTATAGTGGAAAGAACACAGGAATAGGAGACATGACGTCTGAATTTAAGGCTCGCCTCTGCCACTGTCTCTTCTACACCTTTTCCTCTTCTTCTGGTTGACAGAATCCCTCTTTCCTGTGGGGTGCTCATTCTAACTGGTTTTTATGGAGCTGTTCCATGGTCACTGTCTGTAAGCGTCCTGGAATTCAGATCTGCTGATTGCTGTCTTTCTAGTCAACTGTGAAGAAGAAAGGAGACAAAGTTCTGACAATGCTTAGCACTTGGATCCCAAGTGTGCTGGATTCTGCATATTTCAGTTATGTGATCCCATGAATACCAGATTGCAAAGATAGCCCCAGTAACTTCTCCCATCTCTGTGTGCATGTTTTTTTGCAATGTGATGTTGTCTCTTCTTAGGGACAAATAGAGTCTATTTCCCCTCTCCTTGAGTCTGGGATGGCCTTGTGGTTTGACTGGGTCAACAGAATGTGGCAGAACAGGCAGGCATGGCTTCTCAGCTTTGTTTTAAACTGCACCTTCAGCTCTCATCTTCCTGAAAACTTAGGACCATTGTGCTGTGAATAAGCCTGGTCTAGTCTTCTTGAGGATGGAAGAACACATCAGGAGAGAGGCCCAGCCAACCCAGCCATATCAGCAGAACCCAGGCCAGACTGCCAGCTGAATGAAGCCACAGTGAGTGGCAGAAGAACCATCCTACTAACTCAGAAAATTATGAGAAATAATAAATTGCTATAGTTTTAAGTCGCTACTTTGGGAGTGGTTTGTTATGCAGAAATAGATATCTGATTCATGAAAATGCGGTCACCAGCTCATTCTGTGACCTTGTGTATCAATCCCATTTTTTTTTTAATTTCAAGTAAAGCAAAATCAGCTTTTGCTAATTTGATCTGTATAATAATTTATCTAAAAGATATAGGGCCATCAGGAGGGCTGAAGTACCATGATCAAAGCTACTCATCCAGAAACATACTCTTATATTTGTCTCCACTAGGATCCCTCCAATGGCTGTGCCAGGAATTCAGTGGTACTAGAATTGCCAATGATGCCAGAAAGAACATCCCTTACTACCTGCTGGTTTCTTTGCATCACTAGCTCCTGATTCGAAGTCTAGAGTGGGTGCTTCTGATTGATCAACTCGAGATCATACGTGTACATCCTGGTTTCGGGGAGTCTGGGAAACTAAGTATCTGTCATTTTAGCTGTTATAATGGGAGACAGTTTTACAAGATGGTGGATTTTTCCAAATGTAGGAAGTGGTACAAAAAGAATGACCAACGTCCTTTACAGTTCACCCCTTTTCCAGATCAACATCAATGTATACTCTTTCCATATTTGCACTTCTAAAAGAAAAAGTCCCTAATGTAATTCAGCTATTTATTAATCCCAAACAACTTATTTCCTTCCCAGAGTCTCATCAGACATTATATCCAGCTTCAAGCTAAGGATCTGTGGTTGGTATCTATTGTTCCTCTAGCTCTAGCTCGTGAATTTGCATTAATATTATGTAATTTACAAAATAAATTGTGAACGATCACAACAAATATACTCTATATGAAAAAGTGAGGGACAGGGAGAAGAATGGAAAGTCACATTTGTTAAAATATATAAATATGTGCATAATACAACATGGAAGATGATTCACATAGGTACTTCTATCCTTGTTTGCACTATAGTTGACATTTAGTTTCTTTATGGATGGTATTAAATTTTCCTCCTCCATTAACTTGCCTGTGTTTCTTTTTGTTTTCATTCAGTACTCAGTCCAGGTTTTAAAACATTGGTGACAGATCCTAACATTCATTTTTGAGGGATTTTATCCTTAAGTAGTTTTTTTTAATGTTTATTTACTTTGGACAGAGAGAGAGACAGAGCATGAGCAGGGGAAGGGCAGAGAGAAAGGGAGACGCAGAATCCGAAGCAGGCTCCAGGCTCTGAGCTTTCAGCACAGAGCCCGATGTGGGGCTCAAACCCACGGACCACGAGATCATGACCTGAGCCGAAGTCAGACGCTCGACTGACTGAGCCACCCAGGCGCCCCTATCCTTAAGTAGTTTTATCTGCATAGACTTGCAATGGTTTCCCCTCAATCTATATTACTATTGGAAATAGAAATACCATAAGTCGCCTTATGGTATCCCTTGTGCTCAATTCATACTCCTTCCAGAATCAGTGTGTTGAAGCAATATTATTTCTCTCTGATGATCTAGAGCAAGTGCTGTAAGCAACGTAGTAATCCCATTTTTTAGCCTGTTCATTCAGAGGAATGGGAACCACAAATGGCTAAGTTAGAGCCTCAACTTTCAATTCAACAAGCTAATTGTAGTGTTTTCTGGTAGGCACATTCTTCCTGGGATGTTAAAATTTCTAAGTCTGCAATGCCCAGAGTCATAAAGATTGGAAGCACAAATTTTGCTAACATACTTAGTCAACAGTGACAAATGCCATCCCCATGTCTACTCCTTGTTTTCTAGACTCATGATTTCTAGCTATGTAAAAAGTATGTATACTTGGGGCGCCTGGGTGGCTCAGTCGGTTAAGCATCAGCCTTCGGCTCAGGTCATCATCTCACGGGTTTGTGAGTTCAAGCCCCATGTCGGACTCTGTGCTGACAGCTTGGAGCCTGGAGCCTGCTTTGGATTCTGTGTCTCATTCTCTCTCCACCCCTCTCCGTCTTGTGCTCTGTCTCTCAAAAATAAATAAATGTAAATAAATAAATTAAAAAAAAGTATGTATACTTCATCCTGATACTTCATGACACCTCAGCTGTGCAATGAGCTGAACTAGGAGTAGCTACACCTTAGGAACGAGCATACTGGGAATATAACTTCATGCAACTCACTTGTACCATTAAGACTTTCTTGAGCTTGGTCCTGCTTGTATCACTTCCATAGATAATGGTGCGTTGCTGGGTCTGCCTGATTTATATAGTTAGATGGATTAGATAACATCTAGTTCAGGGTAGGTAGCCCAGGTTGCATTATTATCTGGTATCCAATGGCCATGCATTCAACAAAGTCCTAGTAGCAAGCTAAGAGCTGTTTCTTAAAAGGGTGACAGTAACTTCCTGAAGAGAACCTGGCTTTCTCCAAAACCTTAAGGACCTGTTCTACAATTCTATCCAACCTTGCTTCAAACTCCATACAACGTCCTGATCTGCCAAAGACACCTCAAGTAGCATTAAATCTTGTGGATCATTAGGACCAACTGAGGACATGTGTACATTACAGCCTAAACTAGTTAGAAGGCTAGTTCATTTTCTTCCTCTGAACTCTACTAGAAGTTGGCAGTCTTCTTGGTCTCCTGGAAAATGGACTGGAACAGTAACCAAAATGTAGTATATGTTGCTTCTAAAATCCACAAAAAACCCTTGAAATGTTATGTCAGTTTTCTCCATTATAAGGGGTACAAGGTAGAGAAAATTGTCTTTTATTTTAGAGGAAATGACTAGACATAGTCCACCTTTGGCTTGCTCCCACTGTACTGCACCTGTATTTTCATGTTTTTCCCCCCTCACATTTCTAGTGTATATATGTATTGCACTAAGGTGTAAAGTGAACAATTACTTCTTGCTGTTCACATCTTATCATGTCAGCATCCCTGTAAACCAGCATATTCTTAGTGAAGGTAAGATGATGAAGGTCTTAGAAAACTAATTTGTGGTACATAGCTGAGGGTAGACATACCCCCACACCCAGACAGTGTTAAGGTACTCTTGTCCCCACCAGGTGAAATCTTCAGGTGTTCCCTATTTAGGAAGAGAGGAAAAGTATTTGCAGGAGAACTACATTCCAGGTGCTAGGGAATATGTTGATTTGTTCCAGTAGAAAGGCCACACCTGAGGCTATGATTATCACTGGAATTACCATTTGATTATATTTATAATTATTCATGGCCAGTGCCTTCAGAATTGGTCAAACTGGCCTGTTAAATTGGAATATAAGAGAGATCAATATCTCTGCATCTTTCAGGTATTTAGGGGTGATACTAAATCTCTGAATTTTTATGGAGACAAGTTTGCATTTTATTTGCCATTTTGGTAATGAGAGGGAACTCCAGGTGATTCTACTTGACTCTTCTTACCTAGGAGCCTTTATTCCCTTGCTCTCTAGTAAAGATCCCGTGTGAGGATGCTGCTGATTACTAAATATGTCTATTCCAGCCATATGCTCAGGAACTGGGTAAATGACCAAAAGTTTGGGCCCTACTGAGCCTACCATGAGGTAGACTTAGGTAAAACTCCATTAATTGCCTACCACCCATTAGTACCTTCTCTGACACCACAATAGTGTTCTGGATCTTCAGATTTTCCTATTATCTTAGAGCCAAGCCAGTGTCTAGTAATCTTGAGAGGGACTCTAGGGATTTCCTTTTCCCTAATACACAGATCCTCTGGTAAATTGTTGCAGGGCAGTTTGGGGACTTCCGGAGAAAAGATTCAGGGTTACCATGTAACTACAGGTTTCTTATGCAAGGGTACTCATCTTCCCTTTCATACAAGGCAAACTCAGTCTGTGAACTGACTTAGGTAGGAGGATTGAGTGAGGGACCATGTAGCATTAGGATATTTTAGGCTTCAGTTTCAGAAAATCTTGGCTGGCTTAAACAATAGGAAAATGTGTCTCAAGTAACGAGACGTCTGAAGGCAGGGTTGGTTAATTCAACAGCCCAAAATGTCATTAAGGACCTGGACTTTTTACCTTGCTTTGCTCTGCCCTTCTCAGCATGCTCCAACCTCTCCATGGTTGCAAGTTGGCTGCCATAACCACATACATCAGGTAATAGCTAACAGAAGAGGGACTCTTCCTTCCTTAGAGTTGTCTTTTGAGTAGGGAATCTGCTCCCAGAAATATCATTGGACTTCTGTTAGAAAGAAGAAAGCCGGCAGGTGGGGAGGTAGGGAACGGAGATGATTCATGAATGATTGTTAGGTGGGAAATGAACAAGGTCTGCTATGGACTTAAACTCTCAATCACGATGGCATAAGTCACTAAGTCTGTCAAATCAACAGAGACCTTATTGGTGTGTCCATCTCTGTTTCTTTTGGGCTACCATGAGCTGACATATCATTGAGCTCTATGGGTCAGATCATCCTCATTATTGGGCTGGCCAGCTGCCCAATTGTGATAGCCAAGCTCGCTATGCCCAGCAATTAGTGCCCTTCCAAAGCCTGTATTGCTTATGACATCCAATCCAAATGAAACTGGGCATCTCATTTCCAACGACAGCTTTTCTCCACCAGCATTCTTAGCTGACAGATAACAACCACTTTGGCTTTTCATAAAGATGTTTGCCCTCCCTTAACAATGTATTTACCATTGTCTGGAACAAAGAAGTGTATTTTTGGTCCTCTTGGGAGACATAGTTAGGAGATGCGTAAGCAGTCCTGATAAATCCACTCCAACATTCTTATCTCCCTTGGTCTTCGAATTTATTTCCTCTAAATTATACCTTGTAGTTTCTGGCATCTCAGCTACATTTAGTATGGAACACAAATGAGTCCAGTTTTCTGTCAACCTACCCAGAAAACAATTAAAATGACTCCTAGATGCTCAAGCTAGTAAATCAAATGCAGTCACTGGCTGATGCCACCATATCAGTATACTCCGCGGACCTAAAATTATGGTTGTCTCTTGTTGGCCTAGCACTTTTAGAATCTACTCCCCAGGTCTCTGCTCATATCATTGATCACAGTCACACACTTTTGTCTATGTTTTTCTTTCAGATATTGGATATGGACTTCACCCCCTCCCCATGCCTTCTCCCCTACCCTCTCACAGGGACATGTTGAGATATAACTCTAGTTGTAGGTGGGGAGACAATAAGGGGAAGAGGAGGTTGATGATAAAGAGAACTGGTTTTCCCTTGCAAAATAACACCCTCAGCTTAGATCACTGGGATTTTTAAGTAAGGTGGGAATAGACACATGAGAAGAAAAGGAGGGGCTGCTTTGGTTGACAAGAGAGATAGGAATCAATGAAGTTCAGAAATTCAATGCTTTCTGAATTATCTGAATCTTCCCATAAATCTGTTTCAGTTCCCAGGTCTACCTGTTTCCTGATCAATGCTCTAATTTTCACCTAAGCAATAGTGGAAGGCTGAAAATTCAATTAATCTTGTAATTCAGCAACCTGCAGGCTAAAACTTTGAGCTTGATTTTTATCTATTTCAGTATTGTGGTTATAGACAAAAGAGATTCTTCTAGTGCAGTCACAGGAAATTCTTGGCTTTCATTTTTTTTCTTGAGTTGAGAACTTAGGTATTTGTGTTTTTTTTATTCTTTCTTTTAAAGAATCCACCTAACACTATTAGAAGCAAGCATTTTATCTTCAGACCTTGAATTTCTCATGTCCTTTACATTGTTCTTTTTATATCCTCAACCTTGACTTCAACAAAGATAGGTGACTACAGGTAAAAACTTAATGTTTTTCGCTGTTGTTTACCATGTTTTAGAAGAGTCACATTTCTTTTTTTTTTTTTTTTTTTAATTTTTTTTTTCAACGTTTATTTATTTTTGGGACAGAGAGAGACAGAGCATGAACAGGGGAGGGGCAGAGAGAGAGGGAGACACAGAATCGGAAACAGGCTCCAGGCTCTGAGCCATCAGCCCAGAGCCCGACGCGGGGCTCGAACTCACGGACCGCGAGATCGTGACCTGGCTGAAGTCAGACGCTTAACCAACTGCGCCACCCAGGCGCCCCAGAAGAGTCACATTTCTTAATCATGGCTAAATTTTCACTGCAGTGAACCTTGATCATGCCCCAGACTGTCTTTGATTCTTGCCAATTTCTGGAAGATACGTTTCTGCCCAACTCTTGGTACCATTTTTGGCATTAGCCAAGCTTTTAATTTGCAAACAACAGAAAGAGACCATGGCTAAGTCAGGGAGGAAGAAAAAGGTTGATGAAAAGGATATGGGGTAGTTCATTGAATCAGGAGTTTTATAGGCAGGAACAATATCCCAAATCACAGCTTCCAAGGTAAAATTTCCCTGTATCCCCTTTCCAATGAATCACTACCTCCCAATCAGAGCAGGAGGCTCTGATTAGCAAAGGATGAGGTCAACTGCCTATGTCCTGGCTACAAAAGAAGCACAGGAAGTAATTAACTGGCATTTTAAGCTTCTATAGTGGGAGGTGGGTTCCAATTCCATGCCTGGACTCTGAAGGTCAGAGATTCTCCCAAGAAAAGAAGGCGCTGAATTGCTAAACAGCCAAAGCAAAGGGCAGATGTCCATTAGCTCCCAGAGAAGTCACTCCTTTCTGTGTTTCTCAGTTTCCTCATCTGTAGAAAGAAGAGTTTGGAGTAGATGGTCACAAAGGTTACTCCCAGATCTATCACTCTGAGGCTTTGTCACTCCCCTTTGTCCTCTGCAGAGGAGGTAATCCCAGCTCACATTGTTCTGGCCAAAGGCACTGAGTCCTTGCACTGGTCCTAGCCACAGGTGGGGGCGGGGGGGGGGCAGACATAAGGGAGTTAGTTACAGACTGGCTATCCGAGGGGATGAAGGCCACCCCCCTGGCTCCTGGCTGCTATTAGGCTGAGCCCTGTGCAGCTGTTTTTGCAGAAGGCTTACACTGATGCAGAAAATAGAAGCAGTGTCAGGCCAGCGCCATGAGTGATCCAGAGAACAAAGTCATTTTTCAAGACACTGCCCTGTTTGAACACCGGGTGTCGAGGTGACAGATTTTGTAGACACGTTATGGGAAAAAATCCACCACCTTGAGTGATTTTGAAGCCTTTAGAAATATTTGGCAAGTGTGAACAGTTGGTTCCCCGCATTTTCTCTTTAATCAATTGCTTCTTTAAGAAGTGGCTGTGTGAAGGGAGAGAGCTGGGTATCTCTTCCCCCCCTCCCTCCAGCTCCCTTTCCAGCGCACTGGTTTTTCAATACGAAGAGGCAAAACTTTCTCCACAATCCCCGAAATGGTGCCTGCATATTAAAAATACACCAGCTTTCTTTGCTGTTTGCCTGCGGATTTGTTTCATTTCATACCTCACTGAAGCCTCCTCTCTGTTCAGAACGCATTGTACCCAGTTGTGAGGAGAGACGGGGGGGGGGGGGGGGGGGGGCGGGAACTTGAGAGAGCATCACTTGTTTTCTTAGCAAACTCTGGGAAATATTGAAATAGAAGTTTGAGCTTTAAATGAATAGAAGCCTGAGGACTTTAGGAGGAATTTTATTATTTTTTCAAATATTTTTTTAAATATAATTTATTCTCAAGTTAGCTAACATACAGTGTATACAGTGTGCTCTTGGCTTCGGGAGTAGATTCCCATGATTCATTGCTTACATACAACACCCAGTGCTCCTCCCAACAAGTGCCTCCTCAATGCCCATCACTCATTTTCCTCTCACCCCCCACCCCCATCAACCCTCAGTTTGTTCTCTGTATTTAAGAGTCTCTTATGGTTTGCCTCCCTCTCTGTTGGTAACTATTTTTTCACCTTCCCTTCCCCCATGGTCTTCTGTTAAGTTTCTCAACGTCCACATATGAGTGAAAACATATGATATCTGTCTTTCTCTGACTTATTTCACTTAGCAAAATACCCTTCAGTTCCATCCACATCATTGCAAATGGCAAGATTTCATTCTTTCTCATTGCTGATTAGTATTCCATTGTATATATAAACCATATCTTCTTTATCCATTTGTCAGTTGATGGATACTTGGGTTCTTTCCATAACTTGGCTCTTGTTGAAAGCGCTGCTATAAACATTGGGGTACAAGTGCCCCTATGCATCAGCACTCCTGTATCCTTTGGATAAATTCTCAGTAGTGCTATTGCTGAGTCGTAGGGTAGTTCTATCTTTAATTTTTTGAGGAAACTCCACACTGTTTTCCAGAGCAGCTACACCAGCTTGCATTCCCACCAGCAGTGCAAGAGGGTTCCTGTATCTTCACATCCTCGCCAACATCTGTTGTTTCCTGAGCTGTTAATTTTAGCCATTCTGACTGGTGTGAGGTGGTATCTCAGTGTGTGTGTGTGTGTGTGTGTGTGTGTGTGTGTGTGTGTGTGTGGTTTTTTTTTTCAATGTGGTTTTGATTTATATTTCCTTGATGATGAGTGATGTTGAGCATCTTTTAATGTGTGTGTTTGCCATCTGGATGTAGTCTTTGGAAAAGTGTCTATTCATGTCTTCTGCCCATTTCTTCACTGGATTATTTGGGTTTTTTTGGTGTTGAGTTTGGATACTAACCCTTTATCCGATATGTCATTAGCAAATATCTTCTAGGAGGAATTTTAATTCTCTGGCTTGCCTGGAGCTTGGATCCTGGCCTTGTCCACATCTGAGGGTGGGATCCACAAGTCACTTCCCAAAAGGTGGGCACTGGGTTACAGGGTCTGAAACAGCACCACCTTTTTGCCACGGCCAGCTGGGATGCAGAATCACCTCTGTGTCCCTAAATGGGTGGGGCAAAGATTGGCATAATGGAATATGAGACTCCATGTCAGAAACCAAACCATTTTCCCTTACATCTGTTTACCACCTATATAGTAAGTTAAATTGTGTCCACCCCCCCACCCCACAACTCATATTTGCCCAGAACCTCATAATGTGAACTTATTTGGAAGTGGATTCTTTGCAGATGTAATTAAGGATTAAGGATTTAATGATCATTTCAGATGAAATCATGCTGGAGTTAGGGTGGGCATGAAATCCAGTGACTGGTGTCCTTACAAGAAGAGGGGGGACACAGAGAGACAGAAAAAAGCTATGTGAAGACAGAAGCAGAGATTGTAGTGGTGAGTCTGTAAGTAAAGTGATGTCAGGGATTGCTAGCAGCTATCGGTATCTTGGAGACAGGCATGGGACCATTCTCCTAGAGCCTCCAGAAGGAACCAACCTTGTCAGCATCTTGATTTTGGACTTCAGGCTTCCCGAACTATGAGTAAAGACATTTCTGTTGTTTTCAGCCCCCAGGTTGGAGATGATTTGTTATGGTAGCCTAGGAAGCTAATATATCACCTACTGAATGTCCCTTTGCCATCTTGCCCTCGGCCCATAATGTCCTGCAAAACTTTCTCCTCCCTCAGTTTCAGCTCAAATGTCACATCCTTAGTGAACTTCCCTGAGTCTTCATTAAAAATTAACCATCTCCTTCTGTGCTCCCACAGCTTCGGCACTGACTTAGTTCCCTCTGTGTTCAGTGAGTTATACTAGTGTGTTCATTCCTCCTAGGCTGTGGGCCTCCGAGAGCAGGGCAGATCTCCTCATCTGTATCTTTACTTTCTGATAAAGTGCCTGATGCATTGTAGACACTAGTCACCGGGTGTGGAGAATGGATGGAACGGGACAATGGTGTCCTCCAGGTGCCGCTGAACTTCTGGAGAGGGGCAGGTTGGCCCTGTGATCTTTCTCTGTCTCAACCTGCATGCTTTTCTGCCCTTCTGATGTCATTTCTGTTCTCTGCACTTAGCTGCCTACTGTGAACACATCTCTACCTACGTGTTAATGGCTAATCTTGCTGTCGGCTGTTCCCAGTTTAAGGCAAGGCTCTTTCTGGGGCCATCCATATTCATAAGGTAGAAAAGCCTCACACTTAAGGACATCTGGTGTGTGTGTGTGTGTGTGTGTGTGTGTGTGGTGGGGGGTAGGAGGATGACCCACTGGCTCAGCTGAGGATAGAGAGATGGAAGGTAGGAAGAAGCAATGGCTGCTCCGGAAACACTGGCCACCCTTGGGGGAAATGGTCTATGCTGGCTCTCTCTCTCTCTGAACTGTGTCCACTGCTGTTCCCCCCACCTGCCTCCCCCATTCCCGCCAACCACCAAATGATCCGGATCATTGAGTGTAAGGAAAACTCTTTGTCCTCATTGAGCTAGCTTGTATTTTGTTGTTGTTGTCACTGCAAGACAAAACCCCAGGAACCTGACAGAATTAAACTATTTTATCTTCTTTAAATTTTTAAACAAAAGAAAGAGGAGAGATTGTGTTCAGACAATGTCTTGGGCACAGGCACACAACAAAGTGAGGTGGTGAGAGCGGCGGGGCCTGCGTGAGCTGAGCTGATGCCGTGTGCCCTCCCTTCAGTGTGGACCCGAGGCCTCCGGTGGGCCCACGAGGGGTTTGGCCAGTGTGGCTGGGCACGTGATGGGGCCTGGGAGAAGGCAGCTAGGGAGAGTCGGTATCCCTCTCCAGTGCTAGAGACTGTGTCCCCACAGAGCCTCCCACAGGCTGTGCACTGCTCCCCACCAGCACACCCCAGGGTACCCTCACCCCCCTCAGATGCTTGGGGAAGTGGCTGAGTGTGGCAGGGATCTGGGGGGACCACAGTGGATTCCAGTTCAGGGGCCACATAGTCTCAGGCTGAGGATGATTTATGAGGAAGGCTTGGTTTCCCTGACTTCAGCTCCCTCTGGACTCTCTGGAAGGTTCTGGTCATTTTATTTCATTTCTAAATCACCAGACTGTCCTTCACCCTGAGCAAATGGTCCTGGGACTTAAAGGGAGCCACTTTGGTGGAGCCATTAATCACAGAAGCCTGGCAGGGTCCTGAGGGGAACTCTCCTTACCTTCTCTGCTCCACTTCTGTGGCAGGTTCTGTGTCCTTGAACCGTCCTCTTCCCATGACTCGGGTTTCCCTCTGACAGGGAACTAGGCCTTGTGCGGAGGAGAGAGAGAATGAGAGAAAGACTGGCCCAATCACTCCTTCACTCATTTATTCATTCATTCTGTATCGAGTGCTTCCCTCATGCCAGGCTCGAACTGTCTGGGAATATAGACATGAAACAAACACACAAAAATCTACCCTCAAGGAGCCTACGTTCTCGTTCCAGCCAGACTTAAATGGTGCTTGTGCTGCTTCTCACTGCTGAACAGATGCAGAGAGTGAGACAGAGGGATGCAAGCCAGGGATCCACATGCAGGAGTCTTTCATCGGACACCCCTATTTCTCAAAGGGGTGGCCTGGGGCTTGGGGGATGTTGCTAAACATCCATCACTTTATCGAAGAGGTTACTTTGTCCTCTACTCAAAGTCGGCTGGGAGAGGGTGAGGCCGGAAGGCAGCATGACCAGCGACACCCGCCTCTGCAGGCGGGTCACAGGGGAAGCCACATATCCTGGAAGGGGACCCGGGCCAGAGGGAAGTGTGTGTTTATGTGTGTTTTGTTTATGTAACAGGGACAGATCGCTCAGAGCAACATCTAGCTTTTTATTTTAGCACTTGTTTCCTCTGGTCTGAGCCTCCCACTAGATGTGGAAGATTCTGGAGGGGTGGTATCCTCTACCCAGTGAGTTCTGAGACTAAGTTTCTAGATAAGGATGCCTGTGTTTGCCTTATCTGTTAGAAAGTCAACGACCTGTATCACACCGGCCTCTAGGGGGCGGTCCAGGAGAGCTGCCGGAAACAGGGAGAAGAAAGGAGGTCAGGAGGGCGGACCTGGCTGCAGTGGGTCCTCCCATCCCAGGGCCTGAGGAGTCCGATGGAGCCACAGAGAGTCAGGGCTCAGACCAGTTAGAAAGGAGATACTCCTGAGTGAGCTTACAGAGCATGGCTCTCCCTTCTCTACTTTTCCAAGGGAGCCAGTGTGCCCAGATTCCCACAATCAAGCAGCAGCCTGATGGAGGCGTCGTCGGGGCTTCAGAGGAGTCTCGGGCAGAGTGGGCAAAGCTGAGAGCCTGTAGGCTGCAGGCCGGAGGGGCTGCCCCAGAGTGCCCACCAGAGGGAGAAGGCTGCAGGTGGTGGGTCCTCAGGGAGAGAACATTCCTGGCCTGTGCCCCAGGGACCTCTCTGCCTGACAGTCTGGCAGCCGCCTCAGCTCTGGGCAGGAGCGTGACTTGGAACAGGCTCCTGGGTCTCCTTGTCTCCAAAAATAGGGCTTGGATTTGATCTGTGATTTGCAGCAACCCCCCCGCCCCCCCCCCCGACCTTTTTTTTTTTTTTTTTTTTTTTTTAATAGGAGATCTTTTTAAACAAAATTTCACAAGGAATCTGTCTTAAAAAACAACTTTAAGAAGCAGAACTGTTTTGGTTGAAGAAGAGCAGGGACTGGAGTCTGACCAGCTCGGCCTCTCTCCTCCCCTGCCTGTGGCCCCTGAAGGACTCACGGCCGCCGGGTTCCTCAGTGCTGAGTTCGAGAACCTCTGGACACACTCTGTGTAAGCCCTCTTTCACCTGTGACATTTCAGACAGGCAAGCAAAGGCCCCACGGAGCTGAGGGCATGCATTTCTGGCACCTTCCAGTGGGGTCTGGTCATAACGTGTCCTTCCTTCACACCTTCTGTTTCGTTTTAGTTGATTTCTCCTGTTTCTTTTAATCTCTATTTTTCACTTCAGAGGCTGTTGTCAGATGCCTGGAAATGTTGGGGAAGCAGGTATCCGGTCTCCTTCTTTGGGGAAGAAGAACGGCCCTCACTGGCACCTGGAAGCCCTGGGTCCCGTGATGCAGCATGGGGGTGGGGGCTGCCCAGATGCCCCAAAGGGGAGGGGCTCCAGAAGCTTCTACTTCTTAACAGTTTTCTTCCTCTTCTTATTTTAGCCACCCCTAAACCGCCACCACCTCCACCTCCAGAAATCCCTGGTGCTGCCGATTCTGGGGCATTTTGAGGGTTCTGTGTTATAAATCAGGTTGATTTCCAGCTTTCCTCACTACCAGCAGTGACTTCGATGTCTTGAGTCTGTCAAGTTCATTATCCTTTGCCCATCCACTTTGCAGCTTCCAAAATTTTATTGCTGTTTTCTCCTTTCCCATTCTGCCTTGTCCTTGTGGGTTTATGCCTTTGTAAACAATCCCTTTGCTGTACTTTTAGTGAGGTTTGGGGAGAGAGCAAAATTAGATGTGTGTGTTCAGTTCACCACTTTTACCAGGAAGTCCGGCCATTTACTTTTATTATTTAAAGAAAGACCTTTCCAGTTTCCTGCTGTGGCAAGGCCCCGGATACCTGGTCAGCGGGCTGTGTGCGTTAGCAGAGAAAGGCTGCCATTTTTCCTGTCTTGATGGTCCATTGGTCACTGTTCCAGGCTCAACATCTCCCTGTCCTGAATCTACCCCTGTCAATCATGCTCCTTCCACTTGTCGTACTTCATCATTTCCCTATTCCTGTGCCCCTGTCCCTCTTTCCACTTAGATGCCCTTGGGCCCTTGTCAAGATATCCAATCCATCAAGAAAAAAGAAAAAAAAATATCAATGTATTTTTTTTTTGTTTTTAATTGAGCACCTAGGTAGGCTCTATGGGTATGGGAATCAGATTTTCTGAGTCCAAATTGGAACTTTTGTTATTAAAGAAAACAAAAACAACCACATTAAAAAGGTTGTTGGGCAGATGCACTTTAAACCCTAAAATTTTCACAATTCAGGGAGCATCAGGAACAAATACCTGAGATCTGACCTGTCCCAGACAATCTGGGATGTCGTCATTGTGTAGGGGAGAAGTGAGAAAAACCTTTTTTTCCTCCAGGATCATATGGTCCAGTTGGGTTGGGAAAATGGAAACCCTTCCAAAGATAATACCAGGTATTCTGACCACTGCCAAGTAAGTAACAGGAAGTGCCCCAGGGACCTTGAGAAAGGGCGATCCTGGATGTGAGGGGGCTGGTCAAAAAAGGGAAGACTTCCTGAAGACAGGTTTTAAGGATGGGCCTGGAAAACTGCCCATAGATGTCCAGGGCCGGTTCTATGGTGAAGAAGTTGGGAGCTGGCTTGAGGAAGGTACTGCTCTTGTTGTCCTATTGTCAACTCTTTATCACCTTTCACCTCCACCAGTCACCTCTGCCATCTGACCGTATGGACATAATGGGAATTCCTCCTCAACTTTAAAACTTTGTCTCTTTTGGGATTAGGTTCAGCTATAAGTAGCAGAGGTTCAAAATAACTGTGACTTAAACATGAGGGTTATTTCTCTCTCAGCAAAAGGCCATAAGGATATAGTTTGGGACTGGTAGGGAGATTCTATTCTGTGAAGTCCTCAGTGATGCAGCTTCTTTCCAGCTCACTGTGATTGTCATCCTGGTGGACCAAGATGGAGATGAGAGCTTCAGCTATCACATCCCCATTCCAGGCAGCAGTAAGGATAGAAGAAAGAAGAAAGAGGAACAAAGGAGGATGGATCTTGTAAGGACCTCCCTTACAAGATGGGAGATTCCCAGAAGCTGCTATACGTCACTTTTGTTTCTGTCTGATAGGCCAGAACTTAGTCAAGTACAAAGTACATTGGGATCTATAGCTTTTATTCTGTGTGGTCAGTTGTTACTATGGAAGAGGGGATACTGTGACAACTAGAGATCGTGGCTACACTGTCACCATGCATTGCTCTCAGTCCACATTTGGTCACTTGACCTATCTGTCCTTCTGTCATTGGTACATTTCTCCATCTATTCATCTTTTTCTATGTGGCCATTGTCACTCAGAATTGATGAAGGCAAGAAAACTAAAAGTCTGGTCTTCTTCTTGTGCAGTTGAAGAAGTGAAGGTATGAGAAGGGACAGGACGGGACTTGTCTAAGGTCATTCACACTGTGGAATAACTACAGAATCATTATCAGATGACCAGGGTCAAACATTTGTCCAAATTGAGTACCTAAGTGCTGATGGAGCAAGACAGAAACCAAGTGCCCCAAGCCAGTTAGCTAGGGATGTCTTCCAGGTGAGGTGAGGACCAGAATGAGTTTGGGGAAAGGGAAAGTCATCTAGAAGGGAGGAGAACGTTTATGACAGCAAATGGCTTAGATAGAGCCACAGAGTCGAGTTAGAGCATTTTGTTAGAGCCTGTGAGTTTGAACAAAATGGACGACATGTCAGCTACCACGAAAAATTAAACAGTGACTTGAGGTACAGGACAGCTGAGCATTGGCTGACTGGGGTTTGAACTGTACTCAGAGCCTGGAATCAATAAAGAAATATGGCCATTTCAGGCATTTTAGGTTTAGCAGAACCTGGAATCTCTATCTGTGTCTGCCTCTCTACCCTTTATTTTTGTCTCTGACTCTCAGTTTCCATCTCCCTGTTTCTGTGTCTTGTTTGTTTCCTCTCTAGCCTCTGGCAACAGCTTTAATGCCTAGAAAATATTTCCTGTAATCCCCTTAATAACCATTGATGGGTTTCTCTGAACCCGAACAGATCTCCAATCTCCACACTTCTGAGGTTGGTGCTCCCTTAGCCTCTCTCCTATACTTTATGAAAAGAGTCCAGGCTGGTTTTTCCCTGGCCTGAGCGCCCAGAATGGTGGCAGCCATGGAAAAAACTGGATTGTTGTCCCCCTCCTCCACAATGGGGCTTGGGAGACATGCTCATTCCATAGCTCCTATAGACTAAGAGCCTCTACTGCTCCCTTGAAATGTACCAGCTCCGAAATTTATGGTGAATTCCCTGTCCCTACTCCCAGAGGTAGCTGCCAAGGAGACAGGTTAAAAGCCTGTATTTATGGCAAGTGACACTTTCTGAACAAGATGTTGATTAAGGAGCATGTTGGGTTTTTCCTGTTCCGCAAGCTCCAGAGGCTGAGCAGTGAGTGTGAAGATTGCTCGTGGGTTGGGGCACCTACCACCTGCCTAAGCCTGGAGGCCCTCAGGGGCAGCTGGGATGAGGGGAACCTTTACAGTGCTGTGCTGGAGTTCACTCACACTGGCTGACTGTTAAGTGTTCAGGAATGTTACAAGCCAGTGGTTACATGGTTGGTGTCTTGAAACTGGCCATGGTGGGTATATTTACACCACAGAAATGGGCAAATGCCATGAGTCAGGGTTGGTTTTTCTCCCCTGCTGGAAAACTGGTTTACCAACACTCCGCTGGGTTACCCTCATGTCGGGCACTTTGTGGGGACGATGGCAGCTGGGTGAGATCCTAGAGACTTTGCCAGGGTTCTGGCCAGACTGGAGGGATTTCTGATCTGGTTGGGGAGAACTGCTCCATCTGGGGGTGGGAGGCTGGTATTGGAAGAGGAGCCGAAAAGTAAATGAAAATAAACCTCAATGTGCCCAAGTGAGGCAGAGCTGTGGCCACGTGTTCTGATCTGCTCCAGAACCCAGGACAGCGGGCAAATGCATCACGATGACTGTTTCTTTACAGTGAAAAAAGTTACTTTGGACATACTTTGTAGTCAGCATATCCTTCTCTTGTTATCTCATCTACTACATCTTTGCTTCCTTAATGCTCATTTTCTTTGCAAAGGGGAAAAGTAGCTTTGTAATCACAAGCCCCAATATATGGACGCCCAAACATGTGTTGACTAACATTTAATAGCAGGCTGACAGCCGTATAGCTACTGCCAACGTGCACAGTACCGCAAAGGGCGGACTCGTGTCCAGTTGTCAGCGTGAACCGGAATAAGAAAATACCTCACTTGTGAAGCAAATACTCAAATTGCGTCTGGTTAACTAGGGCCTTTTGCAGGCTGAGGCCCCTGCCTGTGAGCATGAAGTGAAAGTCACTTCTGCACCCTCAACTGAATGTCTTGGCTTTAATTGAACATTAAGTCATAGGGGGCCTCTTGAGTTAACACTGGGCATTAAGATCAAGCACTGCAGACTATTTTCGATGTATAGCTATTACAGTGCACACTCAAACGCACACAGAGAACATAGATCCTCATGGATGCATAGAGGGAAGCCTTGGAGAGTCAGTATAGGAGAGAGCCACCCAGAGCTACGAGTCTAACTACTGAAAACAGACCCAAGGAAAGTAATGTAATTGCCATTAACCAGAGCGAATGGCCCAGCTGATGGATGCCAGCAATGTGTGAAGGCTTGATAATCGTCTGTTCATCCCAGGATGGATGTGATGCTCTCTTTCCTCTGCAAAGTATTTATTTGTACGAGATTAGATTTGACTGGGGAATGCTTCTCCCTTTTCTAAATTATTAACATCTAATAAAAGGTTATAGCCAAATTCCCTGACAACCTCACATGTGGAAATAAAACCATCATTTTTATGCAGCTGCCATGTATTTTCCCTTCACGATCGAGGGAGACAAGAAAAAAGGAAAAAGAATTGGAGATGTTTTCAGTTCACAGGGGGTGTTTCTCTGTTCATTGACATTGCCCCTTGTTTTTTTTTTTTTTTTTCGGGGGGTGGGGGGTTGGTGGGAGGCTTTTAGTTTCCAGCCTTTGTCCACTTAGTAATGCAGGGTTATGGCTCTTTCCCATCATTTATCCTCAGAGCTTGTCCCCACTTTCGGGCAGAGCTGCCGTTGTGGTTCATTCTGAAGGAGGGGCCTTTGGGTGGAGATGGGTTTGTGGTTTGGAGGCATTGTGTCAATCAGCCAGTCTGTCAGTCAGTCAACAAGTCTTTATTTATCTCAGTGGGTGCAGAACTGCCTATTGGGATGGTGAGGACACGTGGTCTTCCTGCCTGCAGTTTCTCCTCCTCACACCAGCCTACACACAACTGTCTCATTAACTCTTTCTCAGACACCGTTCTGATCCTGTTGAACTCTCGCTCAAACACTCTTGGTGGCTCCCCATTTCCTTGAGGGAAAAAATAAATCCAGCCTAGCTTACCATTCTGGGGAACCTGCACTTTAACCCATTGTCAAAGCTTTAACTTGCCTCCCATAAGCTTCTTTGTGACCCTACATGGAACTATGCACTGTTCCCATCTCTGTGCTTTTGCTTACTCTGGCCTTTTTCACCTGTTGTCTGTGTGTCCAGTTTCTTCTCATTCTTCCTGGACCGGCTCAACGTTTGCCCCAGCCATGAGGAGTCTCCCCCACCTCTGCACTCTGACAGTACTTTATTCATACGTCTTTTCTGGTACATCAATTTTTACTTTGTCATCCAGCAATTCATGAGGAAGGAGGGAAGTGAGGAGCACAGAGTCTGGAACCAGACCCAGAATTCAAATCCCAGCTTTGTTCCTTGCCACCTATGTGAACTCTCTGAGTCTCAGTTTCTTCATATCCAAAATAAGAAGAATTATAACACCTATTTTGTGGATAACGGCAAATATTAAATGGCTTCAGTTAGATAAAGTGCATAGACTATGGTCTGGTACATAGTAAGTACCACAGAAGTATTAGCTGCCATTATTTGCAAAAAAAAAAAATTATATTATTTTACAATGGCTTGGAGTTCAGTAAGATTTATCTACAAGTGATGCAAAACTTTTTCTAACTCTAAAACCCTATAATAACAATGCAGACATATAGAATTTAACATTTACCCAGCATTCCCTCATCCATGATTCGATTCCACCAGTATTCATGGAGAGAGCCTTATATGCCAGGCAGTGTCTCACTTTAAATCTTGACATGACTATATGTTCTCTATCTTCAAGCATGAAATACTGAAATTCAGTAAGGTTCAAGGACATCTTCAGGGAAACTCAGCTTGGATGGACCGGAGCCAGAGTCTTCTGACTTTCAACCATATCTAGTCTTTACTTCTGCCCTCTGTCTCTGATTCATTAAGAAGACCCACATTACTACTTCTGAGACATTCGGATCCCCAAGGGAAGGATTATAGAGCCACTGTGGTCAGCAAGGGCCTGCTGTGTCCTGAGAACCTGAGTCACATTCCATAAGCACAGACCCATGATCTCAGTTCTTACAGAGTGAAAATGTCAGACCCAGACAAAAGCAGGTAGGGAACTATGGTGGGCCATGTATGGGCAATCTGCTCTCCTTCAGATCACTGCCAGGAACATTGGAGGCCAGATTTTTCTGTTTCTTCCTCCCAGGTGGCAAAGGAATTCATAAACTCTAGGAGCAATAGCAGTCTTCACTAGGAGTCTAATGAAAATTAATTAGGAAGGCATATCTACCACAGAAATCCCCAAACAAAACAATGATGTATTGTCTAATCATGCATGTCAAAGCCAAATAGAAATGTTTTGGAATCGTTAGCAATTTTGGATGATCTGACCCATTCCTCTCCTCCACCTAGTTTAGAAATAGAACATGTGCTTTTCTAGATGTTTAGCCCTCAACTCCCAAATGCATTTACTTTCACCCCATAGGATGCCCCTCCCCAACCATTGTCCATCCAGGTGTTGGTTTGGGATGTCTCTATCTGGTACATGTACTCTACAGAGTGGCTTGTGTCAGTGGGCTTGATGCAGCATGGAAGTTCCTGGAAGACAGAGCCTGTATTCCTGTAATTCTTTTGGTAAGTGGCCCAGCACAGTGCCAAGTAAAGTGTGGGACTTAAAGCTTTGATGGTGATGACAATTAGCATGTCTGTGTCTATAGAAAATTAAATTTTCTAAATTATTCAGGCCTGGACTCCTAAGGTTTTGATGATCTGGGTTTTTGTTCAGATCCCAGACTCATTAGTTGTGTGTCTCAGGCAGGGCCCTGGCAAGAAAACAGTGGGCACATTCAAAAATCAATGAACAGGGTTGAAAGAAGGGGTATGTGCAGGTTTAAGGGGGAAACCACCCAGGAAGGGTGAAGCACCCTGAAGCTAGCAACAGCAGGGAAACTTCCATGCCCCCGGACCTGCAGGGACAAAGGAAAGGACTGATTATCAGAACCTGGAGAGGCCCCTAACTATCACTGAGAAGGGGGCCACCTGGCAGCACCTGTGCCTGGGGGCAGAGAAACATAGTCACTGCCACACCATGACCAGAGAGCGAGGGAGCCAGGGGAATAAAAATCCTAGTTTCTCTCTTCCCCCACACTTTGTTTTCTGTCCATTTCTTCCCCTGGGCCCAACCTAATAGAAAGCTAGAGGGTAAAGGAAACTACTCCTCCAGTCCCCAGAAGAAGGGTGAGGTGTGGATCTGGAGTGAGTGGGGGGACCAAATTGACACTGTGCAGTCTACCATGCAACCTTAGACAAGTCTCTTAAAAAATTCTTTGACTCGTAGTTTTTAATTTGTAGAATTTGGATAATTACTTCACCTAGCTGTAGGGTTGTTGAATGTAAGAATTATAAGACATCATGCAAGTGGATGGGGTTGTGATAATTTTTTTGAACTTGCTCAGCTGGCTTTTATTTCATTTGTATGGGTCCATTTGACCAGAGACAAGCCATGGGGTATGCATGCCCATAACAAAGAGAAGGCTCTAGCAAGGTATACCCAGTGGGCCAGGGGTTATGAAAGGACCCAGGCCTTTTGGTGCTGCTGTCTCCAAAGAGCAGGACAGAAATTTAGAATTTGTTCTTGATTCATATTGAAGTAATCTTTTTTCTGCTGCAATTTATTCAGGTTTATGGAGCACATAAAGACCTACAAAGGCAGCCTTTTGATGTAGTTATGCAGCTATAAACTTATACAGCTGTAATAATTGCATTTTAATGATTTCTTTATATTGCCATAATTGGTAGAGTTAATGATCACGTCAACTGGATGAGGAAAAGAATGCTCTTTGCAGCCAATCCCCTTCTTATCCTCTCAGGCTCTCTAGAGCGTAGAGAAAGATAGATATTTCCTGATTCCCCTCTATCCACAGCTAATGGACCCCCAACTGGTAATCACTGAACCTCCCAAGTTCTCCTTGGAAAGGCGTCCATTTGATACACATATTTAGTTTGTCCTTGTTTCATGAGCAAACTTCCTCACCTCTCTCTCCAATAGAAGCCAGGCTGTCACATTGTCTATTGCTCTTCCTCTTGCTGCCACAGTTTCTCTGCACAGTAGTTTTCCACTTCAGGCTTCATTACTGGAGAAAGATCTGGGAAATAAAAGGGTTTGGGGCTGGTGTGTGCACGTGTGCCTGTTATTTAATCATGCCCCAAGTGCTAAGAAAAAAGTCCCTCTGAGATCAGAGCTGGATGAAAGATCTTGATTTTAGCTGGAGGGGAGAGGGGGAGCTAAAAATCAGCTTGACTGAAAATTCTCATAAAATTTGCAAAATCCTGAAACTGAAAAGTTCTGCAATGCAGAGGCACTCCCATGCAATGTAAACAGGGTCAGGTTGGGCCTCTTGGAGCTGGGCTGAGGTGGGGGCCACTGTCAGTCAAGCTAATGTTGGGCTTGGGATGGGGGCGGAGGGAACTGACCCTCAAAATAGAGATCGCTTTGGGCAAGACTAGAAAATAAATAATCCCCTTCCTCCCACCTTTCCCATCTGCTTCTGGCAAAGAGAGGAAAAGGAAGCCAGTTAACCGCCTCCCTGGTTTGACGTGCAGTGCTGAAATTCTGGACAGCTCCCCCGGGGCGGGTTGTGGGGGGGGGGGGTGGCTGTCAACTTGATTATTGGTGAAAGTGATGATGGTGGTGGTGGGGTCAGTAAGCAGGGTCACAAGAGAGGCTGTGAGTAGGAAGTGAGGGGTGGGTATTTTGAGCAGAGCATAACCAAAGCTAGTTGATGGTCAATAAATAACTATTGATTGACTTGATCATTTAAATTGGTTTTGCAATGAGTCAGTGCCAGCAGACTTCCTCATTTCCTTATGTTTTGTTGAGGCTAATCTGGAAAGGAGATTTCATGCTCTGAGCACTCACCAACCAATGGTGCAGAGTGGAATCAAGGGAACAGTCAGTGTGGCTGGGAGGCCAGCCTGGTATGAAACATTTGCCATATCAGTTTTATAAAATGGTTAGTCCTCATGAGAATGCCTGAGAGGTGGCTGCAAACTGGCTCTGGATAGGGAGAGCATCTCTCCCATTCCAGGAACTATCCATACAAAGAACTTATTTCTGTATCCCCCCAGAGATATGAAAGTAAAAAATTCCTCCAGGTGGATTTGCCTCTGGCCTCCAACTTTGAATTGCGCTAGAGGAAAGAAGAATAGAATAAAGAAAAGACTCTTGTGATGAGCATCTTGGCCTCAGTTTGAGTTTGAATAATTTGTTCCTAGAAGTATAACTTAGGAAGGCTCCTCTCTTCCACTTTTCACTCTGGAACTATCTCCTCCTTTACTCCACCTGAAATAACATCTGAAGACATTAGGGCCAATGTGCAACCTTTAGAAAGTTAGCACTTCATGACTTCAGGATTATCAGGAAATACTATACCTTGGTGTGAATTGATGCAATCGGTATTTTAAAATTTTGACAGTGAGGTGACATCAGCGGTGTTGGAAGAGGAAGAAGATGATGTAGGCAAATGGGAAGGATGGACAAAATTTTGTAGCCTTAGAGCACTGGTCTTGGGAGGAAATCTTAGATGAGGATTTTTTTTCTCTTGAGGATAAGGAGAAGAGTGCCAGGGGTTGAGGGAACTAAAGAGATGCTTCATCGACTTTGGCAATTTTCGTCATTCCAGATCTGGTCAGTGGTAGACTCTTTTCCTTAAGTGAACTCTGGTCTCTTTCTTACTCTTCATATGACCCATATTTCATTCTGATTTGTCAGTAGGAAGACCCATCCTATATGATATGGCAATATAACCTAGAGTTAGAGTGCAGTTAGAGGGTTTTAGGTTACATATGTGGACAACTGACCATAAAACAAATGACACTGTGGTGTTCAGATTTATGGGTTTCACAAAAATCTGTGAAGAAGACAGGAGATGAGAAATCTTAGACTCATGGAAAGGTGCTGACTATCTTGTGGACACTCAGTGCCTAAGTGGTAGAGCCAGGAACTTGGATACTCAGTGCTTTCCTACATCACAGTGCCAATAGTTGAGATGGAAATATCTCTCTTATTGAACATCTTTCAGTATAATCTTGCTTATCAGGGTGATGAACAAAGTGGCTTTGGAAGGGTTTGGTCTTTATGTTGTTAATTATTCAAGGCAATATACTCAGAAGGGTTCAGGATTCTGAGAAAGTAATTGTTGAACATCCCCAAGAACCCCACAGATTACAGTTGTTTTGACACTCAGGTTCTTTCCAGTCCAGAACTGTAGCCATTTGGCAACTTCTTCAAGTGTGCATGACTGAGAATCAATGGTGATGAAGTTCCTTCCATTATATCTCTTTCACTTTGTAGAGACTCAGGCATAATAAATGTGGTGGAAATGCCTGCCAGATGAAAATTAGGACTACTTGCCACTAATACACCTTCTTCCCTTAATCTCTGCAAATATAGGAAGAGATCCAAAAAGAAAGTGAAATAGTGGGTGACTCAATTCAAATTCAAACTTGACAAAGTCTCCCTCTGTTTGTGTGCTTTTCAAGCTGCTGGTTCTCTTTTGACTTGTGGTTGTACAGCTATTTTAAACCTCTGGTCATTCTTACAGGTCTCTTGGAATAATCTTTTGAGTAGTTCTCTTGAAATGTACTCCTTGATTTTCACAAAATCAAAATATCCTCATTAGATCATGAAGATCCATCCATCCTTTCATCGACCCAATCACACCACCATTCATCTATCTAATCAAGTATCTATCCATCTGCCCATCCAACAAATACTCAGTACTCACTCAGAAAACCACTGTATCAGGTGCTGTGGGAGATCCAAAGATAAATAAAATACAGTCTCTGTATTATTTAGGGTTCAAGCTTAAAAGTAGAAAGAGCATCTTAAATATTTATAATTCAGAGAGTTTAGTGTAAAATTGATGATAGTAGAATTAGAAAGCCAAACAGGAGATGGTATGACAACACATTAGTTAGCAACACTTAGGATATACTACTATCCCTAGGCTGGGGAAAAGGAGTGTGAGATGTTACCAGAGCCCAGGGATTGGGTCACCAGTAGGAAGCTAGAACCATGGTGGATATATTCAGTGGGAGCTGGAACCAGGGTGGATGTGTCTAGCAGGAGCTAGAGTTGTGGAAGAGTCACAGTTGTGGTAGAGATACTACCTGAGGCAAAGAAGAAGATGTAGAATTGCCCTGGCTTTTCTGTTTCTCTTGTCCTCTACTCTCCACTGGCTGAACCCAGCCAGAAGCCTGGGGGGTGCAGCCTGCCGGGGCCAATTTCCCTGTCCTTACCACAATACAGAACAGAGCAAAGGAAGGGCAAGGAATGGATCTGAGGGTAAATGGGTGCAGTACCAGCACAGCCCCAGTACTGGGGGTGGGAAAGGAGAGTCCAAGATCTAGTTCACTCAGACCCTAATGAAATCTCTGATTTTAGAATGGCTTTAGAAAGGAAACTGGAACTTTGGTAAAATATCCTAATGATCGTTTTAGGAATCTAGTAAAAGACTGGATGCTTTTCCAACATGACTGCCCTCTGGAAGGTCTGTTCTTAGGGACAGTTGGGTTAAGTGTAAATACATTATCATGGTGCCTCTTTGACCAGTAAATGGTTGTTTATGATGCTTGATCATCAGTTCCTGCTCCAGGCTTCATTCATTCCCCATTCCAATCAAATCAAATCAGTCATGCTCTTTCACATCATCTTGCCTTGGCTGGAGCTGTTTCCTCTGCCTGAAGAGTTGTCTTTCCTACTTGGAGAATTTATACTCCTCCTCTGATAATCAGCTCAAATGTCACATCTTCTGTGAAGACACCTTGTGTCCTGTCTATCTGCCTCCTCAGCACTTTCTTCATATATCCCTTATTGCACTCAGAATAATGTGTATTGGTGGTTAGTTGTTTGTATGTCTATCTCTTCCGTTAGTCAATAATTCATGGGGTACAGGGGCCACATCTTCATTACTGTCTGTTCCCACACAAGTATAGCACAACCTTTGGCACAAAGTAACCAATAAATATTAGTTGAGAGATTGAATGTGTTATTGCACATTACAAAAGCATATAGATAGATAAATAAAACACCTGTTCTCTGAAAGCCTCAACCTCCTGCACATCCCCCAGGGATGATAGTTATCAGTTATTGAAGTGGCTGGGGTGGTTGACCAACTGAATTTCCAGTCCTGACTCTTCTAGGCCTGAGGCCATAGATATCCCTTTAGAAAGAAGTCCCTAGAGGAGTTGAGTCTGAGGGCTGTGAACAGCTACTAGAACTTTTATTTTTTGATGTTTTATAAATGTGTCTTCTCAGCCCAACCCAACCCAACACGACTAGGCAGAGCTCTTGTCTGTTTTGAACAACTCAGACAGCTTTTACAGCTTGATCATTTGAGTGAATTTCTAGATGTGGAAAACAGGATCTTTTCTCCCTTTCTCCTTCATTTCTCATCCTTCTGCCAAGTGAAAGACCTCTGCCCTGCACCTAGCCATGTGTAGGTCTTTGAGGTCTTGGCCTGGTCTAGGGATGGAGCACTATCAGTTTGTTTCTTTCAGGGCACCTGACCCTCTTTCTTAGCTCACTTCCCATCTTTCTGAGCTTATTGACCAACTCAGGCTACTCCATGGCTCCCATGACCAAGGGGGCAATGGGTCTGGATAGGAACTTCCTGTTGTTCAGGTAAAATGATAGTATCAACAAGAGCTAATCTCCTTCTCCTAAGTGTGCCAATCTTTTTATTTTCTTTTTCAACTTTAATATTTTCCAAGGTAGTTCTGTAGGCTAGGAGGTAACCATCAACTCCTCTGTGGTGGAGGATAGAGGACAGGATAGATAAAGGCCAGAAAATGAGGCCAGGATAGATAAAAGTCACCATTGGAGGTAGTGGGCAGAATCAGAAATTGAGGTGAGGATTCTGAGTCCCAGACCTGGATACCACCTGAGTCTGTGGAGGAGGTAAAAAAAGTAGCCAGGATGGTCTCAGGCTCTATCAGGTAAGAAGCTGAGGCCTACACATGAGACTGGTGAGGACATCTAATGTCAGCTGGTGACAGTGGGGGGCTATGGTCCCCTCTGGGGTTTCTGCTCAACTCCCTCCCCACTTCCTCTTGTCTGCTGGTGAGAGATGGAGATGAGCAGTGAAGGAAATATTTTCCTTGGGACCAACAGCAGGATTTCTCTGAATCTTGGTCTCATTTGCTTTTGTGGCCTTGAGCAAATTACTTAATCTATCTGAAAGTTGGATTTCTCACCTGTAAACAGAGAAAATTTCTGCCTAAAGGCTGTCTTGAGGATTAAATGAGATGGGGAGATTAGCCATGTGCTTGGCACATAGCAGATACCCAATTGAGTGTATTTATGACTATAAAGATTCTTATTACACAGGCTCACTCCCTCTTACTTATCCCTCGCCTGGCTCTCAGCTTTGGGGCTGGGCTGTTCTCTTGGTCATCCCAGACCTCTCAGAGGAAGGACTGGCTCCAGCTGTAGAAAAGCCTGCAGCCTCTGAGCTCAAAACCATAGGTTTCTTCCTGTATGTTCTATCTCAGCTCCTTTCTTGTGTGTTCCCACTTCCCATGTGCAGGGAGATCACTTGGAAAGAGGTTAGAAGGAGGAGGTCTCAGGGGTGAAGGGGGGACAGATGGGCTCTGTGAACAGTGGCAAGTGAAGGAAAAGGGCTGGTCTAATCAAAAGCAATGAGAATCCCAGGATCACTCTTTGAAAATCACTGTGTGTATGGGGTAGGGAGTAAGAGGGGATCGGCGGTGCTGAAGGTACTACACAGTATTTCCCAGTTAACTTGGATCCAGCAGTTGCACTACTAGGTATTTAGTAAAAGAATAAAAAAAATACTAATTCAAAGGGATACATGCACACTGATGTTTTTAGCAGCATTATCTATAATAGTCAAAATATGGAAACAGTCCAAGGGTCCATTTACTGATGAATGGATAAATAAGATGGGATGTGTGTACACACACACACACACACACACACACACACACACACACACACACACACTGGAATATTACTCAGCCATAAAAAATGAAATCTTGCCATTTGCAACAATGTGGATGGAGCTAGAGAGTATTATGCTAGGTGAAGTCAGTCCGAGAAAGACAAATATCATATGATTTTACTTATATGTGGAATGTAAGAAACAAAACAGATGAACATATGGGAAGAAAAAAAAGAGAGAGAGAGGCAAACCAAGAAATAGACTCTTAACTATAGAGAACAGACTGATGGTAACCGGAGGGGAGGTGGGTGGGGGGAATGGGTTACATAGGTGATAAGGATTAAGGAGGGCACTTGTCATGATGAGCATAGGTTGATGTATGGAAGTGTTGACTCACTATACTGTACAGCCGAGACTAATACTACCCTGTCTGTTAACTATACTGGAATTTATTTATTTATTTATTTTTTTTTTTTAAATTTTTTTTTCAACGTTTATTTATTTTTGGGACAGAGAGAGACAGAGCATGAACGGGCGAGGGGCAGAGAGAGAGGGAGACACAGAATCGGAAACAGGCTCCAGGCTCTGAGCCATCAGCCCAGAGCCCGACGCGGGGCTCGAACTCACGGACCGTGAGATCGTGACCTGGTTGAAGTCGGACGCTTAACCGACTGCGCCACCCAGGCGCCCCTATACTGGAATTTAAATAAAAACTTGTCCATATCCAATCTTTATGCCCAGCATGAAGCACTGGACTTAATATTAGAACCTCTTCTCACACCGTCCTAGGTCCAGGGCTGGCCAATCAGTTCTGCTCCTAATGTCATGAATTCCTCTCCCTTAGTTTTGATAGGAATCTACCTCGCACTCTAATATTTTCCAAGAGTACTTGCCCTGCCAAGTGTCTGGTTCCTGGTAGGATCCCAGGCACTGGCCCATGGTCACCATCTCACACTGGGGTCTTCAAGGTGGCCCTAGTTGTTTTTCCTTCATGCAATTTCCTGGATTGAGCTGGAGGCTCACTTCTCTCTGTCACACCCTTTGTACCAATACCCCTCTTTGCTTTTGTTCCTGGGGTGGCTGGAGCTGAGCTTTGCTACCGAGCAGGGCTGGTAGACAGCTTCACCGCTGTCTGAGAAGATTGGATCCGGCTGCTTACAGACATTTCCAGGCCACTGGATGAATGGGTCCATGTAAATGGGGGTGGCAAATGGCTGGCAGGGAGGGTGGGAAGGAGACAGAGGCCAACTCCTTGCCCTCACTGAAAGGTTTGGAAATTTCTGCAGACATGGATTCTCCTCCTATTTCTATTCTGATCCTCAACTTCCCTTTCTCACTATCATTTCCTCTTCCCTCCTCCACTTTCAGCAATGACTTGGTGGCTCTCAAAACAAGTATCTTCAGGGATGCCTGCAGCTAGAGAAGACCTGCTTCTTATGAGCTCTGGAGTATGCCCTGGCAGGTGACTGCAGATTCTGGTGAGCCAGGATACCCCTAACCTGAGGCTTGGACTTGGATGCCAGCCAGGGTCAGGGGAAATGGCAGGGTTGCCTCGGAAAGGGCTGGGGAGCTGCACGTTTGCAAGCTGAGGGATCATGTTCCAGGGAGCTGGCACACTGGTCCGCTGGGAATGTCTGAAGACAGAGGTTTCAGGTTTGGGGCTGTATTTATACTGGCAATGGATATGGGTGGGTGAAGTCACAGGCCGGCCCATTACATGACAGTGTCCACAGTCCCCCAACATCATACTGCTCAGATATACTAATATCCTCTGTCTTTTCTAATGCAGCATATTTCACTGACATGGGTATTCAGCAGGTGATTGGAACTCACCTGTTGGTCTATATCACTCTAGAAAGATCCAGGTTTATTAAGCTATTTCTGAAAACATTGGACCCCTTTCTTCATTGTGCCCTCCAAATTTGTGTTACTTTAACCAGAACGACAGCCCATAGGAAGCTTCCATTAAGTTAGATTTGAAATTTGAAATTCCATCCAGGATTATAAATTTGAGTCTGTGAGCAAGAGCCTCCAATGAACTTACATCTCTCCCAGTAATCTAGAAGGTCTAGGCCCACGAAGGAAGGCAGAGTGCAATAGGGCAAGAATGTGGATCCTCCTGGGCTCAGACTTTCTTTGGTCTGGGCAGCTCTTAATAGTCCAGGGCTTGAGCCACATTTTAGAACACAGTGTGGGCCTGCAGACTTGGGCAGACCCTGGGCTATACCCATCCATGGGATAGGGCAGGTCTGGGGGAAAGAGAGCCATGGCCCAGGCATAAGCAGGTCAGCATGGGCAATGGCATGAGGCCAGGGAGGAGGCAGGTATGGTGAGAGGCATCCTGACAGGTGGGCTTGGCAGACAAACAAGGAGTCCAGCTCATGTGATTCTTGAAGACCAGGTGAACATGCTATTGTCATGAAGTACATTTGCTCCATGCTGGTTTTTTTTTTTAATGATATTTATTTATTTATAATAATCTTATCTCATAGGTGATCTCATATGACTTTATTGAGCAGATATTGCTAAAATTATTCTTGAGCTTTCAATCATCAATGTAAAATATGTAAAATGAACAATATAGAGTAGGGTCGCAAAACTCCTATAAATTAGATACGCTGAACCAGAACTCTACTTGTCTAAGCTTTTAATTTTGATATAATTTCACACTTACAGAAAAGTTGTTACCTTTTTGCCTCATTTGCTTTATTATGCAATCAGGTCCTTGTGAAAGAAGGGAGTAACACTGCAGCCATCAAGCTTCAGGAAGGGGTCCAGTCTCAAGGGGATACCCAATCAGAGGCAAGGTGGCCCTGGAGAGATGGGGGACAGGGTCGGTTAACCGAGCCTCAGAGAACATGCTGAACTGGCCACTGAGGTGATTTTCCAGAGGGACTGGGCTACTTAAAGCCCAGTTTGGCCACTTTTGTTGTGTCATCTTGGGTCAACTGCTGAGTCCCTATGAGCCACTCTTTCTTCCTTGGCAAATGGGGAGGTTCACATCTACTTTCGTAGGTTTCTTGTGAGGCTGGGAAGAGGTTTTGTGTGAAAAGTATTTCATAGGGCCTGGCACATAGTGCCCAATAAGTGGCAATTATTAGTAATCATGCTGCTGATGATTAGAGTAATAAAAAGAGTATCTCCTGAGGTGGAGGTTTGGAGCCAGAGGCCTGGCCCAGCTCGACTCCCCAGGTGAGGCTGGCTGGCTGGGCCTGTAGGGGCAGGGAGGGAGTGTGCGGGCCTGCATCCCAGGCGGGACTTGGGCACCATCGGGGTACTGCTGGCATGGAGAGGACCGAGTGAGGGATTCTTCTGCATGAGAACGCGAGTTCCTCTGGCAAAACTCCAGGGGTTGGGCATCTTGGGGAAGGAAAGATTAAAACCGACAGCCGTAGGATGCCCCTCCCTTGGCCCGAGGAAGTATGAATGGAATATTTGAGATGCTGGAAGCCCTCCTACAGGGTAAGTTCAAAGAACGGAAAGTGTCTCACTTCTCTGAGGATTCCAAACAGACTTTGCAAAAATGTAATTAAGTTCCAAGTCCCTGGAAATCAATCATGCTCCCAGGAACTAATACCTTGGCTTGTTGATTAGAAATGAGGGGAGCCAGGGGCAATTACTCTCTGACGAGGGAATTTCTTCACTCAGAGATCCAAGGGCTCAGAGAGCCAAGGCCAGGGAGCTGGGGGCTGGGGAGGGGTAGGGGTGAGAGGTAGCTTCTGGTAGCTGCTGCTAATTACACATGACCTGTTTCCTTGGGCTGAAGTTCTCCATTGGCTATAAAGTCCACCTCCTGATCTGCACTTGACTCTTCAGGAGCTGCTCTTCATACTGGGGGAAACTGAGCAGAAAAGATGACTGGAACCCAGGGCTCAATGAAGCCATCAGTCATGTTTTAGTTCATTTTCCTATTGTCAGGCAGAGTGAGAGCAAGTGGGAAGATGGGACACCTGGTTAGCCACCCCTGCACAGAGACTCCATCCTACCCAGCCCTGCCCTGGGCACTGCACAAGGTGCTGGCTCCTGGGTCTTAACGAACCTCTGGAAGGAGGCAACACTGAACAGGAAGTCAGGAGCCCTCGGGCCCAGCCAGAGTTCTGCCTGTCACCAGTCCCGTGACTGGAGCAGTGGGCCCTCTGGCCTCAGTTTAGCACCTGTAGAATTGGACTTCACTCTGTGAGGACCCTTCCATCTTGGATGCTTCCAGCTGCGTGGGAAGGGAGGGAGGGCAGCCTGGTGGGTGAGAGGCAGGGTGAATGCAGGGAGAAAAGGAGGAGATGGAGCACAAGGAGGTGGTTTAAATGCAGAAGGGATGATGGATGGTGGTTGAGGATGACGCACAGGCTCAGAAAACAGCCTGCTGACAAAGCAATGCTGGCTCTGCCCCTGAGAATCATGGAACGCTTCGAGGACTGTGGGGGAGGGGGTGATTCAGACCCGCCTGGCTTTGCCCAAGCTAGACAATGAGGCCCAATGGCCAGTCCCAGCCCCAGTTCTCACTCCACACCCAGCTGATCCCACGGACCCTGGCATGCTAAGGGGGCGAGGGTGGAGGAAAGTGGGAGGAGTCAGAAGCTCTTTCAGAAGCACCTGTCTCAGTGTCCTTCCCTTCATGTGGGCTCCAGACCCAGAGCCCCCTGAGTGCCAGTGAGTGGCCAGCTGCAGGGCCACCCAAGGCAGGGAGGGGCTGGTGGTCAGAGGTGATGCTGGGTCCCTAGCATCAGTGAAGCCTCTGCCTGTGAGCTGGAGGCCTTCTGCTCTCCAGAGCCTGGGAACAGGGAGGCAAGTCAGGAGCCCTGAACACATGTGAGAAGGCACCTGGAGACACGTCAAAGCTCTTGCTGTAAAAATGTAGAAAGAAAATCATTACTTCTACTTTCATGGCTGTCACTTCCAGCCCAGACTTCTGAGCCCTTGTCTCTCAGTTGAGCTGGTTGGCCCCGGCCCACCAGGCAGGATGCAGAGGAGAGCAGCCCCCACCTCTGATAGTTCTCTTTCAGGGGGTTCCCACAAAACTCTTGGCTAGAAGTGCTTCCTTTCACACGTCAAGCAGCTGTGTGTGTCTTGCCAGAACAGCTGGCCCAGAGGAGCGACTTTGGAATCATGAGGACTTTGGTTCGAATCCCAGATCACCTGCTTATTAGGTGAGTGACTTCAAGCTGGAGACTCATTTCCTCATCTGTAAAATGGGGGCGGAAGTAAAGATCCTCATAAAGCCTGTGAGGATAAAAGGGATCGTCCATGTAAAGAGCTTTGCACAGCACCTAGTAGCTGTTACTCCTATATTATTATTATTAATTATTAAGTTCCTGGCAGAACCAGGCCTAGAATCCAGGTCACCTTACTGTAGGACAAGTGTCATCCTGAAACTTCACCTTGACCACATTGAATTGCTTTGGGTTCCTTGACCTGTTCGGGGTTCTTCTGAGGCTAACACGAACTCTGCAAATTTGGGCTCCGGAACAGCTTTCCTGCTGTCTGTTCTCATCTGTCTGCTTTGGCGGGCCTGTACTCCCTGCTTCCGTTTCCTTCTTCTCGGACCCAAACCTGAATGGGCGGAAGGTCTCCCTATGTCCCTTGTCTCAAAGAGCAGCTCCAGGAGGAAGCCTGTGCTTCCCTCCCGACACACCGGGCCTCTCCCCTGACCTGGGGTTTGGACTGCGCCATCGAGGGCTGTTTGCTTTCCCAAGCCCAGCTGCTAATGGCTAATTTTCCATGAATCATAATTGCTTTACCCCATTAGGCAGGATAATTAAGATTGGATGGTGGGCCTGTTTACTCAGCACACAGAGGAGCTGACAGCTGTCCTGGGCTCTCCCCCAGTGCCCATCCACGGCTTCAGCTGCCTCCTCCCCTGACCTGGGTCATCCTCACTCGGGGGCTCAGAAGGGTCGCACACTGTCCACAGCCCCTGGGTGGGGTCCTTCAGAGAATCCCACAGGGTGTTATGGAACACCAGTTGCAGATTTGCCACCCAGCTTGCCGAGAGCTGGTCGTAGCTAACATCTTACTAGTATTCATGGGCGTCCATCGAATGCTTCCTGTGTGCCAGGCTCTGTACTAAACACCCGGCATGGAATCCTCACAACAGCCTCACCACATGGCTGCCATTATTAACCCCAATTTACAGATGAGAAAACAGAGGCCGTGAGAGGTTAACAAAGTGCTCAAAGTCACAACGAGTAGGAGACAGAGCCAGGGTTTGAATTCCGCAGTCGGACTCCAGAGCCTGTGCTCTTTACCACCTGTCCCTCGTCTGTGTGTGGAAAGGACGCAAACTCCAACCGTCTTCCTTCTTTCCCACTTCCTTCTCCACTCTCCTGCATTGTGTTTTTATTTAGAAATACCCAGGCAGCTCCCGCATTGCAGGGCACGGCGCTGAAACCTTGGTAGTTCCGCAATTAACAGAAGGTTATAGATCCCCCAGCTCTCTGGCAATACCCTGAAGACGATTAAATGCACAAAACCAAAAATGTTGAGGGAAAATAATCCTGCATTATGAAACCAAATAGAAATCATTGGAGGTATCTGTTGTTTTTGGATTATCCAGGAGTGTGGATAATCAAGAGTTGGCTGTATTTTTATGCACAATTTAATCTGCAGTTTCCAAACAACTACTGCAGTACAATTTTGGACAACAAATTAGTCTCAGATGAAGGACTGTTGCTCCTCCTTGAAAAACATTCTTCATTTCAAATTATCCTGGCTGCCAGCTATCAGGGCTGACAAGAAAGTAGAGAATTAAGCTGTTGATACAGATCCTGGCTCTCTGCTGTCCCCCATTTGCTCATCACAGATTCTCTTTATATCTTCCCCTTCAGGGGACGTCCTGAGCAGGGAGGAGGAGCCAGCCCAGCATTATGGCGGGCTTCAAAGCTTGCGTGAGCTTTCCTTCCACCCTCCTGGAGGCCTTTGCTCCTTTGACAAGCCCTCAGAGAATTCTAGAAAAGGGGTGAGCTCAGAGGGGCCTGTGAGCAGCTGGTATGGGGCCGGCAGCTCGTCCTCTGGGCAGAGCTCCCTGGCATGAGGGGACCCCAGGAAGGGCCAGCTACCTGCTGCAGCTTCCCTGTTCCCCGGGGAAGCCAGCAGGGATAAGGAACAAATGGAAGGTGTTCAGCTGAGCTTTTGAACACAGCATAACCTACAGAGCTGAGTCACTAAGTTGCACACCTGGAAATAACGTAACGTTGTTAACTACAATAAAAAAGAGGCTAGGTGCCTGGGTGGCTCAGTTACTTAGGCGTCCCACTCTTGACCTCAGCTTAGGTCACGATCTCACAGTTTGTGAGTTCGAGCCCTGTGTAGGCTCTGAGTTGACACTGCGGAGCTTGCTTGGAATTCTCTCCCTCTCTCTCTGCCCCTACCTGACTTGTGTGTGCTCTCTCTCTCTCAAAATAATAAATAAACTTAAAATTAAAAATCCCTGGATTCTACTGCTGAAATCATTATTGCACTATATGCTAACTTGGATGTAAATTAAAAAATAAAAAATTTAAAAAAATAGAAGAAAAAGGGGAAAAAACCCACATAAAAAAACAAAATTGGGGCACCTGGGTGGGTTCAGCTGGTTGAACGTCCATCTTCGGCTCAGGTTATGATCTCATGATTCGTGAGTTTGAGCCCCGCATTGGGCTCTCTGGTGTCAGCACAGAGTCTGCATCGGATCCTCTGTCCTCCTCTCTCTCTGCCTCTCCCTAACTCTCTCTCTCTCTCTTTCTTTCTTTCTCTCTCTCTCTCACACACACAAATAAATAAGATCTTTTTTAAAAACCCCAAATTAAAACAATTTTTAAAAAAGCAGCAAGTGCAATGGCACACGCAACAAAGCTGGTGTTAGTGCTTTGTGGACCTGGTCTTATTTGATCATCTCTGTCAAAATTCCCGGAAGAAGATACATCTGTCTTACAGGTGAGAAAACCCGAAGTGTGGGGAGGCTGTCACTTTCCCATGGGCACCCAGCTCATGAGTGGTCTTCTGGGGATTTGAACTCTGACCCTGTGCCTGACTCTTTGTTCTTTCACTTATTCTGGGCTACCACTTGTCACCTGCCATTTGGTCTCCATTTGGAAGCGGAAGGCTCCCTTTAGATCTCGCTCCAGCAAAATTATAATTCCTCCTTTCCTGGCTTGGACTCCCACATGAAGTCCCACATCACAGGTGCCCCTTAACTTCCTAGAAGGGAAGAAAATCGTATCAGAAATGTTACAGAACCATCTTCAAAAGAAGATGAAATAGGCTGTGTAACTTTGAAGCCCTGAGTTATGGTTCTATTGTTTCGCAATAGTACAAACAAGTCACGAAACTTCCATCAAATTAGAAAATACAAAGAAGAAAGAGGCTTTGGTGTCAGTTGGCTGATAACCTTCAATAGCATATCTACCCAGTTGGCATTCTGCGCTTCTGCCCATGTGAACTTGGTTCTTTCATGATAGAAAATCATAATAATAGCAAACATATATAGCATTGTGCATTAGGAACTGTTCTAAGGGCCGTTGCTTCATAGCTTGTTTAGTCTCTACAATAAGCATATGAGGTAGCTGTTATTATCCCCAATTTACAGATGAGGAATGTGAAGCACAGAGTGGCTAGGTAACTTGTTCAAGGTCACAGAGCAAGGAAAAGGCAGAAGTGGGATTTGGACTTGGGCAGTCTGGTTCCAGAAACCGTGCTCTTAATCATGCCCATATAGACTCTTCCACAGCCTTGTATCACCCAGTGCACACATTTCTTGCTCTCCTTTGGTGGTATACTCTGTTGGGTATGATACCTCAGCTGTGATTTCTCGCTTGGTTCCCTGGGCCTCTGGGACTCCTGCTATACTTGCACTTAGCGTTTCTGTCTGGGAACAGCTCTTGGACTGATAATGGATCCAGGTAGCACCAAGGGCCTTGGCTTTTCTTCTCGCGTAGAGCCCAGGGCTGCACCTTGCAAGAACCTTGCACGCTTGCTCCTCCTGAGTGTAGGATAGGAGCAATTGCTTATTTGATGAATGCATGTTGGCTGTACATTCTGTGCTGGCACTGGCCTTAGTGCTGAGAAGTGTGGGAGCAACACAAAAACCACCAGGGAACTCTCTCTCTGTACCACCCTCCACCCAACTCCATCTTTACCCAGAGGCAAGGACAACTTAAGATCCAGGCAGACTTGAATGGAAAAGCCATCATGCCAGGGCAGCCTAGGAGGGGTGTCAGAAGGGCGGAGCAGCAGGGGATTCCAGATAATGACCCTCAGCCTCTTCAGCCCCAGCTCTGCCTAGATATTGTGCTCCTAGAGAGTGGGCTCCAGATCTGAATCATTTCCGGGTCCCCCATTGTGTCTTGCACAAAGTAGACCTTGAGTAACCGCATTTCGGTGTTGGTGGTGGCGGTTTTTAATTTTCATTGAGGAGTAATTGACATATAATATTTTATTAGTTTCAGGTGTATACCATAGTGAGTCAACAATTCTATACATTGTGAAATGCTCACCAAGATAAGTGTAGCTGGTAACTGTCACCATTCAAAGTAGTAACTTCATTTTGATGTGTGAAGCTGTGCTTTGGTCATCGTTTGGTGCTGGGTACAAGGAGGAGTGTTTAGGATTTCTCAGGGAGGGTTGGGGCTTGGGTCAGCCAGAGTCCCCCAAAGAAAATGAATTTATCCCAGGTGGTTCCAAAGAAGAGGACTAAACGAGGGGCTGGCTTACAGAGGTGTGCGCAGGATTAAGGGAAGAAACACAGAATGATGAGGCCCCCAGGGACTAGCCACATTGGCCCTCAGGCTGGAGAGACCAGGTGGAGGGATCCACGACCCCAGAGGAACTGTGTAAAGAGACTCACCCTGCTGGGGCTATGGTCAGGGAGGGTTACAGCTCCACATGAGGTCCCGAAGTGGGCATGGCATGGGGAGAAAGCACCCCACCACTCTCTCCTCCCTCCTTCCAGTACCTCCCGTTGGCACACCCTGCTGGGAGCAGTGAGGGAACCTGGGTGATGGGGTCTGCTGGGGTCAGCCTTCTGGGGCACAGAAGGGTGGAGAACAGTGAGGAACCTACATAGATGTAACATAAGCAAGCATAGTCCTTCCTGTCCCTCCTGCCCACTCCCACTGGCAAGGGTCTTTATCTTTTCCTCTGCAGGAGCCTGATCCTGGGGCAGGACGAGCATCCAGAGCTGGGGGCTCAGCCTGATGCGGGGGGAATTGTGCTTTCCTTCTCGCTTGCTCTCCCCCCTTTCTTCCTCCTCCCTTCTCTCTCTCCTTTTCTCTCTTTCTCCATTTAGACTCCACATTTTAGAGGCCCCATTTGTCCTTGCCTGGCTCTAGGCATCTGGCGATGCTTCTCTTCTCCTTCCCAGGCTTCCCCTTCCTCCTTCCAACCCACTGGAAGAACCTCAGCTGCTGGGCCAGCCCAGAGCCAGTGCCTGCTCGCGAGCCCATGTGCGAAGCTGCTGTAAGCCAGGCTGCATGGCCTGGGTGGTCAGGCTGTACCACCTAGCTTCCTGTTCCCCCACACCAAGTCCACAGACCTTCTTTGGAAAGCAGGCAGCCACTGGTACTGCCTGGCACCATGGCTCCTGGTCCTGACCCTCCCCTGTGAGGAAGAGGGAAACGGGTAGTCTTGTATGTCTGCACCTCAAAGAGATGTTCTTTGAGGATGGGGTCAGAGTAGGACTCTGGCCTTAGGGCTCGTGTGGCTGGTGCCAGTTCTAATTGCTGGCTGGAAAGAAGGTGAGCAAAAGACCCCTGTTTTCCAGTGGCCGGCTCACTGGGGTTCAGTTGCTTTGTTTGCTCATTCAGTAAATGTCTTGGGGGCATCTACTAAGTGCCTGGCACTGTGCTAGGATTCAGAGATGGCCACTGCTTATGATCATCAGTGCTGCTGTCCAGTGCTTGTGTTGCGTTTTGCCAACCTGGCTTCACTCTGATGTGTTCCAGGCAGGCTCCTCTTCTGCTTCTGCTTCTTCTCCTTCTAAGTTTATTTATTTATGAGAGAGAGAGAGAGGAGAGAGAGAGAGAGAGAATGAGGGGGGGGAGAGAGACAGAGGGAGCAAGAGAATCCCAAGCAGGCTCCGCCCTGTCAGCACAGAGCCTGATGCTGAGCCCGATCCCACAAAGCATGAGACAAACCATGAGATCATGACTTGAGCAGAAATCAAGAGTGGGACACTTGACTGACTGAGCCACCCAGCCCCCTCCCCTCACAGCCCCCCCCCCTTCTATTATCAGGTGAGGGAATTGGGTTTGCAGTCAGCCAGATTTTGTGTATGTGGATAAATAGGGGGAAGGGCCTATTTCCTGGAAATGGTGTGACTTTGGACAGGCCACCTACCTTCTCTCCCTAGGTTTTCTATCTGGGTGGAAGATACACCCAGCAACCCTTCCTTTGAGGAGTTACAGCTTTTCCATTCCATGGGGTCCTAATGGGGCTATCAATCATGATGCCCCGCCTCCTACCATTGGCACATGACCTAGGCTGGCCAATCAGTGCAGCGATTCACCTGGATGTGGGCGTGGAACTCTACAATTATCTGTGGATTTTCCCTGCTTGGTACCCCTTTCCCCCCGACCTGCCTTTCTTAGCTTTCTCCATCTCAGTGACAAGTCCTGTTGCTCAGAGAAGAAATCAGAGAAGAATTCTTGACACTTCTCTGTCAATCCACATATGACCCATCGGGAAGTCACAATGTCTCCACTTCAAAATATGTCCCGAATCTTATCACTGCTTCCAGTGTAGTTGAAGCCACCACGCCCCTCCCCTGTATTACTGCAATAGTCTCCTAATTGGTCTCTTTGTTTCAATTCATGCCTGCCGCAGTCGGCCCTCAACACAGCAGCCAGAACGAGGCTTTTAAAATGTGAGTCAGACCATGTCATCTCTCTGCCACAAGCCTCTCGGTGACGACCCATTTCCTTCTCTGTAAAGCCATGCATGAAATGTCCCTCCAACCCTTCGGTGACAACCGATTTCTCTCTCTCTCCAAGGCCATACATGAAATGTCCCTTCCCCCTGCTATTTCTCAGACCCTGTCATTTCTACTGTTCCCTTGCTCCCTCTGCTATAGTGACGCTGGTCCTTCCCTATTCCTCCACCATGCGGGGCACACACCAAAGCCTCGGGGCCTTAGCCGACATGCTCTTCCTTCAGGTACTTGCTCTGCTCACTGTCATGCCTCCTTCAGATCAAGCGCCACTTTGTCAGCGACACCTTGTCTGCCCCTCCTTCCAATTTAATGACATACAACCGGGCACTCCTATCCCCCTCCCCCCCACTTTCTCTCCAATTACCGCCATTTAACATACTATATACTTTGCCTGCTTATCTTGTCATTCTTTATCCCTCCCCCCCCCCCCCCCCCCGACCCTGCCTCCAATAGAGTGTCTCTTCCTTCTGTAAGGACATGAGATTTACCTTTGTTTTGTTTATGGCTGTGCCCCTGAGCCTGGCCATAGTAGGTACAGCCTAAACTCTTGTTGAAATAGCTTTGACCGCGGTGTCTGAAACTCTAGGCCAGAGTATTGGGCTCAGCCGTTTACACTGGGCAAGTCGCCATGTCTCCCCGTGGCCTTGGTTTCCACCTGTAAAATGAGGAGGTTGAAATAAATTACTCCTAAAGTTCCTTTCAGCTTGACGTTCAATGGGGATGGTACAGTATTATCGTTAAGTGTGCAGGTTCTGGGGCCAGATTGTCTGAGGTCACCTCTACTTACTGTGTGCCTAACCTCTGACCCTCATATTAAAATGGGAATCATCACAGTACCTACCTCATGGGGTGGCTGTAAGAATTAAATGAATAGTGGGGCACCTGGGTGGCTCAGTCAGTTGAGTATCTGACTTTAGCTCAGGGCATGACCTCACGGTTCGTGAGTTCAAGGCCTGCATTGGGTTCCTTGCTGTTAGAGCCTGCTTCGGGTCCTCTATTGCTCTCTCTCTGACCCTCCCCTGCTTGTTCTCTCTCTCTCTCTTTCAAAAATAAAGAAAAACATTGAAAAAAAGAATTAAATGAGTAGAACATATAGTTCTAGGCATACACTAAATATTAGCTATTATATTATTATATATTATTATTAATAAATTAATAATAAATTAATAATAATATATTAAATATATTGTATTATTATATATTATATTATTATAATGTATAATATTATTATTTACTATTTTACTATTCTTGAAAATATTCTTTCTGGATCCTGGAGTGATTTCTGCTCTCATCTTTAAGGCTGACCTCTTCCAAAGGCAGGCCCACCCCCAGAGGCTGTAGCAGCCTCACTTATACATGAGCAGTGACCATTCTCTCCCTCTTTCTGCAGTGACTGGAGGCAGCAGAGTGCCCCAAGGGCCAGCAGTCAGCTTCCCCTCCTGGCTGAAGGTTGGGGATGGCATCACTCACTTAATTTGGAGAGTTTCCACAGCACTTTTAGCATATTTTGCTTGGGCTAGCTTATTTACACAAGCCATACATCTTATCACTGTCATAAATTTTTATTCCTATGGATGTGTCTAAACTTATGGGTTGAAATAACATAATTTACATGCTGTTTAACATGCAGATTGGGTTAATCTGCTTCTGTAAATTCACCACCAGGCCTGTGCTGCACCCTTTCCCTCCAGGACTTCAACCTGATTTGAATATTGCACTCAGTTGTGAGGGGGGCGGTGTGACATGCCTGGGTCACAAGCCACCCCTAGACAGCTGAGCACCTCACCCCCTGTGCCCGCAGCCCACATGGCATATGGGTTCCCCCGGCAGAGGCCTTCTTCCCCGTGTATTGCTCCCACAGACCCTCCATCTGAAGGTTTAGAAGCCACCGCAAACCAGGTGAGCTCTTTTCTGTCTTAGGCTGTGTCCTGAGATGAGAATTTCAGTGCCAGTGAGACTAGGGAGGCTGTGAACCTGGGAAGCACTGGCAGGTCCAGAGGAAAGAAACTGATGCCAGTGTTATTGGGCAGGTTACCACTGTAGGCAAGCGGGCTCAGTCCACTGGGGCCTCTGGAGATGGTTTTGAACGTGCCTCAGACTTGTCCCAGCAAAGGGGGAGGGAGCAGAGGTGCTGATGCCCTAACTCCCTGCTGGCCTTGGCTGAGACCTGTTCCCAGAGGCAACAACTCCGGTGCAGCTGGCCCGCCACAGTGCAGCCCAAAAGAAGCCTGGAGCTGAGAGCCGTGGGCATGCTCAGAAGGAAGGACACTCTTGGCTTTTCCCTGAATGAAGAATGATGAGGGCCAGGGAGGGGTACAGTTTTGTTCAGGTTGGTGCTCAATAAATACTTGTTGCATGGATGACTGTATTACTGCTCAAGTTTCTCCAGTGAGCCTCTAACAGCCTTCTGGATCTCACTAATTTCTGTGGTCTAGAGAGACCACCCCCAGCAGGAGTCTCTGCTCTAGAACAAGGACCCATCAAGCTGTTTGCTGTGATGCTGTGCTACTTCTCTGACTTAGTAGAATCAGTGTTATTTAGCTATCTCCTAGAGACCTTTTAAAACACTCTATTACTCTACTCCAAGATTCTGATTCAGTTGGTATGGGGTATGCCTGTAACATTGATAGTTTTATTCTTTTAAGTTTATTTATTTTGAGAAAGAGAGAGAGCAGGAGAGAGGTAGAGAGAGAGAGAGGGAAAGAGAGAGAGAGAATCCCAAGCAGGCTCTGCAGCAGCAGCACTGAGCCTGAAGCAGGGCTTGAACTCATGAGCTGTGAGCCAAAATCAAGAGTCGGAAGCCCAACCGACTGAGCCACCCAGGCGCCCCAACAATGATAGTTTTAAAAGATCCTTGGAGGATTCCAAAGCACATCCAGATGTTCAGAGCTATTATCCTATGCTCCTGCCTTAACTGACCCCCCTGGACGTAACTCTTTGTTTGCTGGGACTTAAAAAAAAAAAGTCAGCTTAAGAAAATTCTTAAGTCATAGGAAGAAATGTTTGAAAAATACCACCAATTAGAAGAAGATATTTAGTATAGTATTATATTTAATAGTTGTAATTTATAAGCAACCGAATGGAATATTATGCAGCCAGAACAGATGATTTTGTAGATAACATAGTAACTTGGAAAGATGCTTATGAGAGACAGTTAAGTAAAATTTTGTATTTTTAAAAAATAAAATTTTAAATATAAATTTATTTTTAAAAATAAAAAAAATCTTTTTTTTAAAATTTAATTTTAAGAGAGAAAAACAGAGTGTGGTGGCGGGGGGGGGGGGGGGGGGCGGGCGGGCAGCGAGACAGGGAGACACAGAATCCGAAGCAGGCTCCAGGCTCTGAGCTGTCAGCACAGAGCCTGACGTGAACTGCGGGATCACGACCTGAGCCGAAGTCAGATGTGCAACCAACTGAGCAGCCCAGGCGCCCCTTGAATTATTTCTTTGTTGTTGCAGTAAGTAACAGAAATAAAGAAATGGCAGTGTTGCTCTGAGCACACAGCCAGCTTCCCTGCCTCTCTGGGAGCATTCCTTAGACTTTTTTTTTTTTTTTTCCTTTTATGATCTCTTGACACTGGGATCAACCTCTGGACTTGTTAGGGGACCTCTTCTTTACCCATTAAGTGTCTGACATAGGCCAGCATGATGCTACTACTGGGCCTGGGGGATGCATAAATCAGTCACTGCTCTGCAGGAGCTCCCTGTAAAGAGTGAGAGATTGACATATGAACAAACATTCCAATAATTGTAAGACAACGTCATGAGCATAATAAATAGAGATATGAACAGAGTTCTGTGTAAGCTCAGATAAATTTGCTTCAAGGGAATCTGGGAAGGTAGAAAAGAGGAAATGGAATTCAATCTTGGTTTTGAAGTACAAGTAGGAGTTTGCCAGGTAGAAAACAGATGGGTGTAGGATGGGGTGGGGAGGAACAGGCATTCCAAACAGAATGTATAAGGGCAGAGACGTATAAAATTGTGGTATGTTTAAGAAATGCAAATAGTTAGGTTTAGACGGAACATATGCATTTACCGATGTAAATGTATTCAACAAGTAACTATTGAGTATTTTTTGTGTCTCAGACACTGGACTAGATATTGGGGAGATCAAGATTATCAACTTTGGGTCTGCCTTGACTACTGATCGTAATGACAGTAGATACTTTTTTAGTGCTTAATGTGCATTAACTTATGTCTTCCTCCTAGCAGTTGTATGAGCAGGCACCACTCTTACTTCCTTTACGAGTGATGACATGGAAGCCGAGAGACTTTCACGGGCTTGTCCATGGCAGCACATTTATCATGCAGTGGAGCTTCTGGAGTTTATAGTCTGGCAGAAGAAACAAAGAGGCGTGATTACAAAGCAGGGAGATAAGTCTAGCATGGAAGGAGGGGAGCTCAGAGAAGGGGCCTAGAAGCAGTCAAGGCAGACTTTTTGGAGAAGGGAGTTGAGCCCTGGAGGATGCATAGGCAGTAGGCATGGAATGTGGAGGTGTCAGGAAGAAAGAGAGGGTTTTTATGATGACAGATGATAGATAGCTGGTGAGGTTGGTTGGGGTCAGTTTACGAAAGGTCCTTGAAAGCCCTGCTGGAGAGCTGAGACTATTCTATAAGCAATGGTGAACTAACAAGGCTTTTTGTTCTCTTTTTAATCAGGAGACTGAGTCACTTTGGGAATGATTCAGCCACACCAACCATGAACTCTCAATGACTGGGGCTAATGAGGAGATGAATGGCATGGATAATCTAAAAATAATGGACGCTGGGAATAAACCTCAGCCTGCTCAGGGAGTGCACAGGTCATGATTGCTGCCATGGGGGGAAGCAGCTGATTTGGTTCACTCCTTAAAGCCCTAGTCTGGCTGATGTTGAATCGGCTTGTTCTGGAAAGTACCTGTGGTCATTCATGCCAGTCTCAGTGTCACAGGGGACCAGGAGAAGAAACCCCCTCTGGCTAAAAGTAGCAGGATAAAATGTAATGGAGTCCCAGATATGCTGGTGTTTTTCACCACTGCATCGCCGAGACATCAATAGGACCTGTGAAAGTGGAAGTGAGTTCACTGTCCCCCCCTCCTCCTCCCCAGGGGCTGAGGTTGCTGGGATGGCTGAAGAAACTTGGAGGTTTTAGAAAACTCTGGCTTTGGAAGGAAGGGTGCCGAGTGATTAATGCTACAAGCTGCCTGGAACAGCCAATTGAAAAGGCTATAAAAATCAGAGCGGCACAGGAAGCGTTGACCCTGAGACCACATGCCTGGAGGAGGGATTTTTTCCCACACTTTTTATTGTGATAATGCGGAGGTATTCTGTGAGTAGAATCCAGGGGGCCATCAAGTCTATGTTCAGGTGGCTGTAAAGGAAAGGGTTTTGATCCTGCTCTGAGAAAGCTGTCTTGGGGCCCAGGCAGAGAGCACATTACTGCATTAGAGCCCTCAGTAGTTAAGAGAAAGTTCTTGCTTGAATTGAGAAAGGGACCTATCAATAACTGTAAAACCCTGACGAGCTGTGCCTCCTTTTGTGCTAGACACAGCCCTGGGTGCAGAGGCCCAGACCGCATGAGGTCGGGACCCAGCTCTGCCGCTAACTTACACGACTCATGTCATCTCTCTAGGTCTCTGTCTGTTTCCTCCCCCGTGAGATGGGAGGGCCAGACTAAATCCCATCTCAGCCTTCCCCAGTCTCAATTGTCTTGCACTTGGGGATGCCACTTTATGGATAGAGAAGTCAAAGACTATTGATAAAGGCTGCAAAAGCGCAAATTTGCTCACAACACAGAAAGACTCTGAGACCTGGGGTGCCAAGGAAGGTTGGGCTTGTCTGCCCTGGGTGCAAGGAATAAGGAGGTGCACTGTACAAAGGATTTTATTTTATTTTATTTTTTAGTTAATATTATTTTTTAATGTATTTTATATTTTTTCTATAGAGAGAGTGTGAGAGGGGGAGAGGACCCGAGGGGGCGGGGAGAGAGAGAGAGAGACAGTCTTAAGCAGGTCCAAGCTCAGCGCAGAGCCCAATGCAGGGCTCGATCCCACAACCCTGGGATCATGACCCGAACTGAAATCAAGAGTCGGACACACTCAACTGACTGAGCCACCCAGACTCCCCTCTAGGGAGGATTTTATTTTTTTTTAAATTTTTTTTTTCAACGTTTATTTATTTTTGGGACAGAGAGAGACAGAGCATGAACGGGGGAGGGTCAGAGAGAGGGAGACACAGAATCGGAAACAGGCTCCAGGCTCCGAGCCATCAGCCCGGAGCCCGACGCGGGGCTCGAACTCACGGACCGCGAGATTGTGACCTGGCTGAAGTCGGCCGCTTAACCGACTGCGCCACCCAGGCGCCCCTAGGGAGGATTTTAAAGCAATGATGAAACCAAGGAAAAGTCCGTTTGTTTTTTGCGATGGCTGTGCACTGACGATCCCAAGCAACACCGATGATAAAATACTCCTCCTCCCCTGGGCGGACCGCTCCCGCCACGTGCCCCTCCTTGGTATGTCGCTGGCTAGCTGGACAACTCTCTCTTTATTCAGTGTTCTCTCAATTTCTCTGACTACAGAGAGAGAGAATCTCTTTAAGGTGTTGACTCTTTCATTACCACCTCATAACATTGATTTGCGTCCAGTACAGAAGGGTTATGAGTTACTTTGGGTCACGCTTTTAGCAAAGGGAGTGCCCTACAGCAGCGGACTGCAGTGGTACCAAGGAAGGGCAATAAAAATGGAGAGACCAGAGCATGGCATGAGGTGTGGAATGGGCTGGGTGGCTGGCTTAGGAAGGCAAGTCCTGAACACATGGCCTGTGGACAGGGTGGGGATGGCTCCCCCAAAAGCACAGGTCAGACTGGACGTGTGGTGCCCGAGAACAGAGCCCAGGTGCATCTCAGTTTTGATTTCTCAGATCCCTTTGCACTTGGGCCCTTTCCTGGATGGATTCTTAGAAATGACTAGCTCTGGCATTCCTCAAGTCCCGCTACCCACCATCCTTCTTTGGACTGGATTTCCTCCTCACCCTGTCCTGATGTCTAGAATATGCGGGGACTTCGCTACCCTTCTGGGGACTTGATATCCTGCATGATGCCTCCCTTCTGCCGGCTTGGTCCCCTCGGTGCCTATCCTTCTGCACGATGGTGTTGCTTCAGGGTGTGTTCACAGTCTCCAAGCAAACAGTGTTGACAACAGTAGAATAATCTGTGCGTGTTTTCTGGGAGCTGGCTGGGCTGCTCTGGAGAGGACCAGAGGGGGGAACACATCTTCGCTCTTGCATCTGTCATTCCTAACTGCTATCCCCAGGTGGTTTCTTTATTCTCGCAGGAAGAGAGAAGGAAGGGACAGCTTCCACTGGAGTTTGTTTTATTTCTTTGGCCCTTTCTTTTCTGATTATGAAAGCTATCTGTTCTTATTATAAGAAAGCTTAGAAAATAAATATTCCAGCTAGAAATAAATACTTGCTGTGAATCCCATCACCAGAGAGGACCTTTGTCAATCTGTCACTGTCATTTAAAGAGTTTTGTTTGTGAGGGCTGGCTTGCTCTGTCAAGTTCAGGCTTCGACGGGAGGCCTCTTTGGCACTGGCCCTCCCTGGGCCTGGTGGAAAGGGAGGTTTTCAGTTCTGGCCCGAGCTCTGTTCCAGTCCAGAAGAAGCTGGTGTCTCTTCTTTGGTTGGATCCCCAAAGGTCTGGGACATTGTACTTGCTCTGTTTCTCTGGCCCCCGTGCTACAGTCAGTCTCTGGAGCTGCGTGCGCCCTTCAATTTTCTTTTGAAATCCTTTTTCTTGCTCACGGTTGGCAACCTTCACAAACATAACAAAATTTCTTCATTTACGAACGTAAAGTCATTTCACACCCGTTTGATTCACAGATACTGATTTAAAACAGCGCACAATATTATAATGTGATCGTGGGTAGTTACAATTTCTTTGGGGGTGCTTAGCAAGCAATGCCCACATTCCAGTTTGGGGAAGACCAACTGCCCCCCAACTCCCACCCGTTGTAGGCAGCCTCCTTTTCTCTCACAATGGAAAGCAAAGGAGAGACTCTTTCTCTCTCTCCCAGACCCAGGGTGCCAGTGCTTCAGTGGCTCAGGCACTACAGTCTCACACATTGACTCTTGAGGGCGCTGTGCTAAGGATTCAGGACCAGTTCAGACATTATTTATAGTGTTGGCAGAGCCTTCGAGATTTGGCACTGAAGCACGTTGGTTTTGAGTATCCCCTAGGTTGCAGTGGCCTGTGGCAACAGACACGCTGTTCTGCCCAGATAGGTCTGAGGAGGGACCTGGATCATTTCTGCTGGCCGTCCTGGGTTCTGGACAGAAGTCAGAGCCTGGTTCTCCAGCCATCCGCGGATTCTGTGAGTTGCAGTATTCTTCTAAAATAATTCATTGTCGTGGCATCTGGGTGGCTCAGTCATTAAGCATCTGACTCTTGATTTCGGCTCAGGTCATGATCTCATGGTTCTTGAGTTCAGGCCCATGTAGGCTCTTTGCTGACAGCATGGAGCTGCTTATGATCCTCTCTCTCTCTGTTTCTCCCTCTCTCTCTCTCTGCCCCTCCCCCACTTGCGCACATGCGCGCTCTCTCTCTCTCTCTCAAAATAAATAAATAAACTTAAAAAAATAAATAGAATAATTCATTTTCTTTCAACATTAGCCAGGCTGCTTATAACAAAGAACCCTAACTTACATCATTGGATTTTTGTCTTAAAGATGTAAATGCTACTGATTACCTCGCAATATAACTAATTCGAATCTCTATTGTTATTTGTAACCTCTGCTTCCCCAGGCCACATAAGTGGAGGAGAGGGGAAGGGGTATGCAGGGAATGAAAGTAGAATTGAAACAGTGTTCCCCTGGCTCCACCCTCAGCTTCAATAGTAGGCAACTCCAGTCATTCCTTCCAAGAAGGTCTACAATGTAGCTGGGCTTCTAGCTGCCTGGCATTCAGCCCTGCATCTCCCCCCTCCCAATCCCAGAGGTTTCGGGGGCCTCTCCCCATCTGTCTGTGAGCTGCCTGACTTTCTCAAGTCATAGTCACTAACCAACTATTCAGACTGGTTGTTTGACGAAACTTAGCTATTTCAGCTCTTGTCCTGGGCTGTAATCTGGGCCTCAAGGAACGGCCATGCACTCAGGGGTGACCTCATGGGCAAATGCCATAAGCCCCTTTCTGGAGCCTAGATCTTTTATTCTCTGTCACTCCACGTCTGCCCATCCCCAGGGAAGTTATTTCCAAGTCTCACAATCTTCTCTCAGTTCACACCCCATACACTCTAGTAAAGTGCAGTGGAGAGGGATGGCTGAGAGGTGTGCGATCAGGAATCACGTCTGTCTGCTAAGTTGGGGCAGGGGCTAAACAGAAAGACCCACATTAGTGCTGGTAGGAAAGCCAGTACATGTTGAAGATGATGGGCCCAGAAAGATCCTGCCTGGGGCCAGAGTGGGAGCAAGAATGTATCGTTGTCAAAGCTTGTGGGTCTTACAAGATCTCTAGGAACCCAGGAGCCAGCAAAGAGCAGGAGTTCAGCAGAGCAGACAGAGAAGGGGGTGTCTTCAACACTCAGCAAAGGTTTGCAGCCAAGAGTGTAGAAGTGAATGGCTCTGGGTTGAGAGTGGGACGTGTAGCATGGAACTAGGACAGACAATTTTTTTTTCTCAAACCATATCCGTATTCCTGTATTCCGAGTCCAAATAGTCCCCAGTTAAGAAAGTTTGGGAATTATGGAATTCTAAATCCAGCTCTTGGAGATTTATGATTCATATTACTATATTAAAGGTTCTGAGTCCTGTAATTACAGGCAAAACAAAATCTGTTTAGCAGGAGAATAAATAAGATAATATAGGCAGAAGACATTTTTTTTTAATTACCTTTTTCAACTTCATGAGTATTTAAACTGGCTGCCAGCTAAGTCATAAAATTGGTTTTTTAAAAATTCTGACTATCTTGTAATTATAAAACAGTCTATATAATGCGTGCAAGTGGGTTTAAACTAGTAGTAAAACATGTTACAAAATAGAATATTACCAATCCTTCTGAAGCCAGGCTGTGGGTCCCTCCTGGTTCATATTCCTCTCATTTATCCAGAAGTAACTTCAACTAGAATTTGACCACTTTTGCATGGACTGCCAAATAATTATCCTTTGATTTCACCTGCTTTAAATATTGCACCAATTTAGAATCATTCTTTTAGCAATATTCTGTAATGTTTGTTCATGCATTCTATGCTTAATTCATTTTCATAGTCATGCAGTATTTCATAGGCAGTCATGCAATATTTCACAAGCTGTGCATCCTTTTCTTATTGAACATTTGGGGGCACTTCATTTTTTTTTTCTTGTTTTGTTATTAGAAACAATGCTGTTGTGACCATTATCACACTTTCCCTGTGGGAGTGAACAAGTTTCTCTATGATGTATTCATCAGTGTGGGTATTACTGGGTCAAAGGACGGATGCATGCCCTTGACTTTCCTTAAACTCCTCTCCATAGTGGTTGTGCCAGTTCACACTCCTACTGCTATTCACATACTAACCAGCATTTGTATTTTCAGAAGTTTTATTACTTTACAACCTGGTGGGTGTTTTAGTTTAGTTTTATTTGTGTTTCCCCTCTTTGCTGGGGACAGGGGCAAATAAAGGGGCTCACCCCTACTCTTCCAGTCCCCTCCACAGGCATGGCCTGGGAAACAGGTTACCATTACAATTAAAGCCAATATGACACGAGTTATTAAACAACCTTTGTAATTGAAAGATAAAGATACAAATGATATAATTCGTAGTTCTTGGTTACAGTCAACTGTGGCTAACTTTTTTTTTTTAATGTTTATTTATTTTTGACAGAGAGAGAGAGGAAGAGAGAGAGACAGAGTGTGAGCAGGGAAGGCGCAGAGAGAGAGGGAGACACAGAATGTGAAGGAGGCTCTAGGCTCTGAGCCGTCAGCACAAAGCCCGACGTGGGGCTTGAACTCATGAACTGTGAGATCATGATCTGAGTCGAAGTCAGACGCTTACTGGACTGAGCCACCCAGGCACCCCCTGGCTAACTTTAATGGAAAAGAAATTTGAGGGTGGATTATTAAAGTAAACATAGTATTTACAGAAAGCTGGAGGACCAAGCTCAGGGAAGGGGCTAGAAGCCAGGAAGACCAGCAGGAAGCACAGAAAGATTCTCTCCCCACAGGACCTGTCTGGTTATGAATCACTGCTGTTTACACAGGCCACTGCTGCCCAGGGACATGCAAAGATAATACCATTGCATGCTGCCCCTGGAGTTCCGACAACTCAATTTCTTCTCTGTTTTATGTCAACGAATTTTGGCATATCAATTTCATTTATTATAAACCATTGTGGAGTCCAGATTTTAGTCAATCAAGCAAATTGTTAGAGGCATTCCTAACTACTAAAGCAAATGCATTAACTACAGATTCTCAGCTAACTGTGACTGCATTGATAAATTCTGCTTTATTTAAAGCTATGTAAGATCCTTAGAATCCACACTCATACCATACTTTGTTTCCTTCGTTTCTAATAAATGAGCAGAAGCATGCAAGTCTTTGGTGTGTATAAGCTATGCCTCTTGCATGAGATTTTTACCAATATCTGACCATAGTTATGAATCTGGAAACAACAGGCATGTGTGGGGCGTGTTTTAAGGAGTACAAGAGTACTTGAAAGACAACTGTCTGAGGTGAAGTTATTGCAAAGTTGACTGGTCTCCTTGGGCAAGAAAGAAGTAAGCATTTCTGTTAGCAAGGGAGGCTCAGGGGATATAAGTGGTTTAATTTCTTAGACTCTTCCAAGTCCCCCAACATGTTTCTGTTCAAAGACTCAGGTTTTACTCCTTTGTATAGTCAAGTCGTAATTTTCACAGAGAAGAATTGGTGAAGTTACGAATTCAACTTGTAATTCTGCAACAGGCACAATGACATTTAGAATCTTATTTTCAGCCATATCTGCTCTGTGGCTACAAGGATTAAGAGATAATTTTAGTACAGCCATAGACACTCTCTAGCTCTCTGACCATGGCTTATGCTGAAAGTTTACATCTTTAAATTTACCATTTACTTTGTGTAAGTTCTCCGGTGTCATCAGAAATAGCTAGCTTTCAGGTGGTTCTTCCCTTGGCTTTGGATAGTTTCCTCACTGTGTGCACCTATCAGTACTCTTGAATGCTGGACGGAGGTCTACAGCTCTCTGGCGCTCTCTCTTCTTTGGTCCCCTGTCCTGCTGACTCGATCCACATTGACCTGCCTGGCCTCGCAGCTTTATCTCCTGACGTTGGGGAATCCTTTGGGCTGGCCTGGATGCCTTCTCCCTGTGCTATGTCTGGGCTGGAAACTCAAGTCAGTGAGCTTGGGCAACTGTAGGCTTCATCTCCTTTGTTTTCCATCGCTCAGGATCACTGTCCTTGGTTGGATGATGTGCAATGTTTTGGCAACATTGTTTTCCATGTAGTTTGTCAGTTTGGGGCTGTTTATGGTAGGAGGGTAACTGTAATTTCTGGTACTCCACCTTGAATGGAAGCAGAAATCTTCCAGCTTTATTTTGGTTGACATTTTACCAGTTTCCATCTTTCTGTATTCTTATATTAAGTTAGATTTTATTTCTTCATCTAGTCCAACAGTCTTTTTTTTTTTTTTTTAATTTTTTTTTTCAACGTTTATTTATTTTGGGGACAGAGAGAGACAGAGCATGAACGGGAGAGGGGCTGAGAGAGAGGGAGACACAGAATCGGAAACAGGCTCCAGGCTCTGAGCCATCAGCCCAGAGCCCGACGCGGGGCTCGAACTCCCGGACCGCGAGATCGTGACCTGGCTGAAGTCGGACGCTTAACCGACTGCGCCACCCAGGCGCCCCAGTCCAACAGTCTTTTTATTTCTCTTTTTACTGGACAATGTAGTTTATTTACACTTAATGTTATTGCTGACATGTTAGTTCAAACTTAACCATTTATTTTGTGCTTCCTATTTTCCCCCAGTATTGTTTTTCTCTCTGCTTTTACTTTCTTTTGGATTGGGTTTTTAAAAACTTTGTGTTTTCAACCTCCATGAATTTGGCCATTATCCATTCTACTTCTATTTTTTGGGTGGTCACTCTTAAGATTATAGCATGTGTACTTACTTTGCCAAGATGCCAGTCTTAATAAGTAACTTTATCCTTTCTTATTTTTATTTTTCACTTTTGATAGACACATATTCTTTCCAATGTCTAAAGTCTTTGTGGGTCTAATTTATGAATTTAGATTGTGAGATCATGCTCATTGGAGCTTAACTGTGAAAGTTCTCTGAGCTTCGGTTTAATGTGTATTACTCTGGAGAGAATTTGCATTTGATATACTCAATCTGGGATTATGATCGACCTTTTAACTTAATGGATTAAAAAAAAAAAACTTTTCAGGAGTGCCTGGGTGGCTCAGTCGGTTAAGCATCTGACTTCGGCTCAGGTCATGATCTCATGTTTCGTGAGTTTGAGCCCCATGTCAGGCTCTGTGCTGACGGCTCAGAGCCTGGAGCCTGCTTCGGATTCTGTGTCTCCCTCTTTTTCTGCCCCTCCCCCACTTGTGCTCTGTGTCTCTAAAAAAAATAAACATTAAAAAAATTTCAGATTGTGTGAATTACAGGTAGTCTCCACGAGTTGTTGTGTCCAGGGAGACTTTTTCTGTTTCTCTCTTTGGTCAGTCTCAAGACTCTGACAAGGCAAACTTCCTTTTGTCTCCCTTTGTGGGTATTTTTTTTTAACAAGCTCACCCTTTCTTTGAGGGGATCAGCTTGTCAGGGTCTCAGATTCATGCAAGGGTTTTAGAGTTACCTTCATTCCTATGGACAGGCCTTTCTTCAGCGAAAGTCCATAAAAGGGAGCCCCAGGTTGCCAGTGGTAAGCAGTCATCCTCAGCACCTACCTTTCTGGGTTGGTGTGTTTTTTTAATTTTTTTTTAATGTTTATTATTATTTTTTTTATTTTTGAGAGGAGAGAGAGACAGAACATGAGCGAGGGAAGAGGAGAGAGAGAGACACACACACAGAATCCGAAGCAGGCTCCAGGCTCTGAACTGTCAGCCCAGAGCCCGATGCGGGGCTCAAACCCATGAACCATGAGATCATGACCTGAGCTGAAGTCAGACGCTCAACCGACGGAGCCACCCAGGTGCCCCTGGGTTGGTGTTTTTGTTTCCTTTGTGACTTATGAGGATTTTTTTTTTTGTATTGCCATGCCCCTTCTGCTATGCATTTTACATTTAAAATGATATTTAGAAATATTTCCTGCAGTCTTTTTGGTTTCTTTGTAGCTGATGGTTTCTCAAGATGTCTCATCTGAAATATTGTCATAAATGGAAACTAGAGCTTTCATTTTATTTTCTACTCAGCTGCTAATATTCCCCCAGAATATTTTTCTGTTGACAGAAGCTGTGCCTTGACAAGCTAGATTTTAGTTCAGTTTAAAGAAGAACTTTTTGTTAGAGTTTCCAGTAGATGGAGTATGCCAAGGAGGTGGTGAGTTCTCTGGAGGTTTTTTTTTTTTTTTTTTTTAATTTTTTTTTCAACGTTTTTTATTTTTATTTTTGGGACAGAGAGAGACAGAGCATGAACGGGGGAGGGGCAGAGAGAGAGGGAGACACAGAATCGGAAACAGGCTCCAAGCTCTGAGCCATCAGCCCAGAGCCTGACGCGGGGCTCGAACTCCCGGACCGCGAGATCGTGACCTGGCTGAAGTCGGACGCTCAACCGACTGCGCCACCCAGGCGCCCCTCTGGAGGTTTTTAAGTACAGACATGATCCTTGGTAATTTTGGAGAGCAAGTTATGCACCATGGACAGAAGAATGGAGAGATAAAAATTTTTAAAACTCACAATTCTTTAGTACTGGTGGTTGTCCTAATGGTGGTAGAAATGCGGTAAAATGCACTAACTAGTGAGTGCTTATTGTATACGTGGCATAGAAACTAATGTGAATTTTCTCCTTTTTTCTTTATAACAATCTTATCGTGGTAGGTATTATTATCCCTAATGTACAGATGGGAAAAGTGAGGTTGTAAGAAACTTAATTTCCTAAGGTCACATGTTTAATTTTTTTAAGTATTTATTTATTTTTGAGAAAGGTCACATGTTTAATTTTTAAAAATATTTATTTATTTTTGAGAAAGAGAGACAGAGAGACAGAGAGACGGAGACAGAGACAGAGACAGAGGGAGGCACAGACTCCTAAGCAGGCTCCAGGCTCTAGGCTCTGGGCTGTCAGCACAGAGACCAATGTGGGGCTCGAACTCATGAACCACGAGATCGTGACTGAGCCAAAGTTGGATACCCAACTGACTGAGCCACCCAGGCGCCCCCTAAGGTCACATATTAAGTGGCTCAGCCAGATTAAATTTTGAGTCAGTTGGCTTCAAAGCCAAGGTGTTTTCTTCGGTACCATGCTGCTGATGGTCCCTGCAATGGGACAGTAGAGAGGGATAAGGCTGTCATCGTCACCTCCCAGAGGTAGTGAGCAAATTCTTTTCTGCTTATGCTTTAAGCTTGTCCATATTTTTTCTGCTTAATTCCCCACCATTCAGACTTTCAATTGCTGTTTGAAAGGGAGAATTATATACAACCCCCAAATCAATTTTGGCTAAAAAAGGAGAGCTTCCAAGTACATGCCACTGGGGGATCACATAATGGCATCACTTTGATTTTTACTGCAAATGCTTAGGGATAAACACGGTAGTAAATATGCTATCCTGTTTAGCAATTTAAATATTCTCTGCGAGCTCATTAGGTCCTGTCACATCCACGCATATGGCTGCTCCTTGTGTGGGAGCGAGACTCCCAGCCCAACAACCTGTTCTTCCCAAAGACAGATGTTGTAGGGTAGGGGCCTGGTGGATGCTCCTCACATCGAGGACAGAGAGTTGAAAGGCAGCTCTTTGAAGGAATTACTGATAGTGTCGTTGCAGTGAAGCGTCTGACTTCATTTCTGATACTCGACTGCTGACGGCTTCTTAAAGCCCACTTTCCTTTGTTTTTCTGCCCCATATCTGGGCAAGCTTATAAGAAAACCAAGGTACTTCTTGCTTTGGCATCAGCGGGAAGTTGAAACCACTCAAGCACAGGCCCTCACCCCAGCCCCATTCTATAATCACCATAAGACCCCAACCTACTTGTCCCTCATTGCTCTCTTTCAAGCCATTTTTTGGCCCCTGGGGAGCCTATCCTGTTCTCCCCAGAGACTCTTATTATGCAAGTGATAAAGCTTTTCATATTCGCTTTGCAGGTGTGTGCATAGCTTCATCAATCTTGGCACCCAGAAGTGAAGTTTGAGTAGGGGTAGTTTATTCTCTGTGAGGTGATCAGAGAGCAGTCTGGGAGGGGAAGATTGAGCAAAAAATGACAAGGACCTAGGTTTCTGGGTGTTTGGCTGTCTATGCCAGCCACTGATAACTTGTAGTATTCCTGAAAGCAGGGTATGCAGAAGGCAGAGTCCAACAAATGCCCCAGTTTTATCACCACGAGGCTCTGGCACCAAAGCCCTGTATGGTCCTCTGGTTACATGTCCATGCCACCATGGACAACTCATTTTGCCTGGGCTGGAGACAGCTTATTACCAAGAATCAAGATGGGTTGAGCTGTGGAGTCTCTTCCTCCCTAAATCCATACTCAAATATCATCTATGTCCACCAGGATATTGAGAGCATATTAGCCAGCAAAAAGTAGCTGGAAGTGATATTTAGCTCATGCCTACAACTTTTTCTCTCCTCTGCCCTTTCAAGATGTGGGAACTCTTAGATGCAAGCGTACTCTGAGACTATTTTATCTATCTAGACTATTGGAAATGAGAAAGATTGTGGGAAAGGGGGAGAAATGGATGAGCATTGTCAGGCAGGAGCTTAGCACTGACCTCCTTAACTGTCTGGTCTCCTGGGAAGAGATAGTGGCAGTGATGGAGGAAGGGATGGAAGAGGGGGGAAGAGAGAGAGAGAGAGAGAGAGAAAAGAAGAAGAAGAAGGAGAAGGAGAGGAGGAGGAGGAGAAGGAGAAGGCGAACAAGACGAAGATGAAGAGGAAGAGGAAGGGGAGGAGGAGCAGGAGGAGGAGGAGGAGGAAGAGAGGAAGAGGAGGAGGAGGAGGAGGAGGAGGAGGAGGAGGAAGAGAACAGAAGAGAGAGGAGAGGAGAGAGAAGGTTGACCACAACCCTAGCACATTGACATCAGAATGGAAGTCCCTGACTGTGTGCAGTCCCAAGCAATACTCCTTCCAGTGTTAAAAGAGCGATGGAAGACATAGGGACAGGATGCATTTCCTAGTACCCAGTAGATGAATGGGAGAGTTTTCCAGATTCCATCATGCCAGAATGATGAGCTTCTGAACTTAAAGAAAGTAAATTTTAGGGTAAAGAATTTCATTTCTTCCTTTCTAGTCTGGATGCCTTTCCCCCCCTCCCCTGAATGCCTTTTTTGTTTGTTTTTCCTAATTGCACCTGGATAGTAGCGCCAGTACAATGTTAAATGGGAGTGGGGAGTGAAGAGTGTCTTGTTCCTGATCTTAGGAGAAAAACATTCAGTTTTTCCACTATTTGGTATTGTGTTAGCTATAGGTTTCCCATATATTCCCACATTCTGTGTTCTTTGAAGCTGAGAAAGTTGCCTTCTATTCTAAATTTGCTCAGATGTTTTTTATCATGAAGGGGTATTTAAAATTTTGGCAAATGATTTTTCCATAACTATTGAGATAATTATATGATTTTTCTCTTTTAGACTGTTAATGTGATTATACTGATTGGTCTTAAAATATTTATGTATGTATGTATGTATTTATTTATTTACTTATTTATTTATTTAGTGAGAGTGTGCATATGTGTGCATGCATGCAAGTTGGGGAGGGGCAGAGGGAGAGGGAGAGAGAGGATCCCAAGCAGGCTCTGTGCTATCAGCACAGAGCTCCACAGATAGCTGATCCCATGAACTGTGAGATCATGACCTGAGCTGAAATCAAGAGTCTGATGCTTAACTAGGGGAGCCACCCAGGTGCCTCTGATTGATTTTTTAATGTTAAGCTGATCTTGCATTCTGAGGATAAACTCCACTTGGTTATGCTGTATTATTGGCCTTTTTATATATTGCTGGATTCAATTTGTTTAAATTTTGTTAAGGATTTTTGTATCTATGTTCAATGTTGGAAATTAGTTTGTAGTTTCATTTTCTTAGAATAACCAATTGGCTTTGGGATCAGGGTAATGCTAGAGTCAGAATGAATTGGGAGTGTCCCTCCAACTTTTATGTTGTAGAATAATTTATGTGAGATAGGCATTATAACTTTCTTAAAATTTTTGGCAGAATCTACCAGTAAAATTGTTCAAGCCCAGAGTTTTCTTTATGGAGAGGCATATATATATATATATATATATATATATATATATATATATATATAGCTATTCAAGCTATTTCTTCCTGAGAGAGTTTTGGTAGCTTGTATCTTCAAAGGAATGTGTCCATTTCATCTAAGTATTAGATGAATTTGTATTTATCTTGTATTTATTGTCATAAATTTTTCTTAATATTTGATGATTTTCCTTTTAATGTCTGTGAGATCTGTAGTTATGCCCCTTCTCTCATTCCTGATGTTGGTAATTTGTTCTCTCTCTTTCCCCTGCCCCCCATCAATCTGCTTAGGAGGTTATCACTTTTATTGGTATTTTAAAGGAAACATTTAATTTTGTTGTTTTTCTCCGTTATTTTCCTGTTTTACCTTTCATTGACTTCTGTTCTTGTCTTTATTATTTACTTCCTAATGCTTACTTTAGGTTTTATTTTTATTTTTCTAGTTTCTTAAGGTGGAAGCTTCAGTCACTGATTTGAAGTCTTTCAATTTTTTTTTTTAATACAAGGTTTACAGTGCTAAGAATTATCCTTTATGCCCTGCTTTGGCTTCAAAAAAAGAAGACATTTTAATATGCTGTGTTACAATATTTTTTTATTTCCCTTGTGATTTATTCTTTGGCTAATGGGTTATTTAGAAGTGAGTTGTTTAGTTTCCAAATATTTGGTCATTTTCATATATTTTTCTGTAGTTGATGTCTACTTTAATTCCACTTTGTTCAGAGAACATCTTCTGGATGCTTTTAATCCATTTTAGTTCTTCACCCTGCGCAAGAAGTGAACTAGCCAACAATCTCAGTGCCTGGGCAGGAGCCACTAAGGAATTCATCATCGTATTCAGAGAAGCAAAACCCCATAGGGAAAAGGTGTTGGCCTCAGCCTGTCTTGAGGCGAGGGCATCAAGCAACCAGGAGATGCTATAATTTAACAGAAAAATCTCTGGGCATTTTTCTGCCCTTGCTCCAAATAGAGCAAAAAGTTTTCCTTAAAGGAGGTGAGCGACTAAGTCAACTTTTCCCATAGCGCTTGATAAATCAAGTTTAGCCCAGAGTGTGACATTCATCTAGAATCTCTGAACTAAATATGCCAGTCATTTTCTCTCCATGCCACCTCCTTGTTAGCAAACCTGCCCATCTACAGCCTGGAAGGCGTGTCTCTGCTTATCATGTGTCTCTATCTCTGTAATAATCTGGTTGTGCTGATGTAGACACCCGGCCCTAACTGAGCTAATAAATGGCTCTTTGCAGGGAGTACGGAATGGGATGACAGAGATACAGTCATTAGTCTTGGGGGAGCTGAGCTGCCAGGTTCCATTAGTGGTGGTGGTAGTGGTGTGACCACCATTTCAGGGCATTCATGATGGGCCATGCAAAAGTGGGTGAATGAGCACAGAAACGACTCCGGGAGAGAGGAAGATGGAGAAAATAACATGGAAGATTTAAAAAAACCTTTTTAAAATGTTTATTTATTTTTGAGAGAGGGACAGACAGAGCGTGAGCAGGGGAGGAGCAAAGAGAGAGGGAGACACAGAATCTGAAGCAGGCTCCAGGCTCTGAGCTGTTAGCATAGAGCCCTACACGGGGCTCGAACTCACAAGCCTCATGAACTGTGAGATCATGACCTGAGCCAAAGTCGGACACTCAACCAACTGAGCCACCCAGGTGCCTCTGGAAGATTTGAAAGACATGCACTGTGGGGTGGAAAAATGGTAGAGAGAAAAAGAACATCTCAACTTCCCATTTCCTATAAAGCCCATTGTAAGTTTTTCTTTTTTTTTTTTTTTTTATAATTCTGTTCCGTGGTATTTCCCTGGCTCCTTAAAATAAATTCCATTTTATTCAAGTTAGCTTAAGTGAACATCTGTTCCTTGCAACCAAAATGCCCCTAAAACATCTCATTTACTCAGTTTACCTCTTTAATTCCAGTATGATGGCTAGAATAATTAGCTTGAACTACTGGCCTCTTCTCCAGAACCCCTATTGTCCTGGTCAGTTATCCCAAGAGTCCCCTCTAAGAGAAAGACCAGCTTCTATTGGGACTGGTATTTGGCTGATAATGATTCATGACGTCAATTAGAAAATGTGAGTGTAGCTGGTGTTGCTTAGTTTCTGGTCTTCTCACATCTGTTTGGTCTCACAACATGCAGGAACCACAGGCAGCTGGGCATGAGGGACTGGCCATGGCTTCCAGAACTGCAGCAATGTCTCCCTGCTCCCTGGTTGTAGCCCTGGAAGGCCGTTGATTTCCTCCAGGGTAATGCCTGAATCGTGCTTGAGGAGTCAGAGAATAGTCACCTAACATGAGGACAGAAATGTAGAAAATGTGCTCAGTGTCCCCTGAGCCAGATTTAACTTTAATGTTCTTCAGCCCAGATGGTTTCCATTAATTTGCACATATTTATTGAGCATCTACTGTGCATCAATTATCTCATCTCTCTTTCCCCTGTTTGCTCCTCTTCTGACTGCTATTTCTTAATTTACATTCCAAGAACCTTTTCTTCTCCACTACTCCCTTGGGTTACTGACTCATTTCTCTGTTTTATTGCTGAACTTTCTCAAAGAGCGATCTAGTTGCTATCTCTACTTCCTTAACCTTTTACTAACTCCTTACCTCTGTGCCATCTATCTTCGGCTTTCCCCATGATACAATTTGGGGCCCTTGAATTTCCCTGCATCGTTATATCAAATGCCTTTTTTCTTAAGTTAGTTGAAGTGACTTTCAGTTCCTTGTAACTAAACAATTTCTAAGACATTCTCGTTTCCTCGGTTCACCTCTCTGACCTCTACACAACAATCAGTATAGTCTCACTCAGGGTGTTTTCTCTTCAGGCATCCAAGGGGCTGGAGATTTCTCTGCCCAAGACCAAAAGGACCCAGGAAAACACAAATCTTGCCTTGCCGTAGCCACAACTCCCTTGATGTTCTTGAGGTGGCTGTGCACATACAGCAAATGGAAAACCATGAGCCCTCGTGTTATTGGTTGGGCTAGAGCTTGATACCTTACTGTGGGGATTTTTGGTAAAATCAATTGGAATATGCAGCTTAGGTTCAAGCCCACGGAGAATCTCTCTGCAGCCTATCTATCTTCAAGTTTGAGCAGGCAGTGGCTCAGTTACTGCTCCTGAAACAGGAAGCAGAAAAGAAGGTTAGTCAGAGGACTGAAATATGACAATGAGGTCAGCATTTAACTCATTCTGCATTGGGGCCTTGCAGGAGATAGGGAAAGAGGTAGGGATGGTAGTGGAGACCTCACTTCCCATAGAGTGATCAGAGTGAATTACTTATAAAAATTATTTTTTCCAAGGTGTAGAGACATAGATAGGTAATGTGGAGCAACATAATCCCTTAGCAAAATTTGATACTCGACATCTGTTAACCTTAGCCCATTTTTAGTATGCACACTGATATGTCTGACCCTTTATTTGCACTTCATCTAGTCTTGCCCCAATCAAAATAATTATTCTCAAAGTAATTTGGTGTATAATTATTATGCTATTCATTCACAAAACTGTTATATTGTCCATTCATTCAGCAAACATTTACTGAGCCAGGCAGTAGAGATAAAAAGTGAGTCTGTAAAGCAAGGTCCCTAGTCTAAGGAGCTCACAGTTTATGAGATGGAGGAGAGGATGGGGGAACAATAGATTTAGAGGCAGGTGAGTGCCATGGTGTGTTGTGAGTGAACTTTGAACAGTGTATAAGGAGAGAACATAGGAATGAGGCTCAGAGAAACTGGGTCCACTTCCTGGTCCCCCCTTTTCTGTGCACCTCTAGCCCAGATAAGACTCTTTTGGCTTTGTCAGTCAATCAGAGAAAGTAAGGCCCTTTTGGCTGGGCTTTCCAGGCTTGTTTGTTTGTGTGTTATGGTTAACAAACAGCCCCTGGTAACAGGTCATTAGTGCTGGAAGGGTCCAAGAAGATAGTTGGTCAATCTCTGAATTTTAGGAGTTGGAGGCCCAGAGAGAGAAAGGTTTTTGTCCAGTATGACCAGCCACACAGTATTACAGCAGTCTCAGAACAGAGCATTGATCAAATCCTGTATTGTCTGTATTGGAGGGACTCTTAAAAATGTTCTAGTTCAACCCCCTCAGCTTTAGGATGAGGAAATAGACCCACCCAAGGAACGACTGAATCAAAGTCACAGAGCCAGTCAAGGGCAGGGCTTAGATCTCCTTAGGTCTCCCAGCCCAGCCAGCCCTTCACTGATGCACCTGCCCAAGGCAGCCTTACACCCAGTTCAGGAGTCCCTAGCCGCTCTCTGGAAGACGTGCCCCAGGGTCTCCAGCTAAAGATAGGCTGTTCACAGGCCAAGTAGTGTCCCCTGCCATTTTGTTTTCAGACTTCTCTCTTGAGTCTTCTCTGTGTGTCGAGTCCCCTTGTCAAGAGCTCTAGAGTTCTTGTTCTTCTCTGTTCTCCAACTTGTAAGCTTTCCATAACTTCCTGCTTCTTTAGTCAGCTTCCTTCACCCCATGGCTATTTCCCTTCCACCCCACCCCACCATTTCTTGGACAGTCAGTCCCTGCCTTCCTGGTAGTTCCCTCTTCCCCAGACACGGCTCCTCCCAGGGACACTGAATTTGTCCTGTGATATGAAACCTCTGGCTATTTGGTCAAGCCGGTTCCTTTCTTACAATAACACTACTTTTTATTTTATTTTATTTTACTATTTTATTTATTTTTTAATTTTATTTTTGGCCATGATTCATATTTAATGGCTGTGCTTGTCCTGGTCCCTCATTTCTGCCACTCATAGGCCCACTGCTCTGGGGTCAGGGTTTTTTGCTCAAAGGCACGGACGTACAGGAGCTCTTCTGCTAGGCACCTGTTTACCAGCCCATGTCTCTGAAGCAGCAGCTTCCCCTTGAACTTGGCTGACACCACTAGAACTTGGAAGCTGGACGTGCAATGGTTGGGAGTAGTATCTTCCGCTTCCACAGACACTGCCTCCAGGTCCTGCTGCTGTTTTCTCTCAGAGGTCCTTGATGCTATCACATTGTGATAGCCCAGCCAGGATGGAGCCCCAGCTCTGACCCCATTGCTTTTAAACCTGTTGACTAAAATATATGGAACAAGAAAGGAAGTCCATTATTTTGAAAAACATTTATCAAAACGTAGAAAAACAAAAATCATGAAATTTGTGATATAAGGATATATGTGCTTTTTTTTTTTTGTCAATTATAAGATCTGGTGGTGAGTCCAATGACTTCCATGATGTTGAAATGGTGATGAGCACAACTGATATGGCAAGTTGTAATATCATATTACAACATCTGTGTTCTTTGTTATGGACAAATTCACAGGTATCACATATACTGCTGTAGTTTGTTACTACATTCATAATTGAATGCTAAATTTCAGTTAGAATTTAGTAAAAGTGAAGATATAATATTTTTCTCATACAGGTTCATGGATCTCCTGAGTATCATTCATAAACCCCTTGGCCATTGTAGACTTCAGGTCAAGAAATCCTGTCGTAGATGATCCCATGGCTTGAAATGCTATATATGTGTAGATATTGCCTAAATTTATATGACAATATACCTTTGGATATCTCCTAGATACCTATAAAACTCCACATATCAAAAAATGAATTTCTGATCTTATCCCCCAAACAGCTTCTCCTTGCTTTTTCTCATCTTAATAAATATCACCCCCATCCTCCTGGAGTTCATTCTCTACACCTTTTCACTTTTATGTCTAATTTATAATTCATTCCATCATAAATTTATTCACCAGATATTTAGTTAGCACTTACTATATGCCAAGCACTGTTATAGGCATTGGGATTCAGCAATGTACAAGACAAGTCCTTGCTCTCATGGATTTACAAGATATTGTTGCGAGGCATTGACAATAAATAAGAGAATATAGCATATGGCATATGACAAATTAGTTATCAACAAGATACTCTAAGGTATTATACCTCAATGCTTCTTTAGTCCTGCTACTTCTTTCCATACCCACTGACATCCCTTCAATCTGAACCACTTTAGACTCTTGTTTGCAATAGTCTTCTATGTGTAGTCTGCAGCCAGACTTGTTCTGGTTCAGTCTTTTCTCTGTGCGGCAGCCAAAGTGAGGAGAGGGTCATATCCTTCCACTGCTGACACCCTTCAGTGACTTTCCACCACACTTGGAATAAACCAGGGCTCCTCACTGGAGGGTCCTGTGTGATCAGGTCCTCAGCTACCCACTGTCTTCCTTTCCTACCAATTCCTCACCAGTTCTCTTTGATCCTCTTGGCCTTGCAGTTCATTGCAGGCATCAGTTTCCTACCTCAGGATCTTTGTCTCTCTTTAAGCCTGGCTGGTTCCTGATCCCTTTCGGATCTTAACTTAGTTCATCTTTATCCAAAATGCTACCTCCTTGGAGAGCCCTTTCCTAATCCCTGAATCTAAATTATGTCCGTCTCTCATTCTACCTTAGAGCAACTTCTTTTCCTTTATATAGCAAGCTACTAGTTACTATTTTATACAATATTCAAGTATCTATTTAATATGTTTCTCCCACTACACTGCAAGTTCCAAGATGGTAAGAATCTTGTCTATTTTTCTCACCAGCTGTGTAACAGTTCCCAGCATATTGTTAGTGCTTAACAAATGTGTAGCTGTTGAATGGGTTATGAGTTACTATACCTTCATCTCTGACATCTGCCCCCAAACTCATCACATATTCCAGGTTTGTACTTCCTCTTTTATGCACAGGCATATTAAAAGCTCTATCTATACTTAAATTATTCCCGACCTAATCAGATACAGTTATTCTCAAATTCATCTATCCATCCATCCATTCATTCACTTAACCATTATTTATTGAGCACCTTCTAATTGCAAGGCCCCATGCCAGGCAGTATATAAGATTGAAAGACAAATAAGACACGGTTTTTGTCCTCAAGACATTTGCAACCTAGAAGAGGATTTAAGAAGTTTCTCAGTAGTCATAGTGGGAAAACGGGTGTTCTGTGCCATGTCAGCATAGTGAGTGGTGACAGAAGTGCAAAAAAGGCAAATAATACTTCCAAGTAGAGAATTCAGGATAACTTTCATGGCGAAGGTGGCAAATGAGCTGGATCTTGAAGGATGGGCAGCGTTAGATGGCCAGAGGTAGTAGAGGAGGCATCCTAGATGAAGTAAACTTACTGCACATAGAGTAAAAAATGTGCAGAAATAGAAAAATACAGGCGTGTTTTGGGATCCATGAATGGCATACCTGTAGGGGAGCTATGGAAGGCAAGGATAGAGTGTCTGGCATTTTGTTCTTTATTTCATATGTCCTGGCGAGTCAGCAAAGATTGTTGGACAGAGGAATACAATAAGAGTTAGGAGGGAGCACTGGAAAGACCTAATTGCCTGTGTGATTTTAAGTGAGGTTGATTTTCCTTATTCAACTAAGAGATAAACAAAACATGGGGTCAGGATGTTTATCAGGGAAAAAAGGTATCTGTGTGGTTGGAGTGGATGGGGAAGTCCTTGTGAAATAAGGAGGACAACCCTTTGCCTTCTAGCTGGGACCCTGACTCATGGATGTTAAGGAGTCAAACTCAAAGTTACAAGGGCCACTCTTATCCTTAGACTGAGAGCCACTGGTGCCATAGCTGGGCTGTATTAGTCCACCTGAGCTGCCATAACAAAATACTACCAACTGGGTGGCTTCAACGACAGAAACTTACTTTCTCCCAGTTTTGGAGGCTGGGAAGTTCGAGATCAAGGTGCTGGCTGATTGCTTCCTGATGATCATCCTATGTCCTCACATAATCTTTCCTTGATGCATGGACATTGAGGGAGGGATCTCTCTCTCTCTCTTCCTCCTCTTATAATCCTATCAGATTAGGACCCCAATCTTTTGACCTCATCTAAGTTTAAATACCTCCTAAAAGCTCAATCTCCAAATATAGTCATAAGGGGGAATGGGGCTTTAAAATATGACTTTTGAGAGCACATAATCCAGCCCATAGTTTGGAGCAAATCAGCCTCCAGAGCCTTAAGAATCACAGACAATGCAGGCTTCTAATAACATCTTCTGGGGACCCCTCTCAAGGGACAAAATACAAATAGACCCTACCTGTTTTATATATCGGGCCTCCACATAGGCTTTCCTCTAAAGGGCAGGTTATGCTGCTAAAAATATTTTAGGAAACACTTGACCTAGTTTGATGACTTTTTTTTACCAGAGGAAGAGAAGATCCTGAGATTCAGAAAGATAAAGAGACTTGCTCACAGTCATACAACAAGATAGAGACAAAGTCTAGTAGCCAATGAACATGACTAGAATCCTGTGCAAGGACTCCTTGTCCAGTATTTTGTCGATTGTTCCTCATAGATTTCTCCAGGTTCGAGAGAGGAGGCCATGGATGTCCCCATTGTGGGCGTGACTAATGGGGACTCTCCTGGCATAGAGGGTTGCTTACTGAAGATCTTGTCCAGAGGAGGAACTAGTGCCCTCCTGCTCCAGATGGCACTGGTCTTTTATCTGTTCTTCCTTCCCTACTTGGTCTGCGTGCCCAGACTTCTATAATGAGTTGACAGGAATTATGGGCTACTAAATAATTTGGATGTTTTTCCTAAACAAGTGTACCCAGAAAATTTTTGTCGTAGATGCTTAAGTGTTGCTCTAATTTGCTGTCTGTCAGCCACCCAAAAGAATCAGAGGAGGTAAGTGGTTTCCTCTCTGGAGATGGGAGAGATGGATCCTTGCCACATAGGGAGAGATTGATGTGCTGAGGATTGTCAGATCAGCTCTAATCTTTTACGAATCCCAAGACACATAATGAAGACAAAGAACAAAGCTCTTGGGGCAAAGGAAGAACCTGTCTGGGGCTCCTTCTGAGTTCAGAATGCCCGGACTTGGGTTGCAAAAGTTATTTCTATTGAAAAAAGAATTGATTAAAAAAATCTATTTATCTTGTAGCTAACAGGGTGTGTGAGAGGGTGGCAGAGAGCTCCATACATGGTCTCTCCTGGTTGCTGGAAGGCCCCTTTACTTTCCCTTATCCATGAAGATATATCAACCAAAGCTGCTTGCTGCTACGTTAAGATACAGGGCATCCAGATGGCCAAATGTTTTCCTTAGACCATCTCCCTTTTATCATTTACTCATCTCCTTCAGGTCATAGCTTAAATGTTTTTTATCTTCTCCTCAGAAAGTCATTTCCTGACCACCCTACCTTCCCCATTATTATTCTCAACGTGAAGCTTTTCCTCTCCTTCAGAGCACTTAACCCAGGGTATAATCATATATTTATATGTTTGACGTTTGCCTTTCCCAGACTCTAAGCTCCACTTGGGCTGTGATAAACACCAGTGTATTACGGGTGTTTGATCAGTATCTGGCACATCATAGGCACTCACTGAATATATATTGAAGAAACAATTGGTTTATTTCCGCTAATGTGGAAGTTTTCTTGTTTTCTCTTGTTTTATTGGGGACCAACTACTTGTGTCTTTATGTTGCATTCAATAATCTTGGTAGCTGTGGATTTTCAGCCCAGAGCTAAGAAAATAAAGGGGTGTGAGAAATGAGTTTAGTCTGTAATTGTCCAATGAAAGATCAAATCTTGGAATGAGACTTTCTGTGACAAATTCATTCATTTAATCTTTCAGCAAATGTTTATTGATCAAATACTATATTACTTGCACTGTAAAAGTGCAAGGGATACAGAACGAATAATATGGATATGGTCTTTGTCCTAATAGAGCAGATAGAAAAAAGTCAACAAAGAGAGCATAAGCAGGATGGTGTGCTGGAGTGTAAGTGGGGGGAAACTACATAGGGAGGGGGCTGAAAAAGTCTGCTCTATACCAAGGCCTGGGGATCGAGAATGCACCAGCCATATAAAACAAGCACAAGGGGCTAAGGGAACAACAAGTGCAAGAGGCCGGAGATGGGGATGAGCTTAGCATGTTGGAGGGACAAAAAGGAGACAGGGATGCAAAAGTAGAGTAAACAAGGGGGGAACGTGGATTGAGATAAGATCAATCAATTGAGGAACAAAGTTTAGAGTTTATTATAAGAGCAAACAGGAAGCCACTGCAAGATTTTAAAGAGAGAAGTGACATAATTTGGTTTATATTTTAGAAAGAGTGGAGATTGGATTAGAAAAGGGCAAGATAGGGGCGCCTGGGTGGCGCAGTCGGTTAAGCGTCCGACTTCAGCCAGGTCACGATCTCGCGGTCCGTGAGTTCGAGCCCCGCGTCAGGCTCTGGGCTGATGGCTCAGAGCCTGGAGCCTGTTTCCGATTCTGTGTCTCCCTCTCTCTGACCCTCCCCCGTTCATGCTCTGTCTCTCTCTGTCCCAAAAATAAATAACCGTTGAAAAAAAAAATTTAAAAAAAAAAAAGAAAAGGGCAAGATAGATCCAAAGAGACAAGTGAGTCTATTGCAGTAGTCAAATCAGAGAGGGGGGGTTAACCTTGGGTGATGGCAGTGGGAATGAAGAGAAGTGGACACTTGAGATTTATTTAGAGGTAGAATTGACAGGTCTCAGTGATGGAGTGAATGCAGAGGATGAGGGAGAGGGAGAAATTGAGGATGACTCTACTATGACAAATGGCCTTTTCCTTGAAGTCGTGCATCTTTTCAATTTGCTACTGACTTGACCCACCCTGATTTCCATCATCGTAAACCATTAAGGCTTTCACTGTTTCCTCCTTGACATCACTTAGGCTCCATATTTAGCATCTTAATTCAATAAGGTACAATCTGTAAGGCTCATATCTTGATCTTCACAGCTCATTGAACCTCTTTAAATGGTCTACAACACACATGAATTAAACATGGTGGACAAAGTGAGAGACACTCTAAGTGGCAGTCATCCCCTCTCTCTTAGCCAAAAGTTCTGAGCACAATCCAGGTGGGGCTTTGACTGAAGGTAATGCTGATGGTTACTGCCTCAGCAGGTGTTCTCAGGAAAGTTGGAGAAAGTCAAGTGTCTCAAAGAGAAAAGCATATGGGGAAATGAAGGAGAGAGAGACACAAAGTCTGAAATACCAGGGACTGACAGTCAAGCACCTTTACCATCCTGAAAAACTGAGCTAGATGAGGTGACCAGTGTTTCATTAAGCCTGGCAGTATAAGTGTAGACACAGAGCCAAAGAGGAAGGGAACGTTGGAGCTGGGTGGGAGAAATGAGGCTGGTAATGGGAATGACAGTGGCTCCATTTACTGCAGTCTTACTATTTGCCATGCAGTGTGCTAAGCCCTTCAGGCAATTTGTACTATTTGATCCTCACAAAACCCCTGTAAGGATGATCTCCATTTTACAGATGAGAAAACATAGGCTCAAAGAAGTTTAGGTAACTTGCTCACAAATAACAAAATAACTGATAGAACAAGGATTTAAACCCAGATTAGTGTGACTGCAAAGCCTGTGTATACTCCGTTGCCTCCTTTAAACAGAGAGAGACTAGAGGGAAAGTGGAGGATGGGTAGACGGAGAGAGGGAGAAAGAGCCTAGGAGAACAAATGTACTTGATCTTGCAAGAAAGTAGTTGACGAAAACGAAGGAGAATCTAACCCGAAGGAAAAAAAAAAGTAGATTAGTATACGACATGAGAGTGGATCAAATCTTATGAAGTTTCTAGAGATGGATACGGTGTGTTGTTAGCAGCCGCCCACTACATTTCCCTGCTGGCTGTGGGCTCATAACTTCTGCCTTTATTGCTGTTTCTGCTCCCAGACATGAACTCTCTACCTTGAGATGAGCCAATAGTCCCTGAATCCTCTGGACCAGATCAAAGCCCACCCAGGGAATGGAGAGGCTGGGGGGGAGAGAGCTGTGTGAACCTTGATTCCCGAGTGAAGAAAATTCATGCTAGATGAAAGACCCCAAAGGAGAAGAGCTATCCTGTAATTAGGTGAGATTTATAACTTGGCACCGAAACTGCTCATTTAGATATTCATTTTCCCTGCTCTTGCTCCACGTTTTCAAAGAAATTCCACTAGCATCCTTGTGGCTCCTGGATCCCGGAGGACATTCCAGGAAAAGGTTGTTTTGCTATTCAGAGAAAGAGGACCGGAATAATTGAAGGCTCATATCTTCTGCCTCTGTGTCCTGGATGCACTGCACTCAGTCTGTTACCAAGTGTTTATTGAGACCCAACTAGATGACAATTTGTTGATTAGTCAATTGTACAATCATTAGTACAATTGATATTGATGCACCACATCCTGTACTAGATAGCAGAGCTACACAAGTGAAACTGACAGATACAGACCCTGTCCTCATAAAGCTTACAGAGTACTGAAGTAGATAGATACTGAATAAGAAATAAGAACTTGTAAGTGCACTTGTAGTACAGGAGACACATAAGTATTCTGACATTCTGTCATCACACCTCAGTTCGTGCCTTTAAGTAGCCCTTTGACCCTGGATAAGTAATTTCTCATCATAGTGAGCCTTAGTTTCTTCATCTGCAAAATGACGACCATTCACTCTTGCAATACATGTTTATTGGAGAGTTCTAGAATTGCTTGAGCTAGACTGACAAGAGAAGGCCTTGCTGGAGATGGTGTTTAAGCTGAGACCTGACCGATGTGAAGGCATCAGCGGTGTGGAGGTTGGCAGTGGGAGGAGGTATTTCAGAAAAAGGGAATGTGCTTGCAAAGCCCATGAGGTGGAAATGAGCACAACCCTGTCCTCCACTACTCACAGGCAGAGTACTATGAATTGCTGATACAAGAGTAATTTATTGGTTTTTTTGTCCTCAAAGTTTTTAGGTATGGTTATTATTCTGAATCACAGTCCCCACCTCAATGAGCTTCCTTTATAACTATGGAGGAAAAAGCTAGAATCTTTAGAAAATATAAGATGATGGTTAACAAAGTGCTAAGTGGTGAGTTGGCACTCAGAATGTGCTGTGGAAGGTTGGAGGTAAGGAGGTCGGTGTAGGAAGGGATAGGTACATCCTCTTTGTCATGGGGGTTAGATGTGTAAATGGTGACTGTGTTCTGGGCTAGACATGCACCGAATGGTGGAAAACACAGGTGCTGCACTTGAACCTGCAGTTCCACCTTCCTCTGTTGCTAAACCTACCCTTGGAGAGAAAAGGCTATGTTGTTGCAATGGTTTGATCTCTCTGTGGAGCCACTGGCCTTGGGAAGAGCCCTTGTGGGGTGTGGGAAAACAGAGACTGGATCCAGAGAGAAATATGACGGAGAAAGAGAAGAATTGAGGGGCCAAAGAAGTATCCCCAAATAAATAGCAGTTGGCTCAATTGGCTAGATCCTTGGACTTTAGAACCCAAGCTCTTTCCTGCCTCCTGCCTTCTCCAAAGCTCTCAGGCTATAGATAACGTGGTTCATGGACTTGGCTGTTTAGTTATGGCTTCATTTCAACTCCAAGATTGGATTTTTTGCTGTAACCTATGTTGGAGACCATATGGGCATTTCAAGCATCCCATGCCCGTAAACCAATAAATACAAATGAAAACAAATCAACTCAAAACAATGTTCTCTCTGTCTCTTGCAGGCTGAGCCCTGGTGACAACAGCTGCAGAGGAGATGAGGAGCCCCCATGCTGTTGCCTGGCTAGCTGTCCCCAAGCTCCTCACCCAGTGGCATACTTTAATTACACTGGTACTTTTTTTGAAGGGGTATCTGCCACCCAAGTGGCCTTCTCATTTCTGGAAGGAGGCCAGAAAGCTTCAGTCTTTGCTGCCATATCAGGACTTGAGTTTATCTCAAGAGTGTTGTGGAGAGTTGCCCTGCCAGCAGCATGTGGCTCAATTGCCCGGGGAGGAAGTAGCAGACCCTTCCTATGTTCAGTAAAACAGGTCTCTGTTTCGGGTGCAGTGGCCTTGTCGTTGGTGAGTGTTATGGTGCAGGGAAGGGGGAAGGGAAAGGTTTGGGTTTAATGAATAGACTGTTCTCAGTAGAGAAAATATCAATTCACAAATGAGCCAAGGTACGAAGGAAACTTCCTGACATAAATTAGACATATAAGCAGACAATTCAGGAAAGAGTGGAATCAGCTTTCTGTGAAACTCTAATTGGAGAACTATTTATTTATTGATGTTATTGCCTGGATTCAAAGAGATGAACAAAATGACTTCTAAATTAACCCACACATACTCATTGAGCACCTAGTGTTTACCAAGTATTCTTCATCCTAAGTCTCTTTTCCTTAGAGCTATGCTGTTCCTCTAGAGCATAATCAGCAAACTATGGCTGTTGGGCCGAATCCAGCCATGTGTTTGGTTAATAAAGTTTTATTGGAACACAGTCATGTCCATTCACGTAGCTATTGTTTGTGCCTGTTTTCACACTGCACTGGCAGAATTCAGTAGCATGACAGAGACCGCATGGCCTGCAGAGCTGAAAATAATTATGATTTTGCCTTTTACAGAAAAATTTGCCATCTTTGCTCTTAAGTTTTGTGTTCTGGAAAAGAATTTCACAATGAGGTGATAGCTGGGAAGAGGTTGCTGGATGGGACATTGGTGTAGTAGTTCAGCACATACACCCTGGAATCTAACAGACCTGGGTTCAAAGCCCAGCTCTGCCAGTTATTAGCTGTGGCTTTGGGACATGAATCTCAGATTCCACATTTGTGAAATGACTCTGACAATTGTACTTACCTCCTAGGATGGTTATGAGGACTGGAGTGATTAATGTAAGCACTGCCTAATGCAAAATAAATGCTCCACAGAGAGAAGCTGTTCTTTTTATTATTAACTAATCCTATGTTCCAGGCAGTAGGCTAAACACGTCATGTATGTTGGTTAATCCTTGCACCTTTCCTATGAGGTAGGTATTTTTATTTCTACTTTACAGGGAGGGATCTGTAGCACAGAATGTTGCTTTGGGTACAGGACTCATGGGTGGCAAAGTAGTCAGTGGGAACCTACATCCTGTGGATCCTGCAGGAAGCAAAATGGTGAAGTAGCTATGGGCACCAGCAGAGGCTAGGGAGAGCCAAACCACCCTTCAACTTTTGCCAGCACAAGTCCCAGCTCCAGGAGGAAACTGTGAACACATTTCCTGAGTTGGTGCAGAGGTGTCTCTCAGAGGGTGAGGGCAGAGTGCACCCCCCGGCCTGTGGAGGAAATAGGCCTCTGGGTAGTTTCATTTTTAGAAATGGAGCATCCATGGCCAGAGTCCTGGGAACCTTTGTGTCGGGGAGTTGACAAGGTCTGCTTTGGGACATGGGATGGAATTGCATGGTTTCCTCCGTTTCCTGTTGCCCTCACCTTTAATTTCTACCCACAGTTCTTGATGTCATCCTGGGACTGGACAGAAAGTACCTTGGTTGGGAAGGGTAGGTTACAGCTGAGAAGAGGGTGGTGTCTAACAGTCACGATGGAATGACAGCCAGGGAGAGGAGGGTGGTGAAGCTACCAGGTGGTATCTTGAGGCTAAATCATACATATTTTAAGGCAAAATCCAGAAGCTTTATCCAGTTACCTGGGTCTATTGATGTCACTTGGACTGGATCAATATATCTTCCTGGAGAATTCAGAGGAGAAAAATCTATGTGGGGCCTGCTCTGTAGGGAGAGCACGTTGGTGCCACAGAGACAGCTCTGTGATGAGAATATTAAGCACTCATGAACTGATATTCATACCATCTCCCAGGCTGGAGCTTGTCCCGACCCTCCAGATGGGGTAAGTGGTATGGATGGAGAGTGAACAAGCAGGAGGCTGTCATACATTCACACACAAAAGGATCGAGCATTTATTGAATTCCTATGGTGTGCCAGGCTGCACGCTGGGCACTAGAGTTTCAACACTAACGGGACACCACGACTGTCCTTCAGGGACAAGCTCTGGGTTTGCTTTGCCTATGGAGTGGGCTCTGAAGGAGACCCCAGGTGCCATGGACACTGCATAGCAGAGGTGTGGAGCTCACTCCTTCACCAGCTGCCTCGGTGATGCTTTGTTGGAGGATGCTAGAGACAGGTTGCTTCTCCAAAACCAGTCCCCCACCCATTCCTGGGGTACACACAATGACCATTCCTGAAGCCTGAGTCACCTGGGTTGTTTAGCCTCACATTATTTTCTTGTCTCTTTGTTCCTCATCTCCTGTTTTGTTTTCTCATCCACAAGTGGGAGGGCTTCATTAAGCTAATTAAAAAGGCACCAGGGAGAAAGCATGACAGAAAACCACTTTGGTTTTCCTGAGTGACACAGAGGGAGCATCATCTCTGCTTTCCTTTCCCACAGTCTGAGCTGCCTCTTCTCCTGTGACTGTGAGGTAGAGGTTGGGGGTGGTAGGAGAGGCAGCAGCAAAGACAGGGGGCAAGATGGAGACCCTCTCAAGTAGCTGAGCTAAAGCCCAGGCTGCCCGGCCCTCAGGCAGTCTCCACATCCCTGCTCATCCTCCTCCTCATTCTTCCAATGACATCATATTCTACTAAACCACCAAACTTACAGTCTCAATTGCTGGTGTGTGTTGGGAGAAGCATGCTCATAGAGAGCTGTTGCTTCAGGACCTTTCTAAAAGAGAATGGCACATATTCCTTGTCAATATGGGGTACACCTGGGCATCGGGATAGGATAGAATTTCTTCTATCGAATTCAAATCCATTTTGCTGTTGCCCAAAGCCACAGATCTCTTGGAGGGGGAGAATGGAACAGATACTTGGTATTGTGATAATTGATCTTACTTGGAAACAACTCAGGAGGGCGTCTCCAGCCTGAGAATTTGCTCCATTCCTGATATGACATAGATTTTGTCTCACAGTAGTTTGTGGTTTATTACACAACCCTGTATAAATGCAGACCTTCTGTCTTGGATCCTGTGTTCTTGTCCTGGGACAGATGGTGGCAAGGAGAATGTGAGCTCAGGGCTGACATGGACACTGCATCCCGCCTCTTCAGTGGCTGAGGACACCCATGTATTTTCTTTCTCTCCAGCCTGAGGCTCCTCCTGGGAGAGAATGACCACTCCTTGACTTCCAAGATTTCCCTTCCACGTGCCCTTAAGGCACCAACTACCCAGTGTCTGGCCCTTGAGGGAGGCAGTTTCTGGAGTGCCTCTCCACCCAGGGAGGAGTCCACACCTTCTCCAGGCCTATGCAAGGCAGACTGCCAGAGAAGAACTGTTCCCAGCATGACAGACTGATTAGTTAAAGTCTGGCAAGTCCAAGGCTCAAAATCCTCAGCTTCTCTTGGTGGCCGAGAGAGAGAGAGAGAGAGAGAGAGAGAGAGAGAGAGAGAGAACAGATCCAAACTATAAATTGCTTTGTGCTATTTTTTTAAAAGTTTAGTTATTTGGGGCGCCTGGGTGGCTCAGTCGGTTGGGTGTCCGACTTCAGCTCAGGTCATGATCTCACAGTCTGTGAGTTCAAGCCCCGCGTCAGGCTCTGCACTGATAGCTCAGAGCCTGGAGCCTGCTTCGGATTCTGTCTCCCTCTCTCTCTGCCCCTCCCCAGCTCGCACTCTGTCACTCTCTCAAAAATAAAATAAAATAAAATTTAAAAAAAAAGTTTAGTTATTTATTTTAAGAGAGAATGTGCATGAGCAAGCACATGCAAGCGGGGAGGGGCAGAGAGAGAGACAGAGAGAGAGAATCCCAAGCAGGCTCTGTGCTGTCAGTGCAGAGTCCAACATGGCGCTTCAGAACTTATGAACTGTGAGATCATGACCTAAGCTGAAATCAAGAGTCAGACACTCAACTGACTGAGCCACCCAGATGCCCCAAAGCCTTGCTTTGTGCTCTTTAAAGCAAGGTACGCAGACATTGGGCACTATGCTGTAATTCTTTTTCAACATTTTATTATGTAAAATTCTAAACATACTTTAAAATTGAAAGAATTTTACAGTGAACACCCATGTATTGACTACCCAGGTTCTATCATTCACACTGTACTGTACTTATTCCATCTATCTTCAGTTCCTCCGTTCTTCTAGCCACCCATCAAACCATCTCAGCCTCCACCCCAGACCCCAGACCAAATGAATCAGAGACTCCAGATGTGGGCCCAACAATCTGCATTGTAACATACCTGGTGATTCTGATGCTTGCTCAAATTTAAGAACCACTCAAACTTTTTGATGCATTTCAAAATAAATTGGAGATATTGGTACACTTCCCCTTAAATATTTTATGCAATAAATATTTATCGAGCACTTACCAGGTACAAGGCACTATTCTTAATGCTAGGGAAATAGTCTTTCACAGCCTGATAGATAACTGTCATTAAGTTGAGAGAGATAGAAAGAGAAAGGGGGGCACCTGGCTGGCTCAGTTGGGTTGTGAGTTAAAACTCCATGCTGGGCATGGAGTCTACTTAGCAAGAATAAATATATAAATATTAAAAAAACCCAAACCACAAAAAAGATGTTGACAGAAGGGGGGAGGGAAGAAGGAAGGGACGGAAGGGGAGAGAGGCATGTGAGCAGGAAGGTAAGTAAGCAAAGCAGAGTTGAAAACTCTTTCATGTGATTATTGGCACATGTAAGTGACTAGCAACTGACCAGAAGCAAGTAGAAAAGAAGCCTGTTAAGTCTTTGAGGGACTTGTACCATTAAAGGATTTCACAGTGTTTGCCCAGTAGGATATAGGAATTTGTTGCAGATGGGACTGAATCACTGGGACTGATTACTACAGTTACATTGTGCTTTTTCTATCATGGTATATGGCACGGAGGCTGCTCTCCAGGGTCCTGAAGCCAGAGCCCATCAGTCTCTGCCAAAGACTGACCCAGCACAAAGCAACCCTAACTACTGGGTAGACATTTGGGGCTCCCAGGCAAAATTTTGGAAATGACCTTTTTGGGCTTTCTAAAAAAGAAATGGCTCTCCATATTTCATCAACACAAAGAGGGAAAAGGAAAGAGAGAGGGAATGAGAGAGTGAGAGCCCAAAAGTGAGTTTCATCATGCCTATTTGTGGCTCCACACTGAGTCAAGCAAATAATTAGACTTAAGTAAATAGAATTATCTGAGTCAACGAGTAGTGTTGCTATAAACTTGAAGGGTTTAGGTGAATTTGTTTAGGTACATAACTGACACTTTGTGACATTTTAGAACAGTGATTCTTAAAATGTGGTCTCTGGATTAACAGCATCAACATCACCTGGGAACCAGTTACAAATGCAAATTCTCAGCCCTTCCCTAGACCAATTGAATCAGAAACTCCAGAAGTGGGCCCCAAAATCTGGGTTTTAAACCCTCCAGATAATTTTAGTGCTTGCTAAAATTTCAGAACCTCTGCATCTAGCAAAATGGTTCTCAATATTGGCTGCACATTAGAATCACCTGGAGCTTTGTAAAACCTGAGGCTCGGTCCAACCCCCACCTCCAAAATGGAATTAGAGTTAGTGGGAATGATTTTCAGGCTTTGTTGTGTTTTAAAATTTCCACAGGTGATTTTAATCTATAGCTGGTGTTGAATCACTGCCTTAACAGTTTAGAGAACACATAGAAATATACAGTGAGTCAATTGGGAATGACAACTCCCAACACCATGGCTTCTAGCTATTAGCCTTGGGCTTCTGGGCCCTGAAGCCTTTCTGGGGTTCCTTGAAGACGGACTAAGTCATCCTGGCCACATAAAGACATCTCACTGATATGAAGTAGGAGGATACTAGAACATTCGCATAAAATTGACGTAAGTGGAATTTTGCCACCATTGATTATAAGGCCCAATTTGTGGCATTGTTTAGAATGACACCATCATATTACAGCTCTTTGATGAGGTCATCACATTTTGATTAGTCTCTGGTTTCCCACCCTGTCCCCCTTGATTCCCTAATCCTGGGTCGACAGGGAGGCACAGTCTTGTGGAGTAGAAGTCATGACAACAAAAGATGTAGAAACTTTTCTAAGCCATCTTAAGGAGTGAGAATGGGGAGGTCTCAATACATTACCTCTCTACGTCTATTAGAGACAGTGGGACAGGCTGAAAAGAAAAAAAAGATAACATGTACAGCAGTGGTTTGTAAACTGTAAAGTATTACAGAAATTAAAGGCAGTATTATAATGCTTTTCTTCTTAAAATAATAATTATGCAGGTGGGCATCATTGCAGTGTGGTCTGATTCTAGAGGGATCTAAATGCTGTACATCGAATGAAGCATCTTAGCAGTATTGCTGCTAAGTTAGAGTTTTGGGGAAATGCGGACTCCATTGAAGGTTTAATATGTGAGACCAGCCAGGGCTTAATCTCCTAGTCCCTCCTCTGAGTTTTATAAAATGACTCAGATCTGAGGTCCTGTAAGATCCTATCAGACTGCATCTGTTTTTAAGGACATCATAAAATGGTACTTTAGAAGGAATTAGGACAGGTTGGGGGCATTTTGGGGGCAATACAGCTAAAATGCCTTTCATCTGTCTCATTTGTTTTTCCCTTAAGTCTCAGAGACACTTTTAATCAATGTTTTAGAAACTGGATGTCATTTAAAGAAGTTAAGATTTCAATCATAGCAGGGGCGATGTTGGAAAAAATTTTAAATAAATTCACTTCACTTCCCTTTGAAGAGATGCCAAAATGTATCTCTTCATTCTAGAGCAAAGCTATCTATCTGAGAGACATTGAAAACTCCCTTCCAAAGTTACTTCTAGAGTCTCCGTGCTATCTCTCTGCATTATTTACCATGAAGAGCACCTAAAATAGCATTAGCCTGGCAAATATAGGGCACAGGGAGGGAGCTGGGGTTGGGGAGGTAATTACCCAACCCATTATGGAAGCTGTGCTTGAGTTAGAAAGGGAAGTTGAGCACCTTCTTTAGGCATCATTCAAATTGGAAGGGATTTCAGATCATTTGATGTTGTAGGCTTTGGATCACTCTATGAGAGGTTAGATGTTAGTCTGGCAGTATAATAATTTTCTCTGCAGTACTACAAAATGCAATGGAGAGAGAAGGTGATAGAGGCAGTGTAGCTTGTATCCAAGGTTGGTTCTTGGCATCACTGTGAAAAAAAATTTTTGTCCATGCCATCATTGTCCCTATTCCATGATTTTTGGTCCCTTTTTGTATCTTCTATCCCAGAACCAGGACTAGGATGAGGCAAGCATAGTGCCTAAGGTAAAAACTTTAAGGACACATTCACTCTCATGTTTGTTTAAGTACCAATTCTGCACCTGCGTGAAACTGAAAATGATTTGCTTCCTTATATTTTGAACTCTGGGCAGCATGCTTGCCTCACCCTAGTCCAGGCCCTGTTTTACTCACATAAAAATACCCAGCATTTACATACTAGTCCCCGTATATTTCTTCCCTATCTTACCACCAGGAAAATCATCTGATAAGCTAATTTATGCCAGAGAGTTGGAAGCATACTGAACTACTACTCCCAGGAATATGTGTGTATCCAAAGAGGATTTATGGAAAGGCAATATTTGACCATTTCAGTCTTAATCTATATCCAAAAAAGTTGAAATCAAAATCTTGAAGAGATATTTGAACTCCCATGTCCATTGTAGCACTGTTGACAATAATCACAGATGAATGGATAAAGAAAATGTGGTATCCACATACAATTGGATATTATTTAGCCTTAAAAAATAAGGGAACCCTGTCGTTTATGACAATGTGAATGGGAGATATTGTGTTAAGTGAAATAAGCCAGAATAGAAGGACAGATACTACATGATTCCACTCGTTCAAGGAATTTTAGTCAAATTCATAGACACAGAGACTGGAATGGTGGTTGCCAGGGAATGGAAGGAGGGGGAAATGGGAAGGTATTAAGTAGAGGTACCAACGTTCAGTTGCTCAAAATTAATACATTCTAAAAATACATTTGTACAGTCTCCATGGTCAACAATGCTATATTACATACTTAAAAATTTGCTAAGAGGGTAGATCTCATAATAAATGTTCTTTTTACAATAAATAGAGGGCTGGAGGAAACTTTTGAAGGTGATGGATATGTTTATGGCATAGATTGTGGTGATGGTTTCATGGGTATATGCTTATCTCTGAGCTCATCCAGTTTTGTACATTAAATATGTGCAGCTTATTGCATGTCAATTGTACCTCAATACAGTGTTGTGTTTTTTTTTTTAAGCAAAGGGCATTTTATATGGAACAAGAAGAGATTCCATTGACTAAAGGCAAAATTCATGGAGACAATGAAAGATAAAGTTGAAAAGAAATGTTGGGGTCAAATTATGAAGGGCTCTGAATACAGGCTTTGAATGATTGTAAAAACCATGGGCTTCAGGTCACAGAGAGTGATATAACTGGGTTGAGAGTGTTTAATTTGAGGAACATGGGAAAGGTCTCATCCAACTATAATACCTTTCCCTTAAGCCCACTGGAGTTTAATTTGAGTTTCCCATTGGATATGAACACATTTGGAGTAACAGGTCTTGAGGGTTGGGCAGCCCCTGAATATAAGCATTCATTCATACTTTAGTGTAAACTAGTTTAGTTTTTGTTTAGTTTAGTGCAATCTAGTATAAACTAGTGACCTAGTTTAATGTAACCGAGTAACCTAGTATAAACTAGTAACCTAATTTAGGGTAACCTAGTCACCTAGCATAAGCTAATAACCTAGTTTAGGGTAACCAAGCATAAACTAGTAACCTAGTTCAGGGTAGCCTAGTAACCAACCACAAACTAGTAACATACCGTAAACTAGAAACCTAGTGTAGCATAAGCTAGCAAACTAATGTAAACTAGTTTGTAATGTAATGACTTGTAATGACTCATGAAAATCAGGCGATTTGGACTATGTTTACAAAAAGAGCACTGTTCATGGAAAGTAGACTTTAACAGCATTCTCCAGTGTGGTACTTGGGACAACAGACTACGGCCAAGAAAATGATAACAACACAGGAGGCAGCCATGGGATAATATATGTCAATTATGATAACTAATTTATAATTCAAAAATCAACTTCGCCTCCATTATTACATTTTATCCTCACAACAGCCTCAAGAGGGAGATGAGACAGTGGCTACTTTTATCAATAAGCACACTGAGCATCTCAGACTTTCCTGGCCCAAAGGTCACCAGGTCTCTGCCAGAATCCAAGCATTCTTTTTGCCACCCCGCAAAGCTCACCTATTTCACACTGTTGCCAAAGGCCAGTCCATTGGGGATTTAAAACTTTGGTCCTTCTATTAAATGCTATTATGTATCTGAGACTGTGAGCCTTGAAGTCATGAGCATTGACAGATCTGTGAGTAACAAAATCAAGGCAGCTCAGCTTGTCTGCTTGTCCTAGCCTTGACCTTCTATCTCTGAACTTCTATTTATGTTCTATTTGTCAGTGGATTTTCAGAATACATGGAGTGGAGAGAAGGAATATGAAAAGAGTATTATTATTGTGTTAAAACCATGGAATATTTACGGTTACAATTATTGTTTGACATATTGCTGGCACTTGCAGAGAGAGGACTCTGAGCCAAGCCATTGCAAGTCTGTATTGTGCAGTTATTAATGCATGACTGATACACTCATTACCCTCAAACCTTGGGCAACTAATTTCCTACTGAGTTTCCACTTTACTCTTCTTCCCATAGAGACTCTTGCTTCTTGAGCCTGGAGCCTGGAACTGGAAACAGAGCCTTGGGGACCTCACTGCTCCCCCAAGGGAGATGTCTGGTTAGCTTGGAGTTGGTGTGGTGGGAAAGAAGGTTCTTTGTTAGACTCATCCTTGCACTCTGGGAGGCAGAAAGGGAGGCATCTGCCAAAATAGAGAGAAGCGATAACTCACTTATGCAGAGCATAATAATGTAGTTGACAGAGCACTTGCACCCTGTTATGTCACCAAGTCTTCAGGACAACCTGAGGGGGCCAGCAGGGCAGACAGCACTGTGAGGAAACCGAGGCTGAGGGAAACAAAGTGCCTCTCCTGAAGTTACCTGGCTGGAGAAGGTTGAGGCTGGTACATGGACTAGGGGGACCCGAGGCCAGAGCCAGAGTGCTTTAGCTACACCATCCTGCTTTCTAGGAAGTGGAGATTTTCCGTACCCAGAGATCACTCTTGTACAGTTCCAATGCCCGTGACCATTTCTACTTAAAACATTGGTGGGGTGTACCTTTAGTTCTAAGCTTGAAGAACCAGCTCTGGTGTCACCATCTTCAGAAACTCCTCTCCACCTCAACTTCTCAGCTTGGGTAGGTGCTAATCCACTGGGCTCTCACTTACCCTTTACTGAAATGATAGCATTTACTATTTTTTAATTTACTTATCACTTGTTTGCTTACTTGGTCTCAACTGTGAGCGGCTCTGGATCTGGGTCGTATTCACTGGCTTTCCGGGTGCCTAGAACATAGTTGGTGGGCAATTCAACTTAAACTGAATGCCATTGTCTGAGTCCTTTGTCCCTGAATGGAGTTAGTGTGTCTTTCTCTCTTGACATTTTCATGTCTTCTACTCCTTACTCTTAGACCTATTGTTTTTAATTTTTAAGGTTTATTTATTTTGAAGGAGAGAGAGACATTGAATGAGTGGGTGAGGAGCAGAAATAGAGGGAGACCCAGAATCCGAGGCAGGCTCCAGGCTCAGGGCTGCCAGCACAGAGCCCAACGCGGGGCTCAAACCCACGAGCAGTGAGATCATGACCTGAGCCAAAGTCGGATGCTTAACCAACTGAGCCACCCAGGTACCCCTCCTACTCCCTACTCCTAGAAAAGGATCTTAGGCTCTCACTGACTCTGTGGTATGAGTGATTGAGAGGCTGATGTGGAATCCTTCCTTGCAGTGTCTACATATTAACAATCAACTGGCACTGCTGTTGTAGAATTCCCAACACAGAAAATCCTTATGGCATTGTTTGGTTGTTGTTGTGGTGGTGGTGGTAGTGGTATGTGTTATGTTCCCCAGTGAACCACTGCAATGCAGAGTGGCCGGGTAAAGGGAGAATGGTCTGTCTCTGAGACCACTGGTCTCTTATCTGTGAGAGCATATGAGTGCATTTATCCGAACATGATGTGTGTGTATGTGTGAGTATGTGCATGTATCTGTATAAGAATAAGAGCTAGAATAAGAGAAAAAGAGAAGAGGAAACATAGTAAGTCTATTTCTCCCCAGAGACAAAGCCAGCAAAGGAGGGACCTGAGAGAGAAGAAGACTAATGTAGTTGGAGCTGGTCACCTTCTTCCTGCCTCCCCATCCTCTGTCTCTTCTCTCTTCTGACACATCTGGGATGACAGGCCAGCACTGGTGGCTGTCTGGAATTTAGCAATGCCTAAATCAGATCACCATCAGGCTCCTGGATGGGTTTAGTAAACATCCACAGTATAGAGGGCAACATGGGCACAGAGCAGGCTTGAGGATGGGACTGAGAAAGAATCAAGGGCAGAGAACACAGCACGCTATTCGTCTGCTCTCCAAAACACCATGAAATTTTAATGCCCACAAATGTGTGCTCAGGTCACTCAGTATCCTGTCCTTCTGAGTGCACACTCCCTGAATCACAGACACATGTCTTCATCATTGGTTCAACAACCATTTAGTGTGTGCCTCCTCATGCCAGGCACTGGGAGGGATGCTACATAGGGTAGATGGTGCCACCCCCCTGCCCAGGATCTCATCTGCACCTCCATTCCTGATGCTTTTCTCAGCTTTGCTTAAGTTATAAGCTCCTGAGGGCAGGATCTAGATTCTAATCATCTCTGCCTCTTTAAATATCTTGTGCAATGCTCTGCCCATAGGCCCGACACACACATTTCTTGAACCAATAAGTAAGTAAATTAATGAATGAAGTACAAGATATGACCTCTCCCTTTAAGGAGGACAGTTTAGTATGGGAGAAAGTACTTAAATAAAAGACTTCCAGGACCCCTTCCAATTTTGTGATTCTGTTTTTATGAAATATCTGCAGTATAATGCAGAATGTAACATGTTCCATATTATCTCAGCGGGGGAAGAAACTCAAGTTTGATTCAACCAATGATTCAGTATCTGCTGTTTGTCCAATAGTATTCCAGGCACTCCTGGAGCGCCTGGGTGGCTCAGTCGGTTAAGCGTCCAACTCTTGGTTTCGGCTCAAGTCATGATCTCACAGTGTCATGAGTTCGAGCCCTACGTTGGGCTCTGTGCTGGTGGCATGGAGCCTGCTTGGGACTCTCTCTCTGCCCCTCCACCACTCGCACTGTCTCTCTCAAATAAAATAAAATAAAACTTTAAAAAATTTTAAAGAAAAAGTATTCCAGGCACTTCTGAATTATTGCCTCGCTCCACCTTGACAACATTCTTATTCAGAATGCAATATAACTTAATGATAATAGTAGATATTATATATCGAGAGAGGCTCTGTGCCAAGCAACATGCTAAACTCTGTGTATGAATGATCTCATTTAGTCCCCACATCAAGCCTGTAACTAGGATATTATTTTTCTATTTTAGTGATGAGGAAACTGAGGCCAATGGGAAGTAAACACTATGTCCAAGAGACATGGTGTTAGTTATTGGCTGCCTTGGGGCTTGAATCCTGTCTGTTCGACATCAATATCTGGACTTTTCATCACTTTGGCTGGGATGCCTAAGGGCTCTGGAGACACATCCTGTGTTTGATTCCTGGCCCATCACTTTGTAGCTGTGTGATCGTGGGAACTCATGCCTCTGAGCGATAATTCCCTCATTTGTAAAGCAGGAATAGTAACCACTGCCTCAGAAGATTGTTGCAAGGATTCAAGGAGGTAATATATGTACACGCCTGTCACACAGTAGGTGTCAATGCACATTAGTCCTCTAAAAATGGACTGGCAAAGCATTTCTCTTTCAAACTTGCCCTATTGAATCACCCTTCCCTGCCCCTGGCCAGATTCTATAGCTTTTCCAGTCACTTTCAGATATTAGAAGTTTTATTTTCAGGTATTAAAAAGGCCAGGTGGATCTAAATCAATACTTTCATTTCACATCCAATTTAAGTTTTTCTCTTTCTTCCCAACTTGGGACCTCCCTGTGCTCATTAGCCAGCTGTGGGGTGAGGGTGGCTGTTTATTTCTTTATGCTACCTGTTCCATCCCATCCCACCTACTGGCCTTGCCTGGGGCTCCTCCAGGGCTGGGTGAGAGGAGGAGTAGAGAGAAGGGCACATCGACCTTGATTGGTGCCACTGTAATTTGGTAGCAAGGTCCTCACTCAGTGTGCTCTTCGGGTGTGCAAATGCTCTTTCCCTCCTGGGGTGCATCTATGAGTCCTTTAAAAGGTTTCCCTCATGGTTCTCCAAGAACTAGAGTCTCTGGATGACCTCCAATGGCTTCCTCTAAGCTCCTTCTCCAGCGTCATCCCTAGCCTCTCCGCTGAGGTCACTTCACCCAGCAGGCAGTCCCCTAGGGCAGGTCCCCCTCAGGAGCCCTAGTCCAGCTCCTGCTGTGACAGCCACTTATCCCAGGGAAAGCTCCAGCAGATGCCGGACGCTCAGGCTCTCCACACAATCAGTCAGCCTGCTCCTGACCTTTTGACTTTGTCAGGTGAGGATCAGGGGCCAGTCTCCAGTCTCATGCACTTAAGCTCCCCTGGATATAGTTCAGGTTCTCCAGAAGCCCATGCCCTGCTTGCTCACATCAAGACCCCTTTCCAGGTCAGCTGTTTCTGGTGGACCCCCTCCATTAACCTCTAGCCTTCTGTCATGTATGAGATTGAGGTGGGTGGTGGGGGGAAGGCCCCAGGCTGAATTTCCCCATTTTCTGGTAAGCCTTGCAGATGAGATGCATCTAAGCACCCTCTTGAGAATGTCCACGCATTTAATAATTTTTCTCAGCTTTGAGACCTTAGTCCAAACTCCAAGATGATAAAAAACAAATTCAATAACATACTGTTGCAATTCTGTCTCTCTCTCTCCCCTATGTACAGTGCACATAGTTTTCAAACGGTATCACAAGATGAATAACAGAACAGAGCATTTGCCTCTTCTATCCATCCTCTTTGTCCCTTTCCCCAAAAGCAACCAGTTCCAAATTTTTCTGCTATTTATTTTGGCAATTGTATATCCTTGTTTCTTTTTTTTTATTTAAAAAAAAATTTTTTTTAACGTTTATTTATTTTTGAGACAGAGAGAGACAAAGCATGAACGGGGGAGGGTCAGAGAGAGGGAGACACAGAATCGGAAACAGGCTCCAGGCTCTGAGCTGTCAGCACAGAGCCTGACGCGGGGCTCGAACTCACGGACTGCGAGATCATGACCTGAGCCGAAGTCAGCCGCCCAACCGACTGAGCCACCCAGGCGCCCCTGTATATCCTTGTTTCTAAATAACAACACATTTATAATCATTTGTTGATTTCTGAAGTTTACAGATTATCTTCTGTCTTCCTAAAACAGGAGAGGGGAATTTAAATCTTTTACTACCCTCCCTCCCCCACCACAAATATTCCCTTTCCTCCACCTTCCTAGTATTTTTTGATTCTCTAGCATTTTTTTTTATTAAATAGTATATCCATTGCTCCCATGTAAATGCTAACAGTTAAACCACCTATTTTGATGGGTATATTTCTGCTCTTGAGTAACTGTTTGTTTTCCTTAGAATCCATCTTTGCTCATTTTAGTTGTTTGCCTGGTATGCAATATGTAAATACTTCAAACTCCTTGGCGAAACTGTCACATGCTTCTCCATAAAGTTCAACATGAGAGATCATCTGTCTGTTCTGTTTTGGGGGAGAACCACCCACAAGAGCCTTCAGCCATCCTGTTCTCTCTGCTTTGATTGCTCTCTGGGACCCTAAACTGCTACCACCTTGGGGTTTTCCTTCACTGTCATCCAGGGAAATCATGCCTTTCAACTATGATAGATCTATTTCCCGATTTGGTATCTTTCTCTTTCTTGGTTTATATTTTCTTTGCATTTTAGTGGAGTACATCTCTAGGAGCTTCCTGAGAAAAGTTCTCAGGAATGGCACATACATTTTTTCAAACCTTGCTGAAAATGTCAGACCAAATAAGAAAAAGTTGGGTGGTTATTGAATTGTAGGTTAGAAGACATTTTTTTTCCTCTCAGAATTTTATTGGTTTGTTGTTCATTGTTTTTATTGGTACATCTAATGTTATTTTCTTGTCTGTCTTTATTTTTTTTTTAAACCACCCACAGGCACCCCTCTACTTCCATGTTTTTTTGTCCATGCAGATTTATACTTTAAAAATAATTTTTTAGTCATTTTAGAAATTTTGAGTTTTGAGAAGAAATAAATTTGTATGTTGATTCTGTTACAAATCAGTGTCCATAGTTACTTTTGTGGAAGGATTCGTATGGGCACCTTGGTCTCTTCTGCCCACCCCTCCATTCACTCTGATACTTAAAGTTCCATAATTGTTTCTTTTTGTCCTTGGTATGAAAGTAATTTCTTGTGTCCATGAGCTTTCTTGGTCACTGGCTCCATTACGGAAGGGAGGATCTCTTTCAGATGTAAGGCATTCTGAGATAGTAGAACCTTAGCTAGGACTCAGGGTGATTTCCATGGAAGAAAATGGGATGTGGGCATAGGTAAGACTTTCTGGGCATAACGAAGAGAAGAGCAAGGAGTCAAGATGGGAAGTGGGAAGGAGCAGTATGTTCAGAGATTGGCAAGTAGCTTTGATTGACTGGTGTTTGGGGTTTTGTAGGATATGGAATTGCAAAGCTTGCTTGTGGAGACCCTTGAATGCAAGGTTAAGAAGTTGGGACTCGGTTCTGTATGCAGAGTGAATGTTTAAGCATTGAGTGATCCAGTCCTATCAGTGCTTTGGGAGGGTTAACCCAGTGGTCAGGCTAGGATGCCAGAGGAGGAAGGTCCAGAAGCTGTGCACAACTTGAGGAATGTAGTAAAGATTTGGAAGAGAAACTAGGGGACGCATGTGGAAGATCTCCAAAGAGGTCTTAAAGTTTTGCCAAGCAGTGGTGAGGTTGAAGGCCAGATTGCACATGCTCCCTTCATATGGCCAACTCTCTCATCCGTCAAAAGTCATTTCAAGGGTCACGTATTCCAGGATGCCCACACTGCCACCCCTCCATAAGCCGAGTCAGGGGCTGCTCCTCAGCACTGCCATGGTTCCTGGGCTTGGATCCACCATAACACTTCTTATGTTGTGCTGTAAAGCTGAAATCTCTTTATGCACAGGGCCTCTGTTTTATTCAGCTATGTGTCCCCAGAGATTAGCACAGAGTCTTACCTGTAGCAAATGCTCAATAAATGCTTGCTGAATTAGTGAGTAAGTCTAGGGGTGTCCTGTTAAATTGTGTTTGCTGACTTTCTCTGGAAATGGTCAGCAGCCCGTGAGGAGAAGCAGAGGAAGAAGACAGAGGAGCTAGGCCGAGATCGAGAGCTGGCATGGTGTTTCTGAAAATATCAAGGCATCAGGGGTATAGGATGTTGGCAGAGGCAGCATCAAAATACACTCCATGAGTGTAACTTCACAACTGTTGGAACGGCTAGTTTCAAAAGGACAAGAAATAACAAGTGTTGGGGAGGATGTGGAGAAAAGAGAACCCTGGTGCACTCTCGGTGTGAATGCAAACTGGTGCAGCTGCTGTGGAAAACCGTATGGAGGTTCCTCAAAAAATTAAAAATAGAAATACTACAAGATCCAGCAATCCTACTTCTGGGTATTTATCCAAAGAAAATGAAAACACTAATTCGAAAAGATGTATTCACCCCTTTGAACAGTAGCCAACGTATGGAAAGAACCATCCATCCATGGATGAATGAAAGAAAATGTGGTGTGTGTATACAATGCAACAGTACTTAGCCATAAAAAATAACGAATTTTTGCTATTTGCAACAATGTGGGATGGAACTTGGGGAGTATTTTGCTAAGTGAAAGAGAAAGACAAATGCTGTATAACTTTACTTGTATGTGGATTCTACATGAAAAAACAAGCAACGGAACAAAACAAAACTTACACATACAGAGAATGGATTGGTGGTTGCCAGAGGGAAGAGGGTGAGAGAAATGGGTGAAGGGGATTAAGAGGCACAAACTCCAAGTTCTAAAATAAGTCACTGGGATGTCATGTACGGCATGAGGATCTAGTCAATAATATTGCATTGCAAATTTGGAAGTTGCTAAGAAGGTAAATTGTAAAAGTTCTCATCACAAGAAAAAAAAATTTTGTCACTGTGTATAGTGACAGATGGTAACTAAACTTGCTGTGGTGATCACTTCCTGGTGTATAGGAATGTCCAATCATCGTGTTGTACACCTGAAACTCATGTGATGTGTGTCAGTTATACTTCAATAACAAAATAAACTCCATAGAACTCAGGATGGATCAAGAGGTACCCCTGGAGGACAAGGGGCTGTTGTAATTATCAGTAGCACTTATCGATCACAAGGGAATATTTCTATTTCTTGTGCTATGAGCCTCGTGACAGTCCTCTGAGGTGTGAAGGACCTGTGTTATTACACTCACTCTACAGTGGGTCCTCTGAGACTCAGCGGACACAGGGATACTAAATTTCAGAGTAGGAACCCAAACTCATGCATCCAGCCCCTCATTCCAGGCTGTTACAGTTTTGTTACACACGTTCCTGACACACATACATCTGGCAGGTGCACAGGGGTGCGCACACAAGCTTGCACTCACAGAAGTGCACGCAGACACATAGACCCTACAACTGGAGACGGTAACAGTGTATTTCATCGTGGGTCTTCCAAGAACCCGTCTCTAAGGCTGTCAGACTGCATCAGCTGCCAGAGAAGGAGGGGGAAAAAAATCAAAGAATCTCCTTGACAGCTCCCATTAAGTGAAATATGAGGTGAGACGGAACGAAATAAAACTGGGAATGAAATGACAGGGTTTTTCTATCTCACCAAAAACGTTTGAAAGCCATTTGTCTGATTGCTACCCATTCATCACCCGCCTCAGCTGGTGCAGACCCTCTCCGCAGGTCCCTTCCTTACACTCACCAGAGAGAAGATCTTTTTGGGAAGGGGATGCCCCTGCCAAGTCAGCTCAGAAAAACACTTTATGTTGTGGATGGGCTTCGGGCCTCCTAGATGCACTAGTTTTCCATCTCTGAGACTAAGGTCCCATTCCAGTATGGCCCTGTTCCCAGAACATCTCCTCTTTCTAGTTCCTATTTCCTACACAGTCTCCACATTCCCGGAGCAGCTCTCATTCCTAGCAAGTCCCCTCATTCTAGAATATTCAATAATCAATGCAGCCCATTCCTTAGGTCACCCTTCATTTCCAGATTATCCCATATTCTCAGCTCATTTCTCCCATTCGTAACTCAGGCTCCCATTTTCAGGACAACCCTCCATCCTCGGAATCTAGAACCCAATTCAAGGAGTAGGACACAGAGTTTCCAGGCCACTCTCCCTGTCCCTTGTCCATCTGGAGTAGAGCCCTGGTTTGCAGGGACTTTGGTGAGTTTCCTGGTAACCCCAGCCTCCTCTCTCAAGCCAGCCTCCTCCCCTTGCCTTACTTCCCGCTGGGTGAGTGAGAACCACAGAGCCGTTTGCAAGGATTCGCGTATGTGGAGCTATAAGGTCAGTGAGAATTAAAACTAGTCCTGTTGTCTTGTCGCTCCACTGGCTGTTTGTGCCAGCGCCACCCGGCCAGTGGGCTCCCTGCCTCCAACCCTAAGCTTGCTCTCTTTTGGTGTTAGGGTATTCCTCTAGATTTTCAAGATGCATAAAATAGCCAATATGAGAATAAAGAGGACATGATAGCAGTAGGACTGTAACAAAAGGACTCATCATCCTTCACGTCCATTCGTATGACAAAGCTCCGTTCACTCATTGAACAAATATTAATTGAGCACCTGCTACTGCCTTGCAGTGAGTGGGATGCATATAGGAGCTATTTGGTGTAATCCTGTTCACACAACAGTTCTGGGTCTGCCAAGATTTCCCAGTTTGTCAGCCTGACAGTTAAGAATATCTTCTTCTTGGGGCGCCTGGGTGGCTCAGTTGGTTGAGCATCCGACTTCGGCTCAGGTCATGATCTCATGGTTTGTGAGTTTGAGCCCTGCATCGGGCTCTGTGCTCACAGCTCAGAGCCTGGAACCTTCTTCAGATTCTGTGTTTCCCTCTCTCTGCCCCTCCTCTGTGCATGCTGTGTCTCTCTCTCAAAAATAGATAATTTTTTTTAAAAAAATAGTATCTTCTTCCTATGGGTATAAACTCATTTTCTTCTGAATTCTGAGGGTCACTTATTTCTATCCACCCCAATCCCATAAATGGACCCCTGCTTCACCTCCAAGGCCTGCTTTCTGAGCAGCAGAGAGAAGAATAAAGCTGCCACCAACTAAAACTTCTAGACTGAAAACCCATCCCCTTTAAGCCCTTGTTTAGGGATTCTCTAGTAGTCTGGATGGTGGGTGCTTTCCACCAGGACCACCAGACTTGCATGCTCTCTGAAGGCAGGAAGGGAGAGAGAGAGGTGAAAAGGGAGGAAGGAAAAAGGGAGGAACGGAAAAGGGAAGGAGGGAGGGAGGGAGGGAGGGAGGGAGGAAGGAAGGAAGGAAGGAAGGAAAGGAGGAAGGAAGGAAGGAAGACTTCTTCACTCCTGACCCAAGCTGGGCTGTCCCTAGGCTTCTCCTCACTCTCTTGTGATTCCTATAATAAACTTTCCTACCGCGTGAAGATGCTCAGACACTTGGCTTTTCTTTTCTATGATGGTGTCTCATTTGTCTTTCCTGTCTGAGGTGAATATCTGTTGAACCGAATTGGTAACAATAGGGGAGCTATTACTGACTTGGTGCAGGGTGCATCATCCATCCAGATGCTTGGGAGCTTAGTCTTGGGGATATTTCCTGGACAATGGAGAGGAAAGAACCAAGTGGACAGGCTGGGTAATGGGCTAGGTGGAATTCTTAGTTACTCAGCCCATTAGCTGTGGCCACTCCCCTTTGTGCTTGTCACTTTCCATTTGTTTTCCCTTTGTCTTTAGTCAATTCATATTACTCTGCCTCCCTATCCAGGCATGATGTTACCTGGTACCATTCCAATTCCAAACCTGCCTGCATATTAATCTTGACAATGCACCTGTGGTTTCACTCATTCTTACTTCAGCTGCTATTCCAAACGGTCCCATCTGTGCAATGTATTGGCTTGTTTATGTAAAAAGAAGGGTTTGGAGTAAGGCATACCGATTCACGGTTCCACTGACCACTGCCTGCAGCAAGCAATTTCTTAGGTTATTGATATGTAGGTGAGGGAGGCCATGAAATCGGTGCTATGGGTCATGGGTCTTTTACCTTTTGTGGCTACACAGCTCCTTGGTTCCCCTAAACTGTGTGTGTGTGTGTGTGTGTGTGTGTGTGTGTGTGTGTGTGTGTGTTCTTATTTGGGAATGTTTTCCAAGTGCTTACCTTGTGCCAGGGGGCTAATCAGAGCTGACAGGGATCTGGCACCTTCCCTTTGCAACTTTTCTCTTGGAAAATGTTTGTCTGTGTGGTATCCTGGGAGCTGGGGGTTGGGGGTGGGGGTGGGTATGTTTGCTCAAATGCAGATTTCCAGGCCTCCACTGACTCAGACAATGTGAGTGTCTGGAGTGGGGCCCAAGTCTCTGAGCTAAACAAGCTCCCAGGTCATTCTGATGCAAACCACCTCCCACAACCACTTTGATCAAGGTATTACTGCAGCATGGTGTAGAGCCCAGGCCTCGGGGCTCACAACCTCAGCACTCCTGACGTTTCTTGCTGGGTAATTTTTGTTGTGGGGCTGTCTCATGCAGTGGAGGGGTTTAGCAGTGTCCCTGGCCTCTATCTGCAAGATGCCAGTAGCACTCCCTCACATGGTTGTGACCACTGGACTTGTCTCTAGACATTGCCGAGTGTCCCCGGAAGGACGACATCATCCCTAGTTGAGAACCACCGATGGGGAGGACAGAGCAAAGGTGCTCAGTTGGACCAAGAGAGATTCAAATATGGACTCTGCCACTGACTAGCTGAGACCCTTTGGGCAAATTACTGTGCTTCTCTGAGCTTTGTGAGTTCCTTATCTGTAAGATGAAGAAAATAATAATCCTGGCCTCAGGGGATTTACTGGCATTGCTACAGATGAGCCTCAGCAGAGATAACTTTCTATCTTCCCTCCTGGAGAGGACAGCAGCTCCTGACGGCTGGATGTTTGGGGGCTGGGTTTGGGGGCAGGAAATCTCTCCCTTGTAGAGACAAGAAGGCATCAGCTTGTGGACCAGAGGAGTTGAGAAGCAGACTGAGGGCAGCTGTAGTCCTGAGGGACCAGCAGAGATGGATAAGAGTGGAGAGACAGAAGCTAAAGAAGCCTTGGGTATACCTAGCCACCCCTGCCAACCTCCTGCTCACTGGCTCTGGAGGTGGTAGCCGTAATCAGCTCACTGCCCGCGTGTGCCCTGCAGCCCCGTGGCTTCTGTGACCGACTCAGTGGCCTGCTGTGTACTCCCAAGTTGCTGATGGGCCTGCAGGCCCCTGGTGTCTGCCTGTGCTTCTTCCTCCCCTGCCTCCCCTGCCCAGCGCCCAGCGGGGGGGCTAAGCAGCTGCAGACACCAGGGTTCCCGAAGCCCCTCCCCGCTGGCTTGCAGTCTGTGAGGCACAGCAAGGCCGCATGGTGAGAAGTGTATTTTTAGCTGCCCTAGCCCCCATGCCTATTTTTAGCACCCAGCACAGGGCTGGGCAGCTAGGCTATGCTCAGTGGGAGGGCTGGCAATGGCTCCTGACCGAGAGCTGGCCCACCGGCCCAGCCAAGTTGGCTCAGCTTCAGGTGGGATAATTAGGGTAGTAAATTCTGCACTTCACAGCTCAAGCTTCACCAAGGCGGCGGTGATCACCATTCAGGAGAGTTCGTTTTCCCTGCACAGGATTTGAAACCCTCTGATGTCATAATCCTCCAAGTCTAAGGAAAGCAAAAGAAGTCTAGGCTGGCAGAAAATATTGAAGAGACAAGAAGAGAGACAGAGGAAGAAATAGAGACCCAGACAGAGAGACACCCAGAGAACATGGAGGAGAGAGGGGGCGCTAAAAGCAGAGACAAACGGACAAAGATAGAAACAGAGAAAGGTTTAGTGTTGCATATGTGGGGCCAGAGACACAGGCCAAAAGATGGTAACAGAAAAAGAGATGAGGGCAAACAATGCAGCCCCAACAGCTTGGGATTATTGATCCAGGATGAAGGGTACTGTTCTAAAGTCCCTACATGCTTCGTCTCCTTACATATCTATACCTACAATACCTGGACCGTTATGACCCTGTTTCAGAGGGGGACTGAATGGTTAAGCAACTTGCCCGGGATTACCCGGAATGAGTGGTGGAGCTGGGATCCAAGACCATGCCTGACTTCAGAGCCCAGCTCAGGCAGTACCTTCAGTGGATGGAACAGTCACAGGCAGATGCAGGATGGAGGACCCTGGAAGGGGGGTGGGGGCGAGATACACATCACCGTTACGGTCTGCTGAGCACCTGGAGGCCAATACCTTGTCTGTTTCCCTGGGAAGAGGGCTCTCTGAAATGGGTGCCATTGATCCAGGTGTCAGGACTGAATTATAGCACTTCCCCAAACGTGTGTCACACTGATAGGGTCCCTGTGCCACTGCCGAGGCGGCCTGGCATGCTTTTCGTCAGAGTGATCAGAGCCCAGCTGGTTCGCTATTTGGAAATACCATCGCCCACCATGTCATTAAGCGAATTGAACAGGCCAACTTTTCTGAGGCTGGAGGAGGGGCTGCAGGGAGCTGTACAGAACAGCTTTGGATTTGCTTATTGTCATTCGTATCCTGACCTAACGCTGCCCACTGCTCTTCTCTGGAAGCATGAGATTCCTCGGCCCCTGCCAAGGGTGCAGATGATAAATGCTGTGCATGGAGAGGAATTATTCTTGTTAATGATCTCCACCTCAGAAGATTTCAGCCCCCGATGGAGACCCAGCTCATCTTTCTACGTTTGTTGAAGCTTCAACCAACAGAGGCAACAAGAAAGCCATTTCCAACAACAAGGGCCTGCCTGTATAGACAGCAATCATAAGTCATTCCTTCTGCTCCCAGTTCCTGCCCCTCCCACCCCCATGCAGCCATCCGTCCCCATAAATCTCCTGAGCAGGTGGAGATTTATACAGGAGCTGTGGCTACCCCTATCTGTGTGGTCCCTGACCACCTCTGACACCTTTAGGAAGAGACTCACAAGAATTATATGAATTATGTTATATATATAATTATGTTATGTACTATTATATTATATTGTATTATATTCCTAACTCAGACTATATGGATAGCCAGGTTAGTGCTTCATGGTACAATGTCCTCAGGGAAGTAGGGGATGGAGACCTGACCCTCTACTAATTTGGGGGTGTGTTGGGAAAGGGGGAATGTGGGGATCATTAAAAAAATTTTTTTTAACATTTATTTATTCTTGAGAGACAAGGAAAGGCAGAGCATGAGCAGGAGAGGGGGTGGAGAGAGAGAGAGATACAGAATCTGAAGCAGGCTCCAGGCTCTGAGCTGTCTGTTTATTAGCACAGGGCCTGACGCGGGGCTCGAACTCACGAACTGCAAGGCCATGATCTGAGCTGAAGTCGGCTGCTCAACCAACTGAGCCACCCAGGCGTCCCTGTGAGGACCATCTTTGTGGTCAGATGGGCTGGCCAAACAGCTGTGCCCACTATTGTGGGGCCCTTTTCAGAGTTGCTGTCACTATTGAAAGGGGCGGATGCCTTCTAGAACACCTGCCCCTAAGGATGTGACAGGGTACATGTGAATTCATCAACGCAGTGAGCCAGTGATTGAAATAGTAAATCACTTCCATATGAGTTGGTAAATGGCACAAGTGGTTGAGATCAGAAGTGTCTGTTTGATATCGTCTGGAGATGTGGCCAGATCCGTGGGTAATGAGGTCTGGGAACAGTGGGGAGCAAATGCAGGGGGCTCCCAGCAGCTGCTGAGCAAACTGATATCGGAGTGTACTTCAGCGCCTCCTCCAGCGTGGCCCGGGTTGATGGGACACTGGAACAGGTGCAGTGTTTGCAGGTTGGTGGCAGCCCTGGCAGGGGAACCGAGATAGGTGTCTGAACCCGGGTCATACGGAAGCACTGGCACCAGGTGCACCCGCAGCCAGGGTGTGACCAGCACAAAGTTCCCTTCTGGGGTCTTCCTGATGAGCAATTGAATAGGAAAGTCATTGAAAGAGTTTGGTGCGTTCCCTGTATCTGATCATGGTCAGAGAGGGCTATCGTTCAGCCAGCGAAGCTGCCTCAGACAAAAGATCACATCAACAATTTTTAAAAATAAGGAAATGAATAGGATGCTATCGAAATGGTTCGATGGGTGGCTTTCAGTGCAACTTACATCATGTGCTAGGCAGTTCTCATTACAGAACAATGAGGAATAGATTTAAAAATTTTAAATTTATATATTGACCTACGTGCTGATTTATATTACCATACTGGTTATTAAATGTTTTGAATGTTACCCTTGCCCAGATACATACACTCCAAGTCCAAGAAGAGTTGCAAGGTCAAAATAGCCATTGGAGACCCAGTGCTCTGATGCAGCAGGAAGAACCAGCAGGCAGAAAGCAGGGCCCCAGAGAAAGGGGTGGGGGGACAGGCAGAGTCGTCACAGAAGGCCTTCTGGCAGAGAGGAATTTTGAGTCAGGCTTGGAAGGTCAACAGGAACATTTTGGGGCGGAACATTGTGTGCATGGGGCACTTGGCACAGGACACCTCCCCCACCCTCACAGGGCAAAGCTCAGAACATTGGGACCCTTGGGGCCTGCCAGTGACTGCACCAGACACTTGACCCTCAAGGGCCCTTGGAAACCTGAGGGAAAAAAAGCCGCCTTTGAATCCCCGAGAGGCTGGGACAATTAGAGTGGTTACGGCCACAGCCACTGCAAAGAAGGAACTGGAAGGAGGGAGCTAGTGAGAAGAGTCACAATTAATAGTTTCTTGTGGCTTATTCCTGATGTGATCATGAGGTTGATGTTTCCGCAGTCTATTACAAACTTCATTAAGTTTATTTGCCTGCCAGGCGCCTGCCCTTTCTCCTGTCCCATCCTGTCAAAGATAAATGACTCCAGTGGCTCAGCAGGTCCCTCCCTCCTAAGCACTGCCTCAGACAGAGGGCTGGTGGAGGACACCTGAACAGAAACTTTGGTCCAGCCCAACCAGTGGGAACTAACAAGCTGAATAGTCCTCCAGAGTCTGCCTTTTCCCACCAAGATGGTGAGATGCCATTCAAAGCCAGGCTGTCGATCAGAATTGAATTCAAGGTGCCCATGTGCACCGGTGAGATTTTCCCTCAAGTCCAAAGTGAACCAGCTAATGTGGGCTCAGGACTGTCTCCAGTCCAGGGAGACGGTTGAGTAAGCAATTTATCATGATAATCATGAAGTCTCAGACTTGGAACAGATCAGAAAGGTCAGTCCTCCAGCCACCCATCCAAAGCTCGAGTCCCTTCTGCACAAGAAATTGCCAAGACCACGCTTGAACTCCTCCAGTGACAGGGAACTCATTACTCCAGAGGCAGCTCGTTCTATCAGACAGCTCTGACCGAATCCAAAATCTGTTCCCTCTCACTTCAAACTTAAGGTGTCAGTACTCTCAACTGAGTCAGTAAGTTAAAAAAAAAGGCAAAAACTGGTTTATCTTCTACAAACCTCATCACATATTTGAAGAGAGAGATTCTGTTGTCCCCGGAGTTTTCTCTTTGGTCTGGCTAAACATCCTCACCTTCTTCACCAATTCTTGAGATGAGATAAGTTATGTCTCTTTAAATCTGTCTCTCCCAGAATCGAGCAGGCACAAAGCAGAACAGGACTATTGCCTCCCTTGTTTTAGACATCATGCTTTTAATAATCACGTCAGCTTTTACGTCCGTCACATTGCTTGGTTAATGAGGCTGCTGAACTTACATGTGGACAAACAATAGTGCACTAGAAGATGTGCTAGTTTATGGAGCCAGAAAATGGCTTGATGGCATTGGGAAAGATGGTGTTGTACGCGATGGATACTGATGGCAGATAAACAAACCCCAGGAAGCTCTGCAAATTTGACTAGGGGATTGAGGCATAGTAAACGGACAATTATTTTTCCAATACTTTAAAATTCTACTAACTAATTCATTAATTGGTTCTGTTTAAGAGAATGATTGTAGGTGTGTGCTGAAACCAGAATTAACAGGTAACTTGTTTACCATCAGGACAATCACCCAAATAATAAGCTATTAAATGCACATTAACATACAATAATTGTGCACAGAATAACAAAGCAATTAATTAACATTTAATGCAATTCATAGTAAATTAGATAGCAAGACTTATTAAATGTCAATTAGCCATATTAACTACTGACACCTAAGTTATTCAACATGCTAATGCTAATTAATTTCTTATTTCTTACTAGCTTAATGACTTAACAAAAGTGTATTTACATATTTAGAGATTCTTAAAGTCACCACCCAGCCAGCAGTGAGAGTGGCTGTCTGCGTGCAAGTTTGGGAAAAGAGATTAGGGGAATTTGATTAGTGTTTAATTGGGGCCTCTTCCCAGTGTCTTTTTTTAGTGTATTCCTCTTGGAGGATTATTTTAGAGGGAGAGAGTATGAGAGAGTGTATTAGGGGTGGTCTCAGGGAGCACTGTGAGGGAATGGGGGGGGTGATGCAGAGAAGGGGCCTATGAAAATGCCTTAATGGGCATATTTTTGCTGTGGGCAACCAAAGCCCACCCTCTGTGTGACCTTCTGAGAGATCCCGTGAAATAATAGGCATGCGACCAGGCTCTGGAGATTCAAAAACCATGGCAGTCTTTCCACCTTCAAAGGCTTACCCCAATCGCTCAGCAGTGAGGAAAGTGCTAGGGTAGAGAAAGGTATGAGGTTGATATGGGCACATGGAAAGGACGGTGAATCTAGTCAATGCAGGAGTCACCCAGAGGTGATGACGGCCACGTTCAAAGATGAAGAATGAGTAGGCATCAAACAGGCAAAGAGGGTGTGGAAGCATATTTTAGGCAGAGGAAACAGCTTGTAGCATAGCCTGGATGGGAAAGCCAGCAAATGGTCTGGTTGAGAGCATGGATGGAGGAGAAAAGGAGGGTAGGGTATTGCAGGGAATAGAGTATAAAAGGGCCTTGAAGGTCATGGTAAGCGGTGGGACCCATGTTTGTGTGCCTTCACCAAAGGGCCTGAGGGCCCTCAACTCGGTTCTGGATTCTGGACTGAGGGTTATGGTTGGTTGGCAGGATTGTGGGAGTCAACACAATGAGTAGAGGAATTCTGGAATTTGTGGGCCATCCTCTTCATGTAAGGAAATGATCTTCAGGAGGCCCATCCATTGGGGGCACCTGGATGACCAAACACACTCGTAGGAAAAGACAAGGGCATGCTGTATAAGAACTACAACAAACAAACTTTGGTGCAAGTCATGGCTCTTCTGTTTACAAACTGTGTTATTGGACCAATTTCATAAGCTCTTCCTTAGCTGTAAAATAGGAGACTGGGCAGAGCTATTAAGAGAGTTAGACCAGATGTGTGTAAGTGGCAGGCCCACGGCAATAAGCCCAGTAGGTGTTAGTTTTCTGCTCCATAACCCTCCAACATTCAGAAATCACACAACAGAGACACCGATAATTGTCTACATACATAACAGGAAAACTGTATAATTGCATCTTCAAATATTTGAAGACAATCATTCTTCCTATTACAGACTTTCTAGACCCTTACTGTACTAAGTGTCTTCTGAATAATTTCTAGATGGTAGTTGTTCCCTTCAAGAGTGTCTTGGCCAGAAGTGGACCAGAGTCTGGACGTAGTCTCAGCAGCACAGAGCACAGCTGGGCTGTCCCAGCCCGTGTTCTGGGCCCCATAATCTTAACTGAGCAGCCTCAGCTACCATTATCTTCTAAGCAGCTACATCTAATTGGGGATACACACAGACTTTGTGATCAAGTCAAACAGTCTCTTCCACCTTCCCTCCCTGACCCCCATGTCTTGCTCATTTAACCTACCAAAGTGCCAGGTCTTGAGGAGAGGCTCAGTCTTGTTCAATTCTGGCTACAGCTCAATACTGTCACAGAGTGTTGGGATTTGATGTATATGTGGAGGCAGTGTGAAATAGTGGAAAGAAAATCAGCCTTGGAACCAGTTGGATCTCGGTTCAGATGTCAGCTTTGACATTGACTGGCAACAAAACCATTAGGCAATCCAGATGACATCTTTGCACCATAGCTTTGCCATCTAGAAAAGAAATACAGTAGGATTATTGTGAGAATGACACAGGTTGCGGATGGAAAATGTCTGGCACATGCAGGCACTCAAGAAGTCTTTGTCTTTCTCTCTACTTTGCCTCTGATGCAAAGATGAGCAAAGCAGGATGATTTTTATAGAACGTACTATGTACAGTGACAAAAGAAGAAGGGAGCTGTGAGTTTGACATACAGTAGGTTCCCAGTAAGCATCTGATGAACAAATAAATATTTCTTACATCAAGCCAGATATACCAAATCTTACACTTACACAATTAATTTTGAAGACATCTAACAACAGGGCTTTAACATTTATCTGTTTAAATGGATCTAATTGGTTTTAACCATTGTTCCAGCCTGTCAGAATATTTTTAGAGTCTTTATTCTATCACACAGTACATTACTATTGTATTCAGCTTTGTGTCACCTAAAGGTCTGTGGCAGACCTTTAGATATGTCTCATCTAATTTATTGACATTCATCTAATTTATTGACAAACATCTTGCCCAGGATGGCATAGGAGAGACACCTGTGGCAGCCCAGTAGTGACTTCCGTCCAGAGTATTCCTCTGTGCCTAATATATCTGGGCATTGAACAAGCTCCTGGAATACAACTCTACAGATGCTTCCAGAAGTCGCTTCTGGGGCCCCAACCTGGTGTGGGGCCAAATAGCCATAACTCCTTTCAAGCAGTGACAGCTCTTAATCAGCACCCTGGTTAAACAATGAATCAAAGGGGCTGGACATGTGGCACCCCATCCCCATCAACTTGCAAGCACTTTGAACTCTTCTTCTTCTGATCCACCTGCCACATTGCTGCCAGAGGGATCCATAATTTAATTGGTTATGTCACTTACCTGTTTAAAACCCCTCTGGGGTGGGAAAAAAGGCTCTCCATGATTTAGGTCTTACACATGTCCTGGCCACTTTTCCTGACAACCTGTTCTTCATAATTTAAGCTCTAGATATCCTTAATTAGGATGTATCTCAATACTCTACCGCCATACTTTTGCTCACACCAGTCCTTCCACATGGGATACCTTCTCTTCTTGCCCCCTTCACCTTATCTCTCTGTGCTTCTTAATCTTCCAGATCAGGGATCAGCTCCTTTGTCCGTAGGCTGCATGCAGGACTGATTAGAGGGCCCTTCTAGGCTCTCCTAGACTCCTGAGCATAATCCATTACTGAATCACTTAGTACACTGATGCTAATCATTTGTCCAACTAGATTCAAATCACCTTGAGTGGGAAGGACCACATATCGGTTATCGGAGAACTGACAGCTGCTATCTTCAAACCTGGTAGATGGTCAACACGCAATAAATGATCGTTGGAGTGTGTGCGTATGCATGTGTTCTCAGAGAATTTCTACCAGTCCTAATGATTTCCCTGAGAGTTAGAATAGAGAGAATTTTTACGTGGAAACTGAGGCTAGCTCTTTCAGTGGGGATTCAAGTCTAACTTGACCTCCTAGCCCATAATTTCCACTCATAGCAGCACTGCCTTCCTGTGTCTGTAACTTCTAGACCAAATGTATTTGTGGCCCTGGATCTCCTAGGAATGCTCAGACAGTGTTTTGGAGAGAGGAAGTGAATTTATACCTGGGTATAAATGACAAGCCACTGAGCTTATCTCTGGCAAGGGTGCTCCCGCCTTAATGGAGTGTTACTGGAGACCCTCTGCCTTATCCTACTGGAATGCATCTTTATTGGTAAGATTTCAGACACTCCGGCAACAGGCACAGGAAGTACCACCAAGAAATAACTGGGGGTCATTAGTAACTGTGAAATCACCCCATATAGGTTAACTGTCTTCTCCAGCTACGTGTAAGGGCAGTTCGATCTGAGAGACATTCTGGGTAGTCCCAAGGCACTGGTCACATGCTAGGTCTCAAGGTTGGGAGCACGTTGGAGAACTCACAAGGGAAGTGGGAAAGATGACCAGGGTTGGGGGAGAGAATGCTGGTATGTGGTCTTTAAGAGCAGAAGTCAAAGGTTACACCTGTTCCCCGATGGGCTTACAGAGAAGCTGGACTATAGATGAAACCTCACACCTGTTCGATCTAAGCTGTACCTCAGATCTCTTAAGGATACTGAACATAAATAAAGTGCCCTTCTATGGAACCATGATGCCAGAAATCTCCCATGCTGCCAGAATATTTATGAGGTGGCTCCTTGGATCTTCAAGGCAGGCTTTGAGCTCAAGTTCTTTCCCATGGCAGAGCTTTTGATTACGGCCTGGGGCTGCTTCCAGCTTTGTCTCCGGAGGCAGCTGTAGTCCTGTTTGTCCCCTGGTTCCCTGTCAACAAGAAACAGGAGGCTGCCCTGGGGGCAGCTGGCCATCACCTTCCCATAAGAAGCAGAGTTCAGGGCTCATGGGCCCCCAGCCAAGGAAGTCCAAATGCTCAGCCCTATATGGAGGGTGCCGGGCAGAAATGGAGTCTGCAAGAGAGAGTGAGGCAAAGAGAGCACAGGACAAAGTCCCGTGTTGATCATTCAAAACCAAGGGAATTATATGGGACATTACCTTTGTTTTTTCAGGCTGGCACAAGCTCCTCAGAGACTGGCTGTAAGATAAAGACAGATTGGTGGAGAATAGCTGCCCCCCCTTCCCCCCGGCTCTGCTCCCCACACCCAGGAACCCTAATGGTGGCCCAGCTCCCTGGTCTCCTGAGAGGTGAGTCACCTTCATGTCATAATTCAAGTGTTAATCTGCACATCATGTGTGTTGAGTTTGTCCCAGCGGGAGGCATTCCTGGTGACTTAAAAGTCATGCCGCCACTGCACAGGGAGGCAGCTGGAGTGGGAGCTTGTCCAGAGTCAGCCTTCAGCCTGTTGCCCCTCTCTGGCCTGGCTGTCAGAAACTGTGCTCTCCCTACACCTGTTCCCTCCTGTTTCAGCTCAGCTGCCTTCCTCCACCCCACCCCCAACGTCTGCTATCCCTCCCCACTCCCACCCTCTCAATACCTAAAAATGGACGGTGTCTTCCTGATCAGAACCTGGAGAGTTCCAAGCCCAGCCAGCCTCCTTGGAAATGTAGCTGCTGCTGGGTTGGCATTCCTACTTGATGGGGCTCCAAGACTGTGTCTTACCCCCCTGGCCACCCCCTGCAGTGTGTGCCCTGCTTACCAAGGCACAGGGCTAGGGTTCCCCTTGCTTTCCACTTCTAAGTCCTGTCTTAGGATATGGCCCATGGGGCCCGCCCAGGACACAGTGGAATTTCATGGTTAAGGAAAGAATCCTCCATCTTGTTTGGGTTTATTCATTCCCTCTTTCCCTCTGTTTACTGTCTCACTCTGCCTCAGTTGCCCTGCTAAGCATGGCTGACAGCCTCTCATGGATCTAGGTTCTTCCGGTCATAAGCTGGGTGTGAAATGCACTCATATGGTTTTGGAAGGGGTGGGAAGAGGTGGAAGATGTAGTCGTGGCTTGAGCTGGTGAAACACTGAGTGACCCTGATTGCTTTCTAAAGGCCCCTCCCACTCTGCTTATGAGCAGAATAAGGTTCACACAATCCAAAGTGTAAATGTGCAACACCTCCTACGTTGGGCACACGTGTGTGGAGATGGAATGATGTTAAGAAGGGAGAAGGAAAAGTGGTAGTCAGACACAGGTTTCTCAGACTCGAGCGGGTTTGTCTGCAAATGCCTTTGGGTGAGTGGAGGAAGAAGAGAATGTTGGTGGGCTGAGAGCTGAATTCCTGGTAAGTGATTGCTGGTCTTGCCTAATGTTTATTGGTCAAGTGCCTTATACATGGTCACCACCTGTTGCCCCCCATAATCCTCACAAGGACCATTGAGGAAGGCACCATTGTGCCCACTTGCTGATGGCTAAGCTCAGTGGGGAGGTAACTGGGCAGGTGGTTTTAAGAAATAGTGTACAATTGGGGCACCTGAGTGGCTCAGTTGGTTAAGTGTCCGACTTCGTCTCAGGTCATGATCTCACTGTTCGTGGGTTCGAGCCCCGCATCGGGCTCTATGCCGACAGCTCAGAACCTGGAGTCTGCTTCGGATTCTGTGTTTCCCTCCCTCCCTCCCCCTCCCCTGCTCACACTCTGTCTCTGTCTCTGTCTCTCTCTTCTCTCTCAAAAATAAATAAACTTAAAAAAAAAAAAAAAGAAATAGTGTACAATTGGGATGCCTGAGTGGCTCAGTAGACTGAGCAGCTGACTTGGGCTCAGGTCATGATCTCATGGTTTGTGGGTTCGAGCCCCACGTCAGGCTTTGCACTTACAACACAGAGCCTGCTTCAGATTCTCTGTCTCCCTCTCTCTCTGCCGCCCCCCCATCTCCCCCTCCCCCACCAAATAAAAAAAATTTTTTTAAAAAGATTCGTAGAGCACAGTGTCCAAAACCTCAGACCGCTGCTGGGGCCTCATGTCCCCAAGAAAGCCTAGGAACGTGAAGTTAGTGTCTTGCAGTCAAGGCGTGGAAATTGACCCCTCACATTTCTTTCAGCAGTCCTGACTCTAGCCTTATGCAGTGAGTGCCTCCCACTACCACCTGGTATCACACACAGACTCAGAGGATAAAGCGCTTCACCAGAGGAAGCTCAACTAGTAGCGGCTGGGAGAGGATGTAAGTGAGTCTTTTGGAAGCTGGTGCAATATTTTTTCCATGGTGCCATGTTGTTTCCTGAATGGTCAGGCGCCATTATACTGGGCAAGGCCTCATGTCCTGAGGATAGTGACTTTTGTCTTTTAGTTACTGTGCTTGTCTCTTTATTCCCTCTTCCCCTTACCCACTGCAACCGCCCCCACAGGCATCCACAGTCCTTGTGATGCTCCAGCTTGCCCTGAGTCGTTTCTAGGTGGCCCCAGCAGGCATTCCTCCCAGGCAGGCCATTGGGCCCTGGGTTCGGCTCTCTGAGAACTCACAGATGCTGGAGCTGTGATCCAGGGCCTGGCCCCCTGGGGAGCCACAGTCGATACCCGAATGAGTGTGGGCCTTAAGAACGGATGGGCTTCTGCCAAGCCCGCCTCGCCTCCCCTGCTATTAAGCCTCATGACTGGAGCCTTCCAGGGCCTTACAGACGCACACCATCTACGGGTCAGAGATTTCTAAAGGATTTTATTGCTTTGTGTTTGTTTCTGCTTATCATTACTGGGTTTTAAGACTCCAGATGTCTTTGGGGCTCAACCCTGATTGCAAGTGGGAGCAAAGTAAAAATGAGCCCAAGTGCCTGGGGAGGACGGGTGGCAATTAAAGATTAAGATGAGTAAATGGGGAAGACAGACACCGTCTCCTCTTGCCAGGACTAAATTAAACATCTGCCTTGCCGGATGACTCTCACAGAATCCCAGAGAAGAGGGAGTGAAGGGGGCTGGGAGAGGGGAGGCTTTGTTATTAATGGTACTTTTCTAACGGTTTTCAGCGAATTCTCCGGGCTGTTTAGGAAGGCAGTTGGGGCATCTGCAGATTGTGATCGTCATGTTCTTGCTTTTCAATATTTCCTACTTTTCTCTTACTTGGTAAAGTTTTTTACCTTTCCGTGACTATACCCTTATCTGTAGAACGTGCATAATAATGGTACCACCTCGAACGGTACCAATAACCAAAGGGTTATCGTGGGAATTAAGTGAAAACAAAAAAGTAGTGGAAGCTGTGCCTGGAGTATAGTAAGCACACAATACAATTTTAGTTATTTTTATTATTATTTGTACATCATGTCTTATTTAATTATCTAGGGCTTTCAAAACAGTGATGAATAATAGTGGTAGGTGGTAACAGGAATTGTTTTGTTGTTTCTGAAGCTTGATAGGACTGTGTCTAATCAATCAAGTATGATGTTGACTATTAGCATGAGTGAGTCTTTAGTGAAACTTGCTCGGGTGTATCTCCCATCCTCTGGAGCACATGTGACTAACCAAGGCCTCCTGTGTCCTCACTGCCTTTTGCTCACATGAGCTAATCAGCATGACGTCATCAACATAATAGATCGAAGTGGGATGACGGGATGTTCCAGAACTCCTTAGATTAGATTATGACAGAAGGTAGTAGAGTAAAATAGCCCAGGGGCAAACTGAAAATGAATATAATCTGGTCCACGTGTATGTGAACTATTTCTGATCCTTTTTCTTGGTTGGGTTAGAAAAGAATGCATTTGTTGAATCAGGAGGAGCACACTGTGTGCTTGAGACGTATTACTCTGCTCTGGCAAAGATGCTACATTTGACATAGCAGCTGGGGCTGGGACTCCCACTTGGTTGAGTCTGTGAGAGTCCATAGTCACTCTCCAGGGTCCAGCCAGTTTCCACTGGAGTCAGACTAGAGAATTCAATAGAGATATAAAAGGGACTTCTACCCCTGCATCTTTTAAAGATAGCATTAAATCTTTGCCATCCCTCCAGGACGATATCTTTTTTTTTTTTTATTTGTTATGCTGGCCAAAAAGGGGGCGATCAGAGACTTCCACTGGTTTTTCCATGTTAGCTCTTTGCCCCACAGGTCAAGGACCACTGTGGAGTTTATTCTAATGGCTGGTTACATCAATCCCAATTATACATTGGGGATCAGGAAAATGACCACCAGTTGGGTCCACAAACCCAATGGACTACTAACAGACTTTGGCTCCTCTGTGCTCCTGCTCTTAACAGGGGACATGACGAAGGTATAGGTGTGGATGTCAATGCTAACTTGGACCTAGTGTCCAATTATCCTCAAAATGGGTATTTGTCTTTTTCCAGATACTTGAGTGTCTGTGGATCCCATTGGGGAGTCTTTGTAGCATATACTTGCCATATTGATGCAGGTTCCTTCATCCTAAAGACCCAGCCATCATCAGATCATTTCCAGATCTGAAAATTGGCTCTGCAAGGGATCATGACTTTTTATTAGAGCAACTGACCTCCTCCTCCTCTTGATAATACATTCTTACTTTCTTTTGATTGCATATATTAAGCAGAGCCCTTGTGGGCTGTCCATCTATTTTTGCCCCGAGGAACACTGTGTTCTGTTTTCCATCTCCATAACTCTCTACAGGTCAGGATCCCTTGGCTGTCACTCTGACTTTGCCAGTCATTACAGTAATTGCAACTTTCTGGCTTCTGGTGGTTAAATACTGTCACTTGACTACTATTGCTTAGAGTACTTGGAGGGCATCATCCTCACCGCCAATCAGCCAAGCTCTGTGACCATCTCTCCTACCATTAGCCTTGACCTGCAGAAGGGACACACAAGTGAACTTTAGAGTGATGCGAGCATCCTCTTGCCAGTGGCCTCCTGATGGCCTGAGCCTCCCAAGCCACATAATCCTTAACTGGGTCTTCTGGCCTCACTTCCCTAAGCCTTTTATCCCCATCTCCATCTGTTACAGCAATTTATGCATTTCATCTTTGCTCCGTTTGAGACTTCACTTTTTTCTAAGCTTCTAAGAGCCACCCTAGTAGATAGTTCATCCATCCCCTGGAGTCCTTACCAGGGTGTTAAATTTTATTTCCCAAGAGAGTGCCCCCAAGTCAGCAAACCCTGCTTTCTCGAGTCATTCGTCCCCTTGAGCATGCATCCTACAAATTCAATCCTGTGGGTGCTGCCTTGGCTCCTGATAGAACATGTTAGCTATTTCTCATAGCTCTTTCAGAATGCAATCTCTTTCCTCCCTTCTCAGGACCAGTGTTTCCCCAGTTGGTCATGCTGAGCTTTACCCCTAGTTGTCAGAATGGCAGCTAGGAAGAGGTAGGGACAGCCCCTGAGGGTAGCCCTGTTGCCTTGTATGAAAGAGGCCTCTGCAGTATCTTTCCACGTGGAGAAGTCTTAACAGGGAAGGTGGGTCATCTGCAAGCTCTGAGGGCCCAGGGGAGGCTGCAGGACACAGTCCTCTCAGGTCACCACCCAGATGCCCCATCACATTTTTCAGGGTCCCAGGTTTTCCCAATAAGGGCCTTAACTTCAGCATAACAGAACCCCCTTGACTGAGCCATTCAATCATTGTTATTAAAAGCTCAGTGACTCTAACTATGAGATCCTGAGTTGTATCCATTCTCCTGCTGCAAGAGATGAGAGCCTCTGTCTACCAAAGACGTTCCTGGTTCTGAAACTTAGTTCGGACTGTTAACCACCTACAGATGTTCAGTGTGCTCCTGTAGGACATCAATGAAACTTTGTAATAACCAGCCAAGCCCATTGTCCTTGTGTGTTTTGTTCCCCATACACTTAAAGTGCCAGGATGTTCCGGGAGGGAACATTCCTAGATGTTTTCCCAAGTCACCATGGTGAAGTTTTTAGCAATAGAACCACTGACTGTGCCAGGGACTACCCATGGCCCCACATACCACCCAACAGGGTCCTCCCTTCCTGATGAGCTGAGAGCAATCCAGTCTCTGAGTCCCATCCCTGCCCATTTTCTTGGACCACTTCTGGAATCAGCTGCATCATTCGGGTGCCAAAATGGGCTTAGAAGTGCAAGAGACTAATTGGAAATATGCTCCTGAAAGACCCAGGGATGAGACACCTAAAGTCAGGAGGAAAATCCTTCAAACCAAGATGCGGAGGTGGCACTGTAAAACAGCGGGAGGTGGGGGTTTGGATTGGCTGAGAGGAGCCCGAGACTGGGGGGCAGCTCCAACAGAGCACCCATCAGTGCAGTGGGAGATCTGGGGCACGTTGCTCCTAGCGGAGTCCGGCGCTCGGCCGAAATGGCCTCGACCGGGGATTCCCTCTGTGCTCAGTGACCGGCTGCTTGCTGCCCCGGGGAGAGAGTGACCTTGGCTCAAACACTGCAGCAGCCTGAAGATGCTGTGGCTGGAGGCTGTCTCCTGCACTCAGAGACCTGCCTCAGCTGCCACAACCATGACTTAACAAAATCCCCAAGTCATATGTCTGAATATGTGAGCATACACATGCATAAACATCTAGAAATAGACCACCAGGCACAGAACGGAAGTTACCGCTCAGGAATGGAGTAACGGGAAGAATTGAAAGGAAAACAACTTTCGCATTTTATTCCATATATTTCTGTCTTGATTTCATTTTTATAATAACTTATTCGCATAATAATAATTTGTGTTACTAAAAATAAAAATAAATATAAACTTAACCTCTGAGACCCCTTAAATCCTTTTTCTTAAATTCAACTTTAACTTGTATTAATATCCCACCTTTGCTTTTTATTTTATTTTTTAACATTTATTTATTTTCAAGAGACACAGCGTGAGCAGGGGAGGGGCAGAGAGAGAGGGAGACACAGAATCCCAAGCAGGCTCCAGGCTCTGAGCTGTCAGCACAGAGCCCGACGCGGGGCTCGAACTCACGAACCATGAGATCACGACTTGAGCCAGAGTCAGATGCTCAACCGACTGAGCCACCCAGGTGCCCCCACACCTTTGCTTTTTTTAATTTGCGTTTACCTGACCATCTTCACCAACGCTTTTACTTTTAATCTTTCTGAGCTATTTTGTTTGAGGCATCTCTCCTGAGTTCATATATTTTAAACTCGAGATATTTTTTTGTCATTTGAGAAGGATTTTAAAATCCATGTATTTTTCCTCTGATGACATCTATCATTTTGTTTTACGCTATAGCACATGGGTTCCTGTTTGTACATAACAGAAATAGAACCTATCTAACATAGCAGAGAAGGTACACATTGTCCTGACTGGGAAGATAGAGAAAGAGGCTTAGAGAATAAGCAGGAACTGCGGAAGGCAAGACAGAACTGGGGATGTGCCAGGACCCTGCGGCTGGACCTTTCTTACCACCATCCCCGGATTGTACCATTTCTGGTCACATAGACTCACTGCTGGATTCTTGACAGCATAGCAGCCATCTCCAAAGAATCTCTGAATGCAATTGCACCTTGTGCCACCGCTCAACTTTCAGGGCCATCAGCTGGAGCATCGGACTGGCTGAGCCCAAGATTCAAGGCTGGCTGGATGCCTGGGAGAGAAGGATCTGATCCCTCAGCTTCTAACCCAGGAGCCACAGCCCGGCTGAGCAGTCAGGAAGAACAAGCACCCACCATGCATGCATTGGCTGTTTATGACCTCTCTTCCTCTCTTTTGGTATTGGTATTTTATTTTTCCCTTTTCTTAAAAAATACACACACACACACACACACACACACACACACACACACACATATATATAATATAAAATCTCCAGTGTTTGAGAGCATAGGTACCACATTGAATACTCTTACACGCTTACATTTCTGAAAGTTATCTTTTATTTATTTATTTTTTTACTTTTTGTACTTTTTACTTTTGTATTTCACTGAATGCTTTCAACTTTATCTTTGGGTGCCCCCTGTGTAAGACTAAAGTTCCAACAATCTTACCCTTTTCCCCCATTCACTTCACCATGCCTGCCATGGCTGTCTTTATTCCTCTTGCCTTCATCTCTTTGTCCTTGCGACTAAATTCTGGGAGTTTCTCAAATTTGTCCTTTGAATTACTGATTCCGCTTTCTACCAGGAAAAAAAATTCTCCTTTTTACTACCTCCAAAGTAGACTCTAATTCTTTTCATATATAGTTTTGCTTTCCTTCAAATTCTTCCACTATCATTCAACTCCCTTTTAATTATTTTATTTCATGTTTATTTCACTGTGTACTGAGTTCTCTTCATGTCTCTTAGAGGCATTGTATTCTTGTATGCTGTGCAAAATGTCAGGTCATGTCTGGAAATTTTCCTCTGGGTCCTGTAGTATATCATTTTCAGAGGTATAGAAGCAGAGCGACTAAATGTTTGCTTGTGACACGAGTATTTGGATATGGCAATGGTAGCTTTCAATTTTCTGTCCCATTGAAAAGATCATTAAGTCTTGTACGATTATAAATTAAACAGAGGGGCACCTGGATAGCTCAGTCAGTTAAGCATCTAACTCTTGATTTCTGCTCAGGTCAATGATCTCACAATTTGTGAGTTCGAGCCCCACATCTTGCTCTGTGCTGACAGTGCAGAGCCTGCTTGGGACTCTCTCTCTCCCACTCTCTGCCCCTCCTGTGCTGCCTCTCTTTCTCTCTCAATAAATAAAATAAACTAAACTAAAAAAAAAAACCAAATTAAATGGCATCGTAAATCTTTAGTTTTTTTCTTCTTTCACAAAAGATGTAATGTACATTTGATAGTTTTATCACAATCTTAACAGAAGAAGAATTGATCTGCTTTCCACTTCATCCTCCCCACTGTGCACCTGGTCCTCAGAACCCTGCATGTGTCCACCAGCATGCCTCTCGCTGTCCTCTGGATGATGCTCCTTTTCTCTTGCACCTTGGGTTCCCTATCAGTCATTCTCTCACAGATCGCGAGCAAAGCAAGGTCTTCCAGACCGTTGAGGTCATCTCCATCTTGTAAGTGGGTCAGGGTAGACTGTTTTCCATAACAAACAACTCCAAAAATCTCAGTTTTTTAACATAGCAAAAAAATCATTTTTTCACCACATCCCAGTATGATGTATACTGGTGTTGGAAAGTGGGGCAAAGCCTAGTTCCCTTACTCATAGAGGGACCTGGGCTCCCCCGACCTTGTGTCTCTGCCCTCCTCTATGTCTTGGGGACCCTCTCCATTCAATCTGAGGATGGAGAAAGAACATGGAGGATGTACTTGGGAGGTTTGTATGGAGCAGTCCTGGAGGTGGCCCCATCACTCTGCTTATATTCCACAGACCAGAACTCAGGGGAATGGCTGCACCCAGGTGTAAGGCAGGCTGTAAAATGCAGTCTATCTGTGGCTCCAGAAAGAAGGGAGGAGCACCAGCAGACCCTGCCACATGAGGCAAAGCCTTCATGTGATGTGAGTTTAAACCCAGGAAGGGCTTTTCATTCCCATTCTACTTATCTCTTAGAAAGCAGAGATTCCCTCTCGATTCTGCCATTCAGTCATCCATCCGGGCTTCATGTTCAATGTGAATTTTCAGCCTCATCTATGTTTCTGTGGGTACTTGGAATGGGCAAGTTGATAAAGGTTTCACTGGGAAATGTTATCTAGGTGCAATTTTATTTTTTTTCAACGTTTTTTTTTTTTTTTTTTTTTTTTTTTTTGGGACAGAGAGAGACAGAGCATGAACGGGGGAGGGGCAGAGAGAGAGGGAGACACAGAATCGGAAACAGGCTCCAGGCTCTGAGCCATCAGCCCAGAGCCCGACGCGGGGCTCGAACTCGCGGACCGCGAGATCGTGACCTGGCTGAAGTCGGACGCTTAACCGACTGCGCCACCCAGGCGCCCCTAGGTGCAATTTTAAACTGGAAGGTCTCCTTGAATCCTTCCTGGTAGATGTTTTATTTTATGTTGTTTTGTTTTGGACTTACAGGAAGGACTGCACATTTATTTCCCTTAAGGTTCATTTTGTTACAATCAGACCATCATTTGAGCCTGTAAAGATTTCTTTGTATCCCGATACTATCCCCAGGGATAGCGTTAGAGTTTCTCCAGGAGGCTGCTTCCCATATAACCCAGATCATTCTTTTTTGGGGCAGATGGAGGTGACTGAGTGAAATGGGGAGGGCTGGCCTTATGACTTGGTGACAGGTCAACCAAAGTATTTGTAGTAATTCCTCCATTTCACGACCTAGCTGTCCACCACCCTCTCATGCATGGTTCATTTGTTTGTTTGGTGACATTGCTAAAAGACGGGGGAGGGAGAAGGAGCCCCAGGCAGGGAAAAAGGCATGAAAATACCAGTCACTGTGCCATTAAGGACCAGTCTGTGTTCTTTCTCCCTTATTTTTTCTACCCTTGGCTTCTCTAAGACCAAGTTGCTAGAAGTATTTATTCATCTCTGCTTAGATGGGGAAGACTGTGGTCCTCACCCTAGAGGCTCTGGTTGGACAATGAGTACACCTAAATTGGAAAGCCAGTGCTAGATGTGATGGCTAATTTTATGTGTCAACTTGGTTAGGCTGTGGAACGTAGATCTTTAGTCAAACACTGGCTTAGATGATTCTGTGAAGGTATTTTTTACATAAGATTAACATTAAACATTAGACTGTGGGTAAAGCAGATTATTCTCCATAATATGGTGAGTCTCATCTAATCAATTGAAGAGCTTAAGAGGAAAAAGACTGACTTCCCCTAAGGAAGAGGAAATTCATCAGCAGACTGTCCTTGGACTCTAGCTACAACATCAAACTCTTCCCTGGGTCGCTAACCCGCTGGTCTACCCTGCAGATTTTGGACTTGTCAGCATCCATGATCACATGAGCCAACTCCTCAAATCTATCTATCTATTCTATCTATCTATCTATCTATCTATCTATCTATCTATCTATCGCCTATTGGTTCTGTTTCTTGGAGACAAAGTCACTGTCTCTAGACATCCCTCTTTCCCTTCCCCCACCTGTTTTTTTTAGATCCTCCATGGCCCAACCTCCTCTTCCTCATCTGTGTCATCACCATGACCATTTGTGATGTGCCAGAAATTGCAGAGTGTTTATATCCATTATATAAAATGGTTCCTCACAATAATTCTATGAGATAGATATTATTATTATTCTCATTGTACACATAAGGAAATTATGGTCCATGGAGGAAAAATGATCTGCCCAAGGTCATGTAACTACTGAGGAAAAAAATTAATTTTCAAACCTGAGATGTCTAACTCCAAAGGCCTCATTAAATAATCACAATACTCTAATTAGAATGAGAATTAGTAATCTCTATTAGAAACAGCATTGCACAGGTATTATACGAATCAAAATTGAACATGCATTCAGTGACCTCCAGAAGCTGAGTGTCCATAAGGGCCCCTGCTTCTGAGAGCAACACAGACACCGAGAAGTTAATGCAGCTAAGGGAGGGTAAAGACCAGTCTATGGAGTTGGTCGGATCTGGGGTCAAGTTCTAGCTCCATTACATTTACTGTCTGTATGAACTTCAACAACTTTCTTAACCTCCATGTTCTCAGTTTCTTCTTTGGTAAAATGGAAGCAACACTACTTACCATGGTTTGTTGCGGATTAATTGGAATGAAATTTGCAAACACACGCTTTTAGTTATCAGCATATAATAACTTTGCAATAAACTAAAGGAATTTTTTTAAAGGACAATTGAAACATGGAAAGCAAAAGCCATAGATGCAAAAAAACTCAACGGCCAGGAGCACAATGTCCATGTCTGCTTCTGCTTTTGAGGTTCAGGGTCACTGACTCACTCAATTTACTTGCTGCCAGGAGATTTTCAGCAGGGGCCAGCTGAGCACCAAGGCAAGAGATAGGAGGCAGCAGTCAGATGAAGTGTTTTTGACCCTTCAAGTGGTAGCATTCTTGGGACTATATTGTCACTTTGTCCTAGGCTCTGACTCTAAAGTCACATTCTAGATAACCTCCTTGCCCCATGCTTTATAGCTTCAACCCTCAATGAAAGGAGCGGAGGAAAACAGCTCTGAAAATTCAATGTTTCCTGTCACTGCAAATCTTTGGGGAGATCTATAAGAAGAACAGCTGAGGGGATAGATGAATGACCCCTAAAAGATCTAGTTGCCCTTCTTTGGGTCTGTTGAAGGGAGATAATGCTTTTGGCACTATCAAAGGCCTTACTAGAGGATTCTAAACATTTAACTTCATTAAAATCTCACCACCAATTCTACTCTATCCTGGGGCTGCTAATGAAGGGGAAGAGTCATTTGCAAACTTGAGCCAATGTGAACTATCCTGGCTCCCTCTGGAGAAGATACACGTGGCTTGTGTCAGCTGGGTGGCCTTACTGAAAACCCAATCTCATAATCAAAATCTCTGTAATTCAGTCTCGATTACTCCATGGTGTCCTACCGCATCAGCCAGCTGCAAAGATAGTCCTGCATTTGGTGAATTACCCATCTTTCTCCAAAGAGCCACACTAAAGGAATTTGACTCCATTTTCCATATGTTGCCTCTTTTTTCTTTATCCTGAGAAATGATTCCCAAATTGGACCCGCTCCTTTTTCCTGCAACCTTGAGGACCCAGCCAGAGCCCAAAGAGGGAAGCACTGGCAGAAATTCTTACACTTATAGATGAAGACCTTTGCATCTAAGCAAGTGTCCTAGTGACCAGAATGGCGTTGGGGTGGGTGTATTTACCTCATTCCCTGACCTATGAGTAATCTATTAAGGGTCTGGAGATTTTGAACTTTGGTTGTTTTTCTTGGATTGGTGGTTCTTCCAAAAGGACAGGACCATACTTTTGGCTTTGGTAGGCAATGAGACAGACATTAGTGTGTTTTTTGTTTGTTGTTGTTTTCTCAAAGGTGTTGGATAGCACCCAAACAAGTGTCTTAGGAAAACCTTGAGAATTCCTTTTTCCTCTCAGCCTGACTGTTTTCTGCAAAAAGGTCAGGAGTGTATCAGGTCTGCAGCTGGATTAAGCATGCTCCCTACCAACCCTTCCAATGCCCTCCCCTGCCAAAAAAAAAGCCATAGGGTAGATCAGGCCAAGTTTAGCTTAGTAGATCTCAAGGGGAGAAGCATACACTAGACCCCAGGGGTGCTGAGTGAGTTTCAGACTCCCTATTCTCAAGCTGTGAGACCTAAACTTTGTTACCCTCAGTTTTTTTACCTATAAAATGGGGGAAATTATCCTGGCCTCACAGATGTGAGAAAAAAAATGAGATGCACTTTGTGAAATGTGCTTTGTAAATGCTAAGATGCTTTACAAATATACGTTATTTTTGGTTAAAATGAAATATTAGACCAAAGCTTTGTGTGCTATGCTCCTCTTACATCCCTTGATCCCAGGTGCTTAGGGCAAATCTCTTGGCTGTAAAGTCAAATGTCAGAAAAGGTCCCCATTGTGCTCTGTGACTTGCAAAACAAATTCTTCTTCAAGTAAAAAAAGAAAAACAACCCATTCTTTTCTGTGTGTGTCCAGGTCTGCATGGAGAACAGTGACAAATCCAATTAGTAGACATATAAAGCTTTTGCAGTTTAAAAATCAATTTTCAATATGCTTTTTATGTGTGCTTCAAGCAATACTTGGGAGGTGCTTTAGTACAGACACATGGCCATTTTATAAATAAGGATATGGGACTCGGAATCATCAGAATTTAAGTGGTAGATCCAGGACCTGAATGCAAGTCTTCTTACCACAAATCCCAGTCTTCACAAGTGCTGTCCCCCATTCTATACTGACTACTTGAACAGAATCAGTCCCACTGTGTCAGGAAAATCTACCATCCTGAGGGAGAGTCAGCTGCAGAGCCAAAGAGCCAATGTTTTACCCACCCAAGAGTCACACTAAGGGGTAAACAAATTCCCATCTCAGGGAACTTACATATAATACACAAATAAGTTCTAATTAACAAGGGCCTCCATAAAACTCTGGTCTCAGATTATATTTGTTATTGGTAGTGATGATTACCACTGTGTTGGAAAAGGAGTTGTATAAATTCAGGAGCCTTCCTGGAAGAAGTGGCCCTTGAAATTTAAGAAGACTAGGTGAGGTGATGAATACTCTATAACTCAGGATGACCAAGATTCAAAGGAATGAACAGGGAGTAGAGACAAGAGAACATGTGTTTACCTCTCTACAGCCTATGGATTTTTCTATTCCTCTATACCTGTAACATAAACTTGAAATAGACCCAATAACTATAAGCTAATATTTACATAATGTGCTAGTACATAATGTGCCCGCAAAGCCCTTCGATTTTTGTTATTTTTCAAAATTTAATCTTCACAGCAATTTTTTCAAGTACTGTCTTCATTTGGGTTTCCCAGAAAGCAGAGCCTGAGATGAAAGTTTATGCAATACTAATTTATTAGGCCATGCAAGTGCAGAAAGCAGGAGTGAGCGAAAATTGAAGCTAACCAGGGGAAGAGAGAGCACCAATATATGGATTCATTACTGAGCTGACCCTTGCTACATGTGACTGATTCATTTCATGGTGTAACTTTCCGAGAAGCTGTATAAATTACATGTTAGAATTGTCAATCTGGGAGAAAACAGGAAAGAATTTATCCATAGACTCCTTTCTTCTCAAAGATTTGCCCCTTGGAGCATTACTCCCTCACACTTTTGGGCTTCAAAGGTGTGGGTGCCACACAGGACCCTGCAGCATGCTAAGCCTTGAGGACAACAAGAAAGCCCTGTGACAGGAGACAAGCTGTCCTAAGTGCAGGCATAAGTTGAGATACTGTAAGATTGCATTTACTTGAAGTCAATAAAAGCTCTTGTAGCACTGTTTAAATCACAGTAAAGACTGAAAGAAGAGACAGGAGACAAGACCCACGAGGATCTGAAGTGATACACACAAAGTGTTTGATACAGTCCACCCCTTCCAGTGCTCAGCTCTTGTGCTCCTATCTGGCTCCCATTATACAATGTGCAGCCACGCTCAAAGCCATCCCTGAAGGGGGCCATATTGTGGCAGCAGTTCATTTTCAGTTCCCTCCAATCTGCTGTATTGAGTCATCTGTGAACTTGGCTGTCCTTTCCTCCTCCATCAGCTGTCATAGGGAAACCCCCATGAAGCCATATGTTTGAGCTGAGGAAGAGCCCTCAGTGCACTAGAGGGAGATGACATGGAACTCTGGGCCATATATCCATGTGATTTATTTAGGCCTTTTGAGCTTACTTGGGCCTTATCCCAAAAAACATAATTTCTGTTAGACAACTGATTGTTGCAGTTCTCACTTGACCTAATGACTTGGTGGATACAATCATTTTCAGCTTGTGATGGGTAGCTCAGGTCACATAATTACTTGGTATTCCATGGTCAGACATTTGGTTTTTGCTAGGATCCAGTAGCTTATTAGGAGCTGTTTTTCAAATGGAAAGTAGTTCTCTGCCGCAGAGTTCTGGCCTTTTTTCAGAACCTTAGGTTCTGCACTTTAATGTTCCTATTGAAGCTTGGCAACAGGAACAACCTTGTCCACCACAGATATCTTGAACACCATCAGATCTGCTGAGTCATACATCCTCCATGGCAGGGAGGTTATTCTGCCATTGAGGTTGCTGCAAAGCTCTCTTGTTCCCGGTCCTACTTGAAACTGGCAGCCTGCTGAGTCATTCGAAATTTTGGTTAGAGCATTATTCCCTAGTGTGGTATATTCTACCCTAAAATCCAAAGAAGTATACCAGCATTGTACCTTTTTCTTAACAGTAGAAAGCACAAAGTGCAGTAAATTGACCTTTACCTTGGAGGGAATGTCCTGATATGCCCCAAACTACTGGACTCGTAAAAGTTTACTACTAAGTTAGGTCTCAAATCTTCCTTTCATCTTCCTTGAATCTCACCTTTTATTTAATTAATTAATTTTTTAATATAATTTAATGTCAAGTTGGCTAACATACAGTGTATACAGTGTGCTCTTGGTTTTGGGGGTAGATTCCCGTGATCATTGCTTACATACAACACCCAGTGCTCATCCCAACACGTGCCCTCCTCAACGCCCATCTCCCATTTTCCCCTCTCCCCTGTCCCCCCACCATCAACCCTTAGTTTGTTCTCTGTGTTTAAGTGTCTCTTACGGTTTGCCTTCCTCTCTGAAACTATTTTTTCCCCTTCCCTTCCCCCATGGTTTTCTGTGACGTTTTTTAAGTTCCACATATGAGTGAAAACATATAGTATTTGTCTTTCTCTGACTGACTTATTTCACTTAGCATGATACCCTCCAGTTCCATCCACATTGCTGCACATGGCAGGATTTCATTCTTTCTCATTGCCAAGTAGTATTCCATTGTATATATAAACCACATCTTCTTCATCCATTCATCAGCTGACGGACATTTAGGCTCTTTCCATAATTTGGCTATTGTTGAAAGTGCTGCTATAAACATTGGGGTACATGTGCCCCTATGCATCAGCACTCCTGTATCCTTTGGATCAATTCCCAGTAGTGCTATTGCTGGGTCATAGGGTAGTTCCATTTTAAATTTTTTCAGGAACCTCCACTCTGTTTTCCAGAGCGTTTGCACCAGTTTGCATTCCCACCAACAGTGCAAGAGGGTTCCTATTTCTCCACATCCTCACCAGCATCTGTTGTTTCCTGAGTTGTTAATGTTAGCCACTCTGACTGGTGTGAAATGGTATCTCAATGTGGTTTTGATTTGTATTTCCCTGATAATGTATCTCTCACCTTAAAAAAATTTTTTTTTAATGTTTATTTATTTTTGAGACAGAGAAAGACAGAGCACAAACGGGGGAGGGTCAGAGGGAGGGAGACACAGAATCCGAAGCAGGCTCCAGGCTCTGAGCTGTCAGCACAGAGCCCGATGCGGGGCTCAAACTCATAGAGTGTGAGATCATTACCTGAGCCAAAGTTGGATGCTTAACCGACTGAGCCACCCAGGTGCCCCTATCTCTCACCTTTTAGTATGCTCATATCTTACTAGGCATCTAGAGTAGTTGCCTCTTTCTGCTCAGTGAGTACAGATAGTAAGATATCATTAATAATGGAGTATAATACTGTTCTGTGGAATGTTAAGATGATCAAGATCTCAGTGGGCTATATTGTATGGAGAGCTAACCTAATTCTGCAGAAAGACAATGAATGCATACTGCTATCTCTGTCATATGCATATTGCTTTTATCCTCTTATTGATGGAAATTGAGAACTAAGTATTTGCCAGCTCAATGGCTGCATAGCAAGTGCCAAAGGCTATGTTAGTCTGCCTCAATAAAGACATCATGTCCAGCATAAAAACTATGATCGGGACTGCCATGTGCTTATGGTAGCCTATCACCTAATGCCTATATTCACCTTGGTTTTTGCAGGGATCAACCAGGTGAATTAAATGAAAGTATGACTACACCATTGCCCTTACATCTTTTAAATCTTGGATGGAGGTGCTAACCTCTGCAATTTCTCCTAGATTGTGCTTCTGATTACTATTTTGGTCACTACAGAAGCTGTACAGAACAGAATTGGAGTTGGCCAATTTCAGAGGCTTTCACTTGGCCATTACTAGCATAATGACTCTTCCTTCATAGACCAGGGAAGCACTGTGAGGATTCTGTCACCTTCTAAGTACATCTATCCCAATTATACTCTTGGAAGCCAGGGATATAGCCATAGAAAGGGTCTGAAGACAAAGTGGACCTGTTGTGGGATGGACTACAGCCAGGATTCTCTTTATTATCTGGCTTCCATGAACGTCTTCTCTAACTGGGACTATGATGACGTTTCAGATCCCATGGGTTGGTGTCAGAACCCACATAGAAAAGTTCTTAAGAAATCTGGGTATTTCCCTTTCCCTGGTCACATATACCTTAGAAAAGAGCCATAAGTTCTTATCAGGAAGGCTCAGAGGAATATTTTCCATGCAAACTTTAATTGGCATTGGGGGGTCCTTACTTAAGGAGACCCAGACTCATCTTCAATTAGTGTGGTCTGTGTCTGCGTACTGCCTTTGATCAAACAAGTAAATAGGGACCACAATTTTCCATTTTGGTGGCTGAATGACCAGCAGCCGCCTTCTGCTCATCAGCCCTTGAACTTTTTTTTTTTTTTTTTAAACACAGAAGTTGAGAAATACCATATGTGACTCTAGGAGCACCATGATATATTAGCCATTGCCCAACGATGTGCTGCAGTTAGCTCCTATCCGTTCATAAGAACGGACTGTGCATATCTCTTCTCAACTTGGTGCTGAATGCAGTCAGAATGGTAGCTTCAAAATGATCATGATGTGAGTATTACACCATGGAAATGCTGTAAGTAAGGTTTGTCTGTTGTTTTTTTTTTTTTTTTTTTCAGGGAGCGCGTTGTTAAACATTTACCAGTCTATTACCACCATTGTCGTAGATCCCTAATGTTCCAAGCACCCGATTTCTACTCTGACCTTGCTGCCCATGACAATAATTACATCCACCATGCCTCTGATGGTTAAGTGCAGCCATCTAGCCCTCACCATTCCTTTATCCTACCAAATCCACTGATGCTCGGAGTTGGGTTTGATAGGTTCCATGGCAGTTCTCCCATCAGCAATTTCTGCTCACAGAGGAAAGCCACCACCATTAAGTTTCTCAAAGATGCTAGTGCATCTCTCATCTAAGTGTTCCTTCCTGCCTCAGTGAGGGGGCTGTCCTCTGGGCTATCCTGGAGGACATGGTCAGGAGGGAGATTTTCAGGTCTGATAGAGTACATCTATTCACGTTCCTGCTTTCCTGATCTTTCCTTCAATACCACACCAAGGAAGTTCCAAGACCTCTACCTAATTTACTGTAGGTCATTATCAAGTCCAAGTCAAGAAGTCATCCCAACAGATTATGAGGATAGGCTCTAGGTGTCCTTTTCAGAATATGGGGGAGATCTTCCACGTCAAAAAATATTTTCTGATTTAGTCTGTTTACTGCCCTTCCACAAAGATCCATTTCTACACACTTCACTTTGATTGCTGCCTATACACACTATCAGGGTTCTGTAATTCCTTCAGCAAGTAAGTGACTTCCTCCCAGACCAGAGACAGCATTCACTGCTTGATCTGGGCTGAAATGTGATCCTGGTGTTGTCCCAGGAGGCTTGAAGGATAGCTGAAGGTTTTGAAGAGAACAGTCATCATCTTGCAGGCACCAGCCTTGCTTCCAGGCAAGAAGAGGCTTCTCTCTCCTGGCAGTGGAACTTGAGGGTTCAAGATTCTCAGGCTTGTCCCCTCAAATGCCCCCAATCCAGGTTTCGTGATCCCTGCCTTTTCCTGCCTGACTCCTGACTCTAATGTAAGAGAGTAGAAGCTGAGCATGTATTCTTGGCATTTATAGCACCCCTACAGTGAAATCCTAGGCTGGATACTCAGCATTGTGTGTCCTGAAGCTTTACGAGATGAGAGTCTCTTTAAATCTGCCAGGGAGGACCTCTGGCTTCCGCATGGTGCTTTGACTTGGCAGTTAGCTTCCCCAAGCCTCTCATTTTCTTTAGTCACAATTTCCAATGCAGTCAACAAAGCCAGGTCACTCCATGTAATCATCAAGGCTTGTATACCCTTCAAGTACCGCAGCCGTCATATTCAGTGCCTCATCCCACACATGATCTCAACGTGAAGTAAAAGCTCCGTGTTTGTGTACCACCATCTGCTATAGGTTGTCACCACTTTCCTCACTATTCGCAGTGGGGCTCTTATTGCCATCAGACTGAATGATCCACCTTCAAAATCCCATCCTCGGGGGTTCTGCTTTCTAGGATCTGCCTTCTACTCTGGATACCAGCTGTCTTAGTGTGGGTTAAGAAAACAGAAAACAGAGACTGACAAAAAGGTTCATATGCTATTGCTTTGTTAGAAAGTGCAGTCCCAGGGGGCAGGAATGAGATAGAGGGGGTGAAGCAGGGAACAGGAGAGTTAGTGTGAGGGTGTGTTAGCAACCAGCTGCTCCTAAGTGTGACTGATGACTGCACAGGATTGTTCCCTGAGAAGCCATGTAAACAGCACCTTAGCAACATTCATCCAGGAAGAGAACTGGGGAAGAATTTACCCACAGACTCCAACTCCTGCTTTTTCCCTTTGGAGCACTCACTCCCCTACATTTCTGGGTTGCCTATACGTGTGTGCCGAGTAGGGTCCTGAGATGTCTCAGGCCAAAATGTCAACACAAGGGGCTTAAGGTAGGGGACCAGAGTTGTGCAGGAGCAGGGCAAGGCACTGTCAGCTTGTGCCTGTGTTATGTCACGTAGAGTTCGTGTAAATGTGGAGGCTTCAGTGGCAAACAGAACAAGAGACAGATGAGCCCAAGTAGTTCCTAGGAGTGTCTGATACAAGTAGGTAGATTGACCTGTCAACTCCTTGAGGGCAGAGACAGTGTCTTACTCACCTCAGAATATCCCTAGCATGATTTCTGGCACATAGTTTTATTGATCAGTAAATGTCTGTTAATATTAATCAAATGACTGGCAATATTTTCTCCATTTTTTCCGGTTGTATTGAGATACAATTGACATACTTCACTGTGTAAGTTTAAGATGTACAGCATTCATGGTTTGACTAACATATACTGTGAAATGATCACAAGACGTTTAGCTGGCATTCATCAGCTCAGAGAGATGCAATATAAAGAAAAAGCAAGAGCACTTTGTTGGGATGGGCGTCGAGCATCATAAGTGATGAATCACGGGAATCTACCCCCAGAACCAAGAGCACACTGTATATGCACTGTATGTTAGCTAACTTGATGATACATTTCTATATAAAACAAATTAAAAAAAGGTACAAATTTCCAGTTTTAAAAAAAATAAAAAGCAAGAAAAGGTAAACAAAATCTTCCTTGTAATGAGAATTTTTGCATTTCATAAATGCGGAAAACAAGGCTCAGGTAGAACTGCCTACTTTTCCCGACCCGGCACGCCTGGTAAATAGGGGCATGGGGGCAGGCACTCTGGACCTCATCCTAGCCGTGCTGAGGGTCGTCAGCCCTCAGCCGTCCTTCAGTGACTGTTCTTTAGGGGATAGGACACCATTCATCCTTCTCAAGTCAGCTCTTCCCAGAACTCAGTCTATGCAACTCAAATAAGCATTGCAGGGTAAACTGGCCATGAGCCATTGTTTCACATGGTTTCCAAAAGACAACACTGTCCCAATAACAGGGACTGGTAGCAAACATAATGAACTTTAGCTCAGTGCCTACAAGCCGAGAAAGCCCAGGGCTGACTGTGTTCATGTGACCTCCAAACAGGGTAGTCTTCAGGGGGTTGCTGACTTTCTGTCCCACGCTTGCCGCCCTTTGGATGCCTCGTTGGCCCCTTTTTCTGCTTTTTGTGGGTGGTCAAACCACAGGCTTCTCCCTCTTCTTCCTGGCCTCGTGAGCATTAATCAACTTCAACCCTCCCCCAAGACCTGGCAGGAGAGAGGCAGCACCTACTTTTTAATAAACTTAAACTGTCATTGGAGATGAAAGGGGAGTCCACGAAAGCTTGGAACATCCAAACTCTCCAGCTTGCCGAGCGTAGGGAAGGACACAGGGCAGGAATCAAGAGGGAAGTGTTCCCAGGACAGGTCTCTGTGGATGGAACAGGGGAACTGGCTGCCTTGTCCTTCCTCCTTCCTCCTCCATCCCCTAAGTTCTCCCCTTGCAACATCACCATGCAGTAGAATGGGACAGCTGAACAGCTGTCTTTGTCCTAGCAAGACAATGTGGTTTATGGCTTATAGTGCAACACACTCTTCTCGGCAGTAAGTGGTCGGTGAACGGTGTTTTCCAAGTTGGCTGCTGGTACAATACCATAAGTTTAAACATTTCCCAAAGCCCCCAGACCCTTGCTCCTCCTGAGCTGGGAGCATCAGCATGCTCCTGTGTAGATGCCCGGAAGATTCCATTTTGCCCACTCACCTGCCCCCTCCACTTGTACAGAAAGCTCAATCAGATGACAGGCTTTCACTCTTGTAACCACCCCCCCGCCCCCACCATGCTAGTTCCAGGTTAAATATTTGCATACGGGCACGACATGCAAAAGACCAGGTTACAATATTTGGAATCTGCACTTGCAACTATTTAAATGTCCAGGACGCTAACCTCTCTCGATACCTTCCCACCCTCAATCCCCAATGCCCTTTCACCGAGTAGCTGGCGCTAATCACTGCTGTTTACAGAGTTTTCAAAGGGTAGGGCGTGGTGCCAAGTGTATTACAGATAGTATGTCATTTCAACCTCACAGCAATTGAGGTAGATTGTTTTCATCAGTCACAAGGAGACGTTTGAAGCCCAGAGAAGCTGAATGATTTGTACCACATCATTTGCTCCGTGAGTGGCAAAATCAAACTTGAATTCGGGTCTGCAGATTCTACATCTCTTTCTCTTCCCACACTGCAACTCTAACTGTTAGCCAAATGAACAAATAGTAATAAATGAACAAATAGTAATTAACAATAAATAAATAAATGCACAAGTAGTAATCAAGCACCTTCCATGTACCAGGCTCTGAGCTAGGAACTGTCCCAGAGTATTCTCATCCACTTGATGACAATCTTAGTTTTTATTTTGTAAGGAAGGAAAATGAAGTCCTGGCTTGTCAGCAATGGACACCTGGGATTTGAATCTTGACTATAAGATTTTTCTTTCTTTCTCCCCTCCCTCCCTCCTTCTCTTCCTCCATCTCTTCCTTCCTTCCTTCCTTCTTTCCTTCCTTCCTTCCTTCCTTCCTTCCTTCCTTCCTTCCTTCCTTTCCTTCCTTCCCCAACTATTCTCTATCAATTTGGCTAACGTGAGAATCTCATCTTAGCCTTCTTAGGAGATCATTATGCATTGTGCTGAGCTCAGTATTTAACACATGGGAGGCTCTTGAAAAAAGTTAATCCCCACCCCATTCCACCCTTGAATCACCTAGGGAACTTTTTTATCACACTTCCTCTCCACTCCTTGGTTAGCAGAAAAAGGGTAGCTCTTTTCTAGCTGCATTGGGGGTAGAGATTCTGTCTTTCCAACTTGGCTGGTGTTTCCTCTTCCTGGAGAGCTGTGCCCTGAAGATCGTCTGGTTGGACTCTCTCAGGGACACCTAGAAAAGGGGAGGCAGGCACCTTGTCATCACTGGGCTCCTTTCTGTTAGTTTCTGAAGAATTGATGAAAAGGGAAACTTTCCAGGATCTCCACACATAGCTTTGTTTCCCCTTCTTTCTTGTTTTGCAAAGGAAGGGCCCCTGCTGGCCTTTTAAGCCCAAGGAAAACTTAACAAACACTTGCTGCAAACCACCTTGCTTTTTACCGTGCATCAAATAAGCCTCCCCCACTTCGGAGATTTGCGTTCCAATCCCTGCAAAGGAGCAGCAGAGGAGGCAGGATATGGAGTCTCATTAAGTTTCTTTGCCGTGCCAGTGGGCTCTCCCAGAGGGGGATGTAATGCTCTCTTCGTAATACTCAGCCCCTCTCACAAGTTGGCAGCTTCTTTCTCTCAACTTATATTCTTGGCTAAGAATGTGTTCAAAGGGATTTTAGAAAAGCCTCCCCAAATACCTGTTTACTGACTTTCTCATAGCGTTTCTGAGACGGCACAGGGATGTGGCGGCTCTGAAGGCAGCTTCCTCTTGCTAATGAGTCTCAGGCTGAGCATCTTCGCCAGCACTCAGTGATGGGGATCAGAGGGGGCAGCTCCTTCCCACTTCCTTTGCCCTGGACTGACCCTCACTCTCTGGACTGTGTCCTGTCCCTCACTGGAGCTGGTGGCGTCTGCTCAGTCCTGGGGCCAGGTGCTTCCTCGGAGGGTCCTGCTCAGCTAGTGATGCAACATGTGTCTCCACACTCGACTCTGGTATGTTACGAGCTCTTTGTCCAAGCCTCAAGGCATCTCTGGCCTTGCTGTTCACCCAGGTCTGGCACTGCATATCTTTGTTAAGAGCATACAGAGGTCTTTTCTGGTGTGGATCTCCCGAGTTCTGAGATTGCTCTATTTTGATGAATTTTATGATGACAAGTGTCAGAGCCTGTTCTTGGGCTCTCCCCTGGAATAATAAAATAATTAGTATAGCTCAGGTACTGTTCCAAGTGCTTTATTCATTGACTCCTATAATTACCTTATAAAGTAGGTACTATTATTTTCTCTATTTTAAAGATGAGGAGGGGCCCCTGGGTGGCTCAGTCGATGAAGCATCTGACTTTGGCTCAGTTCTTGAGTTCGAGCCCCACGTTGGGCTCCATGCTTGACAATCCAGAGCCTGGAGCCTGCTTCGGATTCTGTGTCTCCCTCTGTTTTGCCCCTCCCCCACTTGCCACTCTGTCTCTCAAAAATAAATAAACGTTAAAAAAAAAAAGACGAGGAAACTGAGACATCAAGAGATTAAATTACTCTCCCAATGCCACTTAAACTAGAAGGTGGTGGAATTAGGGTTATAATCTGGTCACTCTCACACTCTTAACCATGACATTGAACTTCTTTGAGCAAGTGGGCACTTGAGGTGAAGCTGAGCAGCGGGCCCTGCCCCACCCCTTCCACTCTTCTGTCAACACCCTCATTTCTCCTGACTCCTATCACGGAGAGTCTTCTTCAGACGAGAGTAACCGTTCCCTGTCCACCATCACAGCCACACCACTCCCTCTGCCATTCTGTACTTGCTCATCTTCCCTCTCCATCTTTGAAGGCCTTCCTCCTCTACCCCAACTGAAATTCCACCTTACTTTCCTCTCCAAATCATTTCTGAGTCTTAATTACCCCAAGAAGATCTCCTTGTCTTACCCAGTTCTTCCCATCTCCTGATTCAAATTCATTCATGGCTCTCCTTGGGATGGGGGGTGGGTGGGCAGCAGAGAGTGTTTCTGGGTGGGTAACACTGGAGACCTTCCAGAGAGAATCTTGATCCAAAGGGGGACATCCTCCTAAAGGCCCCGGGAGTCTATTCTCCTGTCACTTCCTTCACTGCTTCATTCTGCTATGAGCATGGCACCACATAAGGGTTGTGGGATGCTGAGACGATAAGGTGCAGTCTTTGCCCTAGACATACTTGCAGAGTAGTGTTGGGTTGACAGTACATGTACATAAATAATTGCAGTAGAAGGAAGTGAGTGGTCAGTGTCTCAATAGAGACACCAAGTGCTTGAGGGTCCTAAGATGGGAGAGATCACCTAGCTGATGACAAGGAAGGAAGGCCAAGTGGCATCGGAGTTTGACTTTGAGGGATGTGCTCATTTTGCAGACAAGGTTTTCAAAGCTAAGGGACAATATAAAAATAACAACACAGAAGGAATATTTGTCATTGGCTAAAGGAATCTGCATGAAGTACACATAAGAAATGAGACCAGAAATGTGAATTGTGGTCAAAATAGAAAGAATCTTATGTATTAGAAAGCATACTTACAAAATCATAGCTCTTAGAGAATAAAGAGTCGGGTTTAAATAGTGAGTGCAATCGGGAGCCTTTGTAGGTTTTTAACGTGGGGAGGGAAATCATCAGAATTCACTCTGATGGCCATGTACAAGAATTGAGGCGCTACACGGTTATTGTAGAGACCAACAGGCCTTTGTGGAAACAAAAGCAAAGACTGTGGCAGTGGGAACGGACAGGAAAGGATGAATGTGAGAGGTATTTCACTGGTAGATTAAATGAAATTTGCCATCTGACTAGGTACAGAGAGGGAAGGAGTAAAAATGAGTCTAGGACAATAACAGAAATAGGAAATTCGGAGGAAATGAAGATTGTGGTAGCTGGGGTGAGATGGAGAAGACTGATAATGAGATCAGTTGGGGCCTTTTGGGTTTCAAGTACCAAAAGGACCTCTAGTGAAGTTCTTAGCTCATGATTTGCAATTGGGAAGAAGCTGGAACAGCACAGGTCTGGTGGTCTCTGGCAGAGAGGAGTACTGAGGGCTGGTAGGGTTTGGGTCTCTGCTGCTACCTCCTACCTAAGCCAAAGGGCAGGTTTGCTCAAGGACAGATATATCCTGATCTACTTCTCATTCAGGTAAAAGCCCACTTGATCCAAAAGCACCCCTGTTTTGGGTTTCTGCCTCAAATTAAAAACGTACCATTTCTTCCCAAGGTAGGCCTGATGTCTCTGCCACAATCCTGGACCACAGGGGAAGAAGCTTCTGGGTGGAGATACTAAGACCTAGTGTTTCTTCCAGCTCTCATTAACATTGTTTTGCCTTTCCTTTCCTTTCCTTTCCTTTCCTTTCCTTTCCTTTCCTTTCCTTTCCTTTCCTTTCCTTTCCTTTCCTTTCCTTTCCTTTTCTTTTCTTTTCTTTTCTTTTCTTTTCTTTTCTTTTCTTTTCTCTCTTCTCTTTTTCTTCTCTTCTCTTTTTGAAATGTTTTATTTTTGAGAGAGTATGAGTGCAGACAGGACAGAGAGAGAGGGAGAGAATCCAAAACAGGTGCTGCCAGCGTAAAGCCTGATGCAGGGCTCCAACCCACAAACTGTGAGATATGACCTGTGCTGAAGTTGGATGTTCAACCAATGGAGCCACTCAGGCACCCCTCACCATTGTTTTTCTCAATGTTACTCACAGAGTGACTTTTCCAATGTATTAGAAAGAAAACGCCTCCTCAAATTGCTCTCTATTCATTATTGACTAAATCCAAAGTCCCCATCCCTTCATCAGAAAAGTTCAGAATTGGGAACATCTGTTTGCCTCTCTATTGACATTGCTGATCCTGACACTGATTAGAATGAATGAGAGCCCTCCTCTTTGAACTGTTGTCCCATAAATAAATAAATATGGTACAGATTTTCCAAACATGCTCAGTTGGGAGTAAAACTTAACAAATATGCATCCTTGCTGAGTGTTACTCATTCCTCTGCATTTCTACAAGAGTATTTCTACATTTTTGGCACCTTTGAGGAGTGCCAATAAATTGTCGAGGAGTTGAGGAGAAACTAGGATAGGAATGAAAGAGGAAGGATAGAAGGAAAAAAACTTACTTCTTTTCCTCTCAGCAATAACATTTTAGAATTAGTCATCATTCATGAGGAGCACTCACAGATATGAGTTCTTTTGATCCTCAGTCCACAAGGAAAAAATATCAATTTAGTCCAAAAGCATTTACCGAACATCTACTAGAAGCCAGGTAATCAAAAGCTCAGAAAACATGAAAACAAATAAACACTGAGTGAGACCCTTAAAGAGTTCATATTCTCAGTAGGAAAGACAGATATGTAATAATAATAATAATAAAAAAAGTACTCCTGTATCCCTTGGGTAAATTCCTAGCAGTGCTACTGCTGGGTCATAGGGTAGGTCTATTTTTAATTTTTTGAGGAATTCCACACTGTTTTCCAGAGTGGCGGCACCAGTTTGCATTCCCACCAACAGTGCAAGAGGGTTCCCGTTTCTCCACATCCTCTCCAGCATCTATAGTATCCTGTTTTGTTCATTTTAGCCACTCTGACTGGCATGAGGTGATATCTGAGTGTGGTTTTGATTTGTATTTCCCTGATGAAGAGCGACATTGAGCATCTTTTCATGTGCCTGTTGGCCATCCGGATGTCTTCTCTAGAGAAGTGTCTATTCATGTTTTCTGTCCATTTCTTCACTGGATTATTTGTTTTTCGGGTGTGGAGTTTGGTGAGCTCTTTATAGATTTTGGATACTAGCCCTTTGTCTGATATGTCATTTGCAAATATCTTTTCTCATTCCGTTGGTTGCCTTTTAGTTTTGTAGATTGTTTCCTTTGCTGTGCAGAGACTTTTTATCTTCATGAGGTCCCAATAGTTCATTTTTGCTTTTAATTCCCTTGCCTTTGGGAATGTGTCAAGTAAGAAATTGCTGCAGCTGAGGTCAGAGAGGATTTTCCCTGCTTTCTCTACTAGGGTTTTGATGGTTTCCTGTCTCACATTCAGGTCCTTTATCCATTTTGAGTTTAGAATGGTGTAAGAAAGTGGTCTAGTTTCATCCTTCTGCATGTTGCTGTCCAGTTCTCTCAGCACCGTTTATTAAAGAGACTGTCTTCTTTCCATTGATATTCTTTCCTGCTTTGTCAAAGATTAGTTGGCCATACTTTTGTGGGTCTAGTTCTGGGGTTTCTATTCTATTCCATTGGTCTATGTGTCTGTTTTTGTGCCAATATACCATGCTGTCTTGATGATTACAGCTTTGTAGTAGAGGCTAAAGTCTGGAATTGTGATGCCTCCCACTTTGGTCTTCTTCTTCTTCAATATTACTTTGGCTATTCGGGGTCTCTTGTGGTTCCATGCAAATTTTAGGATTGCTTATTCTAGCTTTGAGAAGAATGTTGGTGCAATTTTGGTTGGGATTGCATTGAATGTGTAGATTGCTTTGGGTAGTATTAACATTTTAACAATATTTATTCTTCCAATCCATGAGCATGGAATGTTTTTCTATTTCTTTGTATCTTCTTCAAATTCCTTCATAAGCTTTCTATAGTTTTTAGCATACAGATCTTTTACATCTTTGGTCAGGTTTATTCCTAGGTATTTTATGATTCTTGGTGCAATTGTGAATGGGATCAGTTTCTTTATTCGTTCTTCTGTTGCTTCATTATTAGTGTATAAGAATGCAACTGATTTCTGTACATTAATTTTGTATCCTGAGACTTTGCTGAATTCATGTATCAGTTCTAGCAGACTTTTGGTGGAGTCTATTGGGTTTTCCATGTATAATATCATGTCATCTGCAAAAAGTGAAAGCTTAACCTCATCTTTGCCAGTTTTGTTGCCTTTGATTTCCTTTTGTTGTCTGATTGCTGATGCTAGAACTTCCAACACTATGTTGAACAAGAGTGGTGAGAGTGGACATCCCTGTTGTGTTCCTGATCTCAGGGAGAAAGCTCTCAGTTTTTCTCCATTGAGGATGATATTAGCTGTGGGCTTTTTATAAATGGCTTTTATGATGTTTAAGTATGTTCCTTCTATCCCGACTTTCTCAAGGGATTTTATTAAGAAAGGATGCTGAATTTTGTCAAATGCTTTTTCTGCATCGATTGACAGGATCATATGGTTCTTATCTTTTCTTTTATTAATGTGATGTATCACATTGATTGATTTGCGAATGTTGAACCAGTCCTGCCACCCTATGACCCAGCAGTAGCACTGCTAGGAATTTACCCAAGGGATACAGGAGTACTGATGTATAGGGGCATTTGTACCCCAATGTTTATAGCAGCACTCTCAACAATAGCAAAATTATGGAAAGAACCTAAATGTTCATCAACTGACGAATGGATAAAGAAATTGTGGTTTAGGGGCGCCTGGGTGGCGCAGTCGGTTAAGCGTCCGACTTCAGCCAGGTCACGATATCGCGGTCCGTGAGTTCGAGCCCCGCGTCAGGCTCTGGGCTGATGGCTCAGAGCCTGGAGCCTGTTTCCGATTCTGTGTCTTCCTCTCTCTCTGCCCCTCCCCGTTCATGCTCTGTCTCTCTCTGTCCCAAAAATAAATAAATGTTGAAAAAAAAATTAAAAAAAAAAAAGAAATTGTGGTTTATATACACAATGGAATACTATGTGGCAATGAGAAAGAATGAAACATGGCCTTTTGTAGCAACATGGATGGAACTGGAGAGTGTTATGCTAAGTAAAATAAGTCATACAGAGAAAGACAGATACCATATGTTTTCACATTTATGTGGATCCTGAGAAACTTAACAGAAGACCATGGGAGAGGGGAAGAAAAAAGAAATGGTTAGAGAAGGAGGGAGCCAAAACATAAGAGACTCCTAAAAACTGAGAACAAACTGAGGGTTTATGGTGGGAGGGAGGGGTGGGTGGGTGATGGGTATTGAGGAGGGCACCTGTTGGGATGAGCACTGGGTGTTGTATGGAAACCAATTTGACATAAATTTCATAATAAAAAAATAAAAAATAAAAATAAAATCAGAAAAAAAGTAGACTCTTAGGAGAGACATAAAATAGTCCAGGTATGTACAAGGTCTAGGACAAGGTCTAGAACCAGAAGAAAGACTCTTCTCTACATGGAGAGTCCACAGAGGATGGGGATTTTGTAATTTTGAAAAGAGAAAAGAGAAATTAAAGGAAATTGCAGGCAGAGAACACACAGGTGCAAACAGCATGGTATAGTTATAGGATTATGAGGAGTCTAGTCTTGCTGGAGAACAAAGTTGAGTAGAAGAGCTTTGGGATAGGTAGGAGGGTCAGGAGGTCTCCAGGAAAGGTAGACAAGAGCTCTCCATAATCCCACAAAATACATTGTAGGCAACTAAACAGTTTGATCTTTTCCTGAAGGTTAAAAAAAGACAGTAAGAGATTCTTTGTTTAAAAAAAAAAAGTACCATTTCTTTTTTTTCTTTTCTAAAGCTTATTCATTTATTTTGAGAGAGAGAGAGAGAGCAAGTGAGCAAGTGGGGGAGGGGCAGAGAGAGAGCGAGAGCACACATCCCAAGCAGGCTCCACACCATCAGTGCAGAGCCTGACTCAGGGCTTGAACTCATGAAGTATGAGATCATGACCTAAGACAAAGACGCTTAACTAACTGAGCCACCCAGGCACCCTAACAGTTTTTTTTTTTTTTTAAAACCTAACTTTATATTTGTAGGCTGTAGAAGAAAAATATGAGTTCAGTTTGGGATATATTAAATTTAAAGTTCCTATCTAAATTAGTTAAATTTAGTTATATATATATAAATTAAAATAGTCAATAGGGACATATGGGGTTGTAACTGAGGGGACAGGGTGGGGAGGAGATATAGATGGGGAATCATCACATAGATGGTAGCTGAAGTCAGTGGATAAGCTCCCTCAAGGAGAGTACGTGGAGTCGAAGACAGAGCTCTGAACAGCACCTGAGGAATATCCAGCATTCAAAAGGTAGCAGAGAAATGTACAGAGAGAGAGGCTCGTGAGAGAGATCAAGAAGAAATGTCCTAAGTATAAGATGACATAGAGTGGGCCAGGAAAGTCAAGACATACTCCAAGAAAAGGTGTGGTCATCAGAGTTGACTGTAGAGAGGTCAAGCAAATTATAGACTGGAAAGGGTCCCCTGGATTTACCAAACGTAAGAATCTATCAGTGGAACGGTCAGTCTCAATGGAGGACTGGTGGGTGGAAGCTTGAATGAGAGATGAGAACATGGAGGTAGCAATTGACTTCTACTCTTTTTTAAAAAACTAACTGTAAAGAGTGGTGGAGATTGGGGAAATATTGAATCAAGGGAGTTTTTATCTGTTTAAGATATGAGAGACCTGAGCATGTTTATATGGCCATAGAAAGGAGCCATTCTTAAAAAGAAGATGCAGATACGAAAAAGAGAGGAACTAGTTGAAGGAACAAGTTTCCTGTCCCCAAGGAAGCAAGGGAGTGTGGGTTGGTATAAGACCCAGCGCATAGAAGTTATGGCCTTGGGCAGGAGAGAAAGGGCAGTTCTTCCTCCAAGGGAGGTGGTAAAGGGAGAAGGCCATTAACAAGACAATAGTAGTGGAAGTGGAGGGAGACACAAGAAAGAAAATGAAATCAATTGTTCTGAGGCTACCAGGACCTGACATTGCAACTTTTTGACCCAGCATCACTGTGATGGAAAAATCTGTCCCACAAAGCGGTCCAAGTTCTGGCTAGTAGCCCACATATATAACAAAGCCAAATCCTGCGGTCAAAGAATATGGATAATTCTTGGAGGTGCTATCAAGAAGATATTGCCAGTAATGGAAAAGTGCCTCAAAAGGAAAGCACAAATGATTTCCAAATGGAAGCTGGTTTGGCAATTATTGTGTAGGTGGATGCGTCTCCTGACTCTTCCCCAATCTCCTGGAGAGCTTAGTTAAAAATTAACCCTGGTTAAACATGTTACCCAAAAAGCCAGTTGGGTCCCATCTGACACTTCATGGATGGATTATAGAAAGTAACCCCCCCCCCCACACACACACACAGCAGCTGCCCCTTGGCCTTAACATGTCTTTCATTCCCAGTGGAGGCCCTATGTAGAGATCAAGTCTGGAATCAAATAATAAGAACTGAACTAGGCACAACCAGAGAATGTCTCAATTTATATTGGTTTCCCTCCCCAAAAGTAAGGGAGAGTTCTACATCCTCCTGGAAATGGCACCAATTCCAAACCAGAAGGAGAAGTCAGTTTACATTTGTTGCCCTACTTTCTTTCATCCTTTTCCTTTTCTTGGCAGCTAGACCCTCTTCTCTCCTTCAGGCATGCCACCTCTTGATCTCTATCCTTCACCCGCCATGAAAACTTACTTTCAGTAGAGGATCTGAAATTTCATCAGCCATTCTCATCTTAGTGTAAACCTAAGGAACTGTGTTTACTCTCTAGAGGGCATTGTCACACAAAGACTTCTCTTTTCATTGCAATAAAAGCTTTGATCTCTGTTAGAAGTGTTGGGCATTTGGAAGCAGGAAAGAGGTGGCCTTGGGGATGGAACCTTTCTTAGCACATGAGCACTTCCTCTCTGTTTGTGCCTGATTTTGCATGTATCTGTGGCTCCTACCTGTGGTAGGGCAAACAGAGGTCATGGGGGTCACCCACACCCCAGTGTAAACCATGAAGGCTCAGCCTCAATGACCACTGCCCCTGTTCTAACCTCTCAAATCTTCCAGAACTAGGGCAGGACATCCAGGCCCTTTTGTGGGGTGACAGCCCAGCAAGATGAGAGCCTTTGAAGATTTTTTATCTCTGGCATCCTGCTCATTTTCCTTCTTTAGGGTTCTTTGTTGATTGAAAATGGATGTAATACAGCATAAATACTTGGAGACAAACATAGCAGAACCACAGCCTCATTTTATTGCCTTCTCCCAAACCCTGATGACCACCCTTTTCTTCTGTCCCCTTATGGAAATCAGTGCAGTTGGATGGCCCTTGATCTTTAACTGTATCTAAGCACCTCTGGATGCCTGCAATTCAGGTGTTGGACAGTGGCTTTACGTAGGCAATTTCATTCAATCTTCATCTTCAGGGAAACAACCATGTCTTAGAAAAGTCCTGTATCTCTGACCTTGTTCGTGCCTACTTCTACAGCAAAGGGTAAAAAAATAACACCATATGGATTATTTATATGGATAAAATCCCACCAGGTTGCTCATGATGTACCACAAACATTTGCCATTCTGCTCCTAGGAAAACCAATTGCACTTGACATCATAATTAGTTGCCCCTGAGAACGTGGTTCCTTTAAAATTTTCAGACTGTAGTGGAAAGACCATGGAGCTTTGAGCTCTGGGTTCAGCCCCTAGGATATTGTGACTCTGCATCCCTAGGATAAAGGTTTCACCAAACATCAGAAGCAGAGTCTTGTCTAGACCGAAACTACTTCACCCCTAAATATTAATTGCCTCTCTGTCCTTGAAGGGGACTCTAGCGCTAGGAAAGCCAAGAATGATGGGAAGCCTGTTCCCAAAGCAGGGAACTGGGGGAAAGACACTCACACAGCAAAATTTTTTGAATATTTTTTCTTGATTATATAAGCAACATAAGTGATATATGCCCACTGAGGAAACTTTGGAAATGAAGAAAGGCAACAAGAAGGGAATTAAAATTAGTCATCATTCCATCTACCCATAACAGTATGGTGTATTTCCTACAAACCTTTGTATATTTTACAAAATAGAAGCATATCACATGTACAGTTTTATGACCTGATTTTTGCACTTTACATTATATCATGAATGTAGCTAGTTTGATTAGAAAGTCTCAGACTCATCAGGGCATAAACATGGAATGTTTTTACATTTCCAGCAATTGTCACTACTGTGCTCTGTCAACTTTCCACCTCCCACTGGGGAGAAGACACCCTTGGCAACAGCTCAATCTGATTCCATAACTTTCAGTCACATTCCAATATTAAAATGGTTTTGTCTTGGTTATTAAGCCTAGTATTTCCCATTAAAAATGTTTCAATCTCATATTTGATTGATTCAAACCTCTCTTCATGTCTCTGATCCCCAAGGGACCAGCTAGACTTGCCGTTTGTACTGGAAAGGACAGAGGAGCAGAGGTATAGTCTGTTGTTTCTCATGCATCCTCTCTCTCTTCCCTGACCTGGCCCCTCCTGTATAGGGATGTGCAGGGAAGAAAAGGGGAAAAGAATACCAACTTCTGTGACTGCCTTTGACAAGTTTCCGTCCCTTCCTGTTGGTTGGCACCACTATTCTGGATGCTTGTCATCAGGTCTATATAGATGACAGGGGACTCAACAAGTCTTATTGATGAGGTAGGTGCCTATCCCCCATGGTACTCCTTTATGCCTCCAATTTCAGCCTACCTACTCTGCTCATATACCTTCCATGGCCCTACTATGTGGTCTGTGGGCATAGGAAATGTCTGGAGGGCACTCAGGAGATAGCTCTTGCCCCTTCATCACTTGACCACACCACCACGCTTCCCTCTGCTCCCAGCATCCTCCCATCTCAGCACCTAAGAACTAGCTGACAGACCCTTCTTCTTAGCTCTGCCCTCAATGTTTATAAACCATCCTCCTGGAAATCCTCTTTTTAGCTTGAAGGTGATAAGTGGCATTTTCTCCATCTCTTCTTCCATGGGCAGATGAAGGGTGGATAAACTCTCTTCACAAACAGTATACTCCCTAAAAAGGTCACTTTATCTTATAACTCCATGATAAGAAGCCAAAAAATCAGACCTTTCTCAATATTTAACGATTGTGTTGTTTTTTTTTTTAATTTTTTTTAACGTTTATTCATTTTTTTGAGACAGAGAGAGACAGAGCATGAATGGGGGAAGGTCAGAGAGAGAGGGAGACACAGAATCCGAAACAGGCTCCAGGCTCTGAGCTGTCAGCACAGAGCCCGACGCGGGGCTCGAACTCACGGACCGCGAGATCATGACCTGAGCCGAAGTCGGACGCCCAACCGACTGAGCCACCCAGGCGCCCCAACTATTGTGTTTTTAATGGCTGTCTGTCTCTCCTGTAAACTGCACCGTTCTCAAGGGTAAAAGGCTCAATCGGTACCATCCTATTACAATGGCACTTTGCAACATGTTTTCATGGCTATGTTTCATTCAATGTATGGATCACAATATCGTTAAAAATTTGGTTAGCTTTATTTTTATATTGTAAACAATGCTGTAACGAACATCTTTTTGTTCATATTTTATAGAATTTCCTTAGGATTATAGGTAACAATTAGGAAGCACATATTATGTGCTGGCATTTTGTTAAGGGCTTTACAAGCATTATCTTATTTGTGCTCATAAGATGTAGGTACTATTATTACTGGATTGATAGACATACCAAGTTCGTTCATTGTGCAACAATAATATCGAGCTCCTATAAATGGCAAGCACTGTTCCCAGGGTTCTCATTCACTTGCACCAGCCCTGAAAGTGGTCCTGTGGCAGAGGTGGCTGCGTGGGAGCAGAGCAAGGAGACTTCTCCACACAGGCTGAGCAAATCCTTAGGATGCCAACACACTGGACTCAGGACCCAGGTGCCTCCCTCTTTCCGAGAATAGAGTAAAAAGTGCAGGCTATGCCAAAAGTCATCAGGAAAATGTCCAGGGGCTCCTTGTATTGTGTCAAGGCCCTTGAAGAGTCAGAAAAATAGAAGTATTCTCCAAGGTTCTGAAAATAGCAGCAGTCACTATGCATGCAAAAAAAAAAAAAAAAAAGGATTAATGACCCTGTGTTTGGTTCTCACTCAATCTTCTGAAGGGTCAGCAGGATAGATCTTTAGATAGAGATAGAGCTTTATCTTTAGATGGAGATAGATCAGGATAAAGCTTTATCTCCCAATCACTGGACTTGTCCTAGGACAAGATGATATGAAGCCACAGAAGTAGCATTCACGTCATTTGTGGAGTGACCCATTCTCCTAGGGGAGGGGGCGTGGGAAAGACCCTTAGAGTATCTGAATCCTTGGAAGCCTGGTTAGTAGTGGGTCGGTCACAGGTGTGGCAGAGGGGAGACAGCGTGGGAGGAATGGAATAGGTCCTAGATGCTCCCGGTGACCTCTCCTTCCTATCTACCCAACACCAATAGGCAGCAGCAAGACTGGGTTAAAAGGCCAATGTCATAGTAGTTAAAGACTTGGGCATATAGTCATTTAACCTCAAGTTAGAATTTCATGCCTCCTCTGCGTATCCTTAGAATTGGATGTGGTTCCAAGCAAGAGAAAACAAAACAATCACGGGCTGATAGAGGTTGATTTTCCTCACCTAGGTCCAGAGGGAGGCAGTGCAAGGCTGATGAACCTCCTCAAGAATGTCCTTTGGGACTCAGTCCCTTTCATCTTCCTGATACAGCTCTTAGCATGCAGCTTTAAAAAAAAATTTTTTTTAACATGTATTTATTTTTGAGAGACAGAGCATGAGCAGGGGAGGGGCAGAGAGAGAGGGAGACACAAAATCTGAAGCAGGCTCCAAGCTCTGAGCTGTCAGCACAGAGCCCAATGCGGGGCTCGCACCCATGAACCGTGAGATCATGACCTGAGCTGAAGTCGGGGGAGGGGGGGGGGACGCTCAACCGACTGAGCCACCCAGGTGCCTCAGCATTCAGTTTTTACTCTTGGGTTTGCAGAGTAGATGTTGTAACTCCAGCCTTTGTGTCCATGTTTCTGGCAGTAAAAATGGGTGAGGGGCGTGTCTCTTTAGCAACTGCTTCCGGGAGATTCACTCACGAACTTTGACTTACATCATATGGAACAGACTCTCTTATTGCAAGAGAAAGTATGAAAGGCAACATTCTAGCTTTCTATTCTCTGTAATAAAGGAAGGCAAGGGAGAAGCAGTTGTAAGTGCCTCATTATCTGTGTGACCTATAGAATCACTTCTGTTCATACCTCTGTAAAATAGGGATGATATTGTTTACCTCGTGGAGCTGCTTTGAGGGATTAATTGAGATAATGTGTGATAAGTCCTTATCATAGTGCCTGGCATGTCAAAAGCTCTCTACAAACTTAAAAAAGAAAGAAACAGTACGCTAGACCTTTGTTCGTAGACCACAGAGAGAAAGAGGTATACAATTCAGAATAGGGTCACAGCCTCTCGCTGTAGAATTTCTCACCTAGCTGAGAACTCAGCTGAATTCTGGGAATTTGTATTGATAACTGTCTACTGATGACAGCTGGCAGGGTTCAAGAAGCTACCAGCAATTTTGATCCTCTAGCAATGATAGTTGTTCCACACGGAAAGAATATCTAAGAACGCACCCTATTTGACATGATGTTTGTGACAATCTGCCGCACTGTTATAATTGTCCCTGAAGAGCTGTGAGCAAAGAAAATTCTGGTTCATACCTTTGAATGTGGAACCAGGGGGTCTGGATATATGGCCTTGTTTTGCCACTTATTCTCATTGTGACCTTGAGGTAAACCTCACAGGACTTCAGTTTACCCATCTGTTAGTTGGGGATAGGACAACTCTCACCCACCTCAGAAGATTCTGGAGATCAAACAACAGGATCCACGCGAAAAGCCTTAGTGAAGTGTAGGTATTCAAATAAAATGCCAGCTTTCCCACATGGAGGCAGGAAAAGTATGCTGAAGAAGGTGGGGACTTGGTGGTTCTCATCTCATTCTTCCAGATGTGGGGACCTAGGCTCACACCGGGCAAATGCTCCGTGGATAGTCTGTGTCTTCCTGCTCCTCCTGTGCTGTCAGGACACTTCTGTTCTTTACCTCTCTCTCTCTCTAGCTCCGGACCTCCCCACCCCCCTAGAGGACAAGATGACTACAGTGCAGGCAAGAGAAATCGATGCTGTTGAGCCCCAGCGTGTGCTGGGCACCATGCTGGGTGCTCTGCCCATCTTATATAGCTTAGACGTCAATACCTGCTTTTCAGACACACATTTTATCCATACATATAATTTTTAAAATAAGCCTCCAAAAGGTTTAGCAGTTCGCCCACGGGTCCACAGCTAGTAAGGGGCCAGAGGGGGTGTGCCGTCTGGCTCTTCAGAGAAAGAGGTCATAGAACATCAACTGGGGGATGGTTTGCCCGGTAGTGTCATTTTAGAGATGATGATTCTGAGGGTTTCAGCAGGGAGGTGACGTGCCCAAGGTCACACAATGGCATCCACAGGGCTAGAACTGGATTGCAGATCTCTGACTGGGCACACCGGTGCTTTTGCCTGCCATGTGATCATGCAGCTCTGATGGTGGAGTTTCAGACCCCCCGCTGCAGGGTGGGCATGGGGTCTCAGGACAGCGTGGGGGGGGATGCGGGGAGCCAGGTCAGGAGGTTCTGCAGCAGGGGGTACTGGCTCCTGCCGAACCGAACACTGGCAAAGCCTCTCCGGCTCCCCTAGAAAAACGATCTCCTCGGAGAGGCCCCTACCAAGCCTTGCTTCGGCTTTCGGCGAGGATCTGGGAGGAGGAGGTGGAGAGGGGAATAGAAGAGAAAATGGAAAGCGAGAGAAAGCAAAACAAGGCAAGGAAAAAAAATCGATGCCTCACTGCGAGCAGGTAGGAGCTGCGGTTGTGATGAATATTTACCGTGCAGTGGTCTAATGATTTTAGAAATGTTTTTCTGACTGTACTGAGCGCTTGTGGGATTGTTTTTCAAGAAATAAAATACATTAAAGCTCAGTCATTAAGAGCTTAAAGGAGGAGGGAGCACAGGCTCCAAGCCCATTAGCACACCCTGTAGTTAAGTAAGGGCCTCATTCCTAATGCATTTTTAATTTATTCTGTTTTGTAAAATAAAACTTTAAACTGCTCCTTGTACCATCAAATCTGTAGGCATCTCCCAAGCCTGTCCCCAGCCGCGGCGCTCTAGGGAGCTGCAGGACCGTCACAGCTGAGCTGACATCCAAGTGCCCTCCAGCCCTGAGCTTCCGGGTGGTTCTGCCCAGCTCAGCTCTCTGCAGTAGCCCTGCCCAGTCCCCCAGCCCCCAGGGGATTGCTGCTGGACAGGGGCGGGGAGGGCTTCAGGCATTTCCATCCCTTAGAGCATCTGTGAGTATAGGAGGAAAAGGGAGGTCCTGGGACAAGGGATACAGGGATTCACCTCCTCTGAGGACTTTGGAGACCCAGGACAGCCTCCCTGCCTGAAAGTAAGAAATGCAGGCAAGAACCCCAGAAACCTGAAATGCATTTGCTCATCTAATCCTCTCAACAGCCTTAGGGAATAGGCATTCATGTCCTTATTTTTTTTTTAATGTTTATTTATATTTGAGAGAGAGAGAGAGAGAGTGTGTGTGTGTGTGTGTGTGTGTATCTGTGCATGAGCAGGGGAAGGGCAGAGAAAGAGGGAGACACAGACCAGGCTCTGAGCTGTCAGCACAGAGCCCGATGAAGGCCTGAACTGAAGTCAGATGTTTAACCGAATGGGTCACCCAGGCGCTCCGGCATTCATTTCCTTACTATACAGGTGAAAGAACATGGTTTAGAATGTCCAGGTCACTTGTTCAGGGTCAGACAGTCTGATAATAGATGGCAGGGCTCACTTTCTGGTGCAGGGAAGGCTGGCTCCAGAGCCAGGCTGCGGGGAGGCCAGAAGAAGGGATAATAAGATGGCCTACAAGGATCCTTTGCAAACACTGTTCCTATAGTGAATCTTGACCTGGATCTAAAACTTGCTTTGCCTCCTAAAAAAGACAGGAAAGCTACTTGCCTGAGGTACAGCTTTACGAAGATGATTTGGACTCTCTTTTTCATCCTCCCAACCTCTCTAGTTTCTTCCTATAAATCTGCCCCTTCTTTCCTTCAGGTCTCTGCTCAAACGTCTCCTTATCAGAGAACTGCAGAGTTCCCCGAGAACTCACACCAATGTGCCCCTCGGCCCCCACCAGCCCAGATCTCTATCCCCTTATCCTGCTCTGGGTTTCTCCTGGTACTTTTTACACCAGTCTCACCATCTTTGCTTGTTTATTTGCTTATTTTCCAGTCTTCCCAACTAGACTGTAAACTCTGTGCTTGCAAGGATTTCATCCTTTTGGTTGTGTCTAGAACAATGTCTGGCATGCAGTAGATGGTCACTAAATAACTGCCGAATGAGTAAGTGAACCTCCTATCTCTGGGACCCATCTCTCTCTAACTATGATTAACTGGTGGCAATTGGTGAGTGACAGTGACTGATCTACATGGCTTGGAAAGGTTGTACAAGACATTGGTATTTCTAAGGACAAACACCCTTCCTTAGAGTTACACCCTTACTTAGAGTTGCTCCGTAACAAGATGCCTCAGACTAATCTCATTTTAGAGATGAGTAAGCCACCCAGAGGGGTGAAGTGTTGTACCGAAGGTCACACATCTTGTAAACTTAGGTCTTCATGCGTCCAAATCTGATTCTCTTTCTACACACCAGGCAAGCTGCCGCTGAGGACGGGACACTAACGTCTGATGGTTTCTGTGGCATTTTGGAGATCTGTACATCCTCCTGGCTTTGTGGGAAGCCTGGATCAGTTCTACAGTCGAGACAGGTTATCAGGTTAGGACGGGTGAGAGGCTGAGACCCTCACTGCACCAGGCAGAGACATCCAGGCAGTGTGGCCGTATACTCATTCCTTGAGTCTACTTGCTCATGCTGCCTACCAGAGCCCATGCACCTGGCTGGCTATGGCCACAGGCACAGCAGGAAGTTGCCTCCCTGGCATGACTCTGGGAAGGACCCCTTGCTCCATATCTACTTTTCCACAAAGCCCGATGGTCCTCTAACAGAATGCCAAGCCTGTAACCACCATGATGAGAGAAAGGCAAGTCTTCTGGGAGAGGGAGGGTCACACTGACATGATGTCACTCAGAGGGATAAATGACTTGTTGAAGATCACATACTGAGTCTCTAGGAAGTGACAGCTAAACACATCGGTGGTGAAAGGGTGGGAAGACACTTCTCTACCACCCCATACGTGCCGCACACTCTAGGTCCCCAGTGCTGTCTCCCCTGCCTCTCTGGATAGACTCAGTGCTCTGTCTCGTCCCCACCTTCAGAGCTGGCTACCTCAGAGGAGTCGCTTCTCTGGGAAGAGATTTCTGGATTTGGAATAAACTGTGAGGAAAAAAACACATTTATTAAATATCTCCGTATATCCGTTGTATCAGCTGCTTTTACATAGTTTTTCAACCACAGACGACAGATGAGATTATTGCCATTAATAGGTGAGCAACCCTAAGTTCAAAATGGTACATACACTTGAGCTGGTGGACACAGACCCAGCTAATCCAGGCAGCTCCGATCCTTGAGCTTCTTTAACCTAACTGACTGCACATCACACTCCCTGGGTGGTGGTGTTGGCCGAACACGCATCCTGGGGTGTCTCTCTGGGAATCATCCCAGTGCATATCCTTCAAGGACCCCATCTGTAGGCCACCAGGAGAAGTATTGCCAAGAAAATCCTTTGAAGCAAAAGCTGTTCCTATCTCCAGCTTGTTCCTGTCGTGGTGATTCATGAGGCCAGCTTAGGACCCAACATAACTGCCCTCTGATCTGGAGAAGATGCATAGTAATGGGTCAGATTACTGGATCTAACTTAATTGTGTTTTTAATCTTCATTACTGGAGAGAAAGCAGTGGACAGACCCTCAGGGATTCTTCCATATACCAGGAAATGAACACCAACCTCGGCAAGGCCACGTCCAGTACTTGGTGGCCTCCACCCCCCTCTCCAGCACCACCTGGACTTTTCTCCTGGGGTAGTGCAAGAATCTTCCTCCTCACCTTGTGTGGAAAGATCTCTTCTCTTTCTCCTGATAGCCTTCCCCTTCCCCTACCTCTGATATTTTTCAGCGTGGCTCACACTTTATTTTCAGGATACCAATACCAACAAATCACTTTTTCTTATTTCCATGGTAACTTGCCGCACACAAGTTTGTTGAGAAAATAACCCACAAGTGCATGATGTTGGTGGTAATTGGGTGGGGGAAATGGCTCCACTAGCAGTCAGCTCTGGGACCTGTGCAGGCTTGCTAGGGAATGCAGGCTTTTAGGAAGTGGGGCCCTTGGGCTCAGGGGTAGCCTTATGAGTTCAATTACTTTACCAGAGGAAGAAATCATAATTTGGGAAAATGCAGCTTATAGTAGGGACAGCTGGGGCAGAATAACTAAAGGATATAGGAAAAGAATGAGCAAGGAAGCGCCAAGTAGCAGGGAGTAGATATGAGAAGACTGGGTACACAGTGAGGTCAAAAAGAAAGTCCTTGATGAACCCAGCTCAAATTGGGAAGCCATATGGAACACCGAGGTCAGGTGAGCCCATCTCTAAATCAGCTTGTTTGTTTTTTTGTCTCTGTGTGGTATTACCTGTAACTCAGCACAGTCAGCTGGCTTCCCCTCTATCCTGGGAGACTGTTGGGGAGGGGGATCTCCTGGGATCATAAGAAACTACCTGTTGTTTTTCATGTGAAGAAATGAAGGCCCACAGAGATCAAGTGATTTGTGTTCATAGAACATTCCTATGGCAAAGATGGAACTAGAGTCTGGGTGTCTGAACTCTAAGTTCAGATACATTTAATAAATGCATCCACCCGCTCATCCATCCATCCATCCATCCATCCACTGACAAAAAGAACTTTCTATATCCTTCAAGTCCTAGAGTGAGGTGGGGTGGGGGGGTGGGGGCAAGAGAAGAGAGTGTGCCCACTAGGCCACAACCAGAAAGCTCTGTGCGACTGCTTCTGGGCCTCATGAACAGAGGAGTTTTCCTACAGCAAGGGCACCCCAAAAGTTAAAAGGGCCTGCTGTAAGGAATCCTGACACTTGTGGGCCCTGTGGCCCCAGTTTGATGGGCTTTTTCCATCAAAGGGCCAGAGCTCCCTCCATAGCCTCATCAACTAAGCTAAGTGAGGAGAGGCCACAGACCTTGAATTTAAAACAGAAATCTGAATTTTAAAACTCTCAACAGCTTTTGCTGCTGTCACTATCTTTAATAGATTTTTATCTCTTATGCATTCAATTATTATCGTTGTCACCAGCACATGGGGGAAATTTCAACGTGCCTGTTAAAAATGTCAAGTTTATTAGACACTCGCTCAAAGCTTAGTTAATTTTGTTGTTTTGTTCTTTCCTTCCCCCCTACCCCCAATTTAATTTATTTATTTCTTGGTTGTGCGTGCATGGCTTGCCCAAACATATGGACTAAGTTTTCTCCACTGGTTTTAAAATACTTTAATGAATTCTGCAGGGGCTTGTAACTGGAATGAGTGCAAAGGTGGGGGGGGGGGGGGGTGGGGATGATTCCCTGCAGAGGGAGGGGAGGGCATATTTGCTGGTTCTGACCAGGATGCCACCTGCTGGGCCTGCCCCTGGGGAGAACAATTCTCTTCTTTCCAGTCAATATAAACTGCAAGGCTCTTGGCCTTGGAATTTGGATTTCCATTTTCTTTCTCTTGGGCGGAATTTACTTTCCTCTCTCTGACAAATGGTCTCCTCAGAGAGTTCAAATGGGTCATTACTGACCTTGGGCTTCCAAAGAGGTTCTCTGTTTAATGTCTATACTCACACACATTTTGGATGGTGACGTCTTCCTCATTTTCCTTGCTTTTTCTGGTACATGTTTTTTTTGTTTTTTTTGTTTTTAAGCCAAAACAACCACCACAACAAAAACCAACAACAAAACCCACTGAGAGTGAAGAGACTCAAGAAATGCTGGGTTTTTTTTCTTGCTTTGGCCCAAAGGCCTGAAGGTATATTAAATACTGCTGGACCCCAGAGGATTAGCCAGGCTTGTGCAGCCACAGAAAAAGATGCAGTAAATGGTCAGCTGCCATGTCTGTAACTGCTTCAGCCCAACTAGGGTCAGAGAGGGCTGAGGGTGTACCAGGCACCTTCCTCTCCAGGCACTGATGTCTGCCCACTGCAGAGTCAATAGCTCTGAGTCCACTTGGAATACTGCAAAGGACCACACAAATTCATACTGCATTGGTGTGGAGTAGTGAACTCTCAAGAAAAGCTCTCAGGGAGGAAATCAGTGACTTTGAGATGACTTATCAGATGCCAATTCCCTGTTATGGGAAAATATTTGGAATCATGATTTTCCTTCTCCTGTGTGTGTGTGTGTGTGTGTGTGTGTGTGTGTGTGTTCTAATGTTCTTTTCTCAGATCTTAAGTTAGAGGCATAATTTATTTTCAACATATTTTTCTTCTCTAACATAAGTTTCAAAGCTATACACTCTACTCTGGTTACTACATTAGCTGCATCCTACAAGGTTTGATATGTAGTATTATTATTATCAATCTCTTCTAAATTTTTATTTTTATTATGATTTTTATTTTTAGTTGCTTAGAAATGTGTTTTCAGTTTCCAAATAAAACTAGTACTTCTTGAGGAGCGCCTGGGTGGTTCAGTCAGTTGAGCATCTGGCTCTTGGTTTTGGCTCAGGTCATGATCTCCCAGTTTTGAGGGTTTGAGACCTTGTGTCGAGGCCATGCTGTGAGGACAGAGCTACATGGGATTCTCTCTCTCCTCACTCTCTCTGCCCTCCTTCACTTGCACCGTCTCTGTCTCTCAAAGTAGATAAACTTAAAAAAAAACCTTAATCTTTCTTGAGACTTGCTTTATGGCCTAGAAACGAATCATTTTTTATAAAATGGACACTGTCTGTGTCTATTAGATCAGTCTTTTAATTGTGCTTTTCCAGCCTTACTAATCATGTTGTTTGCTGGATATATCAATTACCCTAGGGAAGTATGTTGAAATCTCACAATTCATGATGAATTTGTCAATATCTTTTAGCAATTTCATCAAGCTTTATATTTATTGTGTTTGTCAATGTATTTAGATTTATTTCCACCATTTTATTCTGTGCTTTCTCTTTTTCTGTTTCTCATTTTTTTCATGTTCCTTGCCATTTTTTGGATTGATTAAAGTGCTATTTATTTTCCCTGCTACTCTATCCTTGTGGGTTTTGTTTTTTACATTGATTTTTTTAGGTACATGTGCTATTTTTGTCTTTTATCATTTATTTATTTAGATTAAAACTTTACCTTTTTTAGAGAAGTTTAAAGTTGACAGCAAAACTGAGGGGAAGGTATAGGGATTTCCCGCATACCCTCAGCCCCCGTACGTGCATAGCCTCCCCCATCAACATCCCCCACTAGAGTGGTATATTTGTTATAACCGATTAACTTACATTGACACATCATCCCCCAAAGTCCATAGTTTATGTAAAAGTTCACTCTTGGTGTTGTACTTTAGAGGGGTTTGGACTAACAGGTAATGGCATGTGTCCATCACTAGTTTGAAGTACTTTTTACGTTATTATTCTTTCATTTTTCCCCGTACAACTTTGAAAATTATGTCTTATATGTGTGCTATTTATAGGGATACCCTAGACATTACTTCGATTTTGAGGCTGTGCTTTCAAATGTAAACAAGTTTAGAATTCTTATATCTTCCCAGTGATTTGAAGCTACCATTGTGTAGTAATCCTCTTTATATCTAGTTAATGCTTTGCTCTGCAATTCACTTAACTTGACATTAATATAACTACCCAGCTTTCTTAAGGTTACTGCTTACTGGGTACATCTGTTTTCATGTTTTTACTCTCAATATTTGTGTCCTTATAAACACAATTTACTTGGGTTTAAAAAATGTGGTCTGGCAATCTTTTAACTGGAGAGTTTATCAATTTATATTTATTGTGACTGCTGATATATTTAGATTTCTACCATTTTACTTTGTACTTCCTATTTGTCCCACTTTTTCTGTTTCTCATTTTTTTTTCTTTTCTTGCTATCTTCTCTTTGCTCTTTTCTTGCTTAAAGTACTTTTTAAATATTATTCTTCTTCCATTTTTTCCTTTAGTAGTTTGGAAAATATGTTTTATATATTTATTCCTTTAGTGGTTGCCCTAGATATTTTAACATTGCAGATTTAACAACGTTTGAAATCAATCCATATCTTTATCTTCCTCCCCCAACATGTAAGAGCCTTAGAATGCTTTACCTTTCATCTCCCCTTTTCCATCTAATACACTATTTTCGTCTAGTATTTTGATTTATAGCTGTCTGTAACCTTACAACGTAGACATTGTTACCACTCTTGCTTTATTCAGTCCATGTTTATTTGGATTTATCCACATATTTCCAAAATAGTATTTCACGTTCTTTCTTTGCCTTAGACATTCCATCTGGAATCATTTTCCTCCTGTCTAATGTACATTCTTTAGAACTTCTGTTAGTGAGGGTCATTTATCTGAAAATGTGGCTATTTCACCCTCATTTTCAGAAGATGGTTTCACTGGGGATGGAATTCAAGTTATTCTCTTGGGACATTGACGATATTTTATTCAGCTATTTTCTGGCTGTTGCTGTTGCTGTTGAAAAGCCAGCTCCTAGTCTAAGTACCATTCCTTTAAATGTGAGTTTTAAAAATTAAAGGATAGCATATTTTTTACTTTAGAGTGCATGAATCATAAATGTACAGCCTGCTGAATTTTTACAAAGTGATACACTCATGTAATTATCACTCGGATGTTTAAAGTGAAAATGAAACCTTATAAGCACTCTAGAAGGCTTCCTTGATCATTACCCACGTCTCCAAAGGTAAGTGCTGTTAGCCTATCTGTCTTCACGGATTGGTTTTGCCTATTTCTGATTTGGTGCTCTCTCTCTCTCTGTCTCTCTGTCTCTCTGTCTCTGTCTCTCTCTCTCTCTCTTGGTCTGTCTGTCTTTGGTGCTTTGCAGATTCACACTACTTTGCGTAAGTGAGGATTTCATTTTATACATTCTGCTTGGCATTTGTTGCAACTCCTGGAACTGAGGTTTGGTGTCCTTTAACAATTCTGGAAAAACCCATAGCCATTAACTCTTTCACCCTTGCCTCGTCCCTGTTTTTTTATTCCAGTCAATTAGGTAAATTTACAATCTCTTACCCTGACTTTCATGTCTCCACCTTTATTTCTTACTGTTTATCTCTTGGTTTCTCAAGACTACATTCTAAATCTATCTTTAACAACATTTGAAATCAATCTGTATCTTTGGCTGTATCCATATCTTTCAGTTTGCCAATTCCTCCTGCATCTGTGTTGAATCTATTATTTAGCTGTCCATTGAGTTTTTAGCTTAAATTATATTTTTTTGTTGAAGTTCTATTTGTTCTCTTTTCAAACATGCTTGGTCATTTGTTATAGTCTTTTATTTTTTGCTCATTATTTTTAAGCTTTTTAGAATATATTAAACATATGTAACACATTAAACACACTTATTTTATATCCCATGTCCAGTAATGCTAATGTCTGAAGTATTTGGGGTTCTGATTCCACTATCTGTTACTTCTGCTGGATTTTGCCCACAGTGCTTTGTTTCCATATGTGTTTTATAATTTTTGATGATAACTTCATGTTCCCTATCTGTAGAAATTCTCCCTATCTGGAGAATCTGAAGAATTTCAGGTGAAATTGCATTCTTCCAGAGAAAATTTTTGTTGTTATCTACCAAGCACTGGGGAGCTATACCAACCCAATGACATTTGAAATTGAATTTTCTGCCTGGAAATTTGGACTACAGATATTTATTTATTTATTTATTTATTTATTTATTTATTTATTTAAATATAATTTATTGTCAAATGGCTAACATACAGTGTATACAGTGTGCTCTTGGTTTTGGGGGTAGATTCCGGTGATTCATCACGTACATACAACACCCAGTGCTCATCCCAACAAGTGCCCTCCTCAATGCCCATCACCCGTTTTCCCCTCTCTCCCACCCCCCTCATCAACCCTCAGTTTGTTCTCTGTACTTAAGAGTCTCTTATGGTTTGCCTCCTTCCCTCTGTGTTTGTAACTATTTTTTTTCCCTTCCTTTCCCTGATGGTCTTCTGTTAAGTTTCTCAAGTTCCACATATGAGTGAAAACATGTGATATCTGTCTTTCACTGACTGACTTATTTCACTTAGCATAATACCGTCCAGTTCCATCCACCTTACTGCAAATGGCAGGATTTCATTCTTTCTCGTTGCCAAGTAGTATTCCATTGTATACATAAACCACATCTTCTTCATCCATTTGTCAGTTGATGGACATTTAGGCTCTTTCCATAATTGACTGTTGTTGAAAGTGCTGCTATAAATATTGGGGTACTTGTGCCCCTATGAATCAGCATTCCTGTATCCTTTGGATCAATTCCCAGTAGTGCTATTGCTGGGTCATAGGGTAGTTCTATTTTTAACTTTTTGAGGAACCTCCACTCTATTTTCTGGAGCGTCTGCACCAGTTTGCATTCCCACCAACAGTGCAAGAGGGTTCCCGTTTCTCCACATCCTCACCAGCATCTGTTGTTTCCTGAGTTGTTAATTTTTTTTTTTTAATTTTTTTTTTCAACGTTTATTTATTTTGTTTTTGGGACAGAGAGAGACAGACCATGAACGGGGGAGGGGCAGAGAGAGAGGGAGACACAGAATCGGAAACAGGCTCCAGGCTCTGAGCCATCAGCCCAGAGCCCGACGCGGGGCTCGAACTCCCGGACCGCGAGATCGTGACCTGGCTGAAGTCGGCCGCTTAACCGACTGCGCCACCCAGGCGCCCCTCCTGAGTTGTTAATTTTATCCACTCTGACTGGTGTGAAGTGGTGTCTCAATGTGGTTTTGATTTTTACTTCCCTGATGATGAGTGACGTTGAGCATCTTTTCATGTGTCTGTTGGCCATCTGGATGTCTTCTTTGGAAAAGTGTCTATTCATGTCTTCTGTCCATTTCTTCACTGGATTAGTTATTTTTTAGGTGTTGAGGTTGTAAGTTGTTTATAGATGTTGGATACTAACCCTTTATTCAATATGTCACTTGCAAATATCTTTTTCCACCCCATCAGTTGCCTTTTAGTTTTGTTTTGTTGATTGTTTCTGTTGCAGTGCAGAACATCTTTATCTTTTTTAAAAATTTTTTTAAATGTTTATTTATTTCTGAGACAGAGAGAGACAGAGCATGAGTGGGGGAGGGACAGAGAGAGAGGGAGACACAGAATCTAAAGCAGGCTCCAGGCTCTGAGCTGTTAGCACAGAGCCTGACATAGGGCTCGAACTCACGGACCATGAGAACATGACCTGTGCCGAAGTCGGATGCTCAACCATCTGAGCCACCCAGGTGCCCCCAGAAGATTTTTATCTTGATGAGGTCCCAATAGTTCATTTTTGCTTTTAATTCCCTTGCCTTTGGAGATGTGTCAAGCAAGAAATTGCTGCGGCTGAAGTCAGAGAGGTTGTTGCCTGTTTTCTCCTGTAGGGTTTTGATGGTTTCTTATCTCACATTTAGGTCTTTCATCCATTTTGAGTTTATTTTTGTGTACTAGTTTCATCCTTTCATGTTGCTGTCCAGTTCTCCCAGCACCATTCGCTAAAGAAACTTTTTTTCATTGGATACTCTTTCCTGCTTTGTCAAAGATTAGTTGGCCATACATTTGTGGGTCCCATTCTGGGTTCTCTATTCTATTCCATTGGTCTATATGTCTGTTTTTGTGCCAATACCATACTGTCTTGATAATTGCAGCTTTGTAGAAATAGATTCCACTTACAATTGCACCAAGAACCATAAAATACCTAGGAATAATCCTAACCAAATATGTAAAAAATCTGTATGCTGAAAACTATAGAAGACTTAGGAAGGAAATTGAAGAAGACACAAAGAAATGGAAAAACATTCCATTCTCATGGATTGGAAGAATGAATATTGTTAAAATGTCAATACTACCCAAAGCCATCTATACATTCAATGCAATCCCAATCAAAATTGCACCAGCATTCTTCTCAAAGCTAGAGCAAACAATCCTAAAATTCGTATGGAGCCACAAAAGACCCTGAATAGCCAAAGTAATGTTGAAAAAGAAAACCAAAGCCAGAGGTATCTCAATCCCAGACTCTAGCCTCTACTACAAAGCTGTAATCAGCAAGACAGTATGGTATTAGACTACAAATTTAAATAAATGGCTATGAATCTCAGGAGACAGTGCTTCTCTCTCTCCTCCCAAAATCAAGTGAAGAGTTACAAGTTTCCTTGCTTTTCCCTTCTGTATATTGGGTTTATTTTATTTACAAATTTTTTTAAATTTTAGAGTAGTTGTATATTTACAGAGAAGTTTCAAAAATAATACAGAGAATTTTCATGTACCCTGTACCGAGTTGCCCCCATTAACATCTTATATTTGTATGATGGGTACATTTGTCAAAATTGATGAGTCAATATTGATAGATTATTATTAACTAAAGTCCATGCTTTATTCATATGTCTTCAGTTTTTACCTAATTTCCCCTTTCTGTCCCGAGTTCCCATCCAGAATATTGTATTATGTTTAGTCATCCTGTGTCCTTAAGCTCCTCTTGGCTGTGACAGTTTTTTAGACTTTCCTTTTTGATGACCTTAACTATTTTGAAGAGTACTGATCAGGTATTTTGTAGGATGTTCCTCAACTGGGATTTGTTTGATGTTTTTCTCATAGTTAGACTGGAGTTATGGGTTTGGAGGAGGAAGACCGCAAAATGGTCTTTTGCTCATTCTCTCGCTGAGGATCCAGCCCTCTGTGGTCTGACTTTCATGCCGTCTTCCTTTAGATTGCCCATCATGGGTGAGCCCTGGGCTGCATCTCTTGATTCTTGAATGCTTCAGCAGCCCCCAAGACAGAAGCTTCAAGTCCCCAGGGTGTGGCAGATATTCTGGCTTAGGCTCTTGCTTACCTCCTAGGATGTTGACTTTCCCACTACTTTTGGCCTCTGAAGAATTCTTACTTTCCTACTAGTTCAGCCATTCACATAGACAGGTGTTATATAACACATCCGGCTTTTTATATTGTTTGCACTGCTGGAGGTGAAAGTTGAGAGAGGAGTGTCTGACCCTCACTGGAAGTGCCTACCTCATCCCTCACCGCACCTCACTTTCCATTTATTCACTGAGTATGTACTGAGCACCTATTAGGGGTGCAGCATTTTTTAGGCACCCAACAACAATTGCTGTTCAGTCTCTGTTTGCACACAGCTTACAGTCTCGTGTGGAAACAGCAGGTGCTGGAGTGGCGCATGGAGAAGCCAAGAAGACGATGTGAGGGGAGCACAGGGAGGGAGGCAGAGGGTCCTGAGAGAGGATACAAGAGCAGTAAGAAGGGAGCAGACTCGGGAAGCCATGCTGGCCAGGCTGAAAATGTTAATTTCATGCTAAGAGCACTGGGAAACCACTAAAGGTATTTAGGTCCTAAAGTGTGAATGTTCCAAGGGGCTTGTTAGGACTCTCCTTCTTCCAACCAGCAAGCATCAGCTTAGCTTGGAGGTAACACACCGTGAAAGCGGGGGTCTCCCACATCCCACCTGCCAGCTTCACGACATAGGAGACGAGGCTCCCAAGCAGCAGCCTCCCACCGCCAAACACGACTCACCCACCTTCTGCCTTCTCCATGTGAGCACTCCAGCTCCGCCCACCAGCCACCCCACCCGTCCATCAGAGCAAGCCTGGGTTTCTCAACCTCTAGAGCCCTGCCTGTCTAATGTGGCATTTGCACCGAACTACATTCGCACCCTGGTTCTGCCATGTTTGGGCTTGAGCAAACCTCTTTGAGCTTCGGTTGCCTATTAGAAACAAGATATTAATAGCACCATACAGGCTAGCCCTGAATGTCACATGAATAAACACATATGGAGAACGTGGTGCAGAATAGATGCTCAATCTATGCCACCTTGCTTTCCTTCCTCGGGGCTCGGAGCCTCTTGGGCTTCACCGATGCATCTGCCGTCTGAGTCTCCCTTTTCTTGCAGACCTGACCGGCAGTGGGGGCCGAGGGACTGTGGGCTCTCAGAAAAGGAAGGAAACAGCCAGCCGCTCTGTTATCTCTCCTTCTTCCTCCAGGAGGTCTGCCAGGGTGGGGGCACGTGAAGTGGAACATTGTGCCCCCACCTCTCCCCTCTGGTTCCTGTGCCCAGATTTCTATGTTCTCTTCTTTCGTGGGATCAGAAAGTAATCTAGATGATTATTTAATCTTGAGGACTAACTGGAAAGGTTTAATCCGCTACCCCTCCCAAGGGCACTTTCATTGAATGGAGCAAACCATCCTAAGGTTAAGTAAACACTAGTGTGGGCTCTGAAAGCTGTATGCTGGAAGGGCACTTGGGAGCAAGAGGGGACAGAGGGCCGACTTCCTACCCCTTGAAAGGGGGTTACTGGGGGTTCTGTCTCCCCTTCTTCAGGCATATTTCCAGCCTCACGGAAGCCCTGAGAACATGCCTCCCAGGCTCCTGCCCCAGGGAGCATGGCTGACGGGGTCCCAGCCACTGCCCTCTGAAATCTACAACGATCTTTGCATCCAGGCATGTCTCCCCACCCCCCCGGGTTGTCCCCATCCAGTGGCTGAGCCCAGCAGAGACAGTGAGGTAGACCTGTTCCCGGGGGACAGGTGACTCCTCTTTCGGCCAGCTTTGGCTCAAGGACTCCCCTGTGGCTTTGCCAAACCATCCAGACCACTTGGCAGCCCACTCCCCCGTCCCCAGCCTCCTTCTCCCTCACTGGGGTCATATTTGCATCACCATCTGACAGCAATCCCTGCCTCCCCAACTCACCCCCATCACCACTTTCTTTCACGTGGACATTTTCCCTAACAAAATCCTTGCCTTTAATCTTGGGGGATGCAGACTAACACCCCCTCCCCTATGTCCCTTTGCCAGCAACACCCTGTTAATGCTATGTCTAAACACACCCATCTTTAAATGTACTTTGGCCTCACTCTCCAGTACTGGGCTGGTGAAGGCTGACCAGGTAAGCTAGGAGGTGACATCTTCTAGAGTCTTTGAGGTGGGGGGGGGGGGGGTCTCAGCAAAAAAACAAAGTAGAAAGATGTTTCTCCAGCATGTCCCGACCTCACCTGCCTTTGATAAATGACATTACAGCAGTTTAGAAATTCCTACGGCACACAACTCTCTAAAAGCCCAGAGAAAAACACAACCAAACATATTTTGACCTACATTACCTTAAGATGTGATATGAAGTATGATAGGAAGTAAAATAATTCAATGAGTGTGTGTGTGTGTGTGTGTGTGTGTGTGTGTGTGTGTGTGTGTGAAACCTATCATAAATGTAAGTTGATCACGCATTGTCTGAGAATAATTCCATGCTCCCAGTTATGAGTCCCTCAGGGGCCTCCTGCTGTGGTCCTTTCAGAGAGAACCAAAAGGCTGAGTCTTTTGGTGTGGGGCAAGCTCTTCCAGGAAGGAAGGCAGAGATGATCTTGGGGGTTTGACTCTGGACACAGAGCTGGCAGCCCCAGCCACCGTCCCTCTGGCTCCTGTGTGGTGTGGAGCAGCCTGCAGAAGTATGAGACCTGGCTCAAAGCCATCTCCTCCTGAGTTCCCTGATCCTCCGGCTCGAAGTGCCCCAGGCTGCCCCAGCTCACCACCTGCGTCTAGTAGCAAGGGCCAGCCTCTTCTTGGTGCCGTGGTGCTTGATGTCTGTTTTTCTCCAACATGCAGCTCTCAGATCCTTGGGAGCCAAAGTCACCACTCAAGGCTCAGCACCATAAATCTTTTGGAGCAGCTCACAGCAGAGAAGCAGTCAGGTGGGCAAGCCAAAACCCAGCACATCGCAAAATCTCCTCCAATACATCTCCGGATTGGCACCTGCTACCATTGGCCCTCCTTCTGCATTTCAGAAACCTAGAGGAAAGTTGACTATCATGAATGAGAATGTTACTTGGTCTCATGAACTGGATTTTTTTTTTCCTTCTAGCTTTGTGCTCTAATTAATTGTCTGACGAATCCTTAGATGGGGATGACATTCAGACCCGTTTAGACTAATGAATTGCTTGCAAATGATAGAGTGGCGTCTGGTTTAATGAGTGGATCCTAGCCTAAGAGACTCTTAGGATGGACGTTTGATTCTCCAGCAGGGAGAGAGATGCTGACAGCCTTCTCTTTCTGTTTTCGCTTTTGCTCCTAGAGGCTTCTTGGCCCCATGCCGAAGCTCAGGGATAAAGCCAGGCATCGGGTCATTGCTGTAAAAGTCTGCCCTCCAGTTAGCACCCCTGCACTTAGGACTAGAGGGATCATGCACTCCCTCTCTCTACTGCAGAACCTGTACATACAGATGGGCGACATACTGTCTGTGCTTCTAAATGTTGAGATTCCATCAAGAACTTAAGTGCAAAAGCCTATCCCTCCTTTATGAAATAGGGCTGCTCTATAAAGTTACATATAAATCTGATTGTGTTGAGGGGGAGAGACGGGCAAATTCAGTCAAATTGTATTTTAAGTGTATTAGAGGCTCTGAGCATTTGGGAGGACCCAAGAGGGATGCTTAGAAGAGAGGAATCTTAGAGGAAATAACCAACCCTGAAAATTCTGCTTGATTCATTTGTTCATTCATTCAGCCACAAAATAAACCTTGGGTAGTCACCAACTAAGCACTCGACATTATGCCAGTGACTAGTGACACAAAGACAAAAATAAGCCACCCGCTGGGTTTTCTCGAGGCAGGGAATGTGCTCAGGATACAGTGAAACCTGAGTCCCAGAACACCTGCATTTATACCAGGCACAGGCATCCATCAGGATAGACCAAGGCGCTACCCTCGAGCTGGATGAGCCGGTTCCCGGCCCAGGATGCACACACCACCGAGTCCTGGAACTATGCCTGCTCCTGAGGTCCGACCGAGCCATGTCCCTCTCCTTCTGCTGGCATCACCTTGCCATTAGGACAACAATGACATAAAAAACACACAGAGAAGGAGTATTAGGGTGGCTTTGATGGAAGAGAGGAGACCACTGTGCAGTATTGAGTGGAAAGTTATTCCAAGCACAGGGGGTGGGAAGAGCTTGCCTTCTTTTTCAAAGGCACAGTCTTTTCTTTCATCCCCAGAAGAGGCTTGTCTCTGTCTTCCTCATCTGCTGCCTCTCTCTCCTCTTCTTCCTGCCTCTTCCAACCTGTGGCTCCAGGAAAATCAAGTGTCTCTAAGGTCAATTGTCCGTGGCCGTGGAGAAAGCACATGAAAGTGACGCTCTCTCTGAATTACAGCTGGCGCAGGGGCAGGAGGCGGCTTTCCGTGTGTCGGCCTCACAGCGCACAAGAGATGGCTTGTGTTAAGCTGTAACAACAGTGCTCCACGCCACCAGGCAGCAAATGGATTTCGGTTCCGCTTTAATTTCTAACGACCAGCCATGCCTATGCCACATCCATCAGCAGGAGACGATTTGGCTGCATTAACAGCCGGGCTTAATGGGTGCCTCCCTGCTTACCACACCTCGGCCTGATTAAATTGTTATATAAAGAGAGATGTTTTTGCAATAAATATCTGTCAGGGATTTCAATCAGGTTCCAGGGCCCCCATTGCTGAGTCATGGTTCTTTTCTTTTCAGTTGATGAAGCTTTCGGGGGCCCTGGCAGGGGTGGGCTTTGGGGAGAACAACAGATCCGTTTCAGGAGCACCCAGGGGAGGGAAGAATAGAAATGTAAACACCAGCCATTGGGTGGGGACTTTCCAGGCTTAGCTGGGAGTCTGGGAACAAATCAGAGGTCCTAGATCTCTCCAGGCCTTACTCCAGGTCTGTGAGTGAGGTTCCCTCTCAGTGCTGGGAAGGGATACAAAAGGTACAAGCCGTGGTGGGAACCCTGCTTGGCCTGTTGTGTGTCCTCTCCAGCCTTGTCCCTCGCTGGCCAAGCCAGATGTGGGGTATCCAGAAAGGAAGCAAGAGGCCCAGCATAAGGGAGCATGGTGCTGTGTGTTTACAGGATCTCAAGAGCCCCGGAGGCCTGTGGTCAGTGTTTACGACATGCCAGTCCCTCTACCAGGTACTTAGTCCTCACAAGGACCCAACGAGGTTGGCATTATGATCTCCATTTTACAGATGTGCAAAGGGAGGCAATGAGGGGGTGAAATGAGCTGCCTGGTCCGCATTTGCCCCCAGCAGCCTGCTCCGGAGCCATGGCCTGGCACCCCACCTGACGCCGCCCAGCTTCCTAGAATCATCTGCCACTCCAGCGAGTGCTGAGGATATTATGGGGTCTTGGACACCGCAGATAATTAGGTGTGGTTTCTGCCTCAGAGGCATTGGCAATACAGTTGGGGGCCAGAAAAACACACCTGCCAAATGGCTCAAAAACAATCAAAAAGAATAACCTTAATATTCTTCCAAGGACAATGTTTGTTCTTGCAAACAAACCAAGAAAAGAAACGAGACATATATAAGCACCTCTGATCTTAGAAAGCAAAAGGCATGTTCCTCTCTAGCCCTGGACCTTAATCATCAGGTGTCAGAAGCCTGTGGTTAGCACGGTGACAGAAGAAGGGGGTTTGCACCGACTCTGCAATCATAATGATTGTGCAGGTAATCCAGGGTGGCTTCCTGGGTGTGGTGTCTTGTCAAGCCCTAAGACACTGTTGGATATGGATGGGATATGGATAGGAAAGGCGAGGGCAAGCTCACTGTTAACTCTGTCCAGCTTCTCCCAGGAGCCAAGGGGAAACCATGGAGCAGACCCACCGAGGGGCGGTCGTCCACACCCGGCCCGTTGGGGGCCCCACTGACTGTGTTGGCAACAAGGCTCTGGGAGGAGGGGAAGGCATCCCACCTCACTGCTCACTGGCTGTGACAGGATGTCTGGTTGATGCATGTTATGTTCTGGACACATAAAATAGAAGCTGAGCATTTTGACTCTGTGAAATGTTCTATGCCTTCAGAGGGGGAGAGGAAGAAATGAATAAACCTTCCAAGAAACCAATTAACCCACAGACAGTTCATACTGTCGTCCTAATCCAGAAGGAAAGCAACATTGGACACACAGTGCAGAGATAGCCCATCAGGACACAAAGTAGACCGGCTTAATCATCTTTCTCCGGCAGATAATGAAGCTGTGTCATTTTATTTTGTTTCATATCATGTTTGGTTTCCCAGGCCCAGTGAGTAAAAGGCTGGCATGTTGCCAGAGAGAGAATGAGCTGGGAGAGAACTTTCTCCGGAAGCACAGAGGTGTCTTTTCACCACACCTGGCCTTCATCATCATGGTATAAAAAGTCTGCGGCAAGAAATTTGTTGCGGGAAAGGAGGATAGGAGTGGGCTTACACAGTCTTCAAGGGGAACCTCAGGCTGAAGAGCAGCCCATGGCCTTGCTACCAGTCAGCAGGGAAGGAAGTGACTTGCTTTCTTGCTGAATCACAACCTCGCTGGACACGGGGGCCCCTCGGATGCCCTGACTCAACAGTGGAAGCCATTGTGCACTCTGGGAGTTGGTCTCCTCCTGCTAGGGGAAGGCAACTGGCCCTGTCTGTCCTCCGGTAGGGGCCTCTGAGGCCCGAAGCTTGGGGACAGGCCCCACTATATTCTCATTTTCTGGGCCCTTGAGCTGCACGGCCTCAGGCAGCCACCGTCCACCTGGTCTGCTTCAAACCTTGCTGCGGAGTCCTGCTAGGTATTCCCTGCCCTCCAGGCCTGTTGTCACATCATAGCACCTCTGCAACCCCATAGCTCTGAGCCTCGGTTTTGTTACTGGAAAAGGGGGACATATAAATCTCTCAGGTTGCCGGGAAGATTCCATGAGATAAGGAGATCTCTGTGCCATGCGGCCAGTGCTCCAGAGCGGCGGGGTGTTTAGGTAATGACCGTGATCACGACCAGCGGCACCTGCCTCCCAACTAGATCCCCCACCTGAGGACTCCGTGATGCCAATGCCAGGCTGACTTCCAACCCCCCACTTTGTCCTTGTGCTTAAGGGGCCACGGCCTGTCCTGAATGCCTGTGAGGTCAAGTCCAAGCTGCCAGCCTGGCTCCTTCCACAGCCCCACCTACCTCGCCTCCTCTCTGACAGCCACACGGCTGAGGCTGTTGCACGTACAGCCAGCTTGTTTACTGTTCTCTCACACCAACCTCTTCTGCGAGTTAAAAAAGGAAAGCAATTAATGCAGTGGGCACTCAATTTGTATTGAATACATGGATAACAATAATGGAAAACATAGGTAACATTTGTACTGGACTTTACATTTAATAGAATCTCTGCATACATATGTATGTATGTAGATATGTATAGATGCAGATATGTACACAAGATATCTCACCCAGTTGAAAGGACGGGTTCAAGTTAATGTTTACGGAGCATCTGTCGGGTGCCGGTTACTGTACCAGAGCAGGATAGGAATCTAAAATAGGAGGACATCAGGCTTCATGGCAGGCCCAGATGTTTTGGGGTCAGCACTTCTTCCCGGCACCTCCCATCATTTCCCATGCGTGAAACCATCCAGAGGTCCCGTGGGTTTGGCCAGCCCTGTTTGCTCACACAAAACACGGATGTCAAGACACACATGGTTGCACATGGAGGCCCAAGTGCACAGAGTTAATGTGGCATAAATTACTCCACAGAGGTGTGTGGGTTCTGTGTGGCCTGTCCTATCGGACTGGATTACAGCCCCTTGGAACTTCCCATCTATTACCCTTCACAGGCCGGCAGGCCGTTTGCAGTGAAACACACAGTTGCTTTCTGTTTGCCCTGATTCCTTGGCCCTTGTCCCCATTGCGGCCACCGGGCCGTGCTCTTCTCAGTTCAGACCCCCTCCCTTTGTCTTCCTTTCTAATCTCTCCCCACGTCCCTGGCCCTTTCATCCTGGCATCTCCAGTGGTCAGGGTCAGGATGAGCTAGGCTGGGCATGCACAGCCTCTGTTTCCCCCTGGCAATGCTGGTCAAGGATGGTAGCTGTCAGGTACCCGGGGAAGAATTTGCCCAGCAGTTCATGGGGCATCCATCCTTGGGCAATTTGGGAAGAGGGGGCAAGAACGAAGCAGGGTGGACTGACACTTAATACAACACTCCTCTACTCCTAGTGACTCACCAGTGCGAGGCCTGGGGGAAGAGAGGCTGTAACTCTAGCGATTGTGCCGGGGGTGTGGGCAGAGGGGTTCCACGGCTGTGCCGTGGTGATAGACCTCCACCACACGCAGCCAAGGGTCGAGACTGCTGCATCAGAGCAAGCTGGAGAGCAGAGAGGCCTGGCAGGGAGCCAGGTGGACTCGAGGGTGAACGTGGGCCCGTCCCTTAACCTCTCTGAGCTTCTGTAAAGTTAAAGTCATTACTTCCCAAGGCTGCCGTGAGCAAATGTATGTGAAAGACGGGAGCTCAGTACCTGGCCCCCAGCAGCTGCTCAAAAATGTTTGTTTACACTTTCTATAATCTTTTCCCTGACCACAACATGAAGTTGTTAGGAGGATCAAAAGAAGTGTTTTGTCAAAAATAAGGTAAAAACAAGAGAGGGAGACAAACCATAAGAGACTCTTAAATACAGAGAACAAACTGAGGGTTGCTGGCGGGGTGTTGGGTGGGGGATGGGCTAAGTGGGCAAGGGGCATTAAGGAGGATGCTTGTTGGGATGAGCATTGGGTGTTGTATGTAAGTGATAAATCACTAAATTCGATTCCTGAAATCATTATTACCCTATATGTCAACTAACTTGGACGTAAATTAAAAACATAAGTAATACAATTACATTATAAAAAAAAAAAAAGAAGTGCTTTGTAAACTGCAAAGTGTATATAACTGACAGGAACTTCTATGTCAGGACAGGGGTCTGCAAACTTTTTCTGCGAAGAAACAGGTGGTAAATTATGTTAGGCTTTGTGAGCCATACAGTCTCTGGCAAAACTACTCAGTTCTGCCAGTGTAGCAGGAAAGCAGCTACAGACAATAGGTGAGTGAATGGCAATGACTGTCCACCAATAAAACTTTATTGACAAAGCAGGCAGCAAGCCTGCCTTAGCTCGTGGACCAATTCACCAACGCTGTGTTAGGAAATGGGGTGGGGATAGGGCTCCCTCGGGCTGAGTGACCGAGGCCTGCTCTGCAGCTCTCTCTAGAGCTCCATGGGGAGTGTTTGATGTGGATCCACTGGGAACCCCAATCCACAGGAGCCCCACCTCCCAGCAGGAAGCTTAAAAGGAACACGAGAATTACCTTCCACTCACCCTGCTGGCCTCTTGTGAATCTGCAGGGCTGGGCCTGGGAGGGACTCTACGGGAGTCAAGGGTCACTCCCATGCTCAGCAGGAGCCATCTGGAGCAAGAAGTGCACAGTCAAATGCCCAGAAACAAAATAGACGATAAAAATGAGAGACGGATGTGGGTACAACCAGTCTACCTGCGATTTTCCCACTTTTGGTTCAGGATTGGAACACATGTGTTTCTCTGCTATGAGAAAACAGCAGAGCAAGCATGGTAATAAGTGGCAACTGATACTCAAGGTCAAACAGCAACAGGGAATGGCGGAGACTGGTGACCAGATAGGTAATGCCCCATGTACAAGGCTATGGGGAGCTGCTACCTCCCCCTGGATGTTGCCACCTGGGAACTGGAGACCAGTGTGAAAAGATCCCCCATCTTCCAGCACAAGCTGTGAATACAGATTTCCTGGCAAAATCTTCTGAGTTTGAGTATTGGATCCATTAAAATAAACAAAGAAAACAGATCTCGAACAACTAAGAAGATAATTTTGCACTTGTAAGTAAGAAACAAAACCTTCGAGTCCTGCTCTAGAGAATGCAGGACTGTGCAAGGAAAGGTTTCTGGGGGAGAAGCCCAGGAACGTTCTATATTCGGATTTCTCAGCCTCAGCATAATTGACATTTTGAGCCAGAGAATTCTCTGTTGTGGGGACTTTTCCTGTGCATTGTGGGATGTTTAGCTGTATCCCAGGCCTCTACCCACTAAGGCCAGTAGCATTTCCCCTCCCCAAGTAGTAACAACCCAAAGTGTGTCCAGTCATTGTCTAACATCCCCTGGAGGCAAAATCACCTGGATTGAGAAGCACTGAGTTAACCCCTCCAGAGACAGAGAGATCAGACCAGGAAAGGGACAGCGGTGAGTTACAAGCCTGCCAAGTCGTAGGGCTTCAGCAGCGATTAGTGGGCAAATGTTTCTAAATTAGCAAATTTTAATTTAGACCTAAATCTCCATTATTGCCTGAGGCTCAGGGAAAATTGGTGACCGTTTAAAATTATTAATTGGAACCTGCTGCAAATCAGTGGAGGGTGAAAAGCAGAAAAGGTCCAGATAATGAACTGGGCTGGAGCAATGGGGGGCAGAGGGGCAGGGAAGGTGGGGCAGTGGCTGGCGACTGAGTGACGAAGGAGCCACGGCTGGCTGGGAACAGGGAGTTCTGCCAGGGGAATCCAGAGACTGTCCTGTGGGAGCCGCAGAAGTAGGGATCCTGAAGACAGTCAAGTGTTCAGGCTTAGAAGGCCTGGAGCCAGAGCCCAACAAGTCCCGTGAGGAGCGTGACCCGGCAGGGACAGACGCAGGTAGAAGAAATTCCTGAAAATAAGGAGGAAGGATTCCTAAGGCAACGGGCATTTCCTGAAGTATTCAGACACGTTGGTGCTGTGCTTTACAAAAACCCCTCCAGTTGGTGAATTGATTCCTTCTCATTAAGACTCAGAAAACCACAATAGATGCAGATGGTCTTCAGACCCAATAGTGTAAAGGTTTAAGGTCTGCAGGGTTAAGGTCTGACCACAGGTGCTGGAGGCCTGGAAATGCGGAGGAAGAGGTACAGGGATTTGAGGGACAGATGCGCTGATGGTTGGAGGGGCAGGCCTGGGGGTGGTGGCACAGGACAGTGAGAAAGAGGAAGGGGCTGAGGAGGTTTCCTCTGGAACAGAAGGCGAGCTCTGAGGAAAGTCGGTGGTCAGAGGCCCGCGGGCGCTGAGAGGCTCCAGAGGGAGGAGGGGGAAGGGCTGGAGGAGGACAGCTCCGTCTCACGCCTCCTCCGAGTTTGGATCTAAGTGAAGCCCTAGTAAAGCGGGGTTTCTCTTTTTGAGTTTCTTGCATGGATGCTTGAGGTCAAAAGAATACAGCTTGGTTTGCCACGCTAGAAAAGTCCCTGAGGCCCTGGCTGCTGGCCTCCAAGGGCCTCCCAGGGAGGGGAGCCGAGGAATGTTCTGAGCCCTGGCCATGTTTCTGGGACCTCAGCAGCCAGAGCTGGCCATAGTAGGGAAATGAAAACCCACATTCCAGCCCTCTAAGCAGGCAGGGCAGTGATCAGCAGTGTCATTTCATGGATAAAAATACTGAGACACAGAGAAGTAGTGACTCACCCAAGGCCATCCAACCAGGAAGCCGCAGGCCTGGGTAGTTGCCCAAGAATCCCGACTCCTCTTCCAGGATCCTGTGCAAATTCCATGTGCCTTGTTTTAAGGGACTAGAGCCTGTGGATGCAGAGTTAACGTGACGAGTGGAGCCTGAACCCAAGGTAGTCTGTGGGGAGCAGTTGGACTGTGTCGGGGGCCCCGTGGTCTGCCTGGGACCCTTCAGCAAGAGGACGTGAATGGTGCTGTGAACCTCAGACAAGCCCGAATCGACTGTCCGCCCAGTCCAGCCTCCCCACGTGCATGCTGACCTTATTTCCCTTTGACAAGGCACGCATGGTCTTCAATAATGCAGGCCCCCACCTAACACAGAAGAGGCCTGTCACCCAAAAATAACTTGAAAAGCACACAGAGGGAAGCAGATAAGCATTCACAATCATTTATTTATAGCGCGGAGCACAAAGCTGTCAAAGAGACTATAGGCAAGCGACAGCCACAGCAACCCTTGGGGGGCAGCTGGGCACCTCTCCCACCCCACCGAGCTGCCTCAGAAATGTGCCTTCTGGATCTGGCCCTGCCGGGTGGGTGTGCAGAGAATTAGAAGACAGGGTGAGGTACAGGGTAAGGAGGGGAGAGAAGAAGCAAATGCCATGACCTCTGTTGAGTATTAGATCGGAGAGCTTCAACAGGAGCGTTTTGAGGTCCCTATCACTGGAAGGGTTTATGCAGAGGCTGGGGCCTCCTCACGACTGTTTGGTAGAACTCCTGCTTGGGCTGGGAGATTGGGTGGATCAGTGCTTACTGACTCTGGCTGTAGCCGAGCAAGGGAAATGTTTGCTGTCATTTCTGCTGAGGGGAGAAACACCTGTGGCTTGGGTCCTGTCTCTGCCCACTCTTTCCTCCTTAGCTGCAGCCCTTGGGTCCATGGCATAGAAGTCATTCTCGAGTCTGGATTGGACACTGTGCACTGGACAACCTCTAAATCCCCTTCCAACTCTCAGTCTGGGTTCCGGAATATTCCGGAGAGCCTAGCGCTATACTCTTTAGAAAAGAAACATCAAACACTCATGCTGCATAAACAATTCTTTCAAAGGAACAAAAGGGCTGAGAAGTCAGAGAATTTCAGACTCGTATAACAAAATTATTATTCAGAAATTTCAATGATGAAGGTGCCGTTGGAACTCTAAGTGTGTGTTTTTTTAACTGAAAACCCAAAAGAATACACTGGTTGATCAAAACCGACAACACCAAAGTTAAACGTCACCAAATCCGGAAGAGCACGCGGAATCAGACCCAAATCAGCAAAATTCTATCTAGACCATCAAAGTGAATGGCAGCCTAGTTCCCGACCACAGACGGTCAGCAAACGCTTGCAAGGCCGGGAGACCAGCCAATGAGTGAGGCAGAACATCTATGGGATTCTCCAGTACTCACCACCGATTCCTTCCCTCACTCGAGATGATTGCTCCGGATGGCACTCAAGGTAGACCCAACAGTGGTGTGTGAAGGCAAGTGTAATCGCTAACTGGTCAGTCATGTTACATGTGAGGAGCAGCTCTGTACATTTATGCCGTGGCCTGCCTGCCAGCAAATCAAAGACTCCCTGTGTGGCTTGCAACGTGTCAAGGGAGACCACAGAAGTACATGACAGACCCCTTGTCTCAGGGAGCTGAAATGGCCTTGGGGAAAAATGACGATTAGGTTTACTCTTTTTTTTCCTGCATTAAGAAAAACTAATTTGTTTTGAGATCATTTCAAACTTCCTGCCAAGTTTTAAGCACACTGCAAAGAATTCTTGTTTCATGTCCCTTCACCCAGATTCCCTCCTTGCTAATATTTCAGTGCATTTTCCCCTTTTATGTGTGTGTATGCTGATTTATTTATCTGTGTTTATGTATACCCATTCTTACTAAGTCTTTTTCAGAACCGTTTGAAACTGAACTGCAGACACGACGTTGTATTGCTCGCAAATATCCCAGTGTGTATTTCCCCCAAACGAGGACATTCTCCGCATAACCACCATACAACCCTGCAAATCAGAAAGTCTGCATGGATACAATATCATCACCCAATCCACAAACTCCATTCAGATGCCACCAGGTGTCCAGACAACATCTCTTTCCTCTCTGGTCCAGGTTGCCAACAAGAACCGGGCACTGCATTTGCTTGTCGGGTCTCTGGAGTATTCTATATCTGCCACAGTTCCTCCGTCTTCCCGACTTGCGCGTCCTAGACCGTCTGAAAGAATACAGGCTTTATATTCTCTCGGATGTCGCTCAACCTAAGCGCTCTCGCGTTTCTTCTCGGCAGAGCCGGATCGGGCTCTCCTGGCAGGAATACCGCGGAAGTGATTCCCCACTCCCATCAACGCATTACACCACTTGGCGTCCATCTGTCTCGACACTGGTGGACTCTCTGATCACGTCGCCAACTTCTCCGTCTTAAAGTCACCATTTTCCCCTTTGAAATCTAGCAGTAATATGTATGACGCCCATATCCTGATCCTCATCTAACCTCTGCCCACCAGCCTGAGCCTCCATTGCCGACACCAGTCTGAATCAAACACCGCTGTGATGGTTGCCAAGTGGCAATTTTCTATTTCCACGATCCCACCCTCACTGATTCTGCATCACGCTTTAGGGAGGGGCTTTTCTTGTATAGTCACTCTGGAAAACAATATGGAGGTTCCTCGAAAAGTTAAAAATAGCACTACCCTAGGACCCAGCAATTCCACTGTTGGGTATTTACCCAAAGGATACAAAAATACAGATTCAAAGAGGTACATGCACCTCGGGGTTTATAGCAGCATTATCAACAATAGCCAAACTATGGAAAGAGCCCAAATGTCTGTCGATTGATGAATGGATAAAGAAGGTGTGGTACACATACGATGGAATATTACTCAGCCATCAAAAAGAATGAAATCTTGCCGTTTGTAATGACATGGATGGAACTAGAGAGTATAATGCTAAGTGAAATAAGTCAGTCAGAGAAGTACGCATACCATATGATTTCACTCATATGTGGAATTTAAGAAACCAAACAGATGAATATAGAAGAAGGAAAAAAAGAGAGAGGGAAGCAAACCATAAGAGACTCTTAACTATAGGGCCACTGGGGTGGCTCAGTCAATTAAGTGGCTGACTCTTGGTTTCGGCTCAGGTTCACAGTTCATGGGATCCAGCCTTACATTGGGCTGACAACATGGAGCCTGCTTGGGATTCTTTCTCTCCCTCTCCCTCTTCTCCTCCCCTGCTCACACACACACACACACACACACACACACACACTCTCTCTCTCTCTCTCTCTCTCTCTCTCTGTCTCAATAAATAAATAAACTTTAAAAAAAGAGAGAGACTTTTAACTATAGAGAACAACTAGGGTTGATGGAGGGAGGGAGGAGGGGATGGCCTGAATGGGTGATGGGCATCAAGGAGGGCACTATTATGATGAACAGTGGGTGTTATGTAAGTGATGGATCACTAAATTCTACTCCTGAAACCAATATTACACTGCATGTTAGCTAAATAAAATATAAATAAAGTATTTTTAAAAAGAAAAAGAAGTGCTTTTCCTTCCCTCATATTTATCTGTTGATTCCTTGATTATTTATTTATTTATATCAGTATGGACTTATGGATTCTTATTTTGCTCAGTGGATTGTATCTCTTATCATCATTATTGTTTTGATGCTAAATATGGCCTAGATTTAGCCAGTGAGAACACCTTCAAGGTTGAACATATACAAACACCTGTAATACCATCACCATAATCAAGGAATGGACATATCCAAACCTCCCAGAGTTTCCTTGTGTCCCTGTGTGTGTGTGTGCGTGTGTGTGTGTGTGTGTGTATGTGTGTGTGCCTGTGCACGAGGAACACTTAATTTAACGTGAGACCTATCCTTTTAACAAATCTTGAAGTGCACGTGACCATATAGTCACCTACAGTCACCATGTTGTACAGCAGATTTCTAGAACTTATTCATTTAGCACCACTGGAACTGTCTACGCAGTGAGAGCATCTCCTCATTTTCACCCCCACTCCAACCCTTGGCAACCACTGTCATATTCTCTGCTTCTGAGTTTTACTATTTTAGGTACCTCGTGTAAGTGAAATCATGCAATTTTTGTTCTTCTGTGACCAGCTTATTTCACTTAGCATAATGTCTTCCAGGTGTATGCATGTTGTTGCAAAAGGCAGGATTTCCTTCTTTTTAAAGGCTGAATGGCATTCCATTGCATGTGTATACCACATTTTCTTTATCCATTTATCTGTCAGTGGACGCTTGGGTTGTTTCCATATCTTGGCCATTGTGAATAATGCTGCAATGAACACAGGAGTGCAGCCATCTCAAAGAGATGAGTGGATTTCAATTCTCAATATATATACCCAGAAGTGGGTGTATATATATACCCAGAAGTGGGATTGCTGGATCATATGGTAGCTCCATTTTTAATTTCTTGCAGAATCTCCATACTGTTTTCCATTCTCATCAATATACAAGTGTTCTGATTTCCCTACACCTCATCAACAATTGGCATCTTTTTTTTTTAATATTAGCTACCTAACAGGAGTGAGATGATACCTCATTGTAGTTTTGATTTGCATTTCCTTGATAATTGATGATATTGCGTATCTTTTCCCTATACTTGTTGCATTTATATGTCTTCTTTGGAGAAATGTTAATTAAAGTCCTTTGCCCACTTTTTAATTGGGTTATTTGTGGTGGTGTTGTTCTTATTGTTTGCTATTGAGTTGTAGGAGCTCCTTGTATATTTTAGAAATTAACCCATTATCAGATATATGGTTTGCAAATATTTTCTCCCATTCTGTAGGTTGCCTTTTTGTTTTGTTAGTCGTTTGCTTTGTTGTAGAGGCTTTTAAGTGTGATGTAATACATTTCTCTATTTTTGTTTTTGTTATCTACACTTTTGGTATAAACCTAGTAATGATAATAAGCATTTATATAGCCGTTACAGCGTCCAGGCACTATAATAAGCTCCTTGCTATGTTAAATCATTTGATTATTGCAAATTTATGAAGTGGATACTGTTATTATTTCTGTAAAAGGGTAAAATAATTTCCAAACTGTGGTGGATTAAAGATGGCTACAAATTCACTGCGACTCACCCCAAGGAAAGCTGGGGCCTATTCGCCCACACTTACACCTGCGAACGCCTCTAGCCAGTAGAATGAGATGCAATGGTAATACCTGAGTTTAGGCTTTAAGAGATCTGGGGCTTTCACTTTGGACCACTTGGAGCCTTCTCCCATGAAGCCAGCTGCCATGTTAGAATTCCAACCTCCTTGGGGTGCCTGGGTGGCTCAGTCGGTTAAGCGTCCGACTTCAGCTCAGGTCACGATCTCGTGGTCCGTGAGTTCGAGCCCCGCGTCAGGCTCTGGGCTGATGGCTCAGAGCCTGGAGCCTGCTTCCGATTCTGTGTCTCCCTCTCTCTCTGCCCCTCCCCCGTTCATGCTCTGTCTCTCTCTGTCTCAAAAATGAATACATGTTAAAAAAAATTAAAAAAAAAAAAAAAAAAAGAATTCCAACCTCCTAGAGACCACCATGCTGTGAGGAAGCTAAAACTCACCACTTGTAGAGAGAGATACCACTGGAGGAGCACTGAGGAGCCAGACATATGAATAAAGCTCTCTAGGACATTCTGACCCAGCCTAGCCACTGTCCCACTTCTGGGACATAGTAACTACCAAGCTGAGCCTTACCCAAATACCGACTCATTGAATTATCAGCAAATAAAATAGTTGTTATTTGATGTTATTAAGTTTTAGGGTACGTTTCTATATGGCAAAAGATAGCCAGACAGCCAGGAAGTAACTGAGCTGGGACTTGAACCTAGTATGTCTGGTTTCACAATCCATGATATTAACTACCACACTGTACTACCCCTTTAATGTATGTGGTACATATAATAAACACAATTGAGTGATTATACTGCAACATCTAAAAAATCTTTCCTCAGAGTAACATTGACACATATCTGGCCAAATAAATTTGTATTCTCATCTAGCAGACACATTTGGAACAAGTTTACCCACCAGTGTGCGCCCAAATCCATATAACCTCACCACTGAAACCATAAAGTATATAATTATAGCTTATCATTCACATCCAGTGAGAAGTGGTTAGTGTATTCATTTTCTATTGATCATGACAAATTAATGTTTATTCATTTTTGAGAGACAGAGAGAGACAGAGCGTGAGCAGTGGAGGGACAGAGAGAGGGGGAGACGCAGGATCTGAAGCAGGTTCCAGGCTCTGAGCCGTCAGCACAGAGCCCGATGTGGGGCTTGAACGGCGAGATCATGACCTGAGCCCAAGTCGGCCACTCGACCAACTGAGCCACCCCGGCACCCCGATCATGACAAATTATATCACAAACTGGTATGTACCATAGAAATATAAAAAACATAGGGACTGTTTATACCATATAGTCATAGAAATGTTTATACAATGCTCAGTCTCTTACAAGGCTGAAGTTAAGGTGTCAGTGGGGCTTCGTGCCTTTCTGAAGCATGGAATCCTCTTCCACACTCATGTGAGAGATTTCAGCGCCTTGCAGATAGAAGACTGAAGTCCCGTTTTCTTGCTGGCTGTCATTGGGGCTTGCTCTCGGCTCCTGGAGGCTGCCTGTAGTTCCTGACACAGGATCTCACAGCCTCAGAGCATGGTAGCTTCCTTTCCCAAGGCCAGCAAGAGAGTCTATCCCCCACGTCTGCTAAGGATGAGTTTTTTAAAATGCAATGACATAATCACAGGAATGATACCTCATCACCTTTGCCATATTATGTTGACTAGAAGGAGGTCACGGGTGTTGCTTATACTCAAGAGGAGGGGATTGTGCAAGTACCCTGGGGATTCCCATTAGGGCGTAACTGCTACAGTTAGCCTTCCAAGATTTCCCTTGGTTACATCCATTTCCTGCCCCCAGTTTTCTATACAATCCACTGATGCCAAGATTACTTGATGGGGGAAAAAAAGGCAAATATGAAACAGGCAATCCATGTTGTGGAAGAGGTGACAAAGATCAACTGATGCCATTTGCTCTAGAACCTGAGTCAGCATGCTACGTGTGATGGTCTCTTCTGTTACGTGGTGGAATGAACTAGAAGTCTTAGGTTTGGGTTCAGCCGTGTACAAATTGTGTAGCATAGTCATTTAACTGTTGAGATTTTTTGCTTGTTTCCTCATCTGTGAAATAGGCTTAGGTGACAGAATGTAAACAAATGGGCTTTGTGGACAGTAAGATTTACAAGGCTCTGCAAACTCAAATGTTAAGGAAGTTTAAAGGCACAATCAGCACTTTCCATTGTCCCTTCCTTTCTGCCTGTCCCTTCCCTTCCCAGCACAAAACAGAAGAGGCATCTCGGGCAGTGTCCCCTCTGGTACCCAAGGATATAACACTGCATGATGTCACTTACATGAGGTATCTAAAATAGTCAAACTCAGAAGCAGAGAATATGACAGTGGTTGCCAAGGGTTGGAGTGGGGTGAAAATGAGGAGATGTTCTCACTGGGTAGACAGTTTCAGTGGGGCTAAATGAAGAAGTTCTAGAAATCTGCTGTACAACATGGTGACTGTAGGTGACTATATGGTCACACGCACTTCAAGATTTGTTAAGAGGTTAGGTCTCACGTTAAATTAAGTGTTCCTCACACACACACACACACTCACACAGGGACACAGGAAAACTGGGAGGTTTGGATACGTCTATTCCCTTGATTGTGGTGATGATATCATGGGTGTTTGCATATGTTCAAACTCATCCAAATGTACACACTAAATATGTGCGGCTCTTCATGTATCAATTATACCTCAACAAAACTGTTGAAAAGAGATTTAAATAAAAGTGTTATTTCCCACTCTGGACTATGATCCTGGAAGGCAGATGTTAAGCTTCATACATCTTCATTCTTCATGGCTCTTGCTTGGGTGGCACTTTGACATGTTAGTATAAACTATACGAAATTGGCTGATATTTGACCTTTCTGACATACAAGGATGGCATTTCATATATTTCAATCTAATAGCATATGCTCAATAAATGTTTATTGAATGAATGATAAGGACTTGGTATTTATTTGAAACTAACTGGTTGACTCAATGAATTTTAGCCTGAGTCTCTGTTCAAAGCCAGACTTCTATATCCAACTGTCTTCCTGACTTTTCCTGTTGGGTGTCTAATAGGCATCTCCAACTCCATGTGTCTGAAATGAAACTCTTTCCCTAGAGCCCATTTTGCACCCCCTTTTCCCCATCTTGCTCATCCCAGTAAATGACATCAGTATTCCAGTAAAAAGCATAGGGATACTCTTCAATTTCTCTCTTCCTCGTAGCCAACTCACAAGCAAGTCTGATTGAGCTCCTTTCAGACAACACTGGGCCTAGAACCACCCTTTCTGCTCTGGTCCAAAGCTCCATTGTTTCTCACTGGGTCTCTCTAGTGATCCCTCTGATTCCATTCTCGCCCCAACTCCCCAACTTCCTAGAGTCTAGTCAATACTCCGGACCCCAGGTGAGGCTTAAAAATGAAACTCTGGGGGCGCCTGGGTGGCTCAGGTGATTGAGCATCCAACTCTTGATTTTGGCTCAGATCATGATCTCACAGTTTCATGAGTTCAAGCCCCACATCAGGCTCTGTGCTGACAGCACAGAGCCTGCTTAGGATTCTCTGTCTCCCTCTCTGTCTGCCCCTTCCCCAGTTGTGCATGCATGCACGTGCACTCTCTCTCTCAAGAATATTTTAAAATAAATAAATAAATAAATCCTTTTCTCTTAAAAAAAAATTCTCTCTGCCCCCTTCCCCCACTTGCACACACATTCTCTCTCTCTCAAAAATAAAAAAAATGAATGAATGAATGAATAAATAAATAAATAAACAAAATGAAAATCAGACCATGACACTCCTCTCTCACAATCTGGGACAGACCATGTCTCCAGTCTCCTCTCCTATATGCTCCCTGTCTTCCAGTCCTGTCTGTTACACTGGTTTCCTGATGTTTTTTATTTTTTATTTTTTTTAATGTTTATTTATTTTTGAGAGAAAGAGAGAGCGTGAGCAGGGGAGGGGCAGAGAGAGAGGGAGACACAGAATCTGAAGCAGGCTCCAGGCTCTGTGCTATTAGCACACGGAGCTCGAACTCTGCAACCATGAGATCATGACCTGAGCCAAAGTCAGATGCCTAACCGACTGGGCCACCCAGGCACCCTTGATTTTTTTTTTAACATGGCAGCTCATTCCCTCCCTAGGGCCCTCCTGCCTGGGACCCTCTTGCCCCAGATACTGACATGGCTAATCGCTCACTTCATTCATGTCTCCACCAGCTCTCACCCCCAGAGAGACCCCCTCCACCCCCAATAGTCTCCCTGACTCGAGTGGAAGAGGGTGAGACTTGTCCCTGACTTGTTCATCACCCTCCATGTGGTGTCCACTCAACAAATAGCGAATAAAATTTAAAGTTGCAAATGGAATAGAGACATGGGAAGCTGGGGCTAAGGGAAAAGGAGGGAGGTACAAAGCATTTCAAAAGGTATCAATATATGATTTCCAAAAGTGACATATTTTTTAAGGAAAAAAATAGAACTAGTAAGTCCAGTGGCAGTACGGAGGAGGGTGCTCTTGGAAAGTTCCATGGCAGAGGTGGCATTTGAGAGAGGTGGCATTTACCCATTTTACGGTTCCACAGCAAGTAAGTAACAGAGACAGAATTCTAATTCAGGCAGCCTGACTCCATAGCCCTTGCTCTTAGCCAGTGGGTGAAATGGAAAATAGAGCCCCAAGTTTGGCTACGCTTGAGTTGGGCAGGAGAGCAAGAAGGCTGCCCAGGGTCCCCAGGGAGTTCCCTCAAGGAGTTTCCTCTTCCTGACTCTTCTAAGATGAATGGGTACAAGCATGCACTGGGCTCGCCCCCAGTGTGAGACGGCCGCTCAAGCCAATAGTGCTGGATCTGTTCTAAGACTTCAAGCTCTGGATCATCGCTTTTAAAACACCACCTATTTTTAAAAAGAAGAAATGAATTTGTTCAGTTTTATTCCCCGTATTTGGATAACATACAGAAGCCACTTAGAGCTTAATATTAACACTCTACATCAATGTCGGCCCTGCTCTCAGTGGCGCATGTCACATTTCAGCCATCTGCAGACTCTAAATGTTAGACTCTAAATGTTAACTTGGTTCCTCCCCAGCAGCAGAAGCTGGAAAATTCAACGAGAAGCCCCTCCCTCTTTAGCTCAGAATTTCTGCAAGAGGATGAGTCTCAGGACCATCTGTTTGTAGGGATATCTGAGAACCTGTCCCCAGCCGTGTCATCCTGTGTGGCTACAAACATTAGCCCTGAAGCTTGGCAAACACCAGTCATGTGTCTCAGTTAACCCCTGGATGTGCTAGTGCCTCCCAGAACTCTCCATCTTCAAAAGGATGAAGGGGTGCTTTCTAGGATCTCCAGGTCAAATGACATCTCAGGTCAAGTTGCTATTTCCTCCGAAGCATGCTCCCCATGTTGGTTCTTGTACCCAGTTTTCTGCCCTGTTCTCCCAGTTTCTCTTTCTCCTCTCTATCTCTCCAGTGCCTGCTGCCTTGGGCCCATCTCTCTTAATTCCCCTTCTTCCCCTACTTCTGTCTCTGTCTCCAGAACAGCTTGCCCTGGCCTGGACCTGTTACTGATCTCTTCTGTTACTGATATTTCTTTATTGAGGTATAATTTACATACAGTAAAGTACACAAATCTTCATGGACAGCTCAATGGCTTTTGATATGCGGACAAAGCCATGTAACCACCTCCCGGATCAAGATATAGAATCTCTGGCACGCCAACAGGCTCCCCGGGGCCTCTCGCCTCACTGAATGGGGGACCACTGTTCTATCACCCTTCTTGAATTTCCTCTAAATGAGATCATACAGGATGTCATTTCTAGTTCCTCGGCCATGGCGCTGTGGAAAGGAGGAAGTGTAGCAGAGGGAGGCCTGGCGGGCCTCTTTACATGGACTCACACTGCTCCACCCCTTCTTGGAGGCCCGCAGTGCAGAAGGGCTTTGTGTCTGGAGTTGCCCCGGACCACACTGGCCTGGCTCTGGAGTGTTCCTGGAAGGGTGCCCATCCCTGGTCCCCTGGGAGCTGCGTCCTGCTCCAGGGAGCTTCAGCTACATCCTTAAATGAGCTCCACGGATCCCTGCACATTCCAGATGGCCTCATCTTCCTTTCTATGTCACCATAGAGCATCAGGTATAAAAAGCAATCAAAAGATCTTCCTATTTATTTTTTTTTTTTTTTTATTTTTTTTTTCAACGTTTATTTATTTTTGGGACAGAGAGAGGCAGAGCATGAACAGGGGAGGGGCAGAGAGAGAGGGAGACACAGAATCAGAAACAGGCTCCAGGCTCTGAGCCATCAGCCCAGAGCCCGACGCGGGGCTGGAACTCACGGACTGCGAGATCGTGACCTGGCTGAAGTCGGACGCTTAACCGACTGCGCCATCCAGGCGCCCCCGATCTTCCTATTTCTTAAAATGAGAAACTAAACCACAAAGTGCCTCCGCTGAGACTCGAAATCAGGCCTGCTGACCCCATCCTGTGCTCTTTCTGCCCCCTCTCCCTCCCCTGGCACTTTCCGCTGATCTTCAGAGTGTATTTCCCACCAGGGCCCACAGAGCTGCTGTAGGGACCAGTCCTGAGGTGGGGCCCAGGGATGAGAGATATCCCTACCCCAAAACTGATTTTGCCTTCCTGTCCCTGAGATCTGGAATTGCTTTCACAGGGACTGTGCCCATCACGCCGTAGTGAGAGAGTGGACTCAGAGGCAGACATCCCAGGATGGGAAATACATTAATTTCACACTGTTTGCAAATGATAGCTAGCCTTTCATTCATTTATTTTTCCATGAAGACTTCTAAGGCTTACTATGAATCTTCACTTGGAATAGGTTTGGACAGGAGGGAGGGGGAGCCCAGTGGCCCTGGGGGCTGGGAAAGTAGAGATGACCCCGGGAAAGGGGAAAGGGCATAGGCAGCATCCATGGAGAGCTCCTCCAAACCCCAGAGTGGGAGACTTCCTCAGCTTCCTGCGGCCCCCGATGAGCAGTGTCATTGTCCTAGAGACCTGTAGACCCAGGGGTGCCACCAGACAGGTGAGGCTGCCCTCCACTCAGCACCCCCTCCTCCCCTCTGTCATCTGGGGTCCCCCGGCCTGATGGAGCAGGCTATCTCGCCACCCAGGAGCTTCCCTGTGATGGGGGACTGGGAAATCTCACATAAGAGGGAGCAACTTGGGGCCACAGAGAAGTAAGTGCCTTATATGCGGGTATACACAACACAGGTCAGCTGAGCCCGGAGGGCTCAGGCTGATTAGCTCACACGTGCCCAAGCATGTATGGGAGCCATGGCTAGGCGAGACTTGAAGGAGAGATTTCATCCTGCCCTCATTGATATTCAAGTCAGAGGCTGGGTTGACCAGCCCGAGGCTAATCCAACTATCTCCCTCTTACAGACAGAGCTGCCAGGGAGAAGCCCCGTCTTTGATCCCCACATGGCAGTGTGGGCTGAAATCAGGTGTAACCCCATTCCCTCGTCTCTCTCCAGTGACCTCCCACCCCACCTTCACCACCCGCCGCTTCCTGTCCAGCAGAATCCTTGGCAAAAGTTCTGTCTGCTCACTACATGCTTATTCTGATGGCTCCCAACTCACCAAGCCATGTGCTGGTCATCACTTGTCCCTCACTGGCTTCTGAGACACACTCCGTGGGAAAATAAGGAAAAGTACCCAAGTGCCTTTTGGTGTCTCAGATCCCGTGGCCGAAAGGTGGTGGAACTGAGGCTCAAAGCTCCATCTCTGATTCTGAGTCCAGAGATGTTTCCTAGGACGAGGAGGCAGGGGCCTTGGTGAACAATCACTTTGAATCTAGGACTTGGGGTCCCCACTAATGCCAGGAGATTGCCTTCCTGTGGGGCAGCCTGAGTTTAGTCCCCCGGGTTTTCTCTCTGCATTCTTTGGCTCAGCCAAGGAGCTGAGGAGGAGGCTGGCTGGGTGAGAGGCAGCAGAGGAGAGCTGGAGTCCTGTTGCAGGAAAGGGAAATTGGGGGGCGGAGGAGAAAGATGGTAACAGGGATTGCCTGGGAAGTTTTGGCATATTAACGGCCAGTGTAATCCCCTCTGCCTCCCCATTCAACCTTTGGGGGAAAAAACAAAGTTGCTCATCAATGTTTTTGGAGGGGTGTGTGTGTGTGTGTGTGTGTGTGTGTGTGTGTGCATGGTACAGTACCTGCTGACACTGGCCTCATGCAGGAGCTACAGCTGAGCAGCGCAGCCAGAGGAGGTCCAGGGACAGGGAAGTTTCTCATGTGAGGCTGACAGCATAGCCTGCCCCCTGCCTTGATCCTGCCCAGGCTCAGCGTCCCCTCCCCTCCTGCCCAGGACTTGGACAAGTCGCCTGCCCGTGAGCTCACCCCTTGGGACAGCATCTGACACACTCCTCTGGAGGTTTCAAGGTGAGATGCTGCCTGGAAGTTAACCAGGAAGATGTCCAGAGGCACTTGCAAGGACGGACTTGAAAAAAGAGGCAGGGCGTGCCACAGAGATGAGAGAGGAGGAAGATGGCCGAGAGCTCCCGGACTCAGCTGTGCTGATTTCTCATCAGCTTTGAAGGTGGGGAGAAAGAAAAGAGGATTTTTTTTCCACCCTCCTTTTCCCAATAAGCACCGGAGCCACTCAGAGTTTGAGTTATAATCCTTATTGACTCCATCTGCTAGGAGGGAGGCGGGGGGAGAGAGAAAGAAGGGAGTAGGAGTCAGGCTCCAGGGCCAGGCTGAGGGGCAGTGAGTTGGAGGGACGCCCAGGTCTTGTTTGTCTTCTCTCTGCCTTGGCCACAGGCCAGGGAGGACACTAGTGGAGATGGGGCACTTGAAAGAAATCCCTAGAGCCGAGAGCTTCCAACTGCTGAGAAAAGGAAACCACAGGTTTAATTATCCCCCAAATTAGGGGGTTTCTTTGTATTTTGGATCTATTCTTAGTTCCAGAAATTAACAACAAAAAAAGCTGTGTACCAAATGCAGAAGTGAGCTGAGGTTCTGTAGAAACCGGGGTGGGGGGAGCCTCTCACACTACCTTCAGGGAGCTGCCTTGCTCGAGATCATCTGGGGTGTGGCCCCAGCCAATGACTGGTGGAGGCGGGGTGAAAACCCCAGCCACTTCAGCCCAGGAAGGACATCTTCTCTCCAGAGCTCCCTGCCTGGGGACCAAGGCTATGGTATGGTGTCGAGGACTGGCCTCTCCCTCCACCTACTCCTGCCACAGTGTTGATCCCAAGGGCCCTCTTCATTATACATCCCGCAAGCTCAACTGCCTCTTTGAGTCTATTTCCCAGGGAGCCTTCCCAGCCACATAAGACCACCAGGACTTGTAATATGTGCAAGAAAGGAAATAAGCAGGCTGTGTGATGGAGAGTGACTGCAGGGGGGCCGGAGTGGGGCTGGGGGTCTGCTATAAGTGGGATGACTGGGACATTTGGCTTGACACCAGACAAGGAACCAATCTTGTGAAGAGTTGGAGCAAATGCTTTCCAGCCAGAGGGGACAGTTAGAGACTCCAGGGCATCAAAGGGCCTGGCACGTGCCTGTGTCTCCCTAGGTGAGAATATGGATGAGGTGGGTCATGGAGGGGCCCCCAGCAGAGAGGACCTGGAGGAGAGGCTTAAAGGTGAAGTAGTTATTTCCAGGCATGAAAAAGGGGGAGAACATAGAGAAAGGTATAGAGTAAGAAGGATCCACCATGGCTGGAAGGTGAGATTGGCCCATGGCAATGCAGGGAAAGGGGTAGAAAGATAGATTGGAACCAGAGTTCATGGTGGCCAACTCTGTGTGGGAGGTGGGTGGGTAGGGGCGTTCTAAGAAGAAAACAGAGAGCCATGCTGAGGTGCGACTGGCAAGGAGAGACTGGCACCTAGGGGACCAGTTGGAGGCCCCAGCAGGAGTCTAGGTGAAGCCCGCGAAAGCTAGCCTAGAACAATGGCATGCGGCATAAAAAAAGGAAACTGAGTCGAAAAATGTTTTGCAGAACTCAGATAGAAGGAGGCTGACTGGGGCTGAGGGGAGAAGCGGAGAGTGAGCACTGGCTTTCCTGGTTTTGTAACACAGAAAGGGCAGCAGATTTGCATGGTAGAGGTAAGGAAGAGATGCCAGAGTCCATGTGATGGTTACAGGTGAATTCAGAACAGGAGGGAAGGCTCTCCAGGAAGTCATTCATCATATGTGAGCCCTTGAAGGGAGGTGAGGCCCTCAGGAGAGAATGCAGCATGAACTGAGAAGAGAGAAGCCCGTGGAGACCATGCAAGAAGCAGAAAACCCACCACGGAATCCTGAGCAAGGATGCTCGGAAATTATGCGGGGGAAGCTGGGAGAAGGAGGCAGGAAGAGTCAGACTTAGCACTACCGAGGAACAAGGGTCAAACAAAAGGAAAGGATGGAGATGAGTTGGTGGCCTGGGAGGAAAGCAGGATCAAAGAATGTTGTTTTGATTTTTAGGACTGGACGGCATTTCACATGCACATAGGCTTCTGGGAAGGAGCCAGAGAGGTGGTGATAAAAGAGCAGGGAACCGATGGCTTCAGAGGCAGGAGGGAACGGCATCAAGCATGGGGGATGAGCCTGGAGAAGGGTCAGCCCCATCCTCCTCTGAACCGGAAGGCAGAGACAACATGTGCGGGAACAGGCAGATGTGCCTTGAGGCCAAAGGACTGAAGTCAGGGCAAGTTTGCCTTTGATGGTCTCAGCCTCGTCAGTGAGGTAGGAGGTGAGGTCACTTGCTGAGTCCTAGCCAGCAAATGTGTGTGTTCAGGACAGACACCTAGTCGGAGTAGCCTAAGTACAAGTGGAGATTTATTGGGAGGCAAGCAAGTAGCTCACAGGTGAAATGGCCAGGAAAGACAACTGAACCTTGTGGGAACACTCTCCATCTCCCTGGGGCCACACGGAGTCCCATCTCCACCTCTCTCTGACCCTCCCTGCTAGTCTGCCCCTGTGGAGCCCTGGAGTCCAAACATGGGCAAATCAGAGCTTCTGTGTCCCAGTTCCTAGTTTTCAAAAGATGGGGTCTAATTGGTTCTTAACCTTGGGCAGATAACCACCTTTGGTCCAATCAGAAGTGGTCAGGGTTTGGAGCCTACTGAATCCAGGAAGATTCGTCGGACTCAACATGGTGGAGGATGGACATGGAGATAAGTGGCTCCAAGAAGGAGTGTTGCAGGTCTGAAGCTTCCAGCATGCTCCCTGCCAAGGTACCACGAACCAGCCCTCTGAGCCGACTGAGGCTGGAAAACCTTAATGCATAATGGAGCTCGTCAGCAGGGATGTGAGGTTTTCCTCTAGCTTTCAGAAGATTGGGAGCAGAAGTGGAAGAATCCTGCCAGCCCATTGTCTCACAGTTGGAGGGACTTGGGAGGTAATGGGCAGGAAGGCTAAGCAGACAAGGGATTTGGGTTGGTGACAGGATAGATGAAATGGTCTTACCAGGACTGGATAGGGAGATACCATTGTGGGAGATGGGTATGCTGAAGAAAGAGGGAACAGTCGATGACCAACATCAGGGAAAGGGGGAAAAACCAGTCTGGGGACTTCAGGAGGTGGGAGAGAGGCCAACTGAGCTTGACTTACTGTCAGGACCACTGGGTCCTGCTCTCCTGATCTTCACTATCTGTACTTACTCTCCACTCTAGACAGGAGACTAGTTTGCTGAGCTCTCCCCACTTCCTCTGAGAAGGTTGACCCACGACTTCGGCCCAGTAAAGGATTCCTCCAGGCCCTGATAGCTATGTAGCATGGAGAGCAAAACAAGACCATTATCACTTTGTAATGCCCTCAGAAGTGTGGAGAAAGCGCCTCACCCAGAGAATCAGCATCTTCCCTGACCTCACCCCATCAAGGAACCTTCTCACACATCCATATTTGATGGCCCTCACTTTCTCCGTCGGAACCTTCTCACACGTCCATATTTGATGGCCCTCACTTTCTCTGTCTGGCTGACACCAGCTCTCCAATTCTGCCCGGTGAATCGAGAGCTCCCCTGTTGAGGGGAGGCCAAAAGTACGGAGGCTGCAGTGTCCAGAGCAGTGGAGGCTGGCGGAGGTCCTGAAAGGAGAGGCCAGCACTGGGCTCCTCTGTCATCCTCCATGCTCCTTCGAGAAGCTGGTCTGACCTGGAGCAGGAGGAGGACTTGAGGCCAGACAGGAAGGGCAAGCATGACCAGCACTGGAACCCCATTCTCCAGGGATTTTGGAGTCAGAAAGGTCTAGCTTCTCCTCTAGTAGACTCTAAGTTCCCTGAGGGCAGGGCCTGTGTCTGACGGACGTGTTCACCTCTCAGTCCTTGGCAGTGGGCCTGTGGCTGCCCACACGGGTGCTTCACTGAACAAATGAAGCACGAGACTCTCTGGTCGTGGTGAACTCAGTGGCAGAACTGCCTGGAAGCAGGTGAACCAACTGGGGCAGCTGCCGAGACCTGAGAACCCTGAACCTGGGCCAGAGACGTGCTTCAGAGAAACAGGCTGTGCGCTGTAGGCCAGGGCTCCCGAGGGAAAGCTCCCTGTCACTGTTCCAGAGCGTCTTCTGCACCTTGGCCCAGAGGACAGTATCTGCAGGGAACTTCCTCTTTCTTAGGGTTAAATGAGGAGCCACAGCCTAAGTCCAACTGGGACAAACCGGGCCTGCTTTGGGAACGTTGTCACTTACTGGGTTAAAGTTCAGGTGTTATTCATTCATCCTTTCATTCATTCATCCATCCATCCATCCATTCATTCATTCATTCAATAATTTTACTGAGAGCCTTCTACATTCAGGGTATCAGGAAAACCATGATGAACAAGATACAAAGCACTCATCTCTTCAAGGAGCTCTCGGTAAGGTCTGGAATGATTATTTGGATGCAAGTTAGAAACTCAGTCAAAACTAGACAAAATAATAAAGGGGGATGTGGAACGATTCAAGCATAACCTATGGCAGCTGGGGACAAGAAGTACAACCAAGATCCAGGAACAACATCCTCCTTCCTGGGGAGGCACGATGTCTCTCTTCTCTCTGCAGACCCGCACGGCTGGTTCAGCACCACATGGCAGTAAGTAGCTGCTCCAGGCCTGCCCTTGAGGAGGCTTCCAGTTCTAAAACCCAACACCAACGCCTTTAGCCTCTGTCCTAATATTTACTCCCTTGGGTTCAGATGTCCACCTCAGCTATGGCTTAGGAAGGAAAGGACTGGTGGCCCAAAGGGCAGATGGAGTGCTAGGGGTGGGTAAAGGGGGTGGGGAGGAAATCCACCTCCCTTCTGGTTCTCTAACTCAACCCATGAGAGTGGGGGGTGGGGCTCCTTTCCTGAGACCTGCCTCCTCCCCTGCCCCACCGCCTAAACCACACAGTGACACTGAGAAGGAAGCCCCATCAAGGCAGAATGAGGTCTCTTTCTCCTGCTTTTCAGGCTGGGGAATCGTTCCATAATTAAGGGGAAAAAATGACGAATGCAGCGATGGCCAAGTCCCCATACTTCATCCTTATAGCCATTGAATGAACAGTGTAACACATAATGCTTTATTATAACTTTCTAATAATTACAGTTATTACTGAGTTCATGTATATGGAAAAGGCAGAAATACCATCACTGAGTTAATCCGTGAGGCCTTTCAATGGGATTTATTGAGCAATAAGTGAATTCCAACCACTTGGCATGAAACAGAAGACTTTCCCCAGCACTATTAGTTATTGTGAAACTCAAATAGCTCACACAAGACCAGGCAGTCTGCCCCAATTATTTTCTCCTCCTCCAGGCAGTCTGCCCTGATTTAGAGGGCTGTGTTTAGAACTTCCCTCTTCACAGTAGAGCTAGCACCCACACTCTCTTAACGTGTCTCAAAGGTCATGAATGTCAGCCCGAATGTTGAGATAAATGTTTTCTGTTTGCACAGAGCTTTACAGTTTTCCAAATGTGATCACAGACATGATCTTTCTGTTTGAAAGGTCAAAGGAAAAACTCTTCTGAAAATAGAGATATATGGGTACGAGGGCCATTAATAGACTCTGCTCTCGGTGGCTTTTGTTGGGGGGAGGGGTGGCAAATTGATTTCATGCCAAAGCCTATGCCATTTTTAAGAAGTGACCCAGCCCTTGACAATGACCGTATGCAGTCAAGGAAGGCCTATGGGTACCTGCTGTAACCATCAGTGATCAGAAGGGGCTCTTTTGTGTAGCTGGAAACAGACTAGTTCTCTGGGCTCTGGAAGAGGGGTGGAGGGGCCAGAGCCGGGATCCAAAAGAAAGAGACTCAGTGGAAGATTCCATTTGTCCCAAGGCACAGGGTTGGGTGGGAAGAGTTGTCCAGCAGGAACAGGACAGCCTTGGTAGTACAGGGCTTCCTGAAGTTTGGGAGTTTGGTTCATCAGTTTATTCAACTCATGCTTACCTAGTACTCACTTTGTACAGGTGTGTGGGCAACCCCACTCTCAGAGAGCTCACAGGCAAGTGGGGCAGTCAGACAATAAATGTGAGCAACCACCAAAAAGCACAGTGACATGTTGTAGAATGGACTACAGAAGGAGGGGGAAGGGAGACAATGTGAAAGAAGGGAGAAGGAAAACACAGGGACCTTGATACTGAGTGTCCAGTAAGTGCTACAGGCTCACACAACTCCTTCTGTCCTCAGGACCCTGAAGGTAGATGTTACTAGCCTCCATTTTTATAGATAAAGAGACCAAGGTTCGGGGGAGGTTAAGTAGGTTATCCAAAGTCATCAGGTCAGCACACATTTTTTGAGCACCTGCTTTGTAAATGACCCCACCAGGACTGGAGCCCAGTCTGGCAGGTGCAGGTGCGTCAAGATGGCGCAGGAGAGTGGAGGACAGTCCCCTGCTGGGGAAAGATCAGGCCATGTGGCTTGACAGCTCACACACAGATGAGAGAATAGTGAGAGAATTTTAAGATAAGGAAGGTCAATTGCTTCCCCAAAGCATGGATTCCCTCTGCAACACCTTTGTGGAGCAACCATGCAGTCTGTGTGCAAGCATCTTCAGGGATGGGGTTCACTCTGTCCACAGGAGTCACCCCATCTTTGGGCAGCTCTCACAGGTGGAATGTCCTTTCTCACATCAGACCCACCTGCCTCATTCTGGGACACAGCCAGCAGGCTGGGGCTCTCCTCCACATGGGCTCCCTTTCTAGAGGATTTCAAAACCAAAAAGCCTACTGAATCCAAAAGAATGACTGGACCTTGTGGGTATAATTTCAGGCCTAAGTCCCTTTTGGGTTTACTCTTCCGCAATTCAAAGAGAAAGAAACCAGAGGACCCCTCACCTGGGCCCGTATAGACATCTACTATTCTGCTGAAGGGGACCGTGGAGCTGTCCCTTCTCTTCAGAACCCAGAGGACCAGCCCATCCCCGCAGCCCAGCGTCTGCCCCAGGGTTGTCTGGTTCCCCACAAACACTGCTCCCATTTCTACCATGTTGGCTGGCTGCTGGAATTCATGGTTCTGCCTGGAAGACCCTTCCAATCACAGTTCACTCATCACCAGACTCTGATTAGCAGGTGACTGGCAGAAGGGGTTCCCCCTTTCATTGTGCATGGTGCTGGAGAGTGATGAATACCTGCTCCGACTCCTACCCCAGCTGCACTGCTAAACCTGCTCCTGCTATAAATCCCTCTTCCAACAAGGGAAATGGGGCCACACGCAGCCTTGCAGGCATCAAACTGTGGGTCTGCCGCCTTGCTAAAGTGATGCCCTTCTGAGGCCCTGTAATAATAACGTAGCCGGAAGACCATGGGCCTAGTGTCCAGAGATCTGGCTTCTGTCCTTTCTCTTTCACTACCAGGCTGTGTGCTTTGGGACAAGATCTGCCCTCTCTGAGTCTCAGGCCTTCCATCCTTAATATCAGGGACTGAGTCACTAAATGATCCCTTAGATGCTTTCCAAGCTCTAACACTGTAGGATTCCAGACATGTCCCGGGAATGTACATAGATCAGCCTGAAGCTTAAGGCCCAGCTAGGGTGTCACTCACACATCAGGAGGAGCTCAGACGCGATGACCTTCCAGGCTACTTCTAGTTGTGGAAGTCCGTGAATTCGCTCCCCCAGAGCACTGAGAAACAACCAGAATGCCTGGCCCCTGGGCAGGGACCTGGGTCTTGTTCCACCTGTCTGCAGCACTCAGTCCAATGGCCCCAACTCTGATGGAAGGAAGGGCAGGTCAGTGTGATGGCCGTAGGTGTTCCTGAAGGCTCTTTCTACGGGGGTGCTGGTGGGTTTTCTGGATGGGAGTTTGGTGGGGGGGGGGGTGGTGATGGTGGTAGAATCGGGGTGTTCGGAAATGACAGAGAGATGAGGGTAGCAATAATCACCGAGTGCCTGTGATGTGTGTGCCAAGGACTTTACTGAAGCTTTCACAGCGGTTTCGTTTTGTACAGAAAACCCAAGCAAGGTCTTCAGCAGAATGCCTGTAGCGTTTGTTTCTTCCTCTGGACGCGGGTGGCACAGTGTGTTCAATTTACGAAAATGCATTCAACTTAGGACATGAGACTTTCTCTCTCTATATGGTCAACAACAACAACAACAACAGCATTTTGAGTTACTTTATGTAATACTCACACGTGCTGCTATCCTCATTTTCCCAGCGATGACCTTGAGGCGCAGAAAGGTTCAAGAGCTTGTGCAAAGGCACACAGCTTGGAAATGGCGGCGCTGAGTCTGCAAGCAAGATCCAGCTGGCTTCAGAGGTGGTGCGCACCCACCCCCCACCACTCAGGTGCCTCTCACCTCACCTCCCCCTAGCCATGCTTGCAGGCCAGGAGCCTAAGCTGGAGGGCTGGGGCTGGGGGTGGGAGAGGGAGGGGCCGGACGGTTGCAAAGACCAATAAGTACAATTCTGTCTTCAAAGAAGCTTCCAGCCCCCTTGGGGGAGGCAGAGAGGGCACAATAATCGAGACTGTGCGTGCAGGGGATGGGGACGGTGCCAATACCAGCCAGGCATGGAACCCGTCAGCCTCGGAGTGTTGGGTGCTCTGAATAGGAGCCACTGTCATAGGCCTCCGGTGGGGAGAGGCCAGATCTGGGGCTAGTTCTCTTTTAACCCCTTCCTGCCCAGGGCTGCTGCCGCCGAGGCGACCGATGGGCCCTGCAACCCTGCTGGCATCGCAGGGTGGCGTGACTGGATTAATTAGGCTTTATTAATAGGCGAGCACTTCATGAATTGTAATTAAGCAGACGTGCATCTGGTGGCAGTGGTGGCTGAGGGTGGGAAGAAGTGATTCCAGGAGGCTTCGGGGTACCATTAAATATGAATACTCTGGCAGGTGTATATACAATACAGCCGGGACTCGGTCCATGGGCCTCTGTCACGCAGGCTGCCCTGTTAAATAAAGTACCCTGGTGTCTGAGATCCCGATTTATTCGATAAATATGTCTTGAGCCTACTGTATGCTCTCCTCTCTCAGTGAGACAGACACAGTTGGGAATGAAAGTTCAGGGAATAGAAGAGGCCAAGTATCCAGTTCTCTCAAAAAGACAAGGAAGTGATAGGATGCTCTAGGGGCAGGGACAGGAGTTTGGGGCAACTGTCACATATAAGGGCTCCTTCTTGAGGCAATAAATGTCACCTTACAACACACACACACATACACTCATGTATCACATTACACCCCCTCTTTCTGTCTCTGTCTCTGTCTCTGTCTCTCTCAGTCCTTGGCCGAGCAAGGCAGGAGGCCTTTCTGTACCAAGGTGCCACAAGGACCATGCCGGCAGACGGCCAAGGAGGCAGGGACAGACACGGGCAAAGCTGGGCTAAAACCCCACACAGGGTACAGCCTGGGAGGTGGAGCAAACAGTTTGCTCAGCAGAGAGAGGGGCCTGGAACCAAATGTTTAGACAGGGGACGACATGTTTAACTCATGGAAAAACAGAGTGCCGAATGATGAGTGGGCTACGGAAAAAGAGGTCTGAACAGTGAAATCCTCCTGTGTTGCTGCAACCCTGACAGCATGACAGATGTGGAGAATAAACTTCCATCTGGCCTTTTCTAAACCCACCCCGACTTTCCATTTGGCCTCAGAAATACCCCAGAATCACTTCTTTTGCCTTTTGGAAATCTAGGATGTTTCCAGTTTACCCGCCTTCTGCCTCTGTGTACTTTGCAACACAGCCTGCGAGATGGGCCTGACCATGGACTGTTCTGTGCACCTCCCCTTGCCGGGCTTGCTCGTGCTGTTCCTTCATCCCGAGACGCCCTTTTCACTTTTCAACCTGCTCATCTGCGAAAGCTCAGTTCATGCGTAATCCCCTCGGAGAAGCCTTCCCTGAAACCGCCAGTCATAGTTGGCTGCAGAGCAGCTTCTCCTGCTCTCCTGGGCTGTACAGGGAAGAACCTGGAGTCAAAGGCATGGATTCAAGTCCCAGCTCCACTCTCCTTAGGCAGCAGGCCACTTAATGGCCCTCGACCTTGGTTTTCTCACCTGCAAAATGGGAAAGATAGTAGCACCGTCCTGACAGGGTTGGAAGATTAAATGATGACTCATGCACTCAGCATAATGCCCTCTAGGTCCAGCCACGTGGTGGCAAATGGCAGATTTCATCTTTTTTGACGGCCGAGTGATAGTCCACTGTATACACACCACATCTTCTTTATCCATTCATCTATCAAGGGACACTTGGGTCGCTTCCACATGTTGGCTATCACAAATGAGGCTGCAATAAACAATCCTTCCAAATTAGTGCTTTACATGTTTCTTGGGCAAATACCCAGTAATTCCACTGGAATCACGTAGTTCTATTTTTAATTATTTTTGAGGAACTGCCATACTGCTTTCCATAGTGGCTGCACCAGTTTGCATTCCCACCAAAGGTAAATACCATATAATTTCACTTATAAGTGGCGTTAAAAAAAAAAAAAAGCAAAATGAAAAAGCAAACAGTCTCAAATACAGAATACAAACTGGTGGTTGCCAGAGGGGAGATTGGGAACGAGGAGTGAAATGGGTGAAGGGGACCAAGAGGTACCAACTTCCGTTTATAAAATAGATAAGTCATGGGGGTGAAAAGTTCAGCAGCAGAAATACAATCCAATACTATTGTAATAACATTGTATGGTGACAGGCGGTGACTATACTTACCACGGTGAGCATTGCATATTGTTGAGAATTGTGGATTCACTGTTCAGGATACACCTGAAACTAATATAACACGGCATGTCAACTCTACTTAATTAAGGTAAATAAATGAATAACTGGCAACACTAAGAAAAGGAGATTAAATGAGATGAAGTTTGTAAAAATGCCTTATCAATTATAAGGTACGTGTCAGCATAAGAGCCTGCTTAGTACTTTGTGTTCGTCGTTGTCTATTTGTTTTTTTATTTTATTTTTGAGAGGGCGAGAGTGAGACAGAGCACACGTGGGGGAGGGGCAGAGAGCGAGGGAGGCACAGAATCAGAAGTAGGCTCCAGGCTCTGAGCTGTCAACACAAAGCCCGACGTGGAACTTGAACTCACAGACTGCGAGATCATGACCTGAGCTGAAGTCAGACGCTTAACCGACAGAGCCACCCAGGCGCCGCAGTCATTGTCTATTTGATTTGACAGGAAGTCCCAGGTCTTAAGGCTTATTTCCCTAGTGCAGTGGGTGCTCACTGCCTGTTCGTTGAATGAATCACTGGCCGAACGAGGTAGAAGCTGAGGGCTGGTTGGGTTCATGGTTTCCTTCCGCAGGATCCTGGGGGCCTGCGTTAGCCCAGCAGTAACCCCAGGCAGAGAGAGTGTGAAGTGAAATGTTGGGGGTAGCACAGGAGTATGTGCCATCCTCAAAGGCCAGGGTGTTTTAATTAGTATAATTAATGATGGCACCAACTGGCTCATTACCTGATGGAATTAATGGAGATCATTTGTCTCCTTGCAGCAGCCTTTCGTTATGGCGGGGGCTGTCGGGGAGATGGGGAGATAGCACACGTTCTCTGCCCCGGGGAAGGATTCCTGAGCCTCCACCTGATCTGTCTGCTCTCCAGAAGTCTCTCTGGGTCTCCCCTCCGCAGCCCCCTGCCCAGGGCTTCTGCCACCATTCTGGAGCCTAGTTCCACTTCACTTTAGACTAAACAGTGGGTATCTAAGCACAACTATGTATAGGGATTTAAAACATAACAGTGGCGGGAGGTCTATCTCTCCCCTAAATCTCCCCCTTTCTCCCTCCCTAACCCTTGACGGAGGCCACACTGACCCCATCATCAGTCTGGGCTTGTGACTCCCATACAGCCCTCCAGTAGCTATTAGGGACCCATCTTAAGAGGACCTCGTCTCCTGCTGCTAAGGCTGACTTTGGGACAAGCTTGAGACAAAGCAGTTAGGCTCAGTGACGTCTGATCCCACTTGGAGACACATGGGCTATCTCTTCCCCTCCGACACTGCCTCAGTTTTGAGCTCTTCTTCCTTTTGACTGTGAAGAAGTACCTTCTGCAGCCGGAATCTTGAGTTCTACCATCTTTATGTGGGAGCAGAATCAGAGTGCCTGGACCCAGCTCCTTTCCATGCAGCTGAGAGCACACAGTCCGGGCAAAAGAAAATTCTCCCTGGAATCCCTCGGCCTCTGGAACTCGCGGTTGTGTGCAGGCATTTGCGGGGAGATACTGAAACTCCTGGCTTCTTCAAGGACTGTGATGGTCAGATAAAGGTTGAAGCCCCTGTGGGGAGCCAGGCAAATGCCTTTAAATCATCCTACAGAAGGATCCAACTGGCCCTGCATATTTCAAGCAATAAAGGGTCAGCCACCCAGAAAGGAATGTCTACCACAGAGCTCAGCCCCAAAACTGTGATCATAAAATAATGGAATAGGGGCACCTGGGTGGCTCGGTTGGTAAAGCATCCAACTTTGGCTCAGGTCATGATCTCACGGTCTGTGAGTTCAAGCCCCGTGTCGGGCCCTGTCCTCACAGCTCAGAGCCTGGAGCCTGCTTCAGATTCGGTGTCTGCCTCTCTCTCTCTGCCCCTCCCCCGCTCGTGTTCTGTCTGTCTCTCTAAAAAATAAATAAAATATTAAAAAAAACTGTAAAATAAAATAAAATAAAATAATGGAATAAACTTAACTCTGGCATATTTCAGGGCACATCTATAGACCAAGAACATTGTACATATGGACGAACCTCTGTAGCTACCTTTTTGAGGGTGTGTGTTGATTTCCACATGAATGTGTATTTGTGTGACATAAATGCATGCTCTCTGGTGTTGCATGGGTCTGTCTGTGCCGTGAGTGTATCTGTGTGCAGAGGCTGTCTCTGGAAATGTGTGTGAGCCTCTGAGGGTTGCAGGTCTTTCTGTGCTGGTGGCTGCATTTGTCTTGTTGTGAGTATATGTGTATAGCTTTCTGTCTCAGTCTGTATGTGGGTGACTAATACAAACAGTAAGGACAAAACATCTGATGAGTCAATAAATCCCCTCTTTTCCTTTGACTGGACGGTAGAGGCCCGGAGATTGAACACTGACTCAATTCATCTACTAATGGAGTGTCACCCACGGGGCAGTATAGTAACACACAATAGCAACATTGTAACATTCCCCACAGACTATCCCTTAATGCTTCAGAGCGCCCACCATTCTGGGATCCTGGTCTACACCGGGAACACACTGTGGTGGCAGAGGTAACCAGGGGGTACATTTGTGTGTTTGCTTACAACACAGTTGGCAAAGGTACTCTGTGGCATTTATCGCGGTTGTCCCTGTGCACCGTCTCGTGCATGAACTGCAGAGACCCCGGGGCCTGTAAGGGCCAGAGCAGCATCAGGAGAAGGCAGAGGCACCACGCAGGTGTGCATGTGCGTGCGTGCATGCAGGTGTGTGTTATGATAATCAGGGCCACCCCATTGCCCAACTCCAGAAATACCACTTGGCTGTGTCTCCTATGGCGTTCCAGGAGACATTCACAGCAAACACAGCCCCCGGCCCTGCACCAGTGCCGCCAGCCCAGGCCCTTTCTTGCTGTAGCTTCAAGCTGAGGTGGAGGCAGGAGAAGGCCCAGCACATTCCCGGTGGCTGGGAGTGGCTCCTCAGGGTGTAGAACAGCCAGAAACCAAGTCCTCCTCCCTTGGAGGGTTACTGTGATTTATTTTTTAAAAAAGGCTCTTTCTGCTCAGTGGGGAAAGAAATCAGATGGAAAGGAGGAGGAAGAAGGTGAAAAAAAAATCTTTAAACCTGCATGTTTACTTTGGAAAGGTGAACGGTGAGAACTTGCTTCCTTGCCAGCACAAAGCCGGTGCTGGTGCTCAGCGGCCTTCTTTGGATCGATATGACACTGATCACCTCATAAAATGGTGTGGAGGTGGCAGGCGCCAGGGTGAGGGCCGCCGGAGGGAGGACTGCCTGCCACCAGCTCTAAGCCCCTTGGGGTCAGCTAGAGGCTGAGCCCCGTGCTGCCCCAACCTGCCCCCGGCCAAGCCCTCCCACCGCCCCCTAGGAGACCAAGGCCATCTGTTCCTCACTTGCAGGGGTGCAGCTCTGTGAATGGCTGTCCTTGCTTATTTTTGTGACTTTGGGAGCTCCCTTCCTTGAGCAACCTGGGCCCCCATAGTCAAGCCACCTACCTCAGTCTCCCAAGGCTCAGGCCACCCCAGAGTAGTGGTGTTGCGGGGGGGGGGGGGCTGTTTGGAAGTAGTAGGAAGGGCTGGAATCCTTAAGCGGGACATGGGGGGGGGCATTTTACCATTGGTCAATGGAGCCACTTGCATATTTTGTCTTATTTGCATGAAACATAGAGGTGGAGCTGAGGGAGGGAGAAGTTGGGGGCACGGTAGGTAGCGGTGACCTTCATCCCGGAATCCTCTGTGCATATGCTTGGCCTGCACATGGGCCATCTGGTAAACCCCTTGCACCCTCAAATGATGCACAGCATTGACATCTTCAGCCAGCCCTGGCCATAAGGCACAGCGCAGACGGTCTGCCGGCTCAGGGGTGTGAGGGGCAGGAAAGGGGGACAGGGACACTTTCAAAGAATGGAGGACGCTGTTAACATGTCAGTCCAATTATGGTAATGTGCTGGGGTAATTGGCCCTCCAAGGGCGAAGGGGATGCACATGAGTACAGTAATTGCAGGTTCATTTTGCTCTGCATTCTTTCTCCTGCTTTGGTGACTAATTATTAGTATTTAGCAAGTGGATATTGTCATCTTCAAAGCAGGTGCAGCTGTGGCTCAGGCATTGGAGCTGGGGCCAGCTAAAGGTCAGCTTCTGCTTGGGGATAATTAATTTGTCTTTTATGGATCTGAAATGTGCTCCAACCTTGTCTCTTCTCCTTTGCTTCTAAACAAACAAACAAACCAAAGGAAAGGGGAATATACTTTGTGGTTTATTTCCATACAATTTCCATTACAAGGCCGGAATTGACAAATAGGGGTAAACAACTGGACGGGGTCATGTACCTCTACCCTCTCTAGACAAAGAGCCAGAAATTGATCCCCCAGGCAGGATCCACATGAATAAAGAAGCCAAAGGGTCCGGGGTGACCATCAACAGGTAAGTACAGTCTATGGGCTCTTGATATCCTGTTTGTTTATTGTCACTTATATATTGGACACTGGGACACTCCGTCCCTAAAAGGATTAACATATCGGAATTCCAAAAGGGAGAGGAGTAATAATAGTGAAGAGCTGTAGAGCACCTACTGTGTATCAGACACTCGTTTTACTTGTGCACATAAACTACTCACTTGGTTTAACAACAACCCTAGGATGTAGGTGTTCTTCTTACTCCCATTTTACAGGTGAGAAAGTGAGGCTCAGATAACGGGAACTTGTTACTCCCAACTAAAGTAACAGCTGACAATCCCTGGGCTGTCAGATGCTTAACAAAACCCCTTAACCGAGTGTGGCGCTAGGCTGAGTGCTCTGGCCCGCCAAGTCAGGCAGCCCTCCTTAACGTGACTTCGTGGAGGCCCACGAAGAAACCGTGGAGGTGGTTTCTTACGATCCACCTGCCTGGGCATTTTTATCCAGGAGCATGATGCCTGGTAGAATTTTACCAGAGACTCAGAAGAAATCAGTGTAGATGGAAATGGAAGGGAAATGGCCCCACAAGTCCTGCCTCTTCACTGAGTCTCCTCGACAGCCACAGCCCATAGAGCCCTTTCTCCATCCCAGCGGCCCCATGCCCCACTAGAGGGCTGGCTCAGTTAGATTCCCGCCTATTTCCATAAGCTATCTTGCCCTGTGCTCTAGTCTCATCGGACCTGTTTGTCTCTCCAGCGAGGATCCAAATGCATTTAGGTCGGGGAACTGGCCACCTGTGCTTTAACTGTTCCTGTGACCCTCATCCCTGCCCTGAGCACCTAGTGGGGATCCAGGAACTCCTGACTGAATCAAACTGGGAGGTGGAGCGGACAAGGCTTCCCCTCTGACAGTTCGGCTGGTGAAGGAAAATCCCTCGTTTTTCACGTTGGCTGGGCAAACAGGTTAATTTAGGAGAAGTAGGTGTGACCCTCTCATCCGTATACATTCTAAATGCAGAAGAGTGCATTCCATACTTGTGGAAGTTTCTTACGATCCGCCTGCCTCGCAAAATGAAATTCCAATCATCGTTCTAAGAAGAGGCTGGCAAGGGGGGAGAAGTATATAGGAGAGACGTGCAGCAGACGTGAATAACTACTTGGGGAGCTCAGGTTGGCATTCCAGGCCCGCTGCGGCAGGGCAACAAAATTTTGTTCTGTGATTTTGCTGCAGCCTACATATTGATGCAGCCAACTGAATTCCCCTCTTTGCAACCTGACCTCCTTCTTACTGTGAAATGATCTCATTTCGAGGCTAACCACAAGAGGTTTGGCTGGGCACCTGGCATGCCGTGTGCCTGGCATTTGCAAATCTTCATGCAAAGTGCAATTTTTTTTTTTAAGACAGTAAATAAATCCTGTCCAAAGAAATCTTGGAAAGGTCTGCTCCCAGCCATGAGGTGAAAAGAAAAGCAATCGCTCTCCCCACCCTCACAACTATTATCTGCCTCTCTTCTCGAATGTTAAGGCTTAAGTCGCTTTTAATTTTAGATCAGGAACAATCTGATTTGGGGCCAAGGTCTTTTTTCACTGTCCTTCAAAATGTATTAAGCTGTGGTGTTTTTCCACCTCCAGCCTGCTCTGTTTCAGTTTCTTGAGTGCCCAAAGCTGAAGCCCCACCAAGAATGTGACCTACAGCCAGGATGCAGTGAGACTATACCCTGCAAAGAGCATCCCCCTCCTGCCTGCAGCAGGAAGTCTAGCAATTGTGAAAAATAGAGGGGGGTTGTGTATCATCTGTCCACGTTTTTGGGGAGGTTCTTGTCACCTCCTTGGCCAAGTGTGGCCATATCCACATGGCCGCCCAGGCAAATGACCATCCAGTAGACCGAGTTCCCAGAAACTCAGGCCACTACTTTCTACTTCTTCCCAGCCCAATCCCTACTGTTACCACGGAGAAGAGCAGGCCCTTGCATATCGGGCTGTTCTTGGCCAGTGCCATCTTGCTCCCAGTCTCCAGCGCCATCAGCAGACCATGAGACTTGAAGGTCATTCCTTTCCAGCTCTGCAGAGGACCCAGACATGGGGTAGGGGAGGTGCTGATACCTAGACCTTCCTTCAGGTTCTGTTGGCAGAAGCCCAACTACCCGCTCAGCCTGGCCTGTGAAACCTCAGCTCTGTCTGTCTCCCGGGGTGCTCTGAGTCCAGCCTGAAACTCTGTCCAGGACGAGATGTGTGGAGATGGCGGGAGCTGAGACACATAAGACCCATTTCCCTAAGCTGACTCTGCCTTCCCTGAGACATCAGCATCCAGTCTACTTGATGGCACATCAATCCTCTGATTTGGCTCCTTCAAGGTCTTCCCTACCTCAGTGGGCAGACCTGACTCCAGACTCCGACCCGCTCCACACTCTCCCGTCTGCAGTTACTAGACCAGGTCCCAAGATACGACCATGGGGGCTCCTGTTCACCTGCACGGTCTGGGTACCATTTTGGCGTCCCATTGGTAACAGAACACTCTCTGAAGAAAAGCGTAAAAGTTGGGTAAAAACCTACTGACACTCTTGTGGGAAGCCTGCACGGTCCTCTGCAGGCCTCTGACAAGAGGAATGCGCTGGGGTGAGGGAGGAGGCAGAGTTAATAGGGAGGATGGAGGTGAGAAGAATTTGACTCTAAGCCACTGCGGGCCCCTCGGGATCCCAGGCTCTGCAAAGCCTAGGAAAGTGACAAAATATTTATGTTTTTCACTTCCCTCAGCCACAGCCTTTCTTGGGAACATCTGACAAGGTTGTTGGTGAACAAGCACATCCAGCCTGCAGCCAGACAGGCTCGCAAGGTGCTAAGGAGGGAAGCGGCGGCGGCGGCTGATGGAGCAGCCTCTTCCAGAGGAAGCAGGGCCCTCCCCAGCACCCCTGCCTGGCGCCAGGGTGCCTGCAGAGGGGAGAATCGGCCTCTGGAAAGAGACAAATGTCTCTGGGCTGCAGTAATGAAGTGTCCTGAGCCCGGCCTGAGCGCTCTTTGGGGTGGGAAAAGGGGGGTGCGGTCAGAATGGTGTGGTCAGGGCGAGACTTGCTTTCCTAAAAAAATCTGGCTAAATATGGCTCTAAGTCAGTGCAAAGGAGTCTTTGGAGGGACCTCAGTAACTCACCTTGTTTCGAGTAGGTGATTTAGGATTCAAAACACAGGGGACCCCTTGTTCCAGTACTTGATGCGTCACCCCCCACCCCCAGCCCTCTCACACGAAGACGCGGCTGGGAGTGAAACAAGGTGCTATTCCTCAATCCTGACCTTCGTTTGAGCTGACCTGTCATCCCACATATGCCCCTTCCTCTTTTTTCTCTTCAGACTTCATTAGACTCAACATGGGAAGGGCACCGGGATAAAAATGATGTGGAGAATTTTCTCCCTTCGAGCCCCAAACAGCTGACTGTAGGAGAGTTGCTGTCCGTCATGTGACATCTCCGCTTCCCCGTCATGGTGCTGCGCTTTCAAAGATTAGATGTCTTTCATAAATATTTGACCCTCCAGGGGCGCCTGCGTGGCTCAGTTGGTTAAGCGTCCGACTCCGGCTCAGGTCATGATCTCACAGTCTGTGAGATCGAGCCCCGCGTCGGGCTCTGTGCTGACAGCTCGGAGTCTGGAGCCTGCTTCAGATTCTGTGTCTCCCTCTCTCTGACTGTCCTCCGTTCATGCTCTGTCTCTCTCTGTCTCAAAAATAAATAAACATTAAAAAAAATTTTTTTTTAAATACTCAACAGTCCAAAAACTATCTTCCCTTTGGTTAGGACACCTTATTTTTTTTTTTAATTTTTTTTAATGTTTATTTATTTTTGAGACAGAGAGAGACAGAGCATGAATGGGGGAGGGGCAGAGAGAGAGGGAGACACAGAATCGGAAGTAGGCTCCAGGCTCTGAGCCATTAGCCCAGAGCCCGACGCGGGGCTCAAACTCACGGACCGTGAGATCGTGACCTGAGCTGAAGTCGGACGCCCAACCGACTGAGCCACCCAGGCGCCCCTGGTTAGGACACCTTAAATGCTAGTGTGGCTTTAGAAACCAAATTCAAAGTTCTTCCCTAGGCCACAGAGCTCTCTCCTGAGATTCATCCTAAAGAATCTTCGGGGTCTTTTTTCCTTCCATGCATTGGCCCATACCTTCTTTTCTTCTTGGCTATGAGCTTCCAAAGTCCCCAAGGTATTATTTCCACTCTCTACCTTTTGGCTTTCCAAAGGAAAATGTTTCTTTCATTTATTCAACAACTGTTTATTGTGTACCTTTTATATGTCAGGCCATGGAATAGTCAGCAATGCTGCCATAATGCTGCGTAAGAAACTACCCCAGGGGCGCCTGGGTGGCTCAGTCGGTTAAGCGCCCGACTTCAGCTCAGGTCACGATCTCACGGTCCGTGAGTTCGAGCCCCGCGTCGGGCTCTGGGCTGACGGCTCAGAGCCTGGAGCCTGCTTCCGATTCTGTGTCTCCCTCTCTCTCTCTGCCCCTCCCCTGTTCATGCTCTGTCTCTCCCTGTCTCAAAAATAAATAAAACATTAAAAAAAAAAAATTAAAAAAAAAAAGAAACTACCCCAAAATATCAGTGGCTGTCAACAACAAACATTTGTTTTCCTTGCTCACAGAGCTACAAATTGGCTCAGAAAGCTCTTCTACAGAGCTCAGGATTGGGTTTGGGTCCGTTTCACAGGGCCTCATTTTTGGTTTCAGAAAGAAGAAATAATAGCGACATATGAAGGCTCTTCTCCTGGCAGGAAGAAATAGCTCCAAAAAATCAAGCCAAGCCATGTAAGTGTGTTTAAGGCCTTTGGTCAGATGTGTGTGTATTTTACTCCCACTAACATGTCATTAGCCAAAGAAAGTCACGAGGCCAAGTTGAAAGTGCGATGGTGGGGCGCCTGGGTGGCTGAGTCCAGTAAGTCTGACTCTTGATTTCTGCTCAAGTCAGGATCTCAGAGTTTGTGAGTTCGAGACCCGCATCAGGCTCTGTGCTGACAGTATGGAGCCTGCTTGGGATTGTCTGTCTCCCTCTCTCTCTGTCCTTTCCCCACTCTCTCTCTCTCTCTCTCAAAATAAATAAACATTAAAAAAAAATTAGTGAGGTGGGGAAGAATGCTCTGCTTCTAATTAAGCCATGGCAAGTGCAGGAAAAGAAGGAAAAATTGTGAACAAATAATACAATATGATACAGAACAGATCCTACTTTCATAAAGTTCAGAGTCTAATGTGGGAGACGGATATTAAACATGCCAACAAGTAAGTGAATATAGAATAAGCTGGGATACGTGTTATAAAGGAAATGAATAACACAGGGGATGTACTTTCCAACTGGGAGGGCTACACACAGACTCTGTGAGGTGGTGTCACTTAAGCCAAGGTCCGAAGGATGAAAGGGAGCCGGGTTTGCAGATAGAGGGCAAAGAGCTTTCCAGCTGGTGGCAAGGACTTATGCAAAAGCCCCAAAGAAGCAACAGTGTCCCTGTGGTTGAAAAACTAGAGATCCAACGTGGCTGGAGCGTAGAAGGAAAGCAACAATAGTGTGAGCTAAGATTGAAGGGCCCTGACATGTCACTGCTCTCCCCCCAGTCTCCCAACTATTGCTATGTATTCAATGTTGCTAAAGAAAACAATGCTGCTAAAGAAAACAGTAACAACATCACCACCTCCTTGAAGCCTTCTTAGGTTGATCAATGCGTTGAAATCACTTTATGTTTCTCTAAGCGAAAACAAAGACAAAAACCAGTAAGACAAAAAAAACCCTTCAGTCTGCATGTTGCAGGGGCTTGTGCTGGGCCCAGACTGTAACTGGTGGACCCCTGCCCCACACAAATGAGGATCTCAGGAGTCTCGTGGGAGAACCATCCTATAGGGGGAGAGAGCCAGGCCTGATAGGTGGTGCCTGATGACATTATAGATTTCTGAGCACAGCTTTTTAGGGGCCCCTCAAATCTGCCCCGGGCATAAGGGAACTTTTCAGACTGATGGGAAAAGCTCCCTATCGTGATTAGAACATGTTTGTCTTTTTTCAAGACTATAAGACTATACACTTAAAATGGACACATTTTTACTGTATGTAAATCATACCTCAATAACATTGACTTTAAAAGTAAAAAAAAAAAGCAAATAATATATAAAAATATCTATTTATACACATATAATTTTTTTTTTAATCTTTGAGAGAGACACAGAGTGCAAGCGGGGGAGGGGCAGAGAGCGAGGGAGACACAGAATCCGAAGCAGGCTCCAGGCTCCGAGCTGTCAGCACAGAGCCCAACATGGGGCTCGAACTCACAGACCGCGAGATCATGACCTGAGCCAAAGTGGGACGCTCAACCGACCGAGCCACCCAGGTGCACCATCTTTTTAGATACATATAAATTTATATAAATATAAATTGGGGGCTCGGCGGGGGTTGGTGGTGCAGTCTAGTGGACAGAACAGGACCTACTGGAGGACGGGGATCCCATCCCGTGGAAGCGACGGCGATACCCAGTAGTATGAAGATGTGCATGCTGGCCAGGGTGCGCACCGGCCAGGTGGAGCCCAGGAGAAATGGCAGCATCCACTGCAACCCAACAGAAATGGAACGCCCGCCCCCCCCCCCCCGCACCCCGTCCCCGGTGGAACCACACGTGCAATCTTAAATTTTCTAGCGGCCACATTTAAATAAGTAAAACAATAGCAACAACAAACCCAGGCAGAATTAATTTGTAATTAATCTACAATTTAATTGTAGCTAATTTAACTACCTCCACAATAGCACTGCAACCTGAAATCAATCCAACAAAGATAGTACCGAGATATTTTACATTTCTGTGCTGAGTCTTTGAAGCTCCATGTGTATTTTACACCACAGCACATCTCAGTTTGGATTATGTCAAGTGGCCCATAGCCGCCTTCTGGATAGCACAGGTTTATGGGAACAGCAGCACCTAGGTGATCAAAGTCATTGTGAGCATGTGAGGCCTCTCCCCACCCTGACCCATTCAAGAAAGGAGCCCACGATGCTGAGCCTCTAGCAATATCAGGGTGTAGGGTTCCGCACGGGGCTGGGGTCCCTAGTAAGGAGGTGGAGGTGACAGCCTGAGAAATCTGAGCTCTCACGATGACCAACAGAGCACTTGGACCCATGGGCTTGAGAGGCCCAGGGAGCTCAGAATCCACAGGCATCTGTAAAAGTCCTATTCTAGTGTGCTTTTAACTTAAAAGTGCTTTTAACTCAAATGTGCTTTTAACTCCGGGCACCACACAGAAACAATCAACTGCATCTTGCCAACTGATTGTGACCTTTGTGCTTCTGTTAACCTGCAGCATGAAGGCTGTGCTCCGGAACATCTTTTTCATTCAAGCCACCTATAATTCTTTCTTATTCCATTTGCTTATTCCTCGCATCCTAACCCAACTAGCACAGTAGAATATTTTAAAGCTTATTTCTGTCCTTGGTGCTGTAAGAAATCAGTGCACTGAATTATTGTTTCCAATCATTCTCCTCCGCTTCTCCTTTCAGCCCCTCCCGCTCCCCCTCCTGCTTTGTCCAGGACCACTTGAGAAACCAGAAAGCATTGCACAGCTTAGAGGAGATCAAAACAGTCACAAGTCAGCATTCATTACCAATCAGATGAGTTACATCTACAAAGCTTAGGGTAATGCCCGGCACAGAGTAAGTACTCAAAAAGTCTTGGCTGGTAAGGACTTGTGGTACCTTAGCATCTGAGCAAGTCAATTCAACAGGTATTTCTTGGGGGTCTGCTCTGTGCCAGTCCCTACTAGGTGCTTGGGAACAACAGGGAACAAAATAGATCTCACCCTTCAGAGAGCCGACATCCTAGCTGGGGAAGATGTATGGGGAATAATAAACATCACAAATATGTCGATTGCATAGAATGCTAGAGGGTGGTAAGTGCTGTCAGCGAAAAGACAAAGTGAAGCAGGCTAGGGGGATTGGGAAGACAAGGTGGGGGGCAGTTGGCATATTAAATAGGGTGCCTTGGGGCACCTGGGTGGCTCAGTCGATTAAGCATCTGAATCTTGGTTTCTGCTCAGGTCATGATCTCGCGGTTCGTGAGTTTGAGCCCCACGTTGGGCTCTGTGCTGACAGTGGCGGAGCCTGGTTGGGGTTCTCTCTCTCTGCTCTCTCTCAAAAATAAATAAATAAACTTAAAAAAAATTTAAAAAAAAATTTTTTTTTTAACGTTTATTTATTTTTGAGACAGAGAGAGAGAGAGACGGAGCATGAACAGGGGAGGGGCAGAGAGAGAGGGAGACACAGAATCGGAAGCAGGCTCCAGGCTCTGAGCCGTCAGCCCAGAGCCCGACGCGGGGCTCGAACTCACGGACCGTGAGATCGTGACCTGAGCTGAAGTCGGACGCTTAACCGACTGAGCCACCCAGGCGCCCCCCAAAAATTTTTTTTAAGTAGGGTGCCTTGCTCATCAGTCCTCATTGAGAAGGCATGAACTGAGCAGAGACTTGACATAGGTAAGGGCCCCTCTCTGGAGTGCACAGCCAGTAGACAGACAGGCCTTCAAGCAGGGTGTCTGGTGGGCTTGAGGGACAGCCAGGGGGCTGATGTACAGAGCATGAGGACCACAGTAATGAGCAATAGAAAAGGAAATCAGAGAATTAACAAAAGGGAGAGGGGTCCTTCAGGCTGGTGTAAGGACTTCGGTTTTCACCCTGAGGAAAAGGAGGCCATTACAGGACTTGGAGCTGAGGAGAGACAGACCTGCATTTCCATTTTACCATAGATCACATAGGCTGCTGTGGTGAGAAGAGACGGCGGGGGAGGGAGGCAAGGGTAGGAGCAAGGAGGCCAGTGAGGAGGCCAGCGCAGTAATTCGGGCAAGAGATGGTGATGGCTCAGAACAGGGGCTGACAGTGGACTGGTGAAAAGCATCACCGTAGAGACCTGCCACCAGGGCTGTGTACCCGGACTCCGACTGTAACTCCCCCACAGGCAGACAGGAGGCTTCCCCCTTCCTTGTGTCCCCCTTAATAACAACTATTAGTCATTCAGTCACCTAAACCAAGTTAGAGGTGCAGCTGCAAGGAAGTCATTGAGAAAACTTCTTGGCTGTACTCAAATTACCAGCAAATTTCAAGCAAAACCAAATATATCTGCAATGGAACTGTGGCTGAAACAAGTAAAACTTTGGAGAAAAGGGAGTCACAGGTTTTCAGCAGAACAATGTAATTTGGTGAGCGATGGGAGGGGAGAAGGCCTTGGCCAAGAAGGGCCTTAGGCCTGGAAGTTGGGCTGACGTGGGGTCAGAGAGGAAGAAATTTCCTCTGCCTTTCAAAGATTCTTCTAGTTGGACTAAGAATCAAACTGACATGAGACAGATTAACAGAAGAAAATCAAATTTAATTTTGTGTGTGTGGGGAATCTACATGAAAGTCCAAAGCCAGGCAAAACGAGGTACATATGTCATCCTGAGCTAAGGAGAGGGGCAGGGGTCTGGGGATACACAGAGGAGGAAGGAAGGCCATTAGCAGGTGCCTGAGAGGAGATGTTTAATAAACAAAATTTTCCTGTTGTGCAGCTAGGTTTCCTAGGTAAAAGGGAATCTCTGTTAATAGCTCTCTTCCTGGTACAGGTCCTCTATCTAAATTCTTTTTAGGCACTCGAGGGGGAGGTCCAAGTATCTTCCTGAGTCTTTTAGGCCCTGGTTGTTCTCAGCTCAAAATAATCTACATGACACTGTGGTTGTCTTGGGGCAGCTTGCCCTTGGCCCCTACAATGGCAGTTTTGGACCTGGTGAAATCATGAAGTTGTGAAATAAGGAATCAGGGTCAGCTGGAAGAAAGCTTGTATTCAAGCCTGAGGGAAAGAGATCACGTACAATTAAAATTTATAGTTAAGCATTAATAAAGGTAATACATTGTACTTAGCTTACTAACACTTTTTCAAAGTAATAAAGTTTACTTTTTTTTTTAACGTTTTTATTTATTTTTGAGACAGAGAGAGACAGAGCATGAACGGGGGAGGGTCAGAGAGAGGGAGACACAGAATCTGAAACAGGCTTCAGGCTCTGAGCTGTCAGCACAGAGCCCGACGCGGGGCTTGAACTCACGGACCGTGAGATCATGACATGAGCCGAAGTCGGCCGCTTAACCGACTGAGCCACCCAGGTGCCCCTAAAGTTTACTTTTTAAGGCACTCTATCATTTCTTAATGTCATTGTTAAGTTTTTGTGTTTTTTTTTGTTTGTTTTGTTTTGTTTTTAAGGAGTTTTATTTCAGAGGAGGAGAAAAAAAGTATAATCGTGGCACGGTGAAAAGAACATGTGCTGATATCAGATGTCTGGATTTTTAGCTCTGTTCTGTGCGACCTCAGGCAAGTCATTTCACTTTCGTGAGCCTCAGTTTTATCTTCTTTGAAATGAGAGCACAGGATTAAGTGGTCTTCTCTGGCTCTAAAATTTCGTGTATTTTTAATTGAGTGGAAAATGCATTTATTTCTTTCTTGATTAACATGGGCTCCCTGACAGTGTGAGAGTTGAAGTCAAGGTCTTAAGCAAGATATTCCTTATCTATAGGCCATAGACCCTGACTAAGGGCACACAGGGCATTTCCTGAGAGCTGACTTTGCAAACTGAACCCACAACATGACGATGAGTGGCCCAACCAGAGGGGGTAAGGAATCAAACACAGACCCTGGCTACCTCACAGCTCAGCCAACCTGGTCTTGGCCCCTCCCTGGAAAGTATTATGTCTCTCAATTTAAATATATTTTTTTTAATTTTTTTTCAACGTTTATTTATTTTTGGGACAGAGAGAGACAGAGCATGAACGGGGGAGGGGCAGAGAGAGAGGGAGAAACAGAATCGGAAACAGGCTCCAGGCTCTGAGCCATCAGCCCAGAGCCCGACGCGGGGCTCGAACTCACGGACCGCGAGATCGTGACCTGGCTGAAGTCGGACGCTTAACCGACTGCGCCACCCAGGCGCCCCTCAATTTAAATATTTAACAACTGTGAGGGCCTACCCTCTGGCACCATGGGTTGGGGGAGGGGTGAGGTGTCTCGCCAAGTTTTCAAGCTTTCATGTCACAATTTTCTTTTTCTTTTGTTTTTTGAAAGAGAGAGAGCAGGGGAGGGGCAGAGGGAGACAGAGAGAGAGAGAGAATTCTAAGCAGGTTCCCCACTCATCGTGGAACCCGATGCCAGGCTCGATCTCACAACTGTGAGATCATGACCGGAGCCGAACTCAAGAGTCAGAGGCTTAACCGACTGAGCCACCCAGGCGCCCTTTTAATGGCACATTTTAAATGCCATATTCTGTCAACTGTCAGCTGTCACTAACTGAGCACACACATGTGCCAAGCCATGTGTTGTATGCCAGGACGCAGCTGTGAGCAAAGACTAATGCAGTCCCTGCCTGGTGACACTCACAGTCTGATGGGGAAAACAGACATTAAACAGCAGCCATGAATAATTTATTACAAGACTCTGAGCATGCAGAGTGCTGCAAAAAGAAATTCCAGAACTACAGAAGCATTTACTGAGGAGCCTAATTTAGTCCCCTAGGCTGAAGAAGTGATATTTAAGATGACCCTGCAAAGATGAGTTGGAGTTAAGTGAAGAGAGAAAAGAATATTCTGGAGGGTGGGAACAGCTGCGAGAAGGGAATAGGACCCCTCTTTTAGACTTCTAAGCCATCATTGCCACTGTGTTTATCTGAGGTTCCAGCTGGGATTTAGAGAGATAAGGGCATTCATTCATGTGTTCGTTCGTTCATTCATTCATTCATTCATAGCTGTTATGTTCCTGTTATGTGCTGAAGAACAGCAATGGACCCTCTCCAAAAAGAAAAAAAAAATCCTCTCTAATGGAATTTATATTCTAGTGGAGAAGACAGACAAATGTGTAAGTAAAACCTGATGGTGACACGTATGCAGAAGAAACTGTAAAGAGTATCTGTTCTGGGGGTAGAGAGCGCAGTGTTACGTAGGAGGAGGTCAGGGAAGGCCTAGGCCTGGAAGAGTGGAGGAGGTGAACCTTTCCATCCTCAGGGGAAAAGCATTCCTTGCAGTGGGAACAGCAATGGCAAAGGCCTTCAGCTAGGAGTGTGCTTAACACACTTGAGGAGAAGCAAGGAGGCCAGAACGGCCAGAATGAGGTGAGCAAGGAAGGGGATGAGGCCACGGAGTCATGAGGCCATCTTCATCATTTCGAGGTCATTGCATCATTGGAGGTCATTTGCAAAGACCTAGGCTTTTCCCTGAGTGAGGCTTTAGGCAGGGGAGTGACATGATCTGAAACGTTATAAAAGGACCGTGTTGTTCCCTGTTGAGAATAGACTGAGGGGGCTGGTGCAGGGCAGGACCCAGGAAGACCACAAAAGAGAGGGTGGCAGGGATGGGGAGACGGACTGAGGTCCTGAGAAGTGCTGGATTCCGGATATATTTGAGAGGTAGAGCCAGTAAGATTTGCTGATGGATTGGATGTGGGGCATCGAAGAAAGAGGCAGCAAGGAGGACACCAAGGTTTCTGACCTGAGAATCTGGCAAAACTGAGTTGTCCCTTACCAAGATGGGATGGACGGTAGGAGGAGCGGGCTTAGCGGGAGAAATCCGGAGTTTGCTTGGGGATAGGCTGCAGGTGAGACCTCCCTTGGACATCCAGTGGGGCTAAGGGGTGAGGTTCAGGAAGAGAGCTGGCAGGAGGCACAAATAATGTGGGAAGGAAAGTTAAGAGACTGAATCCTAAGAGTTCTCCTCACAAGGAAGACATTTTTTTTCCTTTTTTTCCTTTTTTTCCTTTTTATGGTATAGGAGAAAGTGGATGGTCGCTGAACCTATTGTGGCCATCATTTTACCACCTATGAATCAAACCATCATTCTGTAACCATCACTTACACAGTGATGTACGTCAATGATTTCTCAATAAAACCAGGGGGAAAGCCACTGTGAGACTTGTCAGTTATTTAGAGCCAGGAGAGTAGATAAGGCCACCTATGGAGTGAGGGTAGATTGGAGAAGAGAGGGTCCCTAGGGGCCCCCAATGCTGAGGATGAACCTGTAAAGGAAAACCACCAAAGAAGCCATGCTCGAAGTCACCTTGAGAGAGTCGACTTTTGTTCTCCCCGATAGCCCTCCCCAGGGGTATTCCCCAGTACCCCTGGCCCCTCGCCTCCTCTCCACCCAATGCCTGCCATGTGTACCCACACACGTGCACCCACCCATTCACATACACTGAACACAATCACGTATCTCTTGGGTTCACGCCTTTGACAGGGGCTGCGAGAGTGTGGCCCACCTTTCCCAGCCTCCCTGGGGGAGGGACAGGTTTGGACATGGGTGGGAACACTATGTCCCAGGAGGTGAGCACCCTGTACTGTTATTTCAGAATTCGTTATTGTTGGTCCTACCGATGATGCCGCCGTGTCCACGGGAGAACAAATAAGAGATTTCCTGTGTAAGTTCATAGCCACATGAACTTGAAAGGTAGTGTTTGAATTTGAATGCCAGCAAAACCGTAGAAGCCCCATACCAAAAGAACAAGTCGTCTCATCCATGCCCCTGCCTCACTGCACCTGTCCCAGGTGGCTAGGTTGCCATCTACTCTGTTCCTGGGATCTCAAGGAGGGGTCAGGCAGGACAGCCTCATTGGCTTTGACCATGTGCCACGTGCCAGTCATTGGCCATAGCCACGGCCATCTTCACTTTTGTGCAGTTCTTGCTGTGGGTTAAGGCCAATTTCTCCTGTCTTGTCGTTAAATACAAAGAGCCTGTTGAATGGCAACTGGCCACTCAGTCATCCTCCTGGTGTGGCCACCAGGGAGACGCGGTGTCCACGGTGGAGAATCATCTCAGACATTGCCTGCTCTTCTGTTCCCAGTGTCCTCAGGTCCTAGCAGCACGCAAAGTGGATGGGTTAAAGGGCTCCTGGCAGCTTTGTCCCCAGTGGTCTGATTTGCTGAATGGTGGTGGTCCGACTGGTTGAACAGTGAGGACTGCCCCGTGTAACAGCCAATGGGGCCATTCCTTGAGAAAGTTGGGGAGGCCTAGGGAGAGGAGGGGGCCCACCCGCTCCGTGGAGAAGCCACAAACGCATGTGCTCCAAATGAACCCCAGAGACTGGAGAAACCAAATTGATGCCATCTATTATTAGATGAAAGTCAGACACAGCAAAAATGAGCAGCGAGGGAACCCAGATGCTAACAACGTCTCCTCCTTCTGATGTTCCATTAGAGCCCCCATTTCGCATAAGCACCGTATGTCTATAAAACAGGGATTTTGGAAGCAGAGAACAGCTGACAGAGGTGTCAATAAGCCAATTTGTGGCTTGTTAGAGTGTTACACTTGTTTATCGGCATTTAACGAGACAAGACATTTATGTTAACACAGTGGGAGGGAAGTTGCCTGGACCAATAGTATCCCTTGCTGAAAATTAATTTAAGCCCTTTTTTTCTTTGTGCCAGAAATGGTGGAGGTAATTCATTACCAAAGTGTTGAAATGCCACTGAAAATGAGCTAGGGTAATAAGGGAAGAGTCATCAGCAGCTGAACAAAATCCCAATTTAGCTTTCTTCTGGTAACCTCTTGTAAATGAGACATTGTGAAATAATATGCTTTATGGCAGCGAAGAAAACAAAGGGGTTTATTTAACTTGGGGGATGGGGACGGCTGCAGGGCTGCGAAGGGAAAGTTGCATGCACGGATTTTTGAAAAACCACAAGAGCAGCTGTCTCCGCAGCGGAGTCCACAGCCACACTGCACTGACGGAAACTGAACAGTCTGTATCTTGGACCCCCTTGGCTTGAGGAATCCCGGGTCTTGGTGAAGCCACGCTCTTTTATCAAGATTCTGTGAAGTCACTGTTGGGATCGTTTACAGGGTCTCAGCTCCATCCACCGGCCTCCAGTTGAGACTGGGCACAGCATTGCCCATGTCTGCGCCTCACATGTCCCATTTAATAGTCACATGGGGTGTGTGACCTGAAAATGTAGTGGCTTCCGTTTTCCACTCCTTGCAAATTTTGTCTTTCCATTCTTTACGTACCCACATTCCACCCAGGGGAAGATGAACAGGCGGACACGAAGCCAAGTTACCGTGGGCCGATTGGGTCTTTCTTCATAGGACCCCCATCATCTAATCCACTCCCTCCCCCACCCTGCTCGTCTTCCAGGCAGAAGACTTTGAACCCAGCTTGAGACTATTAGGGGCGAGTAGAGGGGCACTTCTGCAAGAACTTCACGGGACAAAACATGATTTGGACATCTGGCTGGGTTAAGCAGGCTTGTGTCATTAGCCCAGACTTGTCACCCCTCGCTATTCATGCCCTTTGCTTTGTGACTTTGCATAAAGAAGTACAGTATATTTCCCCACTCCTTCACTTTGCCTTTGGCTGTGTGGGGATGTGACCGCTCTGCGCCTAGGTTGTAAGAGACATGGGGTGTTTCTTCTCACCATCAGGTGCCTCTAACCTCTCCAAGATGGAGATGGCCAAGATCAGCTAATTGCAGGTGACCTACGGACCAATGAGCTGTATAAGAGCTTACTATTGTGTACCACTGAATACAAAATCGGAGTGGCCTGTTATATAGCAGTAGAAAACAATAATGGCCCATTAAAACCAGGAAAGAGATCCTTATGTGCAAGGAGACCAATCCTTTGGAGAGAAAGACTGACTTCTACTTGAGGAATCATCTAAAATTAAGAGTCAGAGTATGTTTCCCAGGCGGGTGCCCTTCTCAGGACAAAACCTGACTCTCTCTGCCTCTGCCACCTGGGCCACTCGTTAAAAGCCTCAGTTTCACACGGAGAAGCCCTGGTGGGGCATTCCCCAACCCCTTCCCCATTCTCCCGGCATCTTAAAAAAAGAAAACAAAAAACAAAAACTACAACCTTCCATCTGTTAGGGACTCTTTCCAAACAATGGTTTTTGAACCTGTATTAGACTCCTTATTCTATTCATGATAGGGGCAGGTTTCCATATTAATACTTCCAGAAGCCAAGGGCCAGAGACACGGGAGATTCCTTGTTGAGGGCAGTCAGCTGCCTGGACATCCTATGATTTCATGCCATCCAGCCCGCTGCCGGAGCTGAGAGCCCAGACCAGCATCCCCACTGGCCCTGGAGGGGTGATATGTCTCTCAAAGCTTTTTATAATGTGAGCACTGGTCCCAGCAGCTTAGATGTGAGCCGTTTGGGGATAAATACTTGGATTATTCATTCTTCTGTTCATGAAAGGCCAGCGATCTTACGTTTCGACTAAGCATGGTTGGCATATAGAACAGAGCCTCATTTTTCCTGCTGTTTATATAAATGGACTCACCCTGCCCAGACTCCCTGCTGCAAATGTGTGATTAAAGGATTATAAAGGTGATGGAAATAGTAATCACGTCTGTTTTCAGACAGAGCCTTCCCTCATGGGGCCCAAAATGGCTGTGTTCTTATTCATATCTGCAAGGAAAGGGAACGTAAGGGTCCTCTCATAGATGGGCCAGTAGGCCCCGGGAAAGGGTCAGATAGCAAATTACCCCAGGTTACCTGGCTCATCAATTTCCAACTTTGATTGTGGATGAGGGAGGGGAGGTTGCTGTCAAAACAGTTGAGAGCCTGCAGACAATAGACAACACGTCACCAGATCACTCAGACTAGGCTTGGGATTTGGACTCCCAGAGAGGAAGGACCCAGCAGGGCAAGGCAGGGCCGGGGCTCAGAGGAGCTAGGGGTGGGACAGGTTATCAACAGAGTGGAGGTTGGCACTGGAACCATGCTGAAGTCCTCTACAGCTGAGACAAAGGCCGATCCGCCAGATCAATTGGTACCGAGTCACCCAAACCACTTGTTAGGCTCGTTCTATGGAAATACAGGTCAGGTTCCAGCAACCAAAGAAAGAGTTAATGTGCTCTGGGAGGTCGGTGAGGGAGGTGGGACAACACCCAAAGGGCATTTAATTTCAGGTTTCTGGGGCTCATGGGGACTTTGAATTGTTCCCAGCTGGAATTTTACCTCCTGTGTGGAATCTCAGAATAGAAAAAGTTGGGCACCAGGGCAGATGATGGGGTGCTAGCCCAGGCTGTGTCCCTGGCCTGTTGTGGGACTTGAGCTGAGTAGCCTGCCTTGTCCCAGCCTCAGTTTCCTCACCCGCAGAAGAGACCAGTACCTCCCTAACTCCCTCCCTCCTGTCATTGTTATGAAGGGCACATGACATAGCGTATGAAATCATCTTGGAAAAATCTAAGACCAGGGTGTTGTCAGTATTAGTTTGCCCTGACATGGGAAGCAGTGGAATTTTCTGGGGCTGATTTGCCAGTTTGAGGACTATCCAGTCCTTCTTCCCCTTTCCCTAATTCCCTAGTCCTGGATACTTTCTTGTCCATCACCTCCCAGCAGGGGCTGCAGTGATCTTGATAATTTCTGAGATAGAGCCATAGCATGTGAAAATGGTGGGGAGCTATGGGTCATCTGATGGCCTGTTTTAGTTTAGCGATGTGGGCACCAATGCACACATGGGGAATGTTACCTGCTGTAGGTCACACGGCTAGTTAACGCTAAGCCAGAAAGCACAGTCTGGTACACGGTGGGAATTCAGTATATGTAGGTAGTCTTTACTATTATCCCAACTATACCACGCTTTCACAAAGCAATCCATTTTGCTACTTACCACTGACTTTGATAAGAGGTTTGGGATGGGAAAGAATGAGGGTTGAAGAAGAAGGAAGTCATAACTGACGTTACAGAAGAAATTTTTAGATTAGCTAATGTCACCTTAAATGCCTCCTCTTCCAGGAAGCCCAAACTGATCAAAGGCCCTTCCCATGTTCTCATTTTATCTCCTTGTATCTCGTCCTTCTCCTGTATGCCACACCAAAATACTTCCTCACTTGTCTCTTTCCTTCTAGGCTAGGTTCCCTGAGGATACGTGCTCCTACTTTTTCAAAGTTGAATCCACAGTATTTCATGTTTAATATGTGAAGCTGAAGATTTTATTATAGTTTAGGAGTCAGTGATGTTTCTTAGATGTTCCTGATTTCTTTGGGCCCATGGGCCCAGAAGGTCTTGGACTGAGAACAAAAAACAAACAAACAAACAAAAAAAACCCCAAAAACCCTTAGTTTTCATCCAGTTCCATTATTTATAATCTATACTATTTTAATCAAGTCACTTACTGCCTTTAAGCCTCACTTTTGTCATCTCTAAAAAAATGGGGTATCTATGGAAGGCAACTTGTCAATAACTATCAAATTTACCAATGGATAAAGCCTTTGACGAAACAATTTCACTTTTAGAAATTTATTTTCAGATATTCTTTTTATTTTATTTTATTTAAATGTTTATTTTTTGAGAGAGAGAGAGCGAGCATGAGCAGGGGAGGGGCAGAGAAAGAGGGAGACACAGAATACAAAGCAGGCTCCGGGCTCTGAGCTGTCAGCACAGAGCCTGACACGGGGCTTGAGCTCACAGACCACAGGATTATGGCCTGAGCCAAAGTTGGACACTTAACTGACTGAGCCACCCAGGTGCTCCAATGTTCAGATATTCTTGCATCCATCCTGCAGATATACTTACAGGTTATTCACTACAGCATTATTCATAAAAGTTAAAGAGTGGAAAGACTTAAATGGGCTTGTTAAATAAGCTAATTTATATAACAGGATACCATGTAGCCACAAAAAGAATGATGTAGGTCTGTACATACTGATATCGAATAATCTCCAAAATACATCCTGGAGTGAGAAAATGCAAGGTGCATAACAGTGTGTAAAGCAAGCTTTCCATTTGTGAAAAGGAGGGAAAGACTATATATACTTGCTTGTATATGCATAAAATATCCCTAGAACATTTCTCAGAGAACCAGTGATTTTTGTCTGTACCAGAGAAGATGGGGATGGCTATGGACGGGGAAGAGGGGTCTCCCGCTGTATAGACTTTAGGACCATTTGAATTTTGAACAATGTAAAAATAAATCTTTTAAAAGAACACTAAAAGAAAGAAAAAGGAATGAAGGTACCAACCCACTCACTCTTCTGTTGTGGGAAGCATATGTGAGAATGTCTATAAAGGTAGTTTCAACTGTAGGATGAGATACCATGGGGAGACTCTTGCAGCCCCCAGGCCCGTGGCCACCCCTCGCCTCTGAACTTGAAATGGCTAGCCGTTTTCCAACCAAGATCCTGGAGCAGATTCACAGCATAGCTGTCCAGGAACATTTAGATAAAATACTTCTACTCTTCATTACCAGAGTTCTCTGGCGAGGTGGAGAAGGGGTAAGGCTCTCCCAGGAGAGTCTAGGACTGGAGTCTGAGAGCCCTGTCATGCCAGGGTCTGTGGTCAGCTGGCGGGCAGGACTCATGCTCCTTCTCGTAGTATACAAGCCCATGTGGGCTTTACAGCTTCAGCACATATGCCAGTTGTGGTGACGTGGAGCCCAGGGGATACAGGAAATATTGTTCCTGCAGCTGGAAGGGTTTCTTTGTCTCCTTTATGCCCACACTAGCTTCTAAGGCTTTATTGCTTTGGCATCAGGAGGGAGATTCCACCTTAGGGAAGATAACTATGAGCTACCGACGACGGCTAGCTATATTATGAGTTAACTGACTGACTAGATATGAAAACAACCACTGACTTTAAATCCCTTCCCCAGAGACATCTGGAACCACACCATTAGCCACTTACGCATTAAGCGTTGCCATCAACGTGCGGATCTTCTGTTTAAATTTAAATTTTCCTGGGAAGGGTAATACCTTGGGGAAAAAATTAGCTTCGAAGTACATTCCCTCATCGAGTCGATGATTATTGAGTGCTTATTCATGCCAGACACTCTACCAAGTACCTGGATATATAGGCACATAAGACCATCATCAACCTCAATAATAAATATCACAGCAATGCTGCTGCTGCTGATGGCTAACACTTCCTGAGAGCTTCTCACACGGCAGGGATGCTTCTCATCTGTTTGTAAGCATTTGCACTGGATTCTTGTAACGCATCCCGGGAAGGCGATGCGGTTATCTCCATTTGTCAGGTGAGGAAACTGAGGCACAGAGATATCAAGCAACTTGTGCAAGATCCCACAGCAGGTAAGTGAGCTGGCACACACACGTTTTATCTAACAGGTATGTTTTCCGGAAGAGGCAGCAGCCAGGAGTTGAGGGCCTGTGGTTTGCGGGGAAGGGTGACAATCCAGGATGGCATCCCAGACAATCCTCAGGCAATTCCTGCCCTGGCAATGCTGGGAAGAGCTCAAGGCTGCAAAAGACTTAAGGAGACAAGAGAGCAATAAATTGAAAGGACACCAGCCAGGGTGGCTGGTGAGCCCAGTAAACAGAAGAGGCCAGAATAAGGAAAGGGCCTGGGCTGTGTCTATACCCTCACAGATGCGAAGAAAGCAAGCTTTACCTGACACCAGCATGAAGTCTGCACCCCCCCGCCCAACTGAGACACCAAGGGAAACGAGAGAAATAAATCTGCCTTTGGCAGCACTGTGGACGTTGAGCGAGCTGGCCAGGAAGGACCAAGGAGTCAGCCAACTGGGGAGTGAGACAGAATGGTCTGCAAAATCCTGAGCCACACTCCAAGGTCAAGCTCAGCCAAGTTGAATAGAATTGGGAACACGAGGCTTTGGGCCTGGCTGAGTGTCCCCGGTGTCTCCCAAAGTGGCCCTGAGTTGACCTGACTTCCAGGCCGGAGGCACAGCCCAGTGCACTGAATTCAGGCTGGTTGAGGGGGCCCGTGTCCTGCTTTGCTCCCTCCTCATGCCCGTTCTGGATGTGCTACTGAAAGAGAGATGGTCCCTTCTGAAAGTGCCCCCTGCAACATGGAATCGAGCCCTGAGTAATAAATTCCTTCACTTTTCAAGTTCCCTGCCAGTTCTCCCTGGCTGAAGTGAAAGCCAGCCTCGCTCCCTCCCTCTGGGCTGGACCTTCTAGGAACTGGGAATCTGGAAAGATAGAGGCAGGAAGAGGCTGGGGATTGGAGCTAAAACAGACCCCCCTGTTACCAAGCCACAATCAGAACCAGGTCTGCAGCACTCATTTGGGGTCTGGGTGTGGAGTGGGGAGGATGAGCTTTAGTGTGTTCTAGAAGAAAATGAAGCCCGGGTTGTTTTTTTTTTTTTTTTTCCTCCCTGATTAGCATTTTTATTGCGTCCCTCCTATTTGCTCTGCCTGCTCATAATTAAATACTGCCCATGGTGTCTCGTCTATCTTGGTAATGTTCTCTTGGACACCGATGAATTGGATTTTCTTTATGGACTCGCTCCACTGATAGAAAATAAGACTCAAGTTCTGAGCCTCCCCTGGCAGGGTGGGTCAGCCCCAGGAGGGTGTCTAGTATTGAGGTCAGGATCTTCTGCATAGAGTCTTGGACTCTGTGATCTGAGATCTTGGGAAAAAAATGAAAAAAGCACCAGGTCTTCTTGTCCTCAGAGCAGCCCCCATGAGAGGTGACCCGTGGTATAAGGCAGCTGCCTCTGTTGTGCTGGTGAAGGGCCAGACTGGCAATGACTCCCGGTTAGAAGGGACAGATGGGCAGAGGTATGAGGCTCTCAGGGAAGGAGACTGGACTTTTGGCCGGGACTCCAAATAGGACCTGAGGCTGGTTCTAATCCTATGCTTTCTCTCTGCCTAACTCATCTTCGTCCCCTTCGTGTGACCCCTAGTCATGGCCCTCAGGCCACACTCCTCTTGTGTCATCAAATCCTGAACCTTCTTTGGCCTGCCTTTCTCTGCTCTTTCACTGAAGCCTGGCTTTCTGTCTTCATGTCTAACTTGGGCCACGAGAAAGAGTGGAGGAATTTATATCTGAAGCTTCTCAAGTGAGGGCATATCAACCTAGACCAGCCTCGAATCAGGTGGTCCCCAGACCAGCAGCATCAGTTTGCATTGTGGGGCTTGTTAGAGGTCTCTTGTTAGAGACCTAGTGGATCAGCAACTCTGGGGGTCAGGCCCCACCATCCGTGTTTTGACAAGGCGTCTTGCACACTCAGGTTTGAAAGCCACTGCTCTAGACCAATTTCTCACAACTTTCTCTTGGTAGCATCTTCCCTGAAGCTCACATAGGCTGTGTACCTGCCTTCTCCTACCATCCATGGCCTCCAGTCACTCCCCACCTTCCCAAAGGAAACTGACCACCCTGCCTCAGACCATTCACCAAGGAGCTATGTTTGCCTCCTCCTGTGTCCCTGCTCTGTGCCTTCACTCTGGACAATGTCATCTTTGCTCACAGAGTCAGCTGTTACCTCTGTGCCGGTAACTCCCACATGCTCATTTCTAATAGGCAGCTCCCTCCTAGGTGCTAGAAATACGCTTCCTTCTGTCCATCAGGCGTTTGACCTTGACTTTCTCAGACTCCTTACCCACCTATCCGAAACATGGCTGCACTTGGGTTCCTTATTTCAATGAATTCCCAGCCCTGGCTCTATTCTAAGCATAGAGACTTCTCTGGCTCTTTCATTTTCTTCAGCTGTCAGCCCTCCCTCCTGCACACCTCTTCCACCCCCCTGCACAACCAGCCAGGCATGGGGCCCACAGATTCTGGGGCTCCCCTTCTTGGCTGTTTCTGTCGCCATTGCTAATTCAACAGCCTTAGTTTGGCCCCTCACAACCCCCACGACCTCTCACTTCTACCCTCCCTTCTCACTGCTCCAGAGTTGTTTTGCTAAACCACAGTTCTTACCACGATGGCCCCCCATGGCCTACAGGATGGAACCCCAGCTGGGCTTGCTGTCCTCACGCCTTTCCTGCTAGAGTTCTTACCACTGTCCTTGCTTGGCCTGTGCTCCCGTCACGAGACATGCTGCTCATTTTCGTACCTCTGTGCGTTTGCTCACGCATGCTCTTGTCTTTGCACAGAAGGGCTTTCTGTCTCAAGAATTCCTTCTCAGCCTCGAAAAAGCAATTCAATGTACCCTGCCTGCCTTGCATGCAGTCTTCCCAGACAGCCCTTCTCCCTCTCTCTCCTCCCAGCTCTGGGCTCCCAGTGTGCACTGCTCTTGTCCTTTTATACGATGCACCCTTTGTAGTGTTCATTTGTCATGCTTCCCAGGTTGGGAGCTCCTCAAAAGTCTCTGCGGTGCCTCAGTCATCGGTGTTGTCCCAGTGCAGAGCACAGAGCATGACTCCCGGGACACAGCTGAAGCTACATGACTCCTCCTTTGGCTTGCTTCCCCCAGCTGTTACTCAAAACACCGAGCCCTATGCACATACAATCACCCATAATCTTCGGTGACCTTCTTTGTGTCACTCCCTATCACCCAAGCAAAGTGCTGGCTGTCCGGGGGAGGGTCCGTCACTCCCACACACGCCTCAGGCAGCTCTTTGACATTGGCTTTCATCCTTGTCATTTATCTTATATGTCAAAATCTCTCGCACATTAGCACGGTGGAGAAAATGAGAATGGGTTATCCCTCGGGCCCTGCCTAGGGTGGTCCCATTCTGCTTTCAGCCCAGTCTGATGACACTCCCTCTGGCAGAGAAAGGAGGAAAAGGAGAGTTTCCACAATCCCGACCCAGGCTGGCAAGTCTCCTGATATCTCAGACACGGAGATGTGCTGCAGGGGTCTTTCCGGTGGCGCTGGATCCTGAGCTGCCCCCAGAGAGACCCCTGTGTCCAGAGACAAGCAGCAGGGCTTAGGATACAGCTGGCTCTCAGTAGGCGTTTGTAGAAGGAGTAACAAAATGCTGAGGAACAGAAGATGCTCTCAGAGTGTCCCTGCTCGCCTGGTGTTGCCAGTTCCTGCCTTTACAGCCCAACTGCAGCGTCTTTCTGCAGAGTGGAGCCAGGAAGCAAAGAGGAAGATGGAGAGAGTCTTGGAAGGAACATTTCTCCAGGATTCTCTCTTCTACCTCTGAGGAGGACCTCTGGATCAGGAAAAGCACACTGGTTTCCAGGGCCACCAAGCCCTCCTCTTTCTTGCCCTCAGTCCTGGGCTTGTGCCCTTCTAGGCTACGGGCAGGAAGAGGTAGACAGACTAGCGTGGAGACAACTTTAAGTGAATTCAATTACCATAGCAACCAAAACCACCAGAATGGAGATTAGGCTCCCGACAGCAGTGATCCAGGCATCTAAGAGAGGCAGCGATCCAGAGGCCATCACTGTGAGACTGGGGGGCTGGCCGGGGGGTGGGGGCAGGGACACCTCTGCTCATCTACCCGCACTCCCTCCCCCACTCACCTGTGCTTTCTGGGACTCCTCAGAGCTCTAACCTGCCGAGGAGCAGATTTCCATCCCTGCCTGGAGCCGGAGAGGCCTGGAAGGGCTGTGGGAGTCAGAGCAATGAGCAGGTGCTGCTGGCCTTCCTGTGGCCTCTCATTTTCTACCGTGTCCCTTCATGGATAACAGGGCACTGGCCTGCCTTCTGCATCTCTCGGCAGAGCTGCATTTAAAAGTAGGGGCTCTGGGGTCTACTGTTTGTTTCCAAATCCCAGCTCTGCTAATGATCTTGAGCAAGTTGTTGAACTTTTCTGAGCCTTGGTTTTTTTCATCTGATAAGTGGGGGTGATGGTATCTGTTTCATAGGAGTGCTGTAAGGACTAAAAAATAAGAAAACAAAAAATGAGAATGCATATAAGGCCTCTGCACAGTAACAGTTGTTACTAATTCCATGGTGGTGGTGATGATGATAATGATGATGATGGCAACTCCAGTCCCTCCTTTCCCTTGTATATTTCCCTGCCATGAGTACCACCTTTGACAGGTGGAGGCACCCAGCCTAAGGTAGGCAGAGAAGATTCCCAGAGGCTGACAAGCTGGGACATGGTAGTCAGTTTCCTCCTGCTCCAGAAGCCCGTCAGAAACCCCGAGAGACTGCACAGGCCACCTGACAAATGACCAAAGGCCTTGCTTTCTGGAGACTTCATCTGGACCCACGAGCTGCAGTCAGCCTGGGCAAGCTCGTTTGCCCCACTGATGTTCGACAGGTCTGATCTTTAGCGCCTCCCAAAGCTGATGGTCTCCCTAAGGGTGGAACCCTCATCTGTAAAATGGGGATAAAAATAAAGGCTGATTTATGAGACCTGCTCTAATAATAGACCAGCTCACGTAGAACTGAGGGCAAATGGAGGCACTGTCTCTGCTACTCTCCTCTCATGTGTGTGCATGTGTGCACTGGTGTGATTTCCCACGGAGCGTGCGAGTACCTGGAGGGCAGAGAGGAGCCTCTTCATTGATGTGAGAGGAACATGAGGAACTTGGGACCTAGGCTGGGGAAGATGTCTCGTCTACCTCCAGGGCTGTGCTCATTCATTTCACAAGCGGTTTTTGAACACTGGCGAGACGGTCAGACCTTGTGCAGCTGCCGGGGAAGCCAAGATGAATACGACTCAGGAGTTGAGCTTGGAGGTGGAGAAAGAGCTCAGAGCAACTTAATCACAAGGTGCTATTTGACAGCGGGAAGTGGGGTGAGGATGCCTGGGGCAGTCATCGAGGACCCGCATCTGGATTGGGCTGGAAGGAGGAACACAGTTTGCCCAGTGGGGAAGGAGGAAGGACTCTGCAGGCAGAGAGAACAGCAGGTGCAAAGAGGGAGTGTGAAAGGGCCTGGTGTGTCTGGGGGAGGTGAGAAGTTTAGGGAAGCTAAAGCGCACGCACGCCTGTGTGTGTGTGCGCCTGCGCGGGCATGCATGTTGGGGACAATAAGGGGGTGGAGGGAAGAATGGCAGGGGATGAGACCCAAGGGTTAATTTCTCCTCTTATCTCACAAGAGGTCAGCAATTCTATAGGCCTCTAGCTACTGTGGCCTGCTGTGCTGAGATGTGTTCAGCCCTATTTTGAAAATTCATTCCCCTACTACCAGAGGAATTGTGAGCTTGTTTTGAGGAAACGCCAGCCTGTTTCTGAAGGTCTGCATTGCTCACAGGTCTTGAATGTCCCCGGCTGACAGCTTCCTCCAGCCCGGTATAAACAGCCCTGCTTGGAAAGGGCCCCTGGAGAGGACTGTGACCAGCCCTCCCTCCCGGAAGGGCTGCCTCTGCACCCCAGCTGGCTCCACGTGGCATCCCTCAGCCCTACATCGGTAGTGTCGTGTGGCCAGGTGGCACAGCCTGACCTGGGGGCCTCTTGTGCTCCATGCCCAAGCAGTCCCAAGTCCTGATAATTTTACCTCCAACTTCTTTCTCTCATGCTCCCTTTTGTCCATCCACCCACCACTGCCCTAGCAGAGGCCCTCATCATCTCTCTCCTAGAATACTGCAATAGCCTGCTAATTGGTCCCCCTGCTTCCCATCTGGTCCTCCTCAAATCCATCCTCCACACTGCCAGGCCAGAGTGGGTTTTTCTAACATAGATCTGCCAGCACTACCCAACTGCCCGGAGCCTTCTGGTGGCTCCCTGTGGCCTGCAGGACAGACTCCAGCTCCTTGCCTGGGCTTCCCAGCCTTAGCCCCTGCTGCGCCCTGACTCTGGCCCCACACCCCGGGCACATGCTGGACTCATTCCTGTCTTGGTGTGTTTGCTGCCTGGTGTTCGCTTCATCCCCTCAGCCGTCATCATTTGGCTGATTCCTTGTCCTCTTTCTGCTCCCAGCTCAGATGTCATCTCGTCCAGAGCATCTTCCCTGACCCCACAGGCTGGGCCAAGTGCCTCCTCCCTGTGCTTTCCTACCTCTCCATGCATAACCCTGGCTCTGTCACTAGGTAGCTATGTGATGCTCGCCTCCGATTCTTTGTCGGCAATGGGAATAAAAATAAATCGACCTCATGAGATTGTTTTGAGAATTTGTGAATCTAGCTTCCCTTCACCTCTCGGGCTTCTCTGACCCCCAGAAGAGGTTGGTGATCCTAAACCTCAGTGCAGAGCACAGTGCAGAGCACACATCCACGGTCTGTCTTCCTGTTTAAACCATGAGCTCCAAGAAGTCAGGGCCTGCCTCCATCTTGCTCACCACCATATGCCCAGCACAGCAACTAGTGGATGTTCAATAACTACATGTTAAAGGAATGAATGGTTTGATACATGTTTGTGGAACTTGTGTCAGTGGATGAAGACCTATGGGTTCAATTAAAATGTTTCCTGAGTGCCGCGCTCGGGGCTGGGGCTCCCCTGTTAATATTCAGGTGGGACTAGAGACGCAGATAAGACAAAGCATACTCACGTGTCCTAGTCAAAAGTGCACCTTGAGCTGTGACTTCAGTTCAAGTCAAAGGAGCATTTGAGTAGGCCGAAAAGGAAGTGAAAAGAATCTTCCTGGGGAAAAACAGTTCATACCTGGCCCCCTCCCCATATCCCTCATCACGGCCTCACCAGGGCAAGCAGTACTGTGTAATTCACTAAGATGGCTGTGGTGTGTTTCCTTTTTTGTCCACTCCAGGAATCCGCAGCAAAGAGGGAACCTGCTAACATTGAGCCTGTATTTGCAAAATTGACTCAGGCATTAGCTACGATGGTGCACACTTACCACTTTAAAGATGCCAGTCCGCTTGGGTGGGAGAAGCACCCCTAAAGAGCCATGGGAAGGGTATTCACTCTGTCATCATCAAAGGACAAGAAATTTACTAACTTCTTTAAGTATGCAGTTGCTTTTTTTTTTTTTTTTTTTTTCATGCTGAGCCCAGCTGTCTCCGTTCTTTATGACTCTGGACATGATTTAACGTGTACACTTAAAAAATGGAAGAACGACTTCTTAAATTTGCAGTAAATGTATTGTTCAATAGATTTGATTTACTAGTCATGAACCATAGAAGAGCCACCATGGCAATTTATTGTGATGTTGTCTCAGGAGTTGGAGTCCACTGCCTGTCTCTGCTCTGATCCCCATAAAAATAATCCAGTGAAGGGAAGACCCATGGTTTACCTTGGCACCAGCCTGGATTGTGACTGCCACACCCTCATCTGCATATCAGGCCCCCCTTTCAGATGATGAGAGCATGGCAGGTGGGAGCGGGGCATGTTCCATGGGTTTAGTGGCATTTGTTCTGAGCAGCTGGCTGGGGTCAAAAAGCAGAGGTCTCTGGGCATCGCTGCTTGGGAGAGATTTACAGGGCTCCACTTGTCTCCCTGGTGACTCTGCAGAGGAATCAAATGGATGGAAAACATGTGGGTGTGAGTGTGGGTGTGTGTGTTGAGGGGAGGGAGGCTCATAATTTAGAGGGACTCAGAAGGGTCAATCTCTTGGCAAGAACTTGTACAACATAGTCTCTACAGATTCCTAACTGCAAGTGCCTCCTTCCTGTTCTCAAGGAAGACTTGGAAGTGTGGAAAGTTCTATAGCTGGTCAGGGCTGAGAGTCAAGGGAGATGGACTGGAGGGGTCTGTCCCAGGCTGAGGGGCAAGTAAGACCTCCTGGAAGAAGTGTTTCCAAGCTTAGGGGGACATGTAGGCCTAGCTAAGCAGAGGTGGGAAAGGTACATAGAGTTCTTGAGGAAAGAACAGCTTGAGCAAACAGGGGTAAGAGAAAGCTGGGCACTTAGAGAACTGCATCATTTTTTTTTTTAATTTTTTTTTTCAACGTTTATTTATTTTTTGGGACAGAGAGAGACAGAGCATGAATGGGGGAGGGGCAGGGAGAGAGGGAGACACAGAATCGGAAACAGGCTCCAGGCTCTGAGCTGTCAGCCCAGAGCCTGACGCGGGGCTCGAACTCACGGACCGTGAGATCGTGACCTGGCTGAAGTCGGACGCTTAACCGACTGCGCCACCCAGGCGCCCCTGCATCATTTTTAATACAGTAGGAACATGGGCTTCTATCAAGAGCTCCAGGAGTTGAAGGTGGGAAAGCAGAAGAAGTAAGGATTGGATAACAAATGAGACATATAAGCTATGTGTGCTTACCTGTGAGGGCAATGAGGATTTATAGAAGGGTTTCAACCGAAGGGCAATATGGTTGGATTTGCGTTTCAGAAAGATGGCTGTGGCTACCCTGTGGGAAATGGACGCACGTACTTGGCATCCTTGGTTGGGCTTCTACTTCTGGAAAATTCCCTGTCAATCCCCAGCCTTGGCCAGGAAGCACAGCCCTGGGTCCTTGTGCGCAGGTGTTGAGGTAAGAATGAGATACCGCCCTGCCCTCAGGAGACACAGTCCAGTGAAACAGGTAGGGCTCATTCTGTCAGAAGAAGTCATACCGAAGCCTGTGACCCTGAGTACAGGAGGGCCACGAGTTTATAGCTGGGAAATTAACTGGGGAAGGCAGGGACAAAGACCCAAAGTCTGGGTGAGGGCTGAAGGAAGGAAAAATTTCTTCTCTACCCTTAAGTTCTTTGAGCTGGACTCAGAATTAAATTTACATGAGGCAGATTAATAGGAGGAAAAACCCAAAGTTTTATTAAGTACCTAGGGAGCCTCGATAATGAAACTGAGGCCTAAAGAAATGACCAAGGTGGGCATTTTTTTTCTATTTTTTTCAGACAAAGAGACAATAAATATATGAGGAATTGATAGGATAAAGAAAACAGATGTTTGGGTGCTTTCATTAGTAAGGAGTTCTGAGCGGAATTTGGGCTGAGGTAGCAGATTAGTAAAAAAGTAATAGTTTTGTTTCTATAGTTTTCTTGCCTTTAAAGCTCCTATCTCTGATGATGAAAATGTCTCTTTACTTCTTAGTGCAGGGAAGCTGCCTTTGATATGTGAGATTTATTTCCTGCTTTTAGGGAGACAGAGAAGGGTCTGAGTGTCCTTGCACTGGCTGTTCCCCAAGTAGATCAATACAAAATAATCAATATGACATTGTGGTACATATTAGGCGACCTGCTCTTGGCCCCTACAGGGGAAAGGCCCCTTATGCCTGTGGATCATCCTCTGTCCTCTGCGTCCCCGGCCCTTCTGTGGGGATTTTCAGGGAAAGGTACATTGCAAATGTTGGGTCTACATATGACGTTGTCCGATGGAACTTTCTGTGATGACGAAAATGTCCTCTCCCTGTACTGTCCAGTGTGGTAGCCATTAGTCACATGGGGGCTACTGAGTACTTGAAATGTGACCAGTGCAATTAAGAAACAGATTTAAAAATTTTACTTTTTATAGCCCTACGTGATCAGCAGCTACTCTATTAGCACAAACCTAAGATGTGAGATCCTCACAGGCAGTTCGATCAAATGCTGAACATGTAGGAGATTATTATAAGCAATTCTGATTTTTTGTGCCTGGAGGCAGTGTGGTGTAGGGCAAGGCTTTGAACATTGGCATAGTCAGCTTAGGGTTTAATCCTATTTGTGCCACTGTATTGGTCAAGGTAGGCTTACTGCTCTAACACACACCACCCATATTTCAATGACTTAACATAATAAAAGTTTATTTATTTATTTATTTATTTATTTATTTTACTCACTTCACAATCCAGTGAGGGTTCAGAGAGGTATCTGCTCCACACAGTCCTCCAGGCTCCCTCCTTCCTGTGGCTCCATCCTCCCTTGGGCCTAGAAATTCTCTCCATTCAGCCAGTGGATGGAGAAAGAAAGAGAACATGTAGGATTGCCCTGGATGTTTTATTTTTTTATGGGACTGGCTTATATTGCCTTGGCCAGAACTCAGTCACACGGCCAAACCTGACTGCAAGGGAACCTGGGAAATGTAATCCAGCTATGCCCATGAAAAAGAACAGAGTTCGATTAGCATCTAGTCAGTTTCTGTCTTGGGTATCGACTAGCTGTGTGACCTTGGGCTCAGTTTTCTTATCTATAAGAAAGAAGTAAAATCAGAATTGGTGAAAGCTGCATGCAATAACACCCGTGAAAAATGCTGAGGCCAGTTGGGATTCACGACGATGATTTCTGCCTCTTAATTTGGGTCTCATTTCAGTTATTGGGCAGCAGCTCAGCTAATACTCAAAATCTTGCGCAGGGCAGTGCCTCTGCGTGACATTTTATGTATGTCCCTTTGTCCCCAGGGAGCAGGACAGATTTTGGACAGAATTCACCAAACCCTTGAGCTTGACTAACTTAGAGACTAGCCCTGGGACACAGATGCAGACTGGTCAAATATTCTTGGCATCATGGGGGGAGGTAGGAAGTTCTTCTCCCCTGGAAAGATGTACTATGTTGGTCATAAAGAAGGTGTAATTACTGAAATATTTACAGATGAGATTATATTTCATCTGTAAGTGAAATTTTCTTCAAAATTATCCGGGGACGATGGTAAGCAGGGGTATGGATAAAACATTATAAACCTTAAGTTGGTAATTATCAAAGTGAAGTGATATGTTCATGGGGGGATATATTACACAATTCTCTCTTCTTGTGCATATGTTTGTAATTTTCCATACTAAAGAAGTTTTAAGGGCCGCGAGGATCCTTTTTTTAACAAGGTTTTGCAGAGAAGTCCAGAAACTTCTTATGACCTTGCAGTATGGGAATAGTAGCTGACTGTCATTGTTTATTTGTTGACTCACCAAAGCAATTAATGATTTTGCAGCTGGGTCTCCCACAAACCCAGTGAGGCAAAAACGCCAACCCCACCCTTGAGCTCTGAAGAAAAAATGCATTTGAGGGGGAGTATCATAGATGTGCAGAACTGGAAGGGACCTTGGCATGCAGGAGCTGTGTCGGTTTACCAAGAGGAGGTTAGTATAAAAACTTGGTGCACAAATTCCTTTATTACGACACTTTTGCAAAGGCTGCAGACTTGATTTTCTAGCTCCAGGATGCAGAAATAGAATACAGAAATACTTTTTTGTTTATGGCTGCACTAATGGGGCCAGTATTATGAGTGGACAGTGACTCTGTGGCATTGGGAAGAGCCTCCTGTCCCCTAAAACTTCCCCCCCACCGTCCATTACTCTGATGGATGCCTGAAACCCCACCTACTCTGTTTCATTGCCTTCATATCCTGTTAAAAATGACTACTGTAGCCCTGGGCAGGACAGTCACTTACACCTTAGTTTAAATGATCTTATCAGTTTTTGCTAATGAGGAGGGAATGGGGAGAGACAGGCACTTGAAGCTCAAGGCTGCAGAAACGGGGTGCCACACAATGGAGACAATAGAAAAGGGTATCTGGAGACAAAGTTTTCTGATTTCACACATTTCCCAGGGCCTCAGCATGAACCAGAACCGCATGGAAAGAACTTGAGTGGCCAACCTAATCTTCTTCACAAACAAGCACTGAAGCGAGCTGTGCCCAAGATTTAAAAGAGCACGTTTCAAACGCCTGCAAATTCAGTTACAGTATTATAGTAACAGCCCACATCCTTGTTTACAATTGCATGAGATATGTTACACACATTATGTAATTCAATCCTCATGAACCCTATGAGCTGATACCATCATTATGATCCGTGTTATAGGTGAGGGAACAGAGGATCAGAGAAGTAAAGTGGCTTGCTCAGAGTCACACAGTTTGTTAGAGTCAAGATTTGAAGCCAGGTCTATCCCAAGCCCATGTCGTCACCATTAAGTCTCCACTGTCCCAGGTTTCCTGATGTGGTGTCCATACAATTTTCTAATTAAACACCAGCAAGCTTCGGTCTTGGCATCTCCTTGAGCCAAGCCAGGGTTTTGGCTAATGGGATTTTAACAAGCCCCCGTGCCAGTTTTTAGGGTAAGCATAGTCACAGCTGCAACTAGGTACCATTTCCAACTGATAGAATCCTGGCTATTCCCAAGGAGGCGATATTCTGGGGATGGCGTTGACCTTCTGCCAGAAAGGAAAGAAAAGAGTTCTCTAAATACCAATCTGGTTCAAGAGCAGAACACTGGCCAAGTCTCTGCAGGTAGCATTGACTGAGGCTCACTTTGTAGATTCGTAAAAGGCTGGAGGAGGGGGGCTTTGAGGCTCTTTTCATCTAAGATCAGCCAAAAATTGAACACCCTGAACCTTTCTCTCTGTCCTCATGCCAGTGCTAAAGATCAGTCAGGACCCGGAGGCTGACCAGTTGACAAATTTATCACATATTCTCAGTTACACACAATCAAGGGAGCCAGGTGAACGAAAGTTAAAATAATCCTAATGTGAATTTATTGAGCCTCTGCAGTTGCCAGGCACTGAGGTAACATATTCAGAGACGAGTAAGACATGGTCTTTGCCTTTAAACAGCTTAAAGCCAGAGCATGAGACCACCATGCAAACAACCAAGGTAATAAGGACTTAATTTGAAGAACAACTACGGTAGCCCAAGAGAATGGCTAGTTCCTCCTGGGGGGTCAGGGTGGACTTTACCAGTACGTCTTACGTGACCTTTGGGCTGCGTGTTGAAGGTTTCGGGCTGAGTGGATGCTTGCTAGGAAGACAGATGGAAATAGGAAGTGGTGGGAGGCATTTCCAGAGGACAGAACAGCATGTACAAAGGCACGAAAAAGTGGAAGGACGTGCTTGGCTCAGGTAACAGAGAAAAGGTCTATGTGCTGGAAAGAAAGGTGTGTGAGTGGAAGGAGGGAAGGCCAGAAAGGAAGTGAGGGGGGTGTCATGATCAGAAGAGGGTGTTTTCGAGGAAATGATCTATCGCAGAAGATTGAAGGAGGCTGGTAAGGTGAAGCAGAGAAGTACCTGTGTACACAGATGGAGATGCCCAGTAGATACTTAGGGGGAGGAGAAAGTTCAGGAAAAGATCATCAGCACCTGAATGAACTTGAAACCAGGGGCTCCCATCAACTTTCCAGGGAAAAGGGCAGACGGAGTAGGGAAGAACAAGGATAGAGCCCTGAGAAACGTCAGTTTCCCAGCAAATGGAGCCACCAGAGGAGACTAAAACAGTTACTACATCTATGAGCTGTACCTTCAGCCTCCCCCAGCCCTCCTCCAAATTGTCTCTAGCAAGAAAATGAGCAAATGATTAGGGTGTCTCTCTTCTTTCCGGTGCCGATGTCCCCTTCTCAGACTTGCTTTCCTTCTTCCCATCCTTTTCTTCCTTCACTTAGCCTCTTGCCTTCAGGGAGGTCTTGATGAGCAGAAAGTCCCCCATCACAGATATGCCTCCCCGGGATCTGCCTGGGTTCGAGCAGGCATCGGGCTGGCAAAGGTCTCTTGGACAGACTGACTTTTGGAAGATCCACTGGAGCCCATGAATTTTGATGACTTCTCATTTGCCCTAACTGGTCTAGGCATTTCGACTAATAAGATGACCATTCAGGCAACTACTGGCCTCCCTGGTGGGGTTAGGGATGTAGGAAGTGTGGGTTTCCCCCACTCCCTCAGGAAGGTACCAGAAGTGTCTGATGGTTTTGAGTTCAGCCATCAGGGCCTGAACAAGGTGGACTGATTTTGAGGCTACAATCTCAGTCTTAACACACTGAACCCTGTCCCACACCCAACCTACACAGGCCAGATACTCGAGAGGCCAACAGAGCCAGGTCAAGAATGTCCTCTCAGGGCAAATCTTATCTGACTGAGGGGGTCTCTCTATTCTCAGAAGAGCAAATGACCAGCAGCCTTGGGGAGTGGAAAGAGGGAGGATTCAGAGCTTCACTCTAGCTGTATAGCCTGGGATGCATCCCTTAGCATCAACCGCCTTCAGTTTTCCCATCTATAAAATGGTAATAATACTTATGGTGCAGGATTTATAGGAGACATGGCAAGAAGTCCAGCATACGGTGGCTCTGCTACTTAAGGCCAATATTAAGTCTGATACAATTCAATGACTTGCAATGTTGCTTCAGATCCCTTGGACAGCCTTCCTATTCTTGGTCTTTTACTGTTCTCCTCTTATTTGTGGTCTCATGAGTTCCCACCTGTGACCTTGAGGAAGCCACTTAACCTCTCTGTGCCTTGATTAGATGCTCAAGGACTGAGGGAAATGAACTCAGATGGCCAATGAATGAATGCTGATATGCCCAGCTACAGGGATAAGGGATGGAAGGCAATGGCCAGACCAAAGTGAGAGGTCCCCAAGCCCAAGGGGAGACTAAAGGAGAATGAGGGGCCACCCCCCACTGAGTCCTTCACCAGATCTCTACTTCTATAAAGCCTTGCTTAACGTGGTTGGGTAAACAGGGGAGGCTGGGTCCATATGGCTAGCATAAAATTGGCCCCCACGAAATGTCCCATGGGCTTTCCACCTGGTCCAGCCCCTTCTTTATCCCATCCCTGTGGCTCTTCCTCTCTGTCTTCATCAGAAGTTCCCCGCTTCTGGGGCGTAAGGAGTCAACTATCTCAATAAGGTGAACTTGACCCGTTGTGGGCTGTGGCCTGGCATTGTTCTTGTGACACGCGTGGAGGTATGTGTTTGCCTACGTCTGTGTATATAATCCAGCAGTTCTGACTTCTTCCCAGGAAAACCTCCTGTTTGCACCACTTCTGCCTTGGACAACAACAGCAGCCAACAGTTACACTGTGCTTCTTACGTTCCTGCTCTTCTTGAGTGCTTTATCTGAGAGTTCATTAAATCCTCCCAAGGACCCTTTAAGGTAAAACAGTAGTATTTATTGTCATTTTATGGCAGATGAGGAAATGAAGTCACAGAGAAATTAAGTAGCTTCCCCAAGGTCACACAGCTAGGAAATGACAGAGGCAGTTTCAAACCCAGGAAGTGCGACCTCAAAGCCTGTGCTTTTTACCTCCAAGGTACACAGCGCATTGAATGTGGAAAGCCTGCAACCATCGGAGGCGCAGTCTCTCTCCCTCTCTCTCTCTCTCTCTCTCAACTCCTGGGCCAATATGGGGCAAACTACTGAAGTAAGACAACCACAAGCAGCGGGGGGAGGGAGGGGGCGACCTTAAGATCACTCTGAGGCACAGCTTCAAAGAGCAAGCCTGAGCAGAGCGGCCCTGGGAAATAGCTGTGCAGATACACCAGCCTGGCGTGTCAGCACAGAGGCTGCTGACTTGGAGCCGGGTTGCCGTTTAACGTCACAGTCCTCACAGTGACAAGCTCTGCAAATAGTGGCCAGAACCACGGGACTCAAGAAGAATCCTCATGTGTGCACAGCTTAGGAAGGACACACAGACACGGAGAACAGTCATCCATAGGAGCACCATCTTTAAATAGAAAAGATAGCTTGAAATACACTCAGTGCACTCTTGCTAGCTGGCTCTCTCTCTCTCTCTCTTTCACATACACACATACACACACATGCACGCACACAGACAGACACATAGGGCCACGGCCAACGGAGTGACTGAACAAATGCCTGAACTGTGCTGGTGGCAAGGGGGAGGAAATCTAGTGCCCCAGCAGCTCCTGACTTTCAGTTCCTATTTAAAATGTCTGAATTGGGAGCATGGACAAGCTCCCAAATTAGCTTTTTAAATAGAAGCTGAGAGTTAAAGGAAAAGCGGCCGTGTCATGGGGGAAAAGCAAGTGAAAATCCCGGCCAGGCCAGGCCAGAGGCAGAGAGGGGGAAGGTGAGGCCATGCAGTTCTGGAAAGATGCAACGGAGGGTGGCAGTCGGTGGGAGGGACAGCATCTCCTGGGCAGTGGCTCCTCCAGCTGCCAGAGTCAAGAAGCCTCCTTCCTGCCCATCTCTTGGTCTTATTTTCCAGATCACCTGGTTGTGAGAAAGGCCAGTAAATAAAAAACATACTGGCCTAGACTAGAAATTCAAATCTTTCCAATTTCTGTCTAGATCCTCTGGACAGCTACTTCTCTTGAATGATGAGATGTAAGCCTGGGCGGAACAGGGCCAGGTGTGTGTAAGGGGGGAGGGGCAGGGAGGTGTCAGAATCAGTGTCCTGTCTTTAAATACAACTTACAAGGTGCAGGAGAGCACAGTGGTCCCATCAGTTGACCACTCTGGAAGAGGAAGGATGCCCCCAGCTAACTGTTCCAGAAAGCCTGTATGCTTTGGGGCAGACCCACCCCCTGAGCAACACAAAGGTGGGATGTACAGGAGTTCAAATGCGGGCAGGAATACAATACTGGGTTTTAACTCTCCCCAGTTGGACGTGGCGGTGGAGGACTAAAGGCAAGTGCCCCTCCCTGGACCTGCCCACCCAGAGTCTGGGGCAGTCCCAGGGGTCAAAGCAGCTGAAGTGGATAGTTGTGAGAAAATTAGCTCTTCCCCAGAGGGAAGGGAGGAGGGAGGTGGGAGCAATGCCAGGGCCTTCCCTGAATTCTTCCTCTGTCTGCCAGGGAGTGGCAGTGTTGTTAATCATTATTACTGTATGTAAATCAGTATGCAAATCTCACACCGCTCTGGGACTCCTGGCAAATGCTAATGGATCCCACGCCCACCTCTTGAAGGACCAATTGTACACCTTTCAAACCGACACATTGAAGGGGGTTTTGGGGAGAGTGGCAGGAATAAGGGAAAGAAGGGCGCCAGCTGCCAGGAACCCACAGCGGCCTAGACCACAACGACCGACCCCCAAACTGTCACCTGGAACAGGGCTGGGCTTCTCACAAGCCAGAAACCCCGTTCCGGACTCAGCGAGGTTCTTTCTAGCACACCCTCGCCTTCACCGCACACTTTGCTTTTCTGTGTCTGTCTCAGGCTCTCCACACGCCACCTCTCCCCACTCAGAACTGTGATCTCTCAAGCCCTGTGTTCCGGTCCTGCTGAGGCACGGAGTCGTCTGGCTTCTCGAGTGGCGGGCTGAGATCCCGGGATTCCGGGCACCGGGGCCGCAGACCAGGGGAAAGCTGAAGCCGCGGGTCAGCACGGTCTGGGTCTGCGGGGACTGAACGTTCCGCGCGCCGCGGCCGGGAGTGTGGGGGAGGCTGGGCCGGATACCACACTCCGGGATGCTCCAGGCTCCATCCGCCGGGCCCTGTGGGCACGTGCCGACCTCCTGCTCCCCATCCTGGGTCGAGGCACAGGGCAATGGGGATCCGTGGGCTTTGGGGAGGGACCCAGGGATCCGGCGGACGCAGGCAGAGTTCATCCTCCCAAGTCCAGACTCTCCGATCTGGGTGCTAGGAACACGTGGCAGGACAAGAAGGCGAAATCCTACCTTCGGGTCGTGCCCCTCGCGCCCTGGGAGGAGAGCGGCTCTTACGTGGGATAAGGGCAGTATGAGTCCCCCTTGGGATCTCCAGCCCAGGCACACGGCACTCGGAGCTGAGTCGCGGCGAGCCGGGAAGCTTGCGCGGTGGCTGGCTCCACCTCGCCAGGTGGCGGGGCTCGGCCGTGAGCAAGTGCTGGTGTCGCGTGGACAGTCGGTGAGAAAGAGACACCCGGCTAGCTCCACACCCCCCCCCCACGCGCGCGCACACATCGGGGCTCCGTGCCGCCTCTCCCCGGGTCCCCAGCATACACGCCCCCGAGCTCACACTCGTGCCCACTCCGTGCTCCGCCCCCACCCCAAGCCGAGCTCACCTTGCCACGCTCACCCCCGTGCCCACCCTCGCCGGCACACGCGCTTCCATCCGCGCTGGTACACTCCGCCACCTCCAGGCACACCCTAGGATTCCTCCACTCGCCCGGGGAGACGCACCAGGCTCTGCCTCGTCTCCCCGCCCCCCGCTCGCGCGCGCGCCCCTCTCTATACACACACACACACACACACACACACACACACACACACACACACGCACGCACTCACACACACCCTCGCGCGGGGAGTCACACGCCCTCGCCCCGGGCACCCTCCCTCGGCGAGCCTCCAGGTCCTCCTCCTCTCTTCCTCCGCTGCCTGGCGGCCCGCGCTCTCCGGCCGGGCCTGGAGCCGCTCGGCCGGCGGGGATCGGCAGGGAGCGGAGGGCGCAGCCTCGCCGCCGCCCCCGGACTCTCCTCTCCGCCCCGCCCGCGCCGCGCCCCCAACGCCTCCCCCTTCGGGAGAGGGACCTCGCCAGGCAGCCCGTGGCCCGCCGGGCTCCGCTCCGCGCGGCGCCGGCAGCGGCGGGGGCAGGGCGCGAGCAAGGGAGCCCGCGAGCCCGCGAGCCCGCGAGCGGGGCGGCGAAGCGGGGAGGGGACGCGCCGCCGAGCCGGGGCTGGAGCGGCGGCGGCGGCGGCGGCGGCGGCGGCGGCGGGGGAGGGAGGGCCCCAAGGACCGAGGGACGCACGAACGGACCGAGCCAGGGAGAGAGCGAGCGAGACTTCGCCGGCGAGCGGCGGCTGCTGGGCGCTTCGCCGCGCTGCTGGGCGCTCCGCGCCTCCGCGGCCCCCGGCTCCCGGCCGCAGCTTCCTCGCGCGCGCGGGCGCGGGGCGCGGGGCCCGGGGCTCGCTTCGCCGAAGGTAAGAGGGACGCGACCGAGCCTTCTGGAGCCAGGAAGTGTGAGGAGCGCTGCTCCCACGCCTGTTGCTCCCGCTGCCCACGCGGCACCCTCCCACTCCTGCGCCCGGGTGGGTGGGCGCTGGGGCGCCGGAAGGATTGGGGGTGGGGCCGGCGCCGCGGGGGAGCAGGCAGCCGGCCCGGGGGCGTCGGTTCCCTCCGGCTGTGCAGCCACCTCCGGGCAGCTCGGAGACGTGAGGCTTGGGGGTGGGGGTGTGAACCTCTGCCCTCTTTCCATTGGCCTGCCTTCCCTCGGGGGTGCCACAGGCAGCGCCCCGGGATCCGGCGGCAGGTGGCGACGGCTTGCTCGGTCCCCTGGCTCGTCGTGAGGGGAGAACGAGAGAAATGGCTGAGAGTGGAAGCAAAGAGCAGTTTGGGGCGCTTCGCAAAGTTCTCCAGCCCACCGAGCCGGCGGTGTGCCTACCAGAGGCTCGGGGCCGCACATCTGGTCCTACCCGGTTGCCGCTTCCACCCCTGGAGCTCCAGGAAAGGTCTCTAAAGTGACACCCGGGGCCAGTGCGGCCCGGGGGAGGGGTTTCTGAAGACTCACTTTTTGGAGGTGTTTACATTGGGGATGGGGCACGGAAGGGACAGGGCAGAGAAGTTACCTGGAATCAACTAAATTCCTGCACTTGCTTAGCGTTGACATTTGAATCAAGTCCAAGAGGTTCTGCTTTCATCCCGGGCAGCCTGATATGTCAGCAACAGGCTGAGGTTCCGGACCTGGAATCTTAGAGCAAAGAGAAGGCTCCGTGGTTGTTTCTGAAGAGAGGGTGTCTGAACTTTCTTGTGATCCTTGGCACAATGGGTTCCGTTTGTAAGACTGGGCAGAGGTTCCTATATGGTGCACGTTGGCATGTTGCATGAACTTATGTGATGGTTAAATTTGTGCCTTATTTACCGTTACTTCAAGGGACCCTGGATATTTAATGCCTGTAGAAAGGGCGTGCACGAATTCAACGCAAAGTGTGTGTACATTTCCCCATGTGGACATGTTGGCACACAAACGGCAATTGATGTGTTTATTTTTCCGTGTCGCTACTTGAATGCAACAAAATGCAAGTACACAAGGGACCCCCAGAGGAAGAAAGATTAGTAGCTTGTTCCCTTTTGCAGTTGAGGAGGCTGAAGAAAAAGAGAGTTCAGGAAAGTGCCCTGGCCAGCCTAGGAGTGGCACTGTGGGAAAAGAGGATCTGTATGTCCCAGGCCTGTACCCTAAGGATCCCCAGCCTAGCACCCTGTCATTTCATGCCTGCTTACCCAAACCCTGTGGGCATGGGAGAAGGCCCCCTGGATCACCAGGACCCTCCCCTCCCCTGGACTGGCCCCATTGTAAGCTAAGCGACATGATATGAAATTGTGGAAGGTAAAAGTTTCCAGAGACTCTCCACACCCCGCACTCTGCTGAGGTCATTGAAGGGCAGACCTTGGTGACGCGATGCTTTTGCTGCCCTGTGCCTGCCTGGGCTCAGGTCAGGTGTCAATCCCCAGGACAGGCTGTCTGGTCACTTTGCCCACTTTTGGCCCTCTACCTCCAAAACAGAAGCTGTTTAATAGGGCTGACTTTTTACAGCAGGGGGAAATGTATTCCCCTCTTCCAGGATTTTTTGCCTTTGTCGTTAGAGCACTTACCTGTTTTAAACGGCTCTTCCCCAGCCTCCCCCCACCCCCATCTTTCCCACTGTCAAACTCTTCTGCCAAAAGCAAAAATAGCTTCAGATTTTTCATTTGTAAGGCGTCCACGTCCTAGTAAAACCTTGGCATTTGAGGCATGTGCAGTGCCATTGGCTGGAAATGGGGCCGCACTCTTGTGCCTGTTGCAGGAATTCATACCCAGATCTGCTCCAGGAGGTGTTGGTCCCTGTCAGGGGGCGAGCGCTGCGGTGAGAGCCACGGAGAAGCCCTGCTTAAGCCAGGTCATGTCAGCGGGGTTGTGCAGAGCTAGTATGGCCTTGGGCACGGTATCTGGTGGGAAACTTTTCCTCCCCTTCCAAGCCCCACCCCGCCCCCTACATACACACACACACACACACACACACACACACACACACACACAGAGAAAGTAACAGTGGGGTGATTGCTCCTTTTGGGGTACCTTTTACCGGGGGGAACAGAGCTTGAGCCTCTGGAGACAACCTGGCTTTTGCCTGGCCTTCTTTGGGAAGATCGTCCTGGATTGGTTTGGCCTTGGGACTAGAGGCTTTTATGATAGAGAGGGGTTGATTTTCCTTCCTTACCTCTCAATTATTCATCTGAAAGCAGTATATAGAGTACTCATTGCCCTTAGGAAGAGGGATTTGGCCTGAGGTGGAAAGGGTAAGGTGGTGGAGCTCAGGTTGGCAGGGGCAGGCACCAGGCACTGAGGTTTGGGAGTCAGGGTGGAGCAGCCCTGGGAGAATGGAAGGGGAAGGGCATTGCCTTTTCAGGGTACAGAGCTGCATGTCTGCAAGCTGGGTGCTCCAGGGTCTCTTGGTTCAGATGCTCTTGGCTCAGCAGTCTCTTACCTTACTCTTTGCCACTTGAACCCCCTCAAGGTCCTACCTCTCTGAGCTCCATTCTAGGATAAGGCAAAAATGTTAAGGGTCAGAGGTCCAGGGCCTGGTGTCTGGGAGCCTGGCCCCCTTTCTCCTCCAGGGAGGAGGCCGGGCCTTCTGCTGTTAGACCCGGCCTTGGACAGCCTTGAGTTCTGAGTGATGCAGATTGTGCACCCTGTTCTGGGCACCAGCCTCATCAGGAATTCTCAGAGCTGCCTCTGCTGAGATGAGGCTCGGGCTCAGTCTGTCCCCACAGCAACAAACCCAGATGCTCTGCTTCCTGCTTTGCATGGGCAACCGTTAGGAAGAGGTCTCAGTGAGACCTTGATGTCCTGGATCCTAGTGGAATCACGGATTCCTTGAACCTAGGGCTCCTTGTCACTTTCTTGCCCATTTGTCTCCTTGTACAGATGAGGATTCTGAGGCCCAGAGTACGATGGTGGCTTGCCTTCACACATTCAGGGGAGAATTGAAGCTGGAATGTAGGACTTCCCCACTGCGTGCTCTTTGCTGCTTGGGACGGGGGGAGGGGAGTCTCTGCATCCTGCTGTCTTCTGTGGGGAGCATCAATACCTACCTATACTTGGGTTGGGAGAGCCACTTGGCAGTGACTCAGTCAATGGTCTGTTTGAAAAATCATCAACTCCTATATACATGGAATTTAGCCACTTTGAAGGAATCTTTCTGAGTCTCTGCTCTTTCCCTGAAACTTATGGGCAGAGACGGCCACGTCATAGGATTTTTTTGTGGGGACAAATTAAATTGTTGCTGTAAGAGTGCCTAAAACAGTGCCCAGAGCATTGTCAGCACTCCATGAGTGTTAACCAAACGTGAATTGGAATTATCTGTGACCAACGCTTATGTCGTGGGCTTGCTTGCCAAACTTCCCTTGCTCCTTAGAAAACCCAGCTAAGAGTGTGTGGAGGGACTACAAATCCTCCCGATAGCCTGGAGGAAGTATGGGAACTAACAGGGTAAATTTCTTGCAAAGGATATAAAATGCACAGGATGTGTTCCCACATCCATCCGTAGCATGTGGACCACCCACTGCAGAGGGTGAACAACCCCCCTGTTCTTTCCCCATAATCAGGAGCTCATCAGGCTTGTGCTGGTTTTCTGTTCTCTGAGCGATGACATTTATGGGGAATGTCATTGTCATTCCTGTTGTCTTCTGTGGCATCTGAATCAACCTCCCTTTTTGAGGGAGCAGAGGGGCCTGTGAATATTCTCTTTAGCATGCAGATGAGGAAACTGAGGCAGAGATTGGCTCCTTGAGAAAACCCGACTGAGAGCACAGTGAGTCAGAGCCACTTCAGTTGGCTTCTTTTGATTCCGATCTGTCTGCAGAGTGTATTGTCTGTTAGGAGAGAGAAAAGTCTACCCTGGACGCCCCCCACCCCCACCACTTAGCATGGCATGGAGTAAAATTGACAGAATGCAAATGGCGGCTGTAAAATCAGGGTTCCCAGTCTGAGAACCTACTGACAGCAGCACACTGAGCTACCTCCTGGGCTATCATGTAAAAACTGAGGCGTCGTGGCCTTTACCCTTCAGGAGCTTACTATGGGATGGGGCAGGGGGTGGGGGGAACAGGGCTGTACCCTTGAATTCCACATTGCCTGGGTTTAAATCTCTCTGCTTTCTTATCGCATCCTTAGGCCAGTTACTAAAGCTCCTCATGATTCATCTTCTTCACCTGCAAAATGGGGACCACAGTGGTGTCTACCCCCTAGGGCCCTCAGTGGGCTCAACTGACGTGGGCCACGTAAGCATGTGGTACAGTGCCTGGCACACAGTCAGCCCTGTGTAGACATCTGCTGCCATTCTTCTATGGACGGAAGACCTTGAGAAGTCACGTAGCATAGGCCGGGGGGCGTGGGGTGACGGGGGCCGGGGAGTGGGGGTCACCCTGCCCGAGGTGGGATCCCCGATCTGTCCATTTCCGGCTGGCATGCCGCCAACTCTCAGGCGGCTTCCAGGGTTGCTGGGAGGATAATGTGAGATGATGACAGGAGCCCGTTTGCGCAGAGCCTGGCATAGAGTACGTGCAGGACGATAGTGAGCCGCGAGTGTTAATAAGACATGTTGAAAGTGTCTTGTAATCCAACCCAGAGGGCAATAGGTGCCAGAAGAGAGGAGCAAACAAGGTGCTGTGAGCCCAGAGAAGGAGAGGATTTCAAGGGGGCGTCACAGAGAGGGTGAGGAACAGGGAGGCGAAGAGGAGGGCCGAAGGGAAAGGATATTCCACGGAAGGAAGAGTGTCCAGAAACAGCGCCCCACACAGTCTGTGCACGAGCCGCTCTGGCCTTGTTGCTGGAGGTCTGCACGGGTGCGTGGGGCTTGGGCTGGAAAGGTAAGCCAGGATCCGTCTGTGGCAGTCCTGGAATGCCGGGCCAGAGTTTGGACTTGATTTTGTGGGTTGTGGGATAAGGCACCACCGGAACCTTGCTTTAGGGAGGTTACTCTGAGCAGAATGGGTTCCCCAGGAACCGGGAGAAACGGTGGGGGTCGGGTGGGACGAGAGATGAGCAGGCCAGTGGGAAGGGAGCAAACTGGGGCCTTAACGAGGGCAGTAAGAGCTCTTGTCTCATTATTTGGCAAACCGTGTGGGTGAAGCAATGAGAAAGATGGCCAAAGGGACAGGCCTGGGGTTAGGGAAGCCGTGAACAAAAGGTTGACTGATGAGCAGGTTTTGGCAAGGAGGGAAGTTCGGGTTGACCTTGTCCAGACGGGAAAGTCTAGTGGCAGCTCGGGAGTGAGCGGCGGTAGACATCTGACAGCCTAGAGGAGTTGGTAGTCAGGAGAAGGAAGCAGGTTTACAGGGAAAGACGAAGATCGTCTGCCTCACTGATTTAAACATGGAGTCAAGCCAACTGAACTCCAGAGTGTCCAAATAATTCTGAGTTAGGGCTGGGTCCGGGTGCCAGTTTAGGATTAGTGAAAATGAGTGTGTCAACCCCAAACAATTTCCTGGTGCTGTTACGTTGTTTCTGTGTCACCACATGTCTTCCCACAGATGGCAACACATTTGGGGATTCAGAGTCATTTCAGTATCATCTTTAAAAAGCCAGATTTGGGAAGGTAAATCTGTTTCTCAAGGCCAAAAATAATTCTTCAAGCCATTGTTTCCCCCCAGCCATGCAGGTGACAGGGAGGTGTGTCCACGGTGTGGTTGAGAGACTGGTGGGTGAGGGGACGAGGTGTCCCAGCTCTGGAGGAGCCTCCAGGGGTGGAGCGGGGCCAGGTGAAAGGCACTGGCATGGGAAAGAGTGTTGTTATATAACCCGAGGGAGCTCTGGATGGTGGGCAGATGGAGACGGGAGGCGAGGAATCTGGAGACGGCAGTGAGTGTGGTTCAGCTTCCTCTTGGAGGGAGAGGGACAATGCATGGAAGGCAGGTGAGCCAAGAGCCCAGGACCCCCTTTACAGGATGGGGAGGGAACCCCGCCGCACCTAACGGCCTCTCCCACATCTTTCCATCATGGCTCTGAGGGATACGATTGGAGGCTAGGTTGCCAGGTGTCCCAGAAGGTAGCACCAGGGATAGCCTTCTCCATGGGACTTGGGGAACAGAACTGTACCAAGCTGTAGGCCTACCGTCTTCACCTGCCATCTCGGAGAACTTTCCAGACACGGGCAGCCCTGGCCTCCATCTCACCAGGGGGGAGTAGAAAGCATGTGTTTACCTGATCTCTCTCACCCACACCCCATTCCTGATTACCCTGGTGGGTGAAGAGTGAAATAAAAATTAGCATGTTTATCCCACTTTTAAATTCTTTTAATGAGAACTCATTTACCCTCTCCCAATTTAAATTCGTAATAACGCCATAACCTTTCAGAGCTGATTATTACCTGCGTCTTCCCAGATCTTCCTAGTAAAGAGGCTTTCCCTCCAAATGCTCCTGAGCCTTCTCGGAACTCGACAATTTGTCGGGCAGTCAACAACATCTGGTGATCCCACACTGCGACACTGCCCTGTGCTAGGTGCTCTCCCTAGGAGGGGAGGGAAAGGAATCCAGTCTCCTCTCTTCGGTGGCGGCCTCGGTTTCGTTAATTTGCCTTCAAGACTTTTGCTCGCTGTTCCACTCAGCATGGACCCTTCCCTGTGTCCCATTTCCTACCTGGGAGGCAATCACGGACTCACCTGGTTCTCTGCTCTCTCCTCCCATCTCCCAGGGGTCCCGGAACTAACTCCAAGCTGGTGTGCAAAGCCTCTGAGCAGTGGCCCGCCCAAGAGCTGGAGTCACCATGGCGGCGGGAGTGGCAGCCTGGCTGCCTTTTGCGCGGGCGGCGGCCATCGGGTGGATGCCAGTGGCCAACTGCCCCATGCCCCTCGCCCCCGCCGACAAGAACAAGCGGCAGGATGAACTGATCGTCCTCAACGTGAGCGGCCGGAGGTTCCAGACCTGGCGGACCACGCTGGAGCGCTACCCGGACACGCTGCTGGGCAGCACGGAGAAGGAGTTCTTCTTCAACGAGGACACCAAGGAGTACTTCTTTGACCGGGACCCAGAGGTGTTCCGGTGCGTCCTCAACTTCTACCGCACGGGGAAGCTGCACTACCCGCGCTACGAGTGCATCTCGGCCTACGACGACGAGCTGGCTTTCTATGGCATCCTCCCGGAGATCATCGGAGACTGCTGTTACGAGGAGTACAAGGACCGCAAGAGGGAGAACGCCGAGCGGCTCATGGACGACAACGACTCGGAGAACAACCAGGAGTCCATGCCTTCGCTCAGCTTCCGCCAGACCATGTGGCGGGCCTTCGAGAACCCGCACACCAGCACGCTGGCCTTGGTCTTCTACTACGTGACTGGCTTCTTCATTGCCGTGTCGGTCATCACCAACGTGGTGGAGACGGTGCCGTGCGGCACGGTGCCCGGGAGCAAGGAGCTGCCCTGTGGAGAGCGCTACTCGGTGGCCTTCTTCTGCCTGGACACTGCCTGCGTCATGATCTTCACCGTGGAGTACCTCCTCCGGCTCTTCGCGGCGCCCAGCCGCTACCGCTTCATCCGCAGCGTCATGAGCATCATCGATGTGGTGGCCATCATGCCGTACTACATCGGCCTGGTCATGACCAACAATGAGGACGTGTCCGGTGCCTTCGTCACGCTCCGGGTCTTCCGCGTCTTCAGGATCTTCAAGTTCTCGCGCCACTCCCAGGGCTTGCGGATCCTGGGCTACACGCTCAAGAGCTGTGCCTCTGAACTCGGCTTTCTCCTCTTCTCCCTCACCATGGCCATCATCATCTTTGCCACTGTGATGTTTTATGCGGAGAAGGGCTCCTCTGCCAGCAAGTTCACGAGCATTCCTGCCTCTTTTTGGTACACCATTGTCACCATGACCACACTGGGGTAAGTCTGTGCCGGTAGACCGGAAGAGGGTGGAGGTTGGATGGGTGGGAAACCGTGGATGGCATCAGGACTGGGCAGAGGAGTGGGGAGTCGCTTGGCCAAGTTGTAGGAGCAAGGGGAGTTGCCTCATCAGAAAAGGAAGGCACACAAGTGATTTGTTTGGGGGTGGTAGCTTGCTCTGAATTGAGTTTTCTTTTTTGGGGGGGGGGCCATGCATTTTATACAACATGGAAAATCAAGCCGTCATTTGTCTTCTCAGCCATGCGTGCAGTGTGTTGTGGGGGGTGGGGTGAGTGGCTGTATTCTTACAAGCATCCGTGCTTGTAAGGGCTGTCACTGAGAGAGAAACGGGGCAGCAGATAGGAAGGAAGAAGGCCCTGAGGAGTTCCGTGAGTATCGTAAGGAGGGTACACATTTCCATTAACCAGAAGACACCGAGAGCACTTCTTCTGGACCCTTCCTGCATTTCTTCTCTGTAATATATCTGCAGGCTATTTCTCTGTTGCCTTCTCTTCTCTGCTGCCACAGATGCTCAAGGGTTCAGTGGATCTGAGCAGACTTTCTCTAAGTGACTCTGAACTTGGGTTTTCTGCAAAGCGGGGCATCCGATTTGTTTTCTTCTCATGGAAGGAGTTGCAGTCTTGCTTCCTCAGCCCGACTCTGTGATTGAATGCCCCGGCCTACCTGGGCGACTCTGAGGTGGTCTGCACGGATCACGTGGTCAGACACAGAAGCAGCAATATCATCAGAGGGAGGGAGAGGCACTCAGCAAGGCTACGGGTGACTCTGTCTCTTCCATCTCCCCGAGGTCCCTTCTCCAGCTGAGGTCACAGAAATGTATTTATGGTGCTGGCATGCGAGCTTTCCATCAGAGGAAGGGGCTCAGGAAGGAGATTGCAATCTTCACCCTAACAGGATTAGAGCCAACGAAGGCAGCTTTATGGAGACATGTATTTCTTAGGGGTTTCTGCTTTGGGCGTTGCGAGTCACGGAGGCTAATGCAAAAATCCCTTTACAATTCATGTGCTGGGTCTGTATTTGCTTAGGCCAGGAAGCGTTATATTGCTGATGGAGAATTCATGAAGCTTTTTATTTGGTCTTTGACAATTCGGTTGGTGGCGTCCTGGTGATTCGATTTTTTTTTTTTCCTGGCCTGAAACCCTGCGGCACTGGTGTCGGTTTTTCCATAGTGCTGTGTGTGCTTATTGGGAATGACTGAGCAGGTGACGGGACCTTTTAAAATGATTACATTTGTCATTGTGCCACACGGGAGGGGGAGAGCAAGGGGTGTCACTGTCCATTTGTGGAGGCCATATTTGATGGGGGCATTCCCTTTGTCTCTTGTCGGTCTGACACAGGCCATCCTGCCCCTTCCTCTCCCTCCAGCACACACACAGTTCTTTGAGCAGCTGCTCACGCCCGGAGTGGGTAAGAATGTCTGGTCATCTGACCTTGTCTCTTGGTTTAGGTGGCAGATGTGGGCTTCTTGGCACAGCAGGATATTTAGGGATAAAGTGGCTTGGGGGCTGGCCACCGTATCAAGAGAAAGAGACACATTTACCCCTTCTAGGCTGACCCTGCCCATCCCTTCACTCTCCTGAAGGCGACCTCACCCATGGCCAAGACCTCCCTGGCCATGCTCCCGACGTGGCTCTGACTATCCAGTGTCCTTAAGTGCCCTCTGATGGGGACTCATGACACCAGAGTGATGCCTCAGGACTGCCATGGGGAGAAAACAGGGCAGACAGATGGATGTCAGAGTTAAAATGGGATCGTTTCAGAAGAGATCGATGGAAACTTCAGTGGCCACCTGCCTATTACTTTTTATTATTAGTATAACAGCATGTGTGTGTGTCTACCATGTGTCAGCAGTGCGCTAAGCACTTTGCATACATTATCCCTTGAAGTCTTCACAGCAGTCCTGCAAGGTAGGAAAAATGCCATACAACTTTGAAGACACAGAAAGAAGGCGAGGCTCGGAGAGGTCAAGTAGATTTCTGTAGTCATACAGCTGAGAAGGGGCAGCACTGGTTCTCCAAAACCAGCCTGACTGTCTCCAGTGCCCTTTCTCTGTCCACTCACCACTCCGCTTACACCCAGACTGTCGGGGACATAGGTGGAAGGCAGAGCCCCCCAGGGTTACTTCTTTTATATGATGGCCACAGAGTGTTAGTTTCTTCTAGTCACATCACTCTGCAAGAAAACATCAGTGCGGTGAGTACTACAGCCACTCTACTAGGCACACAGGGAATTTGTAAATAAAACATCTGCCTCTGGCCAGTTTAAAGACTGCCTTTGAAATTAATGGCTGCTTTCCTAGCAAAAGGCGCTGTTTTACTGTCGCTGGGGAGACCACTGATTTCCTTTAGCATTCACCCTGTAGATCAAGGGGTGAGTTCAGTGTCAGGGGACGGACAATCTTGGCCTCGTATTTACTTTCTGAGGGAGGAGAGAGGATGGCAGGGAGCAAGAGGCCTCTGCCAGAGAGTGAAAGCAAAGAGGGAGGAAAGGGCATCTGCATGGGAAGTAGCATGCTTCCCCTGACTGCTGGCCCTGTGGGCTCCTCTCCCTGCTCTTCTGCATGCGTCGAAACGTCTAGCCTCTGGGAGGGGAAACAAATGAGCAAGAAAAGAAGCCTTCAGGAGTGTCTCCCCTAACCTCAGATAAGTAATGGGACAGCAGGCTTTTTCTTCCCCTCTGCCCTGGCTGGTGTAGTCTAATGCTCGATTGGACTACTTTGACTTTGACCTGAATTGGCAGTTGGAACCATCACCAGGCTCACTGCTTGGCTATACATAGCAGGTGCTTGGCAAAACGCTTTTTAATGGATTGGTCGATGTGAATGGGGTGCCTATACCATTTGCCTGACCTGATACTGTTCTCAGTCCTTTCCAGACCTGCCTTTCCTCTTTCTAGGGTGGACCTAAGATTTGGGCTCTGTCCCAGCCCTGGGCCCTGGGGGCAGAGGAGGGCAGCCTTCGCTTGGTGTCTGGTCCATCTCCTGAGACACTCTGCATTGTGGGCGTCTTCTTGTCCTTCTTGAAGGCCTTCCCAACTCGACCCTGGCTGGTTCCTGTCCTGAACAGATTCACTGGCTAGTCGTAGGCTTAAACTGCTCCAGAAAACCCTTCTTTTTCTTACTGTCTGCTGGGATTTGAGCCCCCAAGTGGCTGTGGAATACCAAAGGCCAACATTCTGCCATAGTCCACGTTCTGTACGGCTGCTTCCAACAACTCCCAACAGACACTTAGTTTTCCCCATCTCCAGACCCTCCCTGCCCTGGTTCTGCCCTAAGTTCCCGTTTCCGTCTGGGAGAAACTTTCTTTAGCTTCTTTGCAGAGCAGGGCTGACCTACAGGCTGCAGGGCTGGGCCTAGGGCTGATGTGCCAAGTGGAGTTCACTCTTCCTTGCTCCAGTTCCCATCTCTGCCTGCTTTCCTAGGACTCACTGATGAGTTACTCAGGTGTCCTCCAGGGAGGGATCTCCTGGAACCAATTATTTCTGTTTATTTAATATCTCAAAATACCTTAAGCACATAGAACAATAACAGCCCATCTGCCACCAAGGCCTGAGGATGGCTTTCCTTTGCACCTTCCTCTGCTGGTGGGGAAGACCCCCATGGCCAGTCCAGGTTTCCCTTATGCCCCCTTGACAGTTGAGCTCCCAGATGCACCATAAAAGGATTAATTTCGGTGCTCATAATTGATGCTATAAATAAAATCCTCAATTATCTCAGTTAACCGAGGGAAGGGATAACACAGAACTCCCAATATTAAATAAGACCAACACACCCAGTTTGTGAATGTATTCTATGTTGTAGATTTTTTTTTTTTTAAGCAGATTTTCCTTCTTAATTGTGTTTGACTTTGCTCAGCATCACGATTGGCCCAGACTGTCTGAGTCAGTCCGTGGGTGAAGTTCCAGTTCAGCGTGGGGAAGAGAGGATCGTGCACAAGGAAAGCGTTGCAAGAGAGCACCCATCAGGGCCGTCGAGGGCCAGCTCCGAGACTGGATGGGATGAGGCTCTCTTGGCTGTCTTGGGGAGGGGGGGACGGGCTTGGGAAGGGCACAGAGCAGCATCGCTCCTGGTAAGATGGCCTGTTGCTGCCTGCTTGGCTTGCTTATGTAATTGAGACTGCCAGCCTATCTGTCACCCCATGCCCCGAGATGAGAGAGCTTTTGACAGGGTCCAAAAATCCCTTTAACGAAAACAGAATCGATTTTTACTTCTTCCAAGCATGAAGCAGCCTCCAGGTGATTTGCATTTCCCTTTAAAACCTAATCCTGGAAGGGGCCTGCCCGAGGTTTTGCGAGACTGGGGGCTGGCCCTGGACAATCAATACAGGCACACCACAGAATGGGGTACTTGGTCAGGCTGACCCCCCGACCCAGTGCCAGAAGTGAGGCCAATCTGGGATCTGGTTAACCCTCAGTTCCCAAGATTCTGGCTGCACCTTCTTTCACTGCCTCGAGGCCCACCAACCCTCTTCCCAACTCCCAGTTGCCTTGGCCTGGGACCCTGGCCAGCCGTATCTACCTGGGTGGTGGCGTGACCGTGCCCCGGGGGGGATCTGGTCATAGCATGCTTACTGGGAAGGAATGACCCCATGCTCTTTTCTTGGTTTGACACTTCTTACCCAACAGTTCTCTGGTGCTGCAGTTCCCAAGAGAAGATACAGACCCACATCTTCACAAGAAATCTTGTATTCATTCCACGTTTATTGAGTGCCTACTGTGTCCCTACCGCCTGAGAATACAAAGCGCTATGATTGCACCCCAGCCTAGCATCAGGTCCAGACAGAATGAATTGAATGAGACTCACTGCTTTTCCTTTGAGCCAAAACAGGAGATGGTAGGTAGAACAGAGGACCAAAGGTCAGAAAAAGAGGACTTTATGCATACGCTTCCTGCCACTCCAGAGATTGCCCCCCATCTGCTCTGTGTCTGGCCAACTCCCATCATCCTTCAAAACTCAGGCCCACACCATCTCCTCCTGGAGGCCTTCTTGCCACCCCTGCTACCAGGGTGTCCTAGGTACCCGTCCTTTTCCTTCCCATTGTGGCCTTACGTACCTCTGTCTTGTTAGCTGCCATATTTTATTAACTTTATCTGCATATGTGTCTCTCTCGCAGGATGTGAGCTCTTCAAGGGCAGATCTCTGTATTCCAGAGATCATTGTATGGCCCGTGCCTAGCTCAGGGTCTCACTAAATATCTGTTCAACCAAACAGGTTAGTAGCCCAGCTTACCTCCCTTCAGTTTTCTCATCTGCTAACCATCCCCCGGCTGTTTTAAGAACCAGTTGGAAGTGCTGTCCAAATGTTAGCCATATTGTCATCTCAGACAAATCTCCATTTGTGGGCAGGTTGGAGATGGGGAGGCCAAGCAGGGCGTTCTCTGGTTCTGACGTCAACCTTAGCACAGTTGGGCCTTTCTTGCACAGGAAGCTGAAACCCTTCTCCTTCACCGTTTTGGGCTGCGTGGCCATGCCTCCCACTGCAGACTCTGGGGTCAGGGAGGAGCAGAAAGGGAGCCATAGATAAGCACCCCCATCCATGAAATTTTCCTCCATCCAGTTATTCCTGCAGCACGTATTTATTGAGTAGTCACTAGGCAATAGGAATACAGAAGCCAAGACAATAGTCTGTGATGTCATGGAGCTTACGTTCTAGTGGAGGAGCCCAGACGGTAGATACATAAACAAATCCATTCTATCAAGCAGCAGTTCATGCTACAGAGACAAAGCATGGTGCGATCAACAGGGAGTAATGAATGTGGGAAGGTGGGAGAGCCAGGGAGAGTTGCCATTTTACATGAGGAGCGCAGGTGATACTTGAGCAGAGACCTGAAGGAATGTGGGCAGCTTAGGGAAGAGCATTCCAGGCCAAGAGAACAACAAATGAATGCAAAGGCCATCAGGCGGGAGAGGCCTTGGTGCTATTCTTGGAAGAGCTAGACGGTCTTAATGGTCAAGCTGCAAGAGCAGAGCCCGGGTATAGGAGGTCACTGGGGAAACAGCTCATGCAGGGCCCTCGCGACCAAAGACTTGGCCCTTTGCCCTTTACTCTGCCTGGAATGGGAAGCCACTGGAGGGTGTTGAGTAGGTCTCACTTAAGTTTGAAAAGGATTATTCAGGGGGCAGCTGGGTGGCTTAGTTGGTTAAGCATCTGACTTCAGCTCAGGTCATGATCTCACAGTTTATGAGTTTGGGCCCGCATCGGGCTCTGCACTGGCAGTGCAGAGCCTGCTTGGGATTCTCTCTCTCTCCCTCTCTCCCTCTCTCTCTCTCTCTCTCTCTCTCTCTGCCCCCCTTCCGCTTGCATGGATGTGCTCTCTGTCTTCAAAATAAATAAGTAAACTTAAAAAAAAAATGAAAAGGATCACTGTGGCTGCTGGGGAGTGAATGCTTTGTAGGGGGAGAAGCTACCATCATAGTCCAGGCAGCAGATGATGGTGGCTGGGCCAAGGGTGCTGGTGGCGGGGAGGGGAGAGCTGAGACATCCTGCATGTACGGGAAGGCAGGGGCAACAGGAAGCCATGCTGGTCCTGCTTCTACCGCACCAGCGCCAAAAGCTCCCGTAGCAAAAAGCCAAAAGCTCCTGTAGAGCAAGCACTGGCCCAGGAAGATATGGTCCTCAAGACTTTCCTCACCCCTGGGAGAAGCATTTCACAAGAAGGCATGAACCAAGCACCTGCCAAGGACTGGACACCCTCTCACCACCATGGGGGACAGTCTTGGCTCAGAAACAGAAACAGGTGACTCAGAAAGTCAGTGGTTGTGAGAGCGGCTGAGACAGAGAGGCGGGCAGGCGGTCAGGGCTGCAGATGGGGGACAGGTGGATTCACACGGGTAGGATATAGGAGACTTTGGGTGCTTCACACTGGAACCGTTACGTTAGGTTGGTTTTCCAGTCCAGCAATTCAAACTGCTGCAGTTTTTGGAAAGGGATTTTCGGGCTGGTGCCCATTTCGCAGCTCTCCTCCTCAGTCTCTCAAAATCAATCTCAATCTCTCTCTCTCCCTTTCTCTGTTTGGTTTTGTTTGGGTTTCCCTCTTTAAACACACCCGTAAACACAAACTTGATTCTTCCTGAGGAATAGCAATTATTCTGCCGGAAAATAGTGTAAATAAAAGGCAGGCTGGCCCTCCCTCCCCTCAGGGGAGGGGCAGAAGCCCTCAGTAACTACTAGAGCATTTTTGTGTCTCTCATCCAGCGGGGGAGCTCCTGTTCTGGGGCCCAACAGGGCTCTTGTGCATATGCTGTCATGACTGGAAGGCCCCCCTTCCCCTTCCCCAAGCAGGGAGAGGAGCAGAGACTTGGCTGTGAGTCTCCTGGCCCCTGGACACAACCAACCCCTTCCAAGAAGCTGACACCTGTACTCCAGTCGTCAGTGTTCATCCTCTGGTGCTATCCAAGCAGTTTTTTCTTTCTTTCTTTCTTTTTATTTATTTATTTATTTATTTATTTATTTATTTATTTATTGGAAGTAGGGACCAGTCCCCCAGCAATCTCTTTTGGAAGAGGTGTTCTATAGTGACCTCAGACCAACTTCCAATGAGGACCTGTTTGTGACAAGGAGGAAGGAGTTACCGCAATGCCTCGGAGCACGCAGAGTTCTCGGCCAGAAGGCTCAGATACCGTGCCCTCCAGGTTGAGTCCAGTGCTGGTGCCTCTGTCCAGCTTGCATCCAGGCCAGAACAGAGGCCCAGCCTCCCCCGCCCTCCACCCGGCACAATGCAAATGATGGGTGAGTGGGAAGGTGGGGGACAGGGAGGGAAGACAGCTCAGCCTTTGCTGACCACAACTGGATGGAGGAAGATTGCATCTCGCTCATGTAATCATATTCCGGGTGTCAGGACTGGAATGAGCGTCATTAAACTGAATCAGAAAAATCGTTTTAATATAAGTGCCACCTCACACACAAGCTAGTTGATGGAGAGATGGATGAGGCTGGGGACGCCTCCTTTGTAATGTGATGCTGTAAAATCCCATCACCTTCATTATTTCCCACGGAGCCAACGCATCATAATACCCATGAGCGGCAGAACAGCTTGAATTTAATATACAGAAAGTCCAATCAAACAATAAATGGATGGAACTATATAAAGAAACCATTTTCTGGGAGGCTGGCTCCATTCTCTGGGACTCAGCTCCCTGACACATGAAATGTGCATCAATTTTCCCCAACTCATGCAGCTGCCGAATCACCACATGTGATATTTGTTTGCTTCCAAAGTGGAAGCGGGGAACTCTCCCCCCCTACATTATCTGGCTATCGATGCAAAATTGCAAATCTCGTTTTCTTTGATTTGCATCCAGTGGTTCCCGGTGGCACAGCGAAGGCACCATCCCGATGCCAGCCAGACTGGAAGCACAGCCCCCCCTCCGTCCCAGGACCTTACTCAGTCCCAGTGACACTTTGTCGTTGTCCTTAAACAAAAATCTGGACACCGGATTCGGGACACCAGACTGGGCTGCCGGGGGGCTGGGATGTCTCCACCCTTGCAGTCATCTGAGAGAAACTGGCCAAAGCCCTCACTGTGCTGACACACGCTGTGTGCCTGTGACGCTGGGACCGTCCGGTCTTGCCTTAGGGTTGTGCGGAGCAGACGTTCCGTCCCAGGCTGGACCCGGCCACCAGCATGTCTTCCGTCTTTCCTTCTGTCCCTCTTACCCAGCCGGCCATCCGGACTGTGGAGGCAGATATCAACCTGACTGGCCACGCAGGGTTGAAAAGGCAAATCAGCTCCTTGACGGCTACACAATACATATCAAAGACTGATGGCGATAATGTTTTTATGCTTCTGGTGGGAGATTCCCTCCAGCACTGTCTCCAGTATCATGGGTAACTTAGGGTTGACCATAATTACAGGCTTATAGCTGCTGAGAAGTATCATTAGTTTATTTTTACTTCTTCCTGGCCGCGCCTACTTAAGCAGAAAAAATAAGTAGAATTTAAACGAAATGATACTAAAACGACAGACAGCACGCATCTTGATTCAACCCAGCAGATATCCTTGAGCAGCTAGTATTTGTGACGCACCCTGTTAGGCAGTGTTGGGGAAATAGAAATAACTAAGACCTCGCTCCTGTCCTAAGAAGTTGATGATACAGCAGGGGATTTGAGTGTGTTTATGAGCAGACAGGCAAGGATGGGGCATGTTCTGGAGTGATCGGGAAATATTTGGCATGGAATGCTTAATAAATATTTGCTGATGAATGAGTGACTGGCTTCACGGAAAAGGTGACATTTCAGCTAGACCAACAACAGTGGGTAGGATTTTGAGATGCGGAAATGGGAAATCCAAGTAAATTGCAAAAGGGCACGGTGCTCGGGAGCTTACCCAGTGCGCTGGTTTGCTAGTGTTTAGGGTATATGAGGGAAATGGCTAGAGATAAGCAGAATAAAAGGCTTGCTGGAGACACAGAGGACCTCAAATATTAGGCTAAGGCATTTATCTGGGAGGCATTAGGGAGTCACTAACGGCGTTCCGGTGTCGCAGTGATTAGGAAGATCTGAAGCCATCTTCTGGTTGAATGTTAGAGGGGGCCCTTGCCCACTGTGCGGCCAGCCAGCAGTCTGATCCAGGAAAGAGGTGAGGAAGGCCTGATGTGGGATGGTTGCGGTGGAAAGGGACAGAAAGAGGTAGAGTGGAAAGACATCCAGGAGAAGAGAAGTCAAAAGTAACTCTGGAATTATGACGCCGGGTGATTAGAGATGGGGAGGTGGCACACGTCATGGGGGGAACAGTTTGGCAGGAGGGCAAGGGAGGGTAGAGACAGTAAACTTGGCTTTGGACCTTCTCTACTTGCAGTTGACTCTGGGCAGCCTTGAGGCAGCCGGCAGGGTGGTGGGAAGGTGGGTCTAGAGATTAACACAGAGAAGGGGGCCAGGCCAGCAAGGCAGTTTTGGAATGGGGTGAGGCAGGGAATCGATGAGATTACCAAAGAAAACTGAAGGGAAGGAGGAGGAGAGGCCCCACTTCTCTGGCACCCTGCCCCCTTCAGAAATGTGGAAGCCACCCGTGAATGGCTTCCAGGACACCTCCATTCAGCCTCTGTCCTTGGCCTGTGGCTGTTCCCTGTCATACTGTGTTTCTGCTGGGGCCAAAAGGTCATATTGGTTTTCTGAGTCAAATAAGGTTTTCTTTTAATCTCCTACAATGATAATTAAATAAACAGTGCTGACCCAGGAAGGCAGAATTGGCTTATGGGCTTTGCTAAAAATAAATAAATAAATAAAAGGATCCTCACATTGGCATGTGGATAGGATAGGTGGGGTCTGAATGGTCACAGAGCAATGGCCGTCTGTGCCTGGCCCAGGGCGGTGCTAACTGGGAGTGCCACAGCCTCTGCAGACGGCTCTGTCCTGGTCCCTGAAGTGCCAGACCCCTGAGCAGAACCTCTGGGGACTAAAGACACTGCCAGTACTCCTCCTCCCCCTCTTCTCCTCTGAGAGAAATGTCGGACACACTCCTGGCCTCCCTGGGAACCTCCTCTGGCCTGGCCCCTCCCGGAGACACCTGTCTGGGGCCCGTGGTCAGCAACTGGCCAAGTCATGGCTCAGAGATTTAGCAAACATGCACCGAGCCCTGGCTATGAGCAAGACTCAGTCGAGGTTGACTGGGGAGGCTGTGAAGAGAAACCGGGGTGAGGACTACATCCTGTGGGGTGGGTGCTGGGCTCCCATTCTGTATATGAGAAGACCGAGGCTCCGAGGGTGTAGGGAACTTGCCCCACTGAGGTCTTCTGACTCCTTTAGAGTCCACTGCTTCTTAAAGAGCTTCAGTCCCGTAACAGAGATACCCTGTGGGCACAGAGCTGTGTTTCTGGGTTCAGCAAGGTAAGTGGTATGAGTGAAGGGTAGTGAAGTGTGAGGGGAAGGTGGAGGAGGCAGGAATCAAAACGCCTTCTCGGAGGAGGTGGCATTTCAGCTGTAGTGGAAAAGTTAAATGTGCTCGTTCCTTATTTATTCAGCAAATATTGTGGGTCTACACGTGCCAGGCTGCGTGCTGGGGACTGAGGAGGTACTCACGAACCGAACGGCCAAATCCTCGGAGGCCGGCATTCTCACCGGAGCAGCAGACAATAAACAAGTGAATGTATAAAATGAGAATGTAAGGTTGACATAAAAGCCAAGAAAAAAGAGAGAAAGCTGGTAAGGGGAGAGAGAGGGAGGGCATCGGCTGGACTGGGGTGAGGGTTCAGAGGAACAGCCCCTCTAGCCTCTCTCCAGGTAGAAGTGCCGTCCACGGTTGGTCAGGCGTTGGAGAGAGGCTGACCCCAGGACAGACATGACAATTTAACAGCTATGTTGGAACCTCGTGAGGGTTGCTGTCCAGAAAGTGGAGAAGCAGCTGTTTGCCATCCTCGCTGAAGACTGAGTGAGTAGAGATAGGCTCGCCCTGACATGTAAAGGGCTACTGTCCCTCATTATCAACAACCACAGCAACAACAATAATAGCTTCTACGGTGTTCCAGGTACTGGGCTAAATATAAATTATTTATATGCATTTCCTCATTTACCTCCCCCATTAGTCATATGAGAGGGAGAGATCACTGTTTTCTGTGTTTTTCATTATTTTAAAAAATTTTTATTTTAATGTTTATTTATTTATTTTTTATTTATTTAAATTTTTTTTTTCAACGTTTATTTATTTTTGGGACAGAGAGAGACAAAGCATGAACGGGGGAGGGGCAGAGAGAGAGGGAGACACAGAATTGGAAACAGGCTCCAGGCTCTGAGCCATCAGCCCAGAGCCTGACGCGGGGCTCGAACTCACGGACCGTGAGATCGTGACCTGGCTGAAGTCGGACGCTTAACCGACTGCACCACCCAGGCGCCCCAATGTTTATTTATTTTTGAGAGAGAGAGAGAAAAAGAGAGAGAGAGAGAGAGCGCACGCGCGCGCGCGCGCGCGCGCGCATGAGTGGGGGAGGGGCAGAGAGAGAGAGAGAGAGAGAGAGAGAGAGAGACAGAGACAGAATCCAAAGCAGGCTCCAGGCTCTGAGCTGTCAGCACAGAGCCCAATGCGGGGCTCGAACTCATAGACCGTGAGATCCTGACCTGAGGTGAAGTCGGAGGCTTAACTGACTGAGCCACCCAAGGCACCCGTTTTCTGTTTTAAAGCTGAGGAAACAGAGGCTTGCTCAGAGCCTACTGCTGATAAATGCAGAGGCTGGGCTTACAAGGTGCACTGGTCTGACCTGCACAGGCACCTACCCTATCCCTAGGGACCCAGATTTCCATCCTTGGAGAGGCCTTTGGGGGAAATCTCCTTCCGCAGCCTCTGTCTTGGGCAGAGGGAGGGGAGGACACCATGTCCCCAGTGTGCTAATGTGCCTGTACCAACTCTTAGGCCTGTTGGCAAAGGTCATGAGCATTAGGAGTGGACACAGGATGGTGAAGAAGGACAGATCAGAGTCACTGGAGACAAGGCCAATGGGGATTAAGCTCCTCTGGGCCCCCAGAGACATGACCACAGGGGACAGGCAGGGGACGAGGTCACCAACAGGCACAGTGCGTCCTGGTGAAGGGGAGACAAAAAAGGAGATAGGAAATTTTAGTGTAGTAGTAGAGTCTGTGCAAAAAAAAAAAAAAAAAAAAAAAAAAAAAAATTAGGGAAGAGGGAAAGTTGTAAATATGCATACTATGTAAATATCCTATGTAAATTTCTTTTAGGATAACTTTCAAATCTCATGCCATCTTCCTCTCTGGAGAGATTCTGGTCCCAGGTGGCTTTGTTGCCTTGTCCTCCATCTGGGTGTTGGCAACATCCCCACCCTCCCCTCAGCAGGCCTCCGGGCATAACAGCTTTTCAGGGGTCCCTCACAGTGCCCTGGAGACACGGCAGGCCCAGGTCCGGCAGCAGAGAGCTGGAGGCCAGCCTCACGCGTGGGAGTGAAGGGAAGCAGCTCTGATAGGGCCTCTCAGAGGCCCTGTCAGAGTCCGGTGACAGAGGGCAGGCTGGCCCTGTCCATCGCGTCTGCCCCCCACTCTAGGTCCCGCCCACTGCTGATGGGGCAAGTGAGGGGTAGGGTGAGGAATCTCCTGGGGACCTAGGGAATGTCACCCCTTGCACGCATGGGTCACAGGTGTTACCTCGTACCCACCCTCGGTGAGGAATCACAGTACAGGTGTGACTCTCTTCATGAGTGGTGACCCTCACTCCTCCCCTGGCTGGCTCTCCTGACGGCTGGTGTTGGACATTTTCTGCTTTTTCATGCCACACGAGAGAGGAACGAGAGCAATTTTCCATGTGTGACCCTACATTTGTTTTTCTTCTTTCCCTTCTTCCTCAACCTGTTTCTCTTCTGCGTCCAGAAGCTGCTAGAAGTTCTCCCCAGAGTTATGTATCTTGAGGACATGTGTCTTTGGAGCCAAAGCCCCCTCGTCTCCCTCACCTCCCTCCCCTCTCCAGCAGAAGCTTCTCTCTCCGGGCTAGGAAAAGGGCATTGTGTCGATTAATAAAACATTTTTCTGTAGTCCGATTGCCATGCTCAGAGTTTGGGCAGGGCTTAGAGATGATGAAGCATTATGCCCACCCCCACCCCACACATTGTGTTTGACTTTCTTGATATTTCCATGTAAGGTCAGCTTCTCATCTGAAGAGCAGAAAGCCGCTGCATTCATGCTCTGAGTTAGGTGTTTTACGCCTGGGCTGGCCCACGTGGGTTGCCCGAATCCTTTGGCTGGGGAGGGCTCCCTAGGACAATTAGGAGCCAGGAGATGTGGGTTGAGGGGCCAGTTTGGGCAGGCTGTGTGACCTTGGGCAAGCTACTGTCTCTCTCTGGTGCTCAGCATTCTCTACTGAATGATGGATTGAACTTAGTAGTTTTCACCTCCTAGCCAGTTCCACAAGCTGTAAGTCTCTCACTCTTCAAAGAAAAACTGATCTTTAGTCCAGCAGCCTAGAGGATCCATAGCCTGTGGATGGCAAGGCACTGGGGACCTTCCCATTTCCCTCTCTTCACCTCCAAAGAAGAAAAAGTTAAAAGAGCCCCTGGCCAAAGTGGCCACGGAAAGGCAAGTCTGCAGGAGGGCCTGGGAGGTCCTGCTTGGAGACTCCCCCAGAAAGCTCCAGGATGCCTGATGGTGAGCCAGGACGACAGGGTCAAGGTCAGCAGCCTGCAGCCACATAATACTGTGTTTGGAGACAGCAGGGAATTGTGGATTCAGCCCCAGGGCTCCTCTGCACGGGCTGGATGAGGGGAAGGCATAAGATGTTAACCCTGGGACCGTCAGACAGCCATCTGAGGCACACAAGTCTTGGGGTTAGAAAGAGTCCAGTTTGCTATCCCGCTTCACAGCTGGACTCCCCTCAACAACTCCCAGCAGATGGTAACAGGTCTGCCTGACCATTCAGGGATGGATGCTAACCCTTTTGGCCACAGCGCATTCCATGCAGGAGAGGGCCCTTCCCTCTTCTGTGTATTGAGCCCAAGCCTGCTTCCTCTACACCCCAAAAGGGTGGGTGAGAGATTTAAGAACCCAGAAGGTTTGGGGGCACCTGGGTGGCTCTGTCGGTTAAGTGTCCAACTTCGGCTCAGGTCATGATCTCACGGTTTGTAGGTTCGATCCCTGCGTCAGGCTGTGTGCTGACAGCTCAGAGCCTGGAGTCGGCTTAGGGTTCTGTGTCTCCCTCTCTCTCCGCCCCTCCCTTGCTCATGCTCTGTCTCCTTCTCTCAAAAATAAATAAATATTAAAAAAAATTTTTTTTAAAAGAGCCCAGAAGGTTCTGTTAAGGAAACCATTCTGCCAGGCAAGTATACTTATGGTCAAGGAAGTTACTAGGGGACTCGGTGGCAAGAAGACCCTGGGACATTGGTCCTGGCACAGCCTTAAGGTGACCCAGGTCCAGCCCTGGCAGCTCCTAGCCCTTCAGGGAATGGAAGCTTGATGAGCGAATGAACTCCAAACCAGGCCCTTTGGGGTGAATAGTCAAGGGTTTACACAGCGCTGATGGGCGGATTATGAGGCCGGTGGAGCCCCCATCCTTCTATAGTCTCCCATCACCCCATCTCTACTGACACCTCCACCAGGGGCTGGTTTCTTGCTTGTCCCACCCCATCCCTATTCTCCCATTGGTCTGGAAATGACCCTCTGTTCTCCACTCTCATTATTTTATTACATGAGCTCCCCACAGGAACGCAAGAGAATCTGTATATTGCTAGAAGCATTCGTGTGGGCAGCGCGGCTTACATTACCTTGAGGTATTTGAATGAAACTAACCGTTTAATGCTCACAGAGGGCCAGGGAGAGGGTGAGCAGTGAGTGGGCTCTCTCTGGCTGTGAGCATGTCACGGGCTTTCTTTCCAGTGTGCACAGAGGACAGGGACTAAGGAGCGGGCAGCAGGTGGTGGCGGTGAAGGGGAAGCTTGGTGGACATGGGCCAGCTTCGTGAGTCTTCTCCTAGGGAGGCTCTCTGCCTTCTGTCAGCACCATCTGAAAGCCTGGGTAAACAGCCCCATCTGCACAGGGAGCCCCTGCTCCTCCCAGGCAGGCACTGTGGTCCCAGACCCCGGCTCCCAGCAGAGGGCCTGGCACACAGAAGGGGCTCCGTTGTCAGGTCCTGGCCCATCCCTTTCTCTTCACATCCTGCCAGTTTACTTCAGACAGTGAGAGGAACCTACACATGTGGGTGTCAAGAAAAAATGACAGCCGAAACTTGAAACCAAGTAGGACTGGCCCGTGAGTTCAGGTGCAGGGTTTGTGCATTTCAGGGCACGAGGTGAAGGAGGATATGCCCAAATTTAGGGTGGGGTGTGTAGCTCCGGAACCTTTCCTATCCAGATGGGGCAGGGCCACAGAGATCGTCAGATCTATTTGACCTGGAGATGCCACGGAAGAGACAGGACATGTAGGAGTGTGTATGTCATGTGAAGAAGTTGGCTTGGAGAGCTAGAAAGGGCAAGTTGTTCCGGATAAAAGACGAAAGTTGTAGGAGAGACTCAGAAACAGGCACTGTGCTCATGAGGTGTGTGTGTGTGTGTGTGTGTGTGTGTGTGTGTGCGTGCGCGTGTGTGCACACACATGTCTGACAACCTGGCAGCAAAGAGGGGTACATAGGAAGGAGGTTTTCGGTGTAACCCTAGGCTCTTGGTGGCACTGGGGAACCTCTTTTTGCCATCTCGAGTGCCTCCAATTCTTGGAAGGTTGGTCTACTGAGAGGTGACCTTTGTCCCTAGCAGAAGCATCATCCTGAGTCAGGCCTGGGGCTTCTGGCACTCACATGAGCCCCTCACCCACCCATCCCTTTCCCAGAGAGTGATTCTGTACCTGGGGAATTCAGAGAGAATTGATGGGGATCTTGTCTTTATGAATTTGACTACTCTAGGGAACTCATGTGAATGAAGATGTTAGGTCTTTTACTTTAAAAAATTATGAAATATATCAAACATACAAGGGAAAAAAAATCTTACCATCTCTCAGGCAGCATCTGTAAAACTCCCTTCTGCCCACAGACGTGAGTGCCTTTTATGGGAGTGGCAGGATTATTTAATAAAACTCATGTTATAGGATAAGGGCAACTTTATTTTAAGGGGGGGGTGGGGCTTGTATATATACAAAGGTATGTATGTTCTATTGTAAAAAAAAAAAAAGTTAAAAACCTTTTTTCTTCATGTTAATTGTTTAAAACTAAACCAGAGGCTAGAGACCAGCTTGTTTACCGTTAAACCTGAACCTGAGAGATTACGTAGACCTTGGATTGGTAGTCCTGTTTCCACAAAAATGTGTTGGGAGTGGGAGTGGAAACCACAAGCCTCTGACTGGAGACGCGATTTGAATCTGTCAATGTCAGTGTCCTTTATTCATTCAACAAACATTCCTGTTGTGTTGACCATTTGTGCTCTAAAGGTGATGGGAAGCTCGCCAGGTGAGGTCATCAGGTCCAGAAAATGAATCAGATGAACTGCAGTGACACCTGTCATCTTGCTTGTTGGCAGAGTTAAGGACTATGCACTTTGGGCGATGGGGGCAAGGTGAAGGCAGAAGCCGTCTCTGATGATCCAGCCCTGAGGGATTCCCCTCCAGGCGGTGCTGGCCCCACCCTGGCAGGGGCATGGCAGGGACCATAGCCCCTTCACTTCCCGACTGTGTAAGAGCAGGAGCCAATTCTCTCCTTCTTCCATTTGTTGTGTCTACCTCCTCATGACAACTAGAATTTCAACAATATAAACTTTGCTTCTGACCAAGAGGGCCCCCTCCACCCTGAGTTTGTGCTTCCTTCCTGGCTCCAAGTTTGATGGCCATTTCCTTTAGCTCTGTGCTCCCTTGGCCATGCCTTTGACCTTGCTCCCTTGGAGCTGGCCAGGCTTCTTGAGGTAGGAAGATCCTCATCAGGGACTCTGCTGCCCCCACCACCCAGCTGCCCTGGGGGCTGAGGAGATCTGTGCCTCCCTGCGTGCGTGGAGCCCATTCTTAGCCACTCGTGCAACACAGCCCACAGGTTGGAAATTCTAGAATCCTTGGTTTCACCTCTACCCACCTGGCGCTCTCAAGGTCCCAGCTGGGCCATCCTCGGTGGCAGTCTGCTTTGGTCCAGCACTGTCTGCCAAGCCAGGGAAAGACAGTGAAATCCTAGAGTCCAGGACTGTGGTCCAGGCGGAGTCTTGGCCCCTCTGCCCTGCCTGCCTGGCCCTGGCCAGGAGCCCAGGCAGCCATAATGGTACATAAGTGCCTGTTTCCCTCCTTCCGCTGAATTGCAATAGAGTTATAACCAGAAGGCAATTCAGAGGCGCTGACTGGGGTGTGGGATTAAGGAGTGAGGTAAGGGATGAGTTCTCTTCTCTCTTTTTGTGGAGGACTGATTCCCCCCGACCCCTCGAGAAGCTGAAGATTTGCTTAGGCAGGACACCTTTCAAAAATGAAGAAATCCTCTGTGTGTGTGTGTGTGTGTGTGTGTGTGTGCGTGCGTGCGCGCACGTGTGTGTATGTCACTGTGCAGCAGTGACATACACACACACGCACGCGCACGCACACACACACACCCAGGAGATGGTGCCACCTGCCTGGGTTCCGCTTGGTCCCAGAAGGCTATTTGACTGTAAGCTCCCCTGTAACCTTTGCATCCATCAAGGCTCCCTGTCAGGCAGGCTTTCCTGAGGTCCAACCTCTGTTCCTCATGATAGGGTCCATTCAGTGCTTCAGCTCAGCCATCCCGGAAGCTGGGGGTCTGCAGGTCAACCTCCTTGCTCCGTGGAACACCTCTGGCTTTTGAGACCACGGCAGGGCTGTCTATTCTAGTAGTAATGATAGGAAGCCCTTCACAGAGTGGGCCAGGCAATACCCTAAATGCTCCGCATTTGTTAACTGGGTTTTCCCAACAGTGTCTTCCCCTTGCAGATGAGGCAAGACGGAGAGACGAAGTAACTTGTCAAAGTTCCTCACTCAGTGGCAAAGCAGGGTTTCCAACCCAGGCATTCTGGCTCCCGTCCCCCCGCCCCCAGCAGCTGCACTAGATTGTCACTCGCGTGTTGACCATTTTCTTCACCACTTCCTTTGTGGGACTCCGTGTCAGTTCACTTGTATCGCATGACACATCACCCCAGAAATCTAGCAGCTTGTGCCACAAACATTTATTATTTCTCATGACTCTGTGGGTTGGTGGGGCGGTTCTCTGGGTCTGGGTTGGCTCAGCTGACCTCTCTGCTTAGCTGTGGCTCGACTGGGGATGGCTGGTGTAGGATGGCCCCCCACATCTGGCGGCTGGCTGGAGCAGCAGGGATGGATTCTATGTCTCTTGTCCCACCATCCAGTGGGCTCCCAGGACCCTCCAACTGGTGACAGGTCACTGAGGTACCAAGGGCTAAAAGAGTGGTTAACCCTAATGCACAAGCCTTTTCCAACCCCCTGCCGTGTCACATTCGCTAATGTCCCAATAGCCAAAGCAAATCACACGTGCAAGCCAAGATCCAAAGGGTAGAGAGATCAATTCTGCCTTTTGATGGGAGGAATTACAATGCCACACTGCACAGGGAAGTGAATACCAAAGGATGGGAAGAATTGGTGGACATTTTTGCAACCCGCCACAGCATCATTACTGTGAGCTACGGGGACTTGATTTTACAGTGGGTGATCAGTGGGGATGTATGGACAGTCTGGGCAGGGGGCTGTCCACGGGGACCTCAGCCTGGTCAAAAGTCCAAGTTGTTTTCATGATGCCAACACAGGGGCAGTGGCTTCAAGCTGTCAAATAGTGGTGTGACTGTTTTGGTCAGGGTCAGGGAAGGCAGTGAAGAGAATGGGTTTTCCTCTCTGGTGACACCAGTCTTCCTGTCCCGAGGCCAAAGGAAGGAAGCCATAGGCTTGTTCACTCCTGAGGACTGTGATTGCTGGCCTGGCTTCTCCAAGGAGGCCCCTGCTAGAGAGAGAGTGGACTCCAAAAGCAGACAGACCTGAGTTCTGTCCTCAGCTCTGCCACTCTCTCACAGCAGGACCAAGCAGCAGGCTACCTGCAGACCACAGTTTCTTCTTTTGGCCAATGAAGATTGCTCTCGGGTTTAGAAATAATGCCGCTCGTGAAGTGCCTAGACCAGCGGCTGGCCATGTGCGTGCCCCGGTGTGAGGGCTGGGAGGGCTCCTCTACCCTTGTGCGTGGGCGGGAATGGCCAGAGGAACAGAGCCGTCGTTGGTAAGTAACTCTTGGCTCACCCAGGAATACCAGATGGTGTGCCAGCAGCTCGGGCCAGGGAGACGCAGGGCAGAAACTACAGGGAGAACAGAAGTGGGACTATAGCTGCCCAAGGGCTCAGCTCCGTGGGCACCTCTCACACAGGTGAGCAGGACGTTGCTTGAGCCCTTGAGTCTTAGACGCGGGAAAGCTAGGATGACAGCCTCCGTGTCAGCCAGGGAGCAGCCACAGCCGCACTGGAACCCAGATCACTTTATTTCCTGGCCACTGCTCTTCCCTCCATGCCGTGAGAGCTAATGTCTCCCTCTGGCCTCCCTTAAAATACCCAGTTCCCTGGGTCATCGTGCTGTTGGGTCCTTGTCCGGTTCCCATGCTTCTGTGCAGAGCCTCAGTATGGGGAAGTCGGGGTGGGGGGGAGATGTATCGTAGGTGCAGAGGGTGGCAGCAAGGAGGGAGTGTGGTATCTGCTGGCAGCTGCCAAGGAGGAGACAGGCCTTTGCAGAGGCTCTGAGCAGAGGTCAGTCCTGGCTTTCAGACATGGACGCCGAGGAGACAAAGAGAGAGCCATCCCCATCAAACCGGCCTCTGCCCTCCTCTCTCTTGGAGCTGCCTGGAGTGAACGAGGAAAGCGATTATTTATCAGGGTGTTGGTCAGGAAATTGGACACCTTCAACAAAGACCGGGAAACATCGTGCCAACTGGGTCTGATGGGGGTGACTGGGCTGCTTGGAGCACAACGGCCTCGCTGACGTCAGTGTTTGCTTTCTGGGGACAGCTAAGGACACCCACCGCGTGTAAGATGAATGCAGGAGGGCAGGCCCTCTGTGGCCAGCCCGAAAGCTGGCTGCCAGCTCCTGGTGGGACAGCCAGGGAGCAGCAAAGTAGGCCGGGCTGTAGCCCAGGTCCCTGGGCAGAGAGAGCTTCACCCTCTGCAGCACCTCCCTCCTCCCCAGGACAAGAGCGAGTCTGGGCTCCTGGGCAAATGCCCCACTGCTCTGGCAGAGGTGGGAGGAGGCAGGGCCCGACCTGGGGGCCTTCTCTAGAGTGGAAGCAGGCATTTGGACGGGGTTCCCCCAGTCACTCGCCGCCCTCCCCCACTGTGGAGGCCCCAGGCTCCCCTCCGGTCCTCATGAAGAGACAGAGAGATGACAGCCCTAGGGAAGGCACTCTGGAAACAGTCTGTTCTGTTCTCTCCCCTGTCCCTGGAGACCTACGCTTATTCTTAATGCGAGAGGGGGTTTGAGAGAAAGCGTCTCCCCTGGAATTAGGCACTTTACATACATAACTGCGTCTGCTTCAGTCACTCCCCCTGTCTCAGCCTGGTTGGGGGTTGACATGGGTGTCTCCCCCACCCCACCTCCAGCCCCAGGTTTCCCTGAGGACCTTCCAGCATTTTGTCCCTGACCACTTTCTGGGTGAGGGGGTGGGGGCTGAAGAGGCTCATGCTCTTGGGGGCCCTTCTGGGCCTGACCAGTCCTATGGGGAAGAGAGGAAGGGCTACCCAGTCGTGTGGTGGCACCACTCAATGGCAGACCCGGTTTCTCCATTTGGAGGGTGACTGCGGGCCATGAGCGTTCCCCCTTGATGTTGCTAAGTGGGGCTTTTTCAAGTGTTCTGAGGATCAGTATCCTTAGCTAAAAAGGATCTTGGGCTTTGGGGTATTTTCTCTGGGCCCAGATTTTAAGCCCTAAATATCTACGGACTGGTGGGGCCATGGAAGATTCATCTGGGGTCTTTTGTGAAGCCAGCTCCAGTAGAGGAGATAAGGTCCCAGCAGGGGGGTGTGGAGGAGTTTGGTCCAGGGTGGGTAGGGGAGGAGTGGCTAGGACTGAGGGACCCTTTGACCATGGGACTCTCACACGTCCAACCAGTTCTGTACCTCAGGGCTCTGAGGAAGGAGCTCTCTCGTGGCGTCTTACTTCATACTGACTACATGCCACAGAGCACCTGGCAGGGACAGCAATGGCACAGAAGATGCTTCCATTCATTCATCACAGCCGCCACTCTTCCCAGAAGTGGGCAGTGAGAGAATATAGATGTTCCCACCCCGCTGGGCCCCCGAGCAGGAGACAGTGAGTGAAGTTAAAGTGTCTGCAACTGAGTTCATGGCCAGATGGAGGTGGGGGTGGGGGGGCCTGGAAGCTTCCAGTGCCTGCTGGACCTTTAGGAATGAGAGAGTTGCCTGCCTGTTCAGGGTGGAAATAGAGGGTGGGGGAGCCACCTGGAGAAAGGGAGTAAGAGGCAGACCCAGGGTGAGGGAGGGAGGGCTGTGCACCCCAGGGTGCTCACGGTGGAGCGTTTAAATACAGAGGAGAAACTCAATCTCTGCCTCTTTGTTTATAGTTGCTTTTGCTCCTGAAAAGCAGCTTCCATCCCTTGAGTAATTACAGCAAAGAAAGCTGAGGTTTTACGGAGGGTTTACAGGGAGCTGGGGAGCATGTAAAGGTGCCTCTGGAACACGGGGCAGGCAGTCCGGCACTGACTGCCTCCCTTTGATTCGCAGAACCGGGAACAGTGAGTAGAAACACGCTGTGTCTGGGCAAGTGGGCAGAGTCCAGCTCTGGGGACTTCAGCACGACCGCTCTACTTAACTGTTACGCAGCCTGGCTGCCTCTGTGAGTGTGTTTCCCTTCCCCGATGTGGATATGTCATTGGGTGATAAAATAGAACATGATGAGTGTCATTCTAAAGCAATTACAAGCAAGATGCATAATAGCAGAGCTGGGGAACACGGCATATGGCCTCGGGCAGCCGCCGTGTGCGATGCTTCTGCTTCGGGAGATTTTGTCCCCACCCCCCACCGCCCTGAAAAACCAGATTGGGCTTCATGGTGAGGAAGAAAAGGCCATGGAAGCCCCCCACAGCCCACCAGGCGGAGGCTGAAGGCCCTGGGGGTGGAGATCAAGGGCGGCCAGACAGAGGGAGCCTGCCAGCTCCAGAGGGTGCAGAAGAATGGGGAGCCACAGGAGCACCCTCAAATCGCAAGCTGAGCAGCCCAAGCCTGGAGAGCGTTAGGGGACTTTGGGGGGCACAAAGAGTAGAGGCTGAGTGGTGTTCTTATTTTACCCAGGCTGAGTCTTCTGGCTGTCTTTGTTCCCTCACTCCAGCCCCAGCCACTTCCTGCTCCCCGGGCAGCTCCCTGGCAGCTCGCAGCTCTGTTCATACATCAGATTGCTAAGTGAGGCTCGCAGGGCCTCCAGGCTGCTCTGTTTGTCAGTGACCAACTTTTCCCACTCTTCCCAGGAAATGCCTGTGCTTCTGGGCACTGCTAATTGGGCCTGAGGCTCTCTCCTACTCTAGTCTCAGCTCAGAGATCTGCAGGGCATTGGGTAGGTGTTCTAGAGTGGATTAACCACGGGCCTCTCGCAGGGAAGAGCACAGCCTGGTCAGGTTAGGTTCGATGCCTTTGTAGAAGCTGTATTACGACCCTCTCTCTGCCACATACGTAGGATGCAAATATCTCCCTGGCACAGCCCAACTGTGTGTGTGTGTGTGTGTGTGTGTGTGTGTATACATCCACACCTGCACACATGTGTGTCTTTGTGTGTGTATGTCAGATGGTTTGGGGACAGCCTGTCTGTAGGCTGCCAGATCACTGGGCAGAGCTCCCAGGGACTCCAAGGTGCTTATCCAGGTCCCCTGGAAAAGTACCAGTGACCCCTACTATTCCCTGATCTGCAGTGGGAAGTAGTCTGTTTTGCCCAGGATCTCCCAAGGCACGTATTCCTGATCTCAACTGAGAGAGTCCTTGACTTTCTTCTGTCCACCCACCGTCATGCACTAGCAAAGAATGGCAAACGTCTTTTGTAAAGGGTCAGAATAGATATTTTAGGCTTTGTGGGTCGTACCTTTTCTGTTGCAACAACTCACTTGTGCTGTTGTGGTGCAAAAGCAGTCATAGACGATAGGTAAATGAATAAGCATGACTGTTTCTAATTTTATTTATGAAAACAGAAGAAGGGACAGATTTGCTCCAAGATGGTGGTTTCATAAGGAGCAGAGGGCAGAAGCCTGACACCAGGACTTGCCCTCTGCAGACTTCCTCTTTCTTTGGGAGCCCAGTCAACATCTTGCTTTAAAATGAAAACTTAGGGGTGCCTGGGTGGCTCAGTCAGTTACACATCCCACTCTCGATTTCAGCTCAGATCTCACATGTCTTCATGAGATCAAGCCCTGCATCTCTCTCTCCCTCCCTCTCTCTCTCTCACTCTCTCTGTGTCTCTCAAAATAAACTTTAAAAATAAAATAAAATGAAAACTTAGCGTTAGCTCATCTATATTCCCTTTTTGGTACATGCGTGCACATACTACATACTTTTTTTTTTTTTTTTTTTACTTAGAATCATATCTTTGTAGAACTTGGAGCTGAAAAGGTCATTTCATTCCACCCACTTATTTTTAAGATGAGGAAAACTAAGGCATGGAGAAGTTAGGCTACTTGCCCAGGGCCATGTCACTAGTTGGTGACAGGGGAGGGATCATGCAAATCCTGGAAACTTCAGGGCAGATCTCTCCTCTCTACCATACTGCCTTGTTTCCAGCCGGTCATGTCCCTAGAAGGGGGCAGAACAAAACAGAACTGGGCACCGAGAAGTCATAACATGGGCTGTGCTGTGGCACTGTGTGTGTGTTTGATTCTGGGGGCCTCTAAGGAGTTGGGGGGAAGTCCTAGAGAAAGAGACTTACTACTTTCTGGGAAGACACTCTGATTGGCATCAGCCAGGGAGAAGCAGGGACTTCTACCTGGTGCTCTCTTCCACAGTATAAAAATGTATTGAGCAGATGGAGCTTTGCAATCATTGTGCTTTGTTCTGGATACCCTCCCTCTCCTCTCCTTATTGTGACCCTGTGATCTGGGCCCCAGGCCCCTCCTCTCAGCCTCTCTCAGACATAGCATTGAGTATAGCAAAACGAGATTGGCCATGCTTTTGTGAGGAAGAGAAGGAAGAAGGGAAAACTCTAGTTGTGAGTTTATTTCTTCTCTGGAGACTTTTAACAGGATCTTCACTTGTCTGGGTCTCAGTCTCCCTGTTGGCATAACAGCAAGGTGTCCAGCAGAGTAGGGAGAAGGAGGCAGAGTGTCCTCATTGCAAAGAGAGGGGAAAGCTCGGGTTCCGGGGGGGGGGGGGGCAGGTGTCCTGCCTCCTGAGGTCTCTGCCCTGCCCTCCCTCGGGAAGCCAAGTAACCCCGTGAGTCAACCACGGCTTCCGCTGGCATGGCAGGGGAGTAGGGGGGAGCGTTGGGAAAATGAGCTGAACCCAAGCCTGTTGTTTGGCTGCACCTGCCCTTGAAATTAGGAATGCTGTGTGTCAGGAAGAGAAAAGTGGGACTCGAGAGCCCAAGCCAGGCCTGGAAAGGCTCCCAGAGGATGCTGAGCTCAGAGCCCAGACCCTCCAATCAATAGGGCACGGCTATTTATAGCATCAGCCCGAGAGAAACTTAATTATGATCAAAAGGAGCTATTTAATACCGTGCTTGCCGAAGACGCAACCTCTTGTCAGTGGAAATTAATCAGCGGCTGCCGTGGGCTCCTGCCCCCTCGGGCTCCAGAACTGGGGAGGCGTCTGGCGGGAGCCGGGCACCGGCCACCCCAAGAGTGCTGATGACATCGGCGCCCTCACTCAATCAGCCGGCGTGCAGCCATCTCCCCCAGGACGCCAGAGGCATGGGGGTGAGGGTCCTGGATGCCAGCAGGGCACGAGGAAAAGTTAGGGTGAAGAGGTTTCATGACTCAGGTTCTGGCTCTTCCTGAAAGCATCCTCCCACCACTGCAGCACACGAGTACGCCCTCTTCTCCGTGCTCCTGCATATTTTATAGTCTGGTTGGGACTCATATGCCACCTCCTAGCTGGGTGGCTCTGAGTGCTGGTTTCCTCATCCGTAAATTCGAAATGGTAGTAGCACCTTTTTCAGAGGTGCCTGTGAAGATTCGAATGGGTTACCACCTGGTGACTCACCAGGAGCAGAGGCTGGCATGGGGCTAGTACCCAGTAAGTGCTAGTTGCTTTTAGTGGCACTAAAAGACCGCCACTCTGCCTTGGTCTTCCTGGCCAGACTGTGTGTCAGGAGGGCAGAAATGCTGCCTTTACCCCTGAGGTGACCCCTCCCCGTGCTCAGCACAGTGCTGGGCATGGAGAGGGCAGGGAGATTGATAAATGTCAGCTCTGTCGTCCATCTGATGCTGAAGCTAAAGCTAAAGGAATTCATTCACTCATTGATTCAGTCACTAATTTATTCTCAAAACCTTCATCGAGCACTCATGTGCCAGGCCTGTACCAGACATCGAAGATAGAAAAACCATTAAACACACACGGACTTTCTGTGGAGCCACTCACTGCCTGGTGACATGCGTGCAGGTGACACGCGTGTAGATGGGTCATTGCAGTGAGGTGTGAGAGCAGCAATAGGAGTGTGGCCCAGATCCTGCAGGGGCACACGGGAGGGGACACTTAGCCTTCGCGCGAGGCTTCTTGGAGCAGCTGATATTTAGGGTACGACTGAAGGATCATGGCAGGACACGGAGGGAGTGTGCAGGTTCTAGGTAGAGGGAAGAATGTGTGCAGAGAAAGGCCTGGAAGTTAGTATACCAGTCCTTCAGGAGAATCTGGACAGAACATTTCATTTCTTTTTCAAGCTTGTTTATCTATTTTGAGAGACAGAGAAAGCACAGGTCGGGGAGGGGCAGAGAGAGGGAGAGAGAGAATCCCATGCAGATTCCTCACTGTCAGCATGGAGCCTGATGTGGGGCTCAGACTCACGAACAGTGAGATCGTGACCTGGGCTGAAGCCAGACCCTTAACCGACTGAGCCACCCAGGTGTCCCTGGACAGGACATTTCAATCCAGGTTGACGTGAACGGCAGAGCAGCAGGGATCAAGCAGTGAGAAAGGAGGAAGGTGCACCTCAGAAACCCGCTCTGCAGGTGCTTTGGCTCAGTCTTTGGTTCAAAGACCAGTTTCCTTTCCTCCCCAGAAAAACAAAGGAAATGCCTCAAATGGAGGTTTAGAATAGAAGCCCAGAAGTGATGGGTAGAATTCTGAAGGAAGCTGCTGAGGGAGAAGGCGGGAGTCTCCCGCTTGGGACAAATGCTGAAAATCACAGAGATTCCCCTCATGATGATACCGGCCCTGTGGGAAACTGTGGAGGAGATTGGCTGGAAGGACATGGGCTCTGGAGCCAGGTGCCTGGGCTGGACCCCCAGCTCTGGCACCTCTGAGAACAGCTGGATGGCAAATGAGGCATTTTTGCCTATGACGAGAAGGCAACCTCACTGTCTTTCCTGCTGTCCCTGTGAATTTATTCAGTGGCACCAGCTCTTTTACAGCCCTGGGTAGAAACAGGGTCAAGTCTCATGACTTCTCAGGTCATTTTTAGGTATCACAAAAGCCTCAGCTCCTCAGAATTGCTGTGTCCAGGCCAGCTTGATAATCGCAGCCTTAAACTCCATTTCAAGCTAAGACGTCTCCTGTCTCACGGCCCTGTGTGCTGCAGGTGGAAACCGGGTGGTGGGCACCAGTTGGCTTCTTTCCTCTTCCCCTTCCATATCTATCAGGGTCCTGACAGGAGGGAAATGGCTCTCAGAAGCTGGAGAGTTAAGGGGGGTTTTACAAAAGGCCTATTTACAAAGGTGGTGGCAGGGAGCCCTGCAGGTACTAGGGAAGGAGAAGCTACCAGAAACAAGAGAAGGGAGCTATATGCACGGGGCCACTGAGGGGGCTGAAGCCTTTGGGAGAGGCGGGACAGAAGCCCACTGGGACCCCAAGCAGGGGAAGAAGAGGGAAGGCCATCCTCCCACCCTCGTTAGCCCACAGTGCCTCCTGTCTAAGGGCATGGGAGCCCAGAAGGGGTGGGCAGAGCATCTGGGGGCACCTCATGGGGCCTCTCTCTTCCTCTGCTCCCAGCTTGGATGGTGAAAGGGAGGACAGGAGGTCAGAGTGTGGATGTCTTCACCCGAGTTCTCTGGGCCTGGCAGATATGGAAAGCTGACCGTTTCTCCCCTGGGGGGGGACGCATTTGGAGAAACTTGGCCCACCCGGTTGCTGGGAAGTTTTCCCGACGCGTGTGATGCCCGTGCCCTGAGTGAGCACTCAACCCCTTGCTCAGCTCTGAGCGTTGGGCAGGGCCCCCTCTTCCCTGTGGGACCCCCACCCTCCAGGCAGCCTGGCTCTCTTCACATCAGTCCACCCCAGTCCACGTGCCTGAAAACCTGGGAATGCGAGGCCACTTTCATTTCACTCCACCTCCAAGCTGCCAGTGAGCACCTGACCTTCCCTTTAGATTGTTCGGGCAAGAATCAGACACCAGTTTTCCATGTCTCCAAGTGCAGAGGACCTGGGTAAATCTCTCTGAGAGGTCTCCCTAAAGCCCCTCACTCTTGGCTTGACCTGAAGGAGGAACGTTCCACAGTTTCCCCTTACATCAGTGACTCTTCAATGACTCTCTCCCAATCTCCAACCACCTTTTTCTCATTCTCTTCAACCTCACTGATGCATGTGGTGAGTGGACAGCTCAGGTCCTGGTCGGGGGCCTTGCACCTTGCTGGAGAAATGTGGTAACCATGGATGCGGAGCCTCGTCTGAAACTGAGATTAAAGACGTCCGCTATCCAGTGGCACCAGCTGTGTGACATTAAGTAAGTTAATTAGCTTCTCTGTGCCTCAGTTCCCTCATCTAGACAGTGGGGAAACGGTGTCTCATCAGGTTTCATGAGGATTTAGTGAATTTATTCCTACGCAGCATTTAGATAATGCCTGAAATATAGTAAGTGCTCAACAAAATGTGGTTGAGGGATGTTATTTTCTTTTTTGTGTGATTGGGAAATGATTTGGGGGAAGGTCTCTTGCAAGAAGAACTGAGGAGAGGAAATCAGAGAGCCCCCTCCTTCCCCTCTCTCTTGCTGGCCTTCGAAGCCTAGTAAAAGAGCTTGGGAGGCTCTAGGCCCCTTGCCAAGAAGAGGAGGCAAGGACTGAGGTCTCTGGGTTTTCTCATAGTTAGTGTTAGGTATGACATCAAGCAGGCTTGTGGCCAGCATTCTGCATCTCGTCTGGGAAGGAGTGAGCTTCCTCCCTGGCCCGGACATGTGAATGGGTGGCTAACCGGGGAATGGCAGCTGAGTCTAGAAACTTCTTACCCTTATCATGACACCAGGAGCTATAAGCTCTGAGGCTAGATGGTGAAGCGTGAGTGGGGGTAAGGTGAATCACCCTGTTGGGGGCTGTCCTAGGCCCCCAAATGCCCCTGAGCCTGCCCCAGGGTTTCCTTCTCTTCTCAGACCCTGTGCTGGAGAGGGGGAGGCAGAGGGCACGCGTGTTTGCAGAAGAGGCTTCCAGGTCAGCCCTGTCCCATAAGGAGTGGGGGGCGGGGGAGCAGGACCCTTTTGAAAGCAAAGCCTCCCAGCCACACTGCAAGCAGCCACCTCCCAAGAGGCTGTAGGAGGGCGGCATTTCCCCATCCTGACTCCTAGAAGCTGGAGTCTGAGACTGGGGATTGTGCCCTGTTAGCAGTCCACAGCACGCTCTCAGAAGATGCCACGATTCCCGAGGTGCGCCCTGGCTGATGGCAGCATCTGCTTGCTTGGCGGTGTTTTGTCAATAGTCTCAGTGTTTCACTGGGGACATTCATGCCTCCTGGCTTTCATGCTGTTCCTGGGCCCTGAAACATTCTATGTACACAACCTAACTCCAGTCCTGCTTTTTTTTTTTTTTTTTCTTCCTAGGATTCACTGTCTTGCAGCATGACTTTACATATCTATTTGATTATCATCTGGCTCCCTTCTTTCTTGGAATGTGGATTCCGCAAGGGCAGGGAACTTTGTTTTGTCTCCCTCCCGTTGTGTCTTTAGCATCTTAGCCAGTGTCTGGCACATGGGAGGCACTCAAAAAACGCTTGCTAAGTGAATGCATGAATGAATGAGTGCCCTACTCCACACCTTGGATGTACCCACACTTAATGGTGTCCAATACCTGCCATCTTCACCCCACCCTCGCCATCCAACCCTCGGCCATGAGCACATCTACTCCCCTCCTGATTATAAGCAAGCCCCAATTCTAAAGGAATGGGGAGCTCATACACTGTGTCATCGCAGAAACTGATGGACAGGAAGTGGGGGGAAGGCTGTGATGTGGAGGGGAAAGCAGTGTGGACCGTGGACTCAGACTGACCCAACTTGAGTCCCACCTGTGTCACTTACCAGCTGTGTGACCTTGAGCCTGTGATTGTAAACGGCAGATGTGTGCACGAGATCTGGGGTAGTGCCTGCACATAGTAGGTGATCAGTAAACGCAAGCCATCATGACTGTGGGTCTTGCCTTCAGGCCAGAGACTTGGGGTCCTCTTTGCCACTTATTCTGTGCTACCTCTCGAGCTCTCTGCCATCAAGCCTTGTCGCCTATCCTTCCAAACAGCCACAAGGCAGAGCTTTCATGGCTGTTGCAGGCAGTGACTCGGACCAGGCCCTCCTCTTCTCCTGCCTGAGTTTTGCCCTGCTGCCTTCGCATGCTTCCTTAAGATTCGCTGTACCCCACCTGATTTTCAAGGCCCTCCTCATTTCATCCTCCTGTTGTCTTGCACTTCTCTGCCCCAGCCAGACATCCCTCCATTCAATAACTCATCCATTCAGCACTTTTAAAGCACCTGCTGGGCACCAGGAACAGTGCTGGAGGCTGGGTCCCAGGGCGAGCCTGATGAAATGTCTATCCTGAGGGGGTTTGCGGCCAGCGGCAGGGGTGCAGACACGCTCGGTGACCCAGTGCAGGGAGTAAGTGCGACAGCAGGGGTGAACAGAAGGTGGTGTTGTCAAACAGCAGGTTACCAGCCCATTAGTGGGTCATGAAATTAACTTAGTGGGTCACGAACAGCATTTTAAAAAAATTAAATAGAGCAGAATAGAAATGTCACAGAATGATATTACGGGATCACATTCATAATAAGGGGGAAATGTTGTTGCTTTAAAACTTCCATTTCCATTTTATATATTGGGATCTGTGTGTGTCTGTGTGTGCGACATAAAATGTTTTCTTATTTGGGGTCCCAGTAGAAATGTTTAGAAAACGATAACGTAAGGTATATTGGAGCATCCATTCTTGGGAATCAGGAAGAGCTTCTTGGAGGCAATGACATTTAAAAAAAGGCCTGAAATATTAACACAAGTTCACAAACAGGAAGATAGGAGCCTATTCTAGGCTGAAGAAATCACCTAAAAATGCCCAGGAGTGAGAGAGGAGGGAGGAGAGAGCAGGCAAAGGAACAAAAACAGAACAACTCTCTGATTGTCTCACAAATAAAACAAGTATATTCCCACCTCCATGGCTTCCTTTGCGTGTCCTGTCCCTTCCCCAGCCTTCCAATCTCTTCTAAAGCAGGTTGTTTATCTTGCCCAGCCCAGCCCGATGCCTTGGCCTCCAAGACTCTGACCGCCCCCAAGTGGCCTCAGTGCCTCGGTATCGAGTGCTTTTTGCTGTTTCCTGCATTTCTGTCCTGTTTTAGAATTTACAGTTCATTCTGACCCCACGGTGTCTCCTTTGAGGGTCCCTGTGGGCATGCAAGAGGTGTTGTGCTGTGTCCATTTTACAGAACGGAAACCAAGGCACAGGGAGGTCCAGTACAGACCCAGGCTCACACAGAAGTGAGTGACGGAGCCAGAACCTTCACCAGATTTTCTGTTCACCCGGACAAAAGCTTTTGTATTTGTATTATGTTGGGCCTTGAACATTTGATGCTCATACCGGCCTTTCACCCAATCCCCTCCGGGATCAGGCCCCTCTGGGACGAAAGCCACCTTTTACACCTGGTGCATCACCCCCAATGCTAGACATGCAGAGGGGAGACCCAGAGATGCTCACTGAGGCTTTCGGCCCACATTGGAACATGACGTTAGGCACCTAGGAAGGGACTGCTGTGCTATCAAACCCTCTGCCCTTTTACCTTCTTCTCCCTTTGTACCCTCCTCTTTTCTCTGCTTGCCCCTCCCACTGTGGGCTTCCAGAAGCCCCTTCGCCACGCACCGCACCGTCCCTCCCTCATCTCTTCCCCTCCCCTCCCTGTCCTGCAGTGCACAGGCAGCCCTGCATCAGCAGGACGGAGGCCAGGTCCCAGAGGAGAGATGTCTGCTTGCTGAGAAGGGAGAACAAAAGGGACCCTGGCCACAGACTTCAGCTAATTTGTCTGAGGGTTTTTAAGACTCCCTGGGGAAATGCCCTGCACAGCTAGGATGGAAACTCTCTCCAACTCTGGGGAAAAAATAAAATAAGTGGAAGAACTAGCAGAATAGCCCGACAGGCTGTGGGGAGGGGAAGAAATAAATCCTACCCTTAAATGTGGGCCAGAGTCCCGTGCCCCTCCCTGGAACCCGCCAGGGCTGCTGCCTCCCCGCGCCTCGGGAGGCTGGCTCTCTGCCCTGGTGAATCACGGGCTCGGTGGGGAGCGATCTATTTGCTACTAAGCACTTGTCTGTGGCTGCTTTTCCAGGAGCTGGAGCCATTTACAGATGGGAACAACACTCATCTCTGGCAGGGGAGTCCCATGCCCAGTGCCAGCCCAGGTGCCTTGAAATAGATCGTTCTGTAGAGCTGGGCAAGGTGAGGGCACAGGAGGGGGCACACGCAAACCCATTTGGCCAGTGGGCATGGTGGGGTGACCTCCCCGAAACAGGCAGACAGGGCTTGCCTCGGTCGTCCTTGTACCCCAGGGCACACTAGGAACTCACTAGATATTTAGGGGAGGAACGAGTGGTGGCCAAACGAGGTTCCTTGGAGGTCAGGACGTTACCTGCTGTCTTCGTTTATCTCTCCCTGTCTGCTTTCCGGGCTCCCCTCCCGTGCGTATACACACAGTCCCCATTGGAGAAACGTCTTCATACGCAGGACAAGAGCTACACAGCAAAACAAAATAATACAAGCAAATAAGCCAACACGAATCAAATTCCAATTATTATCGCAGCCCAGGATTTCGCAGATTCCCGTGACAGTTCTTAGCGGTTTACCATAGGTCATTCGTCAGCCATTCTGACAAAACCGGCATCCCTCCGACCTCAGCAAGGTCCCCTTGCAAGACCCACACACTTGAAGGAGAGCCCCCGTGATGAATACCCCTGCCCGCCTTAGCTCTTCTGATAACAACACCTTGTTCTGACAGAGCATTGTCTCAAGAACACATGACCTTGTGCTCAAGCTGGAGTTTGAGTCCTGGTCTCACTGGCTACCAGCTGTGTGGTTGAGAGCAAGCCACTTACCCCGTCTTCCCTCTATCTACTCGCTGACAATAACGGAAGTACGATGATCACAGCACTAAAGCGAGAATTGAGATGATGTCTGAGAAAGCATATTGTAAACTTCACAGTGCCGGACAAATGTGTTTATTGTCTTTGCTGCATTTGTTGTACGTGTTTATTGTCTCTCCTGTTAACACGTGTGCTACATGAGGGCAGGATCCTTGGCTTCTCACCGCTGTGTCCTCAGCACCTAGAACAGCTCATGACACACGGTAATTACTCACATGCTGAATAAATTCACAAATGACTGACTGGTTATCCAGACAACAGAAATTGGGCACCTCACCTCACTTATCTACGGCACAGCCTCCTCGCCCTCTGGGGGAGAAGGACTCATCAGCAATCTGCCATCGTATCTGCACAGCCTAACGGTTCCTGACTCCTACATCCTGGCTTACGTGTTGGTTATCGATTGGCTGAATGTATGACTCTGCCAGTAAAGAGCTGTCTCCTTGGACTCGCCTGTCCGGCGGGGCCCCCTCGGCTGGCTTCCCGTGCAGGGTGGGGTGTGGAGACACAGAACGGCTCTGACAAGGATGTGGATAAGCCCTTCGCAAACACCAAGAGCAACATAACCTTCCGCGTTCACACGCTCAGTATTTAATAATAATCTGCCAGTCTGCGGGGGAGTATTACAAGGAGGATGTGTTGTTCTCTGTCCAGTGAGGTTAGATAAGGAGCAGGCGGGATGCACTAAGCCAGAGGGCCCTGGAGACGCCTGGGAGTGAGCTCTGGCAGGCCCCTGCTGGAGGCCTGTCAAGACACGTCTGGCTGCCTTCCTCCAAAGAAGGCAAGAAGGGCTCAGGCAACATCTGTCCCGTCTTGTTTACTCAACAGGTACCACAGGAGCACCAACTCCATGCCCAGCCTTGTGCTCAGCGCCGTGGGGTATGTGGAATGGTGGCTCCTGCTCTGTTCAGTTTCTGTCCGGAACACCTCCCCTTGTCCCCCACTCGATCAGGAGTTGTGGAGGCCTTCCCAGCCATCCCCATGCTCCCCACATGTGGCCCCTCGCATGCTTTCCCTCTCTCTCTCACTCTCTCTCTCTCTCTCTCTCTCTCTCTCACACACACACACACGCACACACACAGGATGTTACCAGTCCCTTCCTGCTTGTGTGTCCCCCGCATTCTGACCACGGGCCCCACTTTAGTTTCTATAACACTTTCTTGCACTTAACGTGACTCCATGAGGCAGATGGGCTGGTAATTTATTAAGAATAAGAGTAGGTATGGAGTATCTACTATGTGCCAAGCACTGGGCCCAGGGTGGGGGGCAGTCCGCCTCTTAGCACATTTCATCCTCACAACGCTCGGTGAGCTGGGTGGTACTCTCCCCTCTTCTCAGATGAGGGAATAGGCTTGTCCAAAGTCACAGGGCCAGTAAGTGAGGTGGTGAGGCCAGAACTCGTGCCCAGTCTATCTGACACCCAAATTCATGTTCCTGGTGGCACTCGTGCGTGTGGAGACGGCACACCACAGCCGTGGAACTCCCTGATGGGTCAGGCATCTGGCAGTGCAGGAAGGCAATCTCTCAGCCAAGGCTCTTCTAATTCCCCATCACCGCTCATCACCAAGGACCTCATTCCAGGGTCTCACCTGGCAAAACAGTCAGCTGCTGGGCTACTTGACCGCAGAAGCCCACTGAGGCAGGACCCCTGGAACCTCAGCGTTCTGAGAAAGTAAGGAAGGGACAAGGTTGAATGCTGGCTGACGCTTCAATTATTTCTGTACAAACAGCCTCCCCGGTTCAGCCAAGCAGCTGCCAAGCTCCTCATTGCACCTGGGCTCTGCCTCCACCTTTAGGGATCACCAGCCATGACCTGGGCATACTTCTAACCTTCTCCGAGCATCTGTGAGCTCATCTGTGAAATGGGTAATAATAGTGCCCACTTCCTGAGATTGTTGTAAAGATTGAAGGGGGGGCGGGGGGTGGAGATCATCTATGTCAGTCTAGTCTACCCTGCATCTAGAGCTGGCAGTGCTCCATTGGTGGAAGGTAACTGTAGAAGGACCTGTGGGATATGCCGTTGACCTTGAAGGCTGAACCGTGTGTCTGGGCAGCTCCACAATCCAGAGCGAATCTGTCTTCTTTGAATCCCCCCCACCAATTCCTCCTGTGCCACGTGAACCACACAGGCTGCCGTATACGGTTGAGCCACTGTGCCTTGTGCGAGGGCACCAGGATGGGGACCGGTGTCCCCCCTTGTTCTGATTGGCACGGAGAGGCCAGCAGCAGCCCTGCCGGGTAGAGTGTGCTGCCAGCTTGCCCGTGGTGCTGCTGTTCACTCGTCCTGAGCCAAGACTTCTGTTCCCTACAGGGTGCCAGCCTGTGTCATGGAGGGGCTGCTGTAGTCCAGGACTCAGCTCACCACTGCCCCCTCCCTCCTTCCCTCCTTCCCTCCTTTCCTTCTTTCTCCCGCTCCTTCCACAAATACCTACTGAGGACCTCCTGTGTGTCGGGCACTGTGCTGGGTGTGGGGACGTGAGGCCCAGCCCTGCCATCGTGGTGCTCAGGGTCAAGCGGTGCAGGCAGGCCTGCAGACAGTTGATAGCCTGGCATGCTGTGTGCCCACGCTGAGGCGGGCCTGGCAGGGCACTGCGGTACGAAGCCCCATGCTACCTGAATTGTGGGGTTCACCCTGGGCCTCTTGTACTGGTAATGGCTGAAATGCCCATATTTGTTTTCACTTCCCTCCCCTTGGAGTGTAATCACCTCCAGGGAATGTATTCACGCGTTCGAGAAGGAACATTTACTGAGTTCGTTGTATGTGCCAGGCACTGCAGGGGACACGCAAAGACCAATGAGCCGGCATCACTGCGGTAGGGGCATCCGGGAGGCACATGGGCAGAGCCACGACAGGGCAGGCACACACACGCACTCACAGAGGTTGGCAGGACCCCCGAGGGGCTGGGCAAGGGGTACCAAGGAGGGGTGTCTGGGGCCCACCCTATGTCAGAACCAGGGCAGGCTGGCCTCACCCCCCAGATGGTCTATTGTGGGAACAGAGGGACGGAGAGAGTGTGGGGCCCCTTGGGAAGGACCTTCTCAGGACCCTGCGAAGCTGCTTTCTCTCCCACTGCAGCAATTAAGGGCACCATTTGGCTTTTTGATTGTGTCCTAACCTTTCATTAATTGGAAATGGAATGACAATGGCACAGGCCAGCAGGGCAGCAATTGCTGACTCTGAGTGGGCATCAGCTTGCATCCCCCTCCCCACCTCCCCAGCCTCCCCGAAGCCGAGCCTCCTGCTGGGCCCCCTGGAGGGACAGAAGGACCCAGGCCTCCCTCCACCTCCCCTGCCATCTACCCCTTGCTGGCAGAGGCGGCCCCAATTGGATTTTAGTGTAGTCTCCCCCTCCTTTTCTGTATTTACATAATAATAAGTCTAATAAATAGTTGTCGAGAAGATGGATGAGGGGCCTGGCTTTATGTTTTCCTGACAGATTTAGTTCTTTATGAAACTCGCCAAAGCAGAGGCTTTTCTGAAGCTAATGAAAGGTAATCACCGCAAGGCCCTGGATGGGCTTAGCTGGACGTGATTGGAAAGAACGTGAAACTCAGAATTGAGAGTTTCTGGATTTGGAGCCTGGCCTTGCTACTCCTGGCCCAGTCGCCTCCCCTGTACAGCGGGCGGGCTGAATGATGCCTGTCCTGTCTGAGTCACAGGACGGGATGACAGTGCTTGGTGAGTCCTGCTGCATTCCTGGCTGTCATGAAGGCATCTGGATGGCCCCTTGCTCTCACCCCCCAGCCTCCTTCCTGGGGGGAAGGCTCTGGCCTATCCAGTGGCCCACAGGAGGCATGGGCAGGCAACACGCTGTGCGAAAGAACCCCTGTCCTGGGAGACAAGGAAAAAGCATCACCAGCCCCAGAGTTAATGTCAGGACACCTGCGTTCTAGCTCTAGCTCTTCTCCTGTCTTGCTGTGTGACTTTAGACAAGTGATGCCCCCTCTCTGGGCCTCAGCCTCTGCCCTTGAGCAATGAAGATACTCCATGAGCCAGCATCCGGATTGTCTGCACCGTTCCCTCCTCCAGTCCAGCGGGCAGAGAGTAAAGTGGTGCTACGTGCCCACGGCGGGGGGTATTGCGACAGTACCTGTGGGTTAGGAAGGCTGGGCCCAGCGCTATCCCTGGAGAAGGAGCCAAGTGGAAACAGATGGAGGCCAGGGTACTTCTCTGTTCGCAGCCTACTCTCACTGGGATGTAGCCAGGGTCCCCTGCCGCAGCTGAGCTCACTTTGGGTCTCCCCACTATCTTACCCCTCCCTTCTCCAATAGGACGGCCTCCCCTCCAGCCAGCCTAAAATGTGACTTCTGGCTTCCCTTTGCTTGACTCTCATTCCTGTCCCTGCCTCTCGTAGGTCTCCCTTCTTTTCAACAGCCTGTGCCCCTTCCCTGCTCAGAGCCCTCCTCATCCAGGCTTCCCACGAGTGCCTCCTCCCTTCATTTCTGGCATGGCAGATTCCGGCCCTGTGCCTTCATGGTTTCAACCCTAACTCTTCAACCAAATGAAGGGTGAGGAGTGGAGTGCTTCTGAGACACCTTCACGCGACAAAGAAGGTGGCCAGTCCCATTCTGCCACTTAGCAGATAGACTTAAGAAAGTTGGAGGCAGAACCTAATTTCCTCATCTAGAGAAATGGCGCCATTATTTCCTGACTTAAAATGGAAAGAACTTTCCATGTTCTTTCCATCTTACTTTACTTTCTCCCTGATATGCATCACTGTTATGCCTGAGTTTGGACTCCCCTGAAGACAGATCCCAGGACCAAGAGTCGGGTACCACGACCTGTGGGTGGTGATCCAGGTGGCAGGGTGAGTGAGACAGGACTGGGGAAAGACCAGCAAGAGGGGCTGATGAGCTCAGCCCCACGGGGACCTCAGAGTTGTCATCCCAAGCACACGCAGAGCCTGGAGCACTCCTGACACCTGTCTCCCACTCGTCGTGCCTCTGTGGGTGCAGAGGGCTCCCCCAGGCTTCAGAGGAAACCTGAGAGAGCAAAGCAGAGCAACCCCAAGGCTCCCCACCCAGTGTGGACTCTGGCATCACACCACCGTGCCCCTAGTGAGACGGGAGGGGGTGTGGGTGGCACCCCACCGGCTGCCCCACTGTTTGATTCACTACTAGATGCTTTTGTTATTTATCTCACCATCTGCTTTCCTCCCCCCACCCCCGCCCCCGCTCCCAACCTCACACAAACATAAGCTCCTCAAGTGCAAGGATTTGTAGCTGATGTTCACTTCTGTGCCCAAAACTGTGTCTGGTACATAGTAGATACTCAATAAACGTGTGTTTGAATGAATGAGCAGATTAAGAAGAATAATGCACATAAAATTCGCAGCACAGGACCCCGTCATAGTAAGCATCCAATAACGTTCCCTGTTCCCATTATCAAATTAAGTGAACACGGCTGTGCCCTCCGCGGCCCAGGTGGGCAAAAGGCAGAGGCATTTTTCTCCCACACCTCCGAGACCCAGGGGCAGATGAGCTGACAGACGCAGGAGCCTGCGAAAAGCATGAGGTCAATGTAAGTGAGGCAACGTGAGCTCGTGGTTATTGGCAGTAGGTCAAGACTGCGCCCTAGATGCCCCGCCTCCATGCACATGACCCCTGACGGGCTGACTGATGGGGCTCTTGGGTCCTGCCCCAGGGAATACTTGTCCTTGTTAATTGTGTGTCGGAGGAAAGTTATTTCCCATGTCAAAGGCAGTTTCCGTTCTGCTGTCAGAAGCTCAAAGACTATATTCCAGTTCCAAGCAGGGAGACCATGTGCCTGGAGGTCCCTCTTCCCCGGGGCCAGGGCTGAGGGTCTCCTGGGCCTGCTCCCCGTGGCTCGGGGCTGTCGGAGCCCGCTGGCCCCTGGCTGCCTATCATCTGTTGGGGCTCCCGATGCCATTTGTTCTAATTCTTGTTGACATTTCATTTCACACGCTATTAAACGAACCTCTCCAGAAGTGATGGGAGAGAAGTTTGTTTTGGCTGGAGAGGAAACGTAGCGCATACTCTGGGGTCAAAGAAGGCCCCAATTTATTTCTGTGATAGAAACCAGAGTGGATCTGGAGCCAGGCCCCCCAGCCGAGGGTTTCAGCCCGGGTACTCCCAGGTCATCTTGCACGGAGGCGCTGAGCAGCTCTGTTGTGTGCAGGGGCAGCTAATGCAAGAGGACCCTAGAAGGGGGCCCCACAGACAGCAGGCACCAGGCCCCCTCTCCTCCTCCCCACACTGAGACCCTTGGTTCTTTTTTTTTTTTTTATGTTTATTTATTTCTGAGAGAGCACAAGTCAGGGAGGGCTGGCGAGAGGGGGACTGAGGATCTGAAGCAGGCTCTGACTGCAGAGAGCCCGATGTGGGGCTCGAACTCACGAACCGTGAGATCATGACCTGAGCCGCCCAGGCTCCCCGAGACTCTGGATTCTTAACGGTTCCCTCTGGTGAGAGGCCAAGCCCGCACCAGCCAGGCTGTTGGCCTTCCTGGCGCCTGTAGTTAGCGAGTAGAGGTGGCAAATTTGTGAGGGTTTAGGAGCAAAGTTGGTCAGCCGCTGGGCGATGACCCTGCCCTTCTTGTTATCCCTGGAATAGCAGCAGCCGCTATCATGAGGTTACTCAAAGGAATGGCATAAAGCATTTAGTCACGGCAAGGGTTCAAAGACTTAACTGTACATTGGAAACCTCAGGGTGTGTGTGGATGGGGGGAGATGAAAATAAAAACAGAAACTAAAACCAGACACCGATACCTGGGTGCTGATCGCACTGTGAGGCGCGCAGCTGACCCCCCGTCAGTTTTCAGTGTCCCCAGGTGGCTGCACGTGCAGCGAGTTTGAGAATGACCGAGTGACCATGCCGTAAGTGCTGTGAAGGAGGATTCGAAGCTGCTTTTAGAGAATGAAGTCATGGGTTGGGATCTCGTGGGGGGTGGTGGGTCAGAAGAGGATTCCTTGAACACGTCTTGTTTGGCCTGAGGTCCAGAGTAGGACTTCGAAGATTTTAATGGGTCTGCTATAAATCTCCTGCGGGTCTTGCTTAAATGCAAATTATGATTCAGAAGGTCTGGGGTTGGGGGCGGAGGTTCTGGCTTTCGAATAAGCCCCCTGGAGATGCCAATTCTGTTGGTCTGGAGATCACACTTTGAGTAGCCAGGATTTAAAAAATATTATTTTTTAACGTTTATTTATTTTTGAGACAGAGAGAGACAAAGCATGAACGGGGGAGGGGCAGAGAGAGAGGGAGACACAGAATCAGAAGCAGGCTCCAGGCTCTGAGCCATCAGCCCAGAGCCCGACTCGGGGCTCGAACTCATGGACTGTGAGATCGTGACCTGAGCTGAAGTCGGAGGCTTAACCGACTGAGCCACCCAGGCGCCCTGAGTAGCCAGGATTTAAAGAATGGTTAGGCATCACCTGGACAGTAGGGGTGCAGGTGCAGCTCCAGGACCTGTGGGGGCTAGCCCCCCCCCCACCCCGCTCAGGCTCTGGGTCCCCAGGGCTAAGATGTGACCCTCTTCCTCCCACACACAGCTCATCTGACCTTGCCCTGGCCTGGACTTCCTTAACTCTGGGATACTGTTCAAACGAAGGGAAAATGCCAGAACCCTTCTTACTCCAGATGCCTGACCAGGCCCCCACTCACCTTTCTGCCTGGAATAGTTTGTCTCTGTGACACCATGTGGTGGCTAGAAATGCAGGCTCCGGAGCCAGACTGGCTGGGTTTTTGTGCCACTCTGTCATTACCAGTAGCATGGTCTGGAACAAGTGAACCTCTCTGTGCCTCAGTTTCTTCGTCTAAAGAATGGGTGGAAGTGAAGTATTAAATGAGTTACTACTTGGCACAGTTTTGGGCATATAGTGAGTCCTTCATAAACGTTGGGCTTTATTTTTAGCTATTACTGTTTTCTCCTTTCCTTCTCCCCTAGCAAACACACACACACACACACACACACACACACATGGCTCCTGCCCATTCTGATTTGGGAAGCTAGGTGGGGAGACTTCCCTGCCCCCATCCCAGTGCCACTGTGGCTCACTGTGATTTTGTCACACTGCATAGTGTCAGCTCACATCCCTCCACTGCTCAGGACCTCATCTCACTCAGAGTAAAACCAAAGTCCTCACCCAGCTGGCCGGTCCCCCACTTCTCTGGTGTCCTTGGCGTTCTCTGCCCCCCAGCCTCCTAACTCGCTAAGGTGCTCCTGCTTCAGGGCGTCTGTGAAGGCTGCTTTCTCTCCCTGGGCCCCCCTGCCCCCAGGAGACCTCACTTCTTCCCGGTTCCTGCCCTAACGCCCACTTGTCAGAGAGGTCCTCGGTTAGCACCCTCCATGAAAGTTGCCTGTCTGCCATGCTCTCAGTCCCCTTCCCCAGTGTTGTTCTTCTTCACTGTCTTCGTCTCCACCTGACACGTGTCTTTATTGATTTTGTCTCTCTCTGACTCTCCAAGGATGCAGGGACTTCTCTTTTGTTTACTGTTGCAACTTGGCTCCCAGCCTGGCACATAGAAGGTGCTTAATAAATAATTTGTTAAATAAATGATTAAGGGAGGTTCCATGTTTTTATGTGAACTAGGATAGCATCTAGCAGGAAATTGGCATTGAATTCCTGTGGAGTGAATGAATGAACTAGCAGCCTCAGACTCAGCTCAGACCCTGGCTGGAGGCAAGTCGCTTAGCTTCTCTCGTTCTGGATTTCCTTGTCTGTGGAAGGAAGAGTTCCTTCCATCCCCACAGTCTATGATTCTTTGTTTTTCAGTTGTAGTCCACACGTTACATTAGTTTCAGGTGTACAACACAGTGATTCCGCACCTCTAAAATTTTTTTTAATGTTTATTCATTTTTGAGAGACAGAGCACTAGCAGGGGAGGGGCAGAGAGAGAGGGAGACATGGAATCCGAAGCAGGCTCCAGGCTCCGAGCTGTCAGCACAGAGCCTGACACGAGGCTCGAGCCCATGAACCATGAGATCATGACCTGAGCCAAAGTCGGACACTTAACCGACTGAGCCACCCAGGCGCCCCTGATTCTGCATCTCTGTATGTTATGCTATGTTCACAGGTATACTTACCATGATTCTGCCTTTTTCAGGGGGCTCACGTCAGCAAGGAGACCAGTCAGACTGGAGTGAACTGACCTTGTGGGGGCGGGACGTGGGGGTATGTGAGCTGAAACGTTGGGAACATAGCCTGCAGTCAGACTAAAGAGGACTGTGGAACACTGGGCTTTGGACTTCAACTTCACCCCAAAGACACTGAGGAGCCACTGAAGATTGTTGAGTAGGAGAGTGGCCTGACCACTTTAGGAAGACTAAGTGGGCAGGGGAGCAGGCTGGGTGGGGTCCACAGCATGGAGGGAAAGGCTGGCCAATACACTTCCAGGCTGGGGGCTGAACCCCACGTAGAAGCCTCTTCCCTTCTCCTCGAAGGTTCCTGGGAACCCAGATGGAGAGGTTGCCCTGCCCTAGTGTTCCCTCCTGCTGGGACCCTCAGGTGGTTACACTGCCGGTCCCTTCTTATGCCTCTAGGAACAGATGTGTTATCCTGAGAGAGAAAGGTTGTGACAGCCAGTGGCCTGTCTGGAGAGACTGCTGAAATTCCATTTATAGGGCAGGCATCCTGTTCCTCCTGCCAGTAAGACCAGCAGTTTTTGTGGGCCAGGCATGCACCTGCCTGCCCCCAGGGAGTCCGGTGACCTGGCCAGGGCTGGTGGGATGGCCAAGGGCTGGGGCCTCGTTGGCCTCTGGTGCCTGTGGAGGGGGTGTCGGGAGTGGCCACCGTGGTCACGGTGTCCGTGCCCAGGAGGGGAACGTCCTGAGTCTCTGGGAATTCAAACTCATCATGTCCACAGTGTAGTCATCTCATCCCCCCACCCCCAAACCTCCTCCTTCTCCCTTGTTCCTCATCTTGGCAGGTGGCTCACCAGCTGTCCAGGAGTTAGCCCGACCTGGGATACCCAGGCAACCTCTCCCTCTCCCCACACCTCCATCCATCAGCGTCTGTCTGCTGTTGTGCCTTCAGATGAGGTCGACACGTTCACTCCCTGCCCTTTACATCAGACCCTTATCATTCTTCAGGCAAAGTGACTCAACTAGCCTTCCCACGGGTCTCCTGTCTCCAGGCTCACCCCCACCCCACCATCCCATGATTAGCTGCAAAAACCATTCATTAGCCATTTCCTCATTCATTCAACAAGCATTTATCAAGGGACTCCTATGTAGCAGGAACTGGGTGAATGAGAAGGCCCACGGTGTCTCGTGGGGGACACAGTGACCCAAGATCATGTGGATAATTCTATAATAATGGTCGGAGTTAGAAGCCCTGCATGGAAGGGGAAGGAGATCTGAGAGGGTCTGGCAAGGGCTGTAATCTATCGAGGCAGGGAGCAGGGAAGGGCTTATTGGGTAAGTGACACTTAAGCAGTCCCTAAAGGGTAGACGGGCCTTAGGCAGTGGCCAAATGGGGAGGTTCCTTGGCGAGTGCCCGTTGTCTCGTGTGTGGCTGCCCCTCGCTCACCAGCCTCAGCCCTTGCCTGTCCTTCTCCCTGCCTGGAGATACTAAACCCACTATCCAGTCTCTACCTAGAATGCCTTCTCTACCATCTTCCCCTGGCCACCATATTCATTCTTCAAGACTCAGACCCCTCCTCCAAGAAGCCCACCTGATCTTCCCGTTGAGCATCACAATCATACCTACCTTGTCATGTTATCCGTTCAGGGATCTGCTTCCTCCCCAGGACCCTCCCTCCTCCCTGTGACCCCTCTGCATACCCAGTGCTAGCGTGCAACAGGGACTCGCTAAATGTGATTAAGCTGAATAGCCTGAACCGAAAGACCTGCCCAGGCTGCCAGAAAGTGGTCACCAGCCCAGCCTCTCAGGTTCCCGTCCCTGAGCTGACAGCTCCACCAGGGCACAGCCATTATTCAGACTGGGGCTCTCCCCATCTCTTTATCAAAATACCAGCCAGCCAGAGGCAGTCCGTGCATGCGTGCGAGTGTGCGTGCATGTGTGTGTGTGTGTGTGTGTGTGTGTGTATAATCAGCAAATTCACAGAAAGCACAGTTTATCAGGATAAGATGTTTCCATGCTTTTCTCTATGAATTATACAGAGCAAGCCTGCACTGTGCATTTTGCTATTTTTATAAGGCAGTTTTGCAGAGTTTATTTTCCTTTAGCGCATTTGTCAGGATAATTACAGAGGGGGCACGTGTGTGTGTGTGTGGATAATTGGAAAGTGGTTTGGGGGGTGTTCCATGCCAAGGGCAGGAGCCCTGTTCTCCCTGCAGACTAGAATGAGGTCCGGGATTCCAGGAGGACGCGCTCACTCCCCGGATCTGCAGCCGGGGTTGGCCCCTCGGCCCCTCTTCCACACACCCGAACAGGCAAAGTTTGCCCGTCGGTTTGCAGCAAAGAGGCAACGCTTCTCCTCTGCCAAAATGAGGTGTGCTAATGCCCGCACAGTGCCTGGCACACGGGAGTGTCAGCAAGAGATAGAGGCTGTCACCAGCTTCGTCATTATCATCATTAGCATCGTTGCCATTTTAACTATTATTTAGTATTCATTATTATTATCACCGATCGTATCACTTAGAATCCTCAGCTCGTTGTACCCATTACGCTAAAGATTTGCATCTCCCGGGGGAAAAAGACATGTTTTTCTTCTCTGTGAGCAATTACCACCAAATAAAGACAGGATATTAAAATGATTTCACTTATGTAGATATCTCCCTACATAAATGAGTAAAAAAACAGGCAGTTCAATTATCTGCGAATCAGGGGAGTAGGTGGTTGCACCAATAATCCAAAAGCCAAGGGTGGGGCTCTACAATCAACTCAGAAATCTCTCTGCAGTCAAGCCATGAGGTGGGGCAGGTTGGACCAGGCTGATGAAGCATCCAAAGGTCCTTGTAATAAGGTGGTTGAATATATCAAAGACTCCTGTCGACGTGGACTCTAGGCAGGGTAGTTCCACGAAGGTTCTTGTGAATTTGAGAATCTACTTGAAAGCCCGAGTCTTGTGTTTATGTGCCTGCTCTGAAGGCACAGATGATTTGGCTTTGAGTCTGCTGACCTCCAGGGACTCCTTCGTGCCTTACTTTGAAGTCAAGAAGAGGTGACTCTGACCAGCCAATTGCCCTGGAAAACAAACAAAGCTAAGAAGAATAGTTAGCTGGCTGTTCTTGAGCATGGATCATCTACCAAGCATTAAGTGCTCTGTACACATTAACTCACTGGATGATCACACTGTCCCATGAATTAGGCTATCTGTATTTTATGAATGAGGAAGCCAAGGTGTAGCAGGTCGGAGCGATCGCCCAAGTCCACCAACTGGAAGTGACCATACCAAGGACATAGACCCAGAGTCCAGAGCCTGGGCATTCTGCTGTGTCCCTGCCTGCAGTGTCCACACAGGCACAGAGGCGGGCACACACACATCACATACGACACACACTCACATGCTCACGCACCACACCTACACACTCGCGTGCACGCTCTTTGGCAGAGTTAGAGCCCTCTTACTGTCCAAGAATGATATTGGCACTTCTAGAACACACACAAGTCTGGCGGGGCGGTGGTGGTCTGGGATGAATTCTGATTCCCTTTGGGTTGAACAATTGCATTCATCTGGGCCTCCCATGCCTAGGATGGGGCTCCTTGCTGTGGCCAGTATCTGCCAGCCCTGGCCTCCCTGGTCCTGTCCATTATTTTTAAGGAACATGTGCTTGGGCTGATCAGGCCGTGCCTTTCACTGAGTTGCCCCTCACCAGGCCAGAGATGGAGCGGGCACGGGGGCTGGGTGGGAGCTGGTGCATGTGGGCAGCCGTACAGCACCAGGAAAATAGCCCTCCCTTCCGTGCCTTGCGCATCACTTCCAAATTGTCCTCTCTGTCCAGCAGTGGCCCATTTTCAGGGCAAGAAAGCACTGGTTACTTGGAAAGATAGCTACGATTATGGCATGCTCTTACCAGGACAAAAGGTGATGCTCACCAGAGGAAAGAGGGGCCACCAGGGCCCTCGACACCCACCTGCTGTTCTCTGGATGGCAGGAGGGGCGTGGGTGTGAGAGGAGACTAAGGAACTCCCAGCCTCCTCTCATCACACCCAGGCCTATCTGGCCGGTCCCTGCCACCAGCTCTCAGGACAAGCCAGGGGAGCCTTGACCTCGGAACCGCATCCCCCTCCTCACTTAGCCCTTTGGTGGTGATGTTGCCAACTTTCTGCTGCCACGGGAGGATATTCCACAGCCTGTCTGGTCCCAGCCAGCTCCCCACACACCCAGGGGCACGTGACTCAGAATAAAAATTCATCTTCATAGCTGCCTTCAGATGCATATAATCAAGGGTAAATCTGCCTCTAAAAAAATCAGAACACGCGTCATCAACATCAGAGCCAAACAGAAAGGGATTTGAGTAATATGCATTCCTTCAGTGACATGATGAACGAGAGCTGTCTACGTTTCTTAGGACAGGGGCCCCTTAGCTTCCAGGGGGTCAGGGCTGCTGCCTCCTGTCCTACGGAGGGGAGGGCAGTAAGGAAAGCCTAAACCCCATTATTGCCAATCTTTCTGTTCTCCCTCTCTCCCCACTGAATAGTGAACAACACTGGACAAGTCGTTTGCACTTCTGTGACTTAGTTTCCTCATCTGTAACATAAGAATGACCCTATAGGATTGTCATGAAGTTGGATGAAATTTACCAAGTGTTGGTTGTGAAGTGTCTTACACAGATCAGAACTCACCAGATTTCAACTTTGTTCCCTTTTCTAAGAGCAGCATCTTAGACAAGCATGGGCTTGAACACAGGAGGGGGTAGGGGGCTTGGCAGCAGGTATCCTGAGTGGATTCAGAAGTAAGAATTGTCTGTCATCATACTGACTTGTCTCTGTGTCCTTATTAGAGAGTGTACCAGTCTCATGGGTTCGAGCCCCACATCGGGCTCTGTGCTGACAGCTCAGAGCCTGGAGCCTGCTTCAGATTCCACGTCTCCCTCTCTCTCTGCCCCTCCCCAGGTCACACTCTGTCTGTCTCTCTCTCTCCAAAAAGTCCATAAATGTTAAAAAAAAAAAAAAAAAGAAAGAAAGAAAAGAGAAAAAATTAGAGAGTGCACCAGCCTAATCCCCATTCTACAGAGGGTAGATGGAGGCCTACATTGGAAACACATTCCTGGCATGGGGCTAAGCCAAGGAGAGGTGATAGCTAGACTGGCCTGGACTTTCCAAGAACATTCACCTCTGGACCTTCTCTTTTTTTTTTTTTTTTTTTGCAACGTTTTTATTTATTTTCGGGACAGAGAGAGACAGAGCATGAACGGGGGAGGGGCAGAGAGAGAGGGAGACACAGAATCGGAAACAGGCTCCAGGCCCTGAGCCATCAGCCCAGAGCCTGACGCGGGGCTCGAACTCACGGACCGCGAGATCGTGACCTGGCTGAAGTCGGACGCTTAACCGAGTGCGCCACCCAGGGGCCCCTGGACCTTCTCTTTTAAAAAGCAGGTGGGAGAAGAAAAGAAGAAAGGCAGGAGGGAGGGAGAGAGAATGGGAGGGGGTGCCCAAATGCCCCGGGCCAACCAGGGGGCCCTAGGTCCTTGCTGTGGCAGCAAAGGCCTGTTTCTATCACAGTGCCATTGCTGCCTCTTCCTTGAGGGCCCCCAGGTTGGAAGCAGGGGTTGAGGGGCTGTGCCAGCCTGGCTCTGGTTGGAAATGTCCCAGCAGCAGCACAGGTGGGTTCGGCTCCAAATGGACCCCTGGGTGGAGCTGAAGTCTGCTCCAGGCTCTGAGGACCTTCTCCACACCATGGCCCTGTGAACTTGAAGGCCTACTGTGCACTCTGACAATACTGAGAGCACAGCTGACCATGGTCAGCACATGCTATGAGACAGGGACTCCAAGGTTTCCTTCACCTTCGTACCGATCCTGCTATCACCTCCCCCGCAGTCCCACCCCTATCTATAGAGGAGAAAACTGGGCCTTGAAGGGGTTAAGTGTCTCACTGAAGTCACGCAGCTAGCATGTTGACCGAGCACGTGTAACCAAGTAGAACCTGGGGTCTCCCTGGCGTCCTGGGCTAGCAATTAGGGTAAGCCGTGGCTTCTAGGGAGAAGACCCCTAACCCCAGAATCCAAACCCCAACCCAGCTGTGTCACTGAGCAGTGCTTCTGCCTTCCGGCCCTGCTTGTCCATGTGAAATGCAGGCACTAAAATGAAGGCTGCTCGAGTTGGCTCAGTGGCCACACCTCCAGTCCCTGCCACCCACCTCCCAGTTGCATAGGTGAGGGGATGGCAGCCAGGAAACTTGAAGTGATTTACCTGGAACCACACAATGAGGAGCCTGGCTGCCACCGTGCCCCCTTTCCCAGGGTCTTTGGGAGGGTGAAGGTCAAGTGCTACCCTAGTGGGATGGATATGGGAGGAGTCTTCCTCTTCCCCGTCTATTCCCATCAGTGCATGTTGTTCAGTGCCCCACACCTACAGCACAAGCCCTGGGTGAGGGAAGGTTAGGGAGAGTTTTGGTTTTTCTTTTTTTAATGTTTATTTTTGACAGAGAGAGAGAGACAGAGCACAAGCAGGGGAGGGGCAGAGAAAGAGAGAGAGAGAGAGAGAGGGAGACACAGAATCTGAAACAGGCTTTAGGCTCCGAGCTGTCAGCACAGAGCCCAACACAGACCTTGAACTCGGGAATGCTGAGATCATGACCTGAACTGAGGTCAGACACTTAACCGACTGAGCCACCTGCCCCGGGGAGAGTTTTGAAAGTGCCTGGCAGTACCGGTGGATCAAACACTTTAATCCAAATTAGGTAAGTGCTTTTATGTCACGACTTATAAGTGCAGATTAATGTGGCACAGGCTCCAGAGGAGAATATAGAGGAAACGTCTAGTAAAAGTCACCAAAGTTCTGTGGGTGTAATCACGGAATGCTTCCTGGAGGAGGAGTTGAAAAAAAAGCAGGATCGGGAACACCCATCGTCTTTGAAAGGTGAACCTTGGCCTCCCTGCCTCCTTCCCCATATGCATGCCACTCTTGATTTGGTGCTGCCTCCTAGGGGCCTCTCCAGCCCCCCCCTTCAGAGACTCCTCAGAGCAGCCCCCGACACTTATGAGAGGCGGCTGTGATTTTGTGTACGCTCTTCTGCCAGGATTCAGAGCTCCTGACCACTGTCCCCTGCAGCTCTCACAGGAAGCTCACATGGAACCCTAGGAAGAAGCTGTCTTCTCAGCTCAGCCCCTACCTCATCCCCCTTTACGAACTAGTGTTCAGTAAGTGGCTGGCCCCGTGCTGAGGGGCCCCTGTGCCTCGTGTGCCTCATGGGGAGACTGGTACATTGTGGGTACTCCACGAGTGCTAATGACAAAAGCCCCCCGGCCAGAGGTGGCTGGCCCGGACGGGAGCCCTTTGCTCCCACACGCCGCACCATCATGCCACATGGCACCGCTCCTTTTTAAGTCTCCGGCCCATCCATGCGCAAACTTTTAGCCTGACCTGCCATTCCCGGTGGGGCCCTCCTCCAGGGCCAGCTTCCAGATGGGTGAGTGGTATGGGCAGTAAGAGTCACTGCGAAACCAGGAGAGCGACATGTGACGACATGGGTGCCCTTGGAGGGCATCGTGGCCGAGCGAAAGGAGCCAGTCACAGGAAGCCAAGTATGTTTAATTCCTCTTGCATGAGATACTTAGAGTTCTCAAATTCACAGAGACAGAAAACAGGATGGGGGTGAGTTAGTGTTTAACGGGCAGAGTTTCAGTCTTGCCATCACTGGAGATGGACAGTGGTCCCGGCTGCACGACAGTGTCGATGGACTTAATGCCATAGATCTGGACACTTTAAAATGGGTAAGCTGGGGCGCCTGGGTGGCGCAGTCGGTTAAGCGTCCGACTTCAGCCAGGTCACGATCTCGCGGTCCATGAGTTTGAGCCCCGCGTCGGGCTCTGGGCTGATGGCTCAGAGCCTGGAGCCTGTTTCCGATTCTGTGTCTCCCTCTCTCTCTGCCCCTCCCCCGTTCATGCTCTGTCTCTCTCTGTCCCAAAAATAAATAAACGTTGAAAAAAAAAAAATTTTAAATGGGTAAGCTGCTAAAAACCAACCAACCAATCCAAGAGATGGAGGCCTAAGCCCAAGCAAAAAGGTGGAACCGGTCGGGAGCTGGTCCACGTGGAAGGCACAAGAATGGCCCCAGTGATGGCCACACCCCACTCCGCAGAGCCCGTGGATGTGTTGCCGAGGGGGATTAAGGTAGCAGATGGGAATCACAGTTGCTGATCAGCCGCCCTTAAGAAAGGGCGAGTATCCTGGCTTATCCAGGTGGCCCAGTAGTGTCACAAGTGTCCTTACACGTGGAAGAGGGAGGCAAGAGAGGGCAGAGGGATGCCATGGGAGAATTTGCCGTGCTCTTGCTGCCCTTGAAGGTGGAGGAAGGGACTGCAAGCCAACACTTTGAGCCCACTGAGACCCATTTCAGACCTCTCACCTCCAGAACTGTGAGACAATATGGTTGTGTTGTTTAAGTCACTGGGTGGTAACTCATTACGGCGGCAATAGGAAACCGATACAGTGGCTGAGCACGGACGTTCGGAACTCTGCGGTTCCTGCCGCCGCAGTGAACCTCCCACCGGAAACTCTCGTGTCAGGCTGGCCTCTTCCCTATCCTCGAGAGGTGTCTTAGGGGGACATCTAGGAAGGATGAAGGGAGCCCTCATGCCGTGGGACAGGAGATGAGTCACTGCAACCACCCCTAACCAGCGAGCCCTAAAATAATGGTAACCGCGAGAGCAAGCCCTGACATAATACTATGTGCCAAGGGCTGTCCTAAGCCCTTGCTCTGTACTAACTCATAAACTCCTCCTAATCATTATGTGAGGTAGTTTCTGCTTCACTCCACTTTACAGATGAGAAAACTGAAGCCCAGAGAGGGTAAGTGACTTGCTCAAAGTCACACAGCCTGTAAGTGGTATAGCTGGAATTTGAACCCAGCCTCCAGAATCTTTGCTCTCAGCCGCTACACTATGAAAATAATAGGCTGCCCTTTCTGTGGGGCCCATTCCTTGAGGAGGAAAGAGTCTGCCTTCAGGAGGAATTCTGTGGAGTTTTGGCAGGGCGGGGGGAGGGGGGACGGTTGGTCCCTCCACATCCTGCTGGTTTCACTTGTTTCTTTTGGAATGTGTGAAGGCCCCGTGAGACATTGCCAAGGCTCTAAGAGTCAAAGCTCTAAGAAAAGGTATCCTCAGAGAAACGTCCCTCCCTCCTTGTCTCTGCCCCCTGTTGTCATCCCCCCTTCTTTCCACCCCTTTCCCACTTACCTCTTGTAGGTAACCAGTCTCTTAAGTGTCTGGCTTATCCCTCCTGTATTCCTTTTGCACAAATGAGCAAGGTATCTGTGTCCTTTCTTCTCTTCCTTTCTTTCTTAAGTGATGGGTGGCATCACTGTGGGCACCCTTCTGCACTTGGCATTTTAAGATGCAGTATCTTAACTACTTAGCAGGATGTTCGGGAGGAACTTGGGCAGAAAGCTCGGTGACGATGTGCCGGGCCCAGCTTCCTTCACCACAAAGACAGGAGCTGGGGTGGGTCCCGGAGAAAGAGCCCCGCTCACCATAATACACTCATGCTTCGGTTTAAGACAAAATGACCTGGGAGTGGCACCACATTGCTCAGCCAAAGAGCTGAGCTGCCTGGGTGTGTGCCCTCAGAGGCCTCCTTCCTGATGTGTCCAGATTGCCACAGCTGAGCCTCTCTCTACCTTGGCCATCCGTATAAGGAAGAGACCAGAATCCCTGTGTTGCTGGGGGGGGGGGGGGGGGGGGGGGAGAAACTGAGGCTTAAAAGGGTTTTTAAGCCATTTACTCAATCACATGATGATTCAGCACAGAGTCAAGCCAAGACCCTATTTTTCTGTGTAACACTCGGGTGTAGTCAGGTGCTTTATGGAGAACTGAGGACCAGAGGCAGACAGGTGCAGACCACCGGGGACAAGGTGGGCGGGAGCCAGAAGCCCCTCGCCCCGGTCTAGGTGCTGGCTGGTTTCTTGGCTTATTTGCTCAGCCGCTGATTCAGTTACCCATCCGGCCAGGAATTCACCGAGCAGCACCTTCCCTCGCTGCAGACAAAGAACTTGCCCGTCCTGTGGATGAAGAGGGCTGGTTTATGTGTCATGTTAAACAGTGTTAAACACACCCGGGCCCCTGGGTGTTTTTGGGTTCAGCAGTTAATGGAGACAGAGAGTGATGTGAGCGCCCTTTCGGGTCCCCTTCAGCCCCAGGGTTCACTGACTACGAACATGGAGAGCTTTCCTCTTTGTTGTCACCTCGGTTTTCAAGCCAGTTTGCTGTGAATCCCAAACCCAGGCCCAACACAACTTGCTGTTTAAAATAACAGCCCCCCCAAAAAAAACAGTGAATTGCATCAAATCACCTCGCTTTGTCCCGCATTCCGGCAGCCTTTCTAAATCTGCCTACCTAATTAGCTTCTTCTCCTAACCCAAAATATGATTAAATCTGTATTAAAAATATCTATGCAGAGTAGGATCAGACACACCTGAGCATTTCCTAAATTTAGCAAAGGACAATAGGCTCTGGGTTACTTTAATTGGGTGCGGGATTGCTGCAGGAATACATTTTAATTTGGATTTCCAGAGCGTTTCTCTCTGTCTCCTGCCTTTAAATTGCGTAGCAGAGGAAGGGGGAGCATAATGGGGCCCGTTCATAACTGCCCTCCCTCCCGACTTATCTCAGAGCTGAATGAACAATGCGAGGCTGGTGGAGGAGGGGACAGGCGGGAAAGGGTGTTCCCGTCCATCCGCTCATCCGCTCATCCGCTCTGGCTCTGTTCGGCTGGGAGCACAGCTTTGACGGGTAGCAGCACCAGCAGGGTGGCCCGGCCCTGCGGGGGGGGGGGTGGGGAAGCAGCTATGGGATACCAGCAGCACCTTCCTCATCACCCACCTGTCCCAGGAAGTCCCCGTAGTTCCCTCTGCTTTCTGGAGCTTAATGGGAGGAGGTGCTCGCTCAAAGCTGAGAAATAGCCCTGCAGTTCTGGACAGGCCTGGGACAGTTGGGAAGGAACGATTTCAACCAGGGGCATCTCCAAGGCACTAGGTCAGTCCCAGTGCTGAAAGATGAAACAGTGCCACTCTCGTAATTATAATGATGTCCCCCCCACCCCAGCTGCCCCCGGGAGGTACCAAGGTGGGCTTCTTACAAAGGGCTTGAATGACTTCCCTGATTGTACCTATCCCCCTTCATCACCAGGGAAGAAAGAGGCCTGGGTGTCTCAGCACCTGGAAACCACTGGATGCATTTGGTTTTGCTCAGTGGAGAGCTGGTTACTGACACGGCATGGAGGCGTTACCAGCCTAGAACCCAGGAGGCCTGACTGCTTGGAGACCAGAAGTGGGCAAGGTCCCAGAAGGGCAGGGGGGCCTGGCAGGCTGGCGTGAGCATGCCCTCGGGGTTCTCCACTCCCTGCTGGAATTCTTACAGCAGGTGCTTGCCACTGATTTTCAATTTGCAAAGCAAAACAAATTTGCATGAATCTGGAAAAATCCACAGGAAAGACTGTTTAGATTTTAACACAGCTGCCGGAGCCATTCAGAATCCAAGTTTACAGGAGGCTCTGTTAACCCCGATGCCTTCACAGGCTTGTTATCTCTCCTTGGAAACAGTCATGTCCGCCGAGCAGAGATTCCCTCCTCTGGTCCCAGGCGATGCTGCCTTCCCCCGTCCTGCACACTGGAAGACAGGGGCAGTAGGTGGAGGTAGGAAGGGCTCTCACATCCCGTATCCCACCTCCCGCAGTGACACTGCTGCCAGGAAGAGCTGTCACAGGGAGCACTGTGAGGTCCACTTGGAGCTTCCCTGAGCCCTGGGGCCAGGACACCCAGAGGCACCTGTAAACTAGACTCAGGTCCTGTTTTGGCGGCACCGTCGTTCCCAGCTGGCCCCTGCCCTCTGCCTGCTCTGCCTTGGGGCTCCCTGTTCCATGTCTCCACATCAGTCCCAGCCAGCTAAGGCTCTGGGGGAGCAGGGGATCCCCACCCCAGGACCCGTTCTCCTTCCTGTGTATCGTGATCCCACCCCCTCTGGGCCATTCATTTAACAGGTAATTTGTCGCCATGTGATGGGTGCCGTTCTAGTCATCTGGGGATACGGCAGTGAATAAAGTAGAATGCAGTTCCTACCCTCATGGAGCTGATGTTCTAGTGGGGGTTGATAATGTAGAGATACATAAGCAAAAAAAAATAAAAAAATAAAAATAAAAAAAGGAACCCTGTCAGGTGGGGGGGACTGCCGGGTTAGGAGACCGAAGTGGAGCGAGAGAGGGTGAACAGAAGCCTGGCAGTTTTGCTCAGGCAGCAGGCAGGGGAGGCCCCTTGAGACACGTGTGGCAGTCACAGGAAGCAAGGGAGTGAGCCATGCAGGTGTCTGGGAGACCCCCGTGCTCTGATCTCAGCCTTTCTGCTCTAGCATTTGTAACACGGTTGTAATTTCTGGTTCACAGCGTCTCTTTTCTGGTGAACTTTTGTTGCCCTACGGCGGGGGTATATCATTTATATCTGCATCTCTGGTGCCTAGCCCAGTGACTGGCATAGAGTAAGGGCCCAGTGAATGTTGAATGGATGTGTGGATGGATGGAGGGAAGTGGGGGAGAGGGCAGGGAGAAAAAAGAGAAATGAATATAGGCACCGCCATTCACATTTCATCCTGGAAAGCCCAGCACCTCTTTGGTGAGTGCTGTCTCCCTCTGCGTGCCTGGGAAGTGGTGACTACCCTTTCACCTCTTGTCAAGCCTGCCACACAGAAGGACATTGGCTGTCCCTCACGTTCCCTGTGCTTGGAACTTCAATGGCTTATAGCCAAAAGAGGGAGGCAAGCCAGTCAGGAATGGGGTTCCAAAGTGGATGGCAAAGTGATGTGCCCTTCTTTACCCGTGGGTGGGAATGCCCAGGTCTGAAGGCAAGACCCAGGATGAGAGGAGTCGGGCAGGCTTCCGTGGTGGAGGGGGGAGGTTCTCTGCCCCAGCCTTCCCAGCCTCCTCAGCCTGGGGCTCCCTCAAAATCCCCCCTGGAGGGCGGCCCCAGCTTTCTGGTCTGCCCTGATTCCTGAGGAGTGGAGAGTCCTGGAAAGTGTTGGTAACTGACTGTAGGAAATGGGAGGGTCCTGCTGGCCAAGCTCAGAGATCAGAAGGCCCAAGAGGTGAGGAGTATTGTTTTGGAACAGGGAACGTTCTAAGCTTCCAGAATGCTGTTTTCTTGCTCCTCTTCCCTGCCTGTTGATAATTCTGACATTAGGCAAGAAGAGTCTTCCTGGTCTGTGGAGTTTCATATCCCGGGACACAGAAACAGAGAGCCTTCCAGAAACACTGCTTAGAATCTAGCCTGGCCCCTCAAGTGCCCATAACTGTTGGCAGTGCCCAAAGCTCTGGAATAGGACAGAAGGCAACTTTAGAGCCACGTTGTATCTTTAGGCTCAAAACATGGGGTGTTTGGTTTTGGCTGCCTAGCAAAGAGAAAGAAATGTGAGGCTAGTCTGGCAGCCATCAGATTAAAGTTAAGAAACTTGGGGCGCCCGAGTGGCTCAGTCGGTTAAGCATCCGACTTCGGCTCAGGTCACGGTCTCGCAGTTTGTGGGTTCAAGCCCCTCCTCGGGCTCCGTGCTGACAGCTCAGAGCCTGGAGCCTGCTTCAGATTCTGTGTCTCCTCCTCTCTCTGCCCCTCCCATGCTCATGTTCTCTCATTGTCTCTCAATAATAAATAAACGTTTAAAAAAATTTTTTTTTTAAGTTAAGAAACTTTATGTTGTGCCTTGACCTAAGAGAGCAGGCTCTGGAATCAGAGACACCTGGCCGTGGATCTGTGCACTGACATCACCAGCTGTGTGACTTTGGGCACATCACTTACCCTCTCTGGGCCGCACAGTCCCTGGCTGGAAAATGGGGAGATGGTGATAGTTTCCACCCCACATGAGTACTGTGAGGATTGACTAGCAAAGTAGATGAAAATCGCCCATAGTAAGTACTCACTAAGTACTAAGACACCTTGCGAGGGAAGATCGATGGAGTGAAGGGGGATGTGTGTTTAGAAAAGAGAGGACCGGAGAGGAAGAAAGAGACCAGGCATCTTCCAGAGGGAGCGCTTCTTAGAGCTGGCCAGCTTTCAAGAACAGGAGTAAATGGTGTTCTCGACCCAGGTGACGACCCAGCCCTCTCGGCGGGCAGGCCCCTCTGAGGCAGTGAAGAGGTCAGACTCTGACTGCACACATCCGCACCTGAACCCCAGAACTGCCATTCCCAGCTCTGTGAGCTTGGATGTCTTACCTGTCTCCACTGTAATAATAGAGAGGCCTTGACGTTTAAAGGATATAATGTATACGCAGTGCTTAATGGTATCTGTTGTCCGTCTGTAATTGCTCAATAAATTGTAGCCATTATGTCTCCTCCTACTGCTACTCTCACCCACCATCACAGAACAGATTGACCCACCCTAATGTCCCTGCTCCTGCCCCCAACTCAGCTTAGGGAACTTTTATGCTATGGGAACCACAAAGCATGGAGATTCCTCACACACAAACCATTTGGTATTGAAGTTAAGTAAAATTCACTGCAGAGTTGCCCTGATACATTCCTAATGGTATGCATAATTGTTTCTGAGCTGCACAATAATTAGACATAAATGGTAAGCTAGGCATGTAAATGAAAATAATTAGTATATGTAATAATTAGGCAAAGAAGGCATTTTTGTGATCAGCAGGGAGGAGGGGGGGTGGATAGAGGGCTGCGTAAGAGGGGGAAGGATGCCCGGGCCCCATCCTTCTATCCCACAAGAGAGGGCTGGCCCCTTTTTCGGGTCACATCAGGGCCAGACTCCATCGGCCACTGTGTCCCAGGTTCCAGTGCTGGGGCCGGACAAACCACTTAGCCGGGCATTCTTCAAACACTGGACTTGTGACTAGAGAAGAAAGAACACAGCCGACTGCCCCTGGGAGTCTCAGCCGGCCCAGGTGGGAAGGGACCCTCTCCTCTACTCGAGAGTCAGTGCCTGAAACAGTGACTGGGACACGGAAGTCCTGAAGGTCTGTCTGGTAAATGAATGCGTGCATGCATAGAGGATGCATAGAGGATGCACTGAGGAGCAGTGGGAAGATAGGAGAATTCGGGGTGATGGGAGAACACAGGAAGCTGGCCGGAAGCACGGCAACCCCTTGACAGACCCTAAGCAAAGCGGTCAGGACTGTCTGTTTTGAAGCCCAGGCCCCTTGCGCTCAATTTCCTGTGCAATTAGCTGTCCCGTGCCTCAGTTTTGTGCCCTGTGAATTGGAGACAGGCTGTGATAAGGATTAGTGAGTTAATATAGTTAATAGTGGAGAGTGCTTAGCCCAGTGCAGGATGCACTGTCATGCAAAATAAAGCCACTTATTAGCCATTTTTATGGCCCTTTCTGTTAAGTATCTGCGCCTCATGGAACCTAGCTTGCGTACTTCTCCGCGTAGCAGCGGAGAGGGGGACACAGGGGTGGGAGCTGTAAGAAGCAGTTGAGGAGCCCTGTTGGGGAGGCAGGCCAGGCTCCCAGGGGCTCAGGGAACGGGACAGGCAGGGTCCCTGCCCACCTGGAGCTTACAATATAGTGGGGGTGGGGGAGATGGTTAATAAACGTAAATAAAACATTAAGTGGTTCAGTTAGTGCTAAGTGCAGTGGAGACCAGTGGAGAGGCTCAATAAAGAAAGCCCGAGGGGGTGTGGGGTGGGTGAACCACATTGGCCCAGAGACAGTCGGAAGGTCACAGACTCTTTGCATCTAAATGTGTGTGGGGGGGAGGGGGTGGTGCTTACTCTGTGGCTTTTCTGGGATGAAGTCAGCTGGAAGCCTCTCTCTCCACTGCCTAGCCTGGGGTTTGCTTGGGGAATGCATTATGCTATCCAGTGTTTTACAGAAAGAAAATAGTGAAAGGACCTACCCAAGGTCACACAGCTAACAATCAATTAATTATTGGGCAGATCACCCATGCAAAGCCAAGAAAATATATTTGTAAATGCTGATTGCTCCCCTTGGGGCATTGTTTGCCAGTGAAGGACACTGTACTAATACACGGTCCTATTTTTACTTCTTGCAAGGCAGGTGTTCTTATCCCAGTTTGTAGATGAGGAAACTGAGGCCCAGAGAGATTAAGTGACCTTCCCAAGGTTACGTAGTTAGAACCCAGGTCTGCTTGTGTTTGACTCTAGAGCCTGTCCTGTTAACCGATAGAGTCGCTAAGTGAGAAGAAGCCACTGGTGTTTCCAAAGCTAAAATGAGGAATTTGAGAGAGTAATGTAAGTGGATAACAGTGCAGGCTCTAAATTCATATTCCTAGGGTTTAAATCCTGACCTGGCCACTTACTAGCTAAGTGACCTTGAGCAAGCCTCATGACCTCTCACTGCCTGGTCAATACAGTGGGGATAGTTAACAGTAACCTCTCATAGCGTCCTTGTAGGCATTAAGTGAGTTAACCCATGTAAACCATTAGCACCTTGCCTGACACAGACAATTACTGTATGTGTCGGCTATTATTATCAAGAAATGCAGTCATGACTTGTTGGTTCCCAGACCCTCCTTCCAGTGGCATAGCCATTTAACCAGCCAGGGGAGTGCCAGAGTGAGCCCAGGCAAGGCACATGTGGCCTGGCTGGGGTTTTCTCTAATGGGGAACCCCTTACCTAGGCAGGACCCAGAGCTGGGCTCTGGCCCCTGGACTGTGACTGGCAGCACCCCATTCTGGATCAGGGGGGCTCTCTTGCCTCTCCCTCTACTCACGATAATGTGACTCAGACCCCTGGCTTGGAGTATGACACTGTGAAGGCAGGCATGACCTTATCCCCCAAAGAAACAGGGCAGAGACTTGTTTGCAATTGGTCTAGCTCAGCACATCTCAGTATCTGGCATGATGTGGGCACACACTGTGGGGTTGCTGAATGCCAGTGCCGGAGGAGAGGACTCCCACAGCCTCTCCTTGAGAGCAGGGAGTGAGGCCGGCTGGCCCCTTCCTCGCTCTGCCCGGTTCCCCACCAGTCAGCTGACTGCAGAGGTCAATGGGACATTTGATGTCTGAAGGTCCGAAGCATCAGCTGACACCCAGCCTCACGCTGGCCCCTGGACACACAGCATGTCCCAAACGTGAAGACAAGCAGTGAAGGCCTTGGTTTCCAGAAACCTGGCCTGGCTCCATGGATCCCTGCCTCAGAAGCGCTCACTTACTGAGCGCATCTACTTGCAGAGTCTGGCTCCTGTCCCAGGTAGGAGACAGTGGTCAGGAAGGAGGATGCCTGTGTCCCTCTCAGGGTCATAGCCAGAAGCAATATGTTTTCCCCTCCAGGGAAATTAAAGAGTCAGGTGCAAGGGAGCCCGTGTCTGGAGGGAAGACAGGTCGGGCTGTTATTTCTCAAGTGCATCATGTCCTGAAATAGCCCAGAGCTGCATCAGCCTTGACATCTCTCTCTGCCTAAAGTAAGTTGGTCCGAGGGCACTCTTGTCCTCGTCCTGCACATCAGCAAAATCCTCCTGGGGAGGGAGGCACTTTCTAAGCACAAGAGGCCCTTGGCCACTCTGCTGGGACGGCTGTGCCGCTGGGCAGCCCCGGAGCCGAGCCTCCAGCTTGCGGCTGGGTCTCCTGTGCCCGTTAACAGCCAGAGGAGAAAAACTCCCGCGCCTGAAGTGGGAGCTGGAAATGCTTCTGGATGATCTGGGCAGGCTGATTGAACCCCAGTCTCCACCTCTCTCAACTGAATGTTCTGCAGGGCCTGATGTTCTCCAGAATCTTCCACGCTCCCTGAACATAGTGTTTATTGCTTTATTATAGCACTTAGCAGCGAGCCATCGTAATTATTTGTTTATATGTCCATAATGCTCTCTTCTGGGCTGTCGGCTCTCCAGAGGGAGGGTGCTCACGTTGCTCACCTTTGTGTCTTCAGTCCCACGCTCAGTGCCCGGCACACAGGTGCTTGGCGAATGCTGTGGATGGGATGTGAATGAAGGGAGGGAGCGAATCACAGCCCTTCCTGGTAGTGCCCATGGGAGCCATCTCTGGTGACTGCTCGTGGGCAAGGGGAAGCCTGGACAGGGCTTTGCCGGGGATCCTTGCCTCAAGGCATGTCCCTTGCCTGAGGGACAGCTCACGAATTCCTTCGTGATTTGAAATCCCAACCCCTGCACACCTGCCCGGCAGCCCAGCGCTGCCACGCCCTCTGTCCAGCCCCCTCTCTAGCCAGTGGTGCTTACGGTGGCCCTCTGCCCACCCCACTGCCTTCACGCAGGGGAGAGGAGTGAGGAGGGGGCCATTCACCTTCCTGGGGCACAAGCCCCTGCCCCTCTGCTGAGGAGCTTAGAGCTTCCAAGGAGGTAATAAGGCCCCTGCTGGTTTTTCATTGACACAGAAACGTGTGCTGCCTCCTTAGCTGAAGGCACAGAAATGCATTTCCAAGATGTTGACCCAGGTGTTAGAATGCGGGAGATTAGAGTCTTGTAGACGAAAGTGAAAAGGTCACACACACACACACACACACACACACACACACACACACACGACTGCATGTGTCAGTGGAAGGGCCAGCTGAAGCTCTCTGGAGCAACAGGGAAGGTGATTTGAGGGAATGTGGAGCCCAGGAAGAAGGAAGAACATGGGATGGGTTAGGGGCAAGTCTCAGCTTCTCAGACTCAGCCCTGTACTGCGGAATCAGATGGTGATGACCAGCTAGACAAGGGAAGCAGGCGGGAAGCCACCTTTGAGGGCGTGTTCAGTGCTGTCTAGCTTCGTGCATTTATGTCTGCCCCAGTGAACCCACCCACTCTGCTCCACCATATTGGTTCTCAAAAATGCGTCTGACCCAGGGGTCCAAGGAGCCCTGGGGAATGTGCCTTGGAAAGGTGGAGCTGTGGGGCTCTTGCGGCCATGGATTCCATTCTAGTGGTGGGGAAACTGAGGTTGAGAGGTCAGGCAATCTGTGCATGGCCACCCATCAATGAAGGCAGAGCCAACACAGAACCACGCCTGTAGACTCATGTCCAATATCTGTCCAGAACCCTCGGGGATGATCACACCTGAGGACACGCGTGCACCTGGCTCATCCCCAGACATAAGCCTTAAAGGTAAGGTCTTATCTCTGTTTCACTTACAGAGGAGACACTCAGTAGACATTGACTGACACCTTCCATGGCTATCTCATTGAATACTCACAACTAGCATATAAAATAGGGACTGCTCTTCTGTTGATGAGGCAATTGTGACTCAGAGAGGTCAAGTTTCTTGCCTAAAGTCACACAGCTACTAACTGCTGGAAATGGAACTTACGGACAGATCTGGCTTCACAGCCAAAGGTATCTATGTAGCACAGTTTCAGCATGCTTCCTGTATGTTTGGGTACTGATCCAAGCCCTTCCGTGCACTAAATTAATTCTGCCCACACCCTACGAGATAAAGGCTATTATTATCCCTTTTAAAGGCACAGAGAGCCTAAGTATCTTTCCCAAAGTCACACAGCCAGTAAGGAGCAGAGCCTGGATTTGAACCTCGACTTGCTGACTCAGAAGACTCTTAAATACTGTACCAGGTGCACTCAGTAACCATTTGTTGAATGAGCGAATACAACAGGACTGACTGCTGGTATGTCACAAGAATCCCTCCCCTGCCAACCATGACCACATCACCTCTCCTCAAAACACAAAGTGAAAACCACTTAGCTGCGTTGGAACTGGCTAGAACCGCGATTTTACCTTGAGTTCTAGGCGGTTCCTCCGGCTGTCCCCCTCCCTTTCCTCCTGCCACTGCCACCCCGCTCATGAATTAAAGATGCTTCCTGTGGCCATGGGTTCGTAATGGTTTTGCCTCCTTTGTGTTCATCTTGGACAAATTAGGGCTGCCTGGAAGCACTCTTGGGCTTCAAGGCAACAAATAGTTGGAGGCAGACATGTCTACAGAGTGAGTTTTTCAGCTGCCTTGAGAAAAGAACACCCGTGGCTGCTGCAGTAACTTAAAGAATTTTTTTAAATAATTGCTTACCCACAAGCGCCTTCCCGCTATCATCTCCACCATAATGCCTTATATTTAGGTACCCACGTTATCTCCCCAGGAGCTCCAAGCCCTAGTTTATCCTGATGATCTTCCTAACAGCTCTGGGAGAGGCGATGCCAGGTTGCCTTTTCAGCTCTAATGCAAGAAGGAAAAGTCAGTTCTGAAAATAAGCAGTGACTGCTCCTATCCAAAGCCTGGAACAAATCAGGGGGTTGATGGCGCCATGGGGGAAAACATCACTGGGAACAGTTGGGAGACCTGTACTCTGAACCTTTGCTCTGCCGTTATTAACTACCTGTGTTACCTTGGGCAAGCCACTCACCCTCTCTGAGCCTCGGGAAAGCGGGAGGTTAGGACGAAGATGATTTCTGAATTAAGATGCGGCAGATGGGTGTGCTCGGAAGCCAGGGCTTGAATTCTAACCGTTCCGTCTCCTACCCGTGTGGCCTCGGACAGTGTTCTGTATATACCTCGCTTACCAACGTCCGAGTTCAAAGCAGTGAAACAGAGAAGGAATTTCATGCGGGAAATTAGTGACCAGGTGACGAAGAATGAGAAGCCAGACTGGGGGTGAAGAGGTAACCAGGCATTAGCAGGAGGCTACTGCCCCTGGAGGGAGGCTTTATTACGGGAGCCCGCCCACTGGCATGGCTTCGCAGAAGGTGCAATTGTGACGGCTGGAGGGAAACACCACACAGCAGAGAAGGGAGAAATACCCTGGCTTCTCACTTCCTCCCACCCTCCAGTCTTCTGCTGGTGCCTCCCATTGGCTGAATCCAGCTGGAAGCCATTTGGCGCAGGAACCCAGGAAATGTAGCCCGCGGAAGGCATGGGTCCGAGGGCCAAGACATGCAGGACCAGTGCGCTCTCTTTGCCTGAGTGTCTCCATCTGTAAAATGGGACGATGACGTTGCCCGTCCCATTGTGTTGTTGGGAGGATTGTGTGAGATAACACATGCAAAGTCCCGGCCTGATGCGTGCTAACATTACCGATTGATGAGAACTCTTAATTCTTAGCATCTTCTGATTCTTTCCTTTGTAACTAACCAGGTGGGTCTGAATGTGGGGAGCGCTGCACTGGGAAGTGTACAGGCAGAGATTGTGTTCTCCAGACCAAGGGAGAAGGAATCTGTCATTCATTCAACAAACAAGGAATGCTACCATATAACAGATACTGTGCTAGTTCCAAAGGGCTCAAGATGCAGGGTATGTCATCCAGGCACAGGCTGCAGATGAAATGGTAGTTTTTACAGTCAAATAACTTTTTAAATGATGTTTAAAATTATTTGCACGATTAAGGGTTTTCTCTAAAGAGACCCAGACCGAGCTCCTATTTTCCCACCTCCCCTGCTTATCCTTCTCTTCATTCCTCTCCTAAAGGCCACACAGTCCTTAACTTCTCTGTCTTATCTAGACTCCGGCTTAGTGGGCTCTGACTATCAAGGGTGATTTGGGCCTGAGCTATTCAAGTATCTTACTTCTTTCACGTACAGGTCGTTCTGTTTGTCCCTCGAGATCCATTTTCCACCCTTCTGGGTGCCCCGGACTTCACCCCCAATCCTGTCTTGCCATCAGGTATCTAGGTGAGGCACCAGCAGGGGACCTGCGGGTGGGAAAAAGGGAGGCTGGGGTATTTACTCCCCACTTCGCCACTGCTGTGGACGCTGGTCCATGATTAGCACTCCAGCCAGGCAGCCCCTGCTCCCTCGCTCAGGCCCTTGATGCCCCTGCCCCTGCTCCATCGGGGCTAGTGACAGCCTCCGGCCACTGCTAGTACCTGGGTTCCCGGGCATCCGTTGTTGGCCCATTCAGTCCTGCCCCACCTCTACCAACGATCCTTCCATCAGAGCCTCTGGACCTCTTGAGTTTGTTAACTGCCTGACCCCGACCCAAGCTCCTTTGAAGAATAAGCTGCTTGAAGAGGTGCTGTGGTTTAGCGGCGGGTAGGAGGGCCTTTACGCCAAAGGCCTGTGAAACCGTATTCCAGCGAAACTTTTTCAACTGTAGCCTCAGGCAAGTTACTCAACCCTTCTGAGTTTCTTTCTTCAACTGGTTTACAGAGGTCAGAATAAGAATAGAGGAAAAAAGGCAGCAAGAGACAAGGATCCCCGCACCGTGGGGTCATTACAGAGGCTCAACCAGAATAAATGAGACAACTGGAGAAGAGCACTTAGCAGAGCGGCTTGTAGCAGGAGCTTAATTGTGTGAGTTTTCCTTGGTCTTTCCAGGCGTGGATCCTATCTTTCCCCCCCTAGAATCCCCCTCTGCTGGGTATGCTGGGTATGGATTCAGCACCCCAATATATGGGGTTTAGGAATGGAGGAGCCGAGAGAGGGGCATACTTTGCAAAGTCTCCCTCCTGTGATCAGAAGAGGGACTAGGTCACGGTAAGAGGGCTCGTGGGCAGTGACCTATCCCCAAGGTCAGGGGTCCTGGGGTGGGAGTGGCGGGGCGGCCCCTGCATGGTCACAAAAATGTTGGCGGTTCTGGAGGGTGTTGCGGTGTGTGCACACACACACACACACACACACACACACACACACACACAGCTGCTGGTGGTGTCACGGGGTAGACCTCTGGTATGAGTGTGGGGCAGACCGAGTGGAGGGGACACCCCAGCAGAACGCACCAGCCCAGGGTGGGACCCACGGTTGGGGCTCCAGCTGCCCCTCCAGCTCACACTTGGCCTGGGGTGTTCAGCAACAAGGGACTGTTTCAGAAACAGGAGAGGGAAGAGGAGGAAGCGCCCAGCACGGGGAGGCTCGAACGCTGCCAAGCAAGCTGGTACTGGAATTATGTGCAGTCCATATGCCAATTTGCTTTGTCATTGCCTGGCTATTTTTAGAAGCCACTGGCGTATCTAGGAAACCAGAATCTGTTGACTGTGTTTCTTCAGCGTGGGGAGTGTGATTATTTCCCAGAGATGCTAAAGGAATGTGTGAGGTCGGGTGGTGGGAAGGCAACCTCTCCCCCCTGGGTCAGGGCTCACGTGCAGGCGGTGCCCACGCGGCTGCACACCCCACCCTCCCACAGGGTTCGCCTCCACCATGTTGGTTGTGAGGCCAGCGTCCTGGTGACCTTTCCCAGATGGAATACCGGCAGGGAGTGGAGGCCTCCATTTTAGCTCCCAGCTGGAGAGGCCATTGGGGTCCTTACCCCCCTCCCACTCCCCCAACTAACGCTCCCCAAGGTATCAGATGGGCAGCCTTTGCCCAGTGGCCTGGGGTCCCAAGGAGGAGTAGGAAGCAGAGAGGACAGGGATGGTAAAGCAACAATTTGGGCTCCAAACGGCAACTTTGGAATATTCTCCATCTCCTTCCATCCAGTCTGGCCCCTTCGAGGGCAGCGTCATTCATTCCGACACTGTCTGGAACCCAGGGAAGAGTGGCACTTGTCTCAAACCGAGTCCTAATGGGCCAGAGATGCCATCTCGGGAGGCAGGGGGTGCCAGCCTTAGCTGGGTTAATCCTTTGGTAAGACTGTGGTTGATGGAACTTTGCCATGGATTTGCCAGAAGAACCTTCAATTGTGAGATTTGTACTTGTTAACATGTAAATCTGCCCAGCCTGCTTCAGGGACAGGGTCAAGTCAGGATTATGATGACTTTGGTAAGGGGCAAAATGAAGGCACTTAGATCAAAATCCAAACCCTCTACCCTGATCATCCAGCTCTTATCTGATGAGATCCCACTTCCTCCCCAAACTCATCCTATACCATGCCCCCTTGGCCTCCAGGCTTTAGCCTGTCTGGCCTCCTTTCCGGTCCTTGCTCCTGCCAATTTCATGCCTGCCTCAGGGCCTTTGCACTGGCTATTGCTTCCACTTCCTCCAGATCTTCACAGGGCAGCCTCTTCTCATCAGTTAGGTCACTGGCAAATGTCACGCCTTCAGAGAAGCTTTCCCTGAGCACCGTATCTAAAGTTGCCATCCCCCGCCACGCACCCACCATCAGCACTTACTGAAATGTATGGAAAGTGTCTATATGCCCGTCGCCCTACAAGGCTACGAGTTTGTTAGTGGCGGTTCTGTCTCTTTATCTCTGCCTGCAGCATAGGGCCCGTAAGTCCCCAAGAGACGCTAGAGAAACTTCTCTCCCAAACCCCATTCCCGTCATTCTGTTTGCAACATGCTTTTTCAACCTTCTTTTCCACTCTCCGACTCTCTCCCCAACCCTTTCCACACTCACGCAAATGACACTTTGCTCCAGCCTTCTTTTTTGGTCTCCTTGTCTTCTCAGACAGTTGCTTGCATCGACATCACATTTGCGCTGCACTTTACAGTTTGCAACGTGGTTTTCTCGTGCGTGATCATTTCTTCACATCTAAGTTGCTCATGTCTCCTCTGGGCTGCAGTCAGGCTGGAGTCTCTTAGGTAAACATTTACTGAGCATTTGTGTGCCATGATCAGATTTGGGTGTTTCATGCTTTAGTCTTCTGGGCGAAACAACTTGTGAAAGCCAGGGGGCAAAACCCCAGGGCCCCCAGCCCACTATACCACAGTGAGGCCCACTTGTGTTCTGGACCAACCTTCTCATGAATGTGCCCACTCAGATTTGTCAAAATTCCAATACCTTCTGCAGCAGCAGGATACCCCTTATTGTGACTTATCAGGTGGAAAGGAAGGATGGGGTGGTGGTAAGTGCAGTGGTCCAGGGTGGAGACCTCAAGACTAGCTCTGTGCTATTTTTCTCCACCTCAGTTCCCCCATCCTAGGATGAGGAGAATTCATCTGCCCTGTCTCGTCCTAAGGTCATTAAAGGCTTATAAACGATTTTGTGTCCCAAAGGAGAAGTTTTGTGAGGAGAAACAAGAAATATGGTGCTCATTCTTTCCCTGACAGTGACCCTCCCCACCCCCTGCCTACGTGAACATCTGCTCCCTCCGAGGCCACCGGGCATGTTCCCATAACCCTTCCTCCCACCAGGCCAGTCCCCCATTATGTGGTCTCAGTTCTGTTCTGTGATCATTTGCGTAAACGATTGTAGTGAGCATTTACTGAGCATTTATTATGTGCCAAGAACTGTTCCAAGCACTCTGCCAGGATTAACGCAATCATTACAACTTCCATAGGGAGCGGATGCTGCTACATAGATGATCATGGAGCTGGAGAATAAACAGTGTCACTTCCTCATTCCCAGTCTGTATGTTCCCAGTCTTCCTTTTCTGGCCCTATTCTACTAGGTAGGGCTTTCCATACAACGGTGAATGAAAGGGTGAATGGAAATGGTGAAAGCTGTCATCCTTGCCTTGTTACCAGTCTGAGAGCATCTAGTCTTTCACCATTGAGCATGATGTTAGCTGTAGGTGTTTTACAGATGCCTTTTTCCAGTGGAGGAGGTTTGCTGAGACGGTTTTCTTTTTTTTTTAATTCATAAACGGGGATTATATTTCATTAAAAGCTCTTTATACACCTATGGATATGATTATATGGACTTTCTCTTTTAGGCTATTAATGTGATGAATTACACTGAAGATTTTGTGTAGAATTGATATTACTTCCCTAAATGTTTGGTAGAATTTATCAATGAAGCCCTCCATGCCTTGTTTGTAACATTCTTTTATCTTTTTGAGGTGTGTAGAAGCTAGAGTGAAGTTTAGTCTTTCACGCTTCTTTTTAAAAAAAATTTTTTTTTATATTTGTTTATTTTTGAGAGAGACAGAGGGCGAGCGGGAGAAGAGCAGAGAGTGGGAGACACAGAATCTAAAGCAGGTTCCAGGCTCCGGGCTGTCAGCCCAGAGCCTGATGCAGAGCTCAAACTCATGAACCGTGAGATCATGACCTGAGCTGAAGTCGGACACTTTGACTGAGCCACCCTGGCACCCCTAGTCTTTCATGCTTCTTATTGGTGATTTTGTCTTTTTTTTTTTTTCCAGATTGGGAGTTTTCCAATTATACTCAGTTTTTTTTAAAGAAAGAGATTTTGGTTTCATTGAATCTATCTTTCTGGTTTTCTGTTTTCTATTTCATTCATTTATACTCTTTTCTTTCTTTCTGCTTAATTTGGTTTTAATTCTGTTTTTTTTCCCCTAATCTCTTACAACTGAAGCTTAGATCATTGATTTGATACTTTTTCTTTTAGTATAAACATTTAATGCTATAAATTTCTAAGTACTGCTTTACTACTATATACTGCTAAGTTTGATGTGTTCTGTTCATTGTATTCAGTTAAAGTATTTTCCTATTTTCTTTGTGACTTTTCATTTGATCCATGGGTTATTTAGAAGTGCACTGTTTAATCTCCTAATATTGGAGGATATTTCAGGTATCGTTTTTAAAAATGTCTAGTTTAATTCTATTATTGTCAAAGAGAAGACTTTGTATTATTTCAACCCACTGCAACATATTGAGACTTGTTTTGTGGCCCAGAATAGGGTCCGTCTTGGTAAGTGATGTACATGCACCTGAAGACAATGTGTTGGGTGGAGTTTTCTAATTATGTCAATTATGTCAAAAAGGTTGATGGGATGGTTTGAGTTTTTTGTATTCCTGCTGACTTTCAGTCTACCTTTTCTATGAATTACTGAGAGAAGAATGTTCAAATTTCCAACTATGGTTGTGGATTTGTCTCTCATTTCACTTATATTGGTTTTTGCTTATATCATATCATATATTTTGAAGCTCTATTACAAGGTGCATGTACACTTAGGGTTGGTGTATCCTTTGATGAATTTATTACTTTACATTATAAAACTCTCTCTCTTTATCCCTGGGAATAGGCCTTATTCTCAGGTCTACTTTGATATAGTCACCCCAGTTTTGTTTTGATCAGTGTTTGCTTGGTCTGTCTTTTTTCCAGTCCTTTACTTTTAATCTATCTGTGTCTTCATACTTAAAGTGCGTTTTGTAGAGGCAGCATATAGATCTTGATTTTTAATCTAATCTAACCATACACTAATCTTGATTTTAATCTAGATCTTTTTTTTAATCTAATATGACCATGCTTTTTAGTTGAAGTTTTTAGACCATTTATATTTAACATATTCATCAGTATGGTTGAGTTTAAGTCTACTGTCTTGCTGTTGATTTGCTAATTGTCCCATTTGTACTTTATTCCTGTTTTTTCTTCCTCTGCCTTATTATGTATTAATTGAGTATTTTTATGATTCCATTTCAACACTATTGCTGACTTATTAGCCATATTTCCTTATTTTTTTACTGATTAGTCTATAGTTTATATTATACTTATTATATTATATATATTATTTATTATTATATATTATTTATATATTATTAAATATATATTATTTAATATTATTCAAATATATATTATAAATAATATTAATATAAATAATATAATATATTATATATAATATAAATAATATAATAAATAATATTATTTAAATATATATTATTATATATTATTTTTATATATTATATATTATAACATATATTTTATTGATTTTAGTCTATCAGAATTTATCTTAAAATAATATATTGCTTCATGTGTAGTATAAAGAATCTTATAGCTATGTATTCTATTTATTGACTCTTGTTCTTTGTGATATAGTTGTCATACATTTTATGAACCGCTCACCACAAGTGAAATTTTTTTGTTCTAAACAGTCCACATTTTTAGAGATTTCAAAAATGAGTAAAAATATGTTTCTATTAATCCCACATATCTATTACTTCCAGTGATTTTTATTCCTTTGTGCAAATCCAAATTTTCATCTAGTATCATTTTCTTTTATCCTGGAGAACTTCTTGTAACATATCTTAGGTAGGGCTGCTGGTGATGAATTATCTCAGCTTTAATTTGAGAAAGGATTTATTCTGCTTTCATATTTGAAAGATACTGTTGCTGGATATAGAATTCTAGGTTGAGGGACCCTCAGGTGGCTTGGTCGGTTAAGTATTCAACTCTTGATTTCGACTCAGGTCATGATCTCACAGTTCATGGGTCTCTGTGCTGACAGTGTGGAGCTTGCTTGGGGTTCTCTCTCTCCCTCTCTCTCTCTCTCTCCTCCTCTGCTTGCACACTTGCATGCATATGCACTCTCTCCCTCAAAATAATAAGTAAACTTAAAAAAAGGAATTCTGGGTTGACAGTTTTTCCTCTTGGTTGTTAACACAGTTGTCAGTGTGATCTGGTTTGCATACTTTATGACGAGAGGACTGCCACTTTGCCGTTGTTCCTCTGTATATAATGCCTTGTCTTCACTGGTTGTTTTTAAGATTTTTCTCTTTATCATTGGTTTTCAACAACTTGGTTATGATGTGCCTTGGTGTAATTTTTTTTAATGTTTACTCTATTGGGAGTTCAGTGAGTCTCTCGCATCAGTGGATTTATAGGTTTTGACAGTTTTTGAAAAAAAAAATTTGATCGTTTCTTCAGATATTTTTTCTACATTCCCTTTTTTTGCAGGGGAAGGGTGGTGTCTCCAATTATACATATGTTAGATCACTTGATATTGTCCTGTAGGTCACTGATATGTTCATTTTTTCAGTCCTTTCTTCTTTTTTTGGATATTTTCTATTGCTACATCTCTAAATTCACTGACATTTTCTTCTGTTGTGTCTGGTCCCCCCCTAATCTCCTTCATTATATTTTTCATTTTAGTTATTGTTTTTTTTTCATTCTTAGAAGTTTCATTTGGGTCATGTTTGTATCTTCTATTTCTAGCCTCATCATGTTCACATTTTCGTTCACATTCCTGAGCACATATAGTATATTAATTATAGTAGTTTCAATATTCTTGAATGCTAATTGCATCATCTCTGTCAATCTGAGTCATTTCCTATAGATTAGTTTTCTCTAGGTCACTGGTCACTTTTTTCTGCTTTTTTGCTTGCCTTATTTTTTTTCCCGTTAGATGTCAGACATCGTGAATTTTACTTTGTTGGGTGATTTTTTTTTTCTTAAAGGGTGTTAGACTTCATCCTGGTGTATAGTTACTCCGGGTCAGTATAATACTTTTAAGGCTTGCTTCTGTGCTCTCTTAGGGTGAATCTGAAGCTGCCTTTCAGCACCACTACTAAGATACTTCCTTTCTGAGGACACTTCCTGATGCTTTATGCATCTATTATAAGATCTGTTCGCCCTGGCTCATGGGAACATCGACTCTTCCCAGCATCATTTAAGCTCTGGAAATTGTTTGGCCTGTTGCTTTGTGATGGTTCTTTCCCCAGCCTCATGGAGTCCCCTTTCTTGTATGTGCATATCTGTATTCAGCCAAAGATTTAAGGATATCCTTTTCAGATATCCAGAGCTCTTTCTGATACTCTGTTCTTAACATTCTTTTTGCCTCTGTCTCCCTTAAATCCAAGAGACCGGCCTCTGTTTGGGTTCCCCTCGCCTGTGCTGCAGCCTGGAAACTGGGTCCATGCAGTAAGGTGGGAAGCCTGTAGGCCCCCCTATACCTTGTTTGATTCCTTCCTTAGTACAGGAATACAATCCTGTACTCTTGTTGTCCACTGTCTCTTGTTATTTGTTTCCTCTATTTTATGTGATTTTATAGTTGTTTAAGACAGAAGGCTGAATTCAGTCCCTGTCACTCGGTCATGGCTGGAAGCAGAAGTGGGAGTATTTGCTTTCAGTATGCTTATTTTAAAGATAAGGAAACTGAGGCACAGAGATTCAGCAGCTTGCCCAAGATAACATTATTTAGGTGGCAGAGTCCAGGTTTGAGTCCTGGTCAGCATGCTCCACTAAACCATCAGCTCCTTGAGGTCTTGCCGGTCAAGTTCATTGCTCTATCTTAGGCACCGAGGACAGCACCTGGCACATGGAGCTGGTACTCAGTAAATGCTGTTGAATAAGTAATTGACTGACCAATCTGGAACTAAACAGAGCTCTTTTGGGGAAGGAGAGAGAGGGTGCTCAGCCTTTCCTATAATGCCCCCTGGTTGTTTTATGCAACCTGCCTCAATGGTCCATGATGATTAACAAGTCCTGGGATCTCCAGGCCCCGACATGCTTCTTCACCTACCCCTGCACGCACCTCGAAGATATTTCTGTGTGCAAGCAGCAGCTGGTACTTTCTAGTACCAAATCTGCTGTCTGGCTCCCACATTGAAACATATCATTTTAATCATGCACTTTCAAGCCAGGAAGCCAATTTGCATTACAAAAGTCAAATTGTTTCCCCAGTGGCGGCCATGCAAAAGACTTGGCTTCTTTTTCACTTTTGTCTAGCGTGGAAGTCCTAGACAAGCAGGAGCCCATCTTAATCGGAGTCGGGGCCACACGGAAAGAGGGGAGAAGAAGTCATCTGGCGTAGCACACCTCCCTTCAACCTCCCTGTTTCCTCCCCTGCCTTTTGGGTGGAAGAAACGGGACCAGAATTCTCTCTTGGTGGCCCCCTTCTCCAGAACCATAGTTCTGTTTCAGATGATTGCAGAGCAATTGATCGAAAATTATATGCCCATTTCCACATCTGCATAATTTTGCATATTTACTTTATGGCCAAATCAACCCATTTGGATTCTCTCACTCCCTCTTCCTTCCTGCTTTTGATGGGTCATAAAGGTCTGGCTCAGCCTGGAAAAATGACCAGTTCTTCTGGTCTTGTTTTCTACAGGGCAAATTGAGCTCTTTTCAGGAGACTTCTGGGCGCCTCCTGGTCCAGCCTTCCAGAATTCAGTCCTTTGCTCCACGCCTCCGGCACCATGGCCTGGATGATGTCCTAGTCAGCTGAGGTCTGTGCCCAGCTGGGGTATGTGGAGGAAGTGGAGGGGTAGGAGACTGCTTGTCAGGAAGGTTTCAAGCAGACCGGTTGTTAGGCCGCCCTGCAGACAAGTGTCTCCCCAGGGATTAAGCTGCTGTCACTGTGGGTAATTGAATTCCTGCTCCCCAGCAGGACAGACTCTGGTAACCTTTAGGATTAATTGCTCTAACCAACCTCAGCTGCCTCCTCTGGCTGGCTGTCTTCCCCAGTCTTGATCAGAAAGCCCCAGGGGTTCAGTGTTGGATGGTGGGCATTGGGACAGGAGTGTGAACTGGGGACTTCTTGATCCGAGCCTCGAGAGAGTTCCCATGAATGCTTGCAGAGGCACCCGTGGGTCATGCCATGCTTCGCTTTTGAGACAAGGCCCGTTTATGCCATAGACCTTTCTCAGGTGGGGTTAAATGAACTCTTTAGTTGATGGTGATCTGAAGTGAACCACCATTCAAAGGAGGAATGCCACGCTGTCAACCTCCTCTCTTCCCAGGAGAGAATGGCAACGGCTCTCTTGTCACATCGGGGGATAAAGAGGGTTTGGGAGTCCACTATAGTGAAAGGCTAGGGCTGGGGCTCATGGGCCACTGAAAAGTCATCCCTGCTGTGTTGTTCACCAGAACATAGCACCTAAGGTGGAGAGACAGGGCGACACTACAGTGGTGCTGCATGGAGCATCCATGATGACCTGTGATAATAACGGCTAATATCTACTGAGTACTTACCATGACGCAGGCACCTCACCTGTGCCTTACCTCATTTAATCCACACAGCAGCCCTGAAGGATATGGCATTGTGATCCCCATCTCATAAAGGAGAAAACTGGGGCTGAGACATATTAACAGTGAAGGGCAAACAGAGGCTAACTGGCAGAGCCTTCAAAGCATGGCACGTCTGTTACCAGACCCATGGCCTCATGCACTCTTATCTTGGGAGGTCTCGACAATAGGACTTTCCCATTTTCTTCCTGGGTTTGGGCCGGGGGGGGGGGGGGGGGGGGGGTGGGGAAGGGCGGGGGGAGTTGGCAATGACTATGGTGACACTGAGGTTTTATAATCTTCCACGTTAGTCTCCGTGTATCTTTCATACAAACCATGTGGCGGTTACAACATTGAAAGGCCTCTTGCTTTTGTCGTTACTATTCGCTAGTTGCATTCCCCTCCCTTCTCATGCTGCTCAGTAGTCCATCAATCAGCAAATACACCTTAACGTGGACTCAGTGTGCCTTCGTCGGATAGGGAGGGGGAGCCACCACTGTGCCCCATTAATCGGGTCCTCGCACACTAACCTTTATTTGGCGTGGCTCTGGCACTTTGCAATGAGCAAGTGTGTCATTGTGAGACTTTTCTGGAAAGCCTGATTGGCCACTCATTTGTTTCCGCTGCCACCTCCCCACCCCCCAGATGGCAATGGATGTTGCCATGACAACATAATGGGAAGCAATCACACCTATTGTGGGGCAGGGATGTTGACTTGCAGGAAAGAGCATGTGTGGGGCTGGACAGAAGATGAGAGGAGCATAGACCTTCTTGTGCCCAAGAAGAAAGGAAATGAATTCAGAACTGGGGAGCCTCCCTTCTGAATTTTAAGTCCCCACCTGGTGGTGCCTATGGAAACTTTATTTACACTCAGCAGGTCACATTATTCTCCTCCCGACACAGTCTTACCGAAATAAGGAAAGAAAGAAATAAGAGGGCACAGGATCAGGGCTTTTGACTCATTTTGAACCAAAACTTCACCTCAGAGATGAGAAAGTCCTTGTTATCCTAGTTTTGGGTTGTTTTTTTTTTCTCTCCCGTCTTCCCTCCTTCCTCTCCTTTTCTTCACTTGTACACAACAGCACAGCCTCTAAAAAGTTGGGGAAGGCAGTGGGTGCCATTTCCCTAGGATAACCTAGGAGAACTCTGGTTTATTTTTGAGGCCAAAAAAAAGTGTTGAATTAAGTCAAAGAAAGGCTCAACCAAATCAATGGTCAGATTAGGAAGTCGCTGGACCAGGGGAACCTGGTGAAATTGGCTGGATGTTGGGAAGGCTGTGGAGGCGGGGAAGAGCCACACTGGGTGGGGAGGGAGCCCCACCTCGGAGCCAGAAGACCTGAGTTTCAGCTCTGCTGTGACCACCAGGGTAAGAGTAAGCCTTCCAGTCAGACCCCAGGTTCTGTTCCTGGCCCTGGCACTTACTAGCTTACAAGTTTAAATTTGGGCAAGCTGGAGTGCCTGGGTGGCTCAGTTGGTTAAGTGTCCAACTTCAGCTCAGGTCATGATCTCACACTCCATGAGTTCGAGCCCTGCGTCGGGCTCTGTGCTGACAGCTCAGAGCCTGGAGCCTGTTTCAGATTCTGTGTCTCCTTCTCTCGCTGCCCCTCCCCTGCTCATGTTCTGTCTCTCTCTGTCTCAAAAATAAAAACATTAAAAAAATTTTTTAAATACATTTGGGCAAGCTACCTAATAATTATTTGCCTCAGTCTGGGCTGATGGAGGATTACATGTGCTAACTTGGAATATTCTCTAAGCATTAACTGTAATTTTTACTGGGCAACTTGAACTAGTTATTTGACCTCCTTGAGCCTTGATTTACTCACTAGTAAAATAGGAATTATCTGGGCCTCACAAACAAATATTTGTGAGGCTTAAAGGAGCGACCATTTAGCAGAGTGCCTAGGGGCTACTTTCCAGACATACAATAGATGCTAAATAAATGTCATTCAAATGTTAATCTATTATTCTAAGGGGAGAAGCGCTAGGATCTCGACTCTCAGCCACCCATTCTGTGCCTTCTCATGCAAAATATACCTTTAAAATGCCTCTGACAGACAACTCTTCATTTTCTCTTCCTCAACCATCAGTTATTTGCAGAGCGCTGAACTTGAGTGGGTGCTGTGGAGAGCCCCCAAATGCAGAATTTCCTGCTTCCCAGTGCTTTTCAGGTGGCCAAGGGGAAAACACCAGTGCAGATAAAACAATGATGTCTGGGGGCACCTGGATGGCTCAGTCGGTTGGGCCTCCGACTGAAGTCACGATCTCGCGGTTTGAGAGTTCCAGCCCCACATCGGGCTCTTTGCTGACAGCTCGGAGACTGGAACCTGTTTCGGATTCTGTGTCTCCCTCTCTCTCTGCCCCTCCCCGACTTGTGCCCTGTCTCTCAAAAATGAATCAATATAAAAAAAAAATTTTTTTAAATGACAATGACGTCTGCACTGTCAAGTACACATCTCCTGCACCCCAACTGTGCGAGGTCCGTAGTAGGTATTGTTCTACAAATATATGTTCAATAAATGAATGAATGAATGAATGAATGTCAAATAGAAAGACGAGGAAGCACTAAGACACGCTGGGGACATTTTAGAGGGGCTGAATCCATTGAGCTCTAGGACGGTTACAAAGGTAGGAAGGCAGCTGGCATGTGAGCAGGACTTTGAAGTGTAGAAAAAAACACCTGTACTTGTTTGTCTTCATTCAGGACTCTTGTTTCCGAGCACTGAGTCCTCAGAGGGCAGGAACTCAAAGCTGTCCCTCCCAGTCCACTGGCTTGCCCTAAGCTCTGTTAGGTGCCACTTAGTCCTGCATATCTACAGTGTACATGCCTGTAGGAGGAATACAAAGGACACGTATTAGTTATCTATTGCTGTGTAACAAAGTACCCCAATACTTAGCGACTTAAAACAAGAAACCTCTACTATCTCACAGATTGTGTGGGTCAAGAATCCGCGTATGCGTTAGTTGGGTGCCTCTGGCTCGAGGATTCTCATGTGGTTGCAGTCAAGCTATCAGTGGAGCTCAGTTATCTAAAGGCTTGACTGTCAAGGTCACTGGCCCATCTCAGTCCCTCACCACGTGGCCTGCCTCTTGACATGGCAGCTGGTTTCCCCCAGGCAATCGATCTAAGAGAGAAGGGGAGCCCAAGGCGGGCACCACAGTCTTTTGGTATCTTGGAAGTGAGACTCCTGTCACTTCTGCCTCATCCTATTAGTTAGCAGCAAGTCATTACGTTGAGCCACAAACAAGTGTGAATGCCAGGAGGCAGGGATCATTAGGGGCCATTTGAAAGGCTGCCTACTGGAAGACACAGGCTGGTTTTTCTTCCAAGTCCCCCAATCAGAAAAGAAAGCCACAGTGCACTAGACTAAGCGTCCTTTCCCCCGAGTTATTTCACACATGCATAAAGCAGACATCGCCTTCTAGGTCCCCTGAGGATGACATCTGGGACTTCCTGAGCGTGCCCCAGTGACGTGTCTGCTCCCTTGTGGAGATCAGTTCAGTTCCTCAACCTTATGGAGCACTTGTGGCCTTCGAAGTGTAGCGGATCACGAGGGCTGGATGAACACAGGGGAACAGGAATCCAGTGTGGGCAGGTGCAGAGCAGAGAGGGAATGAGGGCAGAGACGTCATCCCATAGAAGGAACTCTGAACCGATGCCAAAGGACCCGATGTTAGCCGGCAGTGGGGAGTGGCTGTTGCCATCAGCAGGGACAGTGAAAGTAGCATCCTGTGTGGGGACGACAGAGGCGTTGGGGCTGTAGGAGTGTGGGAGAGTCGGGAGCATGAAAAACTCTGGGTGCGCGGTCACACCTCACTTAAGGGAGGAGCAGATTCTCTAGTTTGGATCCATCTCAGTGGCCTCGGTCAGACTGGACTCGGGGGGTGGACGCTCTGTGCACAGGTTGAGCTGGAATAAGGAAGGCGTGAAGGGTCACGACCTCATCCCCCACTTCCAACAGTGAGGATTGAGGGGCTGTTTCTGAGCCTAGGGTGGGACAGAGAAGCAAGGTGCAGGGAGCGGTGTCCCGAGACAGAACCAGGTCAAGGCCAGGGCAACATTCAACATTCAAGGCGCTAGTTTGGTTTGGTGAGACACATTATTTAAGTAATGTGGTGATATGGGTGTGTCATAAGCCACGAGGAAATGACCAACAGCCAGGTAACTGATAGTGACACAGGGTCACACAAGCTCAGAGAGGATGAAGCTTCTCTCTCCAGAGTGGTCTGGACAAGGTGGTATTTTAGATGGGCCTTCCAACCCCAGGCAGAATATTTGCTAGGCAGGATGTGCTGTGTCCCAGGCAGGGGAAGCAGCCCAAATGTTCAAATGTGTTCATAGTCACCCCAGAGGCCAGGGGTCAGGGGAACTTATAGGGTGGGGGCTCTGGACCCCGACATGCCCTTCAGAGCAAAGAGTTCTACCTGCTTTCCTAGCCTGGGAGCCCTTTCTTCAAATTTAGGAGTCTAGGAAAGGAAAAGTAGCTTCCTCCCTGTGCACCGTCCATTCGAGTGTGGGACTCCCATGGCTACTTCTGGGCTCACAGCCCCTGTGAACACAGGGCTTGGAAGTAAGAGAGCTCCGAAGCGGGTCAGGACACTTGGATTCCCTCTGGCTCTCTAGTCAGCTGGTTGTGTGTCTGCTGACAACTCACTGCCCCTCCCAGAGCCACGGGGTCCTCCCCTGTAAAATGAAGAGGCCCAGAAAAGTGGTTCCCCACGCTGGATGCCGGTTAGAATGGTGCGAGGGGCTTTCAGAAGTGGGTGACGCCCCTTGAGAGAGGAGATGAGAGATGGGGTGAGGCCTAGGCATCGCTGTTCCTTGATACTGACCGACCAGGGGGTTCTGACATGCTGCCGGGCTGAGAACCACAGGAACCGCCGCCTCGCTGAGGTTGCCGAAGCATCGCCAGTTTCACGTGTGACTCCCAGAGGACTGCACACCACGGTCACCTGGGGACCAATAAACACTGCCTCTGGCTCCTGACATGGAATCAGCAGGTCAGAGTGAGACCCAGGAGTCTTCACTGAAGAATCTCCCCAGGAGTCTCGGACGTCACAGGTTCACAGTCTGGAGCTGGGGATCCATCAGGTGCCCTCATCCACCACCATGGCTAGAAAACTTGTGTGTGCCCATTCTGTCACTTACTGGGGGTTCTTATGAAAGGCACTGAGCCTCTCCCTTCTCACATTCAATTGGAGTTCTAACCACTCCTCCCAGGTTTGTGACAATCAGCGTAGAGGCTGGTACAAATGGTATTTCTGTTTTTATTATTTTCCTGCTGCCAGAGTGTTCTGGGTATACATTTCTACATTGGTACATCCTGCTTTGTGCCTCTGGGGGTACAGCGCCCAGCATCCGATGCTGTGTGGTCACAGAGGCTTAATCAAAGGGTGTGGATGGAGATAATGAAGACCGGGGCCTGCTCTGGAGTGTGCCTCAGAAATCCACTGAAAGAACAAGACCACGCAGTTTCTAAATCAGTCATTTGGGCTGGTTTAGCATGAAAGGCTCTGATGAGCCGGGACTGATTCATCCATTCTCGGTGTTCTGGGGAGGGCACATGGAAGAGGTCCCTGAGAATGCCGTGGACTTCCGGCATGAATAATGCCACCTGCCTCCCCCTTCATCGCCCACAGGGCTGCACGCTCTGCAGGTGGCCTGGACACAAAGCCGCCAGCCCGGAGCGGCCAGGGCAGAGGGACAAGCCCACGAGGGTGGGCTGAGTGTGCATCCAGAGTGTGTCTCCCCACAGCCAGGCCCCTGTCCTCTCCCCCACTAGATTGTGCGAGGTCACCATGGTGACTTCCTGTCCCCAGTATGTCAGGGCTCTATCAGAGCCGATCGGTGGCAGGTGCAGATAAGGGTCTCTAAGCAGGGGCGGCTGTCACGCCGGCTGCCGCCACCAAGCACAGCATTAATCTCGCCTGTGCCCGTGCCCAGAGGAGGAGGGAGGCTGGGGGAGGAGGGAGCCCTTTCTATATTTAGCTCCTGCACTGGTACATCCTAGTGGACAGCTTCGAAAGAGGCTGACTTCCAGCCCAGCACGGGAAGGTTTAACATGCCTCAGTTAGGCACACCGTACATGGGCCGTGCTTTGCCCATTGAGAAGGTTTTGAAAAAATAGGTAAAAAGGAAAGTAGGAGAGAAGAGAACAACGACGTCAAGCTGATCTATAGCAATAAGGGGAAACTGCCCCTACACAGCTCCTCTACCCACCCACCCCCAGCCCCGTCCCTGGACCTACTGGACAGTGGAGGGGGGCTGCCCCGGCAGGCACTGGAAAGGGCAACAGGAGCATCAGAGAACAGGATTCTCTGGATTGTTGAGCAGTTCGATCCTAGAGACCCCACCCAGAGCAGAAGCAGAGCCCAGGGGGAATAGAGTATTTTCCCCAGGGTCCTAGATAGGGACCCTTCTGAGGGGCCCCACATTTGGAAGGCGGCGCAAGAGGGACTTGGGTCACTGGAGATCCGGGTCAATGGACTGATGGCCTGGAGATTTGTTCTGAGTCTCCAGCCTCCCCCATGCAAAGCCCTCCAAAGAAACAAGAGAGAGAAGCAGCACAACAGGGGGCCAGAGGGCTGACAAATTGTTTATGTGCTTGAATTCACCAGGTAATTGCATATCCCTTGCTTTGCCTCTGCTGCCCAGGCCATGGCCTTTCCAGTGGCCCTGACTGAGCTCCTTCAGCCCCAGGTGTGGTAGCGAGGTCAACGCAGGAGAGACTGAAGCTCTGGCCTCCCCAAGGTTCCTGAGATCCCAGGAACACAGGCATGAACAAGAGACAGAGGACAGACACAGGGACGCTCATGCAAATAAGCATGATGTGAACTGGCAGAGGGGCCGTGAGAGGAGGAGTCAGTGGGTCTGGGGGACCGTGACTAAAGGTGGGGGCCCGCCTGGCTCAGGCCTTGCACCCCTCCCTGGCCAGTCTGCGTGGGGAGTATCTAGCCAGCCTGTTATTCTTCAGCAATGTCAGTGGTGCCGGGTAAGGCATTCAGTGCCATGTTCATTATCATTGCTCAAATTTTGCTCAAATATGGCAGTGGATGCAAATGACCCTGCTGCTTAATGAGCAAGTTAAAAGACAGATCAGAAATCAATGGTTTTTCTGCTGGAGGCTTTGCTCTGTAGCGTCACTCTGAGCCTTGGAAAGTAGTGGCCTTCAGAGGCCTGAACCGCAGCCGGCCGGGGCCGGGGTGGGGGCCACTGAATGGGTGCTATCTCCTGGGTTCTTGACTTTATGTGAGCTAGGACGTTTGGAGCATCTTCCCTCCCCTGCTACATTCATGTTGCGTGATCCCCCCCTCCCTCCAGCCACCTTTTCAGCCTTTTCTGCCCTCTCACCTGGTGGTAATAAGTAGGCCCAAGGGAGACCATAGAAAACAGCCAGGTATTGGAACTGGCATTTCTCTTGTGTTCCCCCCTAGTGTGATGGTCACCAGGCTCTCAGAGACGGTGAGCTGGGCCAAGTGTATGTCACAGACCGGTGCCACAGCGAAAGAGTCCGACCTCGCTCTCTGATAGCCCGGTCCTGCTCCAAAGCATATTGGGTCAAGAATTCATTCTGGGGGCGCCTGGGTAGCTCAGTTGGTTAAGCATCTGACTTCGGCTCAGGTCACAATCTCACAGTTCGTGGGTTCAAGCCCCCTGTTGGGCTCTGTGCTGACAGCTCAGAGCCTGGAGCCTGTTTCAGATTCTGTGTCTCCCTCTCTCTCTGCCCCTCCCCTGTTCACGCTCTGTCTCTGTCTCAAAAATAAATAAATATTAAAAAATAATTAAAAAAAAAAAGAATTCATTCTGGCCATCAGGGGTCTGTTTCTGGAAGCCTGCAGCCTATGCTTACGTCTGTGCATAAGGATTCGTATGTATGTAATGTGTTTATCTATCTACATATGTAAATATGCATCTTTAAAAATATATATTTATACGGGGCTCCTGGGTGGCTCAGTCGGTTAAGCATCTGACTTCAGCTCAGGTCACCATCTCATGGTTTGTGAATTCGAGCCCCGCATCGGGCTCTGCTGACAGCTCAGAGGCTGGAGCCTGCTTCAGATTCTGTGTCTCCCTCTCTCTCCGCCCCTCCCTCTTTCTCTCTGTCTCTGTCTCACTCTCAAAAGTAAATAATAAACATTAAAAAAGTTTAAAAAATATATATTTATAGCAAAGCACTACACTACTCTTTAAAGTGTGTTGGAAATGCGCAGGCGAGTAAGTGAAGATGATCACATTATTTGTGGAGCACTAGTGGATTCCAGGCTTTGTTTTAGGTGCTTGGCAGCAGTGTATTTAACTTGTGCCTCACAACAACCTTGAGGTGTTAACCCCATTTTGCAGATGAGAAAACTACATATTGGAGAGGTTACACTTGCCCAGGGGCATCACACTGGAAAGTGGCTGGCAAAGCTCCGACTTGAATCCAAAGGATCTCCTGACCCCAGTGCTCTGAACCACTAGCCATGAATCACACGTGGCCCTTTTCTCAGGGACTTTGATGCTCAGTGAGCAGAGACAGCCACATTTACAAAGTGCGATAATTGCAAAGTGGTGAGGAGGCAGGGGTGGGAGTAGAGTCCGCTTGTCTCCGAACAAGAATGCTGTGCTAGGTCCAAGGTCCTGCCCAGGAGCTGTGGGCACGGTAAATGGAGTGGCCTGGGGTCCTCTGTTTCTATAGGGCTCTGCCTTCACTCCGTGGTCTCTCTGTTCCCTTCTAGCACTGATGCTAATGTGTTCTCATGGGGCACAGGGCTCCTGGGGACCTGGGGATAAGACCATAGTGGGACCAGCTGCTCTCAAGGACAGTCTGGTTCTCTTGCTTCCTGCAGAGTGAGGTCAGGCTGAGGCTTTGGGACCCTGGTCGAGAGGTGTTGCTGGGTCTTTATAAGCACATCTCCCAGGGAAGAGAAGGTATTCTTCCTTGCCCCGTCCCCAGGAAGTATTGGTAATGAGCCTCCCTGTCCCACACAGAGGTAGGGTGTTCAGTGCTCTGTTTTAGCATTTATTGTCCTGGCCCATTTTTATGAGATCTTATTCTCCAGCCTGAGAGCGGCTCTTCTAATTCACAGTGCTTATCTCCATATCCCTAGTGCCTAGCTAGGGGCCTGCCGTTGCACAGCAAGTGAGCTGTGATTATTTGCTGAAGACCTACATGAAAGTTTTCCACTAGCCTTTAGAATACAATCTGAGTGTTTGGCCCAGGCTGGAAGACATTTATGCTAATGAGTGTGGATTCCGCCTTCCCGAGGAGAAGGTAAATCCTTTAGGAGGGTAGCTTGACTTAATTCTTCTGTATCTTGCAAAGGAGCTCCCCCATTCTGTGCATAAAGATGTACTCAGTATAAACTTGTTAAAATAAATGGAATGGAATACAACATATCACCCTTTGGACTGCTTAGATTCTCTGGGCGTGTCACTCTGTAGCCTTAATTACCTGACTTTATATCAGCTCTGGGAACCAGTCTGACTGGAAGAGAAAAGATTGCTTCCACATAATAACTAATAGTAATAACTGCCTTATATTGAATGCTGCATGTATGACATCGCTGTGATAAATGCTTTACTACCCTCATCTCATTTAACCCCGGTAACAATCTTGTATTCATTTATGCACCCGTCCAGCCTGCAGTTTCCAGCACTCACCGCTAGGGAGGCGCTGGTAGACACCGTCTGATTTTCCCCATTTTACAGAGGAGGAAATGGACTCGGGGACTCTGAATCTCAGTAACTTGCCTGTGGTCACAAAGCTCCTAGGTGGCAAGACGGGGTCTTCTTTTTTCTCGTCACCGGGTCAGGGAAATGGCATCCGCTCTGCCAGCTCACGTTTGTAGCTAGTTTGCAGAGTGGGGGTTCCTGCTGGGTTCCTGTAGAAACCACAGTTCCTCATGCGCAGGGATGTTTGGCAGGTAAACATAGCTGGCCAGCAGCCCCTAAAGTCTTCTCTCGGGGGAGGGGGGATGAAGGTATTGGGGAAAAGCACCCGCACCTGTCTCTCAGACTCAGCATCGCCCAGGCTTCAAGGGGGAAATAAAGACCTCTTTCCTGCCAGAGGTGACGCAAGGCAGTGGTGCAGGGGATGAAAGGAGAGGCTTGAGTGAGGGTCCTGGGGAGAGACTGGAGGAGGCATGAGTGAGGTGACCAGCAGCCCTGCCGATGTCCCTGATTGTCCCCTGCTCTGGGCCATGTTGAACAGAGTCTCTGGGAGACTGTGCATGGATGTGGTGGTCCCCCAGGGACTCCTGCGGAGCCTGTGATGGAGTCCCAGACCACCCTTCTGAGCACGTCCCATACCCCCCATGTGGTCAGGTGGCTGGCATAGGCGTGTCCAGCAATTCCAGTCCCCTCTGCCCTCCTTTGCCAGCACCCTACTCTCACACATGCGTATGTGTTCACACCCTACACTCACATGCACACGTGTGTGCTCACACACATCCTAAGAGGAAATTAAAAACAACCTTCCCAGCTCTATACAGCGAATGGGATTTGATCTCCTGCTTTGATGGACTCACTGAGGTTGGGCGAGGAAGCAGGATGCTACGGGGATTGGGTCAGGGTGTGTGGTTGGTGAGGAACTCGGTAGACATTTCTGCAGACACATTGTTCCTCTCACCTGGAGCCAGAAGCAGAGGGCCCAGGGCCTCCTGTCCTCCCCGCACATGCCCCCCCGACCCCCGCCGCCCCGGGAGGGAAGCCGAGGCTAGAAGAGGAGAGGGGCTAACATATGCACAGGGCCTCCTGTGCTTCTGTGCCTTTGTGCTGTGCCTTACTTAGTCCTCACAAGAGCCAGCTGAAGGGCCAGTGTGAGCATCCCTGTTCTATAGATGAGGCAGTCAGGGCTCATGGCATTCTCGCTGGAATAGTGACACATTAGAGATTGGGCCAAAAGCAGGGAAGATGCTGAGCAAAGGTTTGAGAGTGACCCCGGCACAGGCAGATTAGCGGCGAGAAGCCCCTCGGGAGAAGTGTGGAGCCCTGAGCCCCTAATGCTGGGAGGCTGGAGCGAGGGAGAGAGCACGCCTACCACAGCCACTAGGGGGAAGGGACAGGATAGTGCCACCCCCCTGGATCTAGGGTGATGGCCAGTACCACTGATCACAGGGGAAGGAACAGTTGAGATGGTGCTGAACCCCTGGCAAATCTGGTCCTTAAGTAGAGGAGTCAGGGGATCACCATGTCGGGCTGGGTGCTGGCCCCACAGCTCCCGCGTGGGGAGGCCTTGGAGTATGTCCCCTACTCCCACCTCTGCTTCTGGCTATGACCTCAGCTTAGACCTCACTTCCTCTGGGGAGCTGTCCCGACCCCCACATGGTTTCTGCTCTTTCTATCCCCCAGACCCCTTCACCTAGGACTCTGAACTCCTGGAGGGCAAGACCCAGGCTTTGTTTATAGATAAAGCCTCACACTCAGTAAATAACCAAGTGCAAAACACACACTTAGTGCCACTCTACTCAAGCGATTTCATTTCACTGAGCATTAACTGAAAGTCACCTTGTGCTAGACCCCAGAGACCCAGTGTTGAATAAACAGTCCTGGCCCACAGTCTCGCAGGGTGGATGGTCACACACCCCCAGCCGTAATCCCTTCCGGTCAATGTCAGGCCAGGATCATGATAATAGCTGCACTTTTCAAGCATTTCTGATGTGCCGGGCTCTGGAGGTGCTAGCCGTGAGTGGCAGGACGGCAGACGAAGGGGCAGTTTCCAGCACCCCTTCTCAGCTGGGCTTTTTGGGATTAATTTTAATTTCCCGCTGCAGGGGCATAATCAAGGTGAAGATGGAGATAAAAATGAAAATGACTGGAGTCCTTCACTCTCTAAGTGCTCCACACGGATTAATTTATTTCTCCTCACAGTCCCTGTGGCCCCTATCTTACAGCTGAGAAAACGGAGCCATAGCAGAGAAATGACATGGCCAGGGCCACAGCTTACAGCGTGGGGCTGGGATCCAAAGCCAGCAGCCAGCCGGCTTCCTGAGCTCATCTCCCAAGGATGCCCAAGGGCTGATGAGGCTGAGTAGGGAGAGAGGGTATGTTTTGTGGAAGAAGGGCTGTGTTCGAAGATGGGGAGACCTCCAAGGCCCCAAAGCCTTTGGCGGTCTAAGGCAAGTTTGGAAATAAAAAGTGTTTTCTCCTTTACAACTGACCTGTGCCTATCCATCCTTCAGATTCCTTATGGAAATGAAGTACGAGGTGCAGTCATCTGTCTGAGACCTGGTTCTGGAGACCAGGACCGAATACCCTTTACACTGCTGTTCCCACCGCTGTTCCCTCCCCGTCCATCTAAACACCTAAGCCCACAGGCTGCACCAACACCCTCACCCTACCTCCCTTGCCCACATCCGGATGATCTAGCCTCTTCCTGCACCCCAGACACCCACACATGGGCCCATCTGCCTTCGCTTCATCTCAGTGCACACCCTTTAGACCCGTGTGCACAGCCCCACATGGTCCCACCTGTGCAGGCACACACACGTGCGGCTACACATTCTCCCACTCCTGTGCTCCCAGATTCCCCCCACATTCATGGGGATACACGCAAGCCCCCACCGCACACAAAAACAGAGGCAAAGTCTGAAAGGACATGTGGACTGAGGTCCAGGCAGTTTTCTGGGGTGAGGAGACTAAGGAGAGAACAAACCCAGGACAGCAGAGAAGACCCGCTCCCCAACCTCTAGGCCCTGAGGACCACCAGGGGGCAGCAGCCAGGCCCCGAGGCTGGGGGCTTTGGTGCAGTGGAATTGTTTGATTGTCACAGTTGAGAAGCTGGCAACCCCAAGGAACCCCACAAACCCCGAGTGCCAGCAAGGATTTAAGAAAGCCCCAGAGTTACGTAGATGCAGTATGGTGATGATGGTCATGAGAGGCCTTGCTAACCTTGGCTGCGTGCCAGAACCCTCTGTCCACTTAAGCTTGTGTAAATGCATTTAATCCCTATAACGACCCATGAGGGAGGTACTGATGGTAGTCCCACTTTAAAGAAGGTAAAACTGAGGCACAGAGAGATTAAGTAGCTTGTCCGAGGTTTAACTGCTAATAAATGAAGGAGCCGGTATTTGAACCTAAGCCATCTGAGAACCCATGCCGTTAAGCATTTGATGATACTGCTCACAAAGGGTGAGCTATCTCCCATTTTGGCATGACGCTTTAGAGTTTGCAAAGCATTTTAAACACACTTTATGGAGGTCAAATGGGCTAAAACCCGGTGGCCCCGGAGGTGGTTCTCATTCCTCCCGTTTCACAGGTAGAGAGATGGAGATCAAAAGTTTAAATACACTATATACCAGACAGCTGGTAACAAAATACACCTCACGCCCAGCTTTGTTGGATCTGGACAGCATTGCACAGCTTCTGTGATGCCACGCCCAGTCACCTCCTCGTTCTGGGCCTCAGTTTCCCCATCTGTACCACAAGGAAGAACCATGCCTGCTCCCTCCTGGTTTCTAGGAATATGTAGCGTGGTAGTAAGTGTAAAATAGGAGGTAAAGCAGGTTGAGGTCTTCTGGGTAAAGAGCCAGGAAAAGGTCCCCTCCTAGTGCCTCTGTCTTTTGTTTTCACCACAAGTAACTTGGAAGGCAAGTGAGCTCTTGACCATCATGCTATGCAGAGAGGTGATGGACTGCATCATCCGAAATCTGACAGAGTTGGGTTCAAATTCTGCTCTGACACGTAGCAGCTACATTCTCGGGGAAGTCCCTTGACCTCTCTGAGCCTCTGTTTGCCCCGCCTCCACGGGCTGATACACCTGCCACCAGGGCTGTTGTGAGGAGAAAGGAAGGGACGTGTGAGAAGCGTCTGGCCATTCCGCAGGGAGTGTAAGCACCCACACTCTGGCTGGGAGTCACCGAAAATTATCCTCATTATTTTTATCTTTAGTCCTGGAAGTGCCCGTTTCTGAGGGGATGTCGCCACAGCTTCCTGAACTTCTTCCTCCTGGCATTGAACCAGGCTTTCTTCGAAGAAATGCTTTGCCACACTTGCTGTGGTCCCAGATGGGGGACTAGTCATATCCTTACCCCCGGGGGTTCGAGCCTCCCCTCCCCTCAGACGGTCCTGCTGGGGGAGGCTGGCAGCCTTTCTTCCTAAGCTTCCTGCCCCCCACCCCCCTCGCTGGGCCCTGTGGAGAAGGGGTTACTCCGCAGCCCCCTGACTCATCCCTCCGCTGAATAATCCGAGAAGGTGACTGATTTAGGGAACATGCCAATCTGATATCAGGGCCTGATCACTGGAACGCAGCTCCCTGGGGAAGAGAAAATGAAAAAATATGACTAAACTATCCTCCCACACGGGCTGTCATTAAAACAGTGCTCGGTATGTCACAGATATTTTTGCTTCGTCTCCAAATAATTTGTTCTTCCAACTTAAAAAAATTTTTTTTTAATTTAATTTTTATTACCCCTTCCTCCACCTCCCCGTTTGGTGTGCACTTTGCTCTGGGAGGCCAAGGGGAGGTGAATGCGTGTCCTCCCTGCCCTGGCCCTGAAACGAAAGGCAGATAAGCCCCCCCCCCCACCCCACCCCACCCGCCCCACCAGGCTGGTCTATACAGCCAGGTCCCACAGCCAAGGCAGAATCCTCCCTCTCCCTCCCTCCTCGCCTTCCCCTTCCCCTCCTTCCTCCTCCCCCTTCTTCCTCTCCTTCCCTTTCCCCTTCTTCCACCTCCCCCTCCCTCCCCCTCCCTCCCCCTCTTTCCCTCTTCCTCTCCCTCCCCTTCTTCCAGACCTTCTGCTTGGCCACCTCCCATCTCTTTCCTCCTCTTCCTCCTTCTCTCCATCTCCCCCGCCCCCCATAACCACTCTGTCCCTCCTCCTGCTGCTGCTCTAACTCTGGCCCCTGCCCCAGGGGGTGGCTGGAGCATACCATGAACTGAGGTCTCCAAGACCCACCCTGGCCTGTGCAGGCCCCACTGCTGAGGCAGAGTCGCTTTGGGTAGTTGCTTGGGAGGAAGAAATCCTCAGAAAGGTGGGACACACACAGGTCCTGACCCCCGCCTACAGGTCCCGTAGCACAGTGGGAGAGCCTCCTTCTCCAGCCGTGAGGTACCCAGGTGACTCCAGGCCTGGAGAGGCTGGGGCAGCCTCCACGGACCCCAACTAGATGCTTCCTGCATTGCCAGCCACACAGCCCTGTTTGATAGTGGTCACTCTGCCACCGTTAGCTCCTGGGGACAAAGTCAGTCAGTGTTTATTACGTGCAGGTACTGGGGGTGGGGGTGGGGGGACACAAATAAGATGGAGTGTTCCTGCTTCTGCATTTGGGGGATGGGGGGGTGGGGGTGGGAGGACACAAACAAACATGTAAACAGACAAGCACACAAGTGACTAAGATAACTTCAGCCAAGTGCTATGAAGGAGATGCAAGAAGGGAGGGTAGGAGAGAAAGACAGCTTTAGGCAGGGTGCTGACAAAGGGCCTGGGTGACCCTGATGGAAGGAGTTCACTCTGCAAAGACGCAGGGGGAGAGCGTTCCAGGCGGAAAGAGAACACACAGAGCGTGCAAATGACTTGACTCGTCTGAGAGACAGGAGGGAGGCCATGAGGCTGGGGCCCCTGAATTACTGGGCAGTGAGGGGGCAGCCAGCAGCAGACCACCGGGCCCTCACTCCCTCACAGGCCAGGGGAAGATCTGGAAGATTTTAGGTACAGTGGAAAGCCACTGGAGGGTTTGAAGCAGCGGGTGATTTGATCTGGCTTGTGGTTTAAATCGCTAACTCTGGCTCACGGATGAAGGACAGGTTGTACGGAACAAGAGGGGCCAGAGAGCCCAGTGAGGAGGCTGATGGCAGAAGGAGCAAGGGGGTCTTAGATCTAGCTCTTCTGTGCTGCCCCCCAGCTGCAGAGTACCCACACCTACATGTCCGAAGCAGAGCTGTTGATTCAGCTGTTGATGTCCCTGAATCCCACGGAACCCGGAGGCAGTGGCCCCACCGTACATCCCTCTGTCCAGACCAAAGATTGAGGCATCACCGGAGACTGCTGTCTGCTTCTCGGCTCCAGAGCTGGCCGCACCTCCAAACACACCCGAGTCTGACCACTTCTCACCACGGCCCCTGGGCCTTGTGTCGAGGGAGGGGGAGGGGAGAGGCACAAGGGCTGGCTTGGCTCTTTGCCAGCTCTAGTCTAGTCTTCCCAGCACAAGGGACAGACCCCGTGGAGAGGCTAACCCAGGGTGGGGCACAGAGTAGGTCAGAGGAACGCTTGCTGAGTGTTCAGCCGGTATTCCAGGAAGGATTTCGTGTGCATGGGAACTCCATAAGGACTTAGGGATTTTAAAATTATCCCCCATCCCCTGCCCCACACATACACCTTATTCTCCAGCCTCACCGCCTTATGAACCGGTGGGTGGGAGGCTTTGTCACACCCGCAAGCCTTCCTACATGTCCCCCATCTCTCTGAACACCTCCTGACGGCCTTCTCCCCACAGTCCCTGGCAAACTCCTAGTCCTCCTCCAGGCACCAATGTGTCACCTTCTCTGCAAAGTGTCCCCAGGCGCCACCTCCCCTGCCCCAGCCTCCTGCCTAAGGGGAGTCCAGAGCTTCCTGCTCAGAGCTACCCTGTACTCATGTAGATGCCACAGCCTCATCTCAATACGTGGTGATGATCGATCTGCCTGCCTGTCTCCCGTGCGGAACTGTGAGCCCCCAGAGGCCAGGGACCGTCTTCCACCATCTTCCGGTGCTCGGACTGGAACAGCTACTCAACAAGCCTCTGTGGACCCAGAACCTTCCCTCTTGGTCACCATTTCAGCTAAAAGCCAAGCTCTCTGATCACATTTGCAAATCTAAGGCTGCTCACCATGTGGGATCAACCCTGAGCAAAACCCACCTCTTCCAGGAAGTCTTTGATTTGGAAGGATGCTTCGCTGTATCCTCCCAGCGCTTGGGCTCCCTGCTTCAGTTCCATGCCTCCCTAGAATGTGGCTTCCAGGAGGTCTTCCTGCCTGCTTCCCTTCTGTTCATTAATGGATTCAGTAGATAGTTATTGTTCAGACTCAGCTGAAATGTCAGAGACTCCGTCCCTGAATGCCAGTCCGGAGAGCCCCCAGCCACCTACCCATTGTCATTCTCTGCGTGGTACTATGGTAGCTTTGACTTACATGCTTGTTGATTTATTTATTGTATAATCTCCTCCAATATGATGCACGTTCTAGGAAGCAGGGCCTGGTCTGTCTCACTCATGGCTGCCTCCCGAGTGTCCAGAACAGTTCCTGCCAGGTGTTCAGCCCTCAGGAATCATTCTGTGAACAAACGATTCTTGAGCTCTCCCTATATATAAAGTGTTGCTACAGGCACCATGGCCCTTTCCCTCGGAAAGCATGCCATCTGCCTGAGGTCTCAAGGCTCACTGGCTTGGCTAACTGGCTGACGGATTGGGGCAATGCCCAATAAATGATACCCAGGTGCTGTTAGCGTCAAAGTGGAGGAGAGTCTGGGCGCCAGGGCACCAGGGCAGGCTTGATGGAGGGCGTGAGGACAGGGGCAAGCTCTGGACACTCGCTCTCACTGCCAGGCTTCTGCCTGTGTTGTTCCCCCGCCCGGAAGACCCTGGACTTCCATGTCACAGCTTGGGAATGGCCTTGCATGTCTTCACACACACACACACACACACACACACACACACACACACACACTCAGAAAGTTGGCTAAATGGGGACAAAGGTGGCATGCGATTCGTCTTCAGTTCCCCGGAACCTGACACTGTTCCTAGAACATAGTAGATGCCCAGAAAGTATGTGTAGAATACATGAAGAAGGGGGCTTCTTCCCTTCCCTGATGGGCAGGGACCTCCCTAAGTACGGGTACCAACATGTTTGTGTATCCAGCACATATTCATGGAGCGCTTGCCTTGTGCCAGGCACTGTTCTAGGCTCTGGAGTTACAACTTTCAACCAGACAGTCAACACTCCCTACATTCCAGAGGCTGACATACTAGTCGGGGGACAGCAAGAGAAGTAAGTAGAGTGCCACGTTAGATGGTGACCAATGTGATGGGGAGCAACAAAGCCGAGAGGCAGCCAGGCAGTGTCAGGAGTGCCGTGCTTACGAGGGTGGTCACGGGTGGTCCCCGAGAAAGGCTTGGTGATACCCTGGGGGAGGCGAGGGGACCAGACATCCCGTTATTTCTTCATTCTTGAAAGACCTTCTCCCTTTCCTTCCCCCACCACTTCCCTCTGTGCTTCTCTTTGCAGTAAAACTCCGTGAAGGAATGTTCTGCTTCTCCTCCTCCCATTCTCTTCCTCCTTGTCCTCTTTCCTTTCTAACTTGATGGCCATTTACTGTGTGGCCCACGTGCCTGGCACCTTACGAGTGCTCACTGATACAATCCTCCTAACGGTGGCCTCAGATTCAGAAACAGGAGCATAGAGAGGTTAAAGAACTTGCCTGAAGTCACATAGCTGCTAAGAGGCAGAGCAGGACTTGAACCCTGGCCGGCTGGGTCCCAGACCTGTGCTCTCAGTCACTGTGCTACGTGGCTTCTCGGTGCCACACCCTCTAACGCCACCACTCTCCTGAAACTCAGATCGAGATCAGCTGTGGCTCTGTGTTGCCAGATCCCACGGTGGCCTCTCACTCATCCTCTCCCTGCCCTCAGGGCAGCACTTACCACGTTTGGTCACTCCCTCTTCCTCTACTTGCTTTCTTCCCCCGGCTTCTGGGGCACCACACCTGCCTGATCTTGCCCCCTCACTTTCACTCCCTGTCTCGCTCCTTTGCTGGCTTCTCTCCCCCAACCCTGGGGTGGGGTAGAACCTGGAGCTGGGTCCTTCATCGTTTTCTCCACCTGCATCCACTCCCTGCTCCTTCTGTCTGTTCTCCTGGTTCTCAGTTCCCTGCATTACTACTCCTGTGTTTATAATTCCCGCGCCGAGCTCTCCCCGACCGCAGACTCCTCCGTCCGTCTGAGCTCTTCCCTTTGCCGCTGCGATATCTCACAGACATCTCAGAGCCAACGTGTCCAAATGGAACTGGTTTCCCTGCCCCATCTTGCATGGCCCAAACCTGCTCTGCCCATATTCCTTGTTGAGTGAAAGCACCTGCCTTTCAGGTATTCAGGCCCAGAGCCTTAGAGTTGTGTTGAACCCCTCTGCTTGTCTCCCGCCCCACATTCCATCTGTCAGAGACTCCTGCTGACTCTTCCTCCAGAGCACACGGCACCTGACCACCCTCACCGTCTCTACTCCTACCGTTGGTGCGAGCCACCCTCCCTCCTGCGTTCCTGCAACGTCCTCCTGGTGGGGCCCCTACTTGCATCCTTGACCCCTTATCGACTCTCATCAGGGTAGCCAACGCACCCCTGTTGCAACTTGAATCACAGCATGGTTTCCTCCCCTGAGAACCCCGCTGATGGCTGTCCTTTCAACCAAAGGCAAAGCCAAAGTCTTTATGGTGCCCTCCATTCCGGTCCCCAGAGCCCCTCTGAATTCGTGGACCTCTCCCTCTTGGTGCTTCAACATTCCATTAAAGCTCCCATCTCAGGACTTTGCCCTTGACTGTTCCCATGGCCTGAAATGCTCACCCCAGATGCCTCACGGCCAACTTCCCAGATGTCACCTTTGGGATAGAGGCTGCCCTGGGCTTCCAGGCTTCCTGCTCCCCCTAGCTCTGCTGTTTTGTCTTCCGTAGTACTTTCCACCTCCTAACATATGGTGTGGTTGACTTAGTTGAGTCAACCTCCCCTCATAGCATGTGAACCCCGCTGGGAACAACAATCTTTGTTGTGTGCAATGATATTCTAAGCATCTGAGAGACACCCCAACAGACCAGTGCTCTGCAAACGCCTCTGAGTGCCTATCTGAGTGAAGACATTCCAGGCAGGGGGACCAGTGGATGCTTGGGTTGACTGTGTCCTCCCTGCCTGCCTGAGCAGGGTCAGGTCCATCATTCTGTCCGTGGAGCAGACCTACTGGCAAGGCTGTGGCATCTACCCCCCCCCCCACTTTGGGCACACCTCTGTTCACATATGGGGTGACATTGGCGGCCTCGCCCAGGATGAGCGGCGGGGTGCTGAGCAAACCCCGGGACGGACTCCTTACTTTGAGGTAGACACGCTGCCCTGCTCTGAAGAGTGATACACCACCTTCTGTGTGCCTCTGCTTCTTTGGGAGACACGGCCAGAGAAGAGCTGTGCGTCAGCAGTGAGTGACGGTCAGATGCATTGCGCCGGGCCATGAGGCAGCCTTCCACCCTGTGACCTGCTGTCCCCTCTCCCTGACCCCAGGGCTGTCTGCCTGCTGCCACTTCCTTCTCTTTTTTCTCCAAATGTGTGTTTGTCTCTTTCTGTTGCTGCTTCTCTGTTGTCCCTTCTCCCTGGTCCTGTCTCCCCCCCACCCCCCGCCCCGGCAGAGGCTTCTGTCTCTCTCTGTCTTTGGGTTTCTCTCTATCTGGGTCTCCTCCATTCTACCTCTCCCTCCGAGTCCTCCCCTTCCTTTCCTGTAATTAGCACCTTCCTCCCGCTCTGGCTTCTCCTCTTGGCCTCTGGCCTTTGCGGGGGGCAAGGCTCTGTCCAGTGGAAACTCCTGTATCTCTTCCTTCTCAGCCCCCGGCAAAGGTTTCCATCCACGACGGTTCTGGTCGAGCATAGCCAGCGGTCAGTCCCAACCCTCCGAGTGCCTCTGTCCTCTCTAGAGCTCACTCTGCTGACACTCCGGTCCACCCACCCGGGGTGACCTTGTCCCAGCCCCACAGTGTTGGCCTGTCTGATGCCCCACGGCCTCGGCCGGGACCTGGGACTTTTCCACTTTCCCCAGGGCCCACCCTGTGCTAATTTTCTGAGGCTCGTGTGTAAACAGGCTCCCTGGGAAAGTTCTCTGAATGGTAAATCCTTCTCTGTGGCTCCTTCCCACCGGGCCAGGACTTCCCATTCCTGGATGCTCCAAAGTGATTCCTTCTCATGTTAAGCCCAGCCTACCTTTCTCTTTTCCAGTCAGCGTGTCAGGTAACTTTTTAAAAGTGAGCACCAGCCTGTGCTTTATGTGCTTCGATTCTCTTCCTTTTTCCCACCAGGGAATGTTCACCCCTGCTACTCCATGACAGAGGAGTCGTGGGGCACTTGAGGGGTCCTTTCCTTTTGGAGGTCTGTTTCCCTTAGGAATATTGTTAAGGACTTGAAGGCAGCGAAACCCGTCTGTCCTGGCTCCCAAATGAGGCTGAGAAGAATTAGGAGGTTTTGGGGGTTTTTGTTTCTTCTTTCCTCTCTCCCCTCCCCCTCCTCTTTCTTCTCTAGTCTGACCACTGCTAAATGATTGTCTATTTTTGTCATTCTCCCCTCTGTCTCTGGAGACATCTTTTCCGTCCCTCCTCACCCCCACCTTCCAGAAGGGCATTTGCTGAAAGGTGGTCGCGTACTAGAATGGGATCATGCCCATGAAGGAGCTTCGCGCGTTGGTAGGCGAAATAACTCAGGGTTTGTAAGTACCCTCGCAGCCTCCGTGGACAGACGGGGCAGCTCTCCAGTGCCAAGCAGTGTTTCTTACTGGCTCACCCCTCTCTGACTCCTAACTGGCACCACCCCCACCCAAAACCTCCAATTTTTAGCCTTGATAAATACTAATAGGAACCTGCCTGCCTCTCTCTCCGTGTGCCTTACTCCATCCCCTGGCCTTCTCACAGGCCCAGGGCTTCTCTTCTTAGAGGACTGCGGTGTGTTAGGCATGAACAGCCTCTCCTGCAGCTCCCGAGGGAGCTTCCTCAGAGCATTGTGGGCAGGTAGAGCTTACATCTCTCTTGAATGCTGGCTGCGACGGACAGCTCACTACCTCTTGGCAGCAGGCACGCTGGTCAAGTATACAGGCTGGGCTGCGTCACCTCAGACACATTTACTTAACCTCTCACAGTCTCCATTCTCCCTTTTCTTAAAAAGACAATGAAAAAAAAAAACCTTTTCGGGATGTTATGAAAAGCCGGGGAGATAATGCAGGGAAAGTGTCTATCATAGTGCCTGATGCTTTGTAAGCGCTCGGTGAGTGTTAGCTATTTTATTATTCTCTCACAAGGCAGCCTTGGCATGGTTCTGAGAGGAAATGGGCCTCCCGATAAACTAAAGAGGGCTTGCCTCTGCCGGAGCTATATATGCAAAGGGCCCCTGATCTCTCCCACATAGGACAACCCTTCAAATGTTTGAGGAAAGCTTTTGTGTCCCTTCTAAATCAGCTCTTCTCTCATTTAAGTCTCCCTGATTCCATCACCTACACCTCATACTTTTCACAATCTCCAGGCCCCTTGCCATCTAGGTCACCGTCCCTTGTACACACTTGTCAATGCGCTTCCAAAAAACACAGCCTACGAAAGTGAAGGTAGGGCTACGAATTTGGTCTGAGCTGCCCAGGGTACGAAGGGGACTGTTTTGCCCTTGACCTGGATGCCATAAACAGTCAAAGCCTTCATTAGTAGTGGATGTCGGGTGTCTGTTGATTGGTTGACTTGGCGACCTGGGACCAACTAAAAACTCCTGACTTTTACACGAACCTCTCAAGTCTGTTCTCATCATACTTGCCGAGTGAATTTTTTGAACTAATGCAGGATGGATGTTGTGTCTGTCCAACTGCATTGTATTTATTTTGGCCCCTAGTGTAGGTTGAAACTCTGTCTCATATAATTTCATTATTATGTCCATGTTTAGAAATCAAATAATATAACAAAGTAAACTGTGAAGAGTCCCCCTGCCACCCCATCCGCCCAAGCCCCTCTCCGCCAAGATCTGTAGTGACCATGTGCCTGGCTTCCCAGGTACCCTCCTGGGGTTTCTTTACACAGGTACAAGCCAGTAGCAATATCATTCCCCGTGTTTCACCTGCTTCTTACACAGACAGCATCCGGGGACACAGTGCCCTGAAGCTTTGCCTTTTTCACCTAACGATGTTAGAGACCCTTTTGAATCTTCTGTCTTTTATCTGACAGAGCTCCATATCCACCGGGCTGGTGACATTTGTACACAACGTAAGTATGTCATCAATGTCCTTATCGCTGTGGCCGATAGACACGTATGGAGACTGGAGGCCTGTCACTATGGACATACCCCAGGCTGATGCTCATTCAGCGATCAACACCGCTGTGCGCAGTGTTCTACCAGTTTCTGTACAACTAACTGGGCTGATTCCCAGCCCCTTTTCCTTTTCTTCTCAGGGATAATGTGCAAGGGTATCAAATACCTCACCAGAGAAGCAGGTGCAACAGTGGTTCCGAGTCAGGGAAGATTTTCCTCTAGGGGACATTTGGCAATGTCTGGGGACATCCTTGGTTGTCACAACCGAGTGTGTGTGTTGGGGGTGGGGCTGCTGCTACTGGCATTGTGGGTAGAGGGTGCAGGGTGTGTACCTAAACAGCCCATAATGCCTAGGAAAGCAACCCCCCAGCCCCCACCCACACAAAGAATCAATGAGTCTAAATGTCAATAGTACCAAGGTTGAGAAACCTTGATCTAGAACCTTACCAAAATACAAACATTTTTAAACATGAATTTGGTGCTGCCTGGTCTTAATTAATCTGGTTGCTTCTTAACCACCACCATTTTTCAAAAGTCACATGAACATGCAATTCATTTTTGGCAAGAGAGAATCCTCTGATTGACTGGAAACTCACCTAGACTCTCTAGTCTCGTATAGTCAGTCCCCAGATTTGGGGACTAATCTCCTCCAGGGATGCCCTGCTCCATGGAGATACCACAACATGGGAATTTTCTCTCCAGAGTTTTCTCTCCTCCTTCCGGGACTGCTCACATTCCTGGTGATGACTTTGGCTCTGGCTTCTCAGCCTCCGGTGCCCCCTGCCCCAGGCAGGAATGGCACAGAACCTCTGGGAAGTCAGGAAGTTGTACAGAAATGTCAGTAACAAGGGGAAAAGCACGGGAGAATAGTTCTCTTTCCCTCACTTTGGGAGGCATCAGTGTCCTCAGACAAACCTCTTTAAAGCCTTGACAAATGTGGGGGGGGGCACCCCCCGTACCTCTTTAGAAGTCTGTCTAAAGAGAATGGAGTTGAAGCTTTAAAGAAGGGACTATTGGTGTCAGCAGAGCCCAAGAGCCCCGGTTCCCCAAGAAGATCGTAGTGACCAGTGCTCCCAGCTAGGAATGGTCCATCTCTCTATTCACTCAGTCCCGTTGTGTCCAAAATGGTGTTAGGGTCCTATTCATTCAGGGATAAATGAAGCGCGGACCCAGCTCTTGAGGAGCTTGAAAGAAGCAGCCTGTATAGGGGGAAGGCATGAACTTGGGACAGATCTTCATCCTAATGCCACAAAGATAGTGAGACCGTGTTGTTCACTGGATACAGGACCCAATGCCCGAAATGTCAGTCTCTCCCCTGTAAGAATGGAGATATAGCAATAGCTAGATCATGGGTGGGAGAATGAAATGCGAACAGGCCTGCGAAATGCCTTGTGCACAGAGCGAGCCATCAATATTGTAGTTATTATCCAGCACTCTAATATCCTAGTGCAGATTTTTGACACAGAATCTGATAAGCTCTAAATAAAGGCACACACAAAGGACCACGGACGCATAAAGGAAGAGTCACTGAAGCGGTCAAAGTGTGAAGAACATTGAACTTGGAATTGTTGGAAGACCTGGCTTTGGATCAAACCCTCCTCCATCACTCAGTAGCTGAGAGACAAGGGATAACTTTGTTTCGTTTCTCTAAGCTGCTGTTTTTCTGCCTATGAAACCGAGATAGATGGTCCCACCTACATAGCAGTAAATAGTAAATAAGTCCGCAGTTATTTTGAGTCCCTGGTTGAGCTTCAGTCAGGGAGACTTCTTGAAGTAGGTGGCCTTTGAGCCAAGCCCTGAGGAGTGGGGAGGATGTCTTCAAGGGCAAAAAGGGACCAAGAAAACCTCTCAGAAGAAGAGCTGAGCGAAGCAGGGAATCGTGAATGTCTGTGGAACTCTCCACGATTTAGGAACATAAGTTTTGGGTATCACACACATGTTGGTCATGTGGTGCCTCCAAGCCTCAGTTTCTATGTCTGCAAACGGACGATGTTGAGTATTCAGTGAAGAAATTTACGAGAGCCCTTAGCTCGGTGCCAGGCCTATGGGAAGTGCTCACTCGTCATCACTGTCAAACCTGTGGTTGGGGGCTTGCTCTTGGCACTGGAAGGTCCAGGTGGGCTAGCTGTCATCAGACCCAAGGAGGAGGCCCCCGTTTGGGCACAGGAAGCCATTACTAGCCTTTGAGAAAAGTGACATGATCCAAACTGTTTTAGGTTAACTCGTGGTGAGTGTGGAGGGGAGGCTGGTGAGGCGTGAGACCAGTTGGCCTGGAAAACTGGAATGCAGTTGATTTCTTTACTCTGGAGTCTGGGGCAAGCTGCAGAGACTCAGCAAGACCCCAGGCTCACAGCTGGGCTGGGCTGAGGTCCTGGTGGGGAGTTAGGAGTTCCGGCCCCTCCCTGTGGACTCTCTTCCACCACCCTCACCAGCTCCCTATGACAGCTGTGGCTCCCACCCCCAGTCCCTGTTTGGAGCAGTGATTAATACAGGTTTAAAATAATCTTTGTCTTCTCCCTTTGTCCGCCCCCAGCACAGCCGCTGCTCTCCTCCCATCCCCCCACCCCCTCGTTGGCCACACCTCAGGGCAGCTGGGACTTGGGGGCCAGACCTGGCTCACACACTGAGGCTCCTCCCCGCCACCCCAAACACTATCCAGACCCCAAGCAGACACCAGACCTTCACTTCCAGGCCCCTTCTTGGCCCTGGACACATAGTGGTCTGTTCTGCGAGGGTTCTGGGCCCCGGGGCAGGGAGACCCTGACAGGAGATGATCTCTCCTTGCTAACGCTGACCTCCAGAAGCACAGGGACAGCGCCTACTGAGCATACGAACTGTGTGCAGTAGGCCCTGCTTCACTCCAATATGGAGTGCTAGTCAGTTCTCCCACACGTAAGGGGGGGCCCCCCCAGGCCTCAGTTTCCCTGTTGGTCCTCTGACTTTTTTCCTTCCCAAAGGACATTTTTTCATTTCTTCGCTGGTGCTCGTAAGTGGAGGGCCTGGATAATGTCATCCCATTAAACCAAGGAGGAAAATCAAAGCTCAAAGAGGGTACATGGCTTCCCAAAGGTAAGAGCCAGAAACAGAGTGTAGGGGACAGCCCCCCGAAGCAGCAGGAGCTCTCTATCCTGGAGGGGCCACCCACCTGCCTCTGTTCAAAGCTTCTGGGTCTCCATTCATATTTCTTCAGTACACCAGGGCACCAGGCACCTCCCTTACTCTCCTCCTCTCCCTGGAGTAAAGTGTGTATAGTCTGAAAATGAGCAGACTAGCCCCTTCAGAGCCATGTGACTCAGGCTAACGTGGTGCTTTTGTCTGGCTCCAGCCATGTATGTTTAGGTCCAGGGAAGGACATGTGCACATGGATAGGGCAAAACAACCAAGAATAGGTCAAAATGGACGTTACTGACATATGAAGTCATGGGATATTATAGTTCAGAGGAATGCAAAGATATGCAGTGTACCTTCCGTGTTTGACAAAGAGGGAAACTGAGGCCCAGAGCAGGGAAGGGGCACTCAGAGCCACACAGCTGCGGGATGATGGGCTCTCTGCCCTGCGTGCCTCAGAGGCTGCCCTGGACTGCCCCTATGTCACGTGCCATGTAGATGCTGCCGCCTCGGTTTCTCCCTCCTGGTGACCTCGGAGGTGACGTAGCATAAAGAGAATTTGTCGCCCACCCCCTCCCTCTGCCCCCACGGCCAGCACACCGTAGCCAGAGTCAGAGGGAGTTAGGAAAGAAAGCAACATGTCAGGTGATGGGGGAAGCCCTCCCAGAGTTCAGCCTGAGAAATGGGACAGGAGAAGCTGCATGGGGGCAGCTGGTGGGGACTTGAGCCGGCGCAGCCTTGGGCAGGTGCTCACTTGAATGCCAGGCTGAACTGGGCATCTGAGAGCACAAAAGGCGCATTCTCTGCTCCGTCTGGTGAGAGAGAGCTGAGGAGCTCACGCCTGTGCTCAGACAGAGCTGACAAATGCCGAGTTAATCCCAGATCTCTTGCTTGGGATTAAAAAAAAAAAAAAAGATGGAGAGATGGGGTGGGGAAATGTGTCACTTTGGGTAGGAAAGGGAGACAGGAGCGTGTTTGATGGCCTGGATGGAGTCGGGCTAAATATTTAATGTTCTTGACAGAGACCTAGATGGGGCCGTCCCTCTCTCTAAACAGTGACACACGAGGCTCCTGGGCTGGGAGACACAGCTGCTTCGAGCTGCCTTTTAGGGGAAAGGCAGGGAAGAAGGGCCCCATTGGGAAATGCAGCCGAGGACCCAGGAGCAAACGGCGAGTGCAGCTGGAGGCTGGGGGCGCAGAGGGCCGGGGCCAACCAAGAGCTCTCTTTATTAAAAAAAAGTAATGGTTCATTCTTTACATTTGGAATAAAAACCCGTTGTAATTACCTAGCAGTGGGAAAGCAATTTCTGAGCAGCTTTATTGTTCTGCTCCCCAAGCAAATGTGCAACGGAACATCCACCCGAGGATAGCAGGAGCGAAGACACACGGCAGTAACTATGATATTTAAATGTTTCCACAGTAGAAATTTCAATAAGGTTTAAATGAGCCATAAGTTGATTTCTCTCTGGATTATTTTTTTCCTTCTCCTCCTTTATTACTTAAGACATTGTGCTCCTACTCCGTATTTATATGGCACTAGCAAAAACATCCCAGCAGGAAACTTCAAAATGTTAAGTTACCATCCTGAGTGCCTCTCTCCTAATCCATGCTCTTAATCCAGAGGAGATGGGCACCTTCCGTCCAGTAGAGACATCAGCTGGATGAGCCTGAAGCCATGGGGTGTCACCTTAGAGCCCAGAGATGCCCTAGGTATATTCCACCCGGGCTGGCTGAACTCTGCTCAGAGCCCCCGTTCTCAGTTGTACCTCCCGTTGTAGAAGTGGCCAGTATATAACCCAGTGAGAGTAAAGAACCTTCCATAACTCAATTTATAAGTTCTTGATGATCAAGGCCATGTCTCAGGTATCCCGCTGCTGAGGGTGCGTTGGGCTGAGATCCTAGCGATGGGTAACGCCTGAAATCAGAATGTTTGCCATCACCCTGTATTTTCGACATATGTAAATTCTTTGAATACCAGGCAAGTTCTAGGCTTAGAGGGGGGATACGAAGAAGGGCAAACTGTTCCACCAACCTATAAATACGTAACAATGGCGAAAATGTGCTACTATAGGACAGCCATTTTGCTAAGTTTTATATATATATACACATATATATATATATATGAGCATATATATATATACATATATATAAGAGAGCATATATATACATATATATGAGAGCATATATATATATATGTGTGTATATAACTTTATTTACATATTTATTACTTCATTTAATCCTCATGACAACCTTAAGAGTGGTTACCACTATAATCATCCCATTTTTCAGATGAGGAAGCTGAGGTACAAGGAGCTTAAGTAACTTGCCCTAGTTCTCCTAGGCAGTCAGAGTCTGCCCTGGGATTGACCCAGACAGTTGAGTTCTGGCACAGTGCTGACCCGCACTGCCACACTGCCTCTCCAGCCCACCCCTGGATTCACCTACTCCAGTGTGCATGGCAGAAACATTGACTTGCCTTAGAATGAAAGTGTTTGAAATCTTCTGGATGAGCCAACTCTGGAAGAAATGAGTGGGCAGTCTTGTGATACCTTCCTCTGAGACTCTGAGGGGCTACAGAGACCACGTATCTGGATGAAGGCCCCTCCTCTTGGAGGCATGAAACTGGCAAAGACGGCCCCCTTGAATGCAGCCATTGTCTTCTCCAGACATTGCTTCTGGACACGCAAGCAAGCTTCTCCCTGCAAGGCTGAAGCATGTTCAGACTTTCACACCATATGGTTCTTTTCAGCCCTTGCAGCACATACAGAGCTGGAAAAGAAGGAAGACCTCTGAGCATGGGCTTTAATTTCAAGCTTTGAAAACCAGGCCATATCTAGGAATATTTGGCCAGAAAAGTGCCTTCGTGCTGAGTTTTCTGCTCCAGGCTGCATTTCAGGGGCTGCTGGAATAATCCCTGGAAGCTGAGAGGCAAGAATGTAAATGCATTGACTCGGAACCTTCCCCTGCGCTCAGAAACCCAACCCACCAAGCTCCAAGCCAGGTCCCCACCAATGAATATTTATGGTTCTTGGATTACTGAGGGTCCTCCAGAGAAACAGAACCAGTATAAGAGGGTTCTCTTATAAGGAGTTGGCTCATACAGTTATAGAGGCTGAGAAGTCCCAAGATCTGCAGTCATCAAGCTGGAGGCCAGAAGATCTGATGTGTAGTTCCAACATGAGTCTGAAGGCCTGAGGACCAGGTGAGTTGACCGTGTGAGTTCCAGAAAAGCTGATGATTCAGCTCAAGTCTGAAGGCCCGAAAACACCCTGGTCCCAGTTCAAACCATCAGGCAGAAGAAGTTTTCCTATAATTTGTAGGAGGGTCAGCCCTTTTTTTTCTATTCAGGTCTTCAACTGATTGGATAAGAGCCAGTCACATTGGTGGGTGGGGCGGGGGCAAACTGCTTTACTCAGTCTACCACTCAGATGTTACTCTCATCCCAAAATAATACCCAGAATACTGTTGGACCAAATGTCTGGTCACCTCATGTCCCAGTCAAGTTGACGTGTAGAATTAGCCATCACAGTGACCCTGCCCGGTTGCAGCCAGTCCCTCATTCTCCACGCCTTGCCCTCCAACTGATGCTCTGGGAGGCAGGAATGTGGGCATCCCATCGGCTCCTCTAACGAGGCTGTCCTTTCTGCTGGCTTTCTACCTCTGTTGTCTTCGGCAGCCAGCTGTGCAGCTTAAAACACAAGCCTATGACTGTGGGAGTGCCTCTGTCCGCTTCTTATCCCCTCCTTTTCCTCCCCAGACCCCACACTACTAGGAACAATGGGGCAAAGTCACCAAGGATGGGGAGAAGGGTACACACATGGGTCCTGCCTTGTCAGAGCCTTGGGCCTCAGCCTTGCACACCCCGGACGGGAGGATGCTGGAGTGGAAGCAGAGTCCCCAAGTCTCCCCTTCGTTCAACATCTGAGCTTGTGCTGACTAGAAGCCCCGTGTCTTATTAGGCATAATAAGGACATATTGTGGCTGGCAGGAGGGAAGCTCATTTCACACTCTGGGAAATGGGACTCAGCAAAGAGACAGAAAGAGGTTTCACATACATGCTTCTCTGCCTGCTAGTCTGAAAGTTGGCGGTGGCAACAAGCCAGAGCAGATAAGGACAAACTTCTCTTTCCAGTAACCAGTGGATAGCAGTGAGGTTCATCTGGGTGCTTCTGCTGCAGGCACGCCTCCTCCTGCATCTACCAGCTGTGTGACCTTGGGCAAGTCGTTTAACCTTGCCATGCCTTTGTTTCCTCATTTGGAAAAAAAAATGAGAATAACAATACCACTTACTCCATAGCATTGTTTTTGTGAGGACTAGATGAATTTGTATACCTTTAGTTTTTAGTTTTATTTATTTATTTTGAGAGAGAGCAAGAGCAAGAGTGGGGGAGGAGGAGGGGCAGAGAGAGACTGAGAGAGAAAGAGAGGGAGAGAGAGAATCCCAAGTAGGCTCTGCACTGCTGACACAGAGCCCGACATGGGGCTCAATCCCACGAACTGTGGGACCATGACTTGAGCCAAAACTAAGAGTCAGACACTTAACCAACAGTGTTACCCAGGCACCCCCCCCCCTTTTTTTAAGGTTTTTATATTTATTTTGAAAGAGAATGAGAGCGTGAGTGGGGGAGGGGCAGAGAGAGAGAGAGAGAGAGAGAGAGAGAGAGAGGAATTTGTATACATTTAAATGGCTGTTAAAAATGCCCAACACACACGAAAAAATGCCCAGCATGTAGTTAAGTTCTCCCCAAAATGTTAGCAGTTATTAATATCTATTGGCCTCCTTTTGCTTCCTCGGGTTTGGAAATTGGGTTTTCTGCTAGTGGAATATACACAGCAAATTTAAAGTCCTAGGTGGCCCCACCCCCAGCCGAATGATATGTGCTCTGGAGAAATAACTTACTCAAGAGGAAGGTCAATGATTCTTCTCCTCTGCCCTCACTATGTGTCATGAGGCCGAAGGTCAACAGCCGAGGGGCTTGGTGGGTCTGGGAAGAATATGCAACATCCTCCATTATTACACCGCTCTGGCATGGGCAATTGACCAATGGCTGTGGATCCTCGATATAGGATAGAACCATATCTGTTAGCCCCTGATCCCCCACTCCCTCCACTGCACAGTCTTCCTTGGGCCTTCCTCACTCCCTCTGATCACCTTGGAAGTGAAGGATCTACTCCTTTCCTGCAGGCAACTCAAAGTGTGTTCTCCCTCCCTCCCCAACCCCAGGTCTCAGGTGTGTGCACACAGAGAGGCACACAAGAAACAAAGGTGTTGGGGACACTGGTGTGATGGAGCTTCAAGTATTTGGGGATACGGGCAAATTTAAGACATCCTCAGTTTCTGTTACCTGCGGTCAACAGCGGTCCAGAAGCACATGAGCCTCCTTCTGACATATCATCAGAAGGTCGACAGTAGCCTAATCCTGCATCACAAGGCCTGCATGATTCCCTCACCTCTCCTCACGTAGGCATTTTACCATCTCACGTCATCACAAGAAGAAGGGGGAGTACAGGACAAAAAGACACTTTGGGAGAGAGACCACATTCTTATAATTTATAGTATATTGTTATAATTGTTCTATTTCCAGTTATTGTTGTTAATCTCTTACTATGCCTCACTTGTAAGTTAAACTTTATTAAACAAAGACAACTTGTAAGCCTGGCACAGTGCCCAGCAGTTTTTTAATGCATTCGAATGGGTGAGGGAATGAACGAATGATGGCTCTCTGAGACAGGATCCCCATCAGTTCATGTAGACGCGGGGCCTTCCTACCAGAGACATAAGATGGTGAGGATCCCCGAGGGACCTGGCTCCACGTGCTGGGTCAGGACCAGGGACTGAGTTTCACCAACTTTATCTCTTCCCTCGCTTCTGGGCAAGAAACCCAGGTCCACACCTTCCTTCCTCTTTCTATAAATTTCCCTCTGCTCTTCTTCCTCCCCCTTTCTTGCCCTGTCTGCTTTGGGAAGTGCATGGTCAAAAGAGGAAGAACAAAAATCTCTCTTTCCCGACTCTGAAGTTGTCTGAAAATAGTAACTAATCCCCAAATCACTTTTCCTTGGCCTCAGAGTAAGTCCCGTGAGTGTTTGAGAGCAGAGTGAACCTGCCTGGTTTTGTTCAACGTGGGCTGGAGTTAAGATCCACTCACAGCTCCTGGGGTAACCCCCAACTGAAGCCAGGGCCGGCGGCCTGAACATAGAGGTGACAGATAATGTGGGGTTGCATCATAGCAATTAAAATGGTCTAGAGAGGGCTTAGGAGGTGGATTAGCTACGCACTGGGCCAAGTCCATAGCAGCCACCTAGCAGCACAGGAAAACTCACAAGCACTATACAAAATGCACAGTTTGATTGCTCCGGGCCTCTGCCCACTCATGGGGTTTGTCCTGAATCAATTCCAGGTAGTGGCCCCTGGGATTATAGAATGTCCCAACTGAAAAGGATGACTTCACAGGTGTGGAAACTGAGGCCCAGACAGGTGAAAGGACTTATCCCAGGGCATAGCACAAGTCAGTAGCCGGGCTCCAGGCAGTGAGTCACTCAGAAACGTCAGCTTCGTGGTCTATCCCGTGGGCTAGCGATTTGGCCTAAGGAAGACACGCATTTGGGGGCCCGTTTCCCCACCAGCTAAGTAGTGAACTTCCTTGGTGTGTGTGTGTGTGTTTTCGATCTTTACTGCCGTGTCTGGTGCCTACCTTTGAACAGAGAAGGCAAACGGCAGGCAAGCTCGCTGGCCCTGTTTTTCTGCTCTCTCCATGAACATCCATCAGCCACAGTTTCATGTTGAATGGGGCTGCGAGGAACTTCAAGGCTGAGATTATTACATTTTGTACATTACACTTCTGCCAGAGAGCTAAAAATACCCTCCTGGTGGTTGCTAAGTGCAGGTCTAATGGTTTTCCTTAGAGGGAAGAATGGGATTCTAGTTTCTGTGAATCTGGAGGCTCCGTGTCCAGGGAAATGCAGACGTGGAAATTGTTGGAGCTGGTTGTAGAGTATCCCTGGAGGAGGGGACTCTAGGGACAGGCCCAGGACTCGCTTCTCCTGAGCACCAGGGAAGATCTCCGGGGACCGGTGCTCACAGAGGTTGTGGATCCCTGAAAGGAATACAGGAGGGGCTGTAGCTTCCATGGAGAATTCTCCCTGAGCTGCCGATCCCCTCCTCCTGGATTCTGGCTTTCTGAATTTTCATGCTTGGAAATATCACTCTTATTTGTGCACAACGGCCAGCCCCCAAAGTGGCACCTACAGTGTAGAGATTGATTCAGGGAAATCGAGCAGGATCCTAGCAACAGCTTACCTGCCTTCCTGGAGACCTGGTAATGGGCCTAGGATAGCTCTCCCTTGATAAATGAATACCAGACTTCCCAAGCACACAGCCACCCAACACCGCCTGCCTCCTCTTGCCTGGCACAGAGCTCCCTCAGAATACAGACAAAACATTTGATTTCTTTTTTAACCAGTATATCAGAACTCCCAAATCCAATGAGGACTTAGGATTTGGATTGAGCTCCCCTGAGAAGTCCTCTTGGGGAATCCACACATGGTAGCCATTACTGTCTCCTAGAACCCGCTTCCAGGCCCTTCCTTTGGAAGCCTGTCCCAGGTCACGGCAGCCCTCATTACCCCCACCCCCACCCCCAACCCCCGCCGGAACCGGCCCGTCTTCTCAGGACACTTGATTCCTTCTCCAAAGGCTGTTGTCATGGTACCATCCTCCTGATTCTCTTGGACGTTCACATTTACATGGAGTTGCCCTTCCTGGCACAGGCTGATGAGTGGCCCTGGGAGGTGGGAGTTGTTTGGGTGGCAAAGGAAGCTGGCTTGGAGCAAGGTGTTTGAAGCAATGTTTCAGCAGCTCACAAAGGAGAGGCCCTGGGGGCTAGTTAGATGTCATCCTGCCCATGTGGCTGTCAGTGGATGCCAGGCAGAGAGCTGTGTGCTCAAAAGAAGAAAAGGTACATGTGTCATTGTGGGGGGGGGGGAGGATTGGTTTTCTCTTGCTCATTTCGTTCAGGGGAGCACGGATGAGCTCACCCTTTGCTTAGGCAATGCTCATAAATGCAAAGTTCATCTTAAACTTCTTTCCTGGAAAAAAATGAAAAGAAAGAAGTGGGAAAACAATTCTTTATGAGTAAGAACTACAAGGTCTCACTTGACTCTCTACACTTGGCTCTGAAATGCTTTCTGCTCTCACTTAAAATCAATCCTGCCTTCCCAAGGTGGATATCTGCCCCCGTGTCAGAAGACAGGTACTTGGAAAAAAGACCGAGAAGCTCCAAAGGCAATCCCTCCACCCGCCCCCCACAAAAAGGACTTCCAGAAGTGTCTTAAGCAAAGCAGCAGCAGCTTAGGCCCAAGGTGAATATTTTGAAAGAACAACACCCTTGAATATGTGCGTGTTCTCAGGTGTTTGTTAAAACACCCTCCTGGCTGAAAGCTCCTTCACTCTGACAGGGCGAGCAGTGGGGTGATTAATTCAAAGCGGTGGGTGACCAAAAAGCTCACTGTTGTTTGACTGCAAATGTACGGTAGGAAACGTAGATATTATACATATCTTATAGCATGCTTGCCTTCCTAATTATGTTTTGCTTCAACCAGTATGGAAATGAGCTGGCCGGCTACGAGTGCGCACCAATTAATGGCTGGGTCAGGCTGCTTGGAAGCTTTGTAGGTATGTAGAGCAATGAGGGAAATCTCACAGGATTTAACATTTTCTACAGACAGCTCACCCAGTGTGTAATCCACCTGGGTATAATCGAGTGCTGGCTGCAATCAGATTCATTAGCAGCCCAAGAATTAAACCTACCCCCTCATCCCCACCCCCGTCCAGTCTTCCATTCTTCCCTGCCTGTGCCAGATAGTTCACGAATCTTGAGGACCAGAGGCTGCCAAGCAGGCAGCTTTGCCTCCGTGGGCAAGGGGGCTAATCTATATTCGCATATTAACCATACTTCCCAGTGAATTTCAATAACGTGGAAATGGGCATTTAGCAGCTGGGAAAGAGAAGGCATGTTAAGTGCTCAAAACAAGTCTATCATAAGCATCTGCTTAAAAGAGACCCTCTCCAGCCAGATGCCCTGGGCCTGATCGGGGCTCCGGCTGGGGGGCTACATCTGCACATTAAAATACACTTAGTCTGTCTTCCCAGGTGGAGCGAGCAGCATTTCTTTCCCGGTGGAATGGATCTGACCCAAACAAGCAGGCTCCTATTCAGAAAGTAAAATTTCCAAGCCAGACTTAATTCTGCCCACAGTCCCCTGCCCCCAAGTGGGGCTACTCGTTTAAGACTCTTTCCTTCGGAAGTCTTCACACAGTAATTCCTGCCACCTGTCACACCACACGCGTCTTGTGCCGCATGCCACACTGTTACATGCCCGCTTTATATGCGGCTAGGCACGCGGCCCTAAAGAGAGCGTGTGTCACCTCTGCCCCGGCCAGATGTGTCTCCTCGAGGCAGCGTCTATTCTTGCCTATGTGCCCTCATCCTTTGCACTCCCACCACCCCCTGCCCCGACACACACACATCCCAGAAGAGGGCACGGACATTTCAAGGGAAGGAAGGAAGGAAGGAAGGAAGGGAAAGAAAGAAAGGAAGAAAGAAGGAAGGAAGGAAGGAAGGAAGGAAGGAAGGAAGGAAGGAAGGAAGGAAAGAAAGAAAGAAAGAAAGAAAGAAAGAAAGAAAGAAAGAAAAGAAAGAAAGAAAAAGAAAGAAAAGAACAGCACTCCCACAGCCCCGTGTTTCTATCCGTGACTTTATGAAAGAGTCTGCACACCAGCATTTCCCAGACTGTGCCTTGTAGAACGCTGTTCCATAGGACGGTAATGGTAGGAAGGTTTGCAGGTCCAATAAATTTAGAAAACATTGATTTAACAAAATTAAACAAGTTTCTTCAGTGCAGGGCTCCTGAGTCCTTAATATACTCATCTGCATTCCTAAAAGGGGAAATGCCAAATTTACTTAACCTCAGAGCCCTTTTCTGTGCCCTTCTCGCAGGACTAGGGTTCTGCTGAACACGCTTTGGAAATCCAGACTTTCCCTTTCTTCCTATTCTCCTCATTGCCCTGCATCCCTTATCTGTAAGATGGCAATAATACTGGTACCCTCCTCATGGAGTCATCGTGGAGATTGAACTAGTACACGGAAAGTGTCTGGAAAGTGCCTGGCCTAATAGTAAGCATCAAAGACACGGTTTTATTATTTTTATGGTTATCTTTATTATTATTATTTCTGGCTCTTTCTTCATCACTCCCCCGACCATGCCCTCTTGACAGTCACGGGCCACTTCCCAGCCCCCAGATCTGGCCGCCTTCTCTTGCTTCTCTCCCCTTGGCCTCTGGGGGCAGCATTTGATACCCAGTCTCCTAGTCCCTCACACTTCACCCTCCCTTCCTGGGTTTCTCCAGCTCCTCCCTGCTCTTGTCCTCCAGCTCTTGTTGCTCCCAAAGGCCATTGGTCCTTTGCTTCCTCCTTTCCTCCACTTTATAAACTGAGGTTTCACTCAAGAATCGCTCTTTGGCTTTTCCTTGCTGTTCCTCTATACTCTTTAGGAAATCCCATCCCATTTCAGAGCTTCATCTGTTAACCTTGGTGAAGGCAGATGGTACCCAAATGGGTTGCCCAACCCCAGCTTCTCTCCTGAGCCCCATGCTGTCCTTCTTTCCAGCCTTAATTCCCGCCAGCCCCTCCAACTTGGTGTGTCCAGAGCCGAACTCATAGCCGGACCCCTTTCACTTTGCCCTTTCTTTCATGCTGAATGCTGCTACCTACAGAGCAAAGTTGAGACTCAAGTCCATTTACAATATCGTTTCGGCTGTCTTTCTGGTCTTACCACCATGATTGCTCTTCACAAAGCCTCCACTGCATCCCACTGAATTTCTCAATCCGCCTCACATATGCCCCTTCACTTCCCCCTCCCCGCATCTCAGTTTCTACTTCCTTCATGAAGTCACAGTGGCTCTTGCTACAGGTTACCTTGTTCTCTTCTGCTCTCCCCCTACTGGAGGTTGTATTTCTTCAGGACAGGATCCATGCCTGATTCATCTCTGTGTCCCATCCCCCATACTTTGCACAGAATAGTAGCTCAATAGATATTTGTTAAATGAATGCATAACTTGATGGATGGATGATTGCATGGATGAATGGATAAGTGGTTGGGTGGAGGCCCCCTCTTTCCTCTTTTTGTGTTTTTTTTCCTTTCACTAAGTGCAATCCCAGGGGCCATCTTAGACAAGAGACCCTGTAGCACCATACTCATTGGCTTACGCGGCTGTCATCCCTGATCTTGGAGTTGACGCTCCTTCTCCCCTGATCAAAGCTCTCTTAACAAGGCAACCAGCTGAAAACTCTCCAAGCTGTGCCCCCGCGACCTGCCGCCCTCAAATGCCTGATGCTCTTGTCTTCAAAATGGTACTGACACCAGCCAGCCCTCTAATTAAAGCCATGAGCCTTTATTATCCCTAGTAATTTCCTTTAGTGTCAAAGTGACCATCTGTCCTCTTAATTTGGGTTCAGCCTGACTCTGCGGCAGAGTGACTTAGGGCCCAGCATCGGAACAAGGGGAGTCAAAATTAGACTGGTGTCTCTCAGTGTCCACCATGCCCAGGGCCCCTCAACCAGGATTCCCATAGCTGAAAATCTTCACAGTGATGCCTGTGCCCACGGTCTGCTAGAAAATTGCGTTTATTTGTGAGATGTGAATTTAGTGTCTGGAGGCAAAAATTAAATAATAAAAGTGACTTCTGTGATCTTGCCTGTTGGAGTTTGAAATCCTCGTAAAAGATAACAAGACACTAGTAGTTAAGAGAACATTTTCTGGAAGCAAGCTGAAGGACCCATGTATGATAGTGTGCAGGGTCCCATCAGGAAAAAAGAGGCCACCCAGAGGACATTCAATAGAGGGAGTTGGTTGCATACCTGTTCAAGAGCCAGAGGAGCAAGAGAAACATTGGAGTAACCCAGAGATCATAAATGCAGGATAGCTATAGCCCCTGACACTTGGAGGGAAGAGTTCCAGAACCTAGAGCTCCAAGGAGCTGGTACTCAGACCTCCGAGGAGAGGGGGCCACCTGTCTGCCACTGGTTCTCCAGGGTACAGAGAGGCTAGTTCTGAGATGCCCAGAGGAGTTAGTAGCTGGAGCCAAGAACCACTGTTAGAGGTGCACTGGCAGAAACAGGAAAGATGGGGAAAGAAGCCTCCTCCTCCCTTCCTCCTGCTTTCCAGTCTCCTTTTAATGCCTGTTATCAGCAAAGCCTGAAGAAGGCCAATTATCAAAGGGAAGCCATGGATCCAGCTTAGAGTAGAGAACAGGAAATGGATGGTGCAACCACGGCGGATAAGTCACTGGCACAACTATTGGCAAGCTCTGTAACCTTGGGCAAGTGGCTTGTCTTCTCTGTGCTTTAGTCTTCTCATCTTTAAAATGGTGGTAACCATCATACCTGCTTCATAAGGTCTTTGTGACATTTAACTGAGCTAACACTCAGAAAACTCTTAGAGCAGTGCTTGGGACATGGCAAGCGCTCGACAAATTTTACCTATTATGATTCTGCCTACATGTGTCTCAGTTAATTTCTTTGTTTCCCATCCAGTGATATGTATAATGCAGCTTTCCTCGATATTGATTTTATATATGCACTTTATTTCGGTGCCTGACTCTGTGTGTGTGTGCGCATGTGTGTGTGCGCGCGCGTGTGTGTGTGTGTGTGTGTGTGTCTCATTCTTTGGAGATGCAGTTTCACCCACATACACAAAATCTAGACTTTATCAGATGGGAATTCCAAACCTAGAGCTACCACTTCCTGGCTACATGTTAATCCCTGTGAGTTCCAATGTCCTCATCTGCAAAAAAACAAGCTAGCACTGCCTCCTTGCAGTATCATTAAATGAGATGATTCACATGAAACTGCCTGCCACAGGGTCTAGGACCCAGTGGGTGCTCGCTGGCTTGGTTTCATTCCTCCCTCCCTGACCGAGCACGATGGACCATGCTTGGCTTGGAGACTTGAGCTCCAAGCTCCCTACTTGCTGTCCATGTCACCCAATGCCACATGCAAATGGGCACTCCCAGGATCATGGTGCACATTGTGGACAGGGGTGAGAGAGATCTAGGAGCAGTCCAGGACAAGATTTAAGCTCCAGTCCCATCTGTGCCTCTTGACCACTCAGTGATCTTTGTTCACTTTCAGCATTAGCTTCTATTTCTGTTTTCAGTCTGTAAACAGGGACTACAATATCCCTGAAGGAATACGTGGGCTGGTGTGTGTAATGTGGCCACAGCCACAACCCACTCATCCTGTAGTGACACTGGGAGTAGAACTGGGTGAGGTGATACAATGACAAAAGGAGAGAGCCCAGGCTCTCCCTCTAGGGAGGAAGCCCTCACCTAGAACTCCTAGGGGCCTGGAGGACGGGCTGGGGGCTCTAAGAGCTGTGTTTCTGTTGGATAATTCTAACAGCTTGTATTTCTGTGTCTGAGGAGCTCACTTTAAAGAGTCTGCAGTCTATGAATGTTAAGCAGGCTTTTCAAGAGGAAATATTATAACAAGGAAAAGAAAAGAGGGAAAGATATGTTCTGATATTAGCCTGGCGCTGCTGATGTCTGCTGTGAGAGGGCCCATGGATAGAATGGGTGGCTTATGGAAGGGGGCCAGCCTGAAGCTTTAGAGGCAAGGCATCTCAGGTTCAAATCCTGACTCCCTACTTAATATTTGTATGACTCTAGGATAAAACCATCTAAATTCCCTGGCCTCAGTCTTCTCAACTATAAAATGGAAATGATACCTCAAAGGGGTATTGCAGAGTTTGAATAAAATAACATACATAATGTACTTTAGCAGACTGGCATATAGTGAGTACTCAGTAAATGGTAGCTATTGTTATAGTCAGCCACTTGGAATAATAATAGTGACCACTTAGAGAGAGTTTCATGTGCCAGGCACTCTGCTAAGTGCTTTGCAAGCCTTATTTCATTGATATCCTGTAACAGCCCAGTGAGCTAGATGCTAGAATTATCCCTGTTTTGACTGATGAGACGCCCTGGCTTACAGCAATGAGCAGCTTCCTCAAGGTCACACAGCTTGTGTATGTGGGTGCTGGAATTGGAACCAAGGTCCGACACCACGGCCTGTGCTCTTCCCCACCAAAACAGTGTCATACACGATGCTAGGATTTTCACTGTGCTCAGAGGGGTTTTCTTCAGAGTTCCTTACAAAATATCCAAAGTTCTCCAATATGCTTTTATCAAGGTGCCTGCAATGCTTTCCCCAGAAAATCTATTCTTTGAGTTTTTAAAGCTTTTCACTCACAGAACTGCATGTTACCCCAGGAGAGGGGGAATTCATCTCAAAACACTAACACACTAGCAAGATCCACTTTCTAATACAATGCTTTTGAGAGCACGGACCCCATCCTTCCTGTACCACTGCATGGAAACGGTGGGAGACGTGTTCCCATGGGGGAAAAGCCGTGCTCACAGAGGACCCCGAGGCAGACTTCCCTTCCAATTTTGCAGTCTCGCCCAGTTATGGCGCAGGATCGGGATGTTCTGCATATTCAGATAATATCCAAACCATGTTGATCTTCGAAATCTATCCAAGAGAGTTTTCCATTTTTAGTAAATCCTAATGTAAGCCCTCTAGCTCCTAAAAGGGCTATATTTAGTTCTAGTCGGAGCAACAGACGTACTGAACACCTACCTGATGCCAGACTCTGGACCAAGCTATCTAACATGACTTAACTCACTAGATTTTCTAGTTGGAGCTGTGCCTAGAGGATGAAGGGCAAGAGGTTGCATGATGGGATGGTTGAAAGTAGCCATCAGCTGGGCTCAGCATTGTACTGGGCACATTTACTTGTATCAACATTAGCAACTGTGACTATCCCCTTTCTCCAGAGGAAGGAACAGGGGCCCAGAGCACAGAGAAGTTAGGTAACTTACCCAAGGCCATACAGGTGAGTAACTGGCAAAGCTAGGTCTTTAAAGCAATAAAATTTTATTTTTTAAAATAAGTACACATAGGAATCTTTCCATGACGTGCATTTGAAAGATCACAGTGCCCTTCAAAGGGCTTTCTTGGGAGGCTGCATACTTAATTCAATGGTGCTGGTGTTGTTGATTGGTTGCAGAATGCCTTTCTGGAAATGACCATTAGAGCCGATTTAGGAATTAAATAGGAAAGTCAGCCTTAATACATTAGAGTCACACCTTGATTGTGACCCAAAATAGCACTGCTCAGCTTCCCAGCTACACTGTGTGTGTGTGTGTGTGTGTGTGTGTGTGTGTGTGTGTGTGTTAGGAAACAAACAAAATCAGAGAAACAGCACAGAAAAATAAAATGGTATTGTCTCAATTTTGCTGTGAAGTTAGAACTGCTCTTAAAAATGTTTATTAGAGTTTTAAAAATAAAAATAAAATGGTTAAAAATATCTTACTTCAAAAATAACTTGTACCCTCAAAAGGAAGAATTTTTGCAATCAAAAACATATAAATAAGTGTTTTAAAGACACTTAAAAAAAAAAGAGTCCAAAACTGCTTTGAATAAGCAACATAACAGCAACATAACTGGATTGGCTTAGAAACTGCTAGAATCTCTCTTATGAAAGATTCTTTTTTAGATCTCTTTTCTATGATATTTTAAAGATACTCATTTACAGAAACACCTAAATTCCTCCGGACCCTGTCCCTGTTAGCACAGACATGCAGTATCCTAGTAGACACATCCCTAACGAAATCCACGCTGGCTCACTCTCTGTGTAGCCCTGACTCCTTTGGTCATCATTTAAATGTAACCAGAGACAAGTTCTCTCCCCTCCTTTCTTGTGCTTTTTTTTTTTTAAAGGTTCTTGTAACAAAGTAAGATAGTTTCAGTCAGTATCCGCTGGTTTGGTTTGAGTCACCGAAGGCAAGACATTGGCAGTTCTTTTAATTATTGTGTTAGGAAGTTATTATATGCTTAAATGAGATAATATGTGTGAAAGCAAGTGACAGAGGATCTGGCATACAGTGGGAACTCAGCAACTGTGATAAGGAACCTGGTGACTAGAACAACTTAAAGGCATAGCAAGTTTCACTCCTTGCAGGGCCTTGCAGTTCAGCACCATGGCCAGGGACACTTTAAGCCGAGGAGGAATTGTTGCATTTAGGCTGTCCCTGATACGCCACAACCAGCACCCTGTATCTGTCTTCTATTTCTATTTCTTGTCTCCTATCTTCTGTTTCCACCACCCCTTATCTGTCTGCAATTTCCCATTGCGCTTCTTTTGTATGTGAGCATTCTCGCTGACCATATTTGTCTCCTATGTCTTTCTCTGCCTTTCCCTCCCTTCCCTTTCCCGCTTCCTCCCCATATACACTGACAAACACACAGGCAAATGTGCACACTATCCTATTACTCCTTGGAAAATCCTTGCCCTTCCTCCCTTCTTTGAGGTCAGAGCCGAGGACTGCAGTGAGTCATTTGGAGGGCACAGTCTGGGGACCTTGCTGAGTCAGGAGTTCCATCTGAGACACCCTCGGTGGCACCCTCGGGCTGTCTCCACCCCATGGTGTGGAGGCAAACGCAGCAGCCACCAGGGGATGATTGGGGTCTGGAGGGAACAGGGAGAGTTAGACAATTATTTTCAGGCAACTTGAAAGGAAGACTGTGTATAAGAAAACCCTCCATTGTTCATCTTTATTTAGCCCTTAAAAGGTCAGATAACTGTGTCCTAGAGTGACCATCAGAATTTATACTTTACTGAAACACGAAATAAGTGAAAAAGAAATGAAAAAAAATAAAGAAAGGAAGGAAGGTGGTTCACTCCAACTTGTGTTCTTAAGAAAGGAGGATTCCTACCCATGGTTTCCCTTACTCCAAGATCCTTCCCCAGGGTAGAAGGCAGAGCTACCCCAAGACAGAAGTCTTAGGGGTACACTGCACTCTTCCCCCAAAGTTGGTTATCTAGGTCTGATGCGTGTACTGTTCCTCAGCTCTGATCACTGAGTGCCACATGGGATTGACAAGAGGATATGTATCCTCCTCTTCTCTCTAGTCCTCACCATCCAGATACCCATATGCCCCACCATATCTGACCCCACACCAGCCATTCTCAGCATATCCAAACTGGAACTTGTTCCAGAAAATCCTGCTCCTCCCCTTCCATCCCCATCAGTCAAGGTTTCATCTCATCACCCAAGGCCCCAAGTCACCCTAGACTCCTCTCTTTTCTCCCCTCCCACCCCTAATTCCAGTCGTCAAGTCCAACCAAGCCTACCTCCCCAATAGTTCTCAAATAAGTGTCCTCCTACCCATCCCCACTGTCACTTTTTAGTTAAACTCCTCATCATTTCTCTCCTGGATTATTTCAGTTGTCTTTCAGATGGCTGTCTTTCTGCTTCCTACCTCATTCACCTTCCAGTCCAATTTCCATTTTTTAAATTTCTAATACACAGTTTGATTCTGTTGCTGCCCTGCTTAAAACCCTTTAAATGTCTCCCCATTGCATGTAGAATCAAGTTCAAGCTCTTCGTCATGCCCCACTAAGGCCTCCCTGAGCCCCCTGTGACCTGCCTCTCCAACCTCACTGCCCACTACTTGCCCTCACAGCCCTCCAGAACAAATGAATGGCTGTTCTCAAAGCACAATGGCATTTAATGCCTCCATCAGTTTGCATATGATGTTACTTCTCCTTGGAATGCCCTTCCCCCTTTTCTTCCCAGCATGCTCCTGTTCATCCTTCAAGACTCAGCTTGAGTGCCTCCTCCTTGGTGAAGACTTCCTGCTTCCCCAAATTTACCTTTGTAGTCCCACCTTAATGACTGATTTAAATTCTCACCTCCTCCCTCTAGACCAGGAGCTGGTTTTATCTATCTCTGTTTTCCAAATACAAGATAGTCAGTGTCCGACCCATAATTAGTAAAAAAAGAGAGAGAGAGAGAGAGAGAGAGAGAGAGAGAGAGATTTGATGAAAGAATGAACTTGTAATTAAGCAGACCTTGAACATGTCACATAACCTTTCTGGGACTTAATTTTGTCTATAAAATGAGGATAGTGATGCCTACCTTGCAAAGTTTTGTGGATTTTATGGAATAAAATATGCAAGACACCTAGCCCTTCCCAGCCCATTATAGCACCTCAATACATGTAATTTCCATATCTTTTCTCTTCTTTTTCCCTTTGCTATAATTCTAACCAAAATAGTCAAAGGCAGGACACCTGGGTGGCTCAGGTAGTTGAGCGTCCGACTCTTGGTTTCAGCTTAGGTCATGATCCCAGGGTCGTGGGATCCAGCCTCATGTCAGGCTCTGTGCTAAGTGTGGAGCCTGCTTAAGATTCTCTCCCTCTCCCTCTGCCCCTCTACCCCACTTGTGCTCTCTCTCTCTCTTTCTTAAAAAAAAAAAAAAAAAGGTAAAAGCAAAAGAGAAATCTCAAAGGCCCAATGCCGATGTGCCTGGATGGGGAGATTCATCTCCTACCCCATCTGACAGGAACAGTGTCCTCATACCTTCACTTCACAAGCCCAGGTAGACGCTGGTCAGTGTTTAGTGAGGGTTAACTAAGGTCTGGCAACTGTTACATGTGAGGACTGACTGTGACTCAGGCATTCTTCCAAGTGCTTTACCTGTAATGACTCATTCAGCTTCACAGTGGCTCTGTGAGGATGCACTGTTATTGTCCCCATTTTATAGATGAAGAAGGTGAGACAGTGAGATGGAGGTCATCCAGCTAGTAAACTATAGTAAAGCAAGGACTGAACCCAAGTATTTGGACTTCAGAGAGTGTTTTCTGAACTCCAGCACAGTCCTGTCCAACACTGATTAAGGATGTTGTGAGAGATAATAGCCCCAGATCCATGAAAGAGCAGCTCCCTTGGTTTCTGAGACTTGGATACAACTTGCAGGTGCACCATGTGAGAATTTAGGGTAAGCTCCAATGGCCCCATTTCTGTGTTTACAGTTTCTTATTGTAGAAATTGTCATTTATCGTTATTAATTGGTAAATCTTGTTAAGAACATGGAGGCTCTCCAAATTCTCAAAGGTTAGGGGTGCTAGCCTTCAGCATTCAGTTCATGGGCCAGTCACCTGTTTTTTCTAAATAAAGTTTTATTGGAACGTGGCTACTCTCATTCATTTATGCATTGTATGTGGCTACCTCTGCACCACAGTGACAGAGCTGAATGGTTGTGACAGAGGCCTCATTGCCTGCAAGACCAAAATATTTACTATCTGGCCCTTTATAGAATAAGTTTGTTAATAGTACTTTCAACCACCACCCACTTGTCAAAGCAGGCTGGGACAATCCCATGGGTGCCAGACACCTGGGCAAAGCCTCCAGGAACTGCTCCCTTTCCCAGCCAGTGCAGGACTCTGTGCAGGTGACAAGGAAATGCATCATCTCCTTTGGGGATTCTGTGCAGCCCAGGGTGGGACAGGCAGTGCGGTTCCTAAGGTGCTAGCTCCGTGGATGATCTTCGGGTTTGCTTCCTTTGCTGGTTTGGGGGTCGCTGGCATGACTTGAGCCACAGGAGCCCGAATAAAGTGGCGGCGCAGTGCAGTCAAGACAAATCTCCTGACCCCGTGGAGGCTGCCGGAGGCGGGCAGCTGATGGATGGCAGAGGGAGAAATTCTCAGTTGCCGTCTAATCTGTGCCTGGGAAATAAATTGCTCTTGTCACTGGTGTCTGCCCCAGCCCTGCAGGTCCCTCTTCCCTGCAGAGGCCTCCCTGCACCCCACCCTTCCTCTGGCAGCCTGGAAATGCTGCCTCAGGAGGTGGGGAAGGAGAGGACAGGGGAGGAACAGGAGGAACGACACGTTCTGTCCTGTCCCCAGTAGCCCTGGGGAGCAGTGAGCCGCCTGCTGCCTACAAGAGCTGTCCTGCTCTGGGCCTGCTGCAAGACTTAGGGCCTTAGTCTTCTTATCTGTAAAATGAGAAAGCTTTCAAAGTGATCTCAGGACCTTTTTTATCCCACGTTCCTGAGACTGCTGAGGGACAGAAAACCAGAGTCTGAAAGGATCCCCAAATCTGATCATCAAGGGCCTCCATGTACGGAAATCTCTGAGCCTAGAGTTAGATCACATCTTCATTGGAACCCTGGTGTAGACTCAGGTTGGTTGGGGTTTGTCCAGAGACTCTCAGCAGAGCCTCCCCTAGGAAATGCTGCTTTCTCTTTTTAAAGGAAGTTTTTCTGGGGTGCCTGGGTGGCTCAGTCAGTTAAGTGTCTGACTCTTGGTTTCAGCTCAGGTCATGATCTTGTGGTTCATGGGTTCTAGCCCTGCATTGGGCTCTGTGTTGACAGTGCAAAGACCGCTTAGGATTCTCTCTCTCCCTGTCTCTCTGCCCCTCTCCCATTCATGTACATGCTCTCTGTCACTCTTTCTCTGTCTCTTTCAAAAATAAACTTAAAAAAAATAAAGAAAGTTTTCTCCCCAAAATTATTATCTGTGTCTTTGTGTCATCTATCTTTCTCCCCTGCCCCCTCTCATTCTCTCTCTCCCCTTCTTCCCCCACTTTTGCCCCTCAGCTTTCCAAAAGACACCCTCAACTAGCCACCATCTAAGAGCTGGTGGGTTTATCATGTGCAGCCCTTTGGAAATAGGACATGGTGAGACAGGCTTTGCCGGACGGCTCCTGCTTGAGAGAGGATTCCCTTTGAGAACAAAAGAGAAATTCCCTTACTGGGACCTAAACTGTCACAGAGATGACCTATCAATAATCAAGACGGGGGGGCCCCTGGGTGGCTCAGTCGGTTAAGTGTCCGACTTCGGCTCAGGTCATGATCTCACAGCTTGTGAGTTCGAGCCCCGTGTCAGGCTCTGTGCTGACAACTCAGAGCCTGGAGCCTGCTTCGGATTCTGTGTCTTCCTCTCTCTCTGCCCCTAACCCATTCGCATTCTGTCTCTGTCTCTCTCAAAAATAAATAAACATTAAAAAAAAAATTTTTTTTTTAAATAATCAAGACAGGGACAGACACTGGCTGAGATCTGGGCCCAAAGCTTTCTCTGGATGGATGGAAGGGCCTGTGTCAGCTGGCAGCCGACATCCAGTCAATCCAGGAAGGCCTGATGGAGGAAGTAGTGTTTTAGAGCTACCTGAATGAGGAAGGACAGCTTGTTTGTTGTAGGGCAAGGACAGAGAAGGGGTCACCTCCCTGCTGAGGCAGACGTAATCACAGGCTCATCCTAGGAACTAAACTGGATCTGTCACTACGATTTCACAGCTGCACTCAAAGATGGGTATGGCTGGAGGGAGCTTGGGAGCGTGGGTCATCCATTAGCAGCGCGGATAGGGCTAAATCCCGAGCAGGGAGGGGGGGCGGGAAGGCCAAAAAGCCATAGCTAGGTTCCAGATTCCTCCCCCCACTCCCTGAATGCCTCTCCCACAAGGGGCTGGGTGCACCATGTTGCTGTTTATATCCCAGCTAGAGCTGTCCATCATCTTCATTAGACACCTAACCAGTGTTAATCAAGCACCTAAGCCTTTAGAAGCAAGTCAAACGGACTGGGAGACAAATCCCAGCTCCAACATTTATTAGTTGTGTGGCCTTGCTTAAGCTGCTTCTTTCCTCAGAGCTGCCATTTCTTCATCTATTACATAGAACTCACAATAGCTACTTCTGAAGGCTTTGTGCGGCTTAAATGAGGCAATGTTTGCAAATTATCTTTCAGAGCATGGACACTAAGGACCCGCTCAATACATTTATTTATTCACAAAATATTTTTCAGCGCTCCCCATATTCCCGGCACCGTCCAGATACCTACTGTTGGTGGCACCCAAGATGTGAAACCAGGGTCAGCTCCTGCCGCAGCTACAGCAGGACAGCACAAGTGACGCCTCCTCAGGACTGTCCTGATTGTCCTGGCGGGGAGGAGCAGAGATTTCCTCCCCAAAGCAGGGGCTGGGGGTGGGGAAAGGCTCTCCCACACTTCCTGCCACCCTGGTGTCATAGGGCGAGGGAGTTGAGAGCTCCAAACTCTCATTTCATTAAACGGTACCTGCTGTCGTGAGGAATAAATGCCTTCATGCATGTAAAGTGCTGAGGACGGCTGGCACATGATAAAGACTGGATGCCTATTCATTTTTACTGTTTCAGGAGGGTCCAGCTTTAGAACCAAAGGGCTCTGAGGTGGGGGAACCCCGTGGCTCTCCATTTCCACTTAGGAGTAACGCCATAGCATGCAGGTGGGGTCGGTGGAAAGAACTTCCCAACTGGACCCTGTGAATTCTCTATTCTCTGGCTTCTGGAAAGCACTGTCTAGCCTCAAACAATACCTGGAGGTAAAGGAAGGCAAATATTTCCAAGCAAAATCCTGGCACAGCTTCCCTTGCTGGGTGGGACCCAACATCCTTTTGGGTCTCCACAGAGGTTCCACCTGGGCTCAAGGAGAGAATAAACTCCAAACTTGCAGGGCCTCATGGGGTCCTCCCATCTGTCCACTTCTTTCCTGTCAGCACCAGTCCCAAGTCTTCCCCTGGCACCCCGAGGTCTTTGCTCATCTTAGATGAGGTGACACTGAGGCTCGGGAGCCCCCAGAGAGCTTCTCACAAGGTGGTGGGGGCAGGCTGTGCACGGGAGGGCCTTGGGAGGAGAGGGGCTTCCAAAGATGAGCACTGCAGCTGCCACCCTAATGTCTCTCAGCAGAAGCCTAAAGCCAAGAAGCATTTTTAAACAGGGGGCAGACCTGATCAGTTTGTTTTTTTGGAAGGTCACTCTGGCTGCTGTGGAGAAGGCACTAGACCTGAGCAGGAAGGAGGAAGGGAGGCCAGTGAGAGGGCTGTTGTGTTGGTGGTCACATTTGGGCAAAGATCTGAATGAAGTTAGCTAAGTGTTTGGGCCATGCAGAGGGAGGGATGGGAGTGCAAAGTCCCTGAGGCAGGAGTGTGCCCAGTTTGATGAAAGACCAGCCAGGGAGTCTGTGTGTCTGGAGCAGAAACTAGCCAAGAGAAGGGAGCAGACATTGAGGTTAGAGAGGCAATGGGGAACAGGATTAAAGGGGGCCTTGTAATAGAGTGACCAACCATCACCATCTGCAGAGGACTGAGGGGGTCTCCTCGAATGTGGAACTCTAGGTGCTAAAACCAACACAACCAACCCATCCATCAGGCACAGTAAACACAGTGCCTAGGACCTACAATACTTATGAACGTGTTCTAATTCTAACTTTTTTTTTATCAGAATAAAGAAATGAATATGACAATAACGAATCTACAATAATAAATTCAGCCTGGATTACATTTGTCCTTATACCAATGCAGTTGTAAAGTATTATTTTTCATGGAGGAAGAAGGGCTCACATGAGGAATATGGCAGCCAGTGTGTGACCTTGAGCAAGTCATGTAACTTCTGAGCATCCATCAGTTTCTTATCTCCAAAAGGGGGTTACCAAAAGCTATCATTATTGTAAGAAGCAAAAGATTTTTTTAATAACCCAAACAAAAGTGTGTGGTGCATAGTAGGTGCTCATAAATATGAATTGAACCTTCCAAAGTTCCTGTATGATTCATTCACTCATTATACATCCAGTGAGCAAACAGTTTAGTACCCTTCCTTTGTGATACTTGTCTTCTAATGGGAGACACAGACAGCAACGAAATGAAAATCATACATTGTGGGGATGAATATGTGCTATTAAGAAAAATCGTGTGGGGTGCCTGGGTGGCTCAGTCCATTGAGTAGTAAAGTCACCAACTTTGGCTCAGGTCATGATCTCACAGTTTGTGAGTTTGAGTCCTGCATCAGGAACTCAAAAACAAATAAATACTAGGAAGGAAGGAAGGAAGGAAGGAAGGAAGGAAGGAAGGAAGGAAGGAAGGAAGGAAGGAAGGAAGGAGAGAAAGAAAGAAAGGAAAGAAAGAAAGAAAGAAAGAAAGAAAGAAAGAAAGAAAGAAAGAAAGAAAGAAAGAAAGAAAATCGTGTAAGAAGATAGTCACAGAGGGGGTTTTGGGACAGGTGGCCACAGAAAGCCTCCCAGAGAGGCAGGTATGGACAGGTGAGCTCCCCTATAGTTATAGTTGGGGGCCCTTCCACTGAGAACAGGGGCATGCCTGGGAATGCTGTGGGCACCGGCAATGGGGCAGAGCAGAGAAGGCAGCTGGAATGCAGCCGAGCCCCAGCCCTAGCATCCTAAGAATCGCAGTTGTCAGAGGCATAGGTTTGCTGAGGCAGTGACAATTACCGCACTGTTCCTCCATCCCAGGGTTGCCAGCAACCGTTCCCCGCTCGCCCCGTAAATGATGGGAACTTTCTTCTCCCTGCTGTACTGCTGGCAGAAGGAGCTCAGCCAGGAGAGGAGGAGGACAACAGCTCACGAATTCACAGGGACACTTCGTCTCTGTCCCCACTGCCTGGGTCAGCGGAACCTGCCCCATGCACCCAGTGAAAGGCAGCAGCCTGCCCCCTCTGCCACCCCGCATTTGGGGGTGGGGGGCGAAGCGTGCAGCCCCCCACTGATTGCAGCATCTGTAAAATGGGAGGATGGTAATAATAGAAGCTGTGCAGGGCTGCTGTGAGACTTACACGGAGGAATGGGTGTGCAGAGCGCTTTGTAAACTGTAAGACATTACACAGATGTTCATTTGCGATTTGTAAATGAGTTCGATGGGAGAGGGCGCATGGTGCGTGCCCAGGAACCGGGGGAAGGAAGAGCAAGTTAACGAACTGGGAGTGGCCACAGAGCGCCCAGGGGACTGTGACCCACACAGGAAGACAGTGTGTGAAAGGTACATGAATAAACATGAGCCATCCTCCGACTCCTAAGTGTCTTAATTGTGCTCCAGTTAACGAGGTAGACAGGTAGCTGCTGGTTTCTCTCAGGGCAGGAAGGCCCTCCCCGGCTTCCTGCCCTGCTTAGCTGCTTGCCCAGGGTGCTGGGGACAGGTCCCTGCAGATGGGCCGCCCCTCCCTCCTCTGCCCCAGCCAGTCAGGCCCCAGCCCCTTCTCTCACCTTGGTGCCCAGCAGAACAGTGCGGCCACTTGGGGCACAGAGCCAATACTCAGAAGCAAACCAGGGCGGGAGCTGGGATGCGCTTGGTGCTGGCCAGTAGTTATGGAAATTGGCGGTGGGGCTGGAAGCCGGATTCCTGGAGCTGGGCAGAGCCTTGAGCCACCCATGCGAGGGAGGTCTGGCTGGAGGGAAGCTGGGAAAAGACAGACAGCAGGCAGGAAGCCTGGCATTGGAAGGAAGCACAGGTCACCAGGCAACCTTCTTCTGACATTTAGATCCAGGGCATGCTTACTGCACACCTACTGTGTGCCCGCACTGTGCTGAGTGCTTGCACTCACATTATCCTAGGTAATCCTCACAGTGGGCCCGTGTGGTCAGCACTACCCTTCATAGTTAAGAACACCATCTCCAAGAGATAAGGGACTTTATCAAGGTCACACACACATTTCAAGGTCCCAAGACTTCTGGGACCAAATTGTGTGTTCTTTTTTCTGAAACTTCTGAAAATATCTACACACACCACATCAGTGCTCTCACAGAAAACAATGTGGAGGACGGAAACACCTCCCCACCCCCACCCCCCGCCTCCCGGCCCTGAGGGAGGGCTCCCCTGACCGTCCTCTCCCCACCTGCTCTCCTCTGCTTCTGGCCAGGTTTGCTGATGAGGAAGCTTGGCAAGAGCTCACAGAGAGGAAGGACAGTAAAGCGGAAGTGTCCCCTTGGCTACTCCCTGTGAGTCACCTCGGGCTGGCTCTGTCCCACAACTGAAGGCTCAGGCTTCTCTCAAGGGGGTCCTTTATATATGATCCTCTTTCCCTGGATTTGGTGCCATGCCCTCCCCTCATCCCTCTATCCTAGGATGTGACAGCCCAGCTGTGCCCAGCCCCGGTATACTGTGCTGTCCCTCATGGTTTAGGTGGACCCTGCCCAGGCGCCTCTGTAGAGACTCTTTATCAGCCTTCTCAGTTACCTTCGTTTGAGCATGCCATCTGTCAACAGTAGGGGGTGTGCAAGGAGGTTATGGAAAAGGTCTGAAGTAAGCTGCATGGCCCTCTCAGACCCAGGTGGGAAGAAGGATGCTGACCCGGACTCATTGCACAAGGATGCGTACCTCGGAGCTTCCTCAAGTTCCAGCAGTCTGGAAGGAGGTCCCAGAAGCCTCCTTGCTGTTGTGTGATCCCTCTCTGGCCCTCCCACGCCTGCCTGGCATGTGGTCATTAGCATGAGACACAGACTTTTTGCTCAGAGAGGACCATCAAGATGCAGCTGAGGTGTGAAAAGTAATTATGAGCTGGTGATTAGAGTCCCCCCTGGGTCTCACTTGCTGGGACACGCCTCTCTGACCCTCAGAGGGTGGATGAGATGAAGTAGCTTGGAAAATGGGCACCAAGGACTCTCCTACTCAGGAGAGAGACAGACGGGCTTGCCCCGAGGAGATGGATGGAATTGACTGGAGAGGCCCAGAGGCTGCCCTCCTGGACGTCCTGGGGCACTGCAACATGAAGGAGCAGTCCAAGCCTTGGAGGCCCAGGATCCAGTGGCAGGGGACATGGCGGGGGTTTGCTGGTCTCACTCCTCCACTTGGGGGTGGGCCACATCTCTGCTTCGGAGGTCTTGGTCTGGGTTTGACCTCAGCTTGACGTCCCCCATGGGCCTAAGGACCTCAGCTTCACACAGTGGCCCCCAGTTGTGATGAGAGCAGCCCACTAGGCCAGCATGGAGACTGGGCACAGGGGGGTGGGAGCCAAGGCTGCAGGGCTGACTGTGTCCCAGAGCTGCAAGTACCCCACTCTGCCTATGACACGGTACTGGGAACGTAATAGGCCCCCAGGAAACGTTAGTGGGAATCTTCGGGCTCTTCAGAGTTCATTCATGCACAGACTCAGCACCATGGCCCTACCTTCATGACTTTCCAAACAGGAGCCCAGCACCGAGCCAGGGTCCCGGTCCCAGCTTAGCAGCTAACAAGCCAGGTAACACAGGCCGTGCTTTCCGTGACTCTAGGCCTTAGTTCCTGAATCTCTGCAGTGAGGGTAGCACCCACTGTAACATTACTGGATGAAGTCATTTGCAAATGGAGAAGGCATTTAAGCAGCCATTGGCAACTAAGAGCAGAGATGGCTATATCACAAGGGGGATACCCGTATTCACACCCTGTTATACCCACTCCCCAGAGAGCCAGCCTCTGCCAGTAGCAGGAGTCTCATCCTTTCCATACCTCTCTGCTCCCTCCTCCGGCCTCCCTGCCTCTGAGCTCACCAAAGCCCCGACCTAAGCACCACAGCCAAGGAGGAGATATGCTTACGACCAAAGACATCTTCTTGATGTCTCCATCATCTCAGAGTGCCTTGAAAAAACATCCTCTAGCTAGGACATGCCAGATTTGGCAAATAAAAATACAGGACAATGGATAATGGGTTGTTTTTTTTTTTTTTTCAGCATAAGTGTGTCCCAAAGTTGCATGGGACATACCTATACTAAAAAATTAATCATGTTTATCTAAAATTGAAATTTAACTGGGCATCCTGTATGTTATCTGGCAACCCTGCTCCCGGACAAGAAGGTTCTTTTTTTTTTTTTTTTTTTATTTAAAAAAAATTTTTTTTTCAACGTTTATTTATTTTTGGGACAGAGAGAGACAGAGCATGAACGGGGGAGGGGCAGAGAGAAAGGGAGACACAGAATCGGAAACAGGCTCCAGGCTCTGAGCCATCAGCCCAGAGCCTGACGCGGGGCTCACACTCCCGGACCGCGAGATCGTGACCTGGCTGAAGTCGGACGCTTAACCGACTGCGCCACCCAGGCGCCCCCAAGAAGGTTCTTAAATAGAGTCAGCTGCCTGGTGCCTTCTCTGGCAAGTTCCATGCTCTGAGCGATACCAAATGCTCAGCTATGACCCTCTGAGAGCGATAAGCTGTCCTTTACTGTAGAGAACATCTGAAGGCCTCATGTCTCCAGACCTCCTCCTATACCTTTTCAGATTCAAAGAACCTTCAAACGCTAATCCACTCAGCGAATATTTAGCAAACATCTACCTTTTGCCAGTCACTCTCCTGAGAAGTGGAGTTACATGGTAAAGGCAAAGAGGCCAGGGCTCATCTCTCATAACCATCATGTTTGGAACAAGTGTCAAATGTCAGTGGTAAGCATCCTGGAAGCTGTGTCATGTGATCCATACAAAAACCCAAGAGGGTGGTAGTTTACAGATGAGGACACTGAGGTTTACTGAGGCTAACCATTTGTTCATTCATTTACCAAGTGTTTATTGAGCACCTGATAGGTGCCAGGCACTGTTCTTGATGCTGGGAATGCAACAGTGAACAAGACAGATAAGCATCCCTGCCCTCATGGAGCTTCCACTCTAATGGGGAGCAAGGGTTGGGGGGGGGGGCGGGCATAGACAAAGTATAAGGTATAGTGTATGAAAAGGAGATAAGTGTTATTCTGAGAAAAAGAGGACAGCGAATCAGGCTGTGGAGTGCCGGTGGCAGAAGGTGTAATTCAAAAGAGGGTGGTCCAGGGAGAGCCTCTGAGAAAGTGACATTTGAGCAAAGATGTGGAGGAAGCAAAGGTAGGATGGCGAGAAGTGGAAAGGAGCTTCGACTTTGAATGGTTCCGATTTTAGCAGTCAGATTCCTGATCCCTCTGCATTTCTGCCCACCAGACGTTTGATTGAGGATCTGCTCCCTGCCTGACCCTTTCACACACATAAGATTTCTTTTAATCTCCACATCAGAACAATGCTAAAGGTAAGTTTTATTATTGCACTTTTCCAGAGAAGAAAGATAAAATGACTCAAAAAGATGAAATGTTGAGCGTAAGATGCCAATCCTGGGCTTCAAGCCCTGGCTCTTCCATTTCCAAGTTCACCACGCATAATGGGAAGCACTCGGGTCAGCCTAGCTGGCTGGTCTGGCACAACCTATTTCACTTCTTAAGCCTCAATTTCCCCACCTGGAAAGCAGGGTTAATGTTATCACTCACCTCATAGCATTCCTGCCAGATGAGCCAATAATACATGTCAAGTCCCAGACTCAGCACATTCACACCATTACTATTATTCTAAGAATAGCGTTCTACCCGTCGAGCCCCGCTGGATGACGTGGGTTAAGCAGTGTGTTGCCCAGTCCCTGGGGGAGGAAAAGATGGAACTGGAGCAAACGCTATCAGGGCAAAGGTGGGAAGGGGACCACCACAGGCAAGCCCACCTGCATGTGAGCAGATGAGTAAACGTTGTGTGAACCTAAGTGGCGCGTCTCTGTGATTGTAATTACACTGGTTTGAGGTTATGACTTCAGCTATTTTGTTTTTCTTTTGGAGGCACTGGCTCATTTTTTATGCATGCACAGGAGCTAATTGCGTCCCAGAGAGTGCTCTCCGCCTGCTGGTCTGGAGGTGCGCCGCCATATGCTTGGCGTGCGCGTAATTAACCCAGTTCAGCTGCACTCCCCTCTGGCTGGATTAGGGATTCAGCTTCGGTTTCATTCGCAGGCAACAGTCCCGCAATTCATATTTATTCAAATGATTACCCTAAAGCAAGGTGCCGAGGACAGAGCCCAGTGCCAGGCCAGAAGCCGTCTGGGCCAGCTCACGCCAGCGATGTCCAGTACAGAGCATGGGGCTCCATCCTTGCCAGCTCCCAGAAAGGGCTCCTTGCCCACCCACGTGTTGGGGAGCAGGTCCACAAAGAGCTTTGGGCTGCCTTGAGGTGCTGAAGCTGTTTTCCTGGCCTCTACAGTTTCTTGTTCCTGGACTTGCTGTGCGGGTCCAGCCCTGACCCTGTCTTCTCCCTGCCAAGTTTCCTGCAACTATAATAGCCATGGGCCACACTAGCTCTCTTTCCAGAAAAGTGCTTTCAGCACCTGGGACAGGGACTTAGACATAGTGGGCACCTGATTAACACTGAGCAAGACTTGGTTCAGATGGAAGGAGGACAAAGGGATGCTCCATTACTCGTCTGGGATAGAAACCTGAGCCTGTGACCCACATGTTCCATGACCTCCACAAATGGTCACCTGTCCAGGTGGTGGCCACTATAAAGATTGATAGGTCAGGTACTCTTGGGAGCTTAGGGACAGGGACAGGAGGAAGCTATGGGGAGCCAAATCAAGGACTGGCCATCTGTCTAAACTGCCCTAGCACTTTACTGCCCTCTGCAAGTGGCCAGTGGCTCCTAGCAAGGCTGTTCTATGAGGATCCAGAGCTATATCAGTCTCATGCCAGGGTTTCCATTGAGCTGTAAGCCACTCTTTGTCCCATAGCCACAGCCTCCCTCACGGTGGTGATTCACTCCATATGCAGGCTCTGAGCACACACATCATACAGACACCCTGCTAGGTGCTGGGATGGGGAATACAAAGAAGATGAGAAACACACTCAGTCCCCAAGGAACTCACAATGAGTGGGAAAGACAGATATGTAAACAAATGGTTGCAATCCAGTGGGATAAATACCGTAATACAGGCATGTTTACAGAGGTTCGAACACAGAGAAGAGAGTGACTAAATTTGCCACGAGTTGGTAGTGAGATTGTTGAGATTTTCACTGAGTACAGATGAGTTTGGGGGCAGAACTAGAGCAGCGGCATTTCCTTTATTCCACAGAGGTATGGACACATTTCCGTGCTAAGCATTCTTCTGGCTTGTAGAAGATGTATGGTTCCTAGACTCAAGGAGTCTGCTCTCTAGGCGGGAAGACTCATACTGCACTCATTTATTCAACAAGCATTTTCTGAGCACCTACTATATACCAGAGGCTGTGCTAGACTCAGGAGATACAAAGATGATTAGACAGGATCACTGCCCTGATCTAGAGGGGAGACAGAGAGATGAACAAAATACATTACAAGTCAAGGGAATATATCCATCACAAGAAGAGCCCTTTTAGGATATGAGGAGAAGAAAGTTATTTGACTAGAGACAATAGCAGCTCAGGGAAGACTTCCTAGGGACAATTATGTCCATGTTGGGTTTTGAAGGATGATTAGGAGTTTCCAGGTCAGGCGCACCTGGGTGACTCAGTCGGTTAAGAGTGCGACTTCAGGGGCGCCTGGGTGGCGCAGTCGGTTAAGCGTCCGACTTCAGCCAGGTCACGATCTCGCAGTCCGTGAGTTCGAGCCCCGCGTCGGGCTCTGGGCTGATGGCTCAGAGCCTGGAGCCTGTTTCCGATTCTGTGTCTCCCTCTCTCTCTGCCCCTCCCCCGTTCATGCGCTGTCTCTCTCTGTCCCAAAAATAAATAAACGTTGAAAAAAAAAATTTTTTTTTAATTAAAAATAAAAAAAAAAAAAAAAAAAAAAGAGTGCGACTTCAGCTCAGGTCATGATCTCATGGTTTGTGAGTCCAAGCCCCTTGTCGGGCTCTGTACCAACAGCTCAGAGCCTGGAGCCTGCTTCAGCTTCTGTGTCTCCCTTTCTCTCTGTCCCTCCCCGGCTCGTGTGCTCTGTCTCAAAAATAAATAAACATTAAAGAAATTTCTTTAAAAAGGAGTTTCCAGGTCAAAAGTGGCTGGCTATAAGGTCAGCGCAGATGATTATAAGGACATAAACAGCTAATATGGGAGCTCATCAGGAATACAAATGAGAAATATGTAATGCATTCCAACACTGGACTAACCTCCTAAGTGCCAAATGACTATCACCGAAAGCAAACCTATTCAGGTTTCTCTGCATGTGAGAAACGTACTTGGTTCAGTCTTAGTGACGTGGCTCAAGCCCTCTGGGGATATATCATGGGGGCATTTGAACACAGAGCTGGCATTTGAACACTGCTCACTTTCCCAGTCCCTGGGCTTCCTATTAGTTGAAGGCAAACATGGGAAAGTCACCTGGTATAGTAGCACCCAGGGGTCAGGGACTGAACCAGTCACCCCAGAGTCCCCTGAGGGCCTTGATAGCACACGGTTCCTTGCTGTTCTCCTGGACATTCCCGCTCAGTGGGCCAGGGTCTGTGTACTCTAAGTTCCCCAGAGGGATTATGATAAGGCCCATTGATCATGTGTCCCTCCCTTGGTTATTCTTCCTTTCACAAAGAGGGGTATGTTCCAAGGGGAAGTGAGGCTTGTAAGGGGTCCCCAGATAGTGCTTCAGCCTCCAGGGATTCCTGAGGAAGCAGAGGCCCGGGAGACATGTCTCCAGGCACACTGGGCAAGGGGAGTGGGGGTTGCTGTTTGTCAGGTTGTTTAGGCACTGATGAAGATACTATTCTTAGCACTCAGGCAATTTGGGCTCCTCTAATCAGGGAGCAGGGAACAGGCCAACTGAGGGTGCCAGGAGATTTGAAATTCTATGCAGAGCCTGTTAGGACTGGACCAGGAAAGATGACATTCTCGGGCAGGGTTAGTTGGAGGAGAATCAGATATTTTCCAGCCCCACAGACGAAGGAACAAGAGGAAAAGTTGCTAAGGTTGAGCAGGGCAGAACATGGCAACATGGTCAATGAGTTCCCTGGATGGTTCCCTAGAAGAGAAGGTGGACTCTCCTTTGCCTTCAGAAAGGCAAGAGCTGAGTCAGGCTGCACGGTCCCGTGGCTACTGCGAGGCAGGTCTGACGGAAGGCATGGAGGGTGCAGGGTGAGGAGACTGGGGCTCGAATTAGGGATCCTGTAGCAAGGAGGCTGGAGCAGCAGATAGGAAATCTGGCCCCTGAAAGAAAGCCCAGAGGGACCAAGGGAGGAGCCTAGTCACAGAGGAAATGAGTCCAAGGAGGGAACCGGGCCACCACGTTCTAAGGAGAGCCCAGAGAGAGACTGTAGGTGAGCAGGGCCCAGTCAGGCTAAATGGCATCTTCATGTGCATTAGAGAAGGCACCCCTCCCCACAGACGCAGCACACAGATTACAGCCCCTCAACCGGGACTGCAAGTGGAGCGCATGGTCTTGAGGCCGAACTCGTACATGGTTGACCTTGTACTCCCCCACGCCCCCTGCCTAGAAACAGGGTCACTCCCAGAGCCTGGCCCCAGGCCGCCCCTAATGCCACCACCCACAGGAGGAGAGGCTCTCGGGGCACTGGGCCAGGCCTGAAGCCACAGGTGCTGCTGCCATGAGTGGGGCTCCATGAGTCCTCAGGGGGCAGGAGACCCACGTCTGATGGGAGGGGAGGAGGAGAGCCAGGTCCTGGGGGCCGGCTCTTCCCCACCCATTGCTGGAGGCTGGGCACTGTTTCTGGGGACAGCAGCACAGCTGGCGACTTGCCAGATCGCAGCCTCAGAAGGAGGTCGGGAGGCTCAGCCTGCCAGGGGGAGGGGAAATAAGTGCCGAGAGTCATCGAAGGTGTTTTTGGTGATTCTACAAAAAGCGCCCACTTCAGGAGGTTAGCCCCGTCTAGACAGTGTTGAGGCCCAATCGACAGGACACTGGGCTCCGAGGGCCGCCTGCACCTGGCCAGGAATAGACACGTGGTCCACCACAGGTGTGCCTGCCATCCTTCTGATGGCCCCTGTCTTGAGGAGAGGCTTAGAGAAAGGAGCGGAAGTGGGGAGGAGGGAGGAGGTGGAGAGGAGGGCAGGGCGGGGTGGAGACCGGAACTGGAGGCTGGGACCCAGAGGAAAGGAGCGGGAGAACAGAAAACCCGCTGGCAGCCTCTGCAGTTGGGAGTAGCCAGCACTTCCTTCTGGCGTTACCGGCATCCTTCCTCACTTACCTGTGCTCACCTCACCCATCCCCACCCCTCCTCACCCATCTCCACTAGGAGGGACTCTCCTTAGCCATGGCTTATAGCCAGGAACTGAGGCACGGAGAGGCACGGGGATTCTCCCAAGTGCTCAGCACTAAAAGGAGCCAGAATTTGTGGGGGGCAGGCCGGCCCCAGAGGCCACACCTGCTGGCCTGGCTCATACAGCAGTTTGGGTGCAGCCCTCCTGGGCTCATGCCAAGCTCCAGGGTGTGGAATCCAGGGTTTCTGGGGCCTCTGGGTTTGGTAAGAGTGTGTATGAGAGCCTATCTTCTGCAGCTGTACCAAGAGACACCTGAGAGTCACCTCAGGGCAAAGCCACGTCCAGGGAGAGGGGGGAAGGAAGGGATTCAGGCAGGTGGCAAGAAACAAGGCTCCCAGCTCTTACTATGGGAAGTTTCCACTGAACTTCCTGGAATATAGAAGGTGTCACCGCCACCGCCACCACCACTCCCACCCACAGCTATACCCCTCCGAGGACACCTGGGGACCTTGGGTCAGGAACCACAGAAATCTACAGAGCTCTGTCTGAGACTCAGTCTCTGTCTGCTCAGGACCTGCAGGGCACGGCGCCCTGCCATGCACCTGGCAGTGTCCCCCTGGCCAGGAGATCGAGTCACAGAGGAGTGAGCCACATACCAGCTGCTTGAAGCCAGGTGTGCCTTGTTCCGTCCTCTGAGAGCCAGTAGGGGATCACATGCTGCGTTTGAAGGGTGTCAGACAGCAGAGGGAGCTGTGGCCTCCACTCCACGGGGTTCGTGGTGGGAGGAGGGCCCCACAAGGGCTTTCTCAGAGACACAGTGAGGGCTTGTGGAGGCCATGCCAGGGCAGCGGCTCAGTCAGCCTGGGGCACATCCTGCGAGCTTCTCCTTGACTATCTTCACCTCCAACTTTCCCCTGCACTCGTCCCGGGGATCCTGCCCGGTTAGGAGCTGGAGGACTGTTCCCTCCGTCCTCCCTTCCCCACTGCTGAGAACAATTAAGCCCAGGACAGCCATTAGCTAGCACTGAAGGGCCTGTATTGATTAAGGATAATTATATTTACTCTTCAGCACTTTGAGGCCTGGTAGGAATATTTTTTGTTAATTTGCTGCTGCTTAGCCTCAGGAATAGAGACTGATATGCCCCCACCTAGATCTCCCCTACACACACGCACACACATGCACATCCACATGCAGACACCCACGCACACACATCCACACGCACATACATACGTGCATGCGCATACACATACACGCACGCACACGCATGTCTTCATTGTTGCTGAGTTGCTGTAAATGCTCATCCAAGTTCCATGGCATTCTGAGCTGTCCTTCCTGAAGCTTTTATTCCAGAAAAGAACGTGGAAATGGTGGAAGGAGGTTTATTTTCTTTTGGCTATTTTTGTCTTGGGTGAGAGGCATCGAGGAGCCCAAATTGCAGCAAAACACAAACACACACACACACACAAACACACTCATGCACTATTTTCCTCCCTCCTCCCCAATGCACGTATTTTTAAATCCTATATTCTAGAAGGAAAGGAGATACAGAGGTGTCTCTTCTCTCTGTCTCTCTCTCTCTCTCTCTCTCTCTCTCTCTCTCTCTGCAATATCAGAACCCAAATCCTGTGAAGAGATAGCCCTGTGCCCCCTTTGTCACATGGGGGAAGACATATTACCTCCTCACTTCCTCTGGCCCCCCTGCCCTGCCTCCCAGGTAACACTGCTCACTCACTTTTGGTGTCTTATTTGGCCTGAGTGCAAACACGCCTCCTCGCTGTCGCCGGGTCACGAGCACCTTTCTTCCTTTGGTAAACATTTACCAGACTGGGCCAGACACGGGGCTCAGGCCGAGGGTACAGAGGCAGGGGGTGCGTCTCTGCTCTCAGGTGGCTCACAGTCTAGGGAGGGAGACCAGATAGAAAAAAAATCACAGGTTCCTCACATGCTGTGGGTCCGGCACTTACCAGAGCTGCTTCATTACCTGGGGCAAGGAACTTCGTTAAGACTCAGTTTCCCCAGTTGTAAAACTAAGAGGAAAATAAGAGCCCTTTCACAGAGCTGTGGTAACAGACGGCACCCGAGGAGGTGCATGGGGCATACTCAGCCACTCGGCCTGTGGCACATGCTCATAAATAATAGTAGCTATGCTTAATGAATGTCGACTATACCACAGGCACATTTCACGGGGACTACCCCGTCTAATAATCCTCATGAGACATTTAGGAGGAGATGGAGGTGTGGGAAGGCTAAAGAACATAATCCGGGTCCCACCGTAAGCTGAGATTCCACCCCAGGCGTTCTGGCTCTCTTGCGTGCTTTCTTGCTCTGCTACTATACCCCCATCCCCCGGCCCTCACCCCCAGGTAACACTGGCTCCCATTCTTTTAGCAGCAGAGTGTCATGGGTGCACAGAGGAAGGGTTCCTTACATAACCTGTCGGGGGGAGGGGGGGATGACATCAGGGAAGAGTTCCGGAAAGAGGATAAATGGCCTTTTTCCGGTAGAGGGAACTGTGTGTTCAGAGGCCCAGAGGTAAAAGAACACAGTGTATTCGGAGAACAGCAAATATTTCAATCTAAGTGGATGAGAGTTAGGGTGACCATATATCCCAGTTTGCCTGGGACTGTCCTGGTTTATACTATTGGCCCAGCCTAATTATAAATAGTATCGTGTTCACTCTCAGACAATCCCGGTTAGGACAATAAATTATATGGTTGCCATACTTCCAGTGTGTTGGGCTGGAGACGTAGAAACAGAGCTTTGCTAACCCACCCAGAGACTCTGATTTTACTCTGAAGGACATGGAGACCCACCGAGGGATGAATTATAGGGAGCAAGGCTGAGGCCAACCAGACCTTTAGGAGGCAGTGGTCCAGGGGGACAGTGATGACGAATTATTAAGGAAGCAGAATCCACAGGCTTTGGCTACAGAGAGGTCGTGGGGTTCATGGCTAAGGGCATGGACTCTGGTGCCAGGCTCTCTGGGGTCAGATCCCAGGTGGCCACTTGTTAACTAGATGACCTTGCGTTGGGTAAATTATTTCATGTCTCTGTATCTCACTTTCTTTGTCTCTGAATAAGGTATAATAATACCAGCAGCTCACAGCGTGACTGAATTAACCTATAAGGCAGTTGTAAGCAGTGACAGGTCAGGGATGTCCCGGTCTCTGGCTTAGGTCACTGGAATGGAAGCAGTCCTTAAGAACAAGAGGAGACATGAGGAGGAAGGACGTGGGGATGGGAAGATCCTTTCAGGATATGCTGGATTTGAGGTGTCAGAGGTAAGAGGAAATACCAGATGGGTAGCTGGATGTGCCGAGTCTGGCATGCAGGGAAGGTCCAGGCTGAAGACTCTGACCTTGGCACCATCCCCTACTGGATGGAGTAGGGGAGAAGTACCTGGAAACCCCTGGGAGCACTAGACTTTAAGTTGCCTATGGAAGGGAGGGGCCCACGAAGGGATCTGAGGCACGATCAGAAAGGCAGGAGAGAAACCAGGAGAGAATGATTTCCCAGAAGCCAAGGGAGGGTTGAATTTCAGCAAGGAGGGCGTTTTCAACAGAGGCATATCCCGCAGCAAGGCCAGCCAGTTCAGAGACGAAGAGCCACCTTCCGGTTAATCCATGGAGACCATCATGGCCTTGGTGGGCACGTTGCACTGTAGATGGCAGGGATTACAGTAGGAATGGAAGACAAGGAAGGAGAGGGAATGAGCATGGACCCCTTTTCAGAAGCTCAGCTAGGAAGGAAAGGGACAGTGGCCACAATAGCGTGCAGGGTCAGGAGAGGTGTGTTCGTCTTTAACGAGCAGAACCTTGAGCTGGGGAGAGAGCAGTGGAGCCGGAGAGGTTGAAGATGCCAGATAAAGGCATAATTGATGGCACACAGTCCTGGAGGAGGCAGGAGCCGATGAGGTGCTGGCGTGCTGGCAGGATTAGCTGACGGGAGGAAGGCAGCCTTCTGTAGTGAGATGGAGGGGGAGAGATAAGGACAAGTGGGGATGCAGGTAACTTTGTGGGGGGGCGTGCTGAGCACGCAGCTGGCACCCTTTTCCCCGGAACCTTGGAGGCAAGACTTCCAAGGAAGGGAAGGGCTGGGAGGGTAAGGGGGCTTGAGGGAAGGGTGCATCTGTTAAAGAGCCATGTGGGGAATGAAAACAGTGTTTCCCGGGGGGCCGGGAGGATTGCTGTTGCCAGGGTGGTCCACATGGACCCTGCAGTCACCTGGGATGACAGCCGTGCTGGGGCTGGCATGAGATGAAATGCCATGGTTCTCAGTGAGCAGAAAGTTGATAAATGACGGACCAACAAAAGGATAGAAGAAGTGTATATCTAAGCATCAGAGAAGCAGGAGGCTTTTGTAAAATTTGACAACAGAGGAATCATTTTGAAGCGGGATTGGTTATCAAGGAGGGGCCTCCCTGCCTCCTAGAAAAATGAGCTTTTCCTCCCAGAGAGGTCTGCAGGGACACGGTGAACTCGAAGGTGGAATCTGGGCCCAGTTTGCCTTTGCCTCGTTTTCCTGCCCATCTGGCATATTTGATAAGCTGTTTTAAGGGGCGCCTGGGTGGCGCAGTCGGTTAAGCGTCCGACTTCAGCCAGGTCACGATCTCGCGGTCCGTGAGTTCGAGCCCCGCGTCGGGCTCTGGGCTGATGGCTCAGAGCCTGGAGCCTGTTTCTGATTCTGTGTCTCCCTCTCTCTCTGCCCCTCCCCCGTTCATGCTCTGTCTCTCTCTGTCCCAAAAATAAATAAAAGTTGAAAAAAAAATTTTTTTAAATGTCGGCTGGTTGAGAGTGAGTGAGCGAGCGAACCAGCGAACGAATGAATGCCTTGCTCCCATTCGGAGAGACACTTCCACCTGTACCTGTGTTTCTTGCTGTGGACCTTGCCTCTTTCCTGTCCCTGAGAAGTGCCAGCTGAGCCTCAGCGTGGGGGCCGCCTCTCTTCTCTGGGGCCATATGGGGAGCTGGAAGAAAGGGGCAGAAGGGGTGTTTGCTGTCACTCTTGGAGAGAACCAAAGTCCCAGGGATCGTGAGACCTGCCCGCCCACCCAGCTCCACTCCTGTACCCCATTTTAACGCCAACATAGAACGACCGCACCACGGTCCACCAGCACTTGGGTGTTCAGTAACTCCAAGTAACATTTCAGTGCATAGCCAAAGGAGCAGAGGTAATGTAGCATAAGGGGAAACACGGGGTCAATTGGAGGGGTGTAGGCTTTTTTCAACCGTAGATCTAGTTTCTCAACTGGATTTATTTTGTGCCTGTCACTACCTTCTACCTTACTCCCTAGCCTGGCACTGATGCCTTGATCAGAGAACCCTGAGTTACAGGGAAGAAGGCGCCTCGCTGGCTCCCAATGGGGCAAAATGAAGCAAGATGTCCACCCAGGCAGGGAAGACCACAGCCCTCCTATCCCCAGAGACCACCCAGACTCCCACCAAGAGAGCGGAAACAGACTGGCTTTATTTTTAGCTCCCCTGTGAGCCCCTGAGCCCTGCCCCAATTTCTGGGAACAGAGAGCTTGGGGCCCTCACCATCTGGCCATAATGGAGAGACTGGGCGAACCTTATCTTCTCCTGCTGCTCACAGTGAAACACCAGGGGAATGCAGCCCTCTCCACGTCCACATTGTCCAGCCCAGGAAATCTACGTATTGGAGCCTCCAGTGGGACTGGAGTCTACTGGAACCACAGGATCAGTCCCATGCCTGGGGCTCTGCCTCTGGCAGGACCTTCAAGGGCCTTGCTATGGGAACCCCAAGCTCCAGCGACTGTTCTGACTATGCAGTCTCCTCCCCAGACCCCAACTACCATTTTTCTGAGTTTAGCTTGAGCTTCCCGTAGGACTGGAAACAAATCAATGACTCAGAGAGCAAAGGACAGTGAAAGTAATCAAAGAGGATCCCAATTGAGCTCATCCCAGACAACGTAATAAACAGCATCATTTATTCATTCATTCAGCAAAGGGTGGAACTCAGGCCTAGAAACATGCTAAAGATGCCAGAAATGAACTTAAAACATCATCTTTGCCCTCAAGATGCACCGCTGTTGTTCTCTGTCCCCCAACCAGGACTCCTGGGATCCAAGGAGCAGAGCGGAGGGGGTGGGGGGTGGGGCTGGGAAAGCTGGTGTTTCTACTTCCTGAGCTGAATCCTCAGGGTTATAGTTTCTCCCCACTTCTATTCTCTGGCAATGGCCCCTTGGTTCATCCTCTCCGCCACGCTTTCTCGGCCCGTATGCACAGCGGAACTGGGAGAGCACCTGTCATACAGACAGTCGTACAGATGGCTGACAGTGGGTGTCACTCACCTTGGCAGAGTTTCTTGGCATTAACTGGCTGCTCCATGGAGCCCCTGATGGTCTCTGTCCATCAGGGTGAGGACCCTCCTTGGAATCATTCTCTGCCCTGATCTCCAGTTACCCGCGCCTAGGCTGAAATATTTTTCCAAGTCCTTCCAGACCCAGCTGGGTCTTTGGCAGCCCAGATATCTCTCAATGGCATTTGCTCCCCAGTCAGAGCCTTAGTAGGTCTCCCCATGGATAGTGGTATCCCCTTTCTCACTCTTGGGCTCTGGTACCTGTAGGAGGTCCTTGCTGCCCCCAAGGCTGATCCTCAGAGGGACATTCAAATGGAGCAATTGAACTAAAGGACAGTGGTCTGGCCAGGGGAGCCACTTAGGGCGGGTGGAGGGTCTGGACCGCTGATGCCGACTTGGAGGTCCACACTGACTCCCCATCACCATGGCACTCCTGCCAGGAGTTCTGTTGAGCCCCACATCCCCTGTGAATGCCCAGCTTAGCAAGAGCAGTCCTGAATCCAGGACACCTGGGCCCCTTGCTGGCTGGCATTTGGGACCCAGATTGATGCCTGGATGGCCTCTTCAGGCGCTCCGCTTCCCAGATGCCCTTCTTCTCTCCAGAGTGTATTTCCGTGCAGCAAAGCCCCGGTCTGCCCCGGCACAGAGAATCCACAGAGAATCAGGAATTGTTGAAAATGGCATTATCTGGGTGAAGAGTTATCCCCCCGGCCCCGGGGCACATTGGGCCTAGCCCCCTGCCACCCTCAGCATATGAGGACATACTTCTCCATTCTTTCTTCTCTCCTCAACAGCCCTGAATAGGCAGAGACTAAAATAAGACACTCAAGTGGAAAGGCCAGGGAGGCTGGAGGAAGACCCATGTGACAGCGCGGGAAAGGCAAGCGAGCCGACCTGGGTTCTGCCCTTTTTTGGGGGCCTATTTGGCAAGTGGCACTTTAGCGACACACCATTGTCTCATTTATTCCTCCCATCGGCCCCACGAAATGAGTATCATTATCCTTGTTAGAGAAAGGAAGGAACCTCAGGGAACTTAACTTGCGTGCAGTCACGTGGAGTGTCGGTTAAGCACACTGATTCTAGAGAAAGCTGAGAAGCAGCAGTTCCAGAGGAGAGTTAGGTTCTCCGCCGTCTCCCCACTAGCACAGAGAGTAGATGACAGTATCGCTTGTCATCTCCTGGGCCCTCCTGCCTGCCTGATGGCGCTCATGCCCAGAGGGTACAGCAAGGAAGGTTCTAGCTGCATAGGGAGAGGGGAATGCCACATGCCAGGGAGGTGCCTGCATGTCTGAGATCTGTGAGCCAGAGGGGGTAGCCCAGGTGAGAGATCTGAGTGGGGATGTGCCACGACGAGCTGCCTGCCAGACGAGCCCAGGAGTGATGCCCCAGCAGCACAGGACAGAAGGAAATGGTGATAGGATCACTCCCTAATTAAACACCTGCAGTATCGTTCTGCTAAAAGCAGGAGAGCTGACGTCTTTTTTTTTTTTATTTGACCCGCTAATAATTTTATTCCTTAAAAGGTAGAATGGGTGGGATACCTGGGTGGCTCAGTCAGTTAAGCGTCCGACTTCGGCTCAGGTCATGATCTCACAGTTCGTGACTTCACAGTTTGTGAGTTTGAGCCCCACGTGGGGCTCTGTGCTGACAGCTCGGAGCCCGGAGCCTGCTTTGGATTCTGTGTCTCCCCTTCTCTCTGCCCCTCCCCCATTCATGCTGTCTCTCTCTCTCTCTCTCAAAAATTAATAAAAAATTTAAAAAGATAGAATGGGAAAATAGGGGAACGGAGTCTAGATTGAACCGTGATCCACAGAAAAGAATTATTTGTTATCTGGCGAATGCTGCGTCCCCCAGGGGCAAAGACTTTGCATTTTGTTCACTGTGGTTCCCCCTCTGCCTAGGACAGTGCCTCGCACATTGGAATTATGCAAATATTTACTCGGTGTATCAAAAAGAACAGGGATGGGAACCTGGAAGAGAGAGCCACATCATCTTAGCGCGACTGATAGCCAGGGAAGGGAACGCTGGCATTTGCAGACAGAAATTTGCGGTTTTATAAACAGAGAATCTAAAAAGCTCAGTGGAACAGTAAGTTTAGTTCCAGGGCCAAAGGGGAACACAACTTAGAGGGTCGGGGAATTATAAAGATGAAATGTCTGTGCTACAGTCACAAACCATCTCTGAGAGAAAAAGGGAGGCATCACAAACAATGACTCATACGTGTTTGAATGAAGGGTGGATAACAAATCACTTTGAGGACGTGATGAAACTATAGCCCATTTCTCCCAGAAAAAAAAAAAATGCACATCAATACAAAATTTTGTGCATAATCTGGGGAGGGGTTGGAGACTTCGTGTTACGGAGACCTAACATAAAGGGACCAATGAAGGTCCGGAGAATGCTTCTGAGGGCTTCCTGCTCGGAAGGGATCGGGGACACATCAGAGGACGGAAGGCATTATAACGAGGAGGGGTTCCAGGGGTCACCACACCCTGCAAGAACTATGTCTGAAAGTCCAAGCCCGGAATAAACATGTTTTTAAAAACCCAGACAGCAAAAAGGCACTTGGGGTATTTCTGTAGTTATTGCTGCAAGGATTCAGGAATCAGACCCACCTGGTTTGAATCTCAGCTTTGTGATAGCGGACAAGCTCTTTAACCTCACCAAGCCTCGGTTTCCTTACCTGTAAAACGGGAGTGATATCTAATCCGGAAGGGTTATTGTAAATAATATGCTTGATAATGCCTGTCAAGTGCTTGGCTTAGTGCTTGGCACATTTGGTCTAATACATATTCATCATCACCATTATTATCATTATTCTCTGCTTGTAATGCCCTTGTCTCCTGTTCTATCAAACCCTTCAATAAAGGTTAGCTTTTAGTGGTTTTTGTTATTTTTAAGTAATGCCTGAAGCAGGAAAATGAACGTGATAAAGGACTGCTCCTTGGGGAAGATGATGTAATATTAACTTTGTTCAAAAGAAATAGCTAACAAAAGGGAGTCCGGGTAGCACTGAAGGGCAGGCGAGAAATACAGCACATGAGCCTGCGTGGAAAACCGTGCCCCTGGAAGAGACAGAGAAAAGTAGGGCCACCCGCCTCTTGTTTTGGGAACAATTTTCGATCTGACGTGTCAGGAAGAATATATCTATCATCCTTAAATGCGGTCAGGACTCTCAACCCAGATGTTTGATGTCCTGGGATTTAAGGAATTTGCAGATACGAGGCGGAAGCATTGCTTGTGATTGTTGAGAAACAACACAAAACAGAGGAGATGGGCAAAGACTGGAAACAGCTCGCTTTTCCAAAAACAAGAATCCAGAAGCTCTGGATTGAGCAGTCTAGGATCAAACTGATGAAACTCTAAACAGATAGAGTGATAGATTGCTCGTTTGTGTGCACGTAGAAAATATATAGATACCCAGGAGCTAGCAGAGGGTCACTAAAAAGAAATCATCCAAAATTAACATGGTTTTTTACTAGGTATATTTTTCGAGGATATTAGAGGAATATGATTGGCATATGGTTGATTTCAGTAAAACATTTAATGAGGTCATTCCTTCTCACATTGTGGATAAGATGGAGAACTGTGGTCTGGGCACTGGTACAACGATGTGACTTCAGAAATGTCCCCTAGAATGCCAGTTGTGCCCCCCAAGTGCCCCCCAAGATTTCAGGAGAATCTCTTTAAAGGTGGTCTGTCCAATGGCTGTGTAAGTGACACAGAACTCATGCTCATAGATGCATAGACACCACCCAGCCAGGAAAGTTCAATTACCAGATGGTCACAGTGTCAGGATGCAAACAGGTCCCCAGCACCTGAAGTGATGGGCTTACTCCGAACAAAATGTAAGGCAGACATGCAAGTGATTTCTGTAGATAACCCGCCCTCGAGGAGACAGAGCGTAACTTCCCACTCCCAAAGTGCAGACTGTACCTTGTGACTTCCTTCCAAGAAGGACAGTGTAGCGAGGGGCAGGGACGATCACTGTAACCTCACGGCAGAGAAACCTGACAAACACCACCTCAGCCAGGTGCTCAAGGTGGACGTCAATAGGGACAAGTCATGTTGAGGGCATGATTGCATACCTCGGTATGATGTGATAACAGTGATGCTTTATCTCTGTGGTCCCCCTCCCCAAAACCTGTAACCCCCATCTTATTAGAGAAAAATATTAGGCAATTTCTAATTGAGGACGTTCTACAAAATGCCTGGCCAGCGCTCTTCAAAACTGTCAAGATCATCAAAAAGAAATGCTAGGACACTTTCACCCTCTAGAGGAGCCTAAGGAGATATGACAACTAAGTATAAGGTGACGTCCTAGATGGAACCTTAGGTAAAAACTCAGGAAACCTGAATACAGTATGGTCTGTGCGTAATAATAATTGTGGGGAAATGTAGCACATTAACATGTAAGATGTTAGTAACAGAGGAGACGGGGTGTGGAACTCTCTGCACTATCTTCACAGTTTTTGTGTAAATCTAAAACTATTCTGAAATCAAAAATGCTTATTTTAAAAACGCAATGGATGTAAGTGTAAACTCCTGCTTTTAACATAAAAAACGACTTATAATGTAAGTGTATCTTGGGGGACATCCAGATTAAATACAGCTTATGAGAAAGGCATCCCAGGCTTTCTGTCGACCACATCTCAGTGTCTGGTGCTGGGCAGCACGGCTGTAAGAGGCCGCGAAGCCCACTGCTCCTCCAGCACTACCTCCAGACAGCTTGGCGGCTCTCTACTACTCAGACCACAGGAGGACTCTCAACTCTGCAGCCCAAGCTTCCTGGGTTCAAGCCCAGGCTCTACCCCATTCTAGCTGTAAGAACCTGGCCAACTCACTTAATCTCTCGGATCCTCAGTTTCCTCATCTGCAAAGCGGGCAAACAATGATGAATGCTTCATAGAGCCATTGGCGGAGCAAAGCCCCTGGCCCATGCCAGCTGCTCAGGAGGTGCAATTCTGTGGGCAACAGAGGTCTGACTGGGGCAAGGCAGGATCTCTGCCTTATTTTTTGAGGGTAAACCTTATTTCAGAAGGGTGTTCTGTATCTCAGAGAATAGCATTAGATGAGGGGAGCGATGGGGAACTCGTGATATTGACCTTGGAGAAACCACCAGACCAGAGGAGCTATTGCTTCAATGCAAAGTGAGAGCCAGCAAAGGGAAGTGACAGTCTTCGTGATTAATTTACTGAAACCCTAAGTACCTCCCTAAGCCTTTCTGGATCTGTGCTTCTTTATCCTCCACGTACAGATAAGGACACATTTTGGTCAATTTTGCAGGGTAACTGAGAGGATAAAATGCGTTAATAAATATGGAAGAGCACTGAATGAGAAGCAACTGTTGTTAGTAAGTACATGTTTTATGAAAACTACCTTAAATGTATATTTCTTGTGGTGCCGGCTCGGCTCACAGAGGTTGGGCAAGAGGCCAAGACTATGCTTTTTGAAATGCTTACTTTCCTAACTGCAAAGCCATCAGGGGCATGTCAAGAACACAGGCTTCTCTTCAGGGACGGAGTCTCGCGTTGCGAGCTCACGCAGAAGTGAGGGCTGCACTGGAGACCATGCATAGGCTTTGGGAGCTGATCCAACTTCTGGGAAACTCATGTCCTCCCCTGGAGGATTGAGAGGATGGCGTCAACGTCACGTGGCTGCTGCGCAGTGGCGCGCATGCGTGGGCCAGCCCACCGTCGGCGCGTAGTAGGTCGTGGTTGCTGTTGTAATTTGGCGCCACTGCAGGTCTGTGGCATTGGTGGGGTTCCGACACCCCCCATCACTCTGGCCTGTCAGGTGGAGGGGTCGCCATCCCTGGGGCTCCGGGGTCAGTACGGGAGAGCCCACTCCCGCGGAGACCAACCACAAGGCTCAGAGAAACATCGCAGAGAACAAGGTACAGGGTCTGCGTCAACGGGGTGCAGACTAAGAAGAAGAATCCATCCTGTATATTTCAAAACCACCTTTTATGGAGCTGTCAACAGTCAATGAGGTTCTGAGTAAAAATCAGAGCCCAGAAGGAACCAGATTACTGGGAAGGAGGGGAATTGGGTTGGTGAGAAAGGTGAGGGGGCCATTGCAAAACGCCCCGGCGGTGATTGTGGCATGGAAGGAACCATGGGGAGAAGGCAAGCGGCCCGAACTGGCAGCGCCCAGTCCCGGAGGCAGCGCTGTGACGGGGACACAGCAGAGGGAGTACCGTGACTTTGTCCTTTGGGATTCACGGTCACTTGTCTCCTATCTCAGACGCCCGAGAGTCTCCCGTCCAGCATCCGCCCATGTAAATGTCAGCATCATTCAGGGCATGAAGCCACGCATTCTGCCCACATCTTACGCCAGAGATTTCTAAAGATGTTACCACATGCCTTTGGAGAAAAACAACAACAATTGTATTAACAATTTTTTACAGAGCCTGGAGGTACAATAGACGGTGACAGATGGATCTGGATTTACATAAAATGACACAGACGCTGATTTTCTGAATATTTTTGCTAAAATCAACAACAGCTAGAATGGATCACCCCCACCACCACCCAACCACTGCCAAACAGGAGAGCCAGCACTCTGTGAGTGCCTGGTTCACAAAGCTCAGGAGTTAAAGTCTCATTGGGTTTGGCTGACTCCCTCCCACAGCCCCCGCCCAGCACTGTTTCCATCTCGGCAGGCTGCTTTGGATGAGCCTAGAATCCGAGAAACAGCTCTTAGCTTCCCCCTTAGATGGGCCAAGCACCCTCCCAGCCACCAGGGTCCAAGCTGCTGCCTGTCCCTCTGGGTCAACACGACCCCACTGGTTGCAAATGAGTTGGCTTACCTGTACCCAGAACAGGGCCCCACATTTGAGGAAGGATATTGACAGACCGAAGCAGGTCTGAGGTTGGGCACTTGGATCATGTCCTGCTGGGGAAGCAGCCTGCTCCTTGTCTCAAATACCTGCACAGTTGTCATATAAAAGATGGGATAAACTTCCTCTGTGTATCCTCAGAAGGCAGAGTTAGAACCCAAGCTGGGGAGAGGCAGATTTTGGCTGGATCCTGATGAAGACTTTCTCCCCATTGGTGCCTCTGATAATCTGATTACATGGAGAAGTAATTCATTCTTCGTTATGGCAAGGGTTCAAAGACTGGATTATCACCTGTCAAGGTTGCTGTTGCGGGGTTCCACTTTGGATGAAAGATCGGTTGAGAAGATCTCTAAATTCCTTTCCAAGCTTCAGACGATGTGTTTGTGTGTTCTCAGTAAGTAGAGCAGAAACTGAGGATCATGGTTTAGCTGGAAAGAACTGAGATTAGTATGTAGAACTGAGATAAATTCCTCAAGTTAGTAAGTCTTGAGTTTTGGTTTTAAGCTCTTGTTTTGTTTTCCAAGCTCTTTTTAACAGAAGGAGCAGTAAATCTGAGTCTGAGCCACAGGACCAGATTTGGCTCCTATTTGAATGTTTAAAGACACCTGCTCTTTATAGGAAAGTTCTCTCCAAATTCCAGTGGACCAGTGGACATCAGTGACTACTTTCATTCCCTGGGCCTTATCCTCGTATCCAACTTTAAGGTGGTCACAGGAACAGGGAGAGAGCTGGATGAATATACCTAACCCCTTCCATGGGTCAAAGCCTTGATCTTGCCCCGTGTGAAATGGCAGAATAGATAAATGGAATTAGGCCCACCCAAGGGGCCATCTCAAATGACTTAGAGCCCTACTTCCCCCTTTATCAAAGAGGCATCCTTGCCTGTGGGTAACCAATCTTCCTCCTACTCTTAGCCTGTGAGCCCTGGGCCCTCGACCCATAACCTGGACAGTTCATTTCCTTCCTGTAATAAGCTCTGTTCAGGGCTACGTCTTCTTGGGTTTTCTTCAGCCTTTTTCAGCTTTTTAAATCAGATTAGTTTGTTCGTTTGTAAAGGTTTTCAGTCACCGCTGCCCACCTCTGTCTTCCCTGAAGGCCTATCTACACACCAATTATCAGCTGTACATCCAGAGAGATGCCCCTCTGAATTAAGAAATTGATAAAGAGGGGCTCCTCGGTGGCTCAGTCGGTTAAGTGTCCGACTTCAGCTCAGGTCATGATCTCACAGTCCATGAGTTCGAGCCCCGCATCAGGCTCTGTGCTGACAGTTCAGAGCCTGAGGCCTGCTTCCGATTCTGTGTCTCCCTCTCTCTCTGTACCTCCCCTGCTCATGCTCTGTCTCTCTCTGTCTCAAAAATAAATAAAAACGTAAAAAAAAATTTTTTTAAAGAAATTGATAAAGAAAATGGTATTGAGAGGTTCTATTTTAGACGCCCTGGCCTTCGTGTATGGACAGCAGAAGGCACAGTGCTTGTGCCAGAAATCAGCACCGCCACCATTTGGACAGTGTTCCCCTTAATTTGTTCTCTTTTCTTCATCCAAAAAAATTCTGGCTGGCTTTCTGCTCTTACCTTGACCTGTCTGAATTTCTTATTTTGAGCATGATTTCTAAGGAACTGAGGACTTGTTACAGGCTTGAAGCATAATTTCAGGCAAGACGCCTCTCCTTCTTGGCCTCAGGCTCTTTGCCATTGAGCCGTTGATGCCCCTGTGGGCCACATTAGGAAGGGCCGCTCATTAAGGATCCATTGGATGGCGACAAAACAGTTGCAGGACTTTGAGCTGCTCGCAAGAAAGGGAAAGGTCTACACTAATCATCCCAGAGTCTAAAAGGCTTCCAGCATCTGTCAAGATTCAAGTGTAAACTAGGCGCCATAATTGGGCCCTAGTATCTCTAGCAAGTTTTCCTGACACCTCCACAGAGTAGTGGATGGATTAGAAGTGGTGTCAAACGGCGAGCCTGTTAATGTGCAAAGCAGAGAGGTGTCGAAACTGGCAAAAAGCAAAGCCTCCATTTCTTCTCAATCTCCATAAAAACGAGTGAATGTAGATGCTTGGCTGTCACCAAGAACCAGGGACCAAGGCCAGTTTGGCAACACTGCTGATGTGTGGTCCTACTGTTTTCCTGGCTCTCTCCCCTCTTGCCTCCCACCTGCCCCTGAAACTTTAATTACCTCCTGGACCCAGTGTGATGTCTGCTTGCTGGTGGTGAGCTGGAAGAGGGAGGAGAGATGGCTCCCCTTGACATACAAAAGCCCGTCAGCCTTCACAGCAGCCATGGGGAACAGAGTGGCTGTTTTTAGTTATAAAGACATCTTGGTGGGAAGATTTACCAAAGATGTATTTATACCATTAGAAGTACACCTCCCTTCGGCCTAGTTATCTCCAGTACCACATTTGTCATTCTGCCACTGCATTCCAGGGGGATTCGGGTGGGGTGGGGGTGGGGGCTCTATCTGAATTGAAGCTTGAGTTTTTAGATGGAGCAGTTATAGGTCTAAGTAAAAAGCAGGACCTGGGACGCCCTCTGTAGCCACTTTTCTCGGTGCCGGTCCTAGAAATAGTTTTAGCTGTCCCACGCTTGGGGAAGGGGGTGAGGTTGGGCACATCTTCAGAAAAGAGTTAAAGGATTCGGACACTGCAGAAATATAAAATTATAGAAGAGATAATGGGAGAATTGCATTAGTGTTTATTAAAGTTAACTGGGATTGACAAAATCATCCTGGAAATTCTACTGGAAGTTAGAAAGCCTCCAGAAAGAGAACCAAAAAAAAAAAAAAAAAAAGAGAGAGAATCAGCAGATCTGATCCACGTTGTCACTCAACATCCCAGGCTAGTGGCAGAGTTAAAAGCCCCTTTATGTCTCTGTGCTTTGCACATACACATACTTGGGACTGCATACACCCGCCTTTGAAAGACGCCTGTTGTTGGCTTCCTGATCATCAGCCAGGGAGGTCCAGGGCCAGTGCAAATGAAGGTGGGGCTTCCTGAGTCTGTGACTTCGGTCACCCGGTTCAGTGGGGTTCTAGAAGTGAACTACCAGCCCCGCACACAGCCCTATGCTCTTGGTTCTGGTATATAAAGGAGATTCTAACCCCTGTGCTCCAGGAGATTACAGCCTTGCTGAAGAAAAAACTTCAAGGTAGTGCCACTTACCCAGCACTTCCCACCCCTGGCTGCAAGGGGTCTCCTAGAGAGAGGTTTTTTTTTTAAATGTATATGCCTGGAGCCTGTGAATCAGAATCTCTGGCTGTGGGCTGGACCCAGAGAGCTTGTGTGTTTTAAACGTTCCCCCAGGTAATGCTCACAGAGCCTGCCCAGCACAGATCCATGGATCTACATTTGGGAGCACAGGGACTGGGACAGTTGGTGCCTTCCTGGAGGAGGTGAGACTGAGTGGTACCCTGAAGAGAAAAATATAATGGGCGGGCAGGCAAAGTTCAGGAGGAGCAAGAAGGAGGAAGTAAGAGTGAGGTGGGGCCTTCAGGGCAAGAGATTTGAGACTGCCCAAAGAGAGAAACTGGCGTCCATCCGTCCATCCGTTACTTTCCTTCTTCTCTGAGGACGAAAGAGGGAGTTAGCACAACCACCATTAAAGCAGAGTGAGTATCGCAAACCTTTGAGGCCAGCAGGGATGCTGCCTGAATCCATCCACCACAAATTTCTCTGATGTCCTATTTGATTATAAAATTCATGCAAACCATGCTTATTTTGATATAAAAAAGAACATTTTCCCACATCTTCTAGTTTAACAGACTGGTTTTCAACCTTTCTGGTCTCAGAAAAATCATCAAGGACCCATTTGCTGCCTCCCTGCCTCACTCCAGGAAACTCCTGCTCACCTGCATGCACATCTGTTCTCTTAGTGGCACAGCCTATGTCTCCCAGCTCTGCGACACACTTGGGCAAATTACTTACCCACCCTGTGCCTTCGTTTTTTTCATCCGAAAACTGGCAGTAATAACTGCGCCAGCCTCACAGGGTTGTTGGAGATTAAGCCAGGTGATTCATGTGCAGCACTTAGAACAATGACTGGCATATTTTAAGTGATTTTTCAGTGTTAGGTGTTATTATGACAGAAGGCCCGTGTCTCCTATGAGTAGGGATTTGCTCTAGGGTGCCACTGTCCTCTGAAACCCTGAATGAATTCTTCATCCTTAGGAATCTTTCAGGTATCATGAGTTCATTAACATAATAAACCACCTGTGAGTGACCTTCTGCCCTGAATAAGCATTCACAAGAGAGAGTAAAAAGCCCTGAACCACACCTGAGGGTGTAAGGCCTGAACATCTCTATGTGTTCATGATAAGGGATGGGGTGGGGTAGGGGGGCAGTGCACTCAGGTGCACTCAACGGAGACCATGATGCATGACAGCAGATATATATCCTAGGCTTTAAAGTTAGAAGTGAAGTTATTATGGTCCCATGGCTGCAAACTCCAGAAGAAAACATAGCTCACAAGGTGTGGGTGACTTTAAAAATGAAATTATAGCAATAAAAATCACATATAATTCCAATGAGGAAGAAAATGGAGCAGCTAAAGAAATCAATGTGGCTATATGGGAAATGTATAATGAACCCAGATTTTAAAAGTCACACTGGGAAAAATATATTTGCAGCAAATATTGGATAAATGGTTAATATCTTTAACATATAAAGAGCTGGTATAAATCAATAATAAAGCCCCTGAGGCATAATGGGAAAGGGAGCCGAAGAGATGATATAAACAATTCACTAAAAAAAAATAAAGTCAGTTTTCCAAAAGATGAAAAATTTTCAGTTTTATTAGTGATCAAAACAAAAATTCAAACAACTAGAGAGCTACTCTTGCCTTGTCAATTCGCAAATTCATAAAAATTACTTTCCATTTTGATTTTTAATGAATCTGAATAAATCTGGTAAGGGTGCAACATATAGTCCCATTCAAACCTTGCAAGTAGGACATGGTACCCAGGAGAGGCACTTCTTAGATCTATCCTCAGGAGACAGAGCTGTTATTAATAATGTTCGTTGTACAAGCAAAAGAAATAATCAACATGCAGCATGATGTTTGTGATGAATTCATCACAGTATAGGAAGAAACAAGAGATAAAAATCACATGGATAGTATGTTAACAACTATGATTTTTTTTTTAAATGTTTTTAATGTTTATTTTTTTTGAGAGAGGGTGCAGGTAGGGACAGACAGAGAGGCAGACACAGAATCCGAAGCAGGCTCCAGGCTCCGAGCTGTCAGCACAGAGCCTGATGCGGGGCTCGAACTCAGGAGCCGTGAGATCATGACCTGAGCCGAAGTCAGACGCTTGACCAACTGAGCCACCCAGGTGCCCCCAAAAGCTATGTTTTTTAAAACTAATAATAAAAACTGGTAGAGTACAAAATACAAACGGTGATATCTTTGGGTAATGGAACGATGGACAATTCTAGTTCTTTCTGCTTTTCTGCTTAGTGATCAGATTTTCTGCAATGAGCAGGCATTACTTTTATTATGGAAAAAATAAATGTGATGTGAAAATACTGGAGATAGGAAAAGACCTGGAAGAAAGCTCCCATAATTGAAGACAAATCTGACAGACAAGTACGATCATGTGGCCCAACGTCAGGGACCCTTGAAGCTTCCTGGGGGTCTGGCTGTGGGCAGTGCTGTGCTCAACAGGAGGTTCAGGGGTTCGTGTTCACGTCCACAAGACAGGTGTGCTGCCTGGGAAGCATGCGCAGAGTGGACAGGAACCCCTGTGTGCGGTGGGCCACATTGTACACTGCAAAGTGAGGAGAAACCTCAGACCACAGGGTTGAGACATCAGTGACCCACAGTGTGGCCCACTGCTCCCCCAACTGTGGTCTCTGGATCACTGGTGACCCTCAGAATGATGCTGAGTGAAGCCTGAGGCAGCTGAGATAGTGTATGGAACCAGAACTTTTTTTAGTTCCTTATTTTTCAGTTTATTCGATCTTTCCAATTATACTAAGGAGGAAGTCTTAGTTTGGCTCTTAGAGTCTCTGTAACGCTGGGGTGAGCCGTGCTGATCTCCCTTTCTGACAAAGTGTGATAAACACGGAGTCCAGGACCCTGGGCGTCTGGAACATGAGAGGGGCAGGACGGGGAGTGTCTCACAATGAGGAACCCGGCTGTCCAAGCCTGGCCTCTCCCCCCATCCGCCTGGGCTCTGTTCCCCATGCCCTCCTGCCACCCGAGGAGCTGTCTCCTCTACATCAGTGTTCTTCCGCTTTTCTCTAAGCAGCAGACTCACCCTGTCTTGCTCTTTGCTGTGAGTGTTGTTTTTCATATGGTTTTGTTGTGTTTGTTGTTGGACTTTTTTGTTTGCTTGCTTGCTTGTTCGCTGCATTGGGGAGGGCATGGGATCGTGCTATCAGCACACCTGAAAATGTTTTTAGTTTGTGTCCGCACTTTTCCTAAAAAGCCGGCCTCTTCCCCATCCTTCTCTGGGGGCCACGCTGCTCTCTGGCGCTGGGCTTTGCCTGTTTACAGCTAAAGCAGCCTTTTTCTTTTGTGTTTAGTTTTGGTTTTCAAATGAGTGTTTATCTGAGAGTCCCCGGCGTGGCCACATTAGTGTCTGTGGATGCCTCCTGATTGGGATGATTTGTGCTTGTGTAGTCAGAATTTCCCCTAACAGTCTTGCCGGGGCCGCTAACTAGCTGAGGGACCCTATGCAAGTCGTTCAACCCTGCTCAACGGGTAATGACACTGCCCTACTTAGCCCCCGGGTCACAACGAGGACCAAATGAGCTGGTAGTCACAAAGCGCTTTGCAGGGCGTAATACGCCCCACAATGAAATGCATTATTCGGCTCCTATTTTTCCTTTGCTTTTCCCATCAAGGCAAATGTTCTTCAGATTGGAAAGCGTAAAACCGGCACTATTGAAAAGGGAACCGAAGCTCAAAATAGGGGAGAAGAGAGAGAGGAGTTCACTCTCTTTAGATGAGCTCAGTCCCCTGGTGCCTTGGAATCGTCAGGCCTGATTCGCAGGCTGTGATGCGATGTGTCAGGCTCTGCTGTGTTAGGGGCCAGAGCGGGTCCGGCAGAGGGAGAGCAGGAGGCACAGCGGGGCTCTGGCCGCTGTCACGCTTGAGAAACTGTTGAAGGAACCTGGGAAGTTTAGATAGGAAAAGACCTTGAAGATGGCATACAGACCCCTGCCCACCAAGCCTCACAGCCTGCAGAGCACATCTCTCCACCCCACTCCCCACCCTGCCCAGCTACCGCAGGATACTCCTCGGGATCTTTTTTTTTTTTTTAATTTTTTTTTTAACGTTTATTTATTTTTGAGACAGAGAGAGACAGAGCATGAATGGGGGAGGGTCAGAGAGAGGGAGACACAGAATCTGAAACAGGCTCCAGGCTCTGAGCTGTCAGCACAGAGCCCGATGCCGGGCTCGAACCCACAGACCGCGAGATCATGACCTGAGCCGAAGTCGGCCGCTTAACCGACTGAGCCACCCAGCCGCCCCATTCCTCGGGATCTTTGAGGGGAGTTCACCATCTCCCCAGTGGAGGGACAATTCAGCCGTGAGCACCCCGCCCCCCCCCGCCCCCGCACTTCTATGGTTCCATCCTAAGCTCAGCCACCTGCCTGGGCCCCACCGCTGTCGGTCTGGGTTCAAGGTGCGGCCCCAACTGACAAACCATGTTCAAGGCTGGGTCTTGGCTTTCCCAGCTCTGCGACGGAAATGATAGCTCCCCCACAGGCTTGCTGTACCCTTTAGATCAGATGACATACAATTCCGAGCACAAAGTGTGTGTTCAAGTGACGCTAGTGCTTCTCCTTCTTCGCTTCTCCTGTGCCTATTTCTGATTCTAAAAAGAGGATTGCTTCCACGAAAATTAGAGATTCCTGTGTCCAACAGTACCATCTCTGGGTGTATACTCAAAAGAATGGAAAGCAGGGACTCAAACAGATGCTCATATACCAACATTCATAGCGGCATTATGTCCAGCAGCCAAAAGGTGAAAGCAGCCCACTGTCCGTCATCTGTCCGTCAACAGACGAACGTGCAGGTAAAATACGGTGTAACCTGCAATATTGGGATATTATTCATATCCGTGGGATGTTACTCAACCATAGAAGGGAAGGGATTTCTGGCACGTGGCCCAACCTGGATGGATCGGGAAGCCATTGTGTGAAGTGAAATTCATCAGACACCAAAGGACAGATGATGTATGATCCCACTTACACGAGGCACCTAGTGTCGTCGCCCTGGAGGCAGAAAGTGCAATCGTGGTTGCTAAGCACAGGTGAGCGGGAAATGGGGAGCTGCTGTTTTATAGGTAGAGTCTGAGTGGGGGAAGAGGAAGCAGTCCTGGAGGCGGATGGTTGCCCAACATTGTGAATGTGCTTCGTGCCATTGAACTGTATACCTGAAAATGACTGAACTGGTGCGTTTCTATGTTACGTATATTTTACCACAATAAGAAAAATTGCTTACGTAACAAAATATGTCCATATATAATCCATCACAGCTCAATGTCGAGGGCAGAGAGAGATCCAGTAGGCTTTAGGGGGAAGTCTCAGACAGAGGGTTGCTTATAGTTCCTGAAAAGAAGTCCCACCTCTCAGTTCTGGGGGGTGGGGGGTGGGATAAACAGCACAGGAAGTGAGCCCCGCTTCCTGACTTGTCTAACATCAGCACACACGCCCGCCCCTGAGAGCTAGCCGGGCTCACCATCCTCCTTCCAGACAGCAGCGGTGTTCAGGATAGCCCAGGCCCCAGGGACCTCTCCCCAGCCCCTCCTCTAGGAGCAGCAGGAACCACTGCCTGCAGACAGAGCAGGAGCCCAGTGTGAGCGGGTACCCAGCTGCTGGTGCTGCAGTGGAGGATGCTGGCCTGACCTCCACTCATCAGTGGGACAGGGAAGACCCACCACTGGGTGCTTCCAGAAAGTGCCCTGAGCCCCTCATCCTTCCAGCTGCCTTCTGGAAAACCCGAAACCCAGAGCAACCCTGAGGCCCAGGACCAGAGCTGGCCACACCCCGGGCTTCCTGAGCAGGGAGGTAACCAGGCAAATCTCCGGAGTCCTCCCTCCAGCACTACAGCCCCAGGACATTTGTGGAGGGCACCCGAGCAGGCCACGTGTACTTTCAAGGACCTGGGTTGGGCTGACCTCACACACGGAGGCAGGTTCCACCAGGCGCCACATTGCCTGGCTGCCCAGGCCCGGAACCGACTCCACTGCCAGCTATAGCCGTAAGGTAACTGACCTCTCTGGGCCTCTAACACCCATCAGTAAGATGCTAAATCCGTTCCTGGCTCCTGGGACCTCCACAGGCAGGGAGCAAAAATCTCCACTCCATCTGCAGGCCTTTCCTGGGTACCCGCCAGGTGAAGACTGCTCCAGTCTAAGAAGCGTAACGAGAAGGGCAAAAACGGATGCTGCCCTTGAGGACTGTATTGGTTTCCTAAGCCTGCTGGAATAAAGCACCACCAACTGGGTGGCTTAGAACCACGGGAATTCATCCTGTCACCGTTCTGGAGGCTGGAAGTTAGAAATCAAGGTGTTGCAAGACGGGGTCCTTTTTCAGAGGTTCTGAGGGAGAACCCATTCCCTGGCTCTCCCCCAGCTTCTGGTGGTTGCCATCAGTCCCAGACTCGTAGACACGTTATTCCAATCTCCACCACTTTTCCTCTGTGTGTCCGTGTCCACGTTTCCCCCTTCTTATAAAGATGCCAGTCTTGGATTAGAAGCCACCCATGGGGCGCCTGGGTGGTGCAGTCGGTTAAGCGTCCGACTTCAGCCAGGTCACGATCTCGCGGTCCGTGAGTTCGAGCCCCGCGTCAGGCTCTGGGCTGATGGCTCGGAGCCTGGAGCCTATTTCCGATTCTGTGTCTCCCTCTCTCTCTGCCCCTCCCCCGTTCATGCTCTGTCTCTCTCTGTCCCAAAAATAAATAAAAAACGTTGAAAAAAATTAAAAAAATAAAATAAAAAATAAAAAAAGAAGCCACCCTAATGCAGTGTCACCGTCTTAACTTAATTACATCCACAAAGACCCTATTCCAAAATAAAGTCACATCCACAGGTTTGGGGGACTTTGGGGGGGACACGATTCAACCCAGGGAACTTTCAAATGTGAGAGTGAGACGATGTAGCAAAATTTTAGAACCGGTTCGAGTTGGTCTTGGCCTCTTGGGACCCGATTTTCTCAACTGTAAAATGGGATGATAATATCTAACTTGCAGGGAATGATATATGCAAGGCAACTAACACATAGTAGGCACTCAGAAGTAGCAACTAATATTGTTAAAACTAGTATTATCATTATACTATCATTAGTTGAGCTGCATAGATGTAGGTAACTGTAGCATAGGAGAGGTTCGAGCAAAATACTCTGGAGGGAGATTACATCAGATTGTGGGAAACGGGGTCAGTTTCGTGGAAGCGATGACATTTGAAATGGGCCTGGGCAAGATGGATAGGATCTTGACAGAACCTGCAGGGGAGGGAATTCCAGAAAGTGTGAGCTACAGAAACAAGCCGTGGAGGCAGGAAAGTATAAAGCATTTTGGAGAAGAGCTCCAAGTTCCATTTGGCTGCAACATTGGGAAGTGAATAAAGAGTAATGGTCATTAAGGTTGTTAAGGAGCGTTTGGACCACAGAACATGAGGAGTTTGTACTTAATTCATAGTCAATGGGGAGCCAATGAATGTTTTTTGGAAGGAGTGACACAATTAAACCAGCATTTAAGAAAATTAATCTGGCTGCAGTGTGCAGGATCAGAGAGCTCTGGAGCAGGGAGGAACCAGCAGAGATCCCCGTGGGAGGTGAGAGCTTCCCTGGTTCCTACTAACGGCTGGAGGTGGGTTATGGAAAGTGCCCTGGCCCCAGTCATGGCTTGGGGTGGCCATGGGGGACAAATCATGCCCCTTTACATTACAGTTACCTCAAGTGAAATGAGGCAGAGAGAGAAAGGCAAATACTGCATGGTATCACTTACACATGGAATCTATTTTTTTCTAAGTCAAACTTCTAGAAACAGACAATAGGAAAGTGATTGCCAGGGGCTGGGGTGGGTGAAGGTAATAGAGAGTGGTTGGTAAAAGGATATAAACTTTCAGTTATGAGGTGAATAAGGTCTGAGGATCTAATGTCAAATATGATTACAGATCTTCCTTGCCTTATGATGGGGTTACATCCCAATAAACCCATTATTAAGTTGAAAATATTAGAAGTCGAAAATGCACTTAATACATCTAAGCTACAGGAGGTCACAGCTTAGCCTGGCCCGTCTTAAATGTGTTTGAACACTTGCATTAGCCTCCACTTGGGCAAAAGCATCTAACACAGGCTCTTTTACCGTGAAGGGGTGCGTACCTCACGTAGTTAGTTGAATGCTGTACTGGAAGTGACGAACACAGTGGCTGTGTGCGGGTACAGAATGGTTGTCAGTCTATCGGCTGTTCACCCTCATGATGGTAAGACTGCCTAGGAGCTGCCAACGCCCAGCACCAGAGAGAGGATCATACCCCATATCACTAGGTGGGGAAAAGATCCACATTCGAAGCTGGAAGTATGGTTTCTACTAAATCGTTATTGCTTTCGCACTATCCCAAAGTCAAAATATCGCGAAGTTGAACCATCATAAATCGGGGACCTTAAGTAGTTAATAACGCTGCATTGCACGATTGAAATTTGCTAAGAGAGAACTTAAGTGTTCTCACGAATGAATGAATGAATGAATGAGGTGATGGATGTGTTAATTAACTAGATGAGGGAATCCTTTCACAAGGATGGACACATACATCAAATCACCACGGTATACACTTTAAATATATCAACAATTTTATTTGTCAGTTTACCTCGATAGGGGCGCCTGGGTGATTCCGTCGGTTAAGCATCTGACTCTTGATTTCCGTTCAGGTCATGATCTCATAGTCTGTGAGTTTGAGCCCCACATCAGGCTCTGCACTGGCAGCATGGAGCCTGCTTGGGATTGTGACTCCCTCTCTCTGCACCCCCCTGATCACCCTCTCTCTATCTCTCTCTCTCTCTCTCTCAAAAGAACAAATAAACATTATATATATGTATATTATATATATATATTACATATATATTATATATGTATATATGTATGTATACACACACACACACACACACACACACACACACACACACAACCTCGATAAAGCTGAAATTAAAAAAAATTTTAAAAAAAGCTAGGGGCCAGTAATGGGCAGTGGGGGAACTTCAAGCCCTTCCCATGAGGAGGGTATTCTCGGTGTCACAAGACAGCAGCAGGGCCTATGAGCTGCTTTCTCAAGGGCCCCTGGGGGTGTGGACGTGTGAGTCTCTACCCGCAGCTTTGCCTCACCCCTGCTCCCCTCTGCTGCCCCTCTGGGAGGCAGGGCCAGGGGCTGCTCAAGAGCTAGAGCTGTCTTAATTGTTGTGCATTAACTGAACTGTCACCTGACCTTACTTTAAAACCCTGTGAATATTTATGAGCGAACTCTTGCTTAATGAAGAGGGGAACAGAGACATTAATGAGCTTTTCTTCCCCCGTTGAGCTTGGGGATTTTTTTTTGTTTGTTTCCTGTCTGTGATCTGAATTCCAGCCACGCCGTACCTTTTTCCCTCCTGCTTCCTCAGAGATGAGAAGACCCTCTGTACCCTTTATACATGTTATTCACGCCGGCAGCCGCGAGGCAGCACGGAAACAAAGGTAGAGAGGGGCATGTGTGTACTTGCGTGTGCACACGTGTGAGCACGTGCGGGTGAGAGGCTGTGTGTGCACACATGTGTGAGCTCTCCTGAAAGCAAAGAAGGTCTGTCCGGGTTCAAGGCGAACTGGAAGTTGTTTCTTGTCTTGAATTGGGCCTCTCAGGGATGAAAGAGAAAGTAAGGCAGGACTGTGGGGTGGGACTGGGCCCCTTGGGCCTTGGGTCTCAAGGGCGTCTTCAGGATCTCCTGACAATGGGACAGGGCCTGAGGCTTGCGTCCCTGCCCTTGGGAGCCTGGGAAGGCTGTGCAGAGAGCGGAGCCCAGACCTGCCCTGCCGACCTGGAAGAGAAGGTGAGAGGTACGTGCAACGGCCAGCCCACGGTGGGGAGCAGGAAGGCAAATGTGGGGGGCAGTATACATTCTCACCTGCACCCAGGGAGTTCAGACAACATTGTGGTCCCTCACTCACACCTGTTCCTCTGGTGTCTCAGGCCATCTCCGAGTGATATGACAAGGCCTGGTGATTGCGTAATTGATAGATTGATAGGAAAAAAGCAGAGGAGGCTCTCGGAAAGGTGAAAATCCCACCCCAGTAAAATGTCACGTTGCTTTTCCCTGGCCTTCCCTCAGCCTTTCCACTACTGCGGACTCTCCAGCTCTCCCCGCCTGACTCCCATCTGCTTTTAGCCTGGGATCTGACATTAGTCATGTCGCACTTCAGGGTACGTGTGGCCGAAGCCAGTGGGGATTTGTTCTCCTCCTGCTGGGAAGGAAGGACCAGGGCCTCAGGTCTGGGCACAGGCAGGTCCTCCCAGCCCTGGTCCTCTCCCGCCTCCATCCAGAGACCACCTTCCACCGAATCTCCCCACCCCAATTGCTTCTTCCGCAGCTTCCGCTGCCTGGGACTCACCAGCCCGGGAGAAAGGCTCACAAAGCCCAGCCCCGGGCACTGGCTGGCAAGAGAGTTGATAATACTGTGTGTGCACATGTGCACATGCACACACATACATGCACACACACACACACACACACACACACACACACATGCACCGCCTGTAGGAACAGCTCACACCTGGTATTGCGCTAAACGGCCAGCCCCCGTGCAGTTAACAGACGCTAAAGAAAGAACTACAAAGAGAAAAACTAAACACTGGCTTTGTGGTGTAAGAGCCAGACTAATCACAGCTCTTTGTGAGCGCGCTTTACTATTTATGTCCAATCACATGTGCACAGTGGCTCTTTTGCTTGTCGGTGACGTGATAGATCATTTCTGTCGTAGGTGTCGCTTGACGACAACACAAAACCCTGTGTCCACACACTCGGCTTTCTATCACTCATGTAGTGATCTGCGCCCTCCCTTTTTCATCAAGTTTACTTTTTTCTTTATTCTTTTTTTAAGTTTATGTATTTTTGAGAGAGAGAGAGGAGAGCCTTTGCAGCCTGTACAAGAGATCAAATGCTTCCATTTTGTACTTTTATAGGTGTGGGTGTGTGTGGTGGTGACGTGTGGTTATTTTCACGTTCTTGTGGGAGACAGGGAGGTGAAGAAGGAAGAAAGTAAGCTTTGGAAACTTTCAGGCTCAGAGTCAGGTTATGGTATGACTTGTTTAATCCTGGTTTCCTCATCTGTGAAATGGGGATAATATCTGTGACATAGAATTGTGGAGAACATTACATGAACCAACAAAGACTCAGCAGAAGCCCCCTCCAGAAGAGTCTCCCCTTGGCTTCCCCCAGTTTGGGGTGTACCGGTGGGCATGTTTGGGCGCTGACGAAGACCCATAGGTGGTGACCTCCTGGGAGCCATGCCAACCCCTTCTCTGCCCTCCAGTCACCAGCAGAGAGCCTGGCTCAGTCTTCAGGTTCTGCAAATGTCCGTGGAATGAGTGGACCTCTGTATGATGCATGTGGCCTTTACTAGAAGAAACAACAGGTCTGAGTTAATTCTACTCCAACCATCCTCTCTTCCTCGGGTACTTGAGGGCATGCCAGTCTGGGGGTGACCTTTTTCGACCTGATATGTTCAGCTCCTTTCATGAATAAGACTCAAAGGCCTGAGAGGAAAGAAGGAGGAGGCTGAGTGGCAATGGAAGGGTGCGTGGGGAGCTGCCACCAGGCATCCTCAGGGAGAAAGGCTGGGACGCCGGGGCTCATGCCCTTCCCAGGGAGGCAGCATGGTTGCTGGCGTGGGGAGTCTGGGGCCAGGCTGCTTGGTTCACATCCTAGCCCACCCCTCTGAGCAGGAGGTTCAGACACATCCTTGGGCCTCGGCCATCCCTTCTGCCAAAGACAGACAATTAAGTGTTCCTCTCCGAGGCAGGAGGAAGCTACGCTGAGCAAAAGCCTGCCCGCTGTGTTGTGTTCTTTGGTCTAAAGGCACCACATGAGTCAGGGTAAATATAGCCAGGTATTCTACTATTTGATAAAAATATTAGGGCACTGGGCCTTCCTAATATAGCTGAGCAGACACATCCTAGGGACGCAGGCGGAGAAGATAAAGCAGCACGTGCCTCAGCCAGCAAAGCTGCAGGCTGGAGAGACAGATAACCCTGAGGAGAAAGCCGGCCGCCATCTTGGCACCTGGGCCCATGTGCCCTACACCACAGGACGCCTGCAGGACCTATGTAGGGGCTGTGTGTGAGCGTGGGTTCTCTGGCAATAACCTCCAGGCCCCCAAAGCGGCTCTTTAGCCCAGCAGGAGGCGTTTCTGAAGTAATCAGTCCTCTGCTTGAAGTACTTGTTAGAGCCAGATTCATCTGAGAGATAAGAGAATAAGAAGGGGCGCCTGGGTGGCTCAGTCGGTTAAGCGTCCGACTTCGGCTCAGGTCATGATCTCGCCGTCCGTGAGTTCGAGCCCCGTGTCGGGCTCTGTGCTGACGGCTCAGAGCCTGGAGCCTGTTTCCGATTCTGTGTCTCCCTCTCTCTCTGCCCCTCCCCTGTTCATGCTCTGTCTCTCTCTGTCTCAAAAATAAATAAACGTAAAAAAAAAAAAAAGAGAATAAGAAGATGACCGAGGTACCTCAGTTACTCGTCACTCAGCCAGTCGCTCACGCGGCACCCACTGTATGAAGGACTCCCGCCGGAGAAAGTCAGACACGGCTCGGGTTCTCGAGACCCACCCAGGCCTTATCCCCAGAGGTGTCTGCCCCGCGAATGTTTTCTCTCATTACGGGGAGGGATCTGCAGCGCTTTCCCAGGCCTCCTGGGGGTGCCCCCTGGAGACCCCACTCGAGCGTGTTGCTGCCTCTGCTGTGTGTGTTGCTTCCTGGGCTGTATTCATCTGTTTATATGTTGGGCTCCTCCACTGGTCCGCACCTTCCTAGGCCTGTCCCACCTTCCCGTGCCCCGTGTCCAGACAAATCCTGGCACATGGAGCAGGGGAGTGGACACCTGCGTATCTGGCTCCGATGGTGGGCTCCCTGAGGGCAGGCCCCTTTCCTTTGTTTATCCCTGTACTGGAGACCTACCCTAGGGCCCAGCGCATCATAAGCGATGTCCATCTGATGAGTGACTGGGGCATTCAGCAGATCTGTGAAAGCTCAGAAACAGCACCAGCGTGGGGGGGAGGGGTAGGACCCCGCAGTAGAGGGAGGTACTGTGTGCAAAGCATTCGGCCTGACAAAGGATAAGCACTCACTGAGTACTATTATTGTTACCTTGAGCAAGCCACTGAATGCCTCGGAGCCTCAGTTTCTTCGTCTATAAAATGGGAGAGGAATCCCAGTTGCCACGGGATTCTTGGGGGTGAAGCCTGCTTGGCTCCTGACACAGCCCAGTTAGTGTCAGCTGAACCCATCCAGCAGCCTTTGACCCAAGGAGAGAGCTGGGGGCAGGGCAGGGCAGGGGGCACCCAGAGCAGAGCCCCCTCACCTGGAAGAGGTGTGAGAGGCATGGGCCTCTGTGGCTGAGCAGGCCTAGGCCAACTAGAGCCTCGGGCTGCTGGCCCCTAGCTACAGACGGCTGCCCCTGCTGACCCCGGTGTCCTGGACGCAGATGACATTTTGCACATGCGCGACGATGTGAAGACGGTCGGGAGGTCTGACCCGGAAAACCAGATGCCCCAGCTGAGGGAGAGAAGGCTTGGCCTGGGCTCAGATGTTCAGCCTCCTCGTTGCCATGGCTCCTTTGTGACTCTTCATGTATTTTTTAAAAATACGTAATTTCCTAAAGGGAAATTAAATTGGATTGTGCATTCATTTGAGGGACTATAGTCTGAGTGGCTGACCAGAACTGCTGGCTTCTAATCCTCGCTAGGGGTCAGAGGGCGATCTGGGGGCCTCCTGCAGCCCCTGGGTGAACTCTTCGCCACCCCCACCCCACACAGGGCGTTCCCACCCGGCGGGGCCTTCAGCTGAGCTCCCCCTGCTCTTCTCCAGCTGGCTTCCCAGAGCCTGGGGTTACTTCAGCCCTGTGGCGGGCATCCGCTCCTTCACCCAGGACCCTGAACCAGCTGTGCCTGCCAGCACGTTCCAGGCGGCTGGCCCTGGCCTGGCGGGGGTGAGGTTCTCCCAGGATGCCGGAAGAACACCCTTCTGAGTGTTCCCGGGGGCCGAGCAAGAGAAATCCAAGCCTATGTGTGTCAGCCTATGCCCAGCAGCCAGTTGCGGTGGGGCTTTGGTGCTGGGTGAAGCAGGACTGGGTTTGAGGCCTGGTTCTACTGCTCACAAGCCGGTGACCTCAGTGAAGTTATTAAACAAATGAGCCCTGTGGTTACCATCTACGAAATGAGGGTGGTAAGAGAACCTACTTGGTTGAGCCCTTGTAGAGATTAAGATGTAAACGGTCCAGATGAAGAAAAGTGCTAGCACAGTGCATGGCTTACAGCAAGCACTCAGTACATGTGCAGTGCCCTTATTTTTACTGCTTGCCTACGTTGGGCAGGGATCCTGTCCTGGCCGGCCCTGGAGGAAAGCCTCATTGCAGTCGGATTGCTCCTTAACACTGACCCTCAGCACCAAAGCCCTTCGACAGCTCCATCTTGGGCAGCGGTGGGTGCACAGGGACTCCACGGTCCTTGCTAGTGAGGGGTGGCACACGGGACCACTTAGCGTAGGGGCAGAACCAACTGAGTGGCTGACCTTAGGGGTGTGAATGCCAGCTCCTCCAGTGTGCCCAGCGGATCCAGGGAGACGATCCTGACATCCCCTTGCCTCCTTACCCCTGCTGTTGCCGAAAGCCAGCGGGCAGGCCCTTCCTGGCCCAGCACAACCACTGCTCCCCTGGGATTTACTAGGCACCAGCCCCATGGGAGCATCACCCCGCCCAGGAATTAGCATCAGTTTTCAGGAAAGAACCTCCGAGAGACTGGTCCCGCGGTTCACTACAGGTAGCGTAGCCAGACTCGCTCCTGCCGGTTCTTAAGCCCCACATCACATCCCACTGCTTCCCAGTCTGCTGGAATCACTCGGTGCCGGGCCAGGAGACAGGGGTGGGGAGAAGGAAAGGAGATGTTCGAGTCTGAATTCTCTCGGCCCCAAACTCTCCAAGAGAAATGCCAGTGTTGCTCACCTATTCCCCGTGAGTAATACCTCTCCAGGGGAAGTTTAAAATAGAACTTTAGTCATACCTTAATGAAGCTGATTGATTTCTAAAAACAACCAAGCCCTGGTCCTCTGCAGCCGAGACTGCTGGGCGCTGACAGAGAGGGCAGAGGCACAGACTGTCCATCCCCAGCAGGATGGTGAAGAGCACATTTGGCTCAGGGGTTCCATGACGGCATTCACCCAGGACCCAGAAACACATACTCTAACCCCGTGGACTGGCCCACCGTCACCCTTTCATTCCCCACCCTTCACTGAGCCCAATACCCAGGTAAGGGAAGGGTGACCCGGCACAGATAACGCAGGGTTAATTCATCGAGCGTGTTTCTTGAGCACCTACTATATGCCAGCCACTGTCGGGGTTACCTGGGTTTGAGCAGCAAATAGAAAAGGTACCAGCTTCTGGGTTTATATAGCGTTTTCTGGTTTTGTCCACATTCCTTGACATCTTTTGTCCCATTATACAGTCAGTGGAACAATGTATATGATAAACACCCGGCCTCAATCTGGTATATTGTTGCCCCACTCGGTGAGCATGAATCCTCTTTTCTTCCTGTGTACAAGTGACACAGGGGTCACCCCACCTCTGGAGCCGATGAGGGAAGTAAAGCAGGAATTGCCATCGAGGGATAGCGGCAGAACCAGGGCCTCCCTCGAACGGCACTCCTTCGATCTCCACTCCCTCACCCAACTGTTTTACACAGATAAAATCTGCTTAAATTGACTATTGATTGTGGTGTGAGGAAGGCGTCCCAGCCCAGCCGGGTGGGTGAGTCAGCCTGCCGGAGGCCTAAGCAGCTGGAGGGGTGATAGGCAAGGGCTGGAGGGAGCATACATATGAGACCAATTATTTCAGCCCCCAGTTATTAGCTCGCCTCCTCTCACAGCTGCCACAACCCTTCACAGCGAAGACCCCAATTTGTTAGACCCCAGGGAGAGTCCCTGCTTTCTGTGTGCGTGTGCGCGCGCGCGCACACACACACACACACACACACACACACACACACAACCCCAGGCACAGTCTAGAAAAGATATAGCCAACTTTTACTCTTATTTTAAGCTACTCAGTGGAATGTGCCTTTGCCTTTTCTGTTATTAAAGCCTTGGGCTGACAGCCGCAAACCAACTCCTGAGGTCCTGGGAGGCTACTCTGTCCTCCCCCTTTGCAGAGATGTCTGTAAGAAACACTGCATTTGCTGTTAGCTCCGGGGCTGGAGAAAGGCATTTGCCACCTTCCTGGGCTCAGCTAATTGGCTGTAGATCATCACCGAGAAGAGGAGGGATGGTTCCCAGAGACCTGCTGTCTCTCCAGCTGAGATGGATGCTTGGGGAGAAATTCAAGGCCTGACAGCCTGTGCCCAGCGTGGACCATTGGCTATAGCCTTTGGGCAAAAGTGGGTGAATGGAGCCCAGAGCGAGGCTCCTTCCTCTGCCATGGGTCCCAGGGCAACCAGGAACCACTCCTCAAGGTAGTCAGTCTCAGCATGAGGGACCTGCCCTCCTCCAGCAAGGTAAAGGCCCATTCTATAAGGAGAGATTAAATAGTCGCTGGGTCCAGGAACTAATCCAGTCCCAAATCAGAAGAAGGAAATAAAAGCTGGGGGAAAGGGGGGCTTAGCAAGAGACACAGCACCCCCCCCCCCCCAGTTTATTTGAGATAGAGCCACAAATCGATCCGGAAGCCTCTCCCACACTGACCCCTTGGTTATCTGCTCCATGATCAGGGGCAGAAGGGGCAGACAGGAGTCCAGGCAGCTCATCCATCCTTGGTCTCAGTAATTTCCTGTCCACAGTGGCAATGCTGGACCAGGAAGCGGCTTCTTACTTGAAATTTCCGGTGCTGCCTTTGGAGCCCAAGAGAGGCTGTGAAAAACCATTTTGGCCAGACTAGATATCAGTCAGTGAATGAAGAGGGCCCTAGAGCAGGCCAGGCACAACAAGGTGCCATCGGCGCTGCCGCATCTCCAGTGAGTGCAGGGGCCCTGTCCTGATCGTCTGGGAGTCCCCAGCTCTCGGCCTGGTGCCTGACACACAAAGGCCATTAACCAGCATTGTTTAAACTGAGACACCTGTCCTTGTTCTTGGAGAACCCTTGATCAAATGAGTCGGTGAATGCACGTGCGTGTGTGCACAACTACATACACACACCACACAGAGGAAAAGGGACGCAATTTTTTCTAAGGCCAGAAAAATAATTGTCAGCTATTAAACCAGAACAGATGAGGCCAGGGCATTGGATTCTATAGTTCCCTCAGGCTCTTACTCATCAAAAGGCAACATTTCTCTGTCGCCTACACAAAGCACCTCCCTAGACTCCCACCCTGACCTGCTGGGGCAGCCCAGCACCCACCCCAAAGCCCCTCACAACTCCCCACCACCCCACCCCTGCCTTCCTCAAACTCAGCTCAGCCCAGCATCCTTCTCTTTCTCTCCCAGAGCCAATCCCAGCCCTACGGCATCTCACATCAGGCTTATGGCAGAGGACACAGCCATTGGCCCTGGTTCTGCCTCAGTTCTCTCTGGTTGTGTCCTTGAGGCCAGGAGTCTGAGATGACCCAGATCAGGGGTAGGGTTCAGGGCATCCCTATCCCTCTTGCTCCAGCACTTGGAAACGAAGGGCACACAGGAAGTCAAGTGCATCTCTGGACCTCTCATCTCTGGCAGGGCCCACTTGTGAATTTCAAAGGCCCTGGACAGCCAGATGCAGGGGGGGAGGGCAGGGCACTGCGGTGGGAAGGGGGCTGTGGAACAGAAGTACTGCCTGCTGAGTTGACGGCATCCTCATTGCTGCTGGTGATTTCATTGGTCTCACTAATGGCCATCTCTAGCCACTCCCACTCACCAGCTTGGCTCATCAGAATTTCCAGAATGACCTTAGACCAGAAGCTGTGCAGGAAGAGGACAGCAGGGCCTAGGAGAGCCCATGTGTGTTCCCTGTTGACCCTGAACCCGGAAGCATTTACAACAGCTCTTGGTCACTGGTTGCTTCCACTGCCAGTCATCGACAGGGGCACAGGATCCAGAAGCAGACCATATTCTGGAATTCAACAGACTCTTTTCCTCAGAGCAATGCCTCCAATAAGAAAGCCCTTGCATTCGTATGTCATCGTGGCAAAGAGAAGGAATGACCTTGTGGACCAGGAAACTTTTGACCCAGGGACATAGTTTTGGATGTGACTTTAGTTCTTGAATTCATTGATCTCAAGAAGTAAATGAGTTCTTGGCGATATGAATAAACAAGCACAAAGATGCTGAGAAAATCCAGAATAATGGAGTGATGGATGTCAAGCCAGATGAATCAGGAAAGATTTCCTGAAATAAGAAACACTTTTTAGTACTCGAAAGAGGAAACAGAATGAAACTAACGCGTATTGAGTTTCTACATCTGCATGTCTGGCTTTGAACAAGGCACAAGTACTTTCTCATTTGTTCCTGTGTGCTACGTTCTGGATAGTTCCTTCCAACTTTGAGTGCAATGATTTTGTCTTCAGCTGTGCCTAATCTACACTCAACTCCATCCGTCAAGTGCTTAGTTTGGGTTGTGTTGGTTTTTTAGTTCTAGAATCTCTGTTTGGATTTCTTCAAAATCGCTAGATCTGCTTTTTAGTTTCCCTGCCCTGACAAAATTTTCAAGCTTGCTGTTTATTCCTTTGAATTGTAAACATAGCTGTCTCTGGGTGATAATTCCCACATTTCAAATGTATGTGCCTCTCTTTGTTATCTGTTATTTCTTCTGGTTCTCTCTCATAGTGTCTTCTCTCCCTGTGTTTTTTGACTCTGTGCTGGACAATACATTTCTTTTTTTTTTTTTAATATTTACTTATTTTTGAGAGAGAGAGAGAGAGAATGAGCAGGGAAGGGGCAGAGAGAAACAGAAACCCAGAATCTGAAGCAAGCCCCAGGCTCTGAGCTGTCAGCACAGAGCCCAACGAGGGGCTCCAACCCATGAGCTGTGAGATCATGACCTTTGCCAAAGTTGGACACTTATCTGACTGAGCTACTCAGGTGCCCCTCAACATTGCTTAGAGGAATAATCTGTAGCATAGGATGAGAGTATCCTTTCTTCAGAGAGGATTCTAGTTTGCTTCTGTAAGGCACTTGGGAATTCTACCAGTCCAGGACTACCTTAAATCTGAATATCTGTACCCAAATTCAAGGCTGTGTCCATGGAAGGGAATATTTTCAGTTCATCTTTACCCTGAAAGTGAAGCCCTTCAGGACCCTAACTTTGAAAGAAGTGGAGAGTATTTATTCAGGCTTCCCACCTGGAGGGGAGAGGAGATACTGCAAAATCCACAGTTCATTTTTGTCACTGTGACTTCTGAATTAATTTATTTTTCAAAGGCAAGGGTGGGGTCAAGTACTGGGCTCACCTCTCTGAGCTCTCACCTCCTCAGAGACTATGATCCGATGATTCCTCACTGATGATCTAAGATGTTTGTTGCATTTCATCCAGCTTTTTATTTGTCCTCAGCAGGAAGGGTTTATTCAAATCACTTAACTTTCCATTCCTGGAAGCAGATGTCGTGTCTCTCATTTTCCCTTACAGTGATCGGGTGAGGTGAGCATATAGGAATATTCCCATTTTACAGATGAGAAAATGAGGGGCGGAAACTGACCGAGTCAAGCGGTCCCCCCGGTGGAGGATACAAGAGTTGAATCAAGACTGTTCTGAGCCCGAAGCCCGCAGTTTTCCCACTCTTCCATGCTTGGGAATAGAAAAGAGGAGCAGGAAAGGTATTTAAAGTGTCCATGAAGGGCTCAGAGGGAGCTGGGGGAGCTGGGCAGGGAGCACCATGCACAGGTGTGTCCACAGAACAGAGCTTCCTCGTCAAAAGAAAAATCCCCGAGTGGAAATGGCAGGCCAGCTGAGCAGGTGGTCTCCACTGGGGCAGGAATCCCAGTGCCCCCTCGAGTGACCCTGTTCCTGGGGAAACAGCTGCTCCTTGCAGAGCTGAGTGTACAGGAGGCAGGTGAACATCCAGATCGGGACAGATGTGCTCCCCTGGAGAGAGTGCCCCATGGGGGGTGGGGCTCTGGGCTCACATGGCAGCAGGGCCTGGGAGGGAGGCCAGAGCGGGGTTCCAATGAGGCCTAATGGGAACCACACAGAGCCTGCTCCCCACCTTCCTCTCTCCTCTTCCTGCCTCCTCGTCCCCTTGCTTCCTGGAAGTCACCCAACAGCCCCTCCAGAACACTTCGGTCCCAAGGCCTCTGAGTTTATGAAACTGTTAACACATTCAGTAATTACTTCTCCCCTTTGCCACAAGCTGGAGGCTGCATTTTTGTCCTGCAGCAACAGCGGGAATTCGCTTCAGCGCTTGCTCTAAGCCCACAGCCAACAGCAGACTGGACCCTCTGCGTCCCTCCCCTCCCAGCAGTAATCTTGCTCTCAAGTAAAAGTTTGCTTTCTCCCTAAAGTTGAAGGCCTCTGCTGAGCCAAGCTCTTTAAAGGCAGTGGATTTATGGCCCTAGAGGACTTTCCTTTTGCACTTGGTAATATTTCTAAGATTAATTTTCACCCCGTCCACACAGGAGCTCATTAACACACAGAGGGTGTGTGTCTCAGTCTGACTGTGTGGGGCTCAGTGGGGGCCCTATCAGCCAGGAGACAGGGGTGTGGACTGGGAAGCCAAGCGGGGTAGGGGGCCAGGGGGTTCTGGGTACATGCCCAGGTTGCGGCCATGGCTCTTTGCCAGGCCCTGGAAGATTTCTTCCCTGCACTGTCCCCACGTGTCCCCTCCCCAGTGGACTGAGGCTGAGATGCATGCGTTTTCCTCTTGCAGATTTTCTAACGCGCTTTTTCCCCATCGGGGTTGCTGTTTCATCAAGATTAATAGTCGATTGAGTCATTTGTAAAGGGGCCCTTTGATGAAGAGGAAGCACATAAATAAACTCTGCCCGTCACTTAGGCCGCCCTTTCCTCATGCCACCTGGTTCTGCTTTGCAGCCCAGAAGCCCTCTGCCCTTTATTCGATGCACCATCACCCTGCAGCGGCTCGCCCGTCCCAACAGTTGCGTGCACAGGCCCTCCAGGGGCCGCAGAAGTGCCGCGCAGGCAGGCGGGGGGGGGGGGGGGGGAGCTGTGCAGCCTTGTCGGAGCCGTGTGTTCTGGGTCCAGCATCCTTCCCTCACGGCAAGGCAGTGGTCAAGAGCATGGGCACCAATTCCAGTTCTGCTGTCTATTACCTGTGGGATTTGGGGATTGTTACTTCTCCTTGCTGAGCCTCAGTTTCCTAATGTGCAAAGTGGGGATCGTCACAGACCGTGTCCTGGGGCGTTGGGGGATTCAGTAAGTGAATGCGCATGGAGTCCTTGTGCCAGGGCCTGGTACTTTGCTCACGTGCTCCTGGCCTTCTCTTGGGGCTGGCTGTTTCCCACAGAGGTTACCAACCGGGGGCGCCATGTAGAGCCATGCAGAGCCATGGGACTGGCCAGCATGTTCCCTTCCCTGCAGCTGCAGCCCCATGAAGCCCACATCTCTGAAGGTGACTTGAAGGGTGCGGGGCAAAATGTTATAAAGGAAGGGTCCAGAGTGCAGAGGCTCCGTGACAATGCAGTGTGTGTGTGCAGTCGCATTGAGGTTTGGGGAGTCTGAGAGATGCAGGGCCCAAGCCCATGAGCCTCCCTCCATTCAGATCTAATTAAATGAAATATTGACAACATGGAGAACATACTGGCAGGGATGACGGAAGGCACGGAAACAGGGGAGCCCTTGACCGAAGCATCCTCGGTCACCTTGGCAAGAGCCAGAGAGGAGCTGGGAAGGGGTGAATGTGGAGGAGTAACATGCCGAGGACAGGGGGATATGAAGGAGGTCTTGGTCCAAGGGGAAAAAAGTTGGGCAGCTCCCGCCCTCGGTTGTTGATTGAGTGCTTTCCAATTCCCCCAGCCCCGTGTTTTCGCTGTGTAGGAGAATACAAAATAGCAAAGGACACAGCCCTGCCCTCAAGAAGCAAGAATCTGGTTGGCAACACAAGCCCCTCTCCCCCAACATTAAATAAGCAACAAGGGATTTTGCAGGACTGTGTGTCATACATGAAAAATGAGCAGTGGCTTCAGCCATCTCTGAAAATGAGGGGGTTGGAGTAGATGGTTCTTCTTTGAACTAAGTTTAACTTTTTAGCCTCTTATTACGGAAGATCTCAAGCATATACCAAAGTAGGGAGAGTGGTCAGTGAAGCCCCACATACCTACCTACCTGACTGCATCTTGTTTCTCCTCGTGTGCCTTTCATTCCTGGAGTATTTTAAAGCAAATTCCAGAGATGTATCATTTGCCCCATAATTCTCCAGTATGCGTGGAGCATAGGATATTTTAGGTTTCTTCCAGCTCTGATCTGGTGTGAGTGCAGGTGCGGGGGTGAATGGCAGAGTATTTCTCTGGAGGGGTGAGGAGGAAGTGACATGTCCATCTAGGGTTTGATGGACGTGGGGAACGCTATTTTATGCACACACGGGCACGCACACACGCACATTCAACCAGCAGCCCCAAGAACCACCTCTAACCAGCCCAAGATTATCTTTACTGTTCCTAGCAGACCTCAGCCCAGAGAATTCTGGCTGGAACAGCTTGGACATAAGGATCCAAAAGAGAGTCGAAAAGAAGTGGCTAAACATCCATTTCTTCAGCAACCATGTGATGACCCCACTACCTACCTAACAGGCATTGTGGTTAGCACTGAGGGAGCAGAGGTGACCCAGGCAGGCAGGGCCCCTGCTGTCACCGGCGACATGGGGAGACAGGGAAGGGGGTGAGGGCAGAGAGCAGACAGCCTGGTACTCACAGGGAGTGTCTGCGGTGTCACATCAAGAAGCAGCTCACCAGAAGCAGAGGGTAAGACAGCGAGTGAGAGAGAGAGAGAGAGAGAGAGAGACAGTGGCTCTGAGACCCAGAGACTAATGATAGAGGGAAGAGACCAGGCCCTTCCAGGCAGGTGTGGGAGGGCCCGGACATCTACTGAGAGCCCTGGGAGCGGCCCCCTCACCCTTTCCTCCTCCAGCCGCCTCCAGTGGGGTCAGGCAAGACAGAGTCCAGCCCACAGCTCATGTCCACCTTCCAGAGCCAGAGAAACACTTCAGGGGAGTGATAAAGGCTCAGCGAATGTAGGGAGCTAAATCAGACCAGACCCGGAAGCGCTGAGCCCGGGGCTGGCGCGTGCAAGATGCCGAAGGATCCTTCTGGGTTTTCCCACAGCTCGGCAGAAACCTTAACTTGGCCGCAAGCCCCGGAGCAGGATTTTAAGTGCCTGAGATGAGGTTAGAGGTAATAGTTAAGTGTCTTGGGGGACCCAGGAATTTAATTCCACTACGGGCTCAAGGCTGAATTTCATCTAGCACCGCAACAGTGCCTGTGCTAGAGTAACACACAAGTGAGAGCCCCCCTCTTCGCTACCATGACGTCAGGTTCATGAGGCACCTACTATGTGCCTCGCGCTGCACCAGGCCTGCTCTCATGCCACTGCTCACCTAGCGGGGAGCATGGCATTAATCCACAGTCGTGTAAATGCCGTGCTGCGGGTGCTGTGAGTGCGTAGGGACCATCCCCTGCAAGGAGACGTTGTTCCTGGTTTTACAACCGAGGGATCGCTCACAGGGCTAAGTCACCAGCCCAGAGTTGCACAGAGAGAGAAGCAAGTTTCCAATGCGAAGCCCATGTTCTTGGCGTGCCACTGCGTTCTCCCACGCCTGGGGCCTGCCAGGGAAGGGAGGACAGGTAGGTGTGAAACAGTGGCCTCCGGCATAGGCCAAATGCAATGGGCAGCCACGGCATGACTGAGCAGCTCCGAGGAGGGCTGTCCAGCTGGCAGAGGGACAGACACACTCTGTGACTCCCACGGCAGGACTAGGACTTACAGGTGCAAGTTGCAGGTAAACTGACAATGTGAGGCTCCCATCCATGACCCAGATTGTTTCGTGCAGAAGAATGACTAAGCTCTCAGTTAGAGCTGAGTTATGACTCGTTATAATAGTTACATAATTGTAACTAGTTATATATATGGATAACTAGAGTTTACATATAGATGGTAACTATAAACTATATATAGAACTAGTTATAACTAAGGTCACCTCACAGTTTATAAAGAGCTTTTACAGACGTGAGGTTCGTAACAACCCTGTGAGGTAGTTCACTGCGATGCCATTTTTCAGATGAGCAAACTGAGGAAGCTCCTGATTGCCGGAGGTCTTAGCTGAGTAGGAAGAGCAAGGACTTAAGCAAAGGTCCGTCTGACTCCAAAGCCAGTGCAAGAGAGGTCCCTGGAGGGTGGGAAAAAGGTTGATAGGCCACCGGAGAGGATCCCATGCCACCTTGAGACTCTGAGACAATGGGGACGAAGAGCAGTTCTGATAAGGCCTAAAGGAAGAGGGAGAACAGCTCCTGGTTCCTAGGGTGTAGGGTGGGAGGAAGAGGAGGGAGAACACCCACGACGAGGGAGGGAGGTATTAGTGCAGAGTAGAAGGGAGGGGGCCTCTGTCTGGTCAGCAGAGCCGGGTTATATAATGAGTGGGGACAACTGGTGGCCATATACAGGGTCCAGTGGCCACATCGCTTAGCCCCTTTAGCTGTTGTGGCCTGGGGCTAAGACTCTTCTCAGTCCTGGGGCGCCTGGGTGGCTCAGTCGGTTGAGCGTCCAACTTCGGCTCAGGTCATGATCTTGGAGTTGTTCAGTTCTAGCCCCATATCAGGCTCTCTGCTGTCAGCACAGAGCCTGCTTCTCTGATCCTCTGTCCCACCCGCCCTCCCCCCGCCCCTCCCCTGCTCGCATGCTGTCTCTCAAAAAAATAAAATAAAATAAAATAAAATAAAATAAAATAGGGACACCTGGGTGGCTCAGTTAGTTAAGCTCGTGGGTTCGAGCCCGGCGTCAGTCTCTGAGCTGGCAGTGTGGAGCCTGCTTGGGATTCTCTCTCTTCCTCTTTCGCTGCCTCTCCCCCATTTGTGCTTCCTCTCTCTCTCTCTCTCAAATAAACTTAAAAAAAAATCTTTTAAAAAATAAGTGAAATACAGTAAGACTCCTCTCAGCCCCGCACCCTTGCGTCCTGCCCACTCCCCTCCTGCCTGTCACCTCCACCACCGTCTCGCTGGAGCCACACAAGAAAGTGATGTGCTAACAGAGGCAAGACCAGACCTTCAGAGAAAGTCCACATCCACAAGTACTCGGTCCGCAAGAATTTGTGTGCTTTTCCACCTACTCACTCCAGCCTCTGCCTCAGCTGCCTGTCCCTCCGTGGACGGTCCCCTCACTGCTCTGTCCCCTTTAGTTGTGCCGTCTGCTGTCTGACTCTGGCCACACCCCTACTTCTGCTCTACAGGCTTTGTGGGCCCTTCCCTCTTTCTCCCCAAATCCAGCCCACGCCTTCTGCAACAGGTGCTCACTCTGGCACAGGCCAAAGGCTTGTCATGGCTTGTCTTGCTCCACTTCATAGTGGAGGCAGCTCATCCCTGTCTGAGAAATGCGTGCCAGCCCAGGGCGGCAGAAGGCCGAGGACCGCCCTGGGGAGAAGGGCTGTTGTGATGAACATATGGAGAAAGAGAAACAGATGGTGCAGGCCTGCGGGACAAGGCCTCTGAGGGACCACCGGGGTCTGACCAGACGCGTGTGCTGTTCCTCATGGCTCTTTCTTGTCAATCTCTACTCCCGAGAGTGTGGAGGGGACAAATGGGGACAGGTCTCCCGGGGGCTGAGGTCGGGGAGAACGACTGAGCGAGGCCCAGTTTCCGGAAGAACGTGCCTGTGGAGACTGGGGCGGGGACTTGGGACATGCCAGTGTGACTCCCGGCCCGTGGATGCCCCAGACAAGGGCACAACTGCCGTCTCCGGGTCCAGGGCTGGGTCTAGTCAGGACTGGATGGTCTTGCAGTCTCTGGGGCGCCAGCCCTTCGGCGTCTGCCTTCTGAAGGCCACATGTCCTTGCAGACCACCCTTGGAGCAAGGCCCGTTCAGAGCGCACTCAGAACAACTGAGTGGGTGTTTGGGAAGTGTCACCAGAAATAACCAAATCCCAATAATCGTGTGAATATTTTGCCATTGACGGGAGACCAATAGTGAATATGGTTACATCTTCTCTCCTGGTTTTTACACGAAGGTGGCTGGCCAGCCAGCCAGCCGGCACTGTTCCTGTCTAGTTATAACATTGCCTCACTGTCTTGATTTTGCTGTCTTCTTGTCTTCTATGTACTCTCGCATGCCAGTCTGTCTTTCCTGGGAGCTGTGAGAGCAGGTCTGGGTAGGAAGCCAGCTTCGTTCAGCACTGTGACGTGATGGCCTCTTTTGGTGACGTGGCTGTTTGCAGACAGCAACATGGCCTTCACTGCCTTCCTACCTGTCATGACCCAAATACACTCAGGTACAAGGGCTTTGGGACCAAGTGACCACATGAGGGTCCTCAAGGATTAGACTGGGAAGTAGAGGTCTGCTCCGGAGGCTGAACCTATGAAGGTTAACCTGTTGATTTAAGTCCTAATTAATTTTAGCATTTAATTTTTTCATGTCTGGAAACTCCATTTGGTTCTTTTTCAGATGTGCCTCATGATTTCTGATGGTGTTCTGTTGCTAGCTCATCTTTGCAATTCCATCCTTTATTTTGGAAAAACATTTCATGCGTAACTCTTTGTGTCTATTGATTTCAGTATCTGAAGTGCATGGGGGCGGGGCACGTAAATCTATTGTTGGTTTCCTTCTGTTGACCGTCATTCATGGTTGCTTGCTTCTTTACGATTTGCTGTTTTTTAAGCAAACCCATATTTACATGATCTTAATCTGTAGGAATCCCGAAGGCCTGGGTTAAGGATTTTTCCACTGGATAGGATTTAAATCTGATTTTCCCAGAAGCCAGGTAATGTGACCATTCTTGGGAGCACTTTTGCTCACCTATGGGGCCTGGCTTTACTTGAAGACTGAGAGAGTTCCTTTTTGCTGTTGGCCCAAAGTTCAGTTTCCAGTGACAGGTCACAGGTCACAGGTCATGTTGGCCCATGCCCTCGGAGTAATGGTGTTCCTCCCTCTGCTTACTACTCCCTCCTCCCAGCTGGGCTTCCCCGCTGTGGTTGGTTCCTTTTTACTGGGGGTAAAGTGGCTTTCCCCTACTTCAAGTGAACCCAGCAATGCGTCCAAAAGTGTGTTTGATTCAGGATTTAGATGTGTTGCAGCAGAAGGGCTCCCTGACAATCTGGTCTGCTAGAGTCAGCAGTTCCATTGCTAATCTGTTTATAGTTCACTCACAAATATCAACAAATAGTTGATAGTTCACTCAACAAATATCCCGAGTACACACCATGTGCCAGGCATGGTTCTAGGTACCAAGGATACAGCCTCTCCCCTCCTGGAGCTTGCGGTCTGATTCCAGAAGGAGCCAGCCTCAGGGGTCCACTCCAGTCCATGGAACACACACCAGAGCGGCCACTTTATCTCCCATTCACTCTGAACTATTTCGTCCCTACTGGGCATCATGCAACAGGCCAGGCACCCGCGGTCCAGAGATAGACAGCCCTGTGCTTGGACGGCACTTATCAAAACTCGGACGGGGGAAAAGGGAAAAGAACCATTTCAGGGGGTTATATCACCACATAGAGGAGTATGTGTTCTGATGGAGATGGAAAGACAGGTGAATGAGTGACACTCTGCTTGGGGGTTGGCGGGGCGGGGGGGGGGGGGGGGTAGAGATTTGCTGAAGGAGGTGACATTTGAACAGCATCCGGAAAGATGAGTAGTTGTTGCCTGGGAAGGAGAAAGAGACAGAGACAGAGAGAGAGAGAAGATCATTTCTAGCAGAGGGAAGGGTCTGGTTAAAGCCTTGCAGTCATGGAGGAGCCTGACGCATGTGGGAGCTTGGCTGGAGATGTACACAGAGTTTGCCCGGCTCCCAAGCCCGGGTGCCACCCTGGGTTCCCTTCCTTCCAGCCTCACACCGGGTCAGTGACCAAGTCCAGCAGCTTCTGCTTGGACTTTGCAAGTCTCTACCCGCTGCTTCCCATCTCCGCCCACTGCTTTCGTTCAGGCCTCGCCATTTCCTGCCTGCACCGGTACAGCAACCTCTTAACTGGTTGCCCTGCCTCTGCCTTCATCCCCTTCCAGTCTGTCTTCCACTCTGCTTTCAGGGTCCTCTTTCAAAGAGGAATATTTGGTCACATCACCCCCCCCCCCCACTTGCAATCCTTAGCCGGCTGGAGCCGGAGAAAGTTCAGAGTTCTTGGATTAACCCAGAAGGGCCTTCATGTGGCCAGTTCTCCAGCCTCGTCTCCCATCTGCCCCTTCCTCCAGCCAATAATTTCTTATATCCCTTGGGCCAGCCCTACTGCTTCGCAGCTCAAGAAACCAGCCCGTGCCGCCACCTCTGGGAGGTTTTCTGACCACCCCCACCCCCAGCCTGATTCAGAGCCCCCTCCTTCATGCTCACACAGGACCCTGTGCACATTCTTCTTGTAGCATCATGCCATTGAATCATCATCGTGATCGCCTGTCTGCCCTCCCTGAGATCGTAAGCTCAGGGGACATGTGGGCAGAGGCTGTCTATTTAGCTTTGCACCCCTGGGCACCTAGCAAAGTGAGGGACACAGGGTAAACACCCAGCAGGTGTTTGATGAATCGATCCGCCCGGAGGGTCAGGGGTGGAAACGTGTGGGCTCATGCAGCTTTGGGTGTGTGTGGAGTAAACAAAACAGGCAGGGCATTTCTCTGGGCCATGAGAAAGGCTCTGCCACCTGATTTCTGATCGTGGGGTCTTGGTTTCCTCATAGGTGCAATGGCCGGCCTGAGGCTGGTTGCCGGCAGCTCTCTGCCGCTCTGACATTCTGTGAGTCTGCAGATGTGTGACCTGTGGAGAGAGGATGCTTTGGAGCAGTGGTTCTCAAAGCCTGTTCCCCAGATGACCAACAGCAGTGTCACTTAGGAACGTGGTTAGAATGCATATTCTCAGGGCACACTCCAGACCTGCAGAATCAGAAATCTGAGTGAGGTCGGAGCCCGGCAATCTGTTTTAACAAGCCTTGCGGGTCATTCTAATGCACATGAAAGTTTGAGAAACAGTGGTTTAGAACAGCTCTGTCACCTGGCACAATTGCCGTGGACCGGGGTGGGGGGGGGCGAGGCATGGAGACTATTGCCACACACTCCCAGTGGCCAAGAACCCGCTGCTGTGACTGGCTGCGACCCTGCACTGCAGGCCAACCACACCAGTGGCCTGGAAGGGTCAGGCAGCCCCTTTCCCCAGGACTCTGTGCTGGCCGAACCCAGAAACATCTCCCTTCACACTTCTCTCCTTTCCTGCAGTAGGACACAGAGAAAGAGGGGTGCTCTGAAGCCATGGGAGGCAGGCTTGGAACACTGGCTTGGCCACGCAGATGACCCTGCACGTGGTACTCAGCCTCCCTCAGCTTTAGTTTCCTCAAAAACGGAGCTAATAATACCTCGTATGGCTGTTAGGAAGATCAAACGGTGCATATTGATGCTAAATAAAAATAGATCGTTACTGAATTTTACAGTGACTGTTATTAGGTCCTCCTGCCCTGAGCCTCAGCTGCCCCCTCAGATGGCATCTCCAGAGGCACCTCAAGGTTCCAAAATGCCAACCCATCCTTTTGGCTCCTGGCTCACCACGGGGGCCATTTTGCAGGTGAACCCAGGAGAGTACTTCCCTGCAGGGACACAACTAAAGTGGGTTGGTTGTTTAGGAGGGATCACGGGTGGGGGGAGAGGCATGCTGTAGGAAGGAAAAGTGATATAAGGCTTTCATTTGATTTCCCAAGTCCCGCTCCTTGACAATCAACAGCACAGGGCTAAAGTCATTTGCAAGGGTATGGCTAGGCTGTTGCCCTGGAGGCAGTCACCTCTGAAGCTCCCTGTTGCTCTCTAACTGGCCAGGCTGGTGTTTTAGGGTCCTCCAGGATAGACTACCATTGTCCTTTGCCCTGGACAAGGAGGTGACCACAGGGGTCTGAGGTCCCTAGAACTCGCCATGGTGCCCAGCCTGCCCAGAGAAGGCCTCTCCCCACCCTGACCCCACCCACCAGGACAACCTCCAACCCCCATCTGCATCCCCAATACCAGGGGTCCAGGAGCAGAGGAGGAAACCAAGTTCAGGGGCCTCCCGGTGGAGAAGGTGGGTGCAGAAGTAAGTGTGGCAGTGAGGGGGAGACAGCCCCCTTGCAGAAACTCAAGGACGTGTCTCCCTGACGGAGCTCCAAGCAGCTGGGTCCTGAATGGGCACTGTCTGGCCTCCAGTAAAGAACGGACACCCAGCCAGATGCGCAGCCTTGCCCCTGCCCGAGACGCAGGCAGAATCAGACCAGGGAGCTCAGCTCACACTTATCTCTCAGCACCTGGAGGAGGAAGTGAAGGCAGCAATTAATTGTACAAGGCGGGTGGTTTGTGCAGCTTAAGTTCAGATAAAAAGTTTAATTATCCCTAAACCCTAATACAAATTAATTAGCCTTCCATATTAGGAGGGTAAGCGTCCCTGCTCTTACCACAGCCCAGACATCACTGCAGATTACCGAGGATGTGACAGGAAAGAGAGGTGGACAGAGAGGCGCTGAGTACCTGAGCCCCTCCTGCTCCCGGGCGGACGGCCACCTCACGTGCCACAGGTGAGGTCCTGGGTGAGCACCATAGTTCATCGTACCTGGGAGTCACTCCAGGAGGGACTTTCTCTTCCCTTCCTCTCCTCCATTCTCAGAGCCAGGCTGGGGAGTGGGGGAAGGGAGTCCTTATTTGCATGAAGAAGGAAGACAAAAGGAAATAAGGCTAAGGCCTTAAATTTTTTTTTCTAGGCCATGACATTTTCTCTTTTTCTTTCCTCACCCCTTTCTTTCCTCAAATTTCCACAAAGAAAATAGGCCATAGATGCCAATAGCACTTAGAGAATCACTGTCCGCTCCTGCACCTCAGTGCTCCTGCCCAGGTGGGCCCCCGGGAGGCCGGGACAAAGGTCACTGCCCAGGACGATCCTTGCAGTCATGATTAGCTGCTATTTAACGAGTGTTTACTGTGTAGCAAGCATGTAGTCTTTGCAACAACATTGCCAGGTATGTTTTATTCATTAACTCACACATTCCACCAACATTTATTAAAGTGTGAGCTGGGGAAGGAGCATGCTTGGATCTGCATTTTAAAAATGTGGCTCTTTGTGAATTTAAAAGGGAACAAAAGTGCAAGTGAGAAGGCTGGTTAGGAGGCTATGCTGACGTCCAGTCTAGAAGCAGCAGCGGTCTAGGCCCTGGATTTGTTTAATAAACACCAATAAAGTTCTTACTATGTGCCATTGAGCATTTTCCACATAGGACCTCGCTAATCCCCTGCAACAACCCCGTGAAGTGTAGGTACCACTGTGTTAGCAGTCCCAGGAGCTGTGGTCAAAGACGCTAAGTGGTTTGCTCAAAGTCACCCAGCTGGCAAGTGGCAGAGCCAGGATTCCACACGTTTAACCGCTGCACAGGACCACTGAGGCAGTAGAGACAGAGGAAGGGGTGAGCTCCAGCTGACTCCCCAGAACCCTCCCCACCACCATCCTCGTCCACCTGCCTACTCCCCGGAGGAGCAGGAAGTGGAGGACAGAGCAGGGCAATGGAAACAGACCAACCTGGGGTTTAACCCAGACGGTTTGGCCACTTGAGGAACTTACACACGTCACTGTCCTCCCTGGACATGGGCTCCACGTTCCTATGGAGGGTTAGCCCTACCTGATGGGGTTACTGAGAGACCCACGGGTGCAGGTAAAGTTCCCAGGGTAGGCTCCAGTACACGATTCCCATCCATCCTTCCGTTCTCCATCCCTTCTTCTTCAGGCCAAACGTTCCTGGCCCCTTGATCGTTTTCCCTATGAGAAGAGTTCCAGACAATTGACCATCCTAACTCTGGATGTGATCTAGTTAATCAATGTCCTGTAGAATATATAGTGCCCAGAACTCCACACAGCGGCCTAGAAGTGGTTGGCCCCAAGGGGCAAGTCTGAACACCTACTCCCTCTTTCTGGACATTAGCTGTTTAGCAGCTGCATTATGCTGGTGGCTGTGTCAAAGTTAAATTTCCCTGGTGATTTTTAACACGGATGGCTTTCAAGCTGGTTTTTCCCATCAGCTATACAAGTCATTGATTATTTGAATCAAAATGCCAGTGTTGTCATTCATCTTTGTTAGATTTAATCTGGCTGGTTTCACCCATGATTACAACCTGTTAAAATCCTTTTGACTCCAAAAGACCTCAATTCATAGTAGCGCTGTCATTTAGAAATGTGAAGAGCTTGCTTTAAAATAACCAGCAGTAGACAAAGAAAGGCAGATACTCTGTGATTTCGCTTAAGCGTGGAATCTAAAAAAGAAAACAAACGAACAACCAAAACACAATAGAAACAGCCTCATAGATAAAGGAAGCAAACTGCTGATTACCAGAGTATCTAATGGATGAAATACGTGGGGTAGATGAAGGGGATTAAGAAGTACGAACTTCTGGGGCTCGTGGGTGGCTCTGTCGGTTAAGCATCTGACTCTTGATCTCAGCTGAGGTCATGATCTCATGGTTCATGAGTTCGAGCCCCGTGTGGGGCTCTGCGCTGACAGCACGGAGCCTGCTTGGAATTCTCTCTCCCTCTCTCTCTGCTCTTAACCCATTTGTGCTACCTCTCTCTCTCTCTCTCAAAATAAATAAACTTAAAAAAAAGAAGAAGCACAAACTTCCATCTATGGAATAAATAAGTCACGGGATGTAATGCACAGCGTGGAGAATAGTCAATAAGGTTGTAATAACTTTGTACGGTGACAGATGGTAACTACACTTATCATGGGCATCATTGCGTGATGTATAAAAATATCGAATCTCTATGATGCATGCCTGAAGTGAATAGGATATTGTACGTCAGCCCTACTTCAATAAAGAAAATTAATTTAAAAATAATAATAACCAGGGGCACCTGGGTGGCTCAGTTGGTTGAGCGTCCGACTTTGGCTCAGGTGATGATCTCACAGTTTGTGGGTTCGAGCCCCACATCGGGTTCTGGGCTGACCGCTCGCTCAGAGCCTGGAGCCTGCTTCAGATTCTGTTTCTCCTTCTCTCTCTGCCCCTCCCCTGCTCATGCTTTGTCTCACTCTGTTTCTCAAAAATAAATAAATGTAAAAAAAAATGTTTTTTAATAAGAATAATCAGCAGTACCCTTATCAACACCACCATCATCATCATCATTATCATGGGATCCAAGTGGAAGAAGGTTAAAACAAAAATGCTGATTTGTTGATGTGCAGAGTCCAAAGGATTGAACAGTGAAGCCATAGGAATGGTGAGAGTGAAGCCGGTCCCCAGAATTAGGGCAGGAACTCAGTCTCCATCACCCTCCCCTTTCCTCCTCTCGCCTCTACCTATGCGTCAGCCTGCTCCCTCTCTGACTACAGCCTGGCTTCTTCCCGTGGCAGAAAGCGGCTCCAGGGTTTTACTTGTTGCAGCGTCAACCTCCTTGAAGAGATTGGCCTCATCTCAAAGGCAAATATCCGGGGAAGGGAGAAAGTCGCCGGTATCATTAGCCAGCCGGGGGAATACACTTCACACCCACTGGGACGGCGAGCCGCAAAAGACAGTTACAAGTGGTGGTGAACATGTGGCGAAAGGGGAGCCCCAGTTTAGTGCTGCTGGGAATGCAAGGGTGCGGCCACTTCAGAGAACAGTTTGGCAGGCCCCCTCACTGTTAAACGTGGAGTTACCACGTGACTCCTCAAAACTTGTGTGCTAACCTGCAGAACAGAATTTATTCATTTATTCATCGTAGCCTAGAAGTGGAAACAACCCAAAGGTCTACCCACTGATGAACGAAAAAGCAAAATGTGGGACATCCGTACAAGAGGATGTTTCTTGACAATAAAAAGGGATAAAGAAGTGACACCTGCTACAGCAAGGATAAACTGTGAAACCTTAGCACATCACGCTAAGTGAAGGAAGGCAGACGAGAAAGGCCATGTATTGTATGATTCCATCTATATGAAATGTCCAAAATAAGGAAACCCGTAGACACAGTAAGTGTCTAAAGTAGTTTAGGGGTTGACTAGGGCTGAGGGGGGAGAGGTGTGGAATGGTCACCTACTACTATGGGTGTGAGGTTTGGGACGGGGGTGATGAAAATGTTCTAAAATTAGACTCTGGGATGGCAGCACAACTCCATACATACACTAAAGCATATTGAATCGTATGATTTTTAAAATTTTTTTTAATGTTTATTTATCTTTGAGAGAGAGAGAGCATGAGCAGGGGAGGGGCAGAGAGAGAGGGAGACACAGAATCTGAAGCAGGCTCCAGACTCCGAGCTGTCAGCACAGACCCCGACGCGGGGCTCAAACCCATGAACCATGAGATCAAGACCCGAGCTGAAGTCGGACGCTCAACCAACTGAGCCACCCAGGCGCCCCTGAATTGTATGATTTAAATGGATGAATCATATGATATATAAGTTATATGTTAATAAGGCTATTAAAAAAAATGAATCCAGGAAAGGAGCTCATTGGCCCAGCTTGAGTCAGATGCCTCCTTCCAAACTTGTTAACTGCGCCTAGTGGCAGCAGGGGTGTAGGGGAAAGTTTGTAAGAATACGGCAGCTCCTCTGGACGGAGGTTCTGTCATAACAATGGGGGGGGGGGGGCCCACAGTTCCTAAATGGGTAGGCTATTAACAGACAAAACAATAGGTGCCCAGCACACTGGCTATTTATAGAGAATTTACATTTACCCAGAGACAACATTAAGTGCTTCTCCTGAATCATCTGATTAATTATTACAACAAGCCTGTAAGTTAGATATATAAAACCTCTTTTATATTGGTAGAGGCTCCGCTTAAATAACTTTCCCAAGGTCACTTAACCAGTAAGTAATGCGGGGCTGGGGATCAACCTGGGACCTGTCTCCGGTCTCCTCTCTCAATCATTAGGCCATGCTGCCTCCCTCTGGCTTTATATAAGTTGTTGAAACATTCTGGAACACACCACTGGAGACCTGGCTTTAGATTCATTCTTTATTTCATTGACTTATTTACCCTTTCACTAAAGGAGACCCTTGTAACACGAAAGCCGTGAACTTCCCTTGCTGGCATAGGACAATCTTTGGGAAGGGTCAGAAGACTGGAGGTGTTTGTTCAACCCCTACCGACCACACTGCTATCCACACCCGTTCCTCCAGCTTGTCAAGGGTATGAAGAACTGGGACGAGAGCACACCTTGCTAAAATCACAACCCGGCGGCCTCCTGATTCGCCAGCCAGTTAACCCTCTCAAAACAAGAAATAAGGTTAATTTGGCAAGTTGCATGCTTAGTGAGCAATACAGCTAATTTTCCAAGCGTTCGCAAGCTGTCCACTTAATATCTGCTCTCAAATTCTGCCAGCAGTTTCGTGGCAGAATTGATGGATGCCAAGCCTGTTGGTCTGTGGTTTCTCGGACTTCCTTGCCTCCTCTTCAGAAATATCAATACAGCTGTTTTTGGCCTCCAGTCTCTTGGTATTTCTGTGCGGCGCCATGGTTTCTCGACCGTCATGGGCTGTGTTCTGCAACTCCATCTAAACATCCCTCCTGTCCCCTGGGGTGCGATCCAGGTGCGCCTGTGATGTGCCTCCACTGAAGACAGCTGGGCCCTCGCCTGCTCTCCCCTCCCCTGCCTCAAGCTCCTCATCCTTCTTCCCCACATTTGTCCCGGCCTTTCTCAGAGGAAGCCTGGTCTCCTGGGTGGGAAAGGCAGAGAGCGCATGGGAGCTTGGTTCTGTCATCTGTTACCAGTGGACCATCTGCGCCAGCAGCAGGCAGAAAGCTCTGCTCCTTGTTCTCTCTTCCAGTGGATAAAACCACCTTTCTGTGTCCTGAGCATTTTTCACCACCTCAGTCACCCGAAAATGTAGCCTTTCTGACGCTGTGCTTCCATACTCCTGCCATGCTTCATTTCCACCCATGGTCATGAGCTCGATGTGCACCTCTCCGTCACAGGCCGGAAAGCCCCAGTAACATGATTGGCCTCTACGGGCAACCCCCTTTTCTTCATCGTTGGGATTATTTGAACGTGAGACAATCAGCTGTGCTTTTAGAGTTTCGCAGCAACAGAGACCACAGAGGCAGCTTGAGGCAGGGCAAAGGGCGAGACGCTGAAGGAGAAGGAAGGAAGGAGAAGGAAGTGCCTTCTCCAAAGAGGAACCTAATTCAGAGGGTGTTGAGGGGCTTCTGTGAGGTCACGTATTCACTCACCAAATGTCTGTCAATGGCTGGCATCGCCTCCCAAAAGCCCCTGGGTGCTTAGGAGATGAGGACCTCACACTTCTGAAACTGTTCACCCTATCCCCTTCCACATCCTCTCTGCATCCTCCGGACACCTGGGTCCCCTCAGGACAGGTGACTTTGAGCCCCACAATTTCAGTGGCATCAATTCTGGTCACCCTTCAAACTCGGAGAGGGCAGGGGAGCAGGGAGATGGTGTCGTTGGCTTTGGCCAAAGGAGACATCAGAGCTCTTTGCTTAATAAGGCCTTTAATTTATCTCAATAAAGAAGAGGCTACACACTTAACCACTGTGGAGAGTACCTTATTGATTGGAGGAGAGAGGCTCTGGCCTGCCTGCCCAGGGATGCGCGGGAGCCAGGCCAAGCCGGTCCCCGGGGGCAGCCACCAGGGTGTGAAGTACTTATGAGAGGTCCTCTGAGCTCTGAGAGGCACCAGCACTGTCCCAAAGTGGCTCCGCGGCTTCCGGGGCTGGGTTTTGGAGCTCACGGTTGCCCTCCAAGACAGTGTGGTTGGTGGGAAAGAGACGAAAGCCATAGGAGTGGGTTTTAATGCCAGCCGTCCCCCAGCGTGGGCAGTCCATCTGCCGGTGAGCCCGACTTCCTGTATCTGCACAATGGGGCCAAGGACTCCAAGCTCACAGGGTTCGCGGAGCTCATGTGAGGTAAGTGTGCAGGAGTGCTTTGTGCGTGGTGAATCTCCACGAGGAGAGGGCGGTTTTCTTACGTGTTATTTTGATAGACATACGTGAGATGGTGCTGCTTTCCTTCCTAATACTCACCCATGGCTGCTCGCTGCATTTGGGACAAAATCCATACTCCGTGTGGTGACCTCCACCTCCTTTTGTACAACCACCCTCCGCGCCCGCCCCACCACCCGCGGGTCTGTAATCATTCCCGCAGCAGGCCACGCTCCCTCTTGCCTCAGGGCCTCTGACTTTCTGTTCCCTCTGCCTGGCACACTCTTCCCCAAGTGTGTCCCCTGACCGGGATCCTTTACCTTCAGATCTCAGCTGAAATGTCAGCTCCTCAGAGAGGCCTTTCCTGACCACGCTCCTCACACCTGGAACAGCACCTGTCTCTATTCTCCTCCTAGAAATAAAGACAAGTCAGTGTTTTTATGTGTTCACTCACTTGTTCATGGTCTTCTGCTTGTAGGTTGTTGGCTCTGGGAACACAGGGATCTTGTCTGTTTTTGTTCAGTGCCAGGTCATAGCAGCCACATAGTAGGCACTTTAAACAATTGTTGAATGAATGGATGGGTGGGTGGATGGATGGATGGATGGATGGATAGGTGAGTGATGGGCAGGGATATCTGGCTTGTTTCCCAAGTGACCCCTCTTCCTCACAGCTGTTTCTCTCTCTCTCTCTCTGTCTCTGTCTCTGTCTCTCTCTCTCTCTCAGATATGGAGATATGGTGCCCAAGACAATTGCAGGGAAGATTTTTGGTTCCATCTGCTCCCTGAGTGGTGTTCTGGTCATTGCCCTGCCGGTTCCTGTGATTGTTTCCAACTTCAGCCGGATTTACCACCAGAATCAGAGAGCTGATAAACGCAGGGCACAAAAGGTAAGCCTCGGCCCTGGGAGGCTGGGAGACAGCACCAGACAGGGGCCTGGCTCTCTGCTTTGTGCCGCTATCACAGTCAGGTCGCCAGGCCTGGACTGCCCGGGTGGATCCCAGCACAGACAGCCCCTGGCTTTGGAAGGTAAGGCAGCTTTGTGTCCCTCCCTCCCTACCAGTGTCCTGCGTTCCAGCTGCCAAGTGCAACAGACCCTCATTTATCCATAAGCTGATGATCTCCCTCCTGGATGTTCCACGCAGTTTCCTTGAGCCCGGGTTTCCCCTTCAAGACCTCAGCCACCAACACTCAGCAGTGCCTGGTCCCCTCCCTCTCCCTGCCAGGAGCTTACTGGGGAACGTCATTGCTTTCCAATACCCTATGACGGCCTATACAAAACATCCGGACAAAACATAAATGTGCTGAGAAGAGAATGAATACTCAGGAAGGGGAACATCCTGAAGCCACTGAGCTCCAGAACAAATGGCACGACGGACGTGGGTCACCTCAGGGTGTTTAGGGTTAAGGCGCAGAGGTGCAGCTGAAGACCGGGAGGACCACTGCCCTGAGAAAAGTGTTGGAGGTGTCCAGAAGGCAGGTGTGAGAAGGCAAGGCAGGTGGGTGCCCTCCTTCACTCACAGAGGAAGGGAAAGGTCTGATAGCTTTAGTGCACTTTTAGGGCATCCGGCTAGTGAATTGCCAGATTCCTATCAGGAAAGGGGAGGACCAAGGGGGGGGGGGTTGTTCATTTCTCTTCTGACCTGGGCTGAAATAGGGTACCCCTTAACCTCCAGGGCGTACGGTCAGAGCCTTTCTGGGTACAGTGGACAGGGGAGACCTTGTTGAAAGAGTCACTTACGGAGGCCTGAGATTTCGTGTCCTTATTTTACTCTTCCTTCTCCTTTCTCCTTCCTTCCTTCCCCCTTCCTTCCTCCCTCCCTCCCTTCCTTCCTTCCTTTTCCTTCCTCCCTCCCTTCCTCCCTCCCTTCCTTCCTTCCTTCCTTCCTTCCTTCCTTCCTTCCTTCCTTCCTTCCTTTCTCTCTTTCCACAAACATTTTCACACCTGCTGTGTGTCAGGCCCTATGCTGCATGCAGCTGGGTAGTTTTCTCACCCCCTGATCCCTGCTACTGGCCTTCCACCAAGCAGGACTTCCTTGACATATCAGAAAAATCCAGAATTTCAGAACATATCTGTGTATGCTGACTGAAACGAAGTCACAGAGTTCATGAAAGTTCTGAAATGTATGGTAATTTACGTATAAAAATACTTAATAATATATATTATGCAACCATATCATGAATCCAGTTGGCTCCCACTTCTAACAGATCCCCTTGTGTGTGCCCTTGTGGTCACCCCCTCCTCCTGTGCTGAGGTGCCTTTTGACTTATCTTGACCTGGGTCTGTAATGTTGCCAGCCTGCCTTGGGTTCATCTTCTTGCTCCGTGCTGTCCTCTCCATCCTCTCCAGCACCCATTTCCTACTTTTTGCCCAGGGTCCAAGCTTTCCCACCCCCTCCCCTGTAAGCCATCCCAGAAATAGAAGTCTTATCTTGTTCCCTGTTCAAGTCAGCCGGCAAATGTGAACAATATCTAAATTCATTATGCTGTCCTAAAGAAAGGGCTACAGGAAAACGAGGATCTGCCTTCCAAACCAAGGAGCCTGAGGCCTTGAAGAGCCGGGGATCCTATAGCAAACCCCCCACCCACCCAGGAGCTAAGCTGAAACAGGTGTTTGGTCTAGTGGGTGAGCGTCCAAGGAATCCCCAGCTCACACACTAGCCTCCTGCTGTGTCCACTCAGACTGGGCTTTAGGCCGCTCCTGTGGCTCCCTTGCCCTCTGTGCCCTCTGTGCCCTCTGTCCCTCAGAGCATCACATCCCTTGCCATTCTGCCCCTGCCAAGAACAGAACAGTGGTCCTTTCCCGTGGAACTTTAAAAAGCCCACCCCATACAGAAGGAATCAGCCTTGGCCTATCCCTCCCTCTGGCTGCTAAAGATGATCCTCCCTCCCTTCTGCCTCCTTCCCCACCCTCTTCTCTCTCCCTCTGAAATCAGAGTAAATATTTACAGTGTTTTCACCTTGCCTGGATACTGTCTCTCCTCAAGGTTGCTCAACTGTCTCTTTCACCTTGGGCTTCTTCTGAGAGGCAAAAAAAAAAAAAAAAAAAAAAAAGAATACAAGAATACCGCCTGCTTCCAGCACTAAGTCTGTCACCATGAGGCAAGGAAGACAGGTACAGAGGATGTAGTGACGGTGGAGAGATGGGACAGGCAGGAGGTCATGGAAGCTGAGAATTCTCAGCCCAGACCACATACTCAGGAGCTAGACAGCCCTGAGGGTTAGCTCCAGTCCACTTGCCTCAGGTGTAAAGGAAATGCTTAAAAAGTTATCATCCTTTCCTGTCACAACTGGTTTGCTTGGGATTGTTACTAAAATGGCTCCGTGACCATTTGCTTCAGAGACTAGGTTCTCAAAGCCACGTGAATTGGAGACCAAGTAAGGAGGTCTAGCAGCGGACAGAGAGAGGGGAGCATGTGGAGTGGGAGGGTTTTTTCAGTGGAGATTTTTATTGAGATAATTATAGATTCACATGTAGTTATAAGATTATCACAATCAGGGTATGGATGTTGATACAATCCACCAATCCTATTCAGACTTCCCCAGTTTTACTTGTACTCATTGTGAGTATGTAAGTGTGTGTGTGTGTGTGTGTGTGTGTGTGTGTGTGTGAAGTCTGATACAGTTTCATCACCCATGCAGGTTCATGCACCTGTCACCTCAGTCAAGGTGCTGAATGGCTCCGATCCATAAGGGCTCCTCCCAGCCTACCTCTACCCTGTCCCTAACCCCTGGCAACCATTTATCTGTCCTCCATCTACATGTTTTCCTTTCAAAAACGTTACATAAATGGAGGTAACCATTTGGGAGATTGGTAACCGTTGGGAGATCGGCTTTCTTTTCACCTCACGTAATTCCTGGAGACTCATCCAAGTTGTGTGTGTCAATAGTCCATTCCTTTTTCTTGTTGGGCAGTATCCCATGGCATGGATGTATCCCACGCCACGGGATTATAAGAACCACGTTTTTAGCTATTATAAAGTACTGCGAACATTCACGAACAGGTTTTTGTGTGGACGTAAGCTTTAATTTCTCTGGCATGAGTGCTTGGGAGTACAGTTGGCCGTGTTTTCGTGTGGCTTTTCCGTGCCTCCCTCTTTTTCCTTCTTCTGCCTCTCCCAGGGCAAGAGATGTCCATACTCATGGCCCAGTAGCATCTGCCAGCCAGCTAGGAAGTGCTTCCTGGGGCCTGACAGATTCTTGAGCACAGATGCATCTGGAACCATACCCAGAGGGACAGCATCTTCCTTCCAGACCTCTCCTTCAACCCTGGAATCTCCATCCCTGTTGAAATTGCAACTTCCTGGGCTTTGCTAATCTGGTTTAGAAACTTGCTGGCAGGAGTTGAAATTGAGGGAAGGAGGAGGGGGATGTTATGGAGGCAGCATTTGACCCGAAGGTTGGAAGACCCTCCAGCCCCACTGCCTGGCCCTGGAGAAGTTACTTCCCCTCGTACCCTCAATTTCCTTGTCTTTAACGTAGCCTAGGTGATGCCCACATTCTCTTTTAACCTCTCACGTTGTGCTTATGACCAGGGGAGGAGAGAGAAGCTGACCAGTCCGCACAAGGATGAGCCCACCACAAGGGCCTTACTGATGGATTTCTGACCAGCTGTGAGGGATCTTCTTCCTTCCTGGGTCTTCACCAGCCTTGCTTGAGCTCCTGCTCAGCTCACAGCTCTGTGTTAGACGCTGAAGATAAAAATACCCGTAGGCCAGACTCGGGCTCTCAGGAGCTCAAAGTCAAATGAGAAATCCTCACCAAATTTCATGTGCTGGGTATGGTTCTGCAAATACATTGCAAACCTCTTTATCCTGTGTGGGAAATGATTAAACAGCGTTGTGCATTTGATATGACAATCTGTTGCTCTAATAGAGCCCAGGGTAAGATAAGATTAAAAGAAGTGCCACAAAGGAGAACAGGAGAATCTTTCATCTCTAGAAAGTAATGAAGACAGACCCCGGATACGGGAAAGGTCTGGCTCTAAGTGGTGCAATCAAATTATAGAAGGCAATAATGAGCTTGACACAAGCGGATTTCCATATGCAGCTCTCAATACCCAGTCCTCACCCAAGGCAATAACAGCCGCATCCTCAAATGGTGGGCAACATGCTTGAACGTAGACATCTTGGCCGAGGGGAGGGCTGGCGCGGGCTCCCCAGGGAGGAGACCTGGAGCTGGGATGAAAGTTCTTTCCTCAGAAGAAGAGGACTGACAGGGCTTACTCACCATCCTTTCTTGGCTGGATTCCCCTTTCCATTCTCTCCATCCAGAGAAGCCCTCTTCCTCAGATTCCCAGGTAGATCTTCCGGGCCCAGGTCCTGGTCTCGTGCCCATATTTAGAAGCCAGGAAAGGGAGTTGAGCTGTCCCCACAGGGACACGTAGGCCACAGGAAACAAGAGATACAGTGTGTCCTTTGTGCTTCTATTGACAGCCTGGATCTGACTCCCTAGCATCTTTTGAGCACGTGAACCAGCCAAGCAGGACACTTGGAAGGGACACTCCCCCGTGCTGGGGAGAGAGTGACGAGAAATGGAAATTGCCACGATTTTCCAAGGGCGCTGGTCCTGCCCAATGTCCATGCCGAAGTTACAGGGGACTTCCGCAGAGGCAGGAGGAGGGACCCCTCTGCCCCAGGATGGGTCTGTGAGTCCGTGGGCTCTGCTCCCAGCGGCAAGGACCTGGAGCCGGCCCTGGATCTCCAGGAACCCGGACTCTCGCTGCATTTTCTTAAACCAGCAGGAAGCCCTCTACCCTTCCTTTCTCCCTCTTCTCCCAAAGACTCTTCCCTTTCAGCCTCCCTCTGTGGTTGTGCTGCAGTCATGGTGACACTGATTATGGTCATTAGGAAGGAAAAGAGCAGCAGCATGTTCAGTGTGTCCAGCCTCCCGGGCCTCTGCAAGCAAGACAGATGCACTTGCATTGAGATACCGGCCCTAGTTGTCCTAGTTAAAGCCAGAGTGGCATATGAAAATGTGCCCCACCGCCCCCCCCCGTCATACACACACCGACCCCCATGTCACTCACATGCACCTGCTCTCATTCCCACAGACACACGTGACAAAAATATACATGTATTGGCACATCCATGCATGAATCCACTCCCCAAAACCGAAATGCAACTTTAAGTACACTTATTAATTTAAAAATTCCTAGGCATTGGGTACATATCAGTGAACAAAACAAGAACTCCTGTCCTCAAGGAGTTTACATTCTGGGGGACAGTTGCAAAATAAACATAGAAACCAATTACTACCTTAGTAATAAGTGCTAAGGGAAAAAATAGAAAGAAGGGAAGATGTTAAGAAGTGGTGAAGGGCACATATGCACACACCTTGCTTTCCTCATAATTAACTGATCCTTGGGCACCTGCTGGATGGGGGGAACCGCACTGGACCCTAGGGGACAATCGGGAGAGCTGTAACGTATGCTCCTTTATACCGCTGGCAGTCTAGTTAGAGATGAGACATACTCTAATGTGATACTGAGTAGATAAAGGTCATAAAGCTTTTGGAAGGAGGGAGGACTTTGATGAGTGGTATTTCTCCTGCCGGGATTCCACCAGGGCTCTCCACCAGAGAGACGAGTGGAAACCCCCAGGAACTCTGACTAGGACCAAGCTGCACTAAGTGGGTACACAGAGTCTCAGACCCGGTCCCAGGATCTATAAACAGAGATCCGTGCGGCTGGGAAGAAGCCACTTCCTCCCCTTCATCAGACCTCATCTGGGATCGCAGCCGTGCAGGGGCAGCCCGCTGCCTCTGGCTTTTCCTCCCAGGCTTGTTGTCTCATTTCTCAGTCTCACTCACTCTTTTTTCTCTGCCGATTGCAGAAGGCTCGCCTGGCCAGGATCCGCGTGGCCAAAACGGGCAGCTCCAATGCCTACCTGCACAGCAAGCGCAACGGACTCCTCAATGAGGCACTGGAGCTGATGGTAGGCGCCGGCGGGACCCGGGCTGGGGAGGTGGGCTTGCTCTCTCTTCCCAGGGGCACCGCCACCCCAAAGCCCCAACACGAACCCTAAGGAAGACATGTTTCCAGACTCTCCAGGGAGCAGCCCCGTCCACAGACCTCTCCCATAGGATTATCACCACTACCCCTAACCCAGCTGTAGACCAAGGGCCGCCAGCCCGAAAGCTAGCATGTTCTATGATGACCCGGAAATTTGGTCCATCCCGATTTTTCTGGTGCTCTCCCACCTCCTGTGGAGAAGTGAAGTGATGGAGACGGGAAGAGTCACCAGCTTCATCCTTAGCCTTTTCTTTTTTTTTCTTCCTAGGGCACCCCAGAGGAGGAGCACATGGGCAAGACCACTTCACTCATCGAGAGCCAGCACCACCACCTGCTGCACTGCCTGGAGAAAACCACTGTGAGTCCCAGCCCAATGCGCTTCTTCTCACCCCTGACCCCCGACTCTTTTCTGAGGGCCAGAACTCACAGAGAACTCTATGCGCATGGCCTCGCCCTGGGCCCAGGCTTCAGAAGTCGGAGTCGCCTTTAGATCCAAAAAGTAGCAATGGGTTCTCTGTTAACCCTCAGGGGGAAAACCCCAGTGAGTGGGGCACAGTCACCCGGGTAGAAGGCCAGCTCTGTCCTGCAGCAGCGCAGGAGGTCGGTCCCCCCACCCCCAGCCTTTCTGCAGACCCCTACATAGTCCCCATAGCCCACTTTGTGATCACTGAGAGCTAAGGGCTCCGCCTCTCCGTTTCTCAGTTCCGAAGGCCATCACTCTTCAAAACTAAGGCTGAATTTATCCTAGATTGTTACAGAAGAGTGGAGAAGGGTGTCAGTTTTTGTCCTATCCCTCGGGCTAGGTTGCTGCAATTTGTGAGTCCTTCCTTTGCTCCCTACATAGCTCTTAGGACAGAAGACAGTGAATGAAGGAGGCGGTGCCTACATTTCTGTGGCCAAGGATGTTATCAGTACAACCGCTTCTTCATCACCCTGTGGCTCCCAGGGAGTTCAGACTCCACAGGGCTTATTGTTAAAATAGAGCCGTGGTTTAGGATGCCGTAGCTGGAATGTGGCATGATGCTTGTGCCTCACAAACAGACTGAAAGGAAGGGCAGTGGGGCCAAGCCTGGACCCTTGGCAACAAGTGTTAGGAATAGCAGGGAAGAGGAGAAGTCAGGGTGGACAACCAAAGAGAGACACGGTGAAACCCTTCCCTGTTCCTTTCTAGGCCCTCCCTCCCCAGAGAGCCCATGATCAGGGCTCAGCACCCTAAGGAAGGACCTTTCTACTTTCCGAATGTTCCATATCCTGGCCTCTAGATGCAGGGGGAATAGATGTTAGATACCTCCAAGTATGAGCCAAATGTGGACACTATGGATGGCAGTTGAACCCAAAGAGGGCTTCCAAAATGGGAAAGTACTCTGAAAACCCTAGTTTCCCGGATTTATCAACTATGTCTGACGGTCAAGAACTGTACAGGTGCATCTAGAATTTCTCTCAAAGACTCGGAGCTTGCCAACGGGATAGGCCCGGATCCAACTGCCCTTTCCGAGTTGCATGTGCTGGGTGGAATGTGTCAACTGAAAGGATGTGGGTAAAAAGATTTGGGTTTGAAGGGCTGGAATGTTGGCATTGAAGAAATGAGGCTTTGGGGCCGGAGGGACGGAATGCTGGCATTGAAGGGGTGGAATGCTGGATTTGAGGGAATGAATGTCGGACTGTGGGGGTGGGGGGCTGGGGTGAAAGAGACGGAATGCTGGATTTCGGGGTGGGGGGGCGGGGAATGTTGGGATGGAGGGACTGAATGTCGGTACTGAGCTTGGGAATGCTGGAATGTACAATCAATGGTGTTTTTATCTTCTGTTGGCATGTTGTCCTGTAGGGGTTGTCCTATCTTGTGGATGATCCCCTGTTATCTGTACGAACCTCCACCATCAAGGTATAACTTTTTAAAAATTCAATTGATGTGTTTTTCTCTCTGATTCTTCTGAGTCTGTGGATTTTCCTCCCTTCACCCCCCGGTCTGGTTCTCTGCATGTGCCATTGGTTCTTCTGGGGCTTATTCCGACCTCTACTGCCATACCCAGTACCAGCTCAGGCTTTTTTTGTGCCCGACAACCCGACTGCCTTTCTGATTCCCTCTTTGGACCTCCCTGAGGGCGCGGAGGGGGTGGCGGAACGTGGCACCCATGTTGCTATCCCCTGGGCATCCGTGTGCCACTTTCCGGCCCTGCAGGGACTCCTGGTACTGGCTGCCGGGGCTGGTCTCTCTCTGTACGCTGTTCTCATGCTCCCTCTCCCCAGACTTTCTCCTCACACTGGCGGCCTCGGCCAGACCGCTCATGCCATAGAGTTTTAGTCACCTTGGCGAAACAGCCGTTTTTTAAGTTATCCTGGTTCAGCACCGGAAGGCTGTTGTTAGCATCCCTTCCCATGCTTACATTAACGACTTAGGGAATCCTGTGCCTCCGGATATATTAGGGGTCCGTATCCCGTAATCAGGTTGGTGGGGGGGGGACAGGGGGAAGCACCGTAGTTAAAAGAAATCATAACCCTGACATTTTGACCCCACGGGCCTCCAAGAGTAAATAAAGCCCTCTCAATTCCGTGAATAATCCAGGGCTTTTAAAAGCTGATGTCTCACACTAACCCGAGATCCGTACGGATCTCACCCATTAGATCCAACCTAGCGTTAAAGACTGCCTAGCATACTGGCTACCCAAGGCCAGTGACTCCTTGTCTGCCACTTCCAGGAGGTCGTGTGCAAGCCCTGCCAAGCAAGGAAAGTCTGCTTCTAGCTCTAAGGACACCACTACACCCCTTCAGGCCCTCTGTATCCCTTCAGCTCAGAGCTGCAGGTGGAGTTATTGTCACAGCAGGATTTAACATGCAAGCCCCGCCCTTCTGTCTTGTGGCCAGGGCTGCCAATAGGAATCTTTTTCTTTCTTCATTTGGTGCCTGTGGGACATCGCCCCTCTGGGATGCTTATCGGTGCTCCGCGCAGCTGGGAGCCTTCCTCTCAAGGCCCAGACAGAGACAGGCGGCCCCACGGGGCATGGGGGGCTCATCCCCCTCCTTCCCGTCTCCTCTTCCTACTTCTCCTCCTGCTTCCCGCAGAACCACGAGTTTATAGATGAGCAGATGTTTGAGCAGAACTGCATGGAGAGCTCGATGCAGAACTACCCGTCCACAAGAAGTCCCTCGCTGTCCAGCCACCCGGGCCTCACCACCACCTGCTGCTCCCGCCGCAGTAAGAAAACCACACACCTGCCCAATTCCAACCTGCCGGCCACTCGCCTGCGCAGCATGCAAGAGCTCAGCACGATCCACATCCAGGGCAGCGAGCAGCCCTCGCTCACTACCAGGTGGGTGGCTTCCATCCCTGCCAGTCCCCAAGGCTTGAGTCGCGCCAGTCACAGAAGGAAACAGTCTCCGCGTTAGGAGACCCTCCAGCCCTCCCTCCCCCTTATCTAATGCATCATCCTTGCAGGTTAACCCAAAGGCTCTTCAGATGCTTGGGAGGATACCATAGCAGGTTTAGGCCCGATGTGGGGTTAGATACCGGAAGATACCAGAAACAGTAACTGGCCATGGTGGGGGGGGGGGGGGCGGGAGGAGGGGGATGTACCCCAGTGCAAAGAATGGACTGTTTTCTCAAGGACACAAGTGTCACAGTTGTGTTAGACATGGCTCATCTCAGGCTGCTGTTGAACCACAGACTGACCTTTTTCTTCCTTTCTCTGCTTACACTTTAGGCCACTTCCCACTATCTCCAGTGAGTGGCAAGGAATTCAGGGAAAGCAAAAAAATGCCACAAATGATAGGTAAACAGTCGTGGGAGGGGGTACAGTCTAACGTATCCCCTGAATTCCAAAGCCTAGCATACGTGACTTTGCAATTGTTAGAAATGATCATTAGAATGGGTAGGACAGGCTAACTACCAAAAACGGAGACAGAGGGACACTGGAGCTTCCTCCTAGTTACCATGAGCTAGACATGTCGGAGTCAAGGACGCTTTGGGACACCAGCAAGAGGAACCATCACCAACTCTTTATTTTCTTCTTCTTCTTCTTCTTCTTTTTTTTTTTTTTTTTATCCCAGTCGCTCCAGCCTTAACTTGAAAGCAGACGACGGACTGAGACCGAACTGCAAAACATCCCAGATCACCACAGCCATCATCAGCATCCCCACCCCACCAGCGCTAACCCCAGAGGGGGAGAGCCGGCCGCCCCCTGCCAGCCCCGGCCCCAACACGAACATTCCTTCCATAGCCAGCAATGTCGTCAAGGTCTCCGCCTTGTAAACCCACTGGACAGAGGGCCGGCGCGGGGAGTGGGAGTGGAAGGGGCTGGCATGTTGGTGAGTGGCCAGTGGGACCACTCCCTCCCCGTCCTCGCTATCTCTGCCTGCCCTGTTGCACCCCTAGCACTGAAACTTGTGCCTGGAAGGAAAAGGAGGCAGCAAAGGGGCACCCGAGGTTCACTGCTGCTAGCACGGACGGACGTGGCTGTGGCTGTGGCCCTGTGGTCCTGCATCTGGGGCCAGAGGAAGTGGGGTGGGGGGAGATGGGGGATGGGGTGACGGGGGTGGGAGGGTGGTATAGAGGCTGTGTGCCAGGACGGGGCCTGGAAGGGGGGGAGCCTCAGACCAAATAACAGTTGTTTCTGGAGCCCCCAGTGAGGAAAATACAAGACCAAGAGCAGCACAGAGGCCGAGTTGTCACATGCAAAACAGGAAGAAAATATAACACTGTGTATTTAAGCACCTTTTTCAAGGCTCTTAATGGATAATATTTATTCATGGGAAAAGGTGGAAAACAAAACACCAACGGATTTTTGTGACATATTTTTCTCCATGGACCCAATACCTTTGAACCAAAACAATGCATTTTGTGAGGGTTTTTTTTTTTTCTTCTTTTATAGCAGAAGCTTTTAGGCTAAGAAGTCCGTTATTGCTGAGTTCTCTCTCCATTCCCCCAGGTGGGTGAGGTCAACTGAGCCTGGGCCCCCACTGCCCAGCTGACCTGCACAGAGCTGCCAACTGACCACACAGCAACACTTACCCTCTGTATGTCCTCTGTCTCTGTCCCTCTCTGCTTCACCCCCTGGCTGTTCTTCTCTGTGTCCAGCCATCTGTCTCTACATGGACCCCGGTGATCCTGAGACGTGTTAGTAAAGCCTTCTCCTACTGCCAAGCACCTGCAGACTCGTGCCTGCAAGTTATATCTGTGTGAATGCAGCTGTGGAAGAGAAAAGAATAAAGCCAAAAAGGGAGAGTTTAGGGATGAGGGAAGTCCACTCCCTTGTGGTTGGAACCACTGGTGTTTGGGGAAAAAAGGGACTGACCAGAAATTTCACGCTGGGATCTTGACAAAGGAAATAGCCAATACCTGAGAGGCGTGGTCGAGTCTGGTGTGTGCCAGTGAAGAGAGAAGAGCCCAGGGCTCACAGCTGTAGTCGGCCCCGGGGGCATCTTGTTATGTACCCTTCTTACAGGACCCACCATAAAGCCCATCGGAACTCTGCCAAGAGGCCCCATTAACAGTTTCATGCAGAAAGGGCAAGGTTCTGGCTTACCTTACAATTAAGGCAACTCCCATCCGGAGGCTGCAGGAGATGGAGCCTGTGTGCTTCAGTGAAGGATGCTCCAAAGTGCAAAAGCAAGTGAGAGATTCTAGATGAGTCTTACATGGTCTGAAAAATGACTTGAGGTCTGAAGAGTCCTCAGGCCTGATGTCCCTGAAGGTAACTGAAATGGGGGCAAAGCCTGATCACCTCCGTGCAAGTGAGGGAGTGACTGTTAACTTCTGGAGAACCTGTTCAAGTGGTTTACACCCTGGTGGGACTGGGAAAAGCATTTCTGGAGGCCTCCCACCATTTTCACTGCTTAGAGCAGAGCAGGTGGGCCTCAGGATGAGAGACAGGCCCCTTCCCGCCCTCCCCAGTTGCAGTCTCTCTGGCTTGGCCTCTGAGATTCAGAAGCTCCTCATCCATTCTACAGTTTAGTGGTTAGCAGTTCAATTGTAGGCCAAGAGCCTCTCTGCCCGCCACAGCCATCTAGACAAGTTGCACTAGTCAGGAACCTAAGAACACCTTCAGTGGGCTTCCCTATGTCTCCAGCTCTGTTGAGCCTGTGGAAGGGGAAGGCCAGTGGGTTCTGAGATGGCTCCTAACCAGAAGGTGTGCAAAAGGGCAGAGGAGAGGGAGCCTTCGACCTTTATCTCATTATACTATCCTCACTGACCACTGACTGAGTCCTTTCGGTCCAGCCTCCAAGATTTCCCCCTAATATGAGAATGGGGTGGTTTTGACCTTCTGAGCCTGTGGTCTAAGTAGACAGAAAAGCTTTGCAACTACAGATGAATATATACACAGGAATATATACACAGGAATACACACACACACACACACACACACACACAATAACAACAACCTAAACACACCTGAGAATCAGTACTTAAATCCATTCACTTCATACACATATCCCATTAGGGAAGGGGAAAGACTGGGCTGGACTCCATGCAGAAGGCAGGCAAAGGACTAGAAACAGATTATTTCCTTTGAAAGAATGGTAATGGAACAAAATTAAGCATATCTAAGTATCTAAGTTTACATCATAAAAACCGAGTCACAGGGTGCCTGGCTGCCTCAGTCAGTAGAGCACACGACTTTTGATCTCAGGGTCATGAGTTCAACTCCCACGATGGGCGTGGAGCCTACTAAAAAAGAATAAAAACTGAGTGTGGAGTAAGGAATAAAGAGGTAAATAGGAACATGGTTGCATACACATACAAACTGCCTGTGTTTAAGAACCGGTCATCACAGGGTTAGAATAATGACTGATCATTATGACTGAGCGTGTTAGTGCTTCCCACAAAAATTAATGAACAAATTTTTAAAATCATGTCCCACATAATTTCTCATTTTTTGACCCTAATTAACTATTTTGTATTCCTTCAATTTCATTTATAAATCTCACATTAAGCCAGTTCCTAAGAGACTTCAGACTGTCCCCTTCATCTCCATCCCCCAACGTAGCTGCAGCCAGGGATAAGAGACCCAGCTCACCAATGGTCCAAGAGATGTCAACCCAGGAAAAGGACTCCTCTACACAAGAGAGAACAACAAGACTACACTGCTAGAAGACTTTTGTGAGTAAACAAAAAGACCTAAGTGTGCTGGGTCGGTCATTGGACTAACTCATTGGCCAGTGACCGAAGAACCGGGATATCAGGGTTTTCTGGAGGCAATGGCTTTCTGGGGCAATGATTCCTGAGTTTCTTGAACCACTTCAGCATAATAGAAGATTCCCGAAACACCTTGCCCCATTCAGTCCCACTAAGCATCAGAGAGGGTTAAAAATAATAATGATAGTAATAGGCTATGTTCAAATGAATGGAAACTTAGAAAACATCGTATTAAGAATGTATTAGAACTAAAAGGCATTAAGAATATCTAATTGATTTTCCAGCATAGAAAGCTGAGGCCCAGAGAAATTAAGTGACTTGCTCAAGGTCATGCAATCATTTAATGTCCTAGCTGGGACCAGAACACAAGGCCCTTGGCTATTAGTCTAATGCTTTTTCCACTACATTCGCTGCCTCTAGGAGCAGTGATGCTTCGGAGAAGACCCATCAAAGAATACATGCTGTAATTAGAGACATAGTCTTATGTAAATGTCAATACTACTTGGACACAGCCCTTGGAAACCATTTGACTGTGCTAATACAAACCATCTTTTGAAGCCACCATTCTCTGGGTGGAACCAGCTATGGACTATCAATTCTGTCCGAAACAAACACAAACAAACAAACAAACAAAAGGTGAACAACTGAACAGTTTTCCTTCCATCGAATGCTACTTCTTCTCAATGAAGAGAGGGCTAAAACATTTCAAAGCATCCCTTCCGGGGTCCTTTTGATCCTTACTACTATCTCTGATGGTAGTAGGTCACGTGACTAAGTCCTTGATTCACAGAGAGGGAAAACAGGTGGAGAGAAACTGAGTGACACAGCATGGCAAGTGAGTGGCAGAACCGTGATTGTGATCCAGGGCTTAGACTTCTCGCCCTGAGATTTTTCTTCCACATCATGTTGCATTACTCTGGGGCTTGCTTATATTTTTAATACTTGGATTTCAAGGGTGGTGATTAGGGGGAGGAAGCATTCCATTCAGGAGCACCGGGAACCGGGACCTCCAGAAGCAAACTCTGTACGATTTCGCCTTCATCCCCCATTCTTAGAACGTGTCAAATTCAGGACTAACTTCTGACTGAAAGACCAGATATTCTCAGTGACAGTTGGACATAGTCTACAATCACATGGGAGTTTAAGGCCAGCAAGTAGAAAAGTAAAACTAAGGGGAACAAAGAATTTGAACAGAAATTAAAGTGGACAGTTAATGCTGATCCATGGTTAACAAGAGTCACCTTGTGAATGTGCTAAGGACTTTTACCTAGTTTTCAAATTACCATTCCTGCAGTTCAGGATCGTGTCATTTATTGGCCAGAATATAGGCAGAAGTGTACATTGAAACGCGTATGTAGATTTTTTTCCTTGACTTTTTAACTTTGCAGAGGTAGTGGTTGTAATTGAGCTAAATCTAGATTCTAAGATTATCAACGAAGTCCAGTGGTCCAGGCTCCCTCACTTCAATTATCAGGTAGCTACAAGGCAGAAAGATCCCAATGCTGTTAACCTAAGGCAATAGTAGTTTCCCTTCTAAACTAGTTGGCATGGTAACCATAACAAGAACCTGGAAGACTTTTATTTTCCCTTTCTGATTTCCTTATGAAGTCTCATTTGCAAAGCTTTAAACTGACTGGATGAAGGAAAACCATTTTTATGATCCATGACCCTTGGAGCCCAAACAGGATCATGAAGAGAAAGTGGCTATCAGAAAAAGAAATAGCTTTAAAGGGGTTCCTTTTGAGTCTTGTTTTCTATTCAGAATGTTCTATGTTTTTCTCATCAAGTGTGGGAATGACATTTATCTTAGCAGGTTACTTAACTACACTGGATGATGTCACTCTAAACCAGTGTAGGGCACTGACCCAAATCCTGGGGGGCTCCTTGGACCAATAGACTATTTTACAAACCTGGGAGGTGGGAGGGATGGTATATTTTTGATAATCAGACATTCCAATGTAATGTTTTCCTTAGAGGTCACCTACCCATTAATGTTATCGTGAAAAACATCAAGTGTGTTCTTTTCTATTTTCATATAATAAATGGGCTTTGCTTACCAACATCACAATGGCAAAGAAATACTGTACAAAACTGCAGGAAGATAAAACATGTGAAAACTTTGTATGAAAAAAAAAAAAACTCTTGAGTTTCCTGTTGTCTTCTTTTGAAACTGTAGTGCATATGTTAAAACGTATTATCATTTACAGTATTGAGTCATGTGCCACTGCTGTACCTGATGTATCCAATCTGGATTAAACAAACTATGTGCCACAAACCCTAATGTGATTAGGAATGTTTGTTTTAATACCAATTCTCCTGCTATACACTAGAAAATACGGGTAATTTGAACAAAGAGGCGTTCTATCTTGTCAAAGAAAAGCCACAGAATCTCCAAAGTGTGTGTAAGGGTCTCGTCTCATCTTCCCTCCTCCACCCTCCCTCAACGCAAGCAACCTCTTGACGACCTGGATCACAGATCTTGCCTGCTCCCATGCTTTAGTCATGGATGTCCACAAGCACTGGATTGCATTTGTCAACAGCCCTATTTTGAGACCAGCCCCGTATTACTAAAAGAAAATCTGCTTTTACATAGCAGTACTGGTTCTGCTGAGAATATATTTACTCCTTCATCTAAACCAGGGTCTTAAAACTAAAGAGAAAACCCAAAATTAAATGTGTAGGGTATGGCAGGAAGCTTGGGAATTAGGTGATGGAGGCTTACATTTAGGTTCTATTGCTTACTTGCATGACTTCCCATCAGGCACTGTGTTTCCTCATCTTAAAAGTGGGGGTACTGGATTAAATATCTTGAAGATTTGCTCTCACCTTAGTAATTCTGATTTAGGTTAACGAGAAGAGGCATTTTCATACTCCACCATAATGTGAACAACACACATTCCCAGCAACAATGGAAATCCTTTTAATTTCCCCATGACTACATCCCAATCAATGAAAACCATGATAGAAATGGAACAACGTCAAGGCAAAAATGCATGATGCCCAAAGGCCTTTCAAGTTGGCCATGAAATTCAGACGCTCATATCCTTATCACCCACTAGGTGTCACTACGGATCCACAGCTCACATCATCCAGAGACCAGAAACTGGAAACCAGATGTGCACGGAGCAATACATGCTCCTTTTTGCTAAAAAAAACACTCAGTGTTAACTGGGACATAGGTGTTTGTTGACAGAGGCACAAAACAATATTCTGCTAAAACAATAGAATACCCTTGTGAAGGATCCAGTTCCAAGGTCAGCTATGACTATCAAAATTATGTTTTCTTAAAGATTAACAGGTTCATTTACATTTAGGGGAAGGGGAAAAAACCGAAAACTTCAAAACTACTCCTCGTCTCATATGATTTGATCTGCAAGTACTATAATTCCTATTCAATTATTTTTAGCACTCAGGGGCCAAAGTTTACCTTTAAACCACACTTTTTTTCTTTTAATATTTTTTTAACATTTATTTTTGAGAAGGAAAGAGACAGAGCTTGAGCGGGGGAGGGGCAGAGAGGGAGGGAGACACAGAATCCAAAGCAGGCTCCAGGCTCTGAGTTGTCAGCACAGAGCCCAACGCAGGGCTTGAACTCACAGACCACGAGATCATGACCTGAGCCAGAGTTGGATACTCAACCGACTGAGCCACCCAGGCACCCCTAAATCATATTATTAAAAGGTAAGTGATGCTACAATACTTAATCTACTTTAGAAAATGTTATTTTTATTACCCAAATAGTTTGTCTTCTAAGTCAGAATTATCTACAGCTGCAGGTTTCCTAGAGATTTCTCTACATGTTAATACTACTAACCTAATTTAAGTTAAAGCTTAACTAGAATAGTGGTATTTAGTATATTGTTTAGTATTCTAGAATTCAGACATTAAGCCAATTCACACTAGCCTTCATCCAAATCACCTGAATTTATCAAGGCTCTCTATATTCATAAACTGATTTTTCTCTTCCAGAGCTAAAAAGTATTTTCTTATTAGTCATATTTTAATTAAATCTTGGAACTGGAAGGGAACCTAAAAATCTTCTAGTCTAACCCCCTCATTTAATTGATGAGAAAACTGGACCCTAAGAGGTCATCTAACAGGTACAAGGTGAAAAAGGAGGCGGCAACCATCTCTGCCCCGACAAATGCTCTTTCCACTACACAATAGCACTCTCGTGTGAATTCACCTGAAAACTACCTATGGTTCCTAACAGATTATGGAGCAGTCACCTTGACTGCAATTCTTTTTTTTTTTTTTTTTAATGTTTATTTACTCTTGAGAGAGAGAGAGAGAGAGAGAGAGAGAGAGGAAGGGCCAGAGAGAGAGGGAGACACAGAATCGGAAGCAGGCTCCAGGCTCCAAGCTGTCAGCACAGAGCCCAACACGGGGCTCGAACTCACGAACCACAAGATCATGACCTGAGCTGAAGTCAGACGCTTAACTGACTAAGCCACCCAGGCGCCCCACCTTGACTGCAACTGTAGACAAAAAAGTCTAACCATGCACAAATAGCAGCCGGTTCCTTCCACAGCCACCACCAATACTACGTCCCCTTATTTGGGAAGGTAACTGCTGAAATTTCCCAAACAAATGCTTATGGAAAATGAAACCATCAGTATTTTCAGATGTTATGTGTATGCTCCCCTCCAGCTTATTTTCCTACTAAAAAAAAAAAAAAAAAAAAAAAAAAAAAAAGCAAACACAAAATAAGATAAACCTTGAGAGAATCCAATTAATTTCAAGACTAATGGGTAACCTCATCTCTAATTAAGATGCAGCAGTATCCTAATTAAAATCCCCTAGCAATGACAGACTGTGAACTTGGCTGTATTGTGGGGGGAAAGGGTAGAGAAAAAGAGGTAAGTTCAATTATATAGCAATAACGGGATCTTACTGAAATGTGTGTAATTAAAGTCTCTACCTCTTAATGACATGCTGGACCTAATTATGGATTTGCTATTTACAGTGTTAATTAATTCATTCTAACTTGGCAATACATGTACAGTACAGATCCGTGTAAGTAAAGCCTACCACTGCCCAACCCAGATGACAGGAATCCGAATTAAACAGGAGTTTAGGGTAGTGGTATGTTGAAGGTTGTGGACAGTAAATGACAGTGGCTGTGGATGTTTGCTGAAAGCCTGGAGGAAAGTGTTGGTAGTGCCTAGGGAAGTATGTACACAGAAAAGAAGAGCTTTCCTTTTAAAAAGTTAAATACAAATCTCTCTAGACATGAGGGGTTCTCTCACCACAATTCCAATTCACAAGGTTTGGGAACCAAACGCGTAATCATAAAAAGATTGCCAAGGAGAAGAAATGAAAGAATACGTATCTTTACACCACCCTTATCCACAGAGGATACGCTCCAAAATTCCCAGTGGATGCCTCAAACCGCGGGCAGTTCTGAATCCTATATGTACTGTTTTTTCCTATACGTACATACCCATAATAAAGTTTAATTTATAAATGAGGCACAGTAAGAGATTAACAATAATAGAACAATCACAACATAGTATAATAAAAGTTACATGAATGTGGTCCTCAAAGTATCTTATTGTACTGTACTCACCCCTCTGGCGATGATGTAAGATGATAAAATGCCTACCTGATGGTGAATGCTATAGGTATTATGACACAGCATTAGGCTACTACTGACTGGCCGGACAGTATGTCAAAAGGATCATCTGCTTCTGGACCCAATCAATGGCTGACTTTGGGTAATTGAAAGTGCAGAAAGTAAAATATCAGGGGGCACCTGGGTGGCTCAGTCAGTTAAGCACCTGACTCTTGATCCCAGCTAAGGTCATGATCTCACGATTCATGAGATCGAACCCCACTGACAGCGCAGAGCCTGCTTAGGATTCACTCTCTCCCTCCTCTCTGCTCCTCCCCTGCTTACACATGCTTTCTCTCTCAAAATAATAAACTAAAAAAAAAAAAAAAAAAAAAAAGCAAAATCTCAGATAAAGGGGACTCCAATTAATTTTTTTCTGAGTCATGATTTATAGATGTACCATCTCGGGGGCGCCTGGGTGGCGCAGTCGGTTAAGCGTCCGGCTTCAGCCAGGTCACGATCTCGCGGTCCGTGAGTTCGAGCCCCGCGTCAGGCTCTGGGCTGATGGCTCAGAGCCTGGAGCCTGTTTCCGATTCTGTGTCTCCCTCTCTCTCTGCCCCTCCCCCGTTCATGCTCTGTCTCTCTCTGTCCCAAAAATAAATAAACGTTGAAAAAAAAAAAAAAATTTTTTTTTTTTAGATGTACCATCTCAGAAAAATGAGACGTTCCCCTTAGATCCTAGCACTAAAGGTAAAAACTGGGGGGAAAATTTCTAGAAGGCATAAGATTAGGACATACTATGAGAAGGGTTTAAACAGAATGAGTTCCAGCTTCCAAAAAAAGTTAAAATGAAGGGCTAAAACTTTCCTTTAGCCTCCCAACAGATTAGGGCAGTTCTTAATCTGGCTTCTACACCTGGGCTTCAGAAGGTCTATGAACCTCTTGGAATTACATATACAAATCTTGTTTACAGAATGGAAACTTTTCTGGTACAAATCTATAGCTTCCATCAGATTCATAAAAGGATCCAAGAACCAACAAAGATTGAGTTACTCCTTTTCTTGAGAAACGGAAGACAGCCACTGATGATCCTGAGCTATTTAATGCACGTAAACACACACACAGCTTTCACAATCTTAAAAACAAGACATTCGAAAAAAAGATGAACAATAAACATGTCAATAAACATTTGGCTAAGTTCGCATTTTTACTGGTAACAAATATTTTTCCTGGAAGCAAATGGCATCAAAGCTACCTCTGGGCGAGTGTGAAGCAATATTTATTCCTTCCTACCTAAACATAAAAGGCGAGGGGATTTTCTGATCTATCGTGTTACAAATTTCTACAAGAACACACCTCTATAGAAATACAGCCCAAGCCTTTTGTCAAGAACTCCACAGCATAAACTAACATTATTTTTCAAACCTCAACTGTTTTTATTTTTATTTTTTCAAGTAAACAGTGGTATTAAGTCTTTTTAAATGTTTCTTTCTTGAATGGCTTACAGAAAATGGCATCCTGGGACCTTTAGCTCTATGTCTCCAAAATTTTCTTTCAAGGATCTGATCCATGAAGTTTCTCAAAAAAAAAAAAAAAAAAAGATAATATACCTCACCTAATAAGACAGGTCAAAACAGTCTGAAAAATAGATGTGTCCCAGCAGAAAGCCTCAAGACTTTTCAAATTCCTCAAAAATGGCACTGTGCTAAAGGCCCCGGAGGATGGCTATCCGAAGGTATCACTCGTTGATATTTCTGGATGGTATGAGGTACTGCCTGTCATCACTGGTTGCCACGCATCATTTCTTGTAGATAAATGGTATTCATGTGATAAGCTGCCACCCAACTTGGATGCCTCTGAGCATTCCAATAATATGACTGAGAAGCAGCAGCGTAGTATTCCTGCCATGCCCTGTAGTAAGCTCTCCAGTACTCCTCATAGTCCTGGTAGGTCTCGGAAAAATTCAGATGGGTTTCCCTGTGGCAGTCGTACCAACCGTCCTCCTGGGGTTCTGTCTGCATTCGATAGGAAGACCGCCTGGGAGGGTTTCTCCGGCTCTGCTTAGCTCTCTGGGTAGCCCCCTCTTTATGCCTTGCCTTTGTCTGGATTTCAGGTGATTCCTGATACTCTACTGGACTGGGGATGTTGTTTCCATTCAGAGGCTGCTCCAAAGAGATATGGCCATCCACACGAGTAGACTCCGCATCTTTCGGCTGAGTATCAGAAGAGCCTTCCAAGTAGGACTTATTTCCTTTGCTCTGGGAAGAAGTCCTTGAGCTGTAAGAATCACTGTCACTCTCAGAGTCTCCAGATTGACTGCTACTTGCCAATACCTGCACTCTCTCTTCAGGAATTCTGTTTCTTACAAAACCATTTTGAGGATTGACAGTCTGATCCCCAGGACCCGTGTAATGCCTGATGATTTCCACAGGTTTCTCTAACCCCTCTTTAATATAGTGTTCATAATCCTCTACCAATTCCGAAAAAGTCAAAGAGTATGGCAGATGGATTTTAAAGGACGACAGACAAGGAATTTTAGGGAGTGACACAGGTATAGCTTCTTTGACCTGGTGCTGACCAGTCGAGTTTTCAACAGAGATCTGAACAGAATTCTTCATCGGCTCTTCCAATTGTATGCCACAGCCCACTTCTTTCGGTGACACTGCTTTTTCGATGATTCCACACTCTGAGTGGCTTTTCACAGGAAGCTTTTGTTTGGTATTATTTTTTGATTTGACTAAGAGTGCAGATACAGAAGTATTTCTAGATGAAGCCACATGGTTACCATGAGCTTTCGGAGTTGGAAAGGTTCTCTCTATTTTTTGAATCTGCTTTTTTAAGGGCTGGGTAGGTACACTTGCTAAGCCATATGTATGCATAGCAGCTTGAACCTCCACATCCCAATCCGAACATTCTTCCATCAGACCAGGAGGAATGGGATCTACATAAAAGGAACAAAAGAATATTAAAATTCTTGAGCTGCTCAAGACCAGCAATTTTTGAATGACTTCATAAAGCTTTCCATGGTAAAGTAAGAAATAATATATACTAATAATACACTAAGAAGCTTAAGAATTGCACTTAGTATTTTAAAAGACCCAAGCAATCCTCGCAGTGAAGAAATACACCCCAAAATATGCAAGACCCATCCCATACTCACAAGCGGGATCTCCCCATACCTCCCACTCAGAAAGAACTTCTGCCAGGACATACAAGTCTGCAGAAATTCCCCCATCTCTTCCCCTCCCACTCTCCCCAACTCTTCCCCTTTATCTCACTACTGCTGACAGCAAAACAAGATTATTAGAAAATGGATTGTGCTCCCCAGAGCTTATCAGCTGGGGAATATTACGACTGCAACTCTGCACCCAAGTAAATCTGCCACCCTATACTCCCAACAGGGAGGAATCACTGCCCCCAACAGTGGAGAAAAACCTCTATCTGGGAACAAGTTAAGAGGACTGTAAAAAGACCTGTGGCCTCAACAGCACTTGCAAATTTTTAAAAATTTGCTGGCTCCAGCTCTCTAAATTTCCTATTCCATCCAGGAGGGATAGTTTGCTCCCACCTGCACACTCAGACCTTCCCAAAGTGTGATCAGTTTTCACCTTAGGCAGACAAAATACACAAAGCCCCTGATTTACACAGGTCTGCCTGTCTGTTCGTGCTACTGGGGCTCCACATAGACGTATCCACTATTGAATCCCTCGTTCTGAACTCTTCAGCTGGGGCTCTTGATCTTTTGCTGAACAGATCCTCTGACAAAAACTCGACTCCTACTGAGGTGGTATCCCTTGTTTGCCTCCCACCCTTCTCAAATAGGCCGACTGCCCTCCTTACTCCTGTGCCAGGTGCTTCACCTGAGCAGTCTGCTATCATACAAGCTCCTAGTCCAGTATAAATCCAACACCACGAATATAATTTTCTCATGATTTCAAGGCTCCGAGAACATTATGTGAAGATCGAAATATGTCATTTTCCAGTATCCAAAGGCAAATTTTATTTATCACTACATGCTATGATACTGAATCCTACTGAAGGTCTTAACTCTCTTTTACCAATTTTCAATTTACTATTTTCACATTATAATCATCTGACAGATTATCAATAGACTCATACATAGAGTTAACATACTATAGAGTCTTAAAAGTGACATGGGGCACCTGGGTGGCTCAGTTGGTTAAGCATCCGACTTCAGCTCAGGTCATGATCTCACAGTTTGTGGGTTTGGGCCCTGCATCAGGCTCTGTGCTGACAGCTCAGAGCCTGGAGCCTGCTTCAGATTCTGTATCTCCCTCTCTCTCTACCCACCCCCCACCCATGCTCGCTCGCTTGCTCTCTCTCAAAAATAAAATAAACATTAAAAAAATATTATTAAAAGTGACAGAGAACCTAAAGACTGTTTCAAAAAACAAGTATTTTGTAAATCAGGACACAAGCTTAGAGCAATTAAAGAAATTTGTGAAAAGATCACAAAATGAGCTATGACAGAGCCAGAACTCCTAGAATCCACAGAATTCCCAGACCTATGCTTAATCTAACTTTATAAAAATCACTAATGGAGTTAAATATAAATCACTGAAATATTCACTGCTATATTTATTCAATAACTACTTATCCCATATTCTAGAAGGTCATGTATATGTAAGTGTACAATTATGTATATATACACATATATACTAGTATATACATATATATGCACACATATATGTACATATACACATGTATATACACACATACACACTAACGTGCATATATTAACATATACAATAAATGAGCCACATTTCTACACAACAGTTTTTAAAGTTTTCAAGAGATCATTAATAGTTTCGGACATGCAGTTTCCAAGGTGGCACTAAAAAAAAAAAAATCAGCTTGACAAATGACTCATTAAATCAAAAGAAAACACTTCAGGGGCACCTGGCTGGCTCAGTCATAAGAGCACAGGACTCTTGACCTCAGGGTTGTGGGTTCAAGCCCCACACTGGGTATACAGATGATAAATAAATAAATATTAAAAAGGAAACACTTAAAATTTTTCAAAATAGCATTTAAAGATATTATTCCTTCCTTCCCCGTGGTGACAAAGGAGAATACAGCAAGAATTACCTCCACAGCGACAAAAGAAGGGAAATATATGCCCTCTTACATAAAACAGTGAAATCAAATTGCAAGGCTAAAAGCTAAAATACAGAGCTAATACAGTAGTAAAATAATTCTCATTTCTCATGTGCCAGGAGTTAGCTTGCAATCTTCTCCTTGCTGCTTATTAGCTGTAAGAACTTAGGCAAATTACTTCACTTTTCAATGTCTTGATATCCTCATTCACAAAAAATCGACAATAAGGGCACACACCTCATAGAACCATGGTGATAATTAACCAAGTTAACATATGGAATAGGACCTAACATATCCTAAGTGCTCCGTGTCAGCTGTTAATTTTATGAGGCCTATCATCAATATCACTATTCTTTTGACAGCAAAATGACACAGACAAAACATACCTGGTAAAGGCAGAAGGTTGATGTTACATTTCTGGGCAATTTTCATCATCACATTTTCTTCTTCTCCCCGACAACAGTAGGTCACTGTCAACCCCAAGGTACCTAAAGCAGAGGGACTGTTAATTAGTAAATCATTTCCACATAAATGACATTCTACCTGTCACATCTTCCTCCTAAAGAAAGCAGCCAAACTTTTCACTTCTTTTTTTTTTTTTTTACCAAAACGGCCAGCTCTGCCAATCCGATGCATGTATGTCTCCCAATCCAATGGTACATCCAGATTTACAACCAGGTTCACCTTCTCAGCATCAATCCCACGGGAAGTCTTGAATTGAAGAGGAGAACAAGTGTTTGCATTAACTGCCACACAGGCTCCAACGCACACTAGATTATTCTACTATAGTACGACCAAAACCCAAGTGAAGAACAGGAAGGAATTCAGGAGCAAAGGAAAAGGAAATTAATTTCTAATAACTAGCTTCAAGAATAAAGATGAAAATATAAGACTTTTAAGAAAGCATGTTCCCCAGCACTGGAAAGACAATTCCCTTCTGGTATTCTTATCAGACACACCCATGTAAAGTAATAGTTGAAACCTGTGCATCTAACAAGAGAGCCCAAGTCAAGATGGATTAGTCACCCAACCCGAACGAGAAATATACCAAATCTGTGGAAATGAGGACTCTGCAATGAAACTGCTTCAGCTTGGCCATAGCATCAAGACGCTGATTCTGATTCATGTTACCTAAAAAGACCCAAAAAGAAAGTCATATAAAAACAAGCTAACATATTTATCAAATACACAAAAAGCAGAATTCCTAACTACCAGTCTTAACGCTTTAAAAATATACCAAAGTTAACTCTATCCTTATATACAAATATAGGTTAAGACCTAAAGTCAGAATCTTTTACAATACGGTTAGGCAGTCAACTTGAAATTCAAAAACATATTTTATTTTATTTCAATTTTTAAAAGTCTATCTACCCATTTTGAGAGAGAGAGAGAGAGAGAGAGAGAGCGCGCGCACAGGGGAGGGACAGAAAGAGAGGGAGAGAGAGAATCCCAAGCAAGTTCCATTCTGTCACCGCAAAGTCCAACATGGGTCTCGATCCCATGAACCATGAGATCATGACCTGAGCCAAAATCAAAAGCCAGACACCCAACCGATTAAGCCCCCCAAAAATCAATTTTAAATGGTGACTAGGTTATGCCTGCAGATATACCATTATATCCGCAAGGTTACATATGAAGTAAAACAATTCTTAGAAAAATTGCTTTAATCAGCGGTTTATAAATTTGGTTTTGAAGTGTGATCTACAGTCAAAATATTGTCCATTAGAAAACAGTCTCCCCAGTATCTCATAATATACAATAATGAGACAAGCTTATGCTAACAGGTTACAAACTAAGCTATCAATGAGAACTCTAAAAAGGATCTTACTGATCAAAAATTCCTTTAAATCTTTCATTTCTATTAGGCCAGCAGTAATAATTTAGTTTTCTGTCAAAAATGAATCATCCTGGGGCACCTGGCTGGCTCAGTTGGTAGAGCATGTGACTCTTAATCTCAAGGTTGTGAGTTCGAGCCCCACACTGGGTATAGATATTACTTAAGTATAAAATCTTAAAAAAAAAAAAAAAATCATGTTCACCTTCCTCAAGACCATAAAGCAGTTAATTCAGTAGCAGCTCACAGCATTTTTACAATGATTATGTAAAGAAGCAAAATATGTTGCACTGAAGATAACAAAGGCAAACTTTATAAAATTATTGAGCTCTTCATGGACAATTCATTCCAATTTTCTAATTTCGTATGATGTACTAAGTTACAACTTAAAAAATAAGAATATTGAGGGGCAACTGGGTGGCTTGGTCTTAAGCATCTAACTCTTGACTTCAGCTCAGGGCATAAACTCGTGGTTCCTGAGTTCCAGTCCCACATCAGGTTCTGCGGTGACAGTGCAGAGGCTGCTTGGGATTCTTTCTCTGCTCCTCTCTCCACCCCTCCTCTGCTCACTCTCTCTCTCTCTCAAAAAATAAACTAAAAAATATAAATAAAAATAAGAATATTGATATATCAAATTCCAATGAAAAATTAACCTGAAATTTCCTTTACTCTAAAGACTCAGTGTAACCTCACACTCATAAGACAACTCGGGAAGTAGCATTTCTTCTTCCTGACTTTGGAGAGGCTTCAAGTCAGGATACTAAACAAAGATTTAAGTAAGCTATAAACTTACCCGAAATACACTCAGCAGGAAAGCCTTTAGAAGAAAGAATATCAGCCAAATGTTGTGCTCTATGAAAAATAACACAGAGGTTATAATTTTATAAATATGGCCCCATGCCTATCCTTTTATTTCACAAGTTCCCCAAATGACCTTTTAAGGTACATTACCTGCTGTGCAAATTAGAAAAGACTAAGGCTTGATTAAACGGAATTCTGCTGAACAGTTCCTGTAAATGCTGAGCCTTTTCCTCAAAAATCTTATGGGCCAAAGGGTATGAATTGACAACTCTGTAATACTGCTTCAAACCTGCAAAGAAGAGTCCTCTGTTAAAACAAAACATATTTGCTATATCCTAATAGCAAATATGAAAGCAACAGCCAACTAGGCAAGGGAAAGCTCCAGAGTATCACAAACAAACCAGTAATGTAAGTATCCAATATCTGTACTCACCTAGGAGACTCGGATCACTGGAATTTAGTCTTACAAAAGTGGGATCTCTCATGTACCTTGTCAAAGCATTAGCCAAATATTCAGGGTAGGTGGCTGATACGGCCAACATCTGTTTACTTGCAGGCAAGGAAGAATAAATCCAGCTGCAAAATACAAGAAAAACACACACCATGGAAACTAATCAAACAGTAACTACCACCTGTTAAAGCTAAAGATAGACACTTTAGGACACCATTTTAATAGTCCAGCAAGTTATTTTTCTTACTTTATTTGCTCCTGGAAGCTGCCTTCTTCTAAAAGCTTATCTGCTTCATCAAGAATAAAGAGACGTATACTGCCTGGGTTCAAGTAGTCAAGTTCTATTAGTTGTTTAATTCTGCCTAAAGTCCAGAAAAAAAGCATATTGAAATATTTAAGATGCACTGAATTTGTGCAAATCTCGGCCAGTGTTGTTACTCTACTCACTCACAGGTTATACTGTTGATTTTCTTGACCCGACCTTCGTTATTATACATTTATGCACCGAACCACAAATTAGAAATGTTGAATTCTATCTTGCCTAAATCCATTATTTCTTTCTCATATTTCACCACCAATAAGCACAGATCATAAACACTACTCCCATCAAAAGACTTGAATGCTAAGGCCCTGAATACTCAATTCTGATCTGAGTGATTCTTGACTGAATGATTAATAGAGAAGCAAAGAATAAATCCCAATCCATGGCTTAGAAAGCCTTCTTGAAAATCATCTCCTTTCTCCTCTTTTCATAAGCCAATTCCATAGGTGCACTTAAACAGCCTCAGGGATGGAGATTTCCTACATTCTGCTGGTAATTCCAGTCACATGTCTAAAGCCTCGCTTATAATCCTCAAAATAATTATCAGAGTTATCAAAGATTCCCATATTCTTACATCAATTATTTTATATTACCTATATTAAAAGTGTTCAGTTCCTTAAAAGCCCCAGTTATGAACAGTCATTGATATCTTACCAGGAGAGCCAACAGCAATATGGCACTTTTTAAGTCTGGTTTTGTCTTGTGATAATGGAGTCCCTCCAATAAAGACATGACACTCTAAGCCTTCCATTTTTATTCCAATAGCTGTAATAACAGAATGTATCTGTACAGCAATTTCTCTTGTAGGAGCCAAGATCAAAATCTAAAAAAGCATAAAATATATACACTTTTAATGAGTCAGTGGAACAGATACATGTGGTTGGCACATTTTGCATTATAATGAGCTAGTTTTCATTTAACCAATCATTTTAAATGATGAGTTTTTACTGACAAGGGAAACTATTCCATTCATTCACATATATATTCATTCAACAAACACTGAGTTGAATGAATTGCCTACCTACTAGGCAACATATAAGTTGCTGTGGAGTCAAGAGTTAACAATACACAGTTCTTGCCCTCAGGGCACTTTCATTCTGTGTAAGAAGACATACAATAAACAAACGGACATAAATAATGGCATACAATAAGAGTTGGGGGCGGGGGGAGAAGTGAAAAAAGAAGGGAAGGAGTTATTTTAAATGGAGCAATCAAGGAAGGCCACTAAGGAAATAACATTTGAGCAGAGACCTAAATGTACACGGCAGAGTAGAGCTTAGCTATGTGACACCTGGGGAAATGATTTTGGGAAGAGAAATAGCAAATGTAAAGGCCTCAAGACAGTAACATTCTTGGTGTACCTGAGGAATAGCAGGGAGGCCCTTGTAACCGGACCTAGTCAGGGTGAGATTTCTAGCTCCATGAAAAGGAGCTTTAGGGAGTCAAGGTGAGAACTTTGCAAAATAATTAACTACTGGAGGACAAGGTGAAACTACATGTTCTGAGCTAGGAGAAGGAAAAAACTGCTTTAAAAAAAAAAACTAGGAGAAGAAAATATGCCAAAACGGTTAACAGCAGTTTCGCTCTGGGTAGGTGAGATTATCAGATGCGGTTATCTGGTACTTCTTGACTTTTCTGAAGTTTCCCAATTTTCAAAATTAAATTTGAGAACACAAAGATCTTAAGTTTAAATATACAAATTTGGTTTATGGCACTTTTCAGGGTTTTGGCATTTCATCTACTCCCAAATTATCAGAAACCAAAATCGCAAATACATCTCAATTCAATAGGCCTCAATTCTAGGACTAGAATAGCCTAGGTCTTTGGGAAGCTGAAGGATTTCTTACGTGCATAACCCAGGATTTGGTAGATATGAGTCAAGAAGCTTTGAATACGGATATCCTGGCATACTGTTTATACATAACATGCGCTTGAAAAATCTCTGTTGAAGAAATTATTTCCAAACCTAAATCTCTTATTAGTTTGGGTTCTCTTAGACCTACTCCAAGAGAACCTAGAAGATGGGAGATCAATAGGATATACTCACAAGGCTGTAAGAACCACCTGCAGTTACCAGCAATAGCCAGAGCACTACATTATCATCAATCAGGCCAAATACTAAATCTTATCACAACCGGATCAGCAAGTAGAAGAACAAAGAAAACCTATCTGTATTCCCAAGTACTGAAAAAACTAACACACATGGCATTATTCTATTTAAGATGCGGTGATAAAAATTTCCAAATTTCTAACACTAATAACATATCCTTGGTCACCATCCACACCACCAGCACTCAAAGGCTTTAATGTCTACTTCTATGCTTTTCATATGGCTCACCTCAATCATTCGTTAAATTCACCTCTTCTCTCAGGAGCTATGGTATTGCGTCCAACCCGCGATAATAAAATCCACGTAACATACCCTCCTTTGAGTCCTCTCAGTTAGACTCACCTGGGTACTTAGGTTTTCAAGAACCAGAGAGTCCAAAGCAATGGTAGAGAACACACACGTTTTCCCGGTGCCAGATTTAGCTTGAACAATTAAATCTGAGGAGAAAAAATATATACTGTATATCGCTAACCAGTACCGACTAAAGAAGCTTAGATACCGACACGAAACCACATGATTACAAGGGTCTCCAGAAGATCACTGGTTGGCACCTTCGTTTTTAGTGAACTCTCAAAAAAGCATCGGGCCATATCCAGAAACAGGGCTCGTCCCTGAACCTCTACCGTTTATCTTCTCGAACGGAGAGCCAACTGTCACCGTGAAAAGGACCGTAACCATCAACGCCGCGTCTCTTACAGGGGAAACTGAGGCTCGAAAGCATGCAGCGCCCGGACGCAGGCCGGACCCCGCACCCGCTCCGGGACTCCTCCGGGACCCTCCCGGCCCGCGCACGGCCCCCGCCCTCACCGAGCCCGCAGCGCCCCAGCGGGATGGCCTTGAGCTGCACCGGCGAGGGTCGCTCGAAGCCGGCAGCCCGCAGCCCCTCCAGCACCGGCCGCGACAGCAGCAGCGACTCGAAGTCGGCCGGCTCGGCCAGCAGCACGTCCCCCGTGCGGGTCCGTGGGCCGCTGACGTCGTGAGCCGTCCGCAGGCTCCGCACCGGCCCGGGGGGTGGCTCCGAGGCCTCGAGCTGTGCGGCCACACGCTCCGCCGGCATAGCGGCCTCCACCGTCGCTAAGGCCGCTGAGGCTTCAAACGCCGCCGCCATCGTAGCCGCGCCGCCGGATCTCGCGGTACTTGAGGCGAGGGAGGGAGCCTAAGAGCGAGAAGAGGAAAAACTTTATTGGCAGTCCTCCCAGGAAGACACGCTTCGGCGAGGGGCGAAGGGACGGAAGTCGGAGGCTCAGGAAGTCTCGCAAGCAGCGATAACGACAAAACAATGTGGCCCGAGGAAGGCCGAAAGGAGGAGAGAGAGGCGGGGGCTACCGGTGTGCGGCCGCTGGCAGCCTGCAGAGGGCGCCGCGCGCACACAGTGGGGGCGCCGCCCCGCCTCCCGGCCCTCCGTGGGCGGTCCGCCCAGTCCCGCGCTCCGCCCCGCGCCACCCTCAGAACGCCGGCTTTGTGAGGCGCGTGCGGCGTCACTCTCCCCGCCTCCCGGTCACTGGCGGCCGGTGCCTCCGGCGGAGCCTATCCCCGCCCGCTCGAGGCGGCTGGGGCACAACCAGACTCGGCTTCCTCGTGGTCCGGTCCGTGTCTGTCTCGGCACCGCGTCACTCTTCTCTGTCGCCAGCCCGAGCACGGCCCCTGGCACACTCAGCTCCCGTACCCATCCGTTGAATTGCCGCCAGGCCCTGGACTGACACCTCTCAAAGCCACAGCCCCGCCTCAGACCGCTCTCTGAACTTAGATTTGTACATCCATCGGCCTTCTCAGCATCCCCATTGAGAAGTCTGGTAGACATCTCCCATCTTTCATGCCACCTGGGTGTTGCTCCTGTCCCCGGCTTTATGCACCACCATCTCGCGGGGGGGGGGGGGGGGGGGGGGCAAGGGACCGACTTTGCCACCTTCCCTTCTTTTAGGTCTCTGCTCAAATATCGCCTTTCCAAAGGGGCCGTTCCTGACTTTTTTTTTTTTTAATTTTAATTCCAGTGTAGTTAACATACAGTGTTGTATTGTTTTCAGGTGTACAATAAGGCAGTTCTACCATTCTATACATTACTCAGTCCTCATCATGGTAAGTGTACTCTTTAATACCCATCACCTCTTTCACCCTGATCTATTATTATTATCTAAGATACTTCCATCATCCTCTGGGTTCCCCCAACTTTCCCACCACTCTCTGTTCCCTTGTTCTGCTTTATTTTTCTTCATGACACCACTACCTGAGATTGTGTTTATTGTCTGTCTCCCCCACTCTATGAGGACAGGGACCTGTTCTGTCTAGTTCTCTTCTGTATTCCTAATGAGAAAAAAAACAGATCTGACCCATAGTAAGTGCTCAGTGTTTATTGAGTAAATGAGTTCCTGCGAGTCTTAGCCATAACTCCAAGTTTAAATATTTCTGGAACCTAATCTTATTTATAATTCCAAAACTAAAGATATTCTGTATCCAACGCCAACTTTTTCTTTTGTCCTTATATCATCATTCTGATCATTATCTCTCACCCCATGCTCACACACATGCAGGTGCACACAGAATGATGATCCAGATTCCAAATGATGTAGAAGGGGCTTTGGCACTGTAATCCCATCTGTAAGAGGTCTCAAGGATGCGTTTTGGTTAGAAATTTAAAAAACATTGAGAAATGTCAACTGTCCATGTGAAAGAAGGGGTTCTGTTGGGAGTGGGCACTGAAGTTTCCAGGCTTCCTCTTAGTAACCCCACCTTTTTCATCCATCTAGCCCCCAAATCCCAAACCTGGGAGTTATTCTTTTTAAAAAAAATTTTTTTTTAACGTTTATTTATTTTTGAGACAGAGAGAGAGCATGAATGGGGGGAGGGTCAGAGAGAGAGGGAGACACAGAATCAGAAGCAGGCTCCAGGTTCTGAGCTGTCAGCACAGAGCCCAACGCGGGGCTCAAACTCATGGACCGCGAGATCACGACCTGAGCCGAAGCCGGATGCTTAAACGACTGAACCACCCAGGTGCCCCACTGGGGCACTCTACCATCTACCATCACTCTCCCTTTTCTTACAGTTTACCTGAGGGCAGGTAATTTTGCCTCTATGTACCTCATTCATTCCTCTGTCCAGTCTCCATAGCATTTGTCCTACTTTAAGCCCCTTTGTCAGCCTAGCTATTGAAACAACCTTCTGAATAGTCCCCTGTCCCTTTTCTTCTCTCTCCCAGCCACTCACTCCACAAGTACTGGAGTAATCATTCTTAAGTGTGTACCATAGGTTGTTTGGGTCCAGCTTCAGATCCTGTTCCTTTTTTTCATTATTTTTATTTTTATTTACTTTTTTTTTAGAGAGAGAGAGAGAGCATTTGAACATGAGCAGGGGAGGGGCAGAGAGCGAGGGAGACAGAATCTGAGGCAGTCTCCAGGCTCTGAGCTGTCAGCACAGAGCTTGACTGGGGGCTCAAACTTGTGAACCTCGAGATCATGACCTGAGCCGTAGTCAGATGTTTAACGACTGAGCCACCCAGGTGCCCCTAGATCCTTTTAACAAACTTTTTTATTTCCCATGCCAGACTCCCACTTCACACTATAATAACTCCAGTCTCTTACCCGGTTCTATTTACTTGTTTAGGTGTCTGTCCCTTACACTAAAAAAAAAAAAAAAAAAAAAACAAAACTATAAGCTTCTCAAGGATGGGAATTTTTTCACTCCAGGCTCTCCAGCCCAGCACCAGGCCCTTGGTGGGCCTAATAAACACTGAATCTTGCTCAAAAGTCTTTGCTGGGTCTCCATTGCGCATAGCAGTAATTCTATAAACTCACACCAATCGATGAAGAAGCCAGCTCTCATCCCAAAAGAAACAAAAAGACTGCTTTTCCAGAAAAGAACACGTCCAGTTTTATAGACATTCTGTGATCGTGTTTCTTGTTTATGATGTTTTACGGACACAAATATTGCAGTAAGGTTACTAGGAATAAATTGTATTGCTACAGCTAAAAACACAAATCAATACATAAAATATTTTCCTCAGTAATGGAAAAGTTAGATAAAGTTGTTGGCTGTAACTTTTAGTGCTGTAAAGATAAAACACAGAGGTAAGGCACCATTTAATAACTAGGTAAGGTATGAGAGTAACATACACAGCAATGAGTCAGACTGTGTGTGCTTCCCGGCCTCCCCTCAGGAAAAATCTCAATGGGACCTCAGCCTTTTTTTATTCTATTCTGTCTACCTGGAAAGCCTTACTTCACCTAATGTACCTGGGAGCTAGAGAAGGAAGGATTCCTGTGCACTGAAAAGCAAGTAAAACTTAGACTCAGGATGGACATGGAGGTTCAAGTGGTCCCATACAATCATTCCACAGTGGAGGTTTTTGCACCGGTGTAGAGGAAAACAATGTAAATAAAAGCATAGACATTAAGGTGGCCCATGGTGGGTGTAAGGAGAATGTGGAAAGAAGGAACAGAACTACCATTTTTACAGCTACTTTTTCTCACTTGATCTCAAAGCAACAAAGGGTAGGCAATGTTATTTGCATTCAATCTGAAGCTTCTCTTTATTCTTTCAACAGATATCTTCTGAACACCCAGTATGGACACAGCCGTTGCCCTCAAGGAGAAGGATACCTGCGAACAGGTGGCCCCGATCAAGGAGGAAATACGCAAGTAGCACAAGTTGGTATAAAATCATATGCAATACTGACATTTTCAGGGCCTTAGTTAAAATGTGGCTGTCATGTGGGAGAGAGTGGGAACTACTGAGAAATTAAGGAAAACAGCTTTTGGTATTCAGAGAGCAGTAGCTTTCTTCTCTACGCCCTTCTCATCTCCACCCAAAATCAAAATGGTTTAAAGCATGCACTGAACAATGAGAAAAACACCATGTTTTCTCCTTACCTACCCTGGAGTCTAGTACATCTGCGCCAGGAGGCCAAGCCCAAGTCCTGTGAAGCACTGCGGGCTCATTTTCTGAGCTGATCCTGAAGGATAGATAAGGAGTTTCATCAGGCAGTGGGGGTGGAAGGAGAGAGCTCACCAAGCAGGCAAGTTAGAGAGATATTCTGGGCAAAGCGAACAGTTTGTGCAAAGGCGTGGAAGCATGAGAAACCATAATAGTTTAGGGAAGCCACGAGCTTTAGTGTGAACGGAGGCAACTATGGCAGCAATTACCAGGAAATGAGGCTGCAGAGATATATTGGTCCCATGTTATGAAGGACCTTGTCTGCTACCATAAGGAATAGAAAATGACTGTGCTGTGCTCTCCCAATGCGGGGTACTGTTACATAAAATAAAGAGAGATACGGTTGGAAATGTGGATGGGGCTCGATTAATGGCAAAGCCGAGGAGTCTGGGTTTTAACTGGCAGACCGTGGAGCATCATCTAGATCTGGGATCTAACCTGAGGCAGGGAACTTCAGGACGCCCTTCACACGCTTGTGTCTTACACCTGCTAGCTCCCGGGTGTTTTCGGTGTTGGTACACTGCTTCCCGAGTACCAGGGCTTACCTGTGTGGTGTTTACCCCACAAACTGATGAAGCAAGTGTTTCCTAGTTCTTGCTCCCAGACAAGGGGGGCCTTCCCTGTGGCATTCTTCAGTTCATCTGCTCAGTGGACTAGCGCCATCGATACACTTAGGTTATATAAAGTTTATCAAGTAACAATATGTGGCCACCTGGACAGAATTTGTTTCAGGACCTTCTCATTCCTAAGTGGCTACCTCCCAAAACAGAGGATAACTATTTTTACATGCGCCCCTTGGCCCACGGGGTGACCTTATATCTTCAGTACCTTTTCAGACAGGAATTAGGAGGTGGGGAAGCCGCCGCAAAGGCCCAGCCCACGCACTCTGCACAGCCACCTCCCGCCATGGACATTGGCCTGGCAGGCTTTCGGAAAAGAACCCCAGGTCTTCCCTCCCTGTCTCCAGACCAGGCTCTCCTCTGCCCAAGGCCCACATTGATTAATTGCCCCTTTTAATAGCACGGCCTCAGTCTTTAGGGAGGAAGGCGTCACATTTGCTCTTCCCCTTGTAAGAACGGGGCCCAATTCATTCTTGTCCAGGCAGCATAATAAATAACCTGCCCCCGTTGGCAGGGAGTTTATTAGAGACTGATGGGACATTTAACAATAACTGGGGGCCTGTGATTTATTAGGTAGGGAGGTTCATGGCGTCTCCAAAGACTGGGAATGTGGAATTTAATTGATAAAGCGACTGTCAGCAGCAATGAGATGCACTCAATAGAATATGCATTTGAGGGATTCTCTTTGGAGCTGTCAGGAAGGGTTTCTGCTAATCATATTCAGCTTCCGCGGATGGTGGCGTCTGCCGGATATCTGGGTGAGAGACAAATGGCAGGGAGGGGACTCGGAGAGGGGCCCGGGGAGGGATGCACCTGTCAGTTGCCCAGCCCGATGGAAGAATGTGACACAAATGAGCAAAAGGAAACAGGATTCCCATCACCCTGAGTGAGGACTCTTCAAGAGGCCTTCGTCTCTCTCCTGTGAGCCGCTGGAGAGAGCAAGAGGCGCCCGAGCACCCACTTCCTGGAAAAGGAGGGAAATGAAAGAGTTAAATGGCAAGAAGAGAGATCTGTTCCGGAATCTCCCTAAGCCCTGAGGCTTCTGCACCAGAGACCCCCTGCCTTGCTGTCCAGCTCCAGACGCTCACACACACAACACACACACTGCCAAGCGCCACAGTTCGTTACCCACCTGCCCCCCATACGGTAGTTTCCACACAGCCTCCCTCGAACCCCTGGTTCAGGGGGCAGCTCCTCCTGTCACAGCCACTTTTGTGCCAAGAACAGAGCCACAGAAACTCTGATGGAGTCTCACCTTTGTTTGTTGTTGCTGTTTCCCAGCTCTGGAGACCCCAGAATCCAGGCTGAGAACCTGGAAATAAATGCTTGTGGGCTGGCGCGTACAGAGCATTAGCTCACCCCTCCACCCTGTTTCCGAGACCTGGTGTATCTCCGAGGGCCATCGATAATGGCGCTGGCACTAGCACAGCTCTGTCCTCAGACAGTCCTGAGCCTTTCCAAGGCAGCTCTGCTCGAATTTTCTATCCCTCCGTCCCTCAGGCTGTTGCTCAGCCTTCAACCAGGCCATGTAAGGCATGAGAGGGGCTTTCTCAGGCCAGTCTGCTTCCCTCCTTTGATCCTCATGCATCTATTCTTAGGTCCCAGGAGACCGGTCTGCCTCCTTGTTCCCTTCAGGGAGAGAAAGGGAGGGGGAAGCTATAGCCAGGGAAGAAGAAGTAATTGTCACTGTCTAATCTGAGCCTCGGTGGTGACACTGAGGGACCTCTGAGCAGAATGGATACAGCAACTGGTTTGATTAAATCAAGCCTCTCCCACAACCTTGTTAAATTAAACTGACAGGCCGAGAGCAGACGCGGGAGGGCAGAGGGATCATCGCCTCGGGTGGGGGCAGAGGAGGCCCAGAGCCGAGGTTGGTAAGAAGATCAGATGGTAGCAGAGCGGCAGCCTGCCCTTTCCCTTATTTGCTGACTACAGATACGAGCTGAGATTTATGGATGTGAGATGCTTAAGTACCTGTCTGAGCACAGGCTGTGAAACCAACGCTGAGGCAGACGGCTGCCTCCCCGTGGGCTCTGCAAATTCCCTTGGCAGTCGGGCCTCACATTTGCAGCCGTGCTCTTGACATTTCAAAGGGCCTCTAAATATCTTGCCTTTACAGCAGGCAGGGAGCAGAGGAGTTGTTTGCCCCACTTTACAGTTAGAGCAACTGAGGCACAGAGAGATTACAGGGCCAACCAGAGCCACGCAGAGACAGGCCAGCAGAGCCAGTCCAAGACCCCAGGTCTTCTGCCTGCCGCTTCTGGCCCACATCGCCTCCAACGTCCTGCCATATGGCAGAATTTCCCAGGGCTTAGTCCCAGGGCTGCCGTCTCTTCTCCCACCCACCAAAGAAACGTAAGCCACACAGCTTGCTTTGTGGGCTGTCAGGAAAATGCCAACTCCCGACTGGCTTAGGACAGCCCACCTGCAGAGCACACAGCTAGCTTCCAAAGGCCATGAGGCCATTCTGTCACACTCATGTCACGCGCCCCCGTGCCCAAGCCCTTGTGAGCCATTTCCACTGCACCTAATTACAAGTCAGGGGAGAGGGGGTACGAGAGAGAGATTGTTAGCCACAACAGCAACAGCAATAGTAGAAGGATAACACCGATACCCCTGCTGGCTTCCTCACCTGTCACCCAGTTCCTCACCTGCCAAAGCTAATTTTCCACTCACCAGTGGGTGAGAGCTCATTTCGGAGCGGCTGAGCCACACGCACCCTCACATACATACACGGGTTCACGGTGCCGTTGTGAACAGAGTACTGCCTCCCCCAGGATGCCCTTGTTCTCACTTCGGATGCGCTCCAATGATTTGTTCATTGACACCTCCAGCCCTCCCCAGTCTCTGTCTCCGTAGCGAGGACACTAGGATGGGGATACTACTAAAGGTGGTGCACACTGATTGCCAGAGCGCACTGTCGGACCTGCCTCCTCCAGAGGCACGCTCATCACACCCCAGTGTCTGATCAAATCCCGCAACGGGGGGTGGGGGGGAGGGACGGGGACAGGAGAAGGGGGAGAGGGGCAGACTTTGAACCACGATGAAGGACGCAGGCTCCATGAGAGCCCGTACAAGGTGGTAACATTTGCTTGAGAGGGACAAAACCACTGTAAGCATCACCCACCAGGGGGGAGTGTGTATGTGCCACAGCAGATCTCGTATCACCGTGCTCTTTCTCTGTGGTTACTGCATGATTTTGATCATCACTCTTGACCCGAGAAAGATAGAAACAGCAGACAGGCAGATAGGTCGAAGATACTTAGACAAATATCACCAGCCTCTTAAATTCCTCTTTGGTGTTGTCATTGGCCACACCCAAACCCGACATCTCCAATCTACCTGAACCCCTCTTAGGCAAGGAGTTGGACTCCTCTAGAAACACCTGCCAAAGTGAGGCGGAGGGAAAGGCCGTCTTGCCTGGCAGGTGAGGAGGAAAGACCACTGGGCCTGGGTTCCCATGCCGGCTCTGCCTCTGGCCACCTGGGTGATGTACGGCAAATCATTTCACATTTCTGGGCTGCACTTTCCTGACCTGTAAATCATATGCTTGGGTAGGAAATGCAGACTTTTGTTAGAGTTTTAAAATTTTAAAGATCACCAAGGAGAAAACTGAGACCCAAAGAGGTTGAATTACTTGTCTAAGGCTCCACAATGAGGCAGCCGAGTGACTGAGAGGGTGGGGTCCTGGAGCGAAAGCCAGAGCTTTGTGTGACCAGAGGGGAGTCCTGGCTCCCTAGCTCCCTTCTTCCTCATCTGCAGAATGGAGGCAACAGGAGCCCCTCTGCCTCTGAGGGTTTGGGACGAGTAGATGAGCGCCTGATACAGGGAAAGCCTTCAATAAATGTTAGCAAGCACTATTTTTAGTGACAGACCAGAGGTTCAGACCCACATGTCTTGACTTCTGGTCTCTCCATGAGGTCACAATCCCCTGATTATCTATAAGGTCCTCCTCAGCTCCCAAATTCTATGATTCCAAGTCAGATAGATTAAAATGCAAGTTACTTCCAAAACCCTCCAGGCAGAGACACAAAAGACCATTTAGGGGATTCATTATTCACTCTCCATTGCCTCAGTCACTTTCTATGGATGATGATTCATGGGGAATAATCACAGCAAAGAAAACCTGTCCAAAGGCAGGGAGAGGGAGGGCAGTAGAAACCAAACCTCCTTTGCATGTGGAGTGCCTATTCTTTAAAAGGTATCTTCATTTGTGAAGTGATGGCAGTGTCTCTTGGCCTCATTGCCATTCCACTCTGGAACTTGAGGCTTTCTCTTGGTATAGATGGCTGCCACCGGGAGCCACTGCCCACCCTGCCTCCACCCCCCTCCCGCCCAGAACCCTGGGGAGAGGGTCCTGCCTCTCTGGTCAAGCAGAAGCCTTCACAGCAGCAGCTGTCACCCTGGCACTGGCTGCCCTAGGGGTCTCTGGCCATACCCCAGGGCTGGCATCTATTCCAGGCTTGGACAGTTCTCCAGTCCCCGCAGAAGACCAGGAGACCCTTGGGAACCAGCCTGGTGGCAGCAAGTATGCAGTAAGCCAAACCTGAGATGTGACCTCTTTTTCTCCTCACCCCATGGCCTCAGGAAAAGAAGCAGGTAGCCTTCTTTCTGTCTCGCCGACAAGTCTCTCCCTGGCAGGCTGCCAACTCCTGGTTTTTGCTCACAGCAACCAGAAGCTGGGGGCGGTGGGGGGTGGGGGGTGCTGGTAAGTAGTGTGTAACAAAATGAGCTTTCCCTCTGAGTGGGAGGCCATGTAGGTGAGGTTACAGGGAAGCGGGCACAGGGCTGCCAGGGAGCCAGCTGTGGCAGAATGTCCCTGGGAGCATGCTGAGAACGACTCCCTCTCCCTTTCCACGCAGTTCCCATCTACCGGCATTGGTTTGCACAAATCGCATTAAGTATTTCCCTGTGCTGTGTGTGCCCTGACATTCTTCAGGTGCTCTTTGCAGTTGAAAAATATTTGCTTTTCCAGTAATGTTTGCAAAATGGAAATATTTGCTTCCCAAGTAGCAATGAGACCATTGCTTAGGCACCACAAGCACAAGACCCATAGCTGCAAATAATTCCAAATAAGGCTCAGTAGCAGCCCATATTTGGACTAGTCTGAATAACTAACTGTTCATTGTTTGGACTCGTCTAATTTTGCACTAGTCAGTTCCCTCTGAATTGTTCAGGCGAGATAGCCCATTCATACATGGAGTTTTCCAAAATACTATACTGCTGTTTCTTTCCCCTGCCCCCTCCCCCAACACCTTCCTTCTGTGTTGTAGAAAAAGTTGTAGCCACTGCATGACTGATGGCCTGGCCTTGCAAGGCAGGTGACTTTGTACAAAAGTTAAGGCTGAGAGTGGTGCCTAGTTTGGCACTAGGTGTAAATTCAACCACGGGGTTTGTGGATGGGGGACTAGAACCCTCAGTGGTTCTAGTCATCTTGGTAACCCACCTCAGGTCACACCCCGCATGCTTTCTGCAGAGTAGGTAGTAGAAAGAAGGAACAGGAGAACTTTGTTCCTTCAACATAAAGACCAGTCTCTTTTGGCCTCAGTTGCTCTATAAGTGGGGGGAATGACACTCCATGTTTGAAGACATGAAAGCTAAGGAGCTTTTTCCCCCCATGCCTAGAGTCTTTGATTTCTCTAGCCAGTCAAAAGATTTTTCAATTAAAATCCAAAGTGAATCTTTCCTTTGGAACCAAGGGACCTCTAGCATATAGGCCACTTGGTCCCTCTGCTGTCTCTCCTGATATCAGGATTGTATGAGGCACAGGAGCCCAGTCCCATCTAAGGTGGACAGAGGAATAAAGCTAGAAGTTAGATTGTTTTAAGAATAACTAGGCCTTGCAATCCCTATCAAAATAACACCAGCATTCTTCACAGAGCTAGAACAAACAATCCTAAAATTTGTATAGAACCAGAAAAGACCCCGAATAGCCAAAGCAATCTTGAAAAAGAAAACCAAAGCAGGAGGCATCACAATCCCGGACCACTTTCTTACACCGTACACAAAAATAAACTCAAAATGGATGAAAGACCTAAACTTAAGACAGGAAGCCATCAAAATCCTAGCTTCAAAATAAATCAAAATAAAAAGCTTCTGCACAGCGAAGGAAATAATCAGCAAAACTGAAAGGCAACCTTCAGAATAAGAGAAGATATTTGCAAACGACATATCAGATAAAAAGTTAGTATCCAAAATCTATAAAGAATCTCAAACTCAACACCCAAAAAAACAAATAATCCGGTGAATAAATGGGCAAAAGACGTGAATAGACACTTTTCAAAAGAAGACATCCAGATGGCTGACAGACACATGAAAAAATGCTCAACATCACTCATCATCAGGGAAATACAAATCAAAACCACAATGAGATATCACCTCACGCATGTCAGAATGGCTAACATAAACAACTCAGGCAACAACAGATGTTGGTGAGGATGTGGAAAAAGAGGATCTCTTTTCACTGCTGGTGGGAATGCAAACTGGTTCAGCCACTCTGGAAAATAGTATGGAAGTCCCTCAAAAAATTAAAAATAGAACTACCTTATGACCCAGCAATTGCACTACTAGGCATTTATCCACAGAATACAGGTGTGCTATTTCGAAGGGGCACGTGCACCCCAACGTTTATAGCAGCGCTATCAACAATAGCCAAAGTATGGAAAGAGCCCAAATGTCCATCGATGGATGAATGGATAAAGAAGATGTGGTATATATATATACAATGGAGTATTACTCAGCAATCAAAAAGAATGAAATCTTGTCATTTGCAACTATGTGAATGGAACTAGAAATTAGAGAAAGACAAATATTTGAGAGACAAACTTCACTCATACAAGGAATTCAAGATACCAAACAGATGAACATAAGGGAAGGGAAACAAAAATAATATAAAAACGGGAGGGGGACAAAACATAAAAGACTCAAATATAGAGAACAAACAGTGTTGCGGGAGGGGTTGTGGTAGGTGGGATGGGCTAAATGGGCAAAGGGCATTAAGGAGTCTACTCCTGAAATCATTGGTGCACTATATGCTAACTAACTTGGGTGTAAATTTTAAAAATTAATTAAGTAATTAAAAAAAAGAATAACTAGGCCTCACTCCAGTCCCCTCCTTGCAGTCCCAACATGTTCACACTCAGACACACAGTCTCTGTCCAGCACCTCCAGGCCTGCCTGCCAGGCGAGGTCCTCTGCCTGGAGAGGGACAGTTCCGCAGTATATCTGAACACATTCCAACAGCACATGTTTATCTCTAGGGTCAGCCTTTCCTGTTGATGCTCAGGAGGTGTGGGGGAGCTGCTGGCAGGCACAGGGGGTGGAGGCCTGAGGGCGGTAGGGATATGGACGCCCCTCTTAGGAGGGTGATGTTATGATGAGGTTTCCAGACTGTGTGTGGCCATGCATGTCTTTCCTCACATCAGTATGAACTCTTCAGCTCTTCTGCTGTCAGTGGAGACGGGCACAGCCTCACCCAGGGATGCATCTTCCAGAGGGCGGGCTAAGACGCACTGGGTGGGGACCTCCAGGTGGGGGCCATGGGATATGGAGCCAGGAGAACGGCCGTGTTTCCATTGTTTACTGTAGGATGTGAGCTCTGTTGGGACGCAACTGGTTCTGCCTCTCCCTTTGAGCTCAGTTATTGGTGCCAGGACCTCCAGGCTTTGGCAGTGGGACAGACGGGGCCACCCTCCCTGAGTAGGTAGGCAAACCCCATGAGTCTGACACCCTTAGACACCATTTCCAGGAGTTGCGCCCCCTCCCTCAGGAAAAGTACCCACCACACTTATCCCCACCAGCAGGGGGCAAATGCTGAGCTACCCTTTAGGGGTCCTTCCCCCACCCCTGTCCCCACCCCCACCCACGTCTGGGTGGCTTTGAGAAAGTATGTTCATAACCAATCTCAGACCTTTGCTATGTTCCTTATTTTCAAGTGAGATAATTTCATCTTCCCTCCAGGCTGAGTTTTGAGGGGCAGGAGAGAAGAGGTCGAACTATTTGATTCTTCTTCAGCAAAAATGAATCATGTCCCACATCCCCCATTCTCAGCCTAGGGATATTTACCCATGTTTATATAACTATGGCAACAGGCTTTATTCTCTGCCATTTAAACCCTTAAAAAAAAAAAAAAAGAAAGAAAAATGGAAAGCAATCCATTTCCCTGTTCCTGCCTCCTGGTCTACCCAGATGACAGAGCTATTCCTGCAGAAGCAAGGTAAGAGACAGAGCCCCACATGTCCTGGTATAATGTCAGCCTTCTCCGAGGGTAAGTTTGCAATGGCCCAACCTCATGAAAGGCCTTACGAGTTTAACAGTCACTTTCTACCAAAATCCTATGGGAACCACACAGTAATAGCACCTCTGACTTGTCTGGGACCTCTCTTTTGAGCACCACGCTGAGATTAGGGGCATCGATTTTCTTTTTCTTGCCATCTCCTTGACCTTAAAAGGGGATGGATTTCGTAATGTATATAACTGTCGTGTCACTACATCAACCACCTGAAACTAACATATGTCAACTATCTTTCAATTAAAAATATTTTTTTTTATTTTTTTATTTTTTATTTTTTTTTAATTTTTTTTTTTCAACGTTTATTTGTTTTTGGGACAGAGACAGACAGAGCATGAACGGGGGAGGGGCAGAGAGAGAGGGAGACACAGAATCGGAAACAGGCTCCAGGCTCCGGGCCATCAGCCCAGAGCCTGACGCGGGGCTCGAACTCACGGACCGTGAGATCGTGACCTGGCTGAAGTCGGACGCTTAACCGACTGCGCCACCCAGGCGCCCCAAAAATATTTTTTTTTAAAAAGTGGATGGAATGCCAGCTGGCTTTGCTAACAATATATTCTTCATCTCTGAGATGGATTCCTCTTGTCCTGACTACTTCACAGATTGTTGTCAAAATAGAGTTTTGTAAGGAGTGTAAAAGTGTTAATTAGACTCACATAGGTTTAACTAGAAGCAAGAGAAACTGAGGCCAGGAACAGGGAAGCATCTGTGCGAGGACAACTGTGCTGTCAGAGGCCTAGGACACCCAACCACCCAGTCTAAACTTGTTACCAGATCAGCCTGCACCTCTTGGAGTTTGAACTACAGCCACCCTCTTACCTTCCAAGAGGACCCCAGTCCAAGTGCTCTCAGGGATGGCAAAACCCAGGCTTAAACTTGCCTCTAAAGACTATGGGAACCACAGACTCACAAACGTTTACTCACTGCCTCCTGCAGCAGTCACTGTGCTGGGTGCTAGAGATCTCAGAGTGAGCAAGGCCCGCAGGGCTGGGGAACTCTTCTGTGGTGGTTCTCCCACGTAAGACTATGTGTGGATTATGTTAGCGGCCAGGTCCCCCTTTCTATCCCCATCCAAAAAGACTCAACTCCAGAATGGCTCAGCAGGTCTGGGGACCGCAGCTCCGTCCTTGGGGGTGGCTCCCACTGTGAACATGCTTCGGGTACCACGGGAGTGTCCCCTTGGGAATCTCTGTCTCCCAACTGCAAGGAAGCCTGTGAGTGGGTCGCAGGACCACGCGGACTGGAGAGGCCAGACTCACTCAGGTAACGGAAAGACCCGGAGAGCAGAAGTAAATGGTGATTCAAGCTCGGCAGCTTGGAAACACCTCTGTAGATTGATTCTCAGTTCCTTCCTGCAACAGTCGGGTTTTCTGATCCACCCCGGATCCTGAGCAGGGACCCCGAAGGGATCCCAGGCACCCGGGTTTAGGGCTTAGCACCCGGGCTTAGGGCTTAGCATACGGCCACTGAGACTCAGACTTCCGAGGGAGTTCTCACCCATCTACGCCTCTTCTTTCTTTTCTCCATCCATCCGCTACCGCTGCCTCAGCTTTGTCCAAAGAGGGGCACTCAGGTCTAGGACAAAAGACATGGGCGAGATCCCCTGTAATTGAGGAGCTGGGGTTAAGTGGAGACATCCGAAGGGACTCTGTAGAGTCTTCATTTCTAAAGATGTTCGTTTTTACGCACCACCCCCCCCCCCAACCCGCCCCTTGTCTTTCAATAGTAAGCAGGAGTGGCACCCTTTCCTGACCAGGATCAGAATGAATGACCGCAGCGCCTGCATTCACTCTGCACCTTCTCACGCGTCTGCAAGGTTCTGTCTCGGAGACCCCAAATCCTGCCTGGGGCAAACTTTCTCCCGTTAATTGTCTTGAGATAACACGTCGCTAATTACCCTAATTACTCTCGGGCCCTGCAACACCGTCCCCCGCGGGCCAGGGAGGGTGGCGCGGCGCCTGGGCGCGGGGAGGGACCAGTAATCCTGGCCGCACGCGGAGGCTGGTCCAGAGCTCCGCTGGAAGGAGCACCCAGGCCGGCCTGCGGCCCCTCTTGGGTCCACCTGCCTCAACTCCTGTGTCCATTGAATAGAACCCGAGCAGCTTGGAGTCGTCCCCGCTCCCCGTCCCTTGAGCAAGAGTTAGGATAACTGACGCATATGGAATACGGGGGAAGAGAAAGGCCTATTCCTCCACTCCCTGCCCACCCTACTGAAAGCCGCCCCCCATTCTACTACCCTGTTTCATGTTTTCACAAAGAATCACTACTGGAGAGTACCGTGTTTATTTATTTTAACCTGTCTCATCCCTCCCCTTCCCCTACCCCACGCACGTTCTTGAGAGCAGAGACCTTGCCTGTCTTAATTCGGTATCATACCCCAGACTTACACGTGGCGGGGAGTCAGCAGAGCCTCTAACAGCCTTGTGTTAAGTAAGTCTGTGGACCGAGCAGCGGCTCCTCAGCTCCACGATGAAGACTGGGCTGGGAGGAGCCTACACTTGGAGGTGAGACGGACCCACACTTCCAGACTTCCAGCACACTTCCAGAGTTCAGAAGAACTGCTGATTGGCTGCTTTGGTGGAGGATGTTCCTTTTCTGATCGGAGTTTGGGAAACAGGGTTGAAACTAAGGCACTCTTACTGAGGCCGCTTCCCAATGCCCACTCATAAGACGGTGCTCTCTCTTTATCACCAAACGGGGGTCACGTGCTTTGTTGGGGGACGTCGGTACAATCTGGCGGCACGATACCCCCAGCCGCGTGGGCCAGGACTAGGTGTCCCGCGGCCAGCCCCCAGCAGCGGCTGCCCTAGCCCTGTGCGACCACCCGCTGCTGGATCCACTCGCTGCAGCCCAGCCCGCGCCCCCCCCCCGCGCCCTTCTCATTGGCTGAAGGCATCCCCCCTGAATTCTCATAGGCTGTCGCACTTTTCCTCCGCCCCCCGCACGGACCGCGCGCCGCGCCAGCCAGGGAAGCTGCTCTAAGTCCGGGCCTTGGAGCAGAGGCTCGGCTCGGCCCTGAGAGAGGCGCGGAGCGCGGGGGCCGGGGGCCGGTGTTCCCACCCGGGGACGCTCTTGTGGAGCCGAGCCCGGCAAATGGGCGCAGGAGGAAGAGAGCAGGGAAATGGACTGCTATTTGCGCCGCCTCAAGCAGGAGCTGGTAAGAGCGCAGCAGGCGCCGGGGGCCGGGAGGACTGCTCCGCCCCGACGGCACCTGGCCCCCGCCCCGGGCCGGCCGGGGAGCTGGGAGTATTCGGGCAGGGGAAAGCCAGAGAGGAGGGGACGGGCAGGCAGAGGGCAGGGCCTGTCCCGAGGGAAAGGGCCGCGAGGAAACTTGGAGCGAAGATGTGTGAGTGAGGCAGACGCGAGCAAGTGACGGAGACCTAGCGACCCCAAACCCAGACTGAAATGCGCCCAGGGAAGTCGCTGGAGAAACGGGGGCACACTCCCAGACGGACAGACGCGCGGGAGCTGGACGCCCGGGCCGGCTTCTGGGGCCGCTCGGGGCGCCGCGGAGCGCGCGGGGCAGGCGGGGCGCGGGGAGCAGGGGCCGGGCGCGCGGGCCGGAGGGCAGCCGGGGACCGCTGGCTCGCGGGGAGCTGGCACCGCCTGGGGCCCCCAGCCCCGCCGGGCTTGGCAGAGCTGGCGCGGCTGCGGGGGCAGGCTGGGCCGGCTGTCTGCCCGGGCTTGTCTGCCAGCAGGGAGGGGGCTGGCAGCTGGAAGGGCGGGGGAGGGCCCCGCGCCGGAGGAGGGGCGCCGCCTGGCAGATAGCGAGCGGAGCTGCGGGGGCCCGGCCAGATGTCGGGGCTGGGCGTGGGGAGTGCGGAGGGAGCGTGCGGAGGCCAGGGGTGCAGAGGTCGGGAGACGGATCTCAGTCTGGGACCTGGGCATCACTCAAGTCGGGGGCGGGGTGCTTCCAAAGCTCTGTGAGGCTGATTCTCGCCGATTTCATATACCACCCCCAACCCCCCCCCCCCCACACACACACACCTGCCACCTTTCCTGTTCCTGCAACCACCCGAATTCACACAGATATGCACACCCCCCACCCCGGCCCCCGGGCCCACCTCTCTGTCCACCCAGCTCCTTCCTGTGTCTTTGCCCCTGCCTCTTTTTGTCCCCTTTAGTATCTCTTGGAGTGGACCTCTCCACTCCTCACTTTTCTCCCGTCCTCTTTCTTCCCACTTTCCAAAGCCAGGGACGCCCAGGCTCTCAACAGCAGACCTGGACCCATGACTCTCCAGATTCCGTGACAGACTCTCCCACTAAGGCCTGTAAACGCTACACTCCCTTCCAGCAGCTCCCCCCCCCCCCCCCCCCCCCCCCCGGCCCCGGAAACTTGGCAGCTGTATCTGGGGCCAGTTTTGGGGCGGGGGGGAGGGCAGCTTGCAGAGCAGGTGTTCTCACTGATGCTTCCTGGTCAAGGCTCCCAGGCACTCTTCCTGTCTGTCCCACTCCAGGGTCTGTCTTCTCAGGTCAATGGTCACTTCTCTGGGACTTCCTCCTCAAACCCTTTTTGTGGTAACACACAGACGGTAAAGTTACCCAGAGAAATGCTGCTTCTGGGAGGGACAGAAGAGTCTCCACCGTGTTCCTTCCCACCCTCATTTTCACATGCTTCTGGTGTCAGTTTCGGATGGTCAGCCCCAGTCCACACATACACAATTCTGACTCTTCCCATTCATTTGTCCAATACCAGAAAGAAAGGTCAAGGTCATCACAGATAATGTCTGAAGTCCAAGGCCCATGCTGAAAAAAAGAGAATCAAATAGAGTCCTCTTTTTATGCTTGGAATCTGGGACCACACCACCCACCTCAGGATATGCCTTAATAGAGGGTTTGTGGGTGTTCCTGGCATAGGCTTGAATTTTAAAATCCTACTGATTTGCATTTTTTATAGCACCCTAGGTGGGAGGGGGGGTGAGGGGAGGAAGACAGTCTGTGGATGCCAGGAGAATAAAAAAGGCAAATAGGAATCTGCACTGAACTGAGCTCCAGGTCTTGATTTGCACCCTCTCCTGCCAAGGACTTGAGCCCCCAGTCCCCGGGAGGAGGAAGGGGAGAGGCTGAAGTCACTGAGCTCCCCATTAGCTTTCATTTGGCCCTTTGTCTGAGCAGCTTCAGCCTTTGACTCCCTTGGCGAGGAAGCCAAATGCCTGGCCTGGGGCCCGGAATGACACTCAGATGGGAGAGTTCTGCACCCTCCCCCCCACCCTTGGTGCCCCGCCTCCTCCCTGGTGCCAGTCTGCCCAGAAGTGAGACAGAGCAGAGTGACAGGCAGAGGTATTAGAGTCTCACTCACTCCCTGACACCTCAGCCCAGTGCTTAGGTAGCTGAACCACATCTCAGTGCCTCAGTTTTGCCAATGGGAGTAAAGAAGAAAGTAGAGCTGAGTTAGCCCATCTGGGCCCTTTGGCTCCTCTAAGGACTGTGGGGATTGAATTCAGTGTACCTTGGTTGTGACTGGGGTGGAAGGTTCTTGCTTTTTATACCCCAGGTCTGTAACAGGCATACAGTCGTTTTATGTCATGAGCTGGTGAGGGTGGGGGCAGGCAGTAGGGCTTGTGTGTTTATCCTAGGCAGAATCTTCCCCACTGCCACAGAGGAGGACTGTGTGTTGCCTGGCTTTGTCCTTAGGTTAGTAGATGCCCAGGAAGGGCACTCATGTAATACTCGTCGAGTTCTACATTCATTTATGCCACTAAATCCCTTCAAGAAGCCTGCGTCCTACAGACGCTGGGTTAACCTGCTGGAAAAGGAAACGTTAACAGGTTGTAAAATAATTTTTGTTAAGGGTGTTCTGTGGCCCTGTCCTTGGCTCAGAAAATCTAGATGAGAAAAGTGTGTTCCTGAAGACCAAAGTAACAGAATTCCTTAATTTCGTGGAGCAGAAAATTCACACTGTAGGGGCGTCTGACTTGGGCTCAGGTCATGATCTCACAGTGTCGGGCTCTGTGCTGACAGCTCGAAGCCTGGAGCCTGCTTCGGATTCTGTGTCTCCCCCTCTCTACCCCTCCCCTGCTCACACTCTCTCTCTGTCTCTCTCTGTCTCTCAAAAATAAATACAACATTTAAAAGAGTTTAAAAAAAATTGCACTCTAACAAGTGAGCACTGTGGGGGGCGGGGAGGCTAAGGGTTGGGGACCCTGGCTTGATTAGCTTGATGTCTAGAGAACTGGCCTTTTCCCCCTGCCTCGAAGAGGACAGAGATCAGGTTTCAGGGATGAAATGTGGCAGGGGAGTAGCAGCAGCTGACACACTTCTTCATTAGGATGAGGGGGTCAGGGTTGCAACAACCCAGCAGGGAACATATCTCTCTCCCCTCCAGCCACCACAGAGGGGCCCTGTACGAACACAAGGCCTTGGGACCAGCTGTTCCTACACACTCCTCCCTTGAGGGCTTCCAACAAATGGGGTAGACACAGAAACACAGAAGAAGCAGACATAAGATGCTCACGGGGTTTGCTTCATGAGTCAGTATCAGTGGAAAGCGAATAGAGTGTGTAAAGGCTGGGTGATAGGGGCTCATGAAGTCCAGCCATGCCAGGAAGACTTCCTGGAGGAGGAGGAGGTTGATGGAGGCCACCTCCTGCAATATCCGTCCTAGCTTAGGCATGATGAAACAGCAGAGGGGCTTCTCTTGGGCTGGAGAAGGTCCTTCTAGAACAACTTGGTATTCCTAGAAGGCAGTTACCTGGCCACAAGGTCAGGAGGTTCTGCCATGTGGAGGAGGACCAGGACCTAAAGGCAAGAAAAGGAGCAAAGAAAGTGATGAAGAGATATGGGAGGAATAGCCTTCAGTTCTCGGCCTCCTTTGATGTTTAGAGCTGGGGTCGGGTCCATAAGCGAGGAGTGTGGAGCATGGGATTCGGGGGCAAGCCAACTTGAATTCACATCCTGGCTCAGGATGTGACCCAGGCAGATTACTTAACCCCTCTGTGCCTTGTTTTTCTCATCTGTAAAATGGGGTTTTTTTTAATACCTACCTGCTACAGCTGCTGTGAAGATTAAATGATTGATGTCTGTCCTTAGCACATAATACCACGCACATTGTGTTGTAGGCACTCAGCAAACTCTGGATGGATTGATCGGGCTGGTGTGCATGAGTCATTCATTCACAGAACACATTAATGGAACTTGCCCTATGTTTAAAGCACTTTACCAGACACTGGTACTGTAGTTACAAATATAAACAGACACAGATTCCGCTTTCAGGGAACTCGCAGTTCAATAGGGGAGATGATGATGATAATAATAATAATAATAATAATAATAATAAGTGTTGATGTTAACATTTATTGATATGCTAGACATATAATGTATCATGTCACTTAATTGCCAAAGCAACTTGGAGACGTTGTACTTCCACTGTTCTCATTTTATAAATGAGACATGGGGAGGTCAAGTGACTTGGCCAAGGTCATCAAGCTGGTACGCAGCAGAGCTAGGGCTCAAACCCAGCCAGCCTGACTGCAAAGCTTGCACTCGTAACCCATGCATGCATGCATGTGTCCAGCAGAGAGACAGAGGGTGCTTGCTACGTGAGAAGCACGAGTTCAGTGCTCCGAGAAGGGAGAAATGACCTCCAGCCAGGGGATCGGGAAAAGCTTTGTGGAAGAAGTAGCATTTGAGCTTGACCTTGAGGGATAAGCAGGGATGCGAAGGGGAGGAAAACCGCATTCCAGGCAGATCATGAAACAACAGGAGTGAAAGGCACCGAGATGGAAGTAGCAAGGACGTCCGGATGCCTTCTGGCGGGGATGTTCGAAGACTACTTCCGTCTGGTAGAACATAGGGTATGTGCAGAGAAAGAGTGAGCAACGGGGCTGAAAGAGTTGTTGAGAGCAGTCTATGGGGCACCTTGAATGCCATGCTAAAAAGTCTGCTCTTCCCTCTATGCACTGCAAGAAGCAGGCCGAGAACAGTGCCCTGGGATCCAGGAGGTGGGTGGTCTGGGGCGGAGGGTGGTGGGTGGGGGGAGGAAATGGAGGCAGAGGCTGAGTTAGGTGGTTATCACAAGAGCCCATGAAGGAGAGTATGAAGGCCTGAACAAGAATGAAGAGGAAGGTTACTTCTGGAGGCCCCCTGGATGCCCAAGGAATTGGGACTGCCTGCTTTGGAGAGGAGCTAAAGCTGTCAAGGGCGAAGGGCGTGGTGAGGCTGAGAGGCAAGCTCCCCGCAGGGCGAGATTGGGCCCCTCTCTCCACGTGTCTGCCTCTTGCCCAAGCGCACAGGTCCCTGTAGATGGTTCCGTGGAGAGCGGGCTCACCCATTTCACACTTCCTTCTTTCTTTACCCTCCTCCCTCCTCCAGCTCTTTGGCACAGTTTCTATTTTACCTTCCTGTCGTGCGTTCCCGCCAAGAGCAAGGGACTGTGAAGGTCCCTATTCACTGGACTGCAGAATGGGCCACTTGGCAAAAGCGGGGCCTTTTCCCGTTTCCGGCCCTGAACCTCCTTGTAGCTTCCAGAGGGGCTGAAAGGAACTGTGTGGGGATCTTGTGAGTAATGGGGGTGGGGGCAGCGAGGCAGGGCCCACTGCCAGGTCCGCGGGCAAAGCTGGAGCCCGCGTCAAAGGATTCTGGCTGAGCGGGGAGAGGGCGTGAGATGGACGGATGGAGGGCGCAGCTGTGGGATCAGTCAGGGGCCTAGGAGAGGGCTTGGGAAGGTTGCCGAGGATGCTGGTGTCACTTTCCCATCCCCATGCCTCCCATACCACAAAGGCCCAGCGAGTGCCAAGGGGGACGATGCTGTCCATGGGCAGCTGACCCCACACTACCCCTACCCCTCGAAGGCTCAGTGCTGCAGGGCCAGGATGGCGGGGTCTGCTTCCTGGCGGCATCTTCCCCCTCAGCTCCAGACAGACAGTGCTTTTTCCTTCTTCAGATGATTCAATGAAGAGGCGCTGTCAGTGGAAAGGAACTGAATTAGGTCTTGGAGTCCCTCCAAGACTTCGTGCTCTTCCTCCCCGTATGATGGTAATTGCACTTTGCATGTCAGATTGGCTATCCTGGTTTCTTCTCGCAACAACCCCGCGAGGCTGAGAAGTCAGATCGTGATGACTCGGAAAGCCCACTGGGCTGGAGCAAGAGGGCCAGGCTTGGGGTCCCAGTCCTCCCAGGAATCCTTCCCAGTTTTGGAACCCCAGGCAATAGATCCACATTTCCACCAGGGGCGCTCAGGATGACATTAAGATCTGATACTCAGATGAAAACCTTTTCGTTTTAGATCCTTACCCTCTGTTTATGGCAAGTGCTATGCGTTTCCTATAAGTTCCTACAGAAATGCATTTATGTATACAAACAGATTTATGTAAAGCATTAAATGGGAGACTAGGTGATGAGGAGATATGGTGAAAACCATGCAGGAAGTCCAGGGAAGAATGTCGAGGAAGAAAACGAGCATCTTGGATCCCGTTTCTTCATCCATAAAGCAGGGGTCACCAGCTTGCCAGAGTCACCGTGGGGTCCGGCAAAGCACGACGGAAGGATGCACACCGCATACACACACGGTATCAGCATTTCACAGCCACAGCCCTCTGCCCGAGGTCATGCAGCCCAGTTAGGCAGCTAGGGCTCCCCTGGGGCTCCTCACAAACGCCAAGAAGGTGCCCAGCGCCCATCCAGCTGGATTCAACTGCACCAGGAGAGACTAAAGTTTGACGTGAAGACCATATTTAGAATGAAACATTTCGAGGCCCAGGAGGTGCTGGGGGGCTAGGAGGTGGGTGGTGGCGGTTGTGCTTGTGAGGAGGCCTGCGAGGAGGAAAGAACTTCTGTGGTCTTTCTCAGCAAGGAGCCCTACACCCGTCTCTGGGATATGCTGTCAGGGGCAGTATGTTCGATGGTGGAACAGGCCAGCTCCAGTGAATGTGATTGGGGGTGGGCACGGGGGGGGGGGGGTGGCTGCTAGACCCACTACCACTCGGACTAATCAAACCAATTAGATACTCTTAGGACCTGTCCAACCGACCCCTGAGGGCAAGCTGGGTATGACTGGGTCCCTGTCCTGAGGGAGCACCGGAAGCCCTGGCACTGGGAGGCCAGAGAGGAACTCAGTCCCCTACAGCCTAGAGATTGGGATTAGTGATGACCATTTCTAGTTGGGATTTTCTCTGGCTCCTCTCCTCTGCTCCCACCCCACCCTGCTCCATCTTGGGTTCCTGAGGCAGGAGAAACCCTGGGATCTGAGAAGGTCCCACGCCCCCGAATACAGCAGCTTGCCCTCTGGCTCTTTCTCCCTGGGTGACATCATTCCCCCTTGGGGCCAGGAAAGGCAGCTCCTCTCAGTGAAGACCCAGCTGATGCTCCTGCCTCCCCACTTCCCCCGGCCCTCCCCGCTTCCCACACTTCCTCCTTCTCTCGTCCTCCTTCTCACAGCTGCCTTCTGCCCTCAGTGTCAGCACCCTCGCTGGTGGGCAAGAGGATGCGGAGCTTTCCTTTCCTTCCTTGCTCTTCCTTTGGAGGGGGCCGGGGGGAGGACAGAAGGGACAGGACAAGAGCTGTGTTTCTCCTTGATCCCACCAGGTAGATGAATGGAGTCCTGTCACGACTGTGTGTTAAGGTCCACTGAGGAAGACGTGTTCTGGAAGTTCTCAGGAAGTCTTAAGATAACCACCAAAACTCACCTCCAAGCCATGTATAAACACTCATTACGTCACCTAATCTGTCCAGAGCTGCGTGAGGCAGAAACTCGTATTCCCGTTTTGAAGAATGGAGAAGTTGAAAAACGATTTAAATAACCGTCCCGGCCACATAGCTGCTGCTATGTGGCAGAGCTGGGATTTGAACCCTGTTACATTTGTCTCTAGAAACCAAGACCTTAACCAATACAGAATATCATTTTCCATAGGGGTCTAATTTCACCTCCTGTTGACTTGACTGGGGCCTCTGTGTTATGAGCAGTCCCAAATTCATACATACCCACACATTCATTCTCACTGGAAAATGGTACAAAATGTCAGCATTATGTCTTCAGGATTTTTCCATACTGGAAGAGACTGAATGGGGTCATTTCATTCCTCTCACTGCCTCTGACCTGGACTGTGTTCAGCCTTCTGGAAGGATGCCTGCAAGTTCAGGCTTCTCGCCTGTTGGTAAAACGAAGCCTTGAGCGGTGTCCCTGACTCTTTCTCTCTGAGGAGTGCATTACTGCCTGAGGGCAGCAGGTCTGGAGACACAGGACTTGGGGTATTCAGTGGTACTCAATAGATGTTTTATGGGTGTGTCACAGGGGCAAGGTGCTAGCTGGGTTCTGGGGAGGCATAACAACGTGTAGATCTCAGACCCTGCCCTCGATGGTAAATGCTCAGTGAATGTTTCATGAGCAACTGAGCATTGAAACGTGGAGGCGGGGGGAGGGGCTGGGCCGCATACAGAAGTAGCACGATAGACAAAGGCACTTGGGGTGTCACTGATGACGTTCTGACAGCAGCAGGGGGTATGCATATGGGAACAGTGACATGCTTCTGAGTGGCAAGTGACAGGATCACAGGAGTGTGGGAAGACTGAGCTGGTGGCCGGAAGGCCTTCGAGGAGGGTTCTGCATTCCAGGAGATGGAAAAGCAGATGTGAGACCTCTGGGGACAGGAAGAGGGGCAGAAGGTGGAAACAAAAGCCAAACGGGACTCTGAGGTCCAGGTTGGGGTGACAAGGAAAGGGGTATGAGAGAAGGGGCAGAAAAAGGGAAGTCAGAGAAGCAGTTTGCGGGAAGGGACCTCAAGGAGGTTGGTTTGAGGCTTAGGGTCTCCTCTGACTCTGCCCTGGGTCTTCCCAGCCGCGCTGAAATGCCTCCAAAAGGGTCTCAGGAAGCCGGAAGCCAAAGAAGTCAGAGCAAGGGGCCATTGGCGAGCGCAGCCACCTCACAGTCTGTCATAGCTGCCACTCCAACGGAGCCCGCTTCCCGGGGAGGGGGGGGGGGGTCTGGCAAATCCCAGGGTCTCCAGGGCTCCCACCCACCACACTCAGCTGAGGCCTCCTTGCCTTCAGGGACATTCAGTCCTCCAGCTGCTTAGTGCTGCTGGCTCAGGAGAGCCTGGCCTGGTCCCCTGCCCCTGCCAGGGTCAGGGTTGCCAGGTGAGGGTTTGACCGCAAAGCCTGAGTGTCAGCTGCCAGTGCAGTGCCTCTGTGCCCGCCCTCCCAATCCCTCCACCCCTGCACCCCGTGGGCTTAGTTCTGTGCATTACGACCAGGCTGGGCGGTAAGATGATCCCCACGGGTCTCTGGGGGGCTTAAGAAACAGATGGTCCCCTCACGCGAGGGCTTTTGCTGTTGGTAACACGAGCAGATCCGGGGAGGGAGCCGGCGGGACGAGGGCAGCTTGGGCCATGAATGTTATCAGACCACGCATCCCCTGCCTGCCTCCAAACTCGGCCCTCACCCAAGTCAGCCTCTCGGCCCCTTCCAGCTGGCACCTGAGACTCGTGCCTTCGACACCCGCAAAGGGGCTGGAGGGCTGGCCCCCAGGGTCCCCACTCTTGGCCAGAGCAGGGGAGCCACTTGGGCTGAGAAGGCAGGAACAGCACCGGAGCCAAGTGTAAGTGCAGCTGAGAGGGGGAAGGCAGAGAAGGGCCGGGAAGGGCTTCTGCACACAGGAGCATCCTGGCCTCCTTGTCTCTCTCCTGAGCGGCCAGATGTGCACAGCAGTGAAAGGAAGCCCCCGGCCTAGCCTTTTCCTTCGGGAATCTGAGCTCCTTGTCTTGTCCTCATGTCCTCCAGCCTCCTCCAGCGCCCTGGGGAGGGCAGAGTAGCCTTAAGGCCCAGCTCCTCTGTCCAGCCATCTTGAGGCAGGCAGTGCTTGGTATATAGCATTTGGAGCAAGGTGTCCTGTGTCCAAGGCCCAGGGATATGACCTAGATGACCTTAGGCAAGTTACTTCACCTCCGCCATGGTTAACTCACTAAAATGAGAGCACTAATGGCAACCTCACAGGGTTTACATAAAGATCTTAAGACGTGATGTGCCTAGAGCAGGTAGCTCAGTTCCTATTACATAGCGAACATGCACAAACTGCTCTTATCGTGGCCATGATCATCGTCATCGTCATTGTTGTCTCAGGGAGGCTCGCAAAGAGGGCGCAGCACCTCGTAAAAAGACAAAGACGGCCACCACCATTTCGCGCATCCTCTTGTATCTGCGTCGTCTCGAGCAAGCTACTCACACGCCTCCGTTCCCTCATCTAGTACTAGTCACTACCTCATAGACTAGTTGGGGAGATTAGCCACAGATCCATTTATATATGTGTCTGTATTTACATATATGTAGCTGAGGACAGCACCTGCCTTAGCACGTTAGCTGCCATTAATATGATTTCCTTTAACTAGCCATATGGGCGTTAAGATTCCTCCTCTCCCAGCTCCCATCTGCACTGCACTGGGCCCTGTGGAGGTGGGGTCAGTGGAGGGCTGGAATGACCCCAGAGGTGTATGTTTGGGCGGGCGTCTAGGTTCAGGGCCAGTAAGGGGCAGCGCTTCCCCAGCCCCCCGTGGCTCATGGGCCTGTGCATTTCTGTCCCCTGCAGATGTCTATGAAGGAAGTGGGTGATGGCTTGCAGGATCAGATGAACTGCATGATGGGTGCGCTGCAAGAACTAAAGCTTCTTCAGGTGCAGGCAGCACTGGAACAGCTGGAGATCTCTGGAGGGAGTCCTGCCCCAGGCTGCCCTGAAAGCCCCCGGACACAGCCCCAGGCCCCTGCCAGGCCCACGGCCTGCTCCTCCTCCAACCAACCTTTTGGCACGAAGTTTCCGTCCTGTAGGAGTGTCTGTGGGAGGGATCCGGTCCCCCTGACCAGAGCACAGCTCCCAGAGCACCAAAGCTGTGCCCAGCAGGGGCCAGAGCTGGCGGAACCGGAAGACTGGACCTCCACATTGATGTCCCGGGGCCGGAATCGACAGCCTCTGGTCCTAGGTGACAATGTTTTTGCGGACCTGGTGGGCAACTGGCTGGATTTGCCGGAACTGGAGAAGGGTGGGGAGAAGGGGGAGGCAGGGGAGCCCAAGGGGGAGAAGGGCCAGCCCCGGGAGCTGGGCCGCAGGTTTGCCCTCACAGCAAACATCTTTAGGAAGTTCCTGCGCAGCGTGCGGCCTGACCGAGACAGGCTGCTGAAGGAGAAACCGGGCTGGGTGACACCCACGGCCTCGGAGCCCAGAGCCGCCCGCTCACACAAGGTCAAGAAGCGGAGCCATTCCAAGGGCTCTGGACACTTCCCCTTCCCGAGCACTGCCGAGCCCAGAAGGGGGGAAAGTCCTTCCACAAGCTGCCCCAAGGCCCTGGAACCCTCACCCTCTGGCTTTGATATTAACACAGCTGTTTGGGTCTGAATCCTAGAGACAGAACGTTGACTGAACCCAAAAGGTCCAGGTCCCCAGTGCTGGGCCCTGGGAAGGATGGGGGGAGGGGGGCGGGTGCTATGGCTTTCAAAAGCCTAACTCTGGGTTCCTTCTTCCCAGGAAGGAGGGAAAAGAAGCGAGAGTGTCTGGAGTAGGACTAACAGGCATGCGGTTGGTAGAGGCTGTGGTGGGGGCTGGCTGGTGGGGAGATGAGGGTTCCCGGACTGAAAGCGGGATTGAGAGAGTGGTGCTCACCTTGGGGCTGCAGGTGATGAGGGGCATGGGGCAGGAGACCAGGAAATTCTTACATTCCTTCACTGCCCCAACTAAACATTCTGTATGGATTAGGGCACTGGGGCCTCATGTTCCCCTAGAAAGGCCCCCAATAAAGACCTTGGCTCCTGTGTCCCCAACCTTATAACCGCTGGCATCCCTGGCAAAGCACTGCTCCAGGCACAGGCATGAAACCCCAGCCCTCCTGGGATAGGGATCAGCAGAGAGGAAACTTCCCACTCCCACCTCTCCCTGTTGGCCTTCAAGATTTCAGCCCATACCTGGATCCTGGGAAATGGGCCTAATAAGGAGTGTATGTATAGGAGTACTCGAGGGAGCCCTATGTCTTTTCAAAAGCACAGGAAAGATATCTGTATAGCACTTTAAAGTTTGAAAGCCTTTTCATATCCCATATCCGTTATCTCCTTTTGAGTAAGCAAGTAAGGCAGTTTAGCCCCCTTTTCCCGATGAGGAAGCAAGCTGAGATATGCCACCTGCGGGCAGGCGGCAGATCGGCGCAGGGCTGACCCAAGGGCTGCAGCAGGGCCCTGGAGGCACAGGAGCTCCTTCCCCAACACCCCGCCTCCAGCACTGAAAGCCCCCCTCACCACCTCCCTCCCCCGCCCAGCTCCGGACGCAGGCACAGGGCGTTCACCAGCGAGGCCAAGGTGGGCCCGTAAGAAATACGCCCCGTGTTTTAGATTCCCAGCTCCACCCCACGATCGGGCGGCTGGGGGAAGGGCGGCAACTCCGCTCCGTACTCGAGGCGCCTAAAGCTTTCCTGGAGCGGCGCACGTGGCTGTCCGCGCCCCCCCGGGGAGCTGCCGGCCCGCCCACGCCCGCGGGGACCGCCCGCTGCTTGGGAAAAGACAATGTGGGTCCCTGTTTGGGCCGGCCCGCCCTGGAGGCACTCCCCCTCTCCCCGCCTCGCTCCTCCAGACTGAGCTCCTCTCCGCTTGATGGGGGGGGGGGGGGGGGGGGGTGACAGCTGCAATTAGAGGCAAGACGCCTTCCCGCCTTAGGCGCATTAACAAATTGGAGAAGAAAAATAACAAGAAAGCCTCTTCCTGCATCCTGGACCCCCGGAGACCAAGCTGGAGGAGGAGGCTTAGCGCAGCAGCAGCAGCACAGCGGGAATTGGGGGGCGGTGAGGATCGCGCTCAGATCCCCACGCAATCAAATCGTAGAAGTTTTTGTTGGCGGAAGCTACGAGGGGAAGGTGCTAATTTCATTCATTTCTTTGAGCGCTCGCTATCTGCCAGGCAGTGTACACAACTTGTCTTTCAGACTTCAGAATGACCCTAGAAATGATGGTCTTCCCAGTAAGTGGGTGGAAGCCCTTGGGGGTCACATAGGCTGCCCAGATTAGGCTTCTGGCTCATGGAAGAATCAGGATTGTCTGGCCGCAAAAACGGCCTTTCGTACTCTCCCTGAAGTTTGCCAGTTGAGGCAGCGCTTTCTGGAGGAGCAAGGCCCTACCCATCCTGTCTCCCCACAGAACTCTGATATTTCAGTCCTGGGGGAAGGCCTGTTGGCTGTGGCTGCCTTGGTGCTGGTGGTGCTTTGTGCGTATGTTCAGTGTGTGTGTGTGTGTGGGTGGGTGGGTGGGTGGGTGGGTGTGGGTGAAGGCTCCTCCCACTGGGTGGTGGTGAAGTCACCAGCTCCCAGTCCGGAATGATTCCGCAGGAAACCAAGTCCCCTCTTGGCCGTTCATCTGTGACTCATCTGTTTTGTGGACCAGTCATAACAATCCAGACCCAACTGAACAAAACTTTATGAACATCTCCTAAAGGCCGGGCATCGGGACAGGATCAAAACACAGCAAGGAAGAGGACCCGGTTCCTGGCTCAAGGGGTTCAGTAAGAAGAAACAACTCTTTACCCATCAGTTAGCCAGAAGGGATCCAAGGGAATGAACTCATTTTAACTGGGCCAGAACAAAACCATTAGGAGTGACATTTGCTGGCAACAGAATCCCCAGGCCTGGGGCAACGCTATCGCCATCTTTGCGTTCGTTCACGTTACCTTCTCGCCTCACTCTGGAAGTGGCTGCTGTTGCTCTTATTCTGCATGGAGAGGCCCTGGGAAGTCAAGCAATTTGCCCAAGGTCACAGCCACAGAGCTGGGATTGAAACGGTCCCGACAGACTTCCGGCCTTGTGCTGTTCACACTACCCCACAAAGTGTCCATATCTGCTCCAAAGCCAAGTCAAGAGCAACAACAGAACCTGTCCTCCCCATATTATCCATGCATGGATAATAAATGGAATGCTTATTGTCCACTGGGGGAATTTTGCTCTGGTCTTGACAAGGGCTGGTAGAATGCCCTCATCACTAGGTCATGCTTTGCTAATGAAACACAATTCACTTACACGCCCTGCCCCGCACCACTAATTTTTCCTTTTCCCTCCTTTTCTGGGCTTTGGTCGTGACAGGATGGAGACTGTATTCCACTGAAGCTGAGGGGAGAGGTGAATGGGAATGTCTGGGGCCTACGGGATGTAGGAGAAGTGTAGGGGTGGGGAGCAGCAGGAGGAGGGGAAGGTAGGGAAGGTAAGCAGAGGGAAATTGACAGCTTAACTCTGCCCCTGGGGCTCATTTTATGGTTAATTAGGACATGCAAATAAGCTGGAAGCTCATCTAATACCCTCCCTGGCACGGGGCCCCGCATCACACCTGGCCCACTTCCCTGGCAGGTACGGGGGACCCCCTGATTGACCCAGACATCTGCTCAGGCCCCCACCTGCTTCTCTGTGGCTCTGTGGTCACTGTGTCTCTAGATGTTCCTTGACCATGAACAGGACCTAGAAGAGTCCCTACCGGGCCTGCGGGATCTCCTGGCTTCCTTTTTCTTTCCAACCCTTCAGATCCGGGACCCCTCTTTCCCGGAGCCCCCCACCCCGGCCCACCAAGAACTTCCCCTGCACCCAGGTTAAGATCGGAACCCCAACTTGCCCAGAGGAACAGAGACCTGCTTTGGCTCTGTCCCCACTACATCCCGCTTCCTCTCTGTGGGGTAGGGGGCATCCCTGTCTTTCCCAAGTCATACCATTTCCTACAGGGCCTCCCTAAAAGCAAAAGCACAGCTTGCATCTTGGGGAAGCAGGGGCATGTCTCCAGCTTTCAGGGTACCTCAGGTCACTCCCCGACCCAGAGTAGCTAAGGCACTTCTGCCAATACCATGGAATGAGCACTGCATTTGGGAGTCAGACAGGATTTCTGTCCCTGTCAGCTTGAGCATGTTGCTTAACCTGAGCCTCATTTTTCTTGTCTATGACATGGGGGTAATGCAAGGCTGCTGGAGATTTAAAGGACATCATGCATGTCCTCCATGCAGGAACACGGCAGAAGCTCTGGGCTGGACCACCTGACCTTCAGTTCAGGCACAAACCACGTGTCCCAGAGCAAAACCGCTAAAACAAAACAACAACAACAACAACAAAACTTTCATGGAGGCTTGGTTTCCTCTTCTGTTTAAAAAAACGTATACGGGCCCTATTACCTCACAGGATCGTGGCAAGGATCAGAGAAGACAATAGGTTTCTCTATTGTAGAGAAGACAACGTACGGCGTTTTTGTACGTTGTACAAATATTACCCCGGTGGGCTGTTATTTGCCAAATGGCAAACAACTGACACTTTCTCATGGAGGATGGCGTGTGTGGGGAGGGGTGTGGAGAGGGACGCAGGGACTGCTTGAGGACCCCACTGCCCGAGGATGGGCTCTAGGGAACACCGCCAGCCCCTCCTGTACCCAGCTGTCCCTCGCAGTCAACCGCGGGCCCTCACATTCCTGGCAAGGACTGGAGAGCTGAATGAGCCAAGTTCTGATGGCTTTCAGAAGAGTCCAGCCCTGATCTGCTCTCTGCTCCCTAAGGCCTCGGTCGCTAGAGTCTCTGCCAAGCCCCACACTTCACCCCTGCCCCTCCCCTCAGTCGCCCTGGGGACTAGTGGCCTAAAGGTGCTAGTGGCACTCCTGCTAGGATCCCCCCCCCCCTCCGCCCCCCTGGATGGGGTGGGAGGCGCCCTGAAGCCGCCCCTCGCAATAGGTGTCAGGGGCTCAGGATGACAGGCCTGGAGGAAAGGCCTAGCCAGCCCTGGGGGATAAGGGCAGGATCAGGACCCCAGACTGCAGTCACCCCCTTGGTACTATTTTCTTTTTACTTTTATTATTTTTTTTAAACTAAGTTTCACACCCTCGTTCTCCCTCCGCTTCTAGTGTCCCTGCCCCCCAGGTGTCTCTGGAGGCATCCTGGTGTCCTGGTCAGAGAGAGGCCTCTGAGGAACACTGAGGGAGGGGGCCCTTGGGCGGGTGGCGCCTACCTCTCCACACAGTGCTTGGGGCGATACTAATCTGACAAGGGACTGTGACACTTCCCCTTTATGCTGCCTCTTGCCGGGTCCCTGGGTGCCTCAAACTCTGTACACTAAGGCCTCAGGCCACAGCTGCTGCCCTGGCTTCCACTCCACAGAATCCATTCTCTCTAGATATGCCCCTCTGGGCATGGCGCTCAAGAGGACCGCCCCATTCCAGGGCCTAGGAATCACGGCCAAAAACTGGAGGCTTGCTCCACACCTCCACCCTCTCCTGCCCGTGACCGGCTCTGGGCTGTCTTCCCCTACCCCTCTGGTTCTCTCCAGTCCGGGGAAGCCCCCTAGCTGCCTCCAAATGGTCAGGGTGGGGTGGTTCAGCTCTCAGGGGGCACTGCCGTAGGGGGAACGTGTCCTCCCTCCAGGGGCAGAGGTGCGTTCTGCTTTCCTGTTTCTGGCTCTGCTCACCCCCACCCCCACCCGGCCCCAGCTGCTTTCCCTTTCCTGCTGCCTTTCCCTCAGCCTCCTTCCCTTTCTCATCGTCTCTCAGGAGGCCGCAGCTGCAAGGAAATGCTCCCCACCTTCCTTCGCCTTCGGGGGAGAATAGGGGAGGTGAGGGCAAGGTCTTCAAGGTACTGTGACTTCATCCATAGCCGGCCTGATTTGCCTGGTGTCTGGAGGCCCAGCCCTCCCCCAGCAGACCCCAGTGGACTTGCTCCGCCTCCTCTGGGGGCACTGCTCCCCTCCCCCAACCCCTGCTCTATCTTCCAGGGCCCTGTGCTGCTGAGTGGCTCTCTGCACTGGCTGGTCTCCGAGACCCAGGTTCCCCATGGCCTCAGACTGGCTTTTTACTCAGCTTCCACTGCAGTTCAGAGAGCACCTCCTCTGTGAAGCCCTCCCCGGGGCCCTTACCTGCGCCTGTATACCCAGCCACAGGAACCCCTTTTAAAATTGCCCTTTCGCATGTTCGTCTTCCCCTCTAGACTGTGAGCACCTCCAGGGTATCAAGTACTCATTACTCATTTCTGTATCTCCCGCACCGAACACAGTCTTCAGGGCGAGCCCTGGGCTGAGCCCGGCTCTTGCGTCGGTAAGGCCCGCCGCGGTCAAGGCCCCCTCAGCCGCTCCCAAGGCCCGTTGCTAGCCCAGTCCCTAAGCTGTTGTGCATGCCCTCTGTAACCCCCGGTGGCTTTGGCTTCTCCACGCCAGCTGCCCAGGCCAATCTTGTTCTCGTGCAGGCTGTCCAGGGGCCTCAGTGTCACTGGGCTGCCCAGAGCTCGGGCCCTTCGGATGGCCACCGCAGCCGCTTCTCTCCCAAGCCTGCTCAGTCCCACATGGGCCCCAGTTCCCATTTCAGAGGATACTGCTTTTACCCCGGCCTCCCAACGGTCTCCCTTTCTGCCCACTCCCTCTCCCCCATTGCCATTGTCCATTTGGCAACGACATCTGGCCCCAGGCGTTCTCTACCCAAGAAGTTTTTCCTAACCTGCACTGCCAGGGATCTCCACCCCTCCCGGGGACATGGAGTCTGCCGGATTCTCCTTCCTCCATTGTACTGATGGAGGCTCAGTCAGGGCGGGGCAGTGGGGAAGGAAGTTGAGAGTTGGGTGTTCAGGCTTCCCTACCTCCAGCCCCCACTACTGGCCACAGTCCAGGCATTGTCTCCCAGGGACTGAGCTGCCCACAAGGCAGCATTCGTAGTCATTTGCGTAGAAGTGGTGGGAAAGCGGAGGGTCTCAGCATAAATTTGCTTTAAAAAGGCAAACACACACACACACACACACACACACACACACACACACACACAAACCCAAAAAACCAGATTCTTCCAAATGGGCTAAGTGTAGCTCCCGAAATCCCTACACGGACTCAGGCTTGGGACTGGAAGGCCTGCAGGCTCTCACTCCAAGCCTGCGAGGTGCATGGGCCACAGCGACAGCTCCAGCTCCGCAGGACCAGCCTAGAGAGCCTTCTCCTTATCACAGGGAGCACTGGGCCAGACTGACTGAGGCAGGTGCTAGAATCCCTGATCTGAGGTCCCAAGCATCTGTTAAGATAAGACCATTTATATCCCAGAAAACAAGGGGTTAGGCTCTCCAGCAGAGATTTCAAGGGCCCAAAGAATGCCAAATCCGCTGGCCTTGGCTTCAGGACCCCGCTGGGAGTGTGGGGATCAAATATCTTCTTTAAACTCCTCCATTACATGCATCCCCTCCCAGGAAAGCAGGCAGAGCCCAGTGCCTGGCCCATAATTCCACGTCCTGTTTTCCCACCTGGGAAGGCTGCAGGCTTTTCCCTTCATCCCGGCGGCTCCTTCAAACTCCCCAACCCGCTCAACCGGGGCCCCTGGGGATGGGAGGGGCAAGGTGGTCGCGGCGGGGGTGGTGGTGGTGGGTGGGTGGGTACAGTGTGGCCTGTGCCTTTCCTCTCACCCACAAGGGAGGGCCTGGACGATGGGATCTTGGTGGGAAAGCTGGCAGCTCCCCAACAGCAGCGAACTGAGGAAAAACGCTCCCTTACTCGACTTGTCAATTACGCTGGCAGATGCCAAGGGGAGGGCTGGGAGGGACAGAGGCTGTCTCACGCGGGGGGAGTCAGAGCAAGAGCAGGGGGAGGGTGTGAGGGTGGAACTGAGGGTGGCTGTATGCCCGCGACGAGCCAAAAGGTCTGAGGGGGGCACAATCAGGTCAGAGGAACAGAGTTAACAAAGGAGATTTTTCTCTTCAACCCTCTCCACTACCTTTGTGTGCCCAAGTATTAATGCTGGTTCTCTGAGCTTTCACGGCACCTGGGATGTTCAGTCGGTTAAGCGTCCAACTTCGGCACAGGTCACGATCTCAGTTTGTGGGTTTGAGTCCCGCGTCAGACTCTCCTCTGTCTTCCTATCTCTCGGCCCCTTCCCTATGTGCACCCTCTCAAAAATAAATACACATTAAAAAAAAGTAGGGGCGCCTGGGTGGTTCAGTTAAGCGTCCAACTGTAGCTCAGGTCATGATTTCAGTCTGTGAGTTCGAGACCTGTGTCAGGCTCTGTGCCGACAGCTCAGAACCTGGAGCCTGCTTCGGATTATGGGTCTCCCCACCTCTACCCCTCCCCTGCTTGCGCTCTCTCAAAAATAAATAAAAACATTAAAAGAATTAAAAAAACATAAACTGAGCTCTTGTTTGCGAATGATCACAACCACATGACTCAGATCATTAGAGAAAGGGTTTTGGAAAACGAAGTGAGGAATGACGACTGAAAAGACCATTAGTCCAGGGGGAGTTACTCTTGCAAATCCAGATCTCTTCTGAAATTTCCCTGTACCCACCTTCTCGGTGGCACCTGAATGAACAGCAGGCCCTACTTTTCTAGCTCTCCCTACTGGACGGTCACCTTCTCCTTTCAAGGCTCGCCACAACATGGTCCCGATCTACTTCTTAGCCCATTATTTCCACATTAATGTCAGCCGAAACTAGGTAATTTCTCGCTCCCGTATTCTGCAAACCTGCCTGTGACACTTCCGCACATTTACCTGTTGAAATTCTACCCTTAAAGGCCCACTTCAAACTCCCCTTCCTGAAGCATAGCAGCTGGCCCAGAACAGAAAGCATCAGTCCTTTCTGTCTCCTACTACTTTGTAGGACACTTCCTCATGGTACTTTTTATCAGTTCTTTGTGACCTACCAGTTTCTCTGACCCCGTACTGTCTTTCCTCCCACCGCCATGCCTGCCCATACTCCCATCTGGCTCAGCCCCTGTACTTGTATGCTAGATTCCGTCCACGTAGCCTGCTCAGTTTTCCTCCTCAGTGGACCACTCCCATTAGCTCACCAACAAGCGCAGTCTCGACCACCTTAACAGGGCAGTCCACACCTGATGTCTCCAATGACCTTCTTCCTGTCTTCTCCTATGCTACTCCAGGCCTGCCCCCTACTGCTCCACTGACAGCCCATCAAGGTCACCAGTGACCTTCATGTTCTCCTTTGCTAACTCCTCTTCATCTCCGAACCTCAATGATGGGAGTCCCTGGACTTCTCTACCTACAATCAACACCATGATCCTGTTCAGCTCCGTGTTCTTGAACGTTCACTGTGAATCTCCTGTCCAGATCTCTTCCCCTCAATTCCAGACTCCTACCCAACTGCCTACCGTGCAACTCTAGGATGTGACCTGCTCCTAACACTTAGTACGTCCAAAATGGAACTCCCAAGCCCGCTCCGGCCACAATCTTCACTATCTTGATTACTGGCAAAAAAATGTTGGCGTTATCCTGGACTCCTCGCTCACACTCCACTTTCTCCTAACTGGTCTCTCTGCTCCCACCCTTGCCCCTTCACAGGTTCGTCTCAGCTCAGCAGCCAGAGTGTCCTGATGATAGGTTGAGTCAGATCATGTTCCCTATGCCCTTTGCTGAAATCCCTTCCATGGGCCCCGCTCAGCCCATGCTGAAGGAAATTCCTTCCCCCCCCACAACCCCGACCCAATCCTACTACCATTCCCCCCTTGCACACTCCACTCCAGCCATATTGCTGGTGCTCCAACATGCAGGCACACGTCCACCTCATGGCATTTGCAGACACTTCCCAATGCATGGAAGGCGGTTCTTTCCCCCAGGCAGTTGTGTGGGAGGCACATTTCAAATATTTATGCAAATAGCAACTTCAGCAAGGGAATAAACCTCTGACCCACCACCACATTCTCTCTGCCCAGCACTCCTATCCTTTTAACTCCTCTCCGGAGCACTCAGCATTTTACACACACACACACACACACACACACACACACACAGTCTTTTGTGTCCTGCCAAAGACTCCCGGAGGGAAGAGACTTTTGTATCATTCACGGCTGTATCCCCAACATGCAGGTCAGCACCTTGTATGGAGTCGAAGCACTATCAATATTTGCTGGCAGGTGCATAAGGATCATCTCTGCTTTATACGCCCTACAAGAATTTTTACATGGTTAGAAGCAAACACAAGAACTTGCACAGGGTTAAGCTTTAACAACAACAACAAAATATATTGAAAGCAACAGCTCAAAATAAGAGTCACATCACTGGTAAAATGGGAAGGTTTATTAAGGTTTTTCCTCAAGAGGAACAGCCAAGCCCATGCTTCTTAAGAGAAGCAATTAGCAGGAAATGTATGTCACACCTTGGGCTCCGAACCACAGGAGGCTTCTTCTTAAAAAGCCAAAGAGTTGTATCCCCCAATACCCTTTTAAAGCTCTTCTTAATGTCTGCAAAACAGAATCCATGTTGCCTTTCCAGAAAGCAGAACCAAGCATCCAGTTCAAAGTCTCCAGCTGTTCTCGACAAGAATATTTAAGCAAGACATGGCATTAAATAAATGGACTGCGCATTCAGCAAACCCAAGATAAAACTGCAGTAAAAAAAATATTCATATTCAATGTAATGTCTGTACTACATTTTCAAGAATAACTTGCATTTTTTACATTTTTGGGGAATAGAAACACTAAAAGCTTGGTGGTTGGACTACCTCAAAGCTTGCATTCATTTCCTTCCCTGCACAAGATGGGCTTTTTCCAGATGCTGGCCGAGCACCCAAACCACTCTGCCCTTTTAAGTTTGGAGCTGAGTCAAGAGGGGCTATTTTACACATTTATGTAGCACCTTAAATAAGTACAAGACCCAAATAAAACAAAAGGTTATTTTACAAGCTATTTTCCTCCTCCAAATACCTGACAAGGTCTTCACACTTTGGTTTCACAACACACATATAATTTATACGAGCATATTTTATGTCTTCTAACGTTCTACTGCGATTGCTTATCAATGAAAATACGGAGGTAACCTTTCTTTCTGTCCCTCAGTCCTAAAAAGGAAAATGAGATACGTGAACTGACAAATATAGGTGTCCCTGATGAGGAAAATGAGGCAAAATACTGAAATGGGGCAGGTCCAATGATGATGTTCATATATGGAGAAAAATAGCTCCCGACCAAGTAACCTGTCTTAAATGATGCTGGTGATAAAGTAAAGATCAGCACCTTCCCAAGGATTAACTTTTCCCAAGTACATTCTAATTTCAAAGAAACAGACCCTTTCACTGAGGAGTAAAAGGTGGCCAGTCATGATGGCAGATCAAGAGGCCAAAGAGAAACTATTTCAAAGCTGTAGGGGAGAGAGGATAACATGCCAACACCCATATTTCTCCTAACATTCCTAAGAGAACTAACTCTGTGACCACGGTTTAATGAATTACAGTATTTTCACATCTTTGATGAATTTCTTACTTCTCTCCCCTGCCCGGTAGATTTCAAATTCTTGAGGAAAGGCCTTTACGCCTCTTTGTGAAGCAAGCAGTGTTTATTTATAAGAACAGATGGATTGAATTCATACTATTCATTCAAGGCTTGTAAAAGTATTAACTGATACTGAAGCTCCCCCTGGTGGAGGGTAAAATTATAGATGATGTATTTACTGTTTTGTTTCTAAAACTAGATTGGGGGGAGCACTAGAAAGCCATTAAAGTCGTTCGTGCTTTAGTGGGGAAAAACTATCAACTGGGACGTCAAGCCTCCTTTAAATGATATGTTACTCATATGACTAAAGCCATCATGCTTTGAAGAGTCACAAATACGAACATACCAGTTCTTGGATATTTAGCGTATGAGAGTCACAGAGAATATCCTTGAGGACTTTGGGATTTTTCAGCTATGTAAGATACACCAAGTACATCTTAGTTTCAGGCACCCTCCTCTCTGGAACCAAGACTGCAGAGTCCACAGAGGGACCACATAAAAGCGCACCCAGCTCCCTTCCTGACAGGATGCCTTTCCAACCTGGCTCAGCAGAGGCAGGTTTTGCTGAGATAGTACTGCGCCTCTGATTTCAGCAGGCCCTGTTCTGCGTGCTGCTGTGTGCCACCGGGGCGTTTTTCTTCACGCTTCTGACTTCATCCCAAGTGGACTGGAGAAGAGGGTCACCAAGGAGCAGACTGGAGCTTGGGAGTTATTCTTAATGATCCCTATTGATCTGGTAAATAACCACACAATCTACGTAACAGGTAATGTTTGGCAATTTTTACTTATGTGTGAGATGTTTGTCTATGATTTTAAGTCGAAAGGAGTGTTTGAGAGGTGAGTTTTTAAGCAGAGTGACTCTAGAGGACCTTAATATATGCCACCTTGACCTGGACACACTGGCCCTAACACTTCACTTACTTATTTTCGATTTATTGCATTCATTAGATTTTTGGCCCCTCAATCCCAGACCTACGTGTAACTGGATCAGTAGAAAGTATCAGTTAACTAAATGTATTAGAAACTCAAACTCAAAAGAATACAGTTTCCAATTTTCTTTCTTTTCTTTTTTCTTCCTTTTTTTTTTTTTTCATAATATCTTAACATTTTCTCAGGTTAGTCAGAGCTTATATTTGAAATCTTATTCTTAAATCTCAACTTGGCAGCTTATGGACTGACCACATTCCTGGAAAGTCTCAGCGAGGCATGAACACTACTTCATACCTAGTTGCAACGAGACAGTATCTAGATCCCTGAGCAGTGATGCAGACTTTCTAGGACTCATCTCCTCCTCAGTATTCAGGGACAAGGCACAGGGTTTCCTAAGCTGGTTTCTCTCCTTTGCCAGCACTTGACCGGCCTGAACAAGCTATTGTGCTCCTCTGTGGAGAGCACATCAGTCATATATGGTCACCCTAGATTCATGTCCTCATTAAGCGCCATCTTTGTAAAAACAGAGAAAATTGGGAAGGAAAAGAAAAGCACCACTATACAGCCAGCTAAACTTTTAACATTAGCAGTCGTTTCCACACTATGACTACTATACTATTTCACATGTAGTCGAAGCAAAAGCAAACTGACAACATTCTTGACATGCTTTTTCACTTTTTCCTACTTCTTTCAAATTCTTCAATCTATCATAAAGCAAATTTGAAAATTCTTTCATAACATTTCGTTGGTGGGCTTCTACCCAACAAATTAACAATGACAAAAGGATTCCCCTGATGAAATGACAAGCTGTGGAAGATCTGAAATAGTAAAGTTAACCCCTGATACAGTATTAAACTTATTTTTACATATAAAAATAATACACAGTGGGATATTTTATTCAATAAGATACAATCTTTAAGATCAAGAGAGAATATACAAAACTATTCTATGTAGTCTGATGTGATTTGCTGTATAGTAGGAATAAATACATCTGGAACAGAAAATGTGATGTCTGTTCTTAGAGAAACCAGCAATTACTGAAGGGTTTAAAGCCAAGTGGTGTGCAGGTACCAGGCATAAAAGCACATTGAAACAATGTGACCATTATAAAATAAAAGTCTTAAATCTATAAACAATAACAAAAACACACAAACCAAATGAAAATGTACTAAAATTTAATCATCCATAAAAGCTGTAATTTAATCTGACAGTAAAACACAAGAAGCAATATTAGAGTTGGTTTAGTATATTATATATTTTAGCTTTGAAAGCCATAGAAATCAGTTATCCCAGTTTTTTTTCCTATAAAAGACCCATTTTTCCAAAGCATTATGCACAAACAATTTTAATTAGAATATAATGACAGAATGATATTTCATAATTTTTTAAATATAAAATGAAGTCAATGACTCAAAAAGTTATCTGCTGCAATGAGTTTGAGGGGAAATTTCATAATCTATATCATTACAGATACAAAGTATAATGGTTCAACTTTTTAGTGCTTGACAGGGAGGAATCATGATAAAAAGGTCAATATGAAATCATCTGATTATAGTAGCAATATCTAACATTTGAAATGCATCCATGCTCTTTTGTATAATCATATTAGAGTCAAGTATATTTATTTTCACATCTGTTATAACTGCTATTGCAAAGGAGAAATACTATTGTCTTATTTTCCAAGAGATATACACAGAGCAATTTTTTTTCTCCAGGGAGTTTGTGCAAACCAATACAAGATTTAAATTCTTCACATAATATATAAAACAGGAGAAGCCTCTTCATCAGATTTAATTTTTGAAGGTCTGGAATGCTGGCACTTCCCAATTAGGCAACAGTTCTTCATTCCTGTAATCTAGAACATCGAATAGATAGAGATATACATATATATACACACATATATATGTATACATATACATATACATACACATACGTATACATGCACACATACATATATATACGTATATGTGTATATATACGTATATATATGTATATGAATCTCTTGAGGTCAGAAAATGGTAGTGAACGAGCAGATATTTAATAATATACAAAGAAACAGACTGTGGCTGATTGTTACTTGACAAATTATACTAAACAGCTACAGTAACAGGGCTATTTTAAACTCCCTTTAAAAATGTTTAAAAAATAGTTTGATTGCTTTCACAATCTGACAGTCCTGTCTGTAAAGCAGAAAACAGTGATTACTTTACTTCTATCCCATTATCATCTTATTTTTAAAAGTTCCTTTTCCAAAAAGGAAATGACACCTGTACATAAAATTTTTTTAACCATTTCAGTACTATAGAATATTAGGATTACCACTTCTTTTTTTTTTTTTTTTTAAGTTTATTTATTCTGAGAGAGAGAGAGAGAGAGAGAGAGAGGGAGATAATGAATAGGGGAGGGACAGAGAGGAAGAGACAGAATCCCAAGCAGTCCGCACACTGACAGCACAGAGCCCGACACGGGGCTTGAACTCATGAACTGTGAGATCATGACCTGGGCCGAGGTCAAGAGTCAGACGCTTAACCCACTGAGCCACCCAGTCGCCCAGGACTACCACCTCTAATACTGGACAGAAGAGAGGACACAGAAAGAGCTGATCCCCGTGTGCAAAGGTGGAAGACTCAACGTTAGTGGTACTGCTCAGTAGAAAAAAATTAGGTTAAAGAAAGAATTTCCTGAAAATGAATTTCTTCTCTCCTAGTCTTTAAAAATGGGACATATTGAAAAGAGATTAACATGCTTCAATACAGTCTTGCTTAAAGGGTAAAGCCAGATAAACTGCCCTCAACATTCATGTACTCTTACTAAACATATATAGAACTACTTAAACGTACCCCCAACCTTTGTACTTTTTAAATGAGATCAACATGGCACTTCCAGTCTATAACCACTCTGTGATTTCTTTGCTCTGCAAAGTATTCCGATCACTAAAGAAATGACTTGTTATTTGTTATTATCCAACATCCACAGAGATCTCAGGTGACTTATTGAATATATTGTTAAGCTGAATTATATATCAAAGCCTAAGAATTTATGCAACAGGATGAAAGTCTTGTTTCCAGATCTAGGCCAAGATCTCTCGTCTAAGGTAAAACACAACATATGAAGGAATTTTCACAACAGGCCAGGAGACGGCACCTCTTCCCTTAAACGTAAGCTAAAAGAGATTTTCTGAGAACTGGAAATTAAACTAGGGTCAGCTAAGGTAATGGCATCAACAAGACAGCCAACTACAAGAGAGTTAAAGAATATAGATCAGCACAGGAACTGGAGTCCTCTTTTTCCTGTGTACCCTTACCCAAACACACACACCAGCAAATTTTAAAATAACACCTTCAGGGAGCTAATGATTTATAGTTATTGAATCAAGATTTCACTAAGAGCCTAAAGCAAACATTCGGCCAGAAGCTATCTTTCCCAAATCCAAGTACCGAAGGCAAACCCCTGCTGTTTCCTCCTTTCTGCCCATTTTCCTCTACCTTCATTTAAGAAGCGGATACAATTACTCAGTTGTTTCCCTGAAGAGAATGATTCAACCAAGTCTCTGAGGAAGCACGTGTTAGTTAATCTGGTGCTCTGAAAGAGGTAATCTGCTCAATGGACCCAAGAGACTTACAAAACAGTGTAACCAACTCTCAAGTGGGAACAGCAGACTTTCCTCTAACCTGACAAAATTAGTAATAGGCACATAACCAGCATTAAATTACATCATAAATCCACTTCATGAAAATATTCTTTTATGGTATGGTTTAAAGAGTTCATGAAGACAAAGCAGAAACTGTTCAGGGGATTTAATATAAATAGAGAAAAAAAACCCAAATGGTCCCACAGGGCCTGGTTTCTCAATTGGTAGGCAGCTTCAATGCTGCCACTAATTTCTCTCCAATGGTTTCACTTAATGGAAACTTAAGTGGTACTTACTACTTAGAAGCCTACAGACAAAACATTTCAAAGAAGTCAACTATACCTATAAAGAAATGACTACCACAACATACTACCACGTATCTAGTGGAACGGCTTGAGTTAAAAGACTGACAATATCAAATTTGGGGAGGATATGGAACTCACAAACTGCTACTAGACGCGTAAACTGGTACAACTACTTTGAAAACCTTTTTAGAAGTATCTACTAAAACTATCAGTTATATGGTATTAGACTGGCCATTTCATTCATATATATATATATATATATACACACATACACACACACACACACACACACACACACACACACAAACACACCAAACAGAAATGATGCACATGTGAATAAAGACTCGTGCAAAAATGCACAGAATTACCCATATTGGTTCCTGAAAAGAACCCAAATGTCCATTAGTAGCAGAATATATAAATATATTGCTAGTACAGTTACATGATAAAAATGAACTACTGCCATATGCAACAAGGATAATTCCCGAAAACATATTTTTAGTAAAAGTAGACATAATACTGGCTTTTCTAAATGTTAAGTTCAAAGAGATGCAAAACTAACTATGATCTTAGGAATCAGGGTAGGGGTTACATTGGATAGGAATGACTTTTTTTTTTTTTAACATTTACTTATTTTTGAGAGACAGAGAGAGAGCACATGAGCGGAGGAGGGGCAGAGAGAGAGAAGGAGACACAGAATCTGAAGCAGGCTCCAGGCTCTGAGCAAGCTGTCAGCACAGAGCCTGATGCGGGGCTCGAACCCACAAACCGTGAGATCATGACTTGAGCCGAAGTCGGATGCTCAACCGACAGAGCCACCCAAGCGCCCCATGGTAGGAATGACCATTATTGATACACACAGGGGTGTTCACTTTGAAATAATTAATCAAATGTGCACTTCAGCAATTTGTTTCAGAATGAACCATGTTCCACTTTAATGTGGCATGAATTTAGGAGTGACCCTGGATGGCATTCTATTCATTCAAACACTATTTTTTGAATTCCCATTCTGTACCTGGCACTGGGGACACAGTGGTGAACAAAACATACATGGTCCTTGCCCTCCGACAGCTTCTTCTCACAGGGAGAAAGACAAATTATCAACAGATGAAGAGATCTACGAGCTAGAGGTCCCATTTACAAGTTACAGAAACTGGAAATACCCTAACAGGTGGAACAGGAAGTGGTTTGGGTTGGGGAAAGCCCAAAATAAGAGCATGAGAAAGGCATCTGTTCTGCTTTTGGTACCTTACCTGGCTCAGAGCTGCTGCTTACTGTGGGTCTAAAGCAGCAGACATGATTTCTTTTTAGGCTTCTTCTTTTCCACTGGTGTTTTTCTATTTATCTGTCTGACCAGGTCATAAAATATCTAAATAGAAACAAGAAAAAAAGTCTTATTCAACAAACATTTGAGATCTTGCTCACAAAACAATCCTGGTTCTGTTAGATGTTATTTTGCTCTTGGATCTCTGTTTGCCGCTTTGTTTTTAATGGCAGGTTTCTTAGAGGCCCCAGGTGACCTCAGGGTAAAGCAGGACTCACCAATTTACCATAAGGGAAATACATGTACTCTAAGACATTCAGTATCAACCTAAGAAAAAAAAATTAGTTGTAAAAAATATGGTAGTGAAGTTAAATTCTTCATGGAATCTTCTATGCTTCAAAACATAATTATTAAGGGAATAGTTAATGCTCAACTTGAATCTTCACATTTACTTTATGTTTAGAAAACTTCAAATTCACCCTAAGTTGCAAGAATAATACCAAGGACTGGTGTATATTCTTTACTCGGATGCACCAATGACATTTTGTCATGTGTACTTTATCATTTCTCTCTAGACATATTCTCTCTTATTTTCTACACCATTTGAGAGCACTCTGCATACAATGGGTCCTTAAATGGGGGAGTGTGTACCTCCTAAAAACAAGGATATTCTTTTTTTTCAACGTTTTTTTTTTTTTTTTTTTTATTTATTTTTGGGACAGAGAGAGACAGAGCATGAACAGGGGAGGGGCAGAGAGAGAGGGAGACACAGAATCGGAAACAGGCTCCAGGCTCTGAGCCATCAGCCCAGAGCCTGATGCGGGGCTCGAACTCACGGACCGCGAGATCGTGACCTGGCTGAAGTCGGACGCTTAACCGACTGCGCCACCCAGGCGCCCCAAGGATATTCTTATATAACCATGTAGGTATCATGCTTACTACATTTAAGCACGGATATGTTACTCTGTATCATCTACACTGCAGATCCCAATCTTATCAGTTATCCCAATAATGTCTTTTAGAGTACTTCCTTCTCCTCACCACCGCAAATGGATCCATCATCGGATCACATACTACATGTCATTTTAATCTTTTAAAATCAGTTCTTCAGCCTTCGTCTCTCATGACATTGTTATTTCTGAAAACTGATGGCTAGTAACTTTATAGAATTTCAGTTTGGGTTTGTGTGATGTTTCCTCATGATTAGATTCATGTTATAGATTTTGGGCTGTAATAGGACAAAAGAGATAATGTGTTCCTCTCAGGATATCATACGTAAAAAAGCACATGGTTTTCATTTGTCGCTTTTTGGTGATGTTAATTTTGGCTAAAGTGAAAAATAAAAAAAGTGTGTGACCACAATTTGAAGTGACAAATACATCTTCATTAAAACATTTCTATTAATACATCTTTTGGGTTCATTCTGGATGAAAAATGCAAGGCATCAAAGACAAAAATACAACAGTACTTATTTCACAGAAGCAGACTATTTTAATTCTGATGTATTTCTATGTTTCAGAGTGCTAAGTATGCCAAAGTGTTGGAACAATTAAACAAATCAGCTGGATTTGGTTCTTTGCTATGAAATGCAAATACTCACTAATGACCTGGAATAGAAGCAAATACCGCAGAATCTCCTTACTATTACTGATTTGTGATAAATAGTGCTTTGTAGAAGTGTATCAAAAGGTCCTACCTTTTAGGGGCATTATAGGGACAAATGACACAATCTGAATATGCACTGAACATGGGCTGTGTGAATAACAATTTTCTTGATTTTAATAATTGTGTTGTGGTTGTGTAAGAAAATGTCTTTGATCTAAGAGTACAGACACTAACATATTTAGCAGTAAAGAAGTGTGATATATAAACACTGACAAAATGTTAACTGGTGAATCTGGAGGAAGAGTAAACAGAAATTCTTATTGTTCTTACATATTTTCAATAAATTTTAAAATATTTTTTAAATGTTTCCATTTCTTTAAGATGGTGCTCAAATAAAACAATTTCTATTTACTTTTTAAAATGGTCCTCAGATTAGAAGACTAAATCGTTAAAAAGAGAAAAAAAAAAAAAAAAAACACTACTCAGTGATTTATCCCAAAGCTGTAAGTGATTCGTTTATATTTTTTTCTTTCTGCTTTATCCTCCCCACTCCCATCTTCTTCAAACCATTTAACTTCTCTATTATCTTATTTCTAAGAAAGTTAAAAACACAGAATATATGGACAAAATGGCAGTTTGTTTCACAACTCTGAAACCCTTTAAAAACCTAATGTGGAAAAGCCACAAACAGGTTCTCCTTTGTTCCCTAGCCTCAATGAAGAAGCTGTAAAATAAAAAATAAGTAAATGGATAAACTAAAATAGTCGAAGAATCAAAACCACACGTTTGTTCATGCCAGCAGTTCTGGGTGTCTGGGACTACACTGACTGATTTTGTAATAATATCCTCAACAACTTTGGCAAACAATGCCCACCTCACAGCCAATGGCTGGTTATGTGATGAAGGCAAGTGCGAACTATAGTTAAGTATTTGGTTAGATATGCTCAGGGTCCTCAGCGTAGGTTCTTCCCCATTTCTCTGAACTACAGAAAAATCTAAAGGGAACACAGAGGAACTCCTGTTGGGATGTCTTAATGTATTTCAAGATTATTATTCCAGCCTCAGCAAAGAACAATTAATTCTTGATTAAGACTGATGTGATTCTGGTATTGCTATGTCCTAGTTCCAGAACATACCAAAAATGGTGTGGATAAGAGTTAAAACATACATATATTCTGATGTAGGTATCAGAGAATTAGAGGGCTACTTAGTCAAGCAGTATGTCCCCGTGTGATTTCAAATTTTGAAGTCCAACAGAAATCACTCATATATTTACAAAGCATTAGCTGTCGGAGGATAGCTGTTTCTATCAAAGGAACTCTGTAGCTGGATTATCAGGCTATAAAGAGAGAGACATTAAAAGAAACTCAAACATTATACTCTAGCATGAAATTTGTATGTCCCTCAAAAGAGTTAAGATCCTTAAAATAGCTAATCTATTCCATTTTGTTTTACTGCTTCCATTTTTGTCTAATAAAGCCTCACGTCGAGGGCTGACTGGAACAAGACTGTCCTGAAAAAGGACCTCTGCTGCACTGGAAACTGCACCCAGAGAGAGGTGCAGCAAGCGGCACGGGGGTTCCCACAAACATGGGATGCTTAAAAGGTAAGGAACACCTCCTGTCTGCTGTGCTCACTGGACCCTGGCCCAACCCAGCCCCAGCTGAGCCCTATGAACTTGGTGGGTAGGTACCAGTGAGAGCGAGAACAGGGACAGCAAGGAGCCAGATCTCTAAGACCAATCATCCAGCAGATGGTGACCCTGCTCTACTGTTTCCCTATCCAAGCTCATGCATCAATCCTAATGCTTTTTATCTCCAAGTGCTTTTTTTGAGGAAAGACTGCACTAAAACTTAAAATTTTATGAGCCACATTTTTCAAAATAACATCTGTGAAGCTGTAATTCCACAACAGAGAAAGTTGAAGCTAAAAGCATATCATACTTCCTTTTTGTTTACTTGGCAGTGAAAAAGAAATGACAGGTGAAGATCTCACTAGGACTTGTTCTCCACTAGGAGGTAAATTTTAGGGCAGGAACAGTGTCTGGATGACTACTACCCCAATGCCTAACACACTGCCAGACACAGAGGCACACAATAAATGAAATTTATCAATTCTTATATGCTTATAAAAATTGGTTTTACCTGTAAGAGCAAGCTTTGACATTCTTGGTTATCTGAAAACAGGATTTGCAGCAAGCTTAATTTTTTTGCCTGTCAGATGTTGAAAGTAACTCAGTCATTTTAAAACTCAGACAACAGTGGGGCGCCTGGGTGGCTCAATCAATTGAGTGTCTTACTTCAGCTCGGGTCATGATCTCCCGGTACGTGAGTTTGGGCCCCGCATAGGGCTCTCTGCTGTCAGCACAGAGCCCGTTTCAGATCCTCTGTCAATGTCCCCCCCGCCCCTCCCCCTGCTTGCACTCTCCCTCTCAAAATAAGTAAATATTAAAAAAAAACTCAGACAGTAGTCCACAACTATAATAATATTAAGTCAACGAAAAGTGACCTACAGAAGCAAAGGCCAGAGAGGAATAGCAAACACACAGGATGTGGATAACCTAATGCACCCTCAACTCTCACCCATGTTGTAAATGAACTGAATTCTGCCTGATTGCCTGTGATGCCACAAATGACCAGCAAACTGGCAAGTGAAGACTTTTGCACTACTGTGGAAGAAAGAAGCCTACTCTGGTTTTTGTTTTTTTAAAAAAGCTTATGTTAAAACTAACAGATGCAAAGACAATCTCTTAAATTTTGGTTGGTTGGTGGGGGCAGGTAGACCTGGGCTGATCTTTTAGGGATCCAGTAGGGTATTGGATTTACACCCAGGCAGGCGGGTGTACTTGTTAAGCATTCCTGTCACAGCTATGTTCTCAAGATAGTGGAAAGCTTGAGTCATGGACAAAAAAAGCCTTGTGCACCTGCTGTATCAGGCCTCAATGACTGGGTGAACTACAGTTCCATATCCATGCTCCCAAAACCTCCTTTTGAGTCAGATACCAAAGGAAAGCAGGACTCAAAACACCCAACTCTGTGATATCCATGAGGTAATAACTGTATAACATAAGTTGATAAGCTCAATAACTACTTTGATTTTTGTATTTTCCTACTTGACTTTACAACCTCTTCACACACATGTGCATAGGTAACTGTTACAATACAAGAGTAATATGACACTTCTCACCTACCGCCTTCTGGCATATCATTCAGAAGCTTAGTGGGACTTTAAACACATTGTTTAACTTAAACTTTCTCTATGCCGACAAGGTAAACATAAGTGTCCTCATTAGTCATCAAAGTGATGTTATGCAAGTGAAGGAATATGGTTTCTAGCAATTACCTAGAGTTCTGTATACACTGACAGAATCAAGACTGCTTAGAACAAAATTTTTTCTTCAAAAAACTTGGTTTTGGCTGTTAACTTAAAAGAAAGGTAACTAAAAAGGCACTTGTTTGTGCTGCCTAGCAGATGTAGGTTACCTCATTAACGTTGATCTTTGACTTTGCAGAAGATTCTAAAAAGGCACAGTTACACCACTGTCTTGCTAAATTCTGACCCTGTTCTTTGCCAACTACTCGCTCATCTTCCAGGTCACATTTATTGCCAACCAAAATCATTGGAACCTGTGGGAAGGACAAAACATAATATGAGCACTAGCATACTTGTTACTCTTCTAAGTAAGCAACTACCTGTCACCAATTGAAATGGATTAATTAGGATCGTAAGCTTCACCAAGTACTTAAATAATATGTACTGTATGTGTATTGAGGGAAAGAAGGTAGATGGAGGGAGAAGAGACAGAAAAAATATGGAAGAGATCCTACTATGCTCACTTGCTAAATTATTTTAAGGCTATAATCGCAACAGTGTCATGTGGACTACTACTAATAGCTGAATTCCAAGTACAAAAATCTGAAGGGAAAGGCAGCTCCTGCAATACAGAGAAAAATGTCTCCACTGGTCCTAAGCGTGGTTTAAGTGCTTCACCTCACAGGTCCAACGAACACCAGAAGTAGTGGCAAGACAACCCAAGCGACAGGTTCTACTTCTGTATCTGACGTCCAGATTTGAAGACCAGTTTAGGTGAGATGTTAAAAAAGGACAAACAATAAAAATACAGCCACGAAGCAGCTATGCCTTCCCTTCCTCCCCATGCCAGAAATGCTGTCCCAACTGCCAATTAAACGCGTCGCTAACAAACTGTGCAACGTCCTTAGATAAAAGGTGGCCACAGAACAAAGTCATCTGTGAGGTGATGGACACTACACCCAAGAAAGGACTGAAGGCACACGTGGATCTTGTGTCCCAAACAGACAATCATCACAAGTCAGGCGAAACATACTAGACCTACAGCTCCATCTTTTTCAGTTATTACACGGAATAAAGAGGTTCACATTACCCGAGTTCAGTGATTTGCATGTAATTGCCTACGAAAACAGAAGTCTCTTCGATAAATTAGTCATGGCAAAGAAGAGAACTATTCATTAGGTTACGGTTGGTAATGAGTCATATGGCAGAAATCCCTTCCGCCTACAGTATTACCCAAAGTTGAGGTCCTGAGCAGGTGCATATGTTCCCATTAATAATGAGAGAGAACACAGGAAAACAGAAAGAAAGGTACACATGAAATTTTATATCCCAATTTAGACAACTGAAAAGGAACTCTCTGTAGTTCAAAACTGAGGTAAACATGTAAAGTATGTATTTCATCTTTGCAAAAAGGTACAACAGCAATGATGCCATTCATCAAATAAGAATTCTATAACAAAAATAAAATGTACAAAATATAAAAATGCAGCTAATGAAAATCCTCAACATAATTCAAAGGAAAACACTGTAAGTAAAAACTACCAACAGAATTTTAGAAATGGAACATACCACTATGGTTCTCACTAATGTTCTCTGAACACTGTTTCTGACATAACTACCACCTTTCAAAGCTCAACTCGAGTCCCCCACTTCTTCTACCAAGTATTCTGACTCCTCTTCCTTGCCTACTGCATTTATTAACACACAACACAATGAGCACTTTACCATACATGCCCTCCTTTTCTAACTATCTTAGCATATAATTTGCAAGTAAATATAGAAAGTTGTAAAAATTTTCTGATCACAGGGACTCTTTTAGGTATGTGGTAGATACCCTCCAAATCCTCTTAACAGAAAAACAGACACTTTTTATTTGGCCACAGAGAAAGAGCAGTATGTCTTATAGAGAGAAATATACTTACATCTTCTGTGTCCTTAACCCGTAAAATCTGTTCCCTCAGGTCCTGTAAGTCATTAAACGTGGACTGAGCTGTGATAGAATATACTAGTGCAAACCCTTGGCCATTCTTCATATACAAATCCCTCATTGCTGTAAATTGCTCCTATAATAAAAAAAAGTACAATTATAAATATGATTTCTTGATTGAATACTAGAACAATTTATATCAGACTAATCACAAAAGTGAGCTACTGAATTTTTTCCTACACATTATCATGATAGGAAACCTAAGACCTATTTTACAGTTTCTAGAAACTGAGGTGAATGTTCTTGTTCCCTGCTTACATGACTAGAAACCATGACAATGAACTGAAGAATCAGAAGGGAGATCTTAAACCACTTTAACATGGTTTTTCTGTCATTTAGAAAACTGTATGTAGGTCCCTTTTACATATAGATCCTAATTAAATTATTTTGATGCTACTAAAGATGACCTCCAAGAAGTATTGCTAGAAAAGAGAAGTCCCAAGTACTGAATCCTTAGGGTCTCCAATACTAAGGGGTTGGGAGATGAAGACGAATCAGGAAAGGAGACTCAGGGACTAACCAACGAGAGAGGGAGAAAGCCAACCAAGTGTTGCTTCCTGGAAGCCAAACGAATACAATTTGTACAGAGGATAGTGATCAACTGAGTCAGAGGTTGCTGAAAAGTCCAAGGGAGCTGAGGATACATGCAGAGGGCGGATCATGAATAATGACAGTCCACCAAAGACTTGAATCGATGTGAAAAGGGGGTTAGGATATGAGGATGATCAAAGATGATGGGATAAACGTACTGCAGGTTCCAGGGAAGTTGAAGGTATAAAAGGAAGTGAGAAGGAAAAACAAGAGGTGGTGAGTGGAGAGGGATGCTTGAAAATAAGATGAAGGCTGTATCACAGTTATTGGTAATCACATAGTTTAGGGAAGACCATGGGCGTGAATGGCTGAAGCAGCAAGGAGATCAAGACACTGATAGACCGGGGCACCTGGGTGGCTCCGTCGGTTGAAAAAAAGGAAAGAAAAGACACTGATAGGCCAAGGGAAATGGATCATATATAATGCCATATAGATTCTATTTGGATACTAAAATCACCAAGAATTCTAACTGAAGCAGCGATGGAGAGAGTGAGCCAAAATCTTCAAGGAGTAAGGAGTAATCCGGAACACGATTAATGAACATCAACTACTTTCCAAGCTTCATGCAAGGCACTGGGGACACAGACAACTAAGATACTGGAGAAAGATATCTCCGGTAAAGAGCTTCTTAATTTGGACAAGAGGAAGAAAAAAGAATCCTCGCACACTTGTGGAGGTGATGAATGGGGTAAGTATTCTTTAACTTTTGGGGTGTCTGGGAACACAGGGGAATGACTGCTGATTCAGAAGCTAAGGAAACTGGGGAGATGGAATTACAAAAGGGGGAGACAGTGAGTCAGCAGATCTAAGAAAAATGTAGTTCTAATGATCCCAAGCTTTCTCCTGGAATCAAGACCCATTTTCCCACAAAAGAATGGAAACATACAGTTTAATTAGTATTACAACTGCTCCAGCCTACTTACATGCTTTTCCTAATGACATGAAACTTTATCATCTACGAAATTGTTTGGAAAATTTGTGCTAAATTTTAAACAACTTATAACATTTAAGAATAGCATCCATTTTAAAGCTTAGAACTGCCTAACAGGGAAAGTCTATATATATGTATATGGAGAAAAAAAAAAAATCGCTTAATGTGTGCATTCTTTTGTGGCAGTATAACAGGAAATCATCAGTAATTAATAACAAAATTATACAGGAGATGACAAAGGAAGGCAATGAAAATAAAAGCAAATTCTTGGAGCTCATACTACATAACAGGCATTGTGCCAAGTGATTTATAATCATTATCTCATTTGATCATGATAAGCATGCTATGATATACTAATGTCATTATACAATACTCATTTAAAGAGGAGAAAAATGAGGCTCAAAATAATCCTGAAGATTTTCGTCAGATTTTCTGTCACCAGCCCCTTGGAATGTTAAAATGCTAATAAAAAAGCAAAAACAATTCTGATAAAAAATAGTGACTATGGTGCCAAGAGACAGATTCCTACCTTAGGTAGGAATGAACCCAGAGAAATACCTACCTTAATTACAATTCTGGATTTAAAATATCTTTTGTTAAAAGCAGTAATAGGATAATCTTTACCTCCATATAGGGAGAAGATACCCAACACACACATTTGGGAGGTAAACCTGACATACAATTTGAGAGTGATACGTGGGTATTAAGTACATGTTGGAAGCAGTTGTAAGAAAATCTAAGAAGCCCTACCTTTAGGTAATTTCTTCTTAATCAGAGTAATTACTTTTACTTTACTCAGAGGAACTATTCAGATGACAAAATCTGTTCACTAACTAAAATTTATCAAAAAAAGAGAAAACATCCTTACTGTTCCTGCTGTGTCCAGGATCTCAAGCATACACTGTTGGCAATCTACTTCAACTTGCTGTTGGAGAAGGGAGGAAAAATGAAAAGTATTATCAAATCAAAATGTCAGTCTGTTTTCCTGCCACCTCTTCACTCCAAGTACCTATTAACAACTACAAAGCCTTTCTCCAGGAGTTTGCTATACCGGTTGAGACTTAACTTAGTGGAATAAAGAGCAGGAGGTCTCAAGCATGTTCTATTAATACTACAGAAGCAGGACCGCTAATGCTGAGTTTAGATAGTTTCTGACCACTGTAAACTGAGTAATGATTTTTGTTACTATTAGAAGGCAATGGTTATATTCTCTGTTTAAGAAAAATTACAATAGGTACAGTTCTGACAGAAATAAAAATGTATAAAAATATGTATATTTATATGATCTTTGAAGAAAAAGTATTAAATAGCTCAAAATACAGATAAGATTTTAGAGTAAAGAAAATTCAGCCAACTTACCACGTTCAAGTTGCTAAAGTTATACTAAAATATACCCTAAATTTAATACATTGGAAAATTTTAATTTAAGAGATAAGGGGAGGGGCACCTAAGTGGTCAGTCAGTTAAGACTCTTGATTTTGGCTTAGGTTATGATCTCACAGTTCGTGAGACAGAGCCCCACGTCGGGCCTGCTTGGGATTCTCTCTCCCTCTCTCTGCCCCTCCCCCACTCATGCTCTCTCAAACTAAATAAACTTAAAAAAAAAAAAAGAGGTAAGGGGAACACAGAGGTGCTAAAAAGAGTAACACTGAACTCATATAGTCCTCAAGACTTTAAGAAAAAGGTACTTCTTTGGAAAAGCTGTGCGCGTTAGGTGAAATTTTATATACTGAGTTGTATTTCCCCAGTGTTTTATAACCTAAAAGAAGGGTTGGGCTAAAGACAGCAGGAACTATCAACTGTGCAGAAAATTTTTAATCAAGAAAGGATTAAAACAAGTGTTAAATCTTCAGAACTCTAGGTACAGATCTGTCTGTAGTTACAACGTTAGATGGCAACTTGTTTGGGGGAAATTTTAGTATTGCAACACTATCTTCTAAACATGAACGTATTAACCTAAGGCCTATTTTAAATGCTTCTGTGTCAGATCAGGGGTTGATGAGAAGCACCACTTGGTGCTACAAACTCACTGTCCTACCACTAAACGGGACTAATGCGGCATAATCGGCATCATCAGTAAATGGGCATGCTCAATGAATAATGAATGAGGTCTGCAGTTTCTCAAGGTATCTAGAACACAAGTTTATTTCCAACTTGCAGATAATGAAACTGCTCTGGCCAGTATGGCTGGATGAGCTTACTTAACAAAACTTGTAACACTATTAAAGGTAAATTCTGTAACATCTAACAACTCAATCCTTCCCAATTTGTTGAAAGGTACGTTTAATTCCCTGCCTCCCTCCTTAACATACTTGGGAAATAAAGTTATGAAAATTCCCCACAATTCTAGTCTTAGAATGAAATAAAATAGTATTTTTTGTCAAGACTATTTTTTTTTTCTTTTAAATAATCTTTATGTTTTAGAACTTGGGCTTTAGGTGCAAAACAAAACTGAGCAGAAAGTACAGTGTTTCCATATACCCTTCTTCTTGCTCCTCACTGGCCTCTCCTACCATCAGCCTCCCACACCAGAGTGGTACATTTGTTAAAATCAATGGACCTACATACAGACATCATTATCATGCAAAGTCCACAGTTTATGTTATGGTTTTACTCTTGGTGTTGTACATTCTACGGGTTGGGAAAATGTGCAATGACGTGTACCCACCATTACAGTATCATACAGAATCCTGTATCTAATTTTTGCTAAAGATGAAATATCTTTAAAAGTTACTATAAAACTAAACAAAAATAAAAACATTCAGTCACTGGATAATTTCAAGCACAAAAGTGATCTTCATTTTAGTTCACAAAAAAAAAGTTGTCAAAAATATACCTATATTCCTATGCAATTTTGCTACATTAAAAAAAACCCCGGGGCTCCTGGGTGGGTTCGTTGGTTGAACATCTGTCTCCTGATTTTGGCTCAGGTCATGATTTCACAGATCATGGGATTAAACCCAGCACGGGGCTCTGTGCTGACATCACAGAGCCTGCTTGGAATTCTCTCTCTCTCTCTGCCCCTCCCCTGCCTGCATGCATGCATTCTCTCTCTCTCAAAAAACCATTTAAACAAAATAATTAAAGGGGCGCCTGGGTGGCTCAGTTGGTTAAGCGCCCGACTTCAGCTCAGGTCACGATCTCGAGGTCCATGAGTTCGAGCCCCGCACTGGGCTCTGGGCTGATGGCTCAGAGCCTGGAGCCTGCTTCCAATTCTGTGTCTCCCTCTCTCTCTGCCCCTCCCCCATTCATGCTCTGTCTCTCTCTGTCTCAAAAATAGATAAACGTTAAAAAAAATAAATAAATAATAATTAAAAAAAACCAAACAAACAGGAAAATGTGCACACTAAAGAACACCTTACTCACCAGTAATCAAACACGGAGCTTTCTGTAGCTAAGTAGTATTCTATGAGAAATAGTCTGTCTTGGAGAAACTTCTATTTATTTTTAATTTTTTTTAACGTTTATTCATTTTTGAGAGAGGTAGAAAGAGACAGAGAGTGAGCAGGGAAGGGGCAGAGAGAGAGGGGACACAGAATCCAAAGGAGGCTCCAGGCTCTGAGCTGTCAGCACAGTGCCTTACGTGGGGCTCAAACCTACAAACTGCAAGATCATGACCTGAGCCAAAGTCAGACGCTCAACCAACTGAGTCACCCAGGCGCCCCTTGGTGAAATTTTTAAAACCAGATACAGAACATCTGTATCACTTCTCAAAAACTATTTTTAAAAACCAGTTCTGTGGATCAAGTTTTAAAGCCCTAAGGAACTATTTGTAAGCATGCATATACAAGTTTCACATTTTACCTTTCTGTAGGAATCTTCTATCGTTGGGTCATATTTTTCAACAAAAATTCCCTGAACAAACTGAACTGTCTAGAAAAAAAAAGCAGAGAAAAGTTAAGAACTTAAAAGAAAAATCAACTACTCTTGAATGCTACTTACACCCTTACAAAGTGGCAAAGATTAAATGAAATTATGTGAAAATTCTGGGTAAACATGCAGATGTAAAGTCTCATTATTTTCGAACACCAGGATACATCCACAACCAAGAGGGCACATTATGAAGGGAGGTGTTCATATCAAAAGCCGTCAGCAAGGCTGCTGCCAACTCATGTTGTGAAACTATATTAAGTTTCAAAATACAATGAAGATACAAATAAGAAGGACATACCTCCTAATTTATGAAAAATGAAAATTAACCAGTATTTAAGCTAATATTCCTTCACATTATCTATAGTAACTTTTATCTCATGCCCTTAAAGCAATGAGACAAAAGGGTCTAAATTTTTAAGAACCTTAAAACAGTTTCTCTAATTGTGGGGGAAAGAGAAAAAGAAATTTACAGGCACTGAATTTATTAAATTCACAGTCTCATTCGAATTTCACGTTCTCCCCAGTAGTAGTTATTTTTCCCGTTTGCCAGCTGAGATTCAAATATACAATCTTCCTGATTCCAAAGACTTCCTTTTTTCATTGGAAACACTTCCTGCTCATCTTTTTTCAGATTTTCTACTTCTCTAAGATTCCTGTAAACACAGACTTATGAAACGAGGTATTTTATCATGTGGTAAATAAAAAGTACAAAAGATGGCTGTGAAATACTGCCTGGACAGATTTAAAACCGGGTCTGGTATATTGTTGCCTAAAAGCAAGGAAGGGTAAGAATATGGCCTGAGGTCACCTACACTTAATTATGCACTAGTGTAGCTTGAGCTAAACAGATGAACCAAAATACAGTAAACTTCAAACTTCTTTCTCCTAAGCTCTTGTTCTTCAAAAGAGACTCAGGACAGAATTACACCACATCTTTTATTATTTTTATCAAGGATTTAATCACCTCATCCTCTTAGTACTACATATAATTCAAATACGGAAAACTTCCTAAATCCTTTACTCTAGAACAGAGGTTCTCAAAATATGGTCTAGAGCAGATGATTAGAAAAAAAGTATCTCATAATACCATGACATACTCTCCTTGTCTCATAAATTTACAGTGGAGTTTTCCCACGGGTATGTAACATATGCTATAGCAAGACACTGGATGCAGAAGCAGGTATGAGAACCCAAGTGCTTTCTATAAGCCGTTGTCAGACACTTGCAAAAATGAGAGACAGTCTCACAGGTTTCGTGTCCTTCTTGTTAAAGCAAACCTTCATCATTGCTCTGAATCTCATCCTCTCAGTTCTCAGGGACAGCTCATTCATCCATACTGACTTCTATTCTATTCCTGTAGTTTTTCTACTGAACCCTCCTCTTCCTTCCTTACCTACTGTCCTTTCTGGGTTAAAATAAAAAACGGAGACCAGCCTTGAAAATTCCCTAAGCAGATAATAACCAGTTCGGTCATACAAACAAAGCTTAATGTAGTTTATTTAGCGAAGCTAAATTGACCTAGGGATCATTTCTTGCTTATGCCTCTGGAAATCAAAGGCGAAACTTACACTGTTTCCCAAGGTGGGTATGAGGTAACCACTAACCAATTTTCAGTCATTGAAGAAAATTCTAACACTATAACCAGTCACTGTGAAGAATAAACAGCCACTGCTTTCTCACACAATAAACTGCTTTACAACAATATACCTTCAGCCTCATTCAGTGTTCTGGTTTGAAGGTGTCTGGTATGGAAACGGTCTTTCTGGTGTGTGCACAATAAACTAATTACTACTTCTATGATTCATTAATTTTACTTCTGTTATTTCTGAACTTTTGACACCTGGGACAATGATTCCCTTCCTCTCCTGTGCTATTATTTTCCTTTCCACATAAGCTTATGGCCTCCGGCACACAATTTGCTCTACCATCTCCTACCCTGAAATAAATATTCCCCTGAACTCCATGACCCCTCTAGCTTCACTCCCCCCCACCCCCGACCCCTTTCTCTGTTTCCTCTCATCATCAAACTTTTTCAACTATCTATAATGGTGATTCTATTTCTTCAGCTCTCATGTACTCTTCAACCCACCTCAGGACGCTTACAGCACCATAACCTTACTGAAGTTGATTTCACGAAGCCCAGCTACCTCCATATTCCTATATCGTCTCCTTCCTCTGCTTGACTTCTGAGCAGTCAGGTAGAGATCCACTCTTTACATTTAAGTATAACATACACTCTTCTCTGCTAGATCCTTCAATTCTACCTACTCTTTAAAGGTTGAGAGGTACTCAGAGTTCAGTACTGAGCTCTTTCTTTCTCTAGTCTCTCCCTAGACAATCTCATTTATTCCTATGGATTTTTATTTTTGATCATTTTATTTTTGAAAAGGTAATTCATGAACATAGGACGAAATACAAAAGACACAACAGAGTAGGCAGTGGTGACCAACCCTACCTACCTTCCTTTGTTCTCAATTATACAATTTCACTCCGAAGTAACCAGTGTGTCATCTGTAAGCTTATTTTACCTCGCAGGGATAGTCTGTGCATTTTATACTATCTTCCCCCTCACCCGTTTTTTTATAAACACAAACGGTAGTCTACACTGCTTGCTACCTTATTTACCCCTAAATAATACATCTTGCATATCACTACCTGTCAGTATATACAGACCCGTTGCATTCTTTTTAATAGCTCTGTATTATTCTACTCAAAACGTTAGTATTAAAAGCTTATTTAACCAGCCCATACTGGTAGGCATTTAGGTGGTTTCCAAACTCTTACCACTATAAAGAATGTTACTGTGGACATCCTTGACCATGCTATTTTGTACATATGAACTTATATGTGAAGTCTAAAGAGACTTGCTGAATTGAAAGTTCTACGCATTTAAATTAGATATCCTCATTCACCTCAGAGGTACTAATTTACATTGCTAAGAGTAACATAATTCTCACGAAATTAAATACTGTTGATATATTCATGGCACCCCAAATCCTATCACAAGTCTCTCCTTTAAGCTATTATCTTGAGGACCCAATTTCTTATGTGATGTATTTACTTTAGCATCTCACATATCAAATGTGACATGACTGCTGATTTTCACTCTCAGATCTGCTCATTCTCCAGTGTTTCCCTTCTACTTAAAGGATCCATCCATAAAATTAGTAGCTCAACTGGAACTATGGTAGTCATCCTCAACAGCTCCTTCTCTCCTAGTCCTCACATCAAACCAGCACTAAGTTATTTAACTCTCAAAACATCTACTTTTCTCTTCTTCACTGCCATGGCCCCAATGTAAGCTCCCACAAACATTAATCTGGGATTTGGCATTAACTCCCAACTGGTCTCCTTGTGTCTACTCGGCCTCTCTTCTAAGTCACTCCACACATAGCAAAGTACTCTCTTTAAAACATATATCCAATTCTGTCAATAACCCCTTCCCTCTCGTCCAAAAAAATAAAACTAACTTTCAATGGTTTCTCACTGTCATTAGGAATAAGTTTCAAGCTCTTACATGGTCTTCAAGTCATGGTCTGGCCCCTGCTTCTCACCTCATTTCCCTCTACTTTCCTTCCAGTTCACTCCTGCCTCAGCAATTATGACCTTAGTTATTCAAATGCTAATTTAAGTTCATTTGTCATGGGGTCTCTCTTAACAGTCTGTACTTTTCTTTCAAAGTATCTCTCACAATTATAATAAGGTAGTTCTTTGTTTAATTGTGTATTTCTTATATCTCCTCCACTATATGATAAGCTCTGAGGGATTGTGACTGTTTTTGTTCACTGTTGTAACCCTGGCATCTGACATCATATAAGCTCAATATTTAGTAAATAAATACAGCATGTATACAAAAAATACCCTTTGTTTCACTTAAGTCTGGCCTGAGGGTTAGGTAGGTAGGACTTATTCCACTGGTATCTGAAATAATTAGTCTCCCCTACTGGAAGGTAAGTTCCTTAAAAAATGAGAATGATCTTATTCCTCTTTGAATCCCAATCACTAGTGCTCGGCATATGGTAGGTAGTCAATAAATATTGGGTAAGTGAAAGAATGAGTGAGCCACTAGTTTACAACTACACATCTGTGGTTGCTGAATGAATCCCCGGCCCCTATGAGACAGATACTAGGCATATAAAAAATACTGTCACCTTTTCTCATTAGTGACTAAAAGTTTTAAGGCAAGCAAATATCAATGTTCTTCCTATACTATGCTAATTAAGTTAGAGTTAGGTGGCTAACTTACCAGAGCAGACTTCCCCACGCCTCCTGAACCAAGGACCACTAGCTTGTACTCACGCATGATGTGGTCTGTTTAAATACTGACAATCTGGAAAAAAGAAAAAAACCACAAAGATCAATAAACATGCTAAGAATAGCCTTAGAATGTACAAATGTTACATGAAATAATATGGTATTTTGGATATTGTTTGCTTTTTCCCTTAAGGTCATCAGGCGGAAGACAGGCTACATAGCAAAACCATGAAGATTCTAACCTAAGTTTGTAATGACTACTACCAGGCATTTTAATTCATTAAAGATCATCTTTGACTAGGCACAAGTCATTCGAGTCTGTTCATGTTACTTCCAAGAGTGATCAGAAAATAAGGTGATTAAAACTAGTAGTTGTCTTATAATTACAATCATGAACTCAATTCTTTACAAAGCTATTGTTTAAATGACGTGACAGGGGCGCCTGGGTGGCGCAGTCGGTTAAGCGTCCGACTTCAGCCAGGTCACGATCTCGCGGTCCGTGAGTTCGAGCCCCGCGTCAGGCTCTGGGCTGATGGCTCGGAGCCTGGAGCCTGTTTCCGATTCTGTGTCTCCCTCTCTCTCTGCCCCTCCCCCGTTCATGCTCTGTCTCTCTCTGTCCCAAAAATAAATAAAAAAAAAACGTTGAAAAAAAAAATTTAAATGACATAACATACTTTTTTGAAAAGTTCACTCATGAGCTTTAATGTATATGCTATTTAATTTGCTTAAAATATACAGTAATTCATATACTATTTTGTTCATTATTCTATTACAGCTGAACCATGTAAAATGTTACCTTGAAAATACTTAGGATATGAAAGAGTATTGTTGATGAAATTGTTAAAATTTTATAGGTAGGTATTAGCAATATACTCCATAAGACACAAATTGCTAGAAAAAAAGAAAAGAAATACAAACTTTTTTTTATCTCCAGTTATGCTAAAAGGTAAAAGGGCAGGTAAGAATTTCCAATGGCCATGATGGAGTAAGTATGAATGGACTTTCCATCCCCTTGTCAACAGCTAAAACAACAGACAAAATACATGAAACAACTGTTTTTTGGATGTTTGACAATAAGCAGTATAGGACTGTGATTTCTAAGAGATGGGACAAGATAAAGTAAGACCTACAGCTGTCTTGGCTTTCTGCTTGAAGGCACTTTTCAGACTGTGGTACAGGGAGGAAGAACTCAAGCAGAGACCAGAAAGTATATCAAAAAGAGGGAGACAGGCACAAAAAATTCTAGGAATCTGCAAAGGGCTTCACTTGAGTCTCTGGCCAAACACTAATCACAACACGCAGGATGAAACTCCATGAGGTAAAGGCAAAGAATAAACAGGGATTTAAAAGCTGAACCACAGTGCTAAGAAAGACTGAAGTTCTGATCAGAAAAGTTCTCCCATGGGGTGCCTGGGTGGCTTAGTCAGTTAAGCATCTGACTTCAGCTCAGGTCATGATCTCACTGTCTGTGAGTTCGAGCCCCACGTCGGGCTCTGTGCTGACAGCTCAGAGCCTGGACCCTGCTTCAGATTCTGTGTCTCCCTCTCTCTCTCTGCCCCTCCCCTGCTCGTGCTCTCTCAAAAATAAATAAAACTTGAAAAAAAAATTTTTTTTAAAGTTCTCCTTGTTGAAAAACAGGCAATTCACTTGAAATCCCAGAAGATTTGTAGACTTCTTGAGAAGCTATGCAAGACAAAAGAAAATGGAGTATCTTTAAAATGCTTAAAGAAAAAATGGTCAACCCAGAATGCTAAATACAATGAATCTATTCTTCCAAAATGAAAGTGAAATAAAGCTTTTTTTTTTTTTTTTTTTTTTCCAAATAGATAGACAGGAAGGAAGGAAGGAAAGAAGGATGGAAAGAAAGCAGAATGGGAGGGAGGGAGACAAAGTAAACAAAAGAAGTAAAGAAGGAGGAAAAGCAAGGGGAAAATGTTCACCAGTACACACTTATAAAAAGCAAAGGAAGTTCTTCAGGTGGAAGAAAATGATAACAGGTGGAAGATTGGATCTACATAAAGGAATGAAGATTACTAAAGGAATAAAAAGTACCAGAAATGGTGAGAGTAAATCTACAAGACTTTTTTGACCACTTAAAGCAAAACTAATAACAATGTACTACAAGGTTTTGCAACACATGTCAAAGTAAAAAGTATTAACAATAATAGCACAAAAAGGGAAATATATTGTTCAAGGTTCTTACAGTATATGTGGAGTAGTATAATACTATTTGAAGATAAACTGTCATATGTTAAAAGATGCATACTCTAAAACCTAGAGCAGCCAGGGGGGGGGGGGGTTCTGATTCATTCAAAACACAGCAGAAAAGAATACAAACAAGCAAAAAGAACAAAGATGAGACAAATATAAAACCTACAGAACAATACAATTAAAAGGCAACTGCATAAATGTAAATCATCTATTCCAATATTCCAACATTCCAATTCAAAGTCAAGAAAGCAAGACCTAACCATATGTTATCTTCAAGAAAGAAACTTTAGGGGCACCTGGGTGGCTCAGTGGGTTAAGCACCTGACTCTTGATTTCTGCTCAGGTCATGATCTCATGGTTTATAAGATAGGCCACTCGCGGGTACGTGGAGACTCTTGGGAGTCTCTCTCTCTCTGCCTCCCTCTGCCCCTGGCCTATGTATGCACTTTCTAACAATCAATCAATATTTTAAAAAAGAAACTTCAAAGATACACGGAAAGTTAAAAGTAATATTTATTGGTGACAAAGTCATAGTTGCTGCTGATATTACTACTGTGGTTTGCTGCCTGCATTCAAAATAGAAACAAATATTAAATTTCATTTCAGAAGTTACGAAAAATAAAGATTTTTTTTCCTATGCAAATGTTGGAGGCCCTAGATTATAAATCCTTATCTACTCTAAACAGCATTTTTGGTTACTCTAATTAAACTTACACTTTTTTGTTTCACATCTTTTTTATACACTTTTACTTTCTTAAGAGCTTTCATTTATATGGATTCTCAGGAATAGATGTTGGATTTTTTCAAATATTTCTTCTGCACCTATTGGTATTATACAGTTTTTCTTTTTCTTCTACTGATACATCTGCTCTTTCCACTTCTATTCAACACTGTTCTAAGCTACAAATAGTAGGGTCTAGACTATGGAAAAGGAATAAAGAAAATTGTCTTTATTCACAGATAAAATGATTCTGTGCAGAATATACAAAAAAGCTACCAGACTAATAAGTGAATGTAGCAAGATTTCAGGATAAAAGGTTGAGACAAAAAATAATAACTATCATATGTCTACACACAGGCAAAGAATTGAAAAATGTAATTTTAAAAATACCATCTAAAATAGCATCCAATAAGACATAAAATACTCAAGAGATGAATTTAACAGAATATGTGTAAGGCTTATACACTGAAACTACAAAACATGGCTCAGAGAAATTAAGGACATAGTAATCAGAGAGACATGCCATATTATATTAAGATGTGTCCATATTACTGTTAACATGTCAATTCTCTCCAAGTTGGATCTACAGATTCAGTGCAAGCACAATCAGCAGGTTTCTTTTTTGTAAAAATTGGTAAGATGACTATAACCTTTTTTTTTGAAAATGTTAACAGAACAGTTAACAGAGATGGAGAAGAAAAAAAAGTCTTACACTACCTGATTTTAAGACATAATCCAAAACTACAGTAATACAGATACTATTATATTGGCATAAGACAACCAGATCAGTGGCACTAAATTAAACCCAGACATAAAACCGCATATACATATTCTGTTCATTTTTGATAAAGGGACTGTAGTACTCATCCTTCAAGATACCCCCCCTCCCACACACACACACAATGATCCTGGCCTCTTGGTATTCATAACCAGAACTGTTCCCTCTCAGTATTCATATCCTTTTGTGTAGTTTCCTCCTAAGACTGGTTTTCCAACCAAGAGAATATGGCAGAAGTGACCATATGTGATTTCCAAGATTAGCTCCTCATCCATCAACAAGATGGATGAATCTTAAAAACACCCTCAACAAGGGGCACCTGGGTGGCTCAGTCGGTTAAGTGCCCGACTTCAGCTCAGGTCATGCTCTCCTAGTTCGAGTCCCGCATGGTGCTCTCTGCTGTCAGCATGGAGCCCACTTCTGATCCTCTGTCCCCATCTCTCTCTGCCCTTCCCTGGCTTGTGCTCTCTCCCGAGCATGTGCTCAAAAATAAATAAACATTAAAAAAATAAAATACACAATCGGCAAAATACACAAAAGGCACTGCAGCTTGTACCATGGTCTCTGGCATCATTCACTCCAAGGGAAGCCATTCACCAAGTCATGAGGACACTTAACTAGCCCTGCAGAGAGGCCCAACTGGAGAGGAAGTGAGGACCCCTACCAACAGCTAGCACAATTTACCAAACATGTAAGTGAGCCACCTTCAGAAGTATATCTTACAGTTTTAGTCAAGTCTTACTTATTAATTCAGAGGACTGCAGTCTCATGATACCATGAATCAGAACCTTACAGTCAAGCCACTCTGAAACACCTTAGATCCACAGAAACTAAGATAATAAATGATTATTGTTGGTTTAATCCCAGTAAGATCTGTGTCAAACTGTTACACAGGAATAGATCACTTAATATAGGTGCAAAAGTAATTCAGTATGTAAGAGATAGTCTTTCGAGTAAGTCAAGTCAGAAAAATATGAATGTCAACTCTTACCTTTGTTCATAATTGCCCAAATCTAGAAACAACCGAAATATCCATCAAGAAGTGAATGGATAAATTATGGTATATCCAATCAATGGAATACTACTACTATTCAGTAATAAAAAGATTCAACAAGATGGATATGAATCTTTTTTTTTTAATGTTTATTTATTTTTGAGAGAGAGAGAGAGCACGAGGGGGTAGGGGTGCAGAGAGACAGGGAGACACAGTATCTGAAGCAGACTCCAGGCTCTGAGGTATCAGCACAGAGCCTGACGTGGGGCTCGAACTCACGCACCATGAGATCATGACCTGAGCCAAAGTCAGATGCCCAACCAACTGAGCCACCCAGGTGCCCCTGGATATGAATCTTTAAAACACACCCAGCAACATACACAAAAGAGTGACTACTGTATGATTCCACTTATATAAAATTCCAGAAAAGACAAAACTAAGTTATAGTGCCAAAAAATTACCTGGGGACAGCAGTGGTAGGGCAGGGGTGATGACTATGAAGGAGCATAAGGGAACTTTTCTGGGTGATAGAAATGATCTCTACCTTGATTACAGTGGTGGTTACCTAGGTGTTTCCATTTATCAAATCTTATTTAAAATAGGTACATTTTAGGAGCCCTCATGCACTATCAGGTGGGAATCCAAACTAGTGCAGCCACTGTGGAAAACGGAGAATTACCACATTGATTCAGTAATTCCATTACTGGCTATTTGCCCAAAGGACACGAAAACACTAATTCAAAAAGAATTATGCACCCTTATGTTTACTGCAGCATTATTTATACTAACCAAATTATGGAAGCAACTGCAGTGTTAATTGATAGATGAATGAATAAAAAAGGTGTGGTATATATGTGTACAATGGAATATTACTCAGGCATAAAAAATAAAATCTTGCCATCTGCAACAATATGAACGGATCTAGAGGGTATAATCTAAGTGAAATAAGTCAAAGAGAAATACCATATGACTTCACTCATATATGGAATTTAAGAAATAAAATGAACAAAGAAAAAAAAAAACAAAAAACCCAGACTCTTAAATATAGACAACTGATGGTTTACCAGAGAGGAGATGGGTGGGGAGGGGTAACACTTATGATAAGCACAGAGTAATATACAGAATTGTGGAATCACTATATTATACACCTGAAACTAACAGAACACTGAATGTTATACTGGAATTAAAATTAAAAGATACAATTTAAAACATTTAAAAAGAAAAAAAAATTAAAAAAAAAATTTTTTAATGCTTATTTATTTTTTGAGAGAGAGATTGACAGAGTGTGAGCAGGGGAGGGGCAGAGAGAGAGAGGAAGACACAGAATCTGAAGCAGGCTTGAGGCTCCAAGCCGTCAGCACAGAGCCCGACACGGGGCTTGAACCCACAAAATGTGAGATCATGACCTGAGCCAAAGTCGGAGCTCAACCAACTGAGCCACCCAGGTGCCCCGAAAAAAACCATTTTATTACATGTAAATTATAGCTCAATAGAATTAATTTAAGAAAATCCAATGAGGAAAAAAGGAATATTTCTCAGAATGCCAGTTACATACATAGTTTTATAAACAATGTGTTTCCCAATGTGATAGTATTAAGCAGTGGGGCTTTGGGGAGGTAATTAGGATTAGATGAGGTTATAAGGGCATAGCCCTCACAACTGGATTAGTGTCCTTATGAGTCCCACGAGTTTGCTTCTCTTTGCTCTCCACCAAGTGAAGATACAGACAGCCATCTGAAAGTTAGGAAACAGGTCCTCAGACACCTGATCTCTCAGTGCCTTGCTTGGTCTTGGACTTCCAAGCCTCCAGAACTATGAGAAATACATTTCTGGTCTGAGCCACCCAGTCCAAGGTAATTGGTTCCAGTAGCCCTTACTGACCAAGAAACACAGTAAGGATAAATTATAGTAGACTATGCGACAGACATGGTGGCAGTTAGGATTGTTGTTCTGAACCAACAAACATTTACAAAGTATTTCCCAGGTAGGTACCAGTTCTATACCAGGTGCCAGGGACACAAAATGTTTCCCATCCTCAAGGAACTCATGGAGGAGAAAAAATAAATAACTGCAATATGATGGGAACAACGTTATTACAGAGTGGAGATTAAAGGGTGGGGGAAGGATGGAGGAACAGAGGAGAGAGCAGGATAGTTTTTCAGTGGAGGTTACATAAGAACTTAGTGAAAAACTGAATAGGAATGTTCCAGGTAAGTAGGGAAGGGCATTCTAAGCAAAGGAAACAGCTTGAGCAAACACTCTAAATCACTAAATACACAAGATCCAGGGAATACCACACAGCTGGGTGTGGCCAAAACACAGGGTTTAAAATCAAGCTACAGAAAACGGAGCAGGGTATAGAGCCTGAGTTATGCTTCCAAAGGCACCATGTAAGTGTCTACAATTTATCTAGTAAGCAATGGGGAGAAAACAGCAACCTGTTTTGTTTTTTAAGTAATTCAGTCAGATATATAGTCTGGAAAGATAAGTGATAACAGTATATAAAATGGACTGAAAGAACCAGAGGCAGGGAGAATAGTCAGGAAGCTACTGAAATAGCTTAGGTGGGAAATGATACACGTCTGCACAGCAGCACTAGGGCTGAAAAGCAGACTACAGTTTTCCGAAGGTGAAACTGACAGGCCTCCATAGCTGGTTAGAGGTCATTATTTAGGGGAATGAAGACGAATCATGGATAACTCCTAGAGATCTAGGTCTGGACAAATTGGGTGGCTAAAAGGAGTTTTAAAAAGTTAATATTCCTGCCCAAAATTAAGTTTGAGATTTCTATGAGGAAAGCAGGTAGAGACATATGATAGTTAAAAATCCAAGTCCGAAAGCTCAGTAGTAACCAAAGGGTTAGAGGGTACAGATTTCGGAATTGTTTTAAGAAATGTTAGTAGTTGAAATCACAGCAGATGAAATCAACCAAGGAGAATTTATTCAGTGAAAACAGAAGAAAGTTAAAGAATTGAGACCTGAGAAAGGACCACATCTATGTAGATGGACAGGAACTTGAGGAAAATGTGATTTAGGAGTGGTTTGTGCTGAACACTAATCATCCTATACCTCTATCCTACCCTCTACTTCTAACCTTGGCTATTAAACACAAGAGCATATATTCATGCAAACAAATCTACGTTAACTGCAACTCCCTTCTCAGGCCCCTGGTGATTCTTAGCTGGGGACTGCTGTCAAAGATGTAAATGTATCATCTCTAATCCAAAAATGTGGAACTTTCAAGAGGGAATCCTAATATAGCAAGACTAATTTATAGTCCCCAAATTGCCTCCTAGGCCCACAGAATTTGAGGAAAGCGCTCAGACATGGCCAAATTATTTTGGGTATTCTGCAACAACAAAATATTTGGCCCCTATTCCTCTACCCAAGTGGTAAGATACTCAAGTCGCAAAGCCATTTTTCAAAAATACTCCATGTACAGAAAATTTTCTTTATACCTAACAAATACCATGGGTCATGAATGTATACAATATGCACACATGCAAATACAAAAACAATACAGCTCAGATAACACACACTCTCACACACACACACACACACACACACACACACACACACACACACACACACACACAAATACCCAATAAGGAATAATGTGGATTAATATTTTCTTTTGAAAGGGGGTTAGTTCTAACTCATTACTGCCAAGTTAGAAAACCACTATGTTCTTCCAAGCAAATCCCATGCCTTTTTATGGAAATCTCTTGTGCCCTGCACTCTCAACACAGCACCAGAAAATTTCTCACTCTGGTTAAGATTCCCTGACGAATAAGGAGCACAAGAATAAACACTACGCTATGTTTAAATTTTAAGTCAATCTTGAGTTCCTAACATTATAGTCCAAGCTATAATGTAACAATTTTTCCATTCTTCCTTCAGCAAAACTACCTCTAAGTTTCACAAAATAACATAATTTGACTGTCTTTGTGACACAAATCAATCCCAATTTTGTTGTTTCAGTTTTTAAATATATAAACTAATTAATTATAAGATGAAATAGTTTCTTCTATATACAACCGAACCTACAAAACAAAATTCACTTAAGGAAATTTGGTTGTGATGAGAAATTTTGAAGAAAAAAAATTTTACCTTAAAGAACAAGTAGTTATATTATTGATTATATTTAAACACTTACAGAAGTCATGAATATCTTAAAACTGACAACTGACCACACAAAGGGGTGGGGGGGGGTAGTGAATAAATATGGAAATCATGGTAAGATTTAATCTTCTAAAATAAAAAACAATGTTCTTCATAGTACATCATAATGGAAATTCAACTTTTTTTGTAACGTAAAATCACATTATTATCTCAATGCAAGAATCTCTTCCTTGATACTTTCTCCTCTTGTTCTTCTCAAGATTAGCACTCTGGGGGTAGGATATAGGAATAAAGTGATAAGACGTCACATACTTGTAAATGAAGTTTATAAATTAGTCTTCACAGTCTAAAACCAGGTACATATCCCCAGTAGCATTCCTACCCCTTCCTACAATGAAAGGAGATAAGCTCTTATAAATAGACTAAGAGGTCATAGGGATTCTCAAGATGAGCAGACAATTATAGATGAGGCAAACATTCTGACAGAGGCATCACCGTCACAAGAACATCACAAGAATTCCACAATCACAAGAACAAAAACCAAAGAAAACAGAGTTAAGAGGATCTATAAAACACTGTGAAATAAATGAAATATCCCTAAAGAAACTCCTGAGATTATCAAGTCTATGCAAAAGATACACTTGGAGATTTAGGAAGTAAAATATATGATCATCAAAAAAAAAAAAAAAATCAGTAGACAGGCTGAAGAGAAAAATGGATGTAGTTGAAAAGCCGAAGTCAGTGAACCAACATACTGAACCTACCCAAAGAGCGCAGCACAAAATGACGGAGAGATGGAATGTATGAAAGAAAGAGGTAAGAAAGATAAATCTCAAAGTTCTACCAGCTACATCTGACAGGAAGTCCAGAAACAGAAGAACTGAAGAAATAACAGAAAGACATTTCCAGAAGTAAATTAAGAAAATCAGAAATCTTCAGATTTAAAGTGTTCAATGAATGCCAAAAATAGTAATTTTAACAATAAAAGATCCAAAACTGAACATATAGTAGTTGAAAATTCAAGTCACTGAAAGTGAAGACAAAATCCTAAAAAGCTTCTAAAGAGGAAAAATGTATTCCCCTCCCTTTGAATATGGGCAGCTTTACTAAACAAAATATAGCAAAAGTGTTATCTGACTTCTGATGCTAGAAAGGGTGGCCAGAACAGAGCCTCCTCCTGGATCTCTCTTTTGGGAGCCAGGTGTGGGTCCAGAGCTGTCAGGCTGCCCTGAAGCCACCACTTTGGAGAGACCACAGAGACAGACTTGCCTGAACAGCCCTCCCATTTCAGTGCCCCTAGACCTGTAAATATAGAAGACTTTCAGACGATCCCGGACAGCCACCTTCTGACTGCAAGACCTTAAGAAACCTTAGGCCAGATCCACCCAGCTGAGCCACTCCCTAATTCCATAAATATTCAATAGGGAAAAAATGAAAATTAAAACATAAGGCAAAATATATAAAGTAAAAGTTGACACAACTAAAGGAAAACTAGAGAAATACACAATCATGATTAGATTTTAATATGACTCTCAGCAACTGATAGAAAAGTATAAAAACGGTAATGATATACATATAAGATTTGACCAAATAACGAATCAACTTAACCCAATAGTTATATATAGAACACCACACCCAACAACTGCAAATGACACATTTTTTTTTTTTCAAGTGCACATAGATCATTTACTAGTAAGGCCATGCTGGTCTCAACTAATTTCAAAGAACTGAAATCACACAGAGTATATATACTAACCACAATGGAATTAAACTAGAAATCAATATAAAAATATAACTACATAATATCAGAATGTTTGTAAGTTAAACAACCCAATTCTAAATACACAGGTCAAAGAAGAAATCAAAATGGAAAGTAAGCAATTAGAACTAAGCGACAAAAAATATATATCAAAACTTATTTGTTGGAGGTATGCCAACAAAACAAGGAAAATGATTCAGGAAATCAAAAGGCGTAAGAACAAGAAATCATGGCAAGCAAATAAATCAGTAAAAATTATGGTTAGAAGTCTAATGATCACTGTAAAATATGTTTAAAAACCTGGAAATAAAACTTCGTGATTATCTCCAAACTTTGGTTTGAGAGGAATTAGTAGGGAAAAGTGAAGGCATGTTGAAGTTTTTCTCTTGCTTGGGAAAATAAAAGATTCTCTCTCTCTCTCTCTCTCTCTCTCTCTCTCTCTCTCTCTCTCTCTCCAGATTGAAAAAATATAAATCTAAATGTGAAAAATGTAACGTTAACAACTACATTATCCATAATTTAAAAATCACTAGTGGAAAAATAGACAAAGAAGACTTGATCAATTCAACCAGAGTTAGAAAATGAAAAATAAACAACCGGAACAAAACGTAAACAAAAGATAGTAAGAGTAAGACAAAACAGATCAGTAGTCCTAATAAAAAGAAGCCTTCCTAAATCCTAGTCTGTAAACCACAAATGATAAAAGCTTATTTTATGAAGTCTAAGATGACACATGTAAGGCTTGGAAAACAATAAACTTAACTTCCATGCAGCAAATCTTACATGTTGTATGAATAGCTGGTTTTGTCCTTTGTTTTTAAGTTTATTTAATTATTTTGAGAGAGAGAAACACAAGAGCACAAGAACGGGAGGGACAAAAGGGGGAGAGGGGAAGAGGGAGAGAGGGAGAATCCCAAGCAAGTCCCACACTGTCAGCGCAGAGCCCGAAGTGGAGGCTTGATCTCACAACTGTGAGATCATGACCTGAGCTGAAATCAAGAATTGGACATTTAAGGGCTGAGGCCACCCAGGCGACCCTTGTGCCTTTTTTTTCTTTTTAAACGTTTATTTTTGAGACAGAGTAAGTAGGGGAGAGCCAGAGAGAGGGAGACAGAGAATCCAAAATAGGCTCTGTGAGGTCAGCGCAGAGCCTAACGTGGGGCCTGAACTCACAAACCATGAAGTCAAGAGTTGGATGCTTAACTGACTGAGCTACCCAGCTACCCCACCTTTTCTTGTTTTACATACTGTGAAGTGAGTATGTAACAACAGAATGCCTGAAATATAGGGTTTCGTTTGTGGCAACTCACTCTACAAACATCTCTAGATAAGGTCATCTAAGCCCTTTGAACTCTACCTTCACAAAATAGTCCATTCCATTTCTGGGTAACCTAACTGTTAGAATGTTCTTTACACCACTGTTTCTTAGTAGTGGCCACTTACTGGGTCTCTGTCCTTTGATGCTAAACAGGATAAAGAGAATTCCTTTTCTGAAGTCTATATTCCTCAAATATTTGAAAACAGCTATTCCCCCCACCCACACACATCCTCTTTTTTTAAAAAAGCAGTCTTATTTCTTTTTTCAAATGCTAAAGTTTCAAATTCTGTAATCATTCTGGTTTCCTCTGCAAAATATCTAGTTCTTACTCCCTCTTAAGATAAAAGCATTATGTGCTAATTAGGACTATTAGCAGGCATTACTGAAAAGCTTAAAACAACAAAAAAGCAGTCTCTATCCCCTTCACTTAAAACAGTTACTTCAAACTTCTAGCTTCTTTGAGTATTTTCTTCCATTATTTTCTAAATAAGGTATTTATACTACTATCTCTTGGTTTTTAGTTTTAGGTATTGCTATTATGGTAGATGAGAATTTTAGTGCTCGTTAACACACAGCAAAGTAGTATATTAAGATTACATGTCCTTTTTCGTAGAACTTGTGTTTATTCTGGAATTCTCTATCAACGTAATTTTCCAACCAACTTGTCAGATAACCTATCAACTTCATTCCCCTCCCCTCCCCACCCCTCACCCTTCATAGAGCTTGTTGAAATCTGTGTCAGTTGCTCTCTCAACTTGCAGATGTCTGTCAAGCTAGGACTGTCTTACGTATTCGTTTAGAACACTGTGCTTCAAAATGCCTATCCACAAAGTGCTATCACTACCATTTACTACTGCTCCTCCAGAAAATAAGGAACTTGCCCCAATAAATCTTCTTTAATAAGCACACTGTTTAATTCAGTTGAACAGTATGTATATGTACTATAGGGCTGGTAACAAGTTTTTTATTTACAGAGAAAGAAAAGAAACACTCAATTACAGATCATTCTCAGTATTGTGCCACCACTTTCTGGTACAAGCATCCAAAACTTATCAGTAACACTTTTTAAAAAAACAATTTTACAAACACAAGGTTTCTACAATTGCTTATGTTCTTGCAATTCCTTACTGATACTTCCCCACTTCTTTATGTATTAAAAACGAACATAAACTCTATTGTTTTAAAAGGAATTCATCCGTCAATTATCCCCAAGTAAATCTACCAAAATCTTAAGATTATATGACTTAAGTAAAATATAACTGAGACAACCATCCCATTCATTGCACCTTTGAAATTCTCCAAAAATTCAAGTAAAGGATTAAAATATTTAATACAAGGCCGTCTGGGTGGCTCAGTAGGTTGAGCATCTGACTCTGGATTTTGGCTCAGGTCATGATCTCGTAGTTTGTAGGTTCCAGCCCTGAATCAGGGTCTGCACTAACAGCCCAGGCTATGCTTGGGATTCTCTGTCCCTCTCTTTCTCCCTCTCCTCTGCTTGCTATCTCTTTAAAAAAAAAAAAAAAAAAAAAAATTAATCCAATCCTCTTAATTCAGGAGAGCAAATTTGACAAGTGGTCTTGAAAGGCTTACTATACTACTGTGGTAACCTATGCAATCATCCACCATTTCAAATTATTCTGCAAACAAAAATTTACTTAGGTATACTTTTGTGTAATGATGTCTATGTATCTGTGGTTGTAGCTCCTCTTTCATTCTTATTATGTCCCCCCCTTTTTTTAACAATCTTATCAGGTTTGTCTTCTAGCAATCAACTTTGGCTTACCATAAGCTTGTTTTATGTTTCCTCAATATCTGCTTTTATGCCTATTACTTCATTCTTTTCTTTATTCTGTTCTTTTCCTAACTTAGGTTGGATGCTTGGCTCTTTAATTTTCATTTTTCTTTTCTAATTAACATCTCAGACCCTCCACCAAGGATCATTATCCTTCTACCTGAAGTGTGTCTTTTCGAAGTTGTCTTAGAGATGTTCTATTGGTAGTAAAATCTCTTCAGTTTTCATTTATCTAAAAACTTTATATTACCTATATTCTTAGCTCTAAGAGTTATTTACTCTCAGCACACTGTAGTTATTATTCTCCTTTCTTTTGGTTTCAATTTTCTTTTTCATAAATTAGCCTAATTGTAGATCTTCTGAAAATAATCTGTATTCTCCCTCTGGCTCTTTTTTTTTTTTTTTTTTTTAAAGATAGAGAGCCAGTGGGAGAGAGGCAGAGAGAGAGGGAGAGAGAAAATCTTAAGCAGGCTCCACGTTCAGCACAGAGCCCAATGCGGGGGCTTGATCTTATGACCCTGAGATTATGACCTGGGCCAAAATCAAGCGTCAGATGCTCAACCAATTGAGCCACCTGGGCACCCCACTCTCTGGCTATTTTTAAGATCTTTCATTGTGTGCAATTTTAACTATGAAGTTGGGTTTAGATATTTATTTAACCTTTATGTGACTTCTTACATTTGTATCTTTTTGCAGTTTTATAAATTCTCAAGCATAATCTCAAATATTCTTTCTACATCACTTTTCTTCCTATGTGGACTCTGCTTAGATTTGTTGTATTTTCTCATGCTCCTCTTCTATTAGGACACAGACTAGGCTGCTATAATAAGAGACCCTACGGTGGCTTAAACAAAATTCAAACTTCTTCTCCCTCATATGAAAGTCAGAAGGGATATAGTCCAGGGGGCAGTTTACTAGTCAGCTAAGTTCTCACATCTTGTTGCTCTACTGTCCTTAGAGTATTGCCCTCTCTTTATACCATGTACACATTCCAGTCCACGGGAAAAAAAGGTATATCCCTTTCCTTTTATAGGCATAACCTATAAGGTTAAAACCTATGAGGGCACCTGGGTGGCTCAGTCAGTTAAGCGTTCAACTTCAGCTCAGGTCATGATCTTGTGGTTTGTGAGTTCAAGCCCCACATCAGGCTGTGCACTGAGAGTGCAGAGCATGCTTCAAATCCTCTGCCTCTCTCTGTCCCTCCCCTGTTCATTCTCTCTCTCCAAAATAAACAATTAAAAACAAAAAAAACCTATGCACGCATAACTTCCACTTACATCTAACAAAACTCTGTCACATAGTCAAACCTCACTATCCGAAAGGCAGTGAAATGAAAGCTATAGCTGGACAGCAAAGGATCCAACTAATACATCCATAACTTAGTAAGGAATCAAGGAAAACTAGAGATATCGAATTCTCTTTTCTTCGCTTGCATATTTCCTCTCCCCGTCGCTTTATTTTGGTTGCTTTACTCTTTAGACCATCTTCCAGTTCTCTAACTCTCTAGACTAATCTGTTATTAAAGCTATCTATTAAGCTTGAAATTTTTAATTTATATTATTTCTAGAAGTTCCCCCTTCCTTTGTCTTCTGGTAATTTTTCATAGTCTCATTCTCAGAAGCAATATACTGAAATGTTTTAAAGCCTGAACTTAGGATCCATACTGCTGGCCAGAATTCTGCTCTACCACTTAGTGACCTCTGACTACATTTTTCCTCCTGAACATTTCCTACTGGAAATGCCTCTCATTAACAAAAGAAGGGAGAGTATCATAATACTCAAAAATATCCCATTCTCTGTGTCTTTGGGTACTGACATGCACTGTGGCATCCAGGAGTTATTTTAAAAGAGTAAATGCCTCTCTTGTTTTAGCAACAGCATAAATCATCAAAAAGAGCATCAACGGGAACCTCTTTTTACATGTATCACCATCTACTTAGTAAAACAAATATTCTTCAGCAACTCTTATCATAGGCAAATAACACGTTTTGCAAACCACGAAAAAAATGTTAGAGGCAGTGACTAGTATTTTCTAGGTTGACAAAAATTTTTTTTCCTGAAAAGAGAAGGTTTACAGATAAGGTTTACTAATTTATGCTAAGTATAGCTAATGACATCAATTCTGTAAACTAGATACATTTCCATAAATAGAGGTATTTATTCTAACATTATTCTCTTAATGGCACTGACACATAAATTATATAATCATAATTTAAAAATTTAAGACTAACCCACCAAAAGCAAGCCACAGCTAATGAAAAAGTATGAATTTCGAAAAATCTGTAAAGCAAAACAGCATAACTATCACTAAATTTCTGATATCTTTATCCTTTAAAGATGACTTCATTTCTTATCACCAGCTGAAATGTTATGACCTTTCACCAAAAGAGAAAGTAAAATGATGTGACCAACAACTAAACTTCACATAGTATTATTTACAAAGCTCCTTCCTTTTATTGTTCATCAAAATCAAATCCATTATCCCAATTTTATTTTTATTTAAAAAAATTTTTTTCTTTAATGTTCATTTATTTTTGACAGGGAGAGACAGAGCATGAGCGGGGAAGGGGCAGAGAGAGAGAGACACACACAGAATCGGAAGCAGGCTCCAGGCTCTGGGCTGTCAGCACAGAGTCCGACACGGGGCTTGAACTCACAGACCACGAGATCATGACCTGAGCCGAAGTCGGACGTTCAACCGACTGAGTCACCCAGGTGCCCCTTCATTATCCCAATTTTAAAGATGAGGAAACCATACTAGGTTTAACTTGAATTAAATGACTTAGGCACAAAATAACTAGAAGGCTGTCCCAATTTTAAATGCCATTCTCTTTTCAATGTATCATGCTCTGTTATATAACAACACCACAACAATAATATAATAGCATACACCTACTGAGAGTTTACCACATGCCATGCACTCTTTTAAGAAATCCTCACAAAAAGCTTGTGAGGTAGGAACTAGTAATTTGCCCAAGCCATACATCTAGAAGAGAAGCCATGATTCACACTTAGGCAGCCCAGTTCCAGAGTTCACACTCATTAACCAACATGCTAACTTGCTTCTATACTCACGTATGTACATGGAAACTTGTAAATGCATAGACTATCTTTGGAAGGAAACTTTGGAGGAATGAAGGGATATGGAAAGAAGGGAGATTTTTCACTGTATGTCTTGCGTGCATTTCTTGAAAGTCTGGCCAGAGGACGGGTAGAGAGTACTGCAGACATGGAGTTCCATTTAAAAAGGCAGACTCAGGAAAATGAAGAGTCTAATGAAAAAAACTATTTAAAAAAGGCTAGGTGGCTGAATATTCTCAGTGAAAGGCAGTGGGAAAGGAATGACTATAGTCATTGTTTGAACAATAAGCTAGTAAACTACCAAAATCCCTGTTTGATATCTTAAGAACTTGCTTTCCTAACAGTGGGGGAAAGCCACCTAAGGCTTTTGAGTAATTTGAGGAAAGGAAGAAAAAAAAAAAGCTCGATGAGAATTGTGTAGGTTGGAACAAAGGAATGAGAAACTGGAGCAGGGAGATCAGTTAGGAGAGCAAAGAATGGGCTGGGATTGGAGATAAAAGAAGGTTAATCTTAAAGGGCATAGTTCAGCAACGTTGCTGTGAACATCAAATAAGATAATGCATATATAGCCCTGGCAAATATATTTGCCATATAATGCCTGGCAAATATTATCCACTAAAAAATAACTACTACTATCGCTGTTTTACTACTGTAACTAGAGTCTTACTGGTATTTTGACAAGAATTGTGGAAAGGTCATATAAAACAAGAGTGGACAGGGGCGCTTAGGTGGCTCAGTCAGTTGAGTGTCTGATTTCAGCTCAGGTCATGATCTCACAGTTCGTGAGTTTGAGCCCTGCGTCAGGCTCTGTGCTGACAGCTCAGAGTCTGGAGCCTGCTTCAGATTCTGTGTCTCCCGCTCTCTCTGCTCCTCCCCTGCTCACACGCTGTCTCTCTCTCAAAAATAAATAAAGATTAAAAAAGTTAATAAAGTAAATAAAATAAAACAAGAGTGGACAGCACTATGAGATTAGGAATCCCAAATGAGGAGGCAGAATAATAAAATTTATTGACTTTGAATTTTATTGAAGGGTCCACAGCTCTTTGAAAACCATAAACACAGAGGGGGAAGTAGAGACCAAGGAACCCAAATTAACACCCCTGATTGAAAGGGAAGATCTTTTTGCTGGCATATCTGGACCCAAAACCAAACTCTATAAATTGTGTGAGCCTGGACAAGTTATTTGCCCTGATTGATATGCAATTTTTGTATCAACAAAACAAATCTGGATTAAGATAACTTCACTTGTTTCTGATAATTAAACAATATGACATATTTTAGGTACATATAAAATAAAATACATAGCATGGGACAGGTTAAATGCTTTTTCCCTCCTAAAGTGAAACAAATAGAGGATCAACATTCTGGTTTGATGAAAATATTGCCACCTTAGAAAACTACTGTTAGGATCCTAGTTTATTAGTTTGTTTGCTTTAAGAACTTTAATCTATCTTAGCATGGCTAGAATGTCATGAGTTTCTGATTCTCATAAACTGTGAAGCTCTACACAGTTTCCTGCTGTCAGAGGTTGCTGGCTTTGTGACAAGAAATAACACAGGCAGCCATCTTTGTCTTTTAAGACTCCTGTTGAGGACAATCTTAGTCCTAATCAACTTCTTAATTTTTGAGATAAGAGGAAGTCAGAAAAAATATAATCAAATTATTTAAATTTTTTAAAAATGTTTATTTTTGAGACAGAGACAGAGCATGAGTAGGGGGAGGGGCAGAGAGAGAGAGAGAGAGAGATACACACACACAGAATCTGAAGCAGGCTCCAGTCTCTGAGCTGTCAGCACAGAGTCCGACGTGGGGCTTCAACTCACAAACCGTGAGATTATGACCTAAGCCGAGGTTGGACGCTTAACTGGCTGAGCCACCCAGGCACCCTATAATAAAATTATTTAAAGTCTTGTTTTCATGAGAGATGAATCAGTTTGATCAGGCCTAGAAACTGGCCATTCAAATAAGAATAAATAACTTAATTAGGGATCTTTGATTTTGTGCCTACCGTGAAGAAATCTACAAAAAGATATAAGACTATTGATTTTCTAGGATTTATTTTAAAGAGTTAAAACAATTTTATTTACTCATAATGGAATCAGATGAGATTTTATAAATGAGAGATCCTAATCTGGCAATAAGGAGTTACAAACTGCTGGCCACGTATGTTTATAAATGGATTTTTTCATAAGAATCAAACATTTCCAAACGTTTTTTCTGTAGGCCATCAACCCCGGGTTGATAAGCTACCATCAACTTATACCAGGATTACTGTAATAGCCTCTCATCTGGTTTCCCCACATCCAATTTTTCCCTCTCCAATCTTTTTTCCACAATGAAGCCAGAACGATCAGTATAAAAAGATAAATTTAATCATGTTACTGACCCTCCTCCCAAATCCCTCTAGTTAAGATACTTCAGTTTTTTTCCACTACCTTTAAATACAAACCAAAAATGTTAACATGGCCTACAAGGGTCTGCACAGTTGAGTCTCTAACTCCTACCTAGCTTCACCTCACAATACACTTCCTCTCATTCTCAATGCTCCAGCCAAACTGGCTTTAATATTCTCCAGTGTGCCATGCTCTCTCCTGCCAAAGACACAGGTTGGCTGGTAAAGTGTTTTGGAAAAATATTACAGAGGAAAAGAAAGACAGAGAGTTCATAGGGCATGGAGATTTACAATTAGAAAAAAAATGGTATTTGGGGTGCCTGGGTGGCACAGCTGGTATAAGCGTCCAACCCTTGATTTTGGCTCAGGTCATGATCTCATCGTCTGTGAGTTCGAGCCCCACATAGGGCTCTGCACTGATGGTATAGAGCCTGCTTGAGATTCTGTCTCTCCTTTTCTCTGCCCCTCCCCAGCTTGTGCTCTCTCTCACTCTCAAAATAAATAAACTTAAGAAATTTAAAAACAGGGGTGCCTGGGTGGCTCAGTCGGTTAAGCATCCGACTTTGGCTCAGGTCATGATCTCACAGTTCGTGGGTTCGACCCCGCATGGGGCTCTGTGCTGACAGCTCAGAGCCTGGAACCTGCTTCTGATTCTGTGTCTCCCTCTCTCTCTGCCCCTCCCCTGCTCATGCTGTCTCTCTCTGTCTCTCAAAATAAAGAAATGTAAAAAATAAATAAATAAATAAATTTAAATTTAAAAATAAAAAAAAAGAAGTGATATTTGAACAAACACCTAGAGGCAATGGGAAGTTAGACAATGCAGTTATGCAGATCTTTGAGAGGTCTGCTGACTTCCAAAGAGAAAGAAGGGCACCCTAACAGAAGTGCAATGTGATTAGTAGGAGATAAAGTAAGAGATAGCTAAATATAGACTTTCAGGCCATGGTTAAGACTTTGGCTTTTACTTGGTGTGAGATGGGAAATCACTGGCTGGTTGTGAGGAAAGGATGACAGATTCCCACTGAAATTTTGAACAGGTATCCTGCTGTTGAAATGAAGGAGGAAGTCAAGGACAGAGGTAAGAAGAACTATGTGAAAGCAAATAAACAACCCAAAAGATGGTAACCTGCACCAAAGTAGTAGCAGTGGAGTGGTAAGAATTAGTTATCTTCCAGATACACTGTGAAGTCAGGGCCAAAAGGAGTGAGGAGTTGGAAGGAAAAAAAATGAATAATTAACAGAAAAATAATAAGCAAATGATAATAAATAATAAGACACCAAACCACAGATCCAAAATATTCAGAGAACATCAAGCAGAATAAATACTGAAAAACTACACCCAAGCATATATTCAAGCTGCAGAAAATCAAAGACAAAAAGAAAATGCTGCAAGAAGCCAGAGGTGAAAAAACACTTTGCTCAAGAGGAGTTAAGGATGAAAATTACATCAAATTTCTCTTCAGAAATTACACAAGTAGAGAGAGTGAAGTGAACTATTTAAGGTGTTGAAAGAAAAAACTCATCAAGCTACAATTCTGTATTCAGCAAAACCATCCTTCAAATGAAAGATAAATACAGATGTTCTCAAATAAAAATTCCAGTAGACCTGCAAGAAATGTTAGAAATTCTTTAGAAGGAAGGAAAATGAGTTAGGTCAGATTACATGGACATAAATATGAACATATAAAGGTAAAATAAAATCTTTTATTTTTCTTATCATTAATTGATCTAACAGATAACAGTCTGGAATAATAATAGCAACAATATATTAGGTGACTACAGCTTATGGATAAATGAAATGAATGACAGCAATATTATAAGAGATTGGTGGGAGGAACTAGGAATACTGTTATAAAGTACCTGTAATGCCTTGTGAAGTAGTATAGTGTTATATGAAAGTGGACTTGGATTAGCTATAAATGTGTATTTTAAATTCAAAGGCAACCACTAAAAAAAAATAGTATAACTGATACGGTGAGAGAGGAGAAAAATGAAAGTACATAAAATGTTCAATTAAGACCAGAAGGCAGCAGAAAATAAAGATTAAAAAAGAAAAAACAAGAGCAATGAACAGAAAACGGTTAACAACTATGGTAGTCATTATTTTTCTTAATGTTTATTTATCTTTGAGAGAGAGAGAGAGCGAGCATGAGCAGGGGAGAGGCAGAGAGAGAGGCAGACACAGACTCCGAAGTAGGCTCCAGGCTCTGAGCCGTCAGCACAGAGCCCGACGTGGGGCCCGAACCCATGAACTGTTAGATCATGACCTGAGCCAAATTCGGGCACTTAACCAACTGAGCCACCCAGGTGCCCCGACAGCTATGGTAGCTATTAATCCAGCATATCAAAAATCACTTTAAACATCAATGGTCTAAACACATCAGTTAAAAGAAAGACTGCCAAGTGGACCAAAAAACAAGATCCCACTATATGTTGCCTATAAGAAACCCACTTTGAATATAAAATACAGACAGATTAAAAGTAAAGGAGCAACGGGGTGCCTGGGTGGCTCAGCTGGTTCAGCATCCAACTCTTGATCTGAGGTCTTGATTACAGGGTCATGGAGCCTACTTAAAAAAAAAAAAAAAGAAGAAGAAACAAGTGAAGGAGCAAGTAAATGGAGCAAGAAATACCATGCTAATCCCAATCAAAAAAAGAAACATTTGGAGTAGCTATACAATTTCAGACAAAGCAGACTTCAAAGAAAGGAAAATCATCAGAGATAAAGAGTGATATTATGTAATGAAAAAAGAGTCAATTCTCCAAGAAGACATAAAAATCCTTAAAGCATATGTGCCCGACAACAGAGCATCAAAATACAGGAGACAAAAACTGATAGAACAGCAAGGAGAAATAGATGAATCCACTATTACACCTGGAGACTTCGACACCACCTTATCAGTAATTCAGAGATTCAGCATGCAGAAATCAGTAAGGACGTATTTGAATGAAACAATACCATCAATCAATTGCATCTGATATTTATAAAATACTTCATCTAACAACAAAACACATTATTTTCAAGTGCACATGGAACATTTACCAAGACAGACTATCATCTATAATCTAGACTACATGTCTCAATAAATTTAAAGGGATTTAAGCTTGTTATACAAAGTATGTTTTCTGACCACAATGGAATTAACCTAGAAATCAGTAATAGAAAGACATCAAAATCCCCAAATACCTGGAAACAAAATAACATATCTCTAAATAATCCATGATTCAAATAAGAAATTAAAATGGAAATTAGTATTTTGAACAGACTGAAAATGAAAATACAACACACCAAAATTTGTAGACTAGGGAGCCCAGAAATCAACCTTTACATAAATGGTCAAATGACTTGACAAGGTTGCTAATACCATTCAATGAGGAAAAGGCAGTCTTTTCAACAAATGGTGTTGGGAAATGGGTATTCACAAGCAAAAGAATTAAGCTGGATTCTTATCTTACAGTTTATACAAAATTAATTCAAATGGATCAAAGACCTAAATGTAAGAGCAAAAGTATAAAACTTTTAGAAGAAAACATCAGGGAAAAAAACTTCATGACATTAGATATGGCAATGATTTCCTGGATATGACATTAAAAGCACAAGCAACAGAAGAAAAAAGATAAATTAGAGTACATCAAAATTTAAAACTTCTGTGAATCAAAGGACACAACCAACAGTGTAAAACAGCAACTGATGGAGTGGAAGAAAACATCTGTGAGCCATATATCTGATAAGGTGTTAATATCCAGAATACATAAAGAACTCCTACAACTCAACAACAAACAAACCAAATAACACAAATAAAAAATGCGCAAAGGACTTAAATAGACATTTTCCAAAGAAGATACACAAATGGCCAGTAAGCACATGAGACATTCAACATCACTAATCATCAGGGAAATGCAAATCAAAACCATAATTAGATATCACTTCAGATCCATTAGGATGGCTATTATCAAACCAAAATAAATGAAACAAACAAAAGAGGAAACCAGAAAATAATAAATATTGGTAAGAATGTGGAGGAATTAGAACCCTTGTGCACTGCTGGTGGGAATATGGAAAACAGTATGGCAGTTCCTCAGAAGATTACATATAGAATCATTAACATATGATCCAGCAGTTCTACTTCTTATGTTTTTATTTTATTTTTTGAGAGAGCCAGTGAGCACGTGAGTGGGGGAGAGATGCAGAGACAGAGAGAATCTTAAGCAGGCTCCATACCCAGTGGAGCCTGAGACAGGGCTCAATCCCACAACCCTGGGATCAAGACCTGAGCTGAAATCAAGAATCAGCCACTCAGCTGACTGACCCACCCAGGCGCCGCCCCCCTCCTCCCCCCGCCTCCCCAAAGCCAGCAGTTCTATTCCTGGGTATATACCCAAAAGAACTGAAAGCAGAGACTCAAACAGATATTTGTAGTACATCCATGTTTACAGCGGCATTATTCACAGAGGTCAAAGTGGAATCAACCCAGGTGTCCATCAACAGATGAATGGACAAACAAAATGTGGTATATACATGCGATGGTATATACATTCCTTCCTTAAAAGGAAGGAAATTGTGACACATGATACAACATGGATGAACCTTGAAAATATTACGTTAACTGAAAAAAGCCAGTCACGAAAGAGCCAATACCGTATGATTCCAAGGTACATGAAATACCTAGAGCAGTCAATAGTCCAATCTATAGACAGGAAGTAGAATGGTTGTCAGGGGCTGGGAGGAGAGGGGAATGCGGAGTTAAGTATTTAATGGGTACAGAGTTTCAGCTGGGGAAGATGAGAAAAATTCTAGAGATATATGGTGAAAGGTTTCACAAAAATGTAAATGTACTTTACTGAACTGGACACTTAAAAATGGTTACAATGGTAAATTTTGTATTACGTGTATTTTATCACAATTTTTAAAAATATATAATTCATCACACTAACTTAAAAAAAACCCTTAAGTAGAGCAGTCGGCAAAGGAGGACAAGCAACAGCCAGTGAGGTAGGGGAAACCATGTGTGTGGCTTTAGAAGACAGAGAAGAAAACATGTGAAAGAAGTGATCAACTGCTAAATGCTGCTGCTGATTCCAGGAAGAGGAGGGCTGGGAACTGACCACTGGGGGTCACTGGAGACTTGAACTCATTTCAGTGGACTAACCTAGGGACAAAAGCCCGTCTGGATTCAGGAAAGACAGAGTGAGAAATCAGAAACAACTGTAGAAAAAATTTTTTAGGAGTTTGCTAAAAGAATAGAGAAATGAGCAGTCACTACTACAAGGGAAAGAGGATTTGGGTTTAAGAGGTCTTTTGTGTTATTTATTCTATTTTTTCAGTAGGTAGACAGTCAAATACATCAAACATTTGAGAGCTACTCAGTAAACGTTTGTCCAGAAGAAACTATTTATTCTCAAGACTTAAGTTTCCCCTTGACACTAGAGGTTAGTGCAATTTTGAATCATGCTTTTTTCCAAACCCTCCAAACATTATGTCATCATCTTTTCCCAAGGGCATTAAAATTTTTAATGAAACTCTTCAATAATAATATTGTAATAAGTGTATAATAATTTAACTATTCTTTTGGCTGGATATGTCCAGATGTTATTATAGATAATGATGCAATGAATATTTGTGCATAAATTTTTATCCAAAGTTATTTTTTTCTCTGGGTTACATTCTCCAATGGATCGTTACTAGATCTAAGATTAGGTTTTTCATGGAGACTACTAGGGTTTATCATTGACATTTCCCTCAGAAATATGTGGTTCCCATTTCACTATATCCCTAACAGCAGAGTTTCAACTTAAAGTTTTAAATTTAAGTGTTCTTAGTTTAATTGTATTATCAAAAATGCATTACCCTAAACTTAAATTTCTTTGATTAACTTCTGAAGTTAACCTATTTTTCAGATATTTATCATTCACATCTTTTCTCTTTAGCTAACTGCCTAGTCTTTTCTCATTTGTCTTTGAAAAAAAGTTATTTTTCCAATCAATCAGTCCCTTCTGCTTATTTATTAAGGACAGCCACCCTTTTGATTATTCCAAGTTTTCCCCCTAGGTGTGTTGCTTTTAATAGTTTATCATATCCAAGTTAATTTTTGTTACTATGTTAAATCTATGTTTTCCTTTGTCATCTTCCCTTCCTAGTTCATAATTTGGTTTATAAGTGCTAAGGACTGGGTGTTAGTGGATTAAAGTAAAAGATTGGATTTAGGAATGAAAGTTCTGTTGTAAAGGGCGTAGAAGAAAATCTGTTGTGCTATCGATACCTGGATTATTGTCTGGTTTACACTTAAATGAAAGTTTAGAAAGTTTATAAATGTATGGCTAATAAATAAGTATATAATAAAATCTGGTGAAAGCAACTAGATAAACAAGACTTGGATTCAGAACACCAATAATTAAGTGCTGGCTCTACCACTTATTAAGCTGGAAGACTTTGGACTTCTTAATCTCACTCAATTCTCATGATCTATAGTAACAGCACAACACTTACTGAGGGCTTACTATGCATCAAGCACGATTCTAAGAATTTTACTTCTGTAACATTCAAATATCACTCTACAATATTACAAACACCATTTTGCATAAGAGAAAACATATAACCTAGACAGATTAAAATAACTCAAAACTCATACACAATTAGTAAATGGCAAAACCAGAATTCAAACCTAGGCATTTTGTTTGATTCCAGTGCCCCCATCCTGGCTCCAAATCGCTCTATTATTATTATATAGCCTCTTTCATCTTTAAAATGGGAATGATACTATCTATCTCACAGGTGTGGTGAGAGGATTAAATGAGGGGATATACAAGAAAGAACTTTATAAAGTATAAAGTGGCAAGTATAAGGAACCATATTATTAAGGATTTTTGTGAATAACAAAAAAATCAGATACTACGTATGACTTAAAATTGGTTACAAACAAAACAAGCAAAAAAGGAGAACCTTCTCACACTGCTGGTGGGAATGCAAACTGGTGTAGTCACTCTGGAAAACCATATGCAGGTTCCTCAAAAAGTTAAAAATAGAACTACCTATTACCCAGGAACCACACTACTAGGTATTTACCCAACGGATACAAAAATACTGATTCGAAGGGATACAAGGACCCTGATGTTTATAGCAGCACTATCAACAACAGCCAAATTATGGAAAGAGCTCAGACATCCATTGACTGATGAATGTATAAAGAAGTGTTATATATGCACAATGGAATATTACCCATAAAAAAGAATGAAATCCTGCCACTTGTAACAACATGGATGGAGACTGAGTATTATGCTAAGCAAAATAAGTCAGAGAAATACAAGTACCATACGATTTCACTCATATGTGGAATTTAAGAAACAAAACAGATGGATATAGGGGATAAAAGAAAAAGGAGGGGCAAACCAGAAAACAGACTCTTAACAATAGAGAACAAATAGGGTTACTAGACAGGAGATGGGCAGGGGAGGTGCGGAGGGGCTAAATGGGTGATGGGTATTAAGGAAGGCACTTGTTGTGATGAGCACTGGGTATTGTGTGTAAGTGATGAATCACGAAATTCTACACCTGCAACTAATGTTACACTACATGTTAACTAACTGGAATTTAAATAAAAGCTTGAAAAAGAAAAAAAAAAGATGGTAACAAATTCCTCAAAGCATGTACTGAGAACTAAAATCCTTACATACAGTAACCTGTTAAAGGTACCATGGTGGATAGCCCTTAGGCTCTTGCTTTCTGGCTGGAATAAAAAATTCCTGCCTTAGCCTAGAAGAATACACAATTAGTTCCATAAAAATGATAGTGCAAAGCATGATCCCTAACAGGACAAATCAGTTAAATATGCCAGTTTACAAACCTCATGAAAACAAATTCAAGTGGTCTTTCTTCCTCTTAGTCTTGCCACTCCTTCATCTCCGGTCAAACACCAAGAACTCGGTTTATACCCCTCCCTAAGATCTGTAATGCCACACCTACCTACCTACCTTCCTCTGTTTCTATCCAAATCCTCCACGCCCTCTGAGGTGCATTTAAAGCCCCAACTTGAAAGTTGTATCAATCGATTCGTGCCTATAGTCTTCTCTTCTTTACCTGACCTCTCATTACTTCTTTTATAAAACTACTTAGTCTCCAGTTACATTTTCTCTTGTTGAGATATAATTCACATAACAAAATTCACCATTTTAAAGTATATAATTCAGTGGTTTAAATTACACTCGCGAGGCTGTGCAATCATCACCACTAATTCCAGAACATTTTCATTGCTCTAAAAAGAAACCCTACATCCAGTGGTAGTCACTCCCAATTTCCCCACCCAGTCTCTGGCAACCACTACTCTATTTACTGTCTCTATGGATTTGACTACTGTAGACATTTCTACAAATGGAATAATAGCATTTGTGATAATATGTGTCTGGCTTCTTTCACATACAATGCAAGGTTCGTCTATGTTGTAGCATGTATTAGTGCTTCATTTATTTTTAAGGCTGGATAATAATATTCCATTGTATAGCTATACCACATTTTAGTTATTCACTTATCAGCTGTGGACCTTTAGGCTATTGTGACTAATAATGTTATGAACAAGTTTTTATGTGAACATGTTTCTAATTCTCTTGAGTTTATACCTACAGTGGAATTGCTGGGTCATATGGTAACTCTATGTTTAACATTTTTGAAGAACTGTCAGATTGTTTTCCATAGTGACTATACCATTTTACATTCCCACCAGCAGACCATGAGAGTTCCAATCCCTCCACATCCTTGTCAACACTTGTTACTGTCCAGTTTTTGATTAAAGCTATCCTAGTGGGTATGAAACGGTATCACGTGGTTTTGGTCTGCCTTCCTGAATGTCTCTAGCTATACTTTGTCTTATGTAATACATATTCCCCTAATTCACAGTCAGCAAACGTTTTCTGTAAAGAGCCAGATAGTAAATATTTTTTTTTTTGGCTCTGCAGATCACACATGGTCTAAGTCACACATTCTCCTGGGTTTTTTTTGTTTGTTTTTTTAAACAACAAAAGCAAATACCATGTTAGCTTGATTGCCATACAAAACCAGGTCTTATATTGTAGTTTGGCAACCTCTACTTTGTGTCATAATTAGTGTTACCTTCTCTTGTATCAATGTCAACTTTGTTGAAAGCAAGTTAAGAACTATTTCGTATTCCTTCATAGTGATTTGTATAGAGCTCATGAATACAAGAGCAGAAGATCTAAAATTACTTAAACTGAACTTCTTACACAAAGAATATCCTCAATTAAAAAAAAATATATGTATCTCCCCACAGGTATTTACACAATATAAAGTACACTAGTTTTTAAAATGATTCCAGAAAGTAAAAAGTCATTTTTTCTTTTGAAATTGGTCAGCTTGACTACAAGTACCATAAGAATCAGAGAAAAAAAGTCTTTCATAACGCCCTCTGAAATCAAAATTATATTTAGTTAATTTACTTATTAAAATAACTTTCTAGCATCAAATGTATTTTAAGGGAATACTTCCAAATCAAGTATCTCTAAATCCTACACCTACAAATAAGATTAAAATTATAGTAATATACTTCGGGAGAAGTTGATATATAGTAAAAAAAAAAAAAAAAAAAAGTGAAACCATAACAAAAGGTACATATTTCTAGCAAATGTGAAAATCCAGTAATTTCAACAATTTGAATTTGATGTTCTGGAAATTATAGGTTGACTATTATAGAAGGGATTGGTTCTACAAAGAAACTCTTTGATATAGTAGAATGAAAACTAATATAAGAGACAGCAGACATAACTATTTATCTCTGGGCAAGTCGCTGAACTTCTTCAGAGCCCAGATTTCTCATCTTTACAAGTAGGAGTGATTCCATCTGTCCTACCTTTTTCACATAACTGTGAAGATCAAATGAGACAAAGTTTATAAAAGTTTTAAAAAGCACTCTACAAATAACATTACTCATATATTGTTAGAAGAATTAAGCAAAACCAAGCTTTGATTATTAAAATAAGTACAAACAAGAGTTCTCTGGATCTTCATAGATAACCAGCAATTCTCCTAATGGTCCCAATGACATCAATGGACACTATGGTGACTCATTTTTTTAAAGACTAATAGAGCAATGGAAATCAGCACAAACTGGTCTCACATTCTGAATAGCATAAAGGTTAACCAAGTGCATAAAAGTATTCAGACCGGTTCCCCAGGTCTCAGGAATCTAACACAACATTTTGCATCTTTAGCTTATTCTAGCTAAAAGAAAAATGTACTAAATATTCCTTTAAACACTAAACAGCCTGCTAAAATTCAGTGGAAACCAAACAGTAACCTCAAAAATCAAGTCAGAATCCATAGTAAAGTTTTGATGAAGAGAAAAGAAGGGATAATAGAACAATGATAATATCTAATATTCCATGCTAAGTGGTTCATATGGACCATACCATGTGATTTTCATGGCCTAAGGTAGAGTTACCATTATATCATATTATAGCTAAAGAAAGTGAGGCTAAGAAAAGTATCTTAACCAAAGATCACACAGTAATTTGCATAGCTGGGATCAGAATTCAGGCAACATGATTCCAATGCCCACATTCTTAACCTCAACTCTATGCTGTCTTCCTAAATTGTTTACCAGATTTTATTTTCCATAGTAAAAACAAAACAAGAACAAAATTTTTAAAAAGGCAAGATTTCCAGATGTGTGCTTCATCTTATTTTCTTTCCATGTCCAACTACTACAAAACTGATAAAAAGTAGTCAATGGCCAGAAGACTATACAAAATAGGGTGATGAAATGAAGCGTTGAGGTAACATATCTTGTATGTACTCATTCTAATATCAGCTTCTATTTAATTTTAATTCAAAATTAAGCCTTGTTTCAGCAGGTTTCTTTGCTCACAGTGGCTAAATTCTTTTAAGAAAACCCATTCCAATGGGTCTGAAATGTGCTAGAATACCTGCCTCAGAGAAGGAGCACTTCAAATATTTGAAATACTGTTTGTTGACAGAAATGACCACCAGGAAATACTTATTATCACCCAGGTCCACCCACATTCCATCAGCATAACCAACTAATCCCACCTCCACTTTCCCTACTCCCATTTTTACTTATGTATATATACATCAGTGCAAGGTCTGGTACATACTGAGTCTGCATGTTTACAGAAATCAATATATTACAACAATCTCCTTGAAAATGCAATTCTGATCAAAGCTTTAAAATACTTCCAACTCTGAAAATTACTTTGAGTACAACATTTCTGCCCAGAAAATTCTGACTAGAAAGAAAACTAATCCTGCTAAATATTTGCTTAATAGTAGTATCTAACTCTATTTTAAAGTTAGGGCTGAATGAATTACAGCTTTTATCTTTCTTTTATCTAAAGAATATCGTACAAGGAGAAAATAACTCCCAAATCTTGCATTTGACATCAATATGTTGAAAGACAGCGACCAGAGGTCACAAACATGGAAACATTTAAGGATATTAAGAGTTGCCAAAGAAGCAACATTTAATAAAAAAATTAAAATTACAAAAATAAAATGCAGGGTTATGAGAATAATCTTTAAATTGTCATAAAAGGAATATTTCCATGATACATGATAAAATTTCCAAACAACCACATACACAAAATACCACAAATAAATGGAAACAATAGCACAGTTAAGCAGTACCTTTGTCACGAAACACCAGAAAATATGATTATAGAGGAATTTCTATGCAGAATTCTTGACAAGTATACCAGATATTTTCACTGAAAAACAGAATTCTCAATATAGAGCAAACTAAAAGACCGATAGGTTACCTACAACATTCATACACATTCACAATGATTAGAAATTTCTCAGTATCTAGACTGATCTTAATCCTTTGGTAGATATGAAACTATAAGAACAACAGCATATATAAATCGCGAAATCTGAAAAATGCTACATACAAGTAAATTACAAAATTACCAACTCTTAACATTGTGTTTGAGTCTAATGCTTTTGGACTCACATAATTTTCAATGTTCTTCAAAAATGAATTATTATAATATTTTATTGATAAAAATTTACCAATTTAAATAACTTCATATTAGTTAAAAGATACCAATCAATAAGAACTATTAAAATTCTCTGAGTATAAAAAAAACTTAGAGGCCTAGATCTGGACTAAGCTTGTTAACTGGGAAAAAGTATTTAGAGACTAATCAAAAACCACTTGAGTACAGGAAAAACATTAAGTATTACTAAAGTCTTGAGGGTCAGGGTTCAAAGGCAGATACTACAATTAAACATATATGACTAAATTTCCTAGAGGCTAATCTAGAGCCCTGTTTCTAACAATGCCTTTTACTGGCTAGACGTAAATAACTGATTTATTTGCCTAAATCAATCTAAGGCATACTGAGCCCAGCAAACATCAAACTTAACTCAGTATCTGGATTAATACCGGGAAAAAAAAAACAGTATTACAGTGGTCCCTAATCTTACAAATATCCATTATGTTGATCTACTACGAATACATGGCAGTGATAAAAGAAAATAAGACCAGTTGACTAAATTTAGTAAGACAAAAATATTATAATGCCTTTGTGCAAAGTGTTAGTTTGATTAATTTATCAATTGTACGGCCTCTAGGTAACAACAACCATTGGAAAAAGCCAAACATTTTTCTAAAAGCCAATTCTATGTTGAGAAGTGGCTCTACTCTGAGGCATGCATTCATTTTTTATTCCTTTAGTCTGCATTTGCTGAAATGTATTTACAAATTGGGCACCAAGTTCGGGGTGCAGGGGGAGGGTGGGTGACGGAAAGAAAAGAAAATCTGAAAGACAGACACATGCTGTCTCTCCAAATCAGAACAAAACCTCTCTAGCTCTAACTGGCAAGGCTCCCCTACTAAACAGCAGCAGTGCAGTGGATGCAAACACACTGGAGTGAAAAAGCCTGCCAAATTAATGTTATGGGAGCAAAGAGAAAGAGTAGAAAAAACCTGGTCATTTATTAAAGGTTCTGTCAAAACTAGGGTGATGAAGCATACAAAAGGAAACGGAGAGGTTTACTTTTACAAGAATATCTTGTTATCAGCACACAAAAGTGAAGCAAAAAGAACTGGGCAGTCCAAATACAATTCACGAAAAAGGCTCCTGATCATTAAGAATTATTAGTAAATGTCTAAATTAATTTCCTTTTTTTCAATACCTGGCCTGGTATAAATCGTTGTGTCTGTAATCCGAGGAAAATCCCACAGCACAGGTTTCCCACCGTACTAAAATAAAATCTCAGACACGTCGATCCCTTCATCATCTCCCAACCTATCAGCTCCTCTCCTTCTCTCCTAAATCTAGATTCCAAGAGCGGTCATCAGTGTAGCTTAGTAGCTAAGCATGGACTTTGGAACCTAACTTCTGGGTCTGAAGTCCAGCTCTGTCACTTACTTGCTCTGTAATCGTACGCAATGTCTTAACCTCTCTGTGCCTCAGTTTCATCATTAGGATAACAGTGCCTACTTCAGAGGGTTACTCTGAGTAAATAAGTTAGTATCTCTAGAGCATATGTTATAAATGTGCCTAGCACAGAGTATGGGCTCTACATGTGTCCGCTCTTCATCATAATTACACCCTTTTGAGTTAGTCTTTGACCAGCTACCTCTATTCTGTGTATTCCTGTGTTTCCCCCCAAATCAGCCAATGTAACATTAACCATGAATGAATCTTAAAATCTTTCATTGCAGGAGACAACACCATTATGTAACTGACATCACTACAACACATTCCTGGTCTGAAATCTCACCTGGACCTTCAGTATTGCACATCAATCCTCTTACCAATCATTGTTATACTTCCTCCCTCATTCCCTCCCCCCCTTACTGGTATCAAGTCCAGTCACTATCATCTTTTTTCCTCAAGTCCCACTCAGAAGATAAAGTCCCTCCTCACATTTAAAGGTCAATCCCTCTACCTGCTCTCTACTAATCCCTCTGCAATCTTCTGTCACACAAGCTAGAAACATGCATGCCCATGTACAATCTGTTCCCAAATATGATCGATAGCTAAGTCCTGTGGATTTTACCTCCTAAATATTTCTTAAAATTGTTTACCCTTTTCATCCCTATTACTTGTTAATCAAAGCACTCATCATCCCTTAACCAAGTATTTCCATGAGCAATCAGAGATTAAGGAGAATCAAAAAACTGCAACATCAGAAGCTGAGGGAAGAGCAGTAATACTGACATTCTTTTTTAGCCTCCACCCAGCCTTACACCCCTTGAATCCATCTTCCAGTGCAAGCCAGAACGATTTATTTAAAATGCAACTCTACTGTGGTTCCCCTGCCTAAAATCCTTTAACAGTATATACCACCCTCTCCCTATGAATTCTTAACCATTCAGGTTAAGAGACTAGCCCTTCTTCCCACCAACCATGGATGTATTTCAAAAGATAGGAGAAAAAAAAACTTTTTTTTTCTTAAGACTAAATATAATTTTCTGAAGAATAGAAGAGGATCCAAAATTTGGTCCAAAAATTTCAATTCTCATGGAGTCTACGACTCCAAAAAGGTCCACTCTTCTAGAGGACTTAGGACCAAGCTCATTAACAGGGCCTGTAAAGTTCTCCATGATCTGGCCCTGGTCCATGTCAGCTTCACCAGCTGTCCCTCTATGTGGGCAGATATCAAGAATTGGTGAAGTAGACATCTGTTATTTTTGCATGTCTAGTATCCCTTCCTCCTTCTTTTGGTAACAGCATCCTGACTCTCTGTTGGGAAATAACCCATCTCCCTCACTGCAGTTTTGGTGGAACTGTCAATCAAGATGCCCCACCCTCCAGTGGGCAAAGGAGATCTCTTACCCAAACTCAAGGTAGGCCATTCAGGCAGATTTTCCTAAGAAGCTGAATCTTGAGGAGAGTGATGTAAAGGCGGGAAATGGTTAAAGTAGATTCATTCTGACTGTGCTACGCTAAAGACGCTGTTTATTCCTGCTACCTAGGTCTCAAGCCCTGCACACTGACTGCCCTGGTGCTTCTTGAGGCTTCCTGAGGCCTGCATGCTTATTTTTTTCTTACATTCTATTATTCAACATCCTTCAAATACACGTCTTTTTCTGCTTAAATTAACCATTTTAGCCATTTGTTCATCCTTTTACTGGAAAAATATTTATTGAATTACGTGATGGTTAGTTGTAGGTGTCACTTGGCTAGGATACAGTAGTATCCAGTTACACAAACACACACAGAATCTAGGTGTTGCTGTGAAGGTATTATGTAAATGTGGTTAACATCTACCATCAACTGACGTTAAGTGAAGGAGATTATCAATAACGTAGGGAAGGCTCCATCCAATCAGTAGAAAGCCTTTAAGGGCAAAACTGAGGTTCCATGAAAAAGAAATTCTATCATATGGCTGCCAGAGAGTTTCCAGCTGCCTTACCCTATAAATTTTGGACTTGTTAGGCCCCACAACAACATAAGCCAATTTCTTGAAATATATCTCCCACTACACACACACACACACACACACAATTTATGCATACGTATGCATAAGTAATTGTGTGTGTGTGTGTGTGTGTGTGTGTGTGTGTGTGTGTGTGTGTGTATCCTACTGGCCTGTTCTTTGGAGACCCCTAATACACACACCTACTGATGCTAAGAACAAGACAAAGTCTGTTCCTGTTGCTTGCAACCAAAGAACCCTAAGTACTGTTATATACATGACTGAGGACAGAGTTCACAAAGAGCTCCCTGTTTTATCCATGTGCTAATCGTTTAAGCTATGAGTACAATTTTTAAATTCTAAACCTAATGGCAACAAAAATAATTTTCTAGATTCCTCCAAAGTACAGGGAATTAAAGAATGAAGGCATACTTAAGAAAGAAAGAGTGTCTAAAATAGGCAGAATGGGTGGGTTCCTTTACTCTAGTTCAGGAATCAGTATACTCTGACCTGTAGGCCAAATAGGGCTCACTGCCTATTTTTGTGTGGCCTATAAACTAAGAATGGTTTTTACAGTCTTAAACGTCTTTCTTTTAAATCAAAAGAAAATTAGTATTTCATGACATGTGAAAATTGTATGAAATGTAAACTTCAATGTCCATAAATAAAGTGGACACAGTCATGCTCATTTGTTTACATATAGTCTATGGCTGCTTTTGCCCTACTGTATTGCAACAGAGACCGTATGTCCCTAAAAACCTAAAATATTTCTTATCTGGCCCTTAACAGAAAAAAGTTTGCTGACCCCTGCTCCAGTAAAGAAATTCAAAAAAAGTATGAATTTTGGCAAATGGGGAAGAAAAGGGTAAAACTGTTAGAAAAGAAGATACAAGAAAAAGAATATATTAATTGTACTACTATTTATTGAGTATTTACCATATACAAAACACTGGGTTTGTTTTGTTATGTTTGAGAGAGAGCATGTGTGTGCAGCAAGTTGGGGAGAGGAGCACAGGGAAAGAGGAGAGGCGGGGGGGGGGGGGGGGGGGGAGGGGGGAGGGAGACAGAGACAGAGAGAGAGAGAGAGAGAGAGAGAGAGAGAGAGAGAATCTTAAGCAGGCTCCATGCTCTGCACAGAGTCAGATGCAGGGCTTGATCCCATGACCCTAGGATCATGACCTGAGCCAAGATCAAGAGTCGGATGCTCGACCAACTAGGCCACCCAGGTGCTCCTACAAAATACTGTTTTGAGCACTTTACATATTAATATTTCTAATCTTCACAACATTCCTATGAGGTAGAGACTATTATCCCCATTTTATAGATGAGTCAGAGGCTAAAACAAACTTGCCCAAGTTCAACAGATATAAATTACAGAATTGGGATTGCAACCCAGACAGTGTGGTTCTAGCATCTGTGAGGTTAACCAACACCACCATACTGCTTTACCACTGACCTTCTTATCTATCTCATCTGCACTGCATTAATTTAATGAGTTGATTTTCCTTAGAACTGAAATATTACAAACTCTGTAGATGAATCAATACTAGAATAAATGAAGAAGTTTGTGGCAGTACATTCCTTTGAGAACATGAGGGATTTCCAAGACCTATGCCTATCACCCTTCTTAAAGATAGGAAAGTGAGGAAGACACCCGTTGGACTCAATCATCACTTTCCCCTATCCCATGCTTGAACTCAAAAGTTTAGGCAGGCTTCCATACTCAGGCTAAGATAAAGCACATTCTCTTCTCACATATCTTGCCTCATCACGACCAATTAATTAAGAATCTCTGGATGGTGGAGCTGCCTGGGTGGCTTAGTAGGTAAAGCGTCCAACTCTTGATTTCAGCTCAGGTCATGATCTCATGATTTGGGAGATCAAGCCCCACGGTGGGCTCTGCACTAACAGTGCAGCACCTGCCTGGGATTCTTGCTCTCTCCTCTTTCTCTCTGCCCCTTCCCCACTGGGGAGCACTTGTGCACACACACTCTTTCTCTCAAAATAAATAAATAAACTTAAAAAAATAATAAATAAAAGAATTTCTGGATGGTGGAGCCAGGATGTGGTTATTTCTCAAAGCTCCTCAGTTAATTCTAACGTATGGCCAAGCCAGAATGGAGACCCACACATCAGTATACTTCTCTCCTTTCAAGAAGAGCAGTGATGAAAAAGAATCCAGGTAAGGGGAAGGGCAAGGCTAGAGATGGGAACTTGACAAAACCTGTCTTTGAAGAATGGAATTTTTATTTAGTGCTACAGTATGCTAGTAAAGAACATTTCTAGTCTTCTTGCCTCACCATCTGAAAACTTTATTAAAAAAAAAAAGCAGGTATGAAAACAAAAATATTTGTATATATGCATATACATATGTTTACACAAAAAAATTTCAGTAAGGGTACACAGCAAACTGTTAACTATTATTTTTTGCCTTATCTGTACTTTTTTCTTGATCTGTACTTTATATGTTACCTGTTATTTCTTCTCATAATGCATGACTTGTTTAGTTCAAAATAATGAGCTTTTTAAAAACAGTGTGACTAAAAAGATCTTCAAAGATTACTTTAATTATACTTTGAATAGAAAAATAATTATATAAAAAACTAGTAAAAATTACTTGGTGCTTTTTACTGAAAAGCAGTTTACTTTTTGTCAGGGCACAAAACATAAAATCTCCCTACTTCTCTGTGCAGTGGAGATCTATATTCTAACAAACGTATTAATGAATCTTTCCCACCAAATGGCTATTACTAATTAAAGTCTTACTAATACTAATTTATAACCATACTGAGTGTGAGAAGAAAATATTTTAGATAAGAATAAAACGGAAATATTTTGAAGTTTTACTAACACAAATGTCTATCACACAGGCTAATTTTTACAATATTTATAGTAGTCTCAATTTAGTTAAAATAGCCTCCTTATATGGATTACACATTTAAATGAATTTTAAGTTTTTCATATGGCTTCCAGCTTCAGAAAACAAAGAAGTAGGCAATGGGGGTGGTAAAGCAGTACCCAAGCAATCACAGGGCTTGGCCAAAGGTCTAAAGCCATAATGAGTTAATGCTCAAACGTGTTGTCATTTGTTTGTTGTTGTGATACTTCGGTAAAGGACCCAGCTTCGTGTATATTCATAAAGCATAGAATAGAATAGAATCACCAAAGAATAGAATCTCCAACCTGGTTAAATGGTAAGCCTCAAGAGACAAAATCACATCAGCAATGCTGATTTTTTAAAACATAGCAGGCAAAAAGAAAGACCATCACCATGAGGGAAAACAGATGGGTTTTTCAATCCGCTTGGAGAAAAGAACCGTGACCCAAAGCAAGGTAAACCTCTGCAATGGGCCGGGGCTAGCTGTAGACAAGTCAACGTAGAGAGGCTACTCATAGAAAATAGCCCTGTCTGAACTGCCTAGGTAGAGTTAGCATTTATTATATTTATTATGATTAGCCTTCATCCTAGTGGCGAGTGTAGTACCCACAGGAGGGATTTTTCATTACAAAGGTAAACTAACTCTCTCAGAACACTAAGAGCATTTGGAAGTCTCACTCAAGAGTGTGTCTTAAAAAAGAAAATTAGCTCATATAATTATAGTAGGGTCAGGACCAACATTTAAAGATTTTAGTGATTGTGTCAGCAGTTCAATTTAAATTTAAAGGTGAAAGTACCTGAGAAAAATTAGCCCTTTTTGTAAAAAAACAAAAAAACATTTCTACTTTGAAAACCAAAGCGTTGGGGCGCCTGGGTGGCGCAGTCGGTTAAGCATCCGACTTCAACCAGGTCACGATCTCGCGGTCCGTGAGTTCGAGCCCCGCGTCGGGCTCTGGGCTGATGGCTCAGAGCCTGGAGCCTGTTTCCGATTCTGTGTCTCCCTCTCTCTCTGCCCCTCGCCCGTTCATGCTCTGTCTCTCTCTGTCCCAAAAATAAATAAACGTTGAAAAAAAAATTAAAAAAAAAAAAAAGAAAACCAAAGCATAATTTTTTTGCAATGTTAAACGGCTTCTCATAAAGAAACCTACCTGAATCCAGCAAAAACACTAATTAAGATTAAGATTCTATAAAAATCAGGTGTTGGTTCACAAGTGTTACCTAATATAATAACTATTCTGATATATTTTTAACTTTATGAGACTCCAACCCTCAGAAAAAATGTATGAATAACTCTAAAGATGATATATAATGGAACTCTATAAAAATAAGCAGGAATAGCATAGTGAGAGATATCTAAAATACGTACCAGAAATGTAAAAAGAGAAAGAGAATGTATCTCCTATATATAACTATATACCTAGTTACCAAGTTTAAAAGGAAGGAAAGTTGGATTGCAAACAAGAACATGCCCGAGATACTTCAATCAATAAACCAAAGATTAAAAGGCATATTTGACAGAAATGTTCCAAATATTCCAGAAAGCTCACAGCTCAACAGCTTTTTTTCTTTACTTTGCAATTCAGAGGCGCTTTTAGAGTTCTAAATCACTGCTAGGCACCTAAAAGTTCTCAAGCCTAAAACTGTAAATCTTCAGAAATCTAGAATTTTCTAGTCTAGTTAAAATACATATGCTTGGCTTTTAAAAAACAATAAAACAAAAAAGCTAGCCAAACTGTAACTTATAATCTGAAAAATATACAGACACATTTGCCTACTTAATGGAACATTTTACATTTCCAGGTATAAAAGCACAACACTACAAAGTTACAGTAACTAAAATCTAGTAGCAACATCAGAGTAGGCAAATAAAGCAAGCCTAAAAACTAAAAAAAGAAAAAAAAGAAACTCAAGCATGTATTTTATTTCCAATTCTTAAATGATCCAGCAATTCTAACACAAATGGGAATTTTTGATACAGAAAAACACAAGCAAACAAAGGTGTATGCAAACAACAAAAACAAAAAACCAGGAAACAAAAGGTTTTCAATAGAAGAATGGATAAATTACTACACATCATTAATGGTGGTTGTCCTTGGGGAAAGGGATTTTCACCCTCTAAACTATACCTACCAAAAATATTTAAATGTACAGAATAAAATAATTCTACTTCTTGGAATTTATCTTAAGGAAACAATTAAGACTGCATGGAACAATTCAACTGCAATGATTGATATTCAGACCAGTTCTTACAATAAAAAAACTGAAAAGTATATGAAATCATTTAAATGATGGCAAATTCATATAACAGAATACTATGCACTGATATTATTTATTCTTAGATATTATTAAAATATACTCATTTTTCACAAAAATTCACAATATATTTTTATTTTTTTCACATTTGTTTATTTTTGAAAGAGAGACAGAGCATGAGCAGGGGAGGGGAAGAGAGGGAGAGTCACAGAATCTGAAGCAGGCTCTAGGCTCTGAGCTGTTGGCACAGAGCCCAACGCAGGGCTCGAACTCACAAACCACAATATCATGACCTGAGCCAAAGTCGGACGCTTAACTGACTGAGCCAACCAGGCACCCCCACAATATATTTTTAAAATGAAACATTATGCTTCTGATCTCCTTTAAGTTTATTTATTCATTCTGAGAGAGACACAGACAGAGAGCCCACAGGGGGAGAGAGAATCCCAAGCAGGCTCGGCACTGTTAGCCCAGAGCCCGATGTGGGCCTCAAACCCACGAACCTTGAGATCATGGCCTGAGCCAAAACCAAGAGTCGGACACTTAGCTGACTCAGACACCCGGGCACCCATGATCTCATTTTTTAAAAGAAAAAAATACATATGCATTAAAAACCACTGGGAAAGATATATACCAAAATACTAATAGGCTGAGAAGTAAAATTAAGGGTTATTATTTTTTTTTTTTAGCTTATTTCATGCACTCTCAAAAGGGACATTATCGCCCCCAAGGGGATGAAAATTGGCTACTGAGGGCAAAAGAAAAAAAAGGAAAGAAAATGAACATTCTTTGCTTATAAAACACAAATTAATATATAATACATAAACAGCGGTATTAAAATTTTATGAGGGGGTACAATTAGAAAAATAATATCTAAAAACACTGGGGCAGGACAAGCGATAATGATAAAAAGGTTGAGAAACACTGCTTCATTGGTACTCTCAATTTTTCTACAATGAACTCGATTATTACTTGCGCTTGAATGGTAATATATGTACAGTTAACTAATTAAAAAGAGACATGATGAAAGTTAAGAAAGCATTAATTTTCATTATTGAATATAAAATTTATTCCTATACTGTCTTTAAAATAGAATACAGAGTTTTTAAAATATAATACTAAAATGAAAATATAAAGAAACTGATAAAGTACTGCATCAGAACATCTGGATTCACCTGAAGAAGTAAACTACAGATTCCTTGGCCTTACTGCAGACCAATCAAGATTTCTATGAATGGGGCGAGTGGCTTTTATTAAATGAGGCATATTTATATCATCATCCCACTCCATGGAAATATGAAATGCAGATAGATTTTAATTTAAGACTAAGAGATTTTTAAATTATGTACTAAAGTGATAAAATTAAACTAAGAGCCTAGAAATCTAGGAATCCCTGCTAAACTCCTCCCTTTCCTTTAAGGAACTTGATTCAAATTTCTTCATGAACTCTCAAACACACCCTATTATTCACTATCTCTACTGGGTACAAGGCACTGTGAAGAATATAAAACAAAAAAGGAATATTGATAAATTTTGCCCCTAATTTAGGGGCAAATAAACTCACTTAGGCCAACATAACCATTGGCTTTCTCAAGGCAACATTAGTCACAAAGAAACACAGGTTTTCTTTGCTCTTATGATGCAAATTAAACAAGGAACAAAAGTCACTGTTGGATAATAATAACTAAGATGCAGTCAGTCACACTCAGTTCTCTAGTTAGTATACTTAACTTGGCACATCGGCCTTGAAATACGCAGGATTCCAAATTCTGCCTACACCAAATTCAAAATCTCCCTTGTTAAATCCTCCAGGTTTAAAATGTTAAACCACAATGCCAAGATTTATTGCATACATAAAAAATGAAACTACCTTGGTGCATAGCTAAGAGTCCTATTTAACTGACTGAGAATATACCTGGATTAGTCAAAGTAGTGGATACAAAGTGTAAGATATCGCTCCAGTCCCTAGCAATCTTCTCCAATTTCTTATAGCCACCAAAGCCAACTTTCGGTGGTGGTAATACAAACAGTGTCAGCAATAATATTTAAGTGCTTTTTGTATGCCACACACACTTATTTAGTCTTCAGACATGTCTAAGAAATAGGTATTGTTCTTTTTCCATTTTACAGATAAAAAAACAACAACAACAAGAAATAAGGAGGTGAAGTTGCGGCTGGTAGATGCGATCTGTGATCTGCAAACCTTCACTGAGTGTTTTGCCTGCTGACCACAAATATGTTACTACCAAATGACCAAATATTCAAAGTGAGATTTGGTGTATCATCTCTCTATATAAATAAATTTAAAACTTGTAACTAAATAATTATCCATAAAACATCATATAAATGTATGTGACTGAGGCAAACCTGAGTGAGAAGAATTGAACAAAAATTGTCCAAGTTATCATATCAATAGTACAATACTCTTCCCATTTCTCTTGCTCCTTAAACCCCATAAAAGGCAACTTAATTTTGCTTGGTTTTAAAGTACAAATTTTAGGGGTGTGTGGGTGGCTCAGCTGGCTGAGTGTCCGACTTCAGCTCAGGTCATGATCTCATGGTTTGAAAGTTTGAGCCCTGCATCAGGCTCTGCGCTGACAGCGCAGAGCCTGGAGCCTGCTTCAGATTGTGTCACCCTCTCTCTCTGCCCCTCCCCTGTTTGCGCTCTTTCTCTCTCTCAAAAATAAACATTTAAACTTTTTTAAAAAAATAATGAAATACAGATTTTATCATTACAGCCTTTAACTCATTTTATCCCATAAGAATCTTCATCTTTAAAAGTTTTACTAAATTTCATTTCCTATTCTATAATGAATTCATTTTAGAACTTTCATTTTCCTTTCTCTTTTTTTTAATGTTTACTTATTTTTGAGAAAGAGCGGGAGGGGCAGAGAGAGAAGGAGACAGAGGCTATGAAGCGGCTCTGCACCAGGAGTGGAGAGCCCGATGTGGGGCTTGAACTCATGAACCATGAGATCATGACCTGAGCCGAAGTCAGATGCTTAACCAACTGAGCCACCCAGGTGCCCCTATTACTTTCATTTTCTTATTATAAAATATATGATGTATAAAAATTCAGAAAATAAAAGGTATAAAGAAAAAAATAAAACCACCTATAATCCCAACTTCAAGATAACTTTAGTCCTTTTGGTATTTCCTTTACACCTATATATGAATAGGTATTTTGTAAAATTTAGAACTGAAATTATACTATATAAACACTGGTAGTCTGTTTATTTCTCTCCTAACAATAGAGAATTTTTTAAAAATCATGCAAATACAATTCTGATTGATTTTCTACAAAACACTTTGGCTTATTGGACTTTTTACATAAAGTGTTCTCTCTCTTGCAAGTATTTGAATGTTTTTAAAAACTCGTTGTTAAATTTTACTGATTAAATAAGCATTTTCTTTGGACTACTAAAAAACGGCACACATCCATCTTCGGCACATCAATATATCGAAGACATGGTTATGGAAGTGTTATGGCTGCAGGAGATCAAAACCGCGACAATTCACTCTAGACACAAGCTCAGCCCAGTACACTGGAACCCAAGCAAAGCCAGCTGAGAGCACCACAAAGCGAGGATTCTTTATATCCAGTGTTGAAGGCCTAGTGCTTACATACACATGCAAGCAGATGGTACTGAGTGGTGACACAATCTCAAGCTCGTCCCATTGATGACAGTAGTCCAAGTCTAAGACAAAATGGGAATAACAGAATGACTACATCATCTAAACCACTCTACTCATGGTTTCAACTGCAGATTTTGGTTGGTTCTTGAATTATAATACTGTCCTATTACAATGTGAAAACTATGATACTGGAGTACTATGAGAAGTCACTGAATATTTATTTAAAGTTCAAAGGAATGTTTTACAATGAAGTTTGTCCTAAGTGTGAAACTATTCAAAAGGCACAAAAACTTTTTAAAAAGAGTATACTATTCAACCAATTTGAGTTACTCAAATTCCAGACTTACCATTTGGATGCAAAAGAAACACCATCCAAGTAACCTACTACCTGAAAATCTAAACAAACAAAGGTGAGTCTGAGACATAAGATTCACCATCTAAACTCACTTGCCCGTGGTTTTTCTTAAATAAATCTGATATTCTCAAATAATTAAATTAATCAAAGTCACCCACAATTTTTAGATATACACATCTACAGGGCAAACTGACACTTCTACTTTATATGCAAAACAATGTCCGGAAGCATGAAAATTTCATACCAGGGGTTATGTATGTCATTACTAAACTGATTCTACGATTAGAGTGGAAGAGTGGAATGTACAGAAAGCAGTCTAAAAGTTGTCATGCAGAAATATAGCAAAAAACCCAAAATAACAAGAACACTTCAAGGATACCAAGAACCAAAATGTCATATAAAGTTGTATTTTTTACAGACCAGTCATCTTACAACCTTAGTCTCGGACAACTGGAAACAAATTTTAAAATACGTTCCTGCTTCACAAAAACAACCCTGTTCATTCTATCTACATTTATTGTACTGTACTTCCAACTCAAATCAACATGACAGATCCCACACTCCATGAAATAATGTTACTGCCACACATGGTAAGGTTCATCATATCCTCTCTGAAGGTCCCTATAGGCCACCATCTCTAAACTAAGTGTTCTTTTTACTCATTCAACATTAATTTATGTCCTTACAGCTCACATTTCATCAATTTTGGTTCTGTTTCGGGGAAAATAAATTTCTTTTCTAATCATAGCAACTTCCATGTGTTATTTATTCTCCTATGGTTAATCCTGTATCACAATCCATTCTCTTTTGTAATCTTCATCTAAAATAGTTTCACTCCCTAGATGACCTGCATCTGTTTTCATCTCTTAGGCATCCATTCCTATTAGGTATTCATTTGAAAAAACTCTAAGCTTAAATTTATTAAGACATTAATTCATTTAAAGGATTAGAAGCTTTATAAATACACAGTTTAGAGATCTCATACTATCGTTCTGCCTAACATCAGTTGGAATAATGGAATATAGTTTTCAGAAAACTACAGTAAATTTGTAAAGTTAAAAAAAAATAAGAGACATAGAACCAAAAGATGGTATCTTGAATATGAATACAAAAGATGATATCCTGAATGTTTTAAAAACTAAAAACATTATAGACTACTCAGTTAAAATCAAAGTGGAAATTATACTTTCCCAAGTTTTTAGTCTTTATTTCCCTCCTCAGGATTTTTACTGTGTGATTTATTTTAAGTAACTTAAACTTCGGGGGGAGGGGGGGTGAGGGGAGATTTACAGAGGAAAAAAGGTGAAACCAATTATTTCTGAGGAATTTTCTAGACTCATTTGGAAGAAAAATGATGTGTTACACTAAAGAAAGGATTATAAGAATATAGGGATTCACCTACTTGTTCATTTATTCATGTTTGGATATAAGTAAACTATAAATATTTATTGATCACTTGTGTGCTTTGTAACTGTGGTAGTCTCTTCTGGAAGTTTGCTGTCAGTATGATCCTTTATAATTAGAGTTTAATTGTCATAAGTTATATAATTACTTTGAGTTTTATTATCTGTAAAAAGTGAACAATATTTCGCAGATTTGCTGTGTAGATTACGTGAGATACAGTAATTTTACCTTCAAAAAAACATTACTTCCCTTCTCCCTGTAGATCCCTCTAGAGATTAGGACACTAATCAGTGGTTCTCAACCTTACGCTGAAAAATCTCTTCTTTTGTCCACAGATTCCACATCTTTAGATTTTTGGTAGATTTTTGTCTACCAACTGCACTGACATTTAATTAACCAGATAGGTAACAGCTAATCAGAAGTCTCAAACTGCCAAAGGCATAAATACTAATGAAACTCAATGTTAGGTTCTTGAGGTGCAAGCGTGTTTTATTTCATTAACGGCTTACAAATCACAATATATGATAATGATTTGTGATAATCAGTCACAAAGATTTGAGTCAATACAGTTATTGGTCAAAGCAAAGATATACAATATTTCACCTATTTAAATCTATTGAGAAAACATACATAATTTTCATAAGGCTTTTTACAATATGGGAATAATCTGTTCCTTTCTCTGCAGACCCCTAGGAAAAACGTAATTTATTTACCAAGTTGGTGATTTTCTATGTCTAAAGAAACTACTGGTTACCCTACAGATTTGTTTTAGGCCAGTATCATTAGTAACACCACCTTCAAATTCAAAAGTTACATATATTTATCCATAAAGGTAAGTAGGTAGTGATACCCTGTGTCTTCCCTGGTATTTAGAAGAACAAAATCCAAACCCTTCACCAAAGCCTGACGTGGTTTGATTCTTGCCAACCCCATCCCATCCACCAGTCTCTTCTCAGCCTATCACTATGGACTTCTTAAACGTGACCTACTGGTTCCCACTTCAGGGCTTTTGTACCACAGGGGCCCTCTGCCTACTTCACTCTTCTTACAAATCATCACATCTAGCTTTTATTCATTCAGGCCTCAGATTAAATGTTACCATCTCAGAGCTTTCCCTGCTATCACTCTACTATCACTCTAAACCCTCCTATGACTCTACTATTTCACCCTGTTACAGCTTCCTCATGGCATTTGTGACCTCTGAAATTACCCTGTTCCCTTATTTGCTTGTTATTTCTCTCTACCACCACCAAACCCCACCAATATCAAGAGTTCCATGAGAACATGTTTTATTCACTGCTCTATCTCTAGCTCCTAGAATACTACAAGGCACCCAATAATCATGCAGTTACTATTTGCTGGATCACTGGGCCAAGCTGTTTAAGACTGTTCTGGAGAAAGACTGATTTCTTAGTAAAGAACTTACATTTAGCATTCAAAATTACTGATTCAAAAGAAATTAGAAAAAAAATGTTTTTGACTACAGAGAATAAGAAAAATGTATACAACATTCTATTCAACAAGTGAGCTTTCTTTTATGTCTATCCTTTCAGACAGAAAATATTTCACACACTTTGTTTGTCACCTCATGTAAAAAGTAAATGAATTTTGGGTGCCTGGGTGGCTCAGTCCGTTAAGTGTGCGACTCTTGATTTCAACTCAGGTCATGATCTCACGGTCTGTGACCTCAAGCCCTGCATCAGGCTCTGCACTGACAGCACAGAGCCTGCTTAGGATTCTCTGTCTCCCTCTCTCTGCCCCACCCCCCCAAATAAATAAACTTTAAAAAAAGTAAATGATTTTTTTAATTTCAGTTTTATTGAAGTATAACTGACATAAAATTGTGAATTTTCTTATAAAAAAGTATGCCATTAGCTGCTAGCCACTCAACCTAATAACTTATTTTTCCTGCCAAGATGCCTGCAGGAAAGCTTCTAAGAATATAAAACATACAGACTGAGAAGGCCACAGTTGCCCTAACAGCGACAGTGCTGGAATGGCCCAAAACAGGGAAGATCCTGCTCTCAGCTATGGCTGGGAAGGAGAGAGGGGTAAGAGTGATCAGACCTAGGAGAATGAGTATAGTTCTGATTTCTGTTGAAAGATCTTGAAACCAATTCAAAAGAGACTCAACTGGAATCTTGTAACTGTTTTGAATACCTGATGTCTCTTTGGCAAATGAAATCTCATTTGATTGACAATACATGGGCTTTTGCAGTTACACATAAGAAAAACACAGTATTTGTAGTAAATAACACACACAATCTCTAATACTATGTGCTACATTTGCTTACTAATTTAAAAATATTTTTAAAAATACTTTTAAAAGGAAGAGCTTTAAATACAAATAACTAATGAAGAATTTATTTCAGAGTTTAGAAAATATTTGAAAACTAAAAGAAACATTGAGAAAGGTGTAACAATTCAGTGGTTTAAAAAACGTAAATACCTTAAAAGTTATCACAAGCCTCTATTTATTTTTTAAAAACTGGGGGTTGCTTCTTTTCTCAACTGGTGGTATTAAAAGAAGACAGGGAGCAGATAATCCACAGCCCATGTGAGTTTACTTACCAGTCACAAAGAAACATTAATATCAGTCTGTAGGCAAACTTTCTTGCTTATTATTCAGCCAAGTGGAAAGTACAATTTAGCACAGAACTAGAGCCAGGTACCACAATGACTAAGAATGACATTTGCAAATATTTTTTTTAATTGAGAAATTAAGTAGGGAAGGACAGAATATTAAAAGTATTATTCTCTCTGAAGATTCTATACTCAATTTCCTATTTTTCATTGCTCCGTATTTCACTGCCCACAGCATTCTAAGTGTTTAACGAGAAGTCTGCATTTCACTTTTCTTCCCTTCTGCTCACACAACTGATGCTTCTAAAGTCCAGTTGCATTGACAAATGCTGAAAGACCACATTCCGAATTTAACCTTACAATGAAGTATTTTAAGATAATACCTCCAGAAATATAATGTCTAAAAGTGAGGGGTCCTTTTTAACTAAGAACTCCAAATGCTAAATAAATAACATTTCTGCAGACTATCCATTGGTCGAAGAAAGCTTAAACATATGCTTTTCACACATGAAATAATAGGAATCTTTTACCCTTCAGTTAAAAAAAAAAGCAAGGGGCGCCTGGGTGGCTCAGACGGTTAAGCGTCCCACTTTGGCTCAGGTCATGATCTCATAGTCTGTGAGTTCGAGCCCTGCGTCAGGCTCTGGGCTGACAGCTCAGAGCCTGGAGCCTGCTTCGGATTCTGTGTCTCCCTCTCTCTCTTCCCCTCCCATGCTCATGCTCTGTCTCTGTCTCAAAAACAAATAAAAACATAAAAAAAAAAAAAAAAAGTAGCAACAACCAAAGCATACATAGTGAGTCCTATGTTCTCTCAGGGTTCCTAATTCTTCATCGTCTATCCATTAGGCTCAGACTGTTCCTTTTGAATTTCATCTCCAAACTGGGTGCACATGAAGACCCAGAGATTTTCACAACAATGACTCCTAGCAACTCTCCTCAAATCCTTCCCTCTTGCTTTCCGTTAAACCCTCAGATATGCCTTACCTGTATTAAGCCAGCCTCCTTGCCTTCAGTCCCTTTCTTCCTCAATTTATTCTGTACTCTGTAGCTAGATTCATCTTCCAAAAGATAAATGCACTGACTGGGTCACTTTCCTCATATCAAAACATCTTATGCTCCTGAATAAAGTCTATACTTCTCAACCTAGCATTCAATGACTTCCAAAGTCTAGCCCAATAAATCTCTCTAGAGCCTTATCGCCATATTTTCTAATTACACAAGCTTAGGCTTCTGTCAAATCAACCCCCTGTCCTCCAACTTGTCCTGAACTTTCTATCTTGGCTCATGCCATTCCTACCATAAAGAATGTCTACCACTCCCCTCCAGCTGCCACTGCTCATGACCTTCTTGCGTCTCTGCATTTATTCACGTAAACAAGGACACACAGATGATATCTCCTGCCCTACCCGCCCCCCCAATCGGGCAAAAAAAAATTAACAACAGCTAGCTTTTATTAAATGCTTGCTTTGTGCCAAGCAGTTTTACATATTATTTCTAACGCTCTCAATAAACTTAAGAAGTAGGCATTATTATTCTGCTTGTAAAGATGAGAAAGCCAACGTTCAGAAACACCAAATCATATATTTAGGAAGTTATCTCAAATTAAATTTGAGTTAACTCAGTAAGTTGCCTCAAATCATATACTTAGTAAGTGGCAAAGCAAGGATTTGAACCCAGGCTGCCTAAGTCCAGAGCCACTGCTCTAAACACTAAGTTGCACTGCCTTTTTTTTTTTTTTTTTTTTGTCTGAACCATGTGACTATCTGAAATGATTTAATTTTACATGACATTTCCACTTACTGCTTCTTATACAATAAGCTTTCTCATGTTTGTCAGTTTAGCAAAGGGAGAACATGAAAATGCTACTTCTTTCCAATAAAAGAACAATGCTCAAATTGCAACTTCAAGGAATGTCTTTTCTTGTCACAAAGATTACTTTCACCTAAAATATTTTCAAAGAAATTCATTCCAGGCAACTTTTTCAAAGATGATTGCAAATTACTATTCATACACTGTGATGGTTTTACAGATTATTAATAATAAGAGGATTTTGCGATTACCACCCAAGAATTGTAACAGATATCTATCAAATTGGCAAAGATTGTAAAAACTGACCTACTCAATGCCATTGAAGGTGCAGTGAGACACACACTCTTATACACAGGGTAACCACCCTCTGATCCAGTTATCCCACTTCTGGGAATCTATCCTAAAGGAAGAAAAAAAAAAAAAAAACAGAGATGCAATCAAAGATAAATGTACAAAAATGTTTGCCCCAGTGTTATTTAAAATAGTAATATTATAAAGAATCAACCGAGAAGTCCCACACTAGGAGACCAATATCCTGTTCAGAGAAAAACGTAGGAACAAAACAATGTATATAAAGTATAATTCCATGTTTTAAAAAATTAAAAAATGTGTACATGCAACGAAAGAACTAGAAAAATGTACATTAAAATGTTAGCAGTAATTATTTCTAGGTGATGGGTTATAAATGATTTTCCATTTCTTTACAATTATGTTCTTTTCAAAATTTGCCACGGTGGAACATGAATTACTGCAAACAGGAAAAAAAAAACGTTTAAGTGGCTATAATTACTGAAAATGATCCTGAACCTAACAAGGGCATATTACTTGGAAAAGAAATACTTCCTAGTGAGAAAAAAAAAAAAAAAAAAGTCAAACTGGTTTTGTTTCCAGCTTCTGTTATACTCACACTTACTTTTAAACTGTGTAAAGAATGTCATCCAAAATTCAGTAGTATTCACACAATTGCACTAGGCTCACTATCTAAAAGTCAGCCAATGCTTCAACAGAAAACGCCACAGTTAAATGAACTGTTTTATTGTATGTCTACTGAGAATAATAAATGTCCAATTGATCCTAACTCAAAACATGCAAAATGGAAAAACCAGAAAAACTATTCTGGTTTTGCAAATTAACTATGTATACTGTTGTTCCCTTATAAGCACATCACAATTAAGTCTGGAGGGGGGAGGAACTTGAAAATAAAGCTGGCAAACTACCAGCATTCACTAAAAATGCACAGTGATGCATTTTATCTACATGAACATTTCTGTTCTAGGGCATAGTTAACTTTAGTGGCAAAAGATGATTTTTATCGGTGTAGAAAAAAGATTAAGCTGTTCTATAAAAAAACAAAACAACAATAAATAAATAAACATTCTTGCATTAAACACAGAATTAAAACTGCCAACTGAACTGGGGGCAGGGAGGGGGACTTCGCTACAGTTTGGCATATATGCAGAGAGCGATTTGCCGCCCCCCCCCCCCCAAAAGGTCTTGGAGTAAAGTAAAATAGACAGTAAGGAAACAATTCTTATTTTACTTTACTGTATTTTAAACTGGGAAACTGGTTTTCTTGTAATAGTAAGCTGTCAGAAAATAACATCACGGGTGCGGGGGAATAATACCACAGAAATAGGTGTTGAGCTACTAAGAAAATTTTGAAAATATCACACTGATTTTACTTAGAAAAAGAGTATCATTCTATTTCCACTCTACCGTGAAAATACAACATTTATTTATAAAACATGTGTCAGGTCCTGGCAAACAAATTATTAGACTATAAATTCCTTATAGTAGAAACTACAGCGTCACATCTCAGTTTCCATCAAAGAACTTAATATTGGGTCATGCAAACATCTGTTCAATGACTGAATCTGAAATCTATTAATAAAATCATGCAACATTTTTACATGCATTCAATGGAATGGAAAAGGTAGATCAAAAGACATCAATGATTTGGGCTAGACACTAAAACCGCATAAAATCCAAAGATTAGTGTTAAATTTCAACTGCTAAAATAATTAAGTTATGGTTGCTTGCTTAATGTTCTATAATACAGCCAACCTGTCTAGAACAGAATGATCCTGTTTATAAATGCATTTTTAAATATCACTGAAAACACAGTGAATGAATTTACTCTTCAGATTACACATCTGAGCAATTTGAAATGTTCAGTTTGCAATAGGAGATAATTTCCTACTACTAATTTAGAACCTTACAAGCTACATTTGGGATTTGCCCAAAGAAACAATTGCACCCAGTTCTTTGTGCCTCTCTTACTTTTACACTTTTGTGGTTAATAACTATAACAGTTCTATCCTGAGCAAAGTGATTTTATACAACCAGAATAAATGTACACTGCAAACAACCATGAATGTTACAGGTATATATACTTGTGAGTTCAAAGTAAGGTACTTCAAGTTTTAATTAATCCAACAGTACCTTTTACCAATTACAAAGTGTAGCTTCGTATATTCCTATTCTTATGAAATATGGACTAACTTGAATAAATTCTGAAACCAAACACGGGATTACATATTTAATTCCAAATTCTGTTACCTTTACCATTCTACACTTTGAACCAATCTCTATCAATGGCAACTAAATAGGCTAGAAATAGAAAACTGAATATGTAAAGTAATTTTTTCCCAGACTTATCTGGAATTAGCCTAAAAAAATAAGTCATTAGTACCTTTAAAAAAAAGCCATTAACTTCTCTAATGATTGAAGTTAATTTCATAAAACATATTTAATCCACCATGTGCATAGCATATACTTCTGAAAATTATATTAAAATGATTATTTTTAGACCACTTATAAAAGTACACTATTTCTTGTTTCAACTCCACCATAATCATCACACACAATTTCCTTTTCTTGTTGGTACACACATTTACTTTCTACCTCTAAAGGCCTATTTTCAAGCGGAAACAAGAGCATGGCATAGTTCTCTGTTAAACTGCTTTGCTGATCAGTACATCATGATCAGCTAAGCTTATAGGTTCGATACTCTTCTGGATCATTTAACTTTGAAACAAAGTGCCCTCTTAAGCACTCATCTCAAAACTGTGAGAAGGGGACTGTAAAGAGTGTGTGAAATCATTCAGTGTCCATAACCACTATTACAAAAATGCATAACCTGAATGGGCCAATATTAACTCTGTACATGAAAGACTGAAAAGCACATAAAAACTATCACTTGTAATCCCCAAAATTCACGCGCAAAAAGGGGAGAGGGGGGATGGATGCTTCATCTCAATAACATATGAAAGCTTAAATACATTCATGTTTAACCCTGATCACTTTCATAAGATGTGAATTTGGCATTAAGTCATGCAGCAATATATGACATCAGAATGGACAGGATATACTTGGAAATACGCCATAACTCTTTTTAAAACTGATGAGTTTAATCTGAAAAAGAACATTAGGAGGAAGTAATTTTAAGTTCACAATTTTAAACTCACCACAACATTAATATATAAACCGTTTATACAATTTTTTTTTTTTTTTTTACTGAACTTCTAAAGTATGAGAATTTTAGAACTGGGAACTCAGAGGTTATTTGAGGTTGCAGGAACATTTGTTGGGTCCCTAGCATGTGTCAAACACAGAGCTAGGTGCTTGCAGGTAACTCAATTATTTGACTCACTTCAGAGGTGGTGAAGTTCTCTGCTTATGCCAAATCGAACCATCTAGATTCCAGAACTAGAAACTCTGAGCAATGCCCTCACAGTGGTATAATTTCTATCCAAACAGACTGGTATCATTCTCCCTTTGAAACTCAAAAAAATGTCAACAATGCAATGCTAACCTTATTTAACAGAAACAATGGTCTCTGTGTTTTGAGTAACTGTAAAGAATTATAACAATCTAAAAATTCAACTAAGTACTAGTTGCATAATTTATTGCAAAGAACAAAACATGGAGCTGTCAGTTTTAAGATTATAAAGACATGCAAAACAGAAATTACACAAATTGCAGATATCATTTAAAAATCCCTTTGTAGGGGCACCTGGATGGCTCGGTCAGTTAAGCATCTGACTCCTGATTGCAGCTCAGGTCATGATCTCACAGTTTGTTTGTGAGATCAAGCCCTGCACTGGGCTGTGCTGAAAGCATGGGGCCTGCTTGGGATTCTCTCTTTCTTCCTCTCCCTCCCTCCCTTCCTCTGTGCCTCTCCCCCATTCGTTCATGCTCTCTCTCTTTCAAAGTAAACATTAAAAATTAATTAAAACTCCCTTTGTAAGAAGAAAAAGGAATTATCAATATGAAGAATTAGATGCTTAATTGGAAAGTCTATTTTATTTTTTTTTTAATTTTTTTTTAATGTTTATTTATTTTTGAGACAGAGAGAGACAGAGCATGAATGGGGGAGGGGCAGAGAGAGAGGGAGACACAGAATCGGAAGCAGGCTCCAGGCTCTGAGCCATCAGCCCAAAGCCTGATGCGGGGCTCGAACTCACGAACCGTGAGATCGTGACCTGAGCTGAAGTCGGACGCTCAACCGACTGAGCCACCCAGGCGCCCCAGAAAGTCTATTTTATATAAAAGATTATCAGCCATATAATAACAAAGTTCACAAATGATAGTAAACTTTTAGCAAGATAGCAAGATTTTAAGTTATTTAACGATTCGAATCTAAGTTACAACAGAATGTAAAACTCCCTGAGGACAAAAACCCTGTCTAATTCATCTCCATATCCCGAACAATCAGCACTCTCTTGTTAAATGTTGAAGAGAGAGGTGAACAAACATATGAACTCTAAATTCAAGCTATTGGGAAATTCAACCTAACAATCTAAAAGATATTTTTTTTATAACTCAAATGACTTTTTAAGTAATAAATAATAATACTCAATGCCAGTGACAACTGTTTTGATACTTAAGACTGATGACTGTGGCTATCACTTTAATTAGTACAACGTATTCTTGGAAGGAATTCACAGATACATCAAGAAGACGAGTAAATTCATATACTTTGATTCAGCAGTCCTTCTTCCGGAAATTAATCCCAAAGAAATATTCCAAAAGAAAGAAAATGTTGCATACACAAAAGTGTTTATTTCATTGTTATTTCAGTTAGGGGAAACAAACTGCCTATAATGCCCAACAAAGGGTAGATGAACTACTTTGCAACCTCCGAAAAAGGTTTAAAATAAAGATTAACCTCCTAATTGGTCTTCCTGCTCACACTCTTGCCCACCTCAACTCCCTGCCAAGCTGATTTCCACACAGAACGATTCTCAGAAACTCTTCTCCGTAAAATCCTCCAATAGATGGTTGCTCATCTCAAAGTAAAATCCAAAGTTCTTACAATGACCTATAATGCTCAGTTACTTCTCTAACCTAAACTCTCACTCCCTCCTGCTCATGGTCTCCCTAGCTGTTCTCAAAAAGGCCAAATATACTGAGGGGGTCTTTGCGCTTGTAGTCCTCTCGGCCTATAACCTTCTTCCCTAAGACAGCACACATAACTCGCTTCTTTCAGGTCTCTGCTCCAGTCGCATGTCTTCCCTGCCACCGTTTCTCTCTTTCCCCTCCCCTACTTCACTCTTCTCCATAGCTCTTATCGTCTAACATAGTCTGTGTTTATTTGGTTACGGCCCATCTCTCCTGATTAGACTATAGCTCTACGACAACAAGAACTCGATTTTATTCACACAATAGGCATTCAAAAAGCATTTGTTGAATTCATATTAAATGTTGATACAATAATTTTTAACTACATGAAAAACCATGCATATAAATATGGTTGGAGGAGAACAGGAAAAATGAATAGTTTGATTTGTGAAAATGTTCACGTGCTGATCATATTATTAAGCAGTTTATACAATAAAAATTACATCAGTTGTGATTATGATTTTAGGCTGCCAAAAGTCTCTATAACAATCTTATTTCTTTGGAAGCCACTAGTGTATTGATTTAAAACTGACTAGTACTAGTTATTAGTGACAACTTTTCCTCCTAAAACTGTAAGAACAATTACTCCAAAATCTTGTTCCTAAAGACCCAAAGTTTAGTCTATAAGTGTCAACACTGTCATTCTTGAGGCCACACAGAAAGTGAACAGTTTTAAACAGTTTTAATATGGAACTGAATAATACTCAGGATTCCAGTTTACTTTTGAGACAGGTATCTATGTTTGGCTTCAGAGTGTCCCTGAAACTGGTCCAGTACTTTTTTTTTTTTTTCCTGGGGAAAGAGTCTATATATTTCATCATAATCTCAAAGGTGTCAGTGGCCTAGAAAAGGTTAAGAACTATACTATTTTATATCGGAAGTAAAATGCAATATTCTAATATAAGCCATCTCTCAAAAGGACAGAATATGGATAACACCTAGACACATCTTTGTAATCATTCAATTCATCCACAAACTACTGAGTGCCTCCCTTGTGCCAGGCACCGTGTGATCCTCAATACCTCGCACCTAATCGTATTTTGCAGTGCAGAATTCAAAATACCAAGGAGACAGGATTCAGTGAAACACCAGGCTAAAAAACAGCTTCAACCGATGCAAATATAATGTCAAAACAGAATATAATGTCAAAACAGAAAAAGTGTTATAAGAAATCCTAATAAAGACAGAAAGAAAGGGGCTCCGGGCCTGATTTAGTGATTATTATGTCAAAATACTGCAGATATCAATTACACGAAAAGAAAAGAAAAAGTACACGTACACATGCCCGCCCCCACACACTGACAGGAAACCAGAAGAAAAGTTTCCAAATCCTGTTTCCAGCAGCATCCCTTCTGAGACTGCCCTACAGCATACTTCTGAAGGTAGAAGCCCCACCTTAAAACCAAGAGCTGATACCTTACTCCTGACTGTGATGAAAACAGAAAGAATCATCATCCCACATCCAGGAAGCAGAAAACTGTGGCCACCTGTAAGGCCCTGGCCCCTTAACCTCCTACCCTGGTATTCCCTTGATACTCTCCTCCCTTCAAAGCAGTGACAAAACCATCTTCCCTCCCAAAAAGGAATACATAACTCAGTCATAGTTCTTTTTTCCAACAAGAGGTCAAAAGGTCCCCCAAACTCTCGGTGCTTCGCCCTGCGAGGAGATCCCAGTTCTCGGGCGCAACAATCTTCCCCCTCACCTTCTCCCTTTAGCAGTAAATTACACAATTCGGCTCAAGACACTGTCCTTAACTTCCTGAGGGGGACAAGTGACACTCCTACCGGGCCCCAGTCTGAAGGAAGACAAGAATCACACGGTGACCCCTTCCCTCACAAAATTCAGGGATGAAGCAGAGACCCAAGAAGGGCAACGCCGAAAAGGCGAACACATGGCAAAGCTACGGAAGACGTGGGGGAAAGAGGGCGGGAAAGGGGCAGAGGGAGATGGAGTGGGGCGTAGAGATGTCAGCCCTCGGCACGGGTGGTGGGGGGCAGGGGGGAAGGAAGGAAAGGGAGACCCCGACCCTGCCAGAAGTGAACACAGGGAGGGCAACGCTCCCGCCTACTCTCCGCACCTCTCTAGCAGAGGAGGGAGGACAGAAAATTCACCTAACCCTCCAGCCCCCTTTTCGCGTGCCCCCCAAGGGGAGAGCTGGGTTGGAGGGAAGGTCTGACCCTAGTCTGGGGACATGCACGAAGAGGGAAAAGGTAGCGATGTCCAAGCTTCTGCATCTCTCGGGCAGTGAGTGGCGAGGGCACTGTGTCCGAGGAGATGGCGAGGGAAACGGGCTTGTGCCATGACACCTCGGGGAGTTGGAGGGTGGGGGACACAATGTCCTCTTTCTCTCCCACACCCGGCCCGGGCCCCTCCCGTCCGTCTCCCGCAGGCCCCGCCACAGTCGACCGGCTCGGTCCGCGGGCGTGGTTGGCTCTGGCCCCGGCGGCGGCGGCAGGGCCTCCCGGAGCCCCGGCCCCTCCCGCCGGCCAGGCCCCCGGGCCGCCGCCCCGGACACCGAGGGAACGCGGAGGAGGAAGGGGGAGCCAGGGGACTGACCGGCGACATGAGCCACCTCAGCCCAGGCTCGGCCGACCAGCGCCCCCCGCTCCCTCCGGGGCCGGCTGGGCTCCCCGCCCCTCACTCACCCCCCCGGTCCGGCGCCTCCTCCACCTCCTCCTCCACCTCCTCCCTCTTCTCGGCCGTGGCTCCTGCTCCGGCTCTGCGCGGCGACGGCGGCAGCGGCGGCAGCGGCCTCGAGAGCGGCGGCGGCGGCGGCGGCGGCGGCGGCGCCTCCAGAACGCGCACGCACGCAGCACGTTGGCCCCGCCCCCAGTTCCACCCCGCCCCTCCGAGTCGCCGTCAGCTAGACTTTGGCCCCGCCTTCCCCACGGCTTTCCGGAGTCCGCTTAAAGGAACCGCGCAGAGGAGAGTGGTGAGAGCTGAGGATCATGGGGAGGAGCGAGGTGTTGGGGTATTGTGAAGAGCTGAGTAGGAGGTTGCGAAAGGCGGGAAACAAAACGAAGGAGGGTCCGACGATTCAGGAGGAATAGAATTTGGAAGGGAATGCAACCATTCAACAAGTACTAACTGAGCACCTAGTAAGTGCCAGGCACTGTCTAGGCGCAAGGGATAATGCCCTAGGCAAGCAAAGGCCCTTGTGAAGCTTGATTCTACTGGGTTGGGAGAGTGGAGACAGACAAAAAACTAAACAAAAATTTTAATCCGTATTATGTAGTGTGAAGACAAATAAAACCAGGAATGGAATGACTTTATTGCTGGCCAGATACTGCCCCACAGAGGAGACCTTTGAGCACCTATCATATACATAGGATACGAAGGAATGAGCCTAGCAAATGAGTGTGGAGGTGTGAGGGAAACAGCCTTTTCAGGCTGAAAGACAATCAGCCATAAACTCAGAGTTGGGAATACACCTGGTAGGTTACAGGAACAGCAAAAGGCCAGTGTGGCTGAATGGAACCAGCTGGCCAGAGAGTAGCAATAGTTAAGTTGAGAGAGGTATAGAAGGACCAGATCCTATGGAGCCTTGTGAGTTGTTATAAGAGCAACTGAAAACCATGGGAGGATGAGCAGAGGAATGACCACATCTGATTCACGTTTTAAAAAGTATTCTTGGGGCGCCTGGGTGGCTCGGTCGGTTAAGCGTCCGACTTTGGCTCAGGTCATGATCTCACGGTCGGTGAGTTCGAGCCTGTGTCAGGCTCTGTGCCGACAGCTCAGAGCCTGGAGCCTGTTTCAGATTCTGTGTCTCCCTCTCTCTCTGCCCCTCCCCTGTTCATGCTCTGTCTCTCTCTGTCTCAAAAATAAATAAACGTTAAAAAAAAATTTTTTTAAAAAGGTATTCTTCGGGCACCTGGGTGGCTCAGTCGGTTAAGCATCCCACTGTTCATCTTGGCTCAGCTCATGATCTCCCGGTTGTTAAGATTGAGCCCCAAGTTAGGCTCTTCACTGATGGCGTGGAGCCTACTTAGGATTCTCTCTTTCTCTGCCCTTCCCCCACTCACAAGGACTGGAGCTCTCTCTCCTTAAATAACCTTAAAAAAATGTTTTTAAAGTTATTCTTGCTAATATGTGTAAAATCCACAATAGGGAAGCACAAATGTCTGCAGGAAGACCCCTAAGGATGTTGGTGGTGGTAGGTAACTTGTATGGCAGCAGAGAAACGTTGAGAAGGCTTTTCAGATATATTTTGGAGTGGATTTGGCAGAGAGTGTGTGAAGGAACAAACATCATGGATGATTCCTAGGTTCAAGGCCTGAAGGATGGGTTAATGGTGGTGCCATTTAATAAGATGGGGAAGACTCAACAGGAGAAATTTGGGGATGGGGGAAATCAGGAGTTCTGTTTTGTACATGTTACATAAAGTGCTTGTTATGCACCCACATGGAATATTGAGTACAACAATTGGATATATATTTGGGATTCATCAGCATAGATGCTTTTTAAGCCTTAAGTCTACATAAAAGCACTTAGGGAGGGAGAGTACTGGAAGAGAGGACTAAGAGGAATCCAACACTTGGAGATTAAGTAGAAAAGGAGGAAGGGCTACCAGTCAGATCAGAGGAATACCAGGAAAGGGTGAGTGATGGAAGATAAGAGAATTGTTTCTGGAAGGTGAGAGTCATCACTCTTATCAAAGACTGCTGAAATAAATAAGCTGAGGACAGAGTTTGAACACTGGATTTGGCCGGATGAGGGTTACTAATGTCCTTGATGAAAGCAGTTTCAATGGTTCACAGGGGAGAAAGTCTGATTAGGGTGTGTGAACAAGAGAATGAGAAGTGAGGAAGACAGAGTGTGTATAGCAAGTCTAAACAGCTCTTGAAGAGCTTTGCTGTCAAGGGCAACTGAGAAAACGGCAGTACCCCAGGGGTATTTGGGATCAAGGGAGAGTATTTTAAGATGGGAGGAACGATCCTTTAGAGAGATAAATATGATAGCACAGAAGATAGGAGACAAGTGGAGAAAGATTGTCCTCAAGAAGAGAAGCAATGATGCCCTAGTGAAGGGAATGGCCTCGGGTAGGAATAAGGACTGTATGTTCACACACTATTTTTGGAGAGAAGGCAAAGTCTGTGGGTGCAAATGCAGGTAGGTTAAGTAGTCCATTTGGTGATGGCATGCTTAGGCCACTGCAGAGCAGAAGGGGACAGGTGGAAGCTAACACGCAGCCCCTGTACTGCCAACCAAGCAGCTATGAGGCCATACCAATCTGGAGGAAGCAGGGGTGGGGAGGGGCACCTCTTCTAATTACTCCAGCTGGAGGGGGTGGTGCCTTTTAGCAATTTGACCCACCCTCCTACACACACACACACGCACACACACACACACACACACACAGTGTGTATATTTTCCCAGTTTACATTGAGTACTGTATGTGCTAGCTACCTCACTGGATCTGATGAGATAGATCTGGGCTATATGCTTTCCTTTACTCTATGCAATAAAAACTGTGAATGGGGAGGGGCTATTGGCTATTTAAGGAGCTAAAAGAAGGTGAGCAAGAATTCTCTTGAAGCATTGAAGAGTTACTAGAGAAGTGTGGTATAGACAACACTGAGGAGGACCCTCTTGAGCTGGTGGTCCTATATTCAAAGTGAGACCATTAGGCAAAGTTGTATGGTTCTCTCCAGCCACATTCCATTGCTTGAGGGATTGAAGGAGAGTTGGATTTAACCAGGGCTGGGTTTGCTGATGAAAGTCAATGAGAAGGTGAGGGAGTATACACCAGGGAGTGGTTGTAGTGATAGCCCCTTGGAACCTACGCTGGGAGGGAAGAGAGGCAAATAATAAAACAGTGGGGTCAAGGGTTTGGTGGTCCCTGTGAGAAAGAAGAGTTCAAGAGGAAGCAGTGAAATAAGTGGGGAAAGGGGACTTTCCAAGGATCAAGCATGGGGAAGGGTGAGTGAGGGGGTTGGGAAAGAGGAAGTGAAGGTATCTATGAGGAAAAATGGGTTCAGGGAGGAGCCTTGGAACCGAAGAACCAGCAAGGCCCTCGGGCTCTTGCCCTGTGGCAGCACACTTGAGCCATTGGTTGGGAGCAGGTTGAGGGAGCTGCACGAGCTGGGGAGAAACTGAGCACAGCAGGGAATAAGCCACCTGGATTCTGCCAGGTCCCTTTACAAGCCGACTGGGTGCTTTGCTTTACTTGCCTTTTTTTTTCACCGAGGACACCCACGCATTTGTGTAGACATTTTATTCTGCCTGGTGTTTGACAGAAACCAAGTGACATCTTTCCTCCTGATATCCCTTTTCTGCTTATGACACTATCTTTTTCAGTTACTCAACTGCCAAGCCTCAGCTGCCTTTAATCTTCCCCATCCCTGTGTCCAGTTAGTCCCCAAAGTGTAGCAATCTGTGCCGTCCAATAGAACATTATGCCATGTTCTTTATCTACATAGTCTGGTACAGCAGCCAATGTGGCTATCAAGCACTTGAGATGTGGCTAACATGACTGAGGAATTGGATTTTAAATCTTATTTAACTTTAACGGATTTAAATTAGGCTTAATGAGGCACATATACCTGGGGGATACTGTATTGGACAGATGGGTAGAGGTCCTTCCTACACAATGTCTCTCCTTTTTATTTTTTTAAATTGTTTTTTAACGTTTATTTATTTTTGAGAGAGAGAGACAGAGCATGAGCGGTGGGGGTGGGGGAGGCACAGAGAGAAAGGACGACTCAGAATCCGAAGCAGGCTCCAGGCTCTGAGCTGTCAGCACAGAGCCTGACGCAGGGCTCGAACTCACAAACTGTGGGATCATGACCTGAGCCCAAGTTGAGCGCTTAACTGACTGAGCCACCCAGGCGCCCCACAGTGTCTCTTCTGCTTCTCTCCACCTCTGCTGCCATGCCTGACTACCTCTAGTCCAGACTTTTCCTGTAGTCTCCTCTTTGGTCTCCTGCTTAGTTACTTCCCCTGCCATCTGTCATGTGTTCTTGCCAGAGCCACCTCTCTAAACGGTGGCCACATTGTGACCCCACCCTATTTTTTAAATGATTGCTATTTCTCTGTCAATTTCAAACTGGCATTTGCCCCGTGATGTGCATCCATCCCACTTTTCCAGCCTTCCCTTGCACGGCGCCCTTATTTAGAAAGAGCTGTTCCTCAAGCAAAATGGAACCACTGGCTGTAATTCCTACCAACTTTTTACAGAGGAGCCAACCTGTATGCTTAAACTGTCTCCGCCTGGAATAGTGCCCCCCATTCCCTCTTCCAGCCCCCACATCTGTTGAAATCCTTGGAGGCCTGTCTCAAATTGCAGCAGCTACCTGGAACCTTTTCTGATTTCTCCTCTCCTCTGAAATCCCACAGTTTCTGTGTTCACCTCACCTGTGGCACCTGCAAGCTGCCTTGTCGTATGTATTGTGTTTTCATTTTATTCCCGTCACTACATTTCCCTCCTTGCCGATCACTGTGTTTTAATCACGTTCGTGTCCCCTTGTCAGTCTTGCACCTTATATGTATGAGGTAATCCTCAACTAGCCACTGCATTGAATTACACGCTTTCATGGAATGTGAAGCGAATTTATGCCTCTCCCTGACTGCGAGTACTATCACTAACCCCCAGAGAGAATGTTGTTATACCCTCGGAGAAACAAAACGGAAAAGAAGCAGAAGAAACCAAAAAAACCCACAATCATTCCATGGCACGTCTGTTACAATTGAGAATTTATTAGGTCAGAACACCAGGTTTGGGGCAGAACTCTGGGAAATTAAGAAGAAATGAATGAAAGAAGAAGAACAAGCAGGAAAAAACCTGAGAAACAGGTATTTGAAATAGATCATAATCATGACACATCTGGTAGCCAGTTTCTAGAGCATTCTGGAAACAACGTGGAGGTAGATGAGTCTTTGTCCCAGGAGTTGGATTACTTGGGGCTGAGTGGTGAGGACAGTCTTACCTACAGCCCCCTACCTTGACCGGCAAATGGACTCTTCTGTCTGCTGAACTTGACTGCCACAACATCTGTGTCTACGCTGTGCTGACAGGGTGTTGATTTGCCTTTCTGTTTTTCTAAGAAAAGGTAATTTTCAGGAGAATATTCTTTTGATAGCTTTCATCATTGGACTCAATGAACTGACCTTAAAATTAAAACAAAAGCAAACACATAACCATGACATTTCCTAACATGAGATTCAAACTTTTGAAGAGAAGTGGACTGTGTTTGTTTTCATGCTACTGTTTGCTGAGAATTTCTTCCAAGTGCTTTCCAAACTTAGGGTGCTTTTACAACTCAGTTCTATTTTGTAATCCTAGGGAGCATCGTCAGCATGCTTAGAACTGGCAGGGCCAGCATAGTTAGCAACTCCTAGGGTCAATTTATGGAAGATGTCTTTAAGAAGCATTCAGATTGTGATACAAATCAGTAAGAAGAGGCTTCCATCCAATATATGTTTAGAAAATGTATTTTTAGACCGGGATTCCTGGGAACCTGTAACCCAACAGAATTACATATGCTAAATCCTACAATACCTAATACGCTTTTCTTGTTGGTGCGGTGGTTTAAAGGATTTGAAAAGCAGGCATATTTTACACAAAAAAACATACCTCACACATATAGGACCTTACACACGTTTATTCAACAAGTTTTAACTGAGTGCTTGCTACTTTATGCTTGTTGCTACAGATATTAGTGACCGGGCATTGGTATACCATTTTACAGTTTTCAAAATGACTCCACAGTGCCTAACTTAATCCTACAAACAAATATCATTAAAGTAGGTTTAAGTCTCATTTTGCAGAGGGGAAAACTTGCTCAAAGGGATTCAATGAACTGCACAGAAGCCGAGCTATTAATTGGCAAGATCTCAAACTGGAACCCAGATCTTTGGGTGTCAAAACATTGGTTAAATTAGAATATAAGTTCCCTGAGGGCGCAGACTTGATCCGTTTTGTTCATTACTGTATTCTCAGAGCCCAAAATGTACCAGGCATATTGTGGGTTCTCAATAAATGTGTGTGTGTGTGTGTGTGTGTGTGTGTGTGTGTGTGTGTGTGTGTGTGTTGTGGAGAGAGGGCTGGGGAGAGAATATAAGCCAACCATCTAATTCATTAGCATATTTTAATATTTTAATTAATTACATGCTAAGCTGATCTTTTCTATATTAGTGCTATTCAAAGTATGGTTCAAAGACTGGTACTGGTCCATGAATTTTTTTATTGCCAGGTGCCTTAGCCCATTTTGGGCTGTTGCAACAAAATACCACAGACTGGATAGCTTATAAGCAACAAATTTATTTCTCAAGTTCTGGAGGCTGCAAGTCCGAGATCAAAGTGTCAGCAAGGTCACGTTCTGGTTAGAGCCTGCTTTCTGGTTTATAGTGGTGCCTTCTTGCTGTGTCCTCACCTGGTGGATGGGACTAGGGATCTCTCTGGAACCTTTTTTTACAAGGGCACTAGTACCCTTCATGAAATTCCACTCTTATGACCTAAGCACCTTCCAAGTCCCCACCTCCTAACACCATCATCTTTGGGGGTTAGGATTTCAACATATAGATTGGGGGGTGGATACAAGCATTCAGATCTTAGCACCAGTTGGCCTTAATGACAGAAAACGAGAGTGAGCATTTAGAATCCTTTGTGGCAACTTGACATCGCTGTGACATACAAGAAGCAATCAGTAGGCTTGTCCAGTTGAGCAGGGCAGAAACCAGTTCAGGTGTTGCCCGACTGCCTTGTGTGGTGAGTCACGTGGTATGAGCTGGATACTAGTTATAAAGCATCCAACTTTTTTTTTTAACCTTTTGACCCTCTTCACCCATTTTTCCTCCCCTCCCACCCTCTGGCAATCACCGATTTGTTCTCTGTTTCTATGAGCTTAGAGTTTATTTTGGTTTGTTTTTGGTTTTTAGATTCCAAATATAAGAGACATTTTATGATATTTGTGTTTCTCTGTCTGACTTATTTTACATGTATATGTGTGTGTATATATCTCTATCTATTTCTTCATCCATTCATCCATCCACGGACATGTAAGTTGTTTCCATATTTGGCTATGATAAATAGTGCTGCAGTGAACGTGGGGGTGCAGGTATCCTTTTGAGTTAGGTTTTCGTTGTCTTTGGATAAATACCCAGAATTGGAATTACTGGATCATATGTAGTTCCGTTTTTCATTTTTTGAGGAACCTTCATACAGTTTCCCATAGTGGTTGCACCAATTTACATTCTCACCAACAGTGCACAAGATTCCCTTTTCTCCATATCCTCCCCAACACCTGTTGTTTGTTGTTGTTGTTATGCTAGCTATTCTGACAGGTGTGAGGTGGTATCTCATTGTGGTTCTGATCTGTATTTCCCTGATGGTGAGTGATGTGGAGCATTTTTTCATGTACCTGTTGGCGAGCTGCATGCCTTCTTTGGATCTTCTGTCCATTTTTGGGGGGTTGTTTTGTTTGTTTATTTGCTTGGTTTTTTTTTCTTTTTTTTTGGCTATTGAATTATTTGAGTTCTTTATACACTTTTGATAATAACCTCTTTCAGATATAGGACTTGCAAATCTTTTCTCCCAGTAAGTAGGTTGCCTTCTTATTTTGTTGATGGTTTCCTTTTCTGTGCAGAGTTGTTTTAGTTTGATGTAGTCCCACTTGTTTATTTTTGCTTTTGTTGCTCTCATTTTTGGTGTCAGATTTTAGAAAATTATTGTCACTCTGTTTTTCCCTAATGGGGGGGGGAATTGTAAATGGGATTGTTTTCTTAATTTCTCTTTCTTAGAGTTTATTGTTAGTGTGGAAATTTTGGTGCATGTGCATCAATTTTGTATCCTGCAGTATTATCTAGTTCATTTAATACTTTTTCAATAGAGTCTTTAGGGTTTTTTTTATATAATATCATGTCATCTGCAAATAGTGACTGTTTTACTTCTTCCTTTTTAGTTTGGATGCGTTTTCTTTCTTTCTTTCTTATGCCTAATCTTTGAGGAAAAGCTTTCAGATTTTTACTATTGAGTATGATATTAGCTTTGGGGTTGTCCTATGTAGGCTTTATGTTAAGGTCTGTTCCCTCTGTTCTCTCTATACCCTCTTTGTTTTTCTCATAAATGGATGTCGAATACTGTCAAAGGCTTTTTCTACATCTGTTGAGATGATCATATGATTTTTATTCTTCACTTTGTTAATGTGGTGTATGACATTAACTGATTTGCAGATGTTGAACCATCCTTGCATCCCTGGAATAAATCCCACTTGATTATGGTGTATGCTCCTTTTAATATATTGTTGAATTCAGTTTGCTAATATTTTGTTAAGGATTTTTACTGTATCCATCAGGGATATTGGACTGTAATTTTTTTTTCCTGTGGCATCCTTGTCTGGTCTTGGTATCAGGGTAATGCCAGCCTTGGAAAATGAGTTTGGAAGTATTCCCCTCTTCTATTTTTTTTTGGAAGAGTTTAAGAAGGATTGGTATTCTGCTTTGAATGTTTGGTAGAATTCACCAGTGAAGCCATCTGGTACTGGACTTTTGTCCATTGGGAGGTTTTTGATTACCAATTCAACCTGCTTACTGGTAATTGGTCTGTTCAGATTTCCTATTTCTTCATAAGTTAGTCTTAGTAGATTGCATGTTTCTAGGGATTTAATCATCTATTTAATCCTAACCAGTTTGGCTATTTGTCACCCACCTTCTTCTCCTCCTGGATATCCTTTACTTTTTTGGAAAGAGAACACTTTATGCCTTTGGAATAAAAGAGTTAACAACAGATTTGAAATAACAAAAGAAAACACACAAAACTGCTTTTCACCACAGAAGCTATATCTCCTGATCTTATGCTGTGGAGGCATCATTGCTCAGGAATTAAATATATGGTTTCTGGAGTGAGACTTCTTGTGTTTAAACACAGGTTCTGCCACTTATCGACTGTGCAAACTTGGGCAAGTTGCTAAACCTCTGGCAGCCTCAGTGTTCTTATCTGTGGTATAATAAAAGTACAGAATTTCACAGGGTTTTGGTAAAAATTATGTGGTCAGACATGTACAGTGGTTTTCACAGAGCCTGTCACATAGTGACAAAATGCTGCTTTATGTTATAAGAAATATTATCTATCATTTCATCCTGGGCTCATAAAAATTCATGCTGCTTGAAAGATTTAAAAAATATTGACTATGAAGGTGATTCTGTAACTATCCAGGCTTGTAAATAGATGGTCGCTTTTCAATTATTCACATTATTAAAAGATAATGAACATCAGCTAATTCCAAGGTCCTTTATATTTGCTTTTTAGTACATTGGGGGACATTTGTCTTTTAAAAAATTTTTTTTAAGTTAATTTATTTTGAGAGAGACAGAGACAGCAAGCGTGGAGGAGGGGCAGAGAGAGAAAGGGAGACAGAGAATCCCAAGCAGGCTTTGCACTGTCAGTGCAGAGCCTGACGCGGGGCTCAAACTCACGAAACCACGAGATCATGACCTGAGCTGAAACCAAGAGTCAGATGCTTAACCAACTGAGCCACCCAGGTGCCATGGGACACTTGTCTTCTTTTTTTTTTTTTTTTCAACGTTTATTTATTTTTGGGACAGAGAGAGACAGAGCATGAACGGCGGAGGGGCAGAGAGAGAGGGAGACACAGAATCAGAAACAGGCTCCAGGCTCTGAGCCATCAGCCCAGAGCCCGACGCGGGGCTCGAACTCACGGACCGCGAGATCGTGACCTGGCTGAAGTCGGACGCTTAACCGACTGCGCCACCCAGGCGCCCCGGGACACTTGTCTTCTACGTGGCCATTCGATGCAATTTCTATTTCTGCAGCACAGGTTGCTCGGGCGGTAAAAGAAGGCAGGTGCGTGTCCTGAAATGCATGAAGTACATCCTAGTGGAGAGTGCACACACAGGTAAGCAAGAGCTGTTTGCTCGGTGATGTGTCTATTGCCTACTTATATGTTTTATGCCACAGACTTTATCTGCAGGGTCCCTTCCTGCTAAGTTGTAGCCAGCTCATTCTTTTCCATTTCCTTCTGGGAACACCGTCATCTAGAAGGAAGCAGCTACTCAGCCATGCGGCACTGTAACTCCTAGGAAGAATCAAGGATTTCTGCAGCAAGGAAATTGGATACGGATGAGCACCAGGGAGGACACTGCTGGCCACTGAAGGGAAAGCCCAATGTAGGCAGGAGGCCAGAATGCGCCAACGGTAAGCCAAGTTTTTTCTTATCAGAAGAGAAAAGCTTGCACTTAACTGCGCTATCAAGGAAAAGACGGTCCCCAGCCTTCAGTAAGTGGAGGGAAAAGGAATCCAGGAGGGCTTGCCCTAGCTTTGTGGATATGAGTTAACATTATTTATTCTGTAATAAAACTCAAGCACAAGTAAACCACTGAATGAGGCAACCTGAATATATACAGAATTTATAGAAAGCAGGATAGTGTGGTTAGGTTTGCTAGATTTAGCGAGTGAAAAGACAAGATGTCCGGTTAAATTTGAATTTCATATAAACAAACATGTTTTTAGTATAACTATGTTCCATGCAATATTTGGGGTTTGTTTATCTGAAATTCAGGACATTCCGTATTTTATCTTGCAACTCAAAGTGTGATTAAACATGTAGGCTGTGGAACCATACTGTGTAAGTTCAAAATCTGGTCCTGCCGCTCATCCGCTATGTGACCTTGGTCATGTTACTTAACCTCTCTGAGCCTCGGTTTCTCTGTGTATAAAACGAAAACAGCATTTACCTCATTGAACTGTTGTGAAGATTAAATAATACATAAAAATTCATAATGGTAACTGACACATAGTGAATGCTGATAAAAATACTAGCTACTTTTGTAGGAAGCATAAGTGGTTATTTACTACCTCCAAATGTTTTCTTCAGTTGACATTATGATTCCAAGTACCTTTTACAAAAAAACCTAGGTGGAGATGGTTTTTTCTCCTATTTTCACGTTACTTTCAATTTTGTTTACAGCCAACGAAATTTAGGACCGCTATCTATCGCATAAAGGAGCACACAACCAGCATCTTATCATCAGGCTTCCTGTTTTTCCCTGGTGGCCTAACACATCAGCCCAATCTTAAAGATGTCCTAAAGGCCAAATATCCTCTGAGAAATGTGTTGAAACTTTCGTAAAGTACTACTTGAGTATTTACTAGGTGAAACTCAGGAGCCAATGCAGCTCTAGTATGGGGTTTTGTCAGAAAGGTATTTGCTGTAAGGGGATTTCTGTGCTCTGTAGGTTGCTTAAGAGCAACCACTTCGTATGGAGTTACGGTTCTTGCATATAACAGGATTCTGTTAGCACAAAGTTGAGAATCAGACAAGCAGAAATATTACTACAATAGTAGACCTAGTATCCAAAAATCTGGTTCTACCACTCAACACGAGTCACCTGGTACTTTTGAACATTTGCTTCCTCATTTATAAAATGAAAACATCAATACACCTTAAAAGGCAAGAATCAAGTTAAATGAGATAACGTAATGGACAATACGGTACTAGGAATAACAGAAGTGCTCCGTAAGTATTCTTAACATGAATCTGCTTATTCATTAGAAGGAAGACTGAACACCAGAACACAGAAAGTTCAGAACACTGAACACAGAAAGACTAAAGCCTGGGGTTTGTGCTACTTTATATGGCTGAGCTAAAACAGTAACTCCTTGCTTTGTCCATGTCTGCTTCTGGATGAGAACCAATAATTTCTAAACAATGATACAACCTAAGGGGAATTCAAGCAAGGACTGCATCTTTCCCATTGACAGTAACTCTGTGTGTGTGTGTGTGTGTGTGTGTGTGTGTGTGTGTGTGTGTGTGTTGGAGGCAGGCAGTGGTGAGACAGGGAAAGGTCAGGGAAGGAGTTGGAAATTTCTTTTTCATTTAATAACTAGGTTGAGCCAGATACTGATGTTTGTGTGTGAAAAATACTAGTTTGAGGCCAGAAAGCAGAAAACACACTTCCAGTAAATTTACAATATTAATTTTGAGTTTCAGAAGCAAATCCCAAATGCAAACCAGATTCAGAAATTATGACCTCAGCTTTTCCAGAGTGTGTACTGATTAGGCTTTTGCAGATTAACCAGAGGCAGAAGGTCTTAGGGGAAAAACCTAGGAGAGAAAAATAGAATTCATGAGAACATCCAAACTCAGAGAGTGAAATTTCCTGTCTTCGCGTTTGCTGCTGACTGAAGGAGTATGGGCTTTTCTAAGGAGGAGAGAGGGGGTGAACTTAGGGTTTTGTCAAGGGGATTACCAAGGGAGGTAGTTGTTTGTGGACTGGAAGGTGGTAAGAAGTCCATGGCTTTGCAGGGCAATACATGATGGCAAAGTAGGGCAACGATGCTGGAAGTTGTAGAATGAGCTAGATGACTACTTTGAAAGTCAGTTCATAAACATGTATATATTAAGTATCAACCATGTTATTAAGCTTTCAGGGGATACAATGACACATAAAGCACAGACAGTGAGACCTGAGAGGAAGAAGATAAAAGGAAGGCTGTGGAACCAGTGTGTTAAGAAATCTCATAGCTGACAATTTGCTAGCAAAGAACAGGATGCCTACAAAATTCGTTAAGTGTCAGGTATGCTGGGGACGTGGCTGACGGCCTTGCCTGAGCTTTGAACTTGGCAAAGGGTAGAGGGGAAGCATTTCTCGAGGCCTTCCCTTGCCTCCTGTAGAACAGAGGTGCTCGGTGTAAAGGAAGAAAAGCCAGAGCATGTGCATCTCTGGACAGGGGTCTGAAATGAATCATAATCTTCCTGGGGGCGAGGGGTAGTGGGGGAGGGGAGTTAGTTGTAGGGTCTCACCGCCCCTCTCTTCATCCCCTGAGCTGTCATTGCCAAAATGAACAGATTATCACAATTTCAGCCCATGCAGCTATCTCGCTAATGTTCATTTGCTGATTTTAATGAGTTCCAGAACCAATTTGTGATCTTATAATCAGCTCAGGTTCACCGCTGAAAGAAAGTGCTGTAAGTCTTGTTAGAGAAGTCAGCGCTGCAGAATGCAGATACATTGATATGAAAATGAATTCAAATGAATTCTTCGGGGCATTGTAAGGCTTCCAAGTTCCCCGATACCATTCAGCACAAAAATGTTAGGTGTTGGATGTCCTGATGAGCCGGCTGGGGTACAATACCTGTCTTTGCAAACTACATTCATCTCCTTTTGTTCTCTCTTCAGATTTCACAGCTTCCTCTGCTCTGCCTAAAAAGGAAAACTCACATCTTCAAGCTGTTACAATAAAACTATTGGCAGTATGTAAAGTGAGAACAGAGCCTTGCCTTAATTTATTGCACCATGTAGATTTATTACACATCAGGGTAATAATAACAACACCATGACTCGCCGCCTGATAATCTCCTGTGCTCCAGTAGGAGTGCGGGGGAGGGAGCCCGCGGGCCCTGTAGACTCCCTGTATGGTGCTAAGCGATCTGGGCACGCTCCTGGCCCAGTGCCACCAGATGATGTGGTACTACTGGACCGCGTGGCGTCAAGATGTGTTGCAGAGCTGGTGAGGAGATGTAGCCTTTAGACAGAAAACACTGGAGGCCATTGGCCAGGCCTATAAGTAGAGTGTGTCCTCAGTTGCTCACTGCCAGGGGAGTAGGTAGGCATCCCAGCTACCTTCTTATCAGAGGCTCCTCTACCTGAAACCTGATGAGATCACAGGTTAAGAACCTCCACGGGGCATTTCCCCTGCCTTTAGAGGGCACCACACTTAGAATCTGGGACCTTCCAAGTTAAATATGTTCAGTGTCTGAGGAACAAGTTGACCAAATTCAGGGTTAAAGACAATCACGCCTCGGGCCACGGGTCTCTCCTTCAGAGTGTTGGCCTCGCTTCTGGGCTGCTTCTCTTGTCTTTTCATGACATCTGAGTCCTGGGGGTGCCCAATCCGTCTTGGCTGCTTCCAGGGAAACTGCTCCCAGGCACTCAGACACTCAGCCTGCCCACGGTGACAGCGACATCCTCACAGAGGACAGCGTTCATCAGAGGTGCCCCCCTGCTGCTCTGCTTGCTCTGGAAGCCTCTCATTAGGGTTTCTAATTTTTAAGATAATGGGAACTTAATGGGGATTATTTTGATTTTCTCTCGCCAGCCAATGTTTTAGCCCTGCTGCCCCCAGCTGCACTGCCTGAACAAATTGCATTCTGAGCAAGCAAAAGCTGTGGCCCAGGAGACTGCTGACATGACCTCAGAAACACACAGTCCAATCCTACTGCCTGATTTTCTTTGCTCTTGTACTGAGACCTTTGCCTGTAACAGTATTTGGGTTTCTGGCCATCTTGGTGACCACTTTGGACCTGCCTTTCCCCTCCCCCCCACCCACTGAATTTTAGAGGGAAACATCTTTAAAACACATCAATGAACGAATCAGTTAATTAATTCTCAGCATTGGTGAGGCTCGGGCTCCTATTCCTCTTCTCCTCCTCCTTCCAGGTTTTGTAAAAATTGAGAATTTGATCGACCCATAATCTGTTACCTGGCTATACTCTGAGACAGAGAGTTGCCCTCTGAGACAGACAGTTCCAAGACTGAAAGGATGGAGAATCATGTATGATTAACCCTCAGAATAATCAATGACCTCAATAATTATATTTTGAAGCCATTAGGTCCTGGGGATCCAAAGACATTGTCCCTATCCTCTCTCAAAGCTTTGGTTTTCTTCTCAATAAACAAACGTAAGTGTGTTTGTTTTTGCATTGGTAAGTGGTGGCCATTTGGGGTAAACGGACCCTTGGGGATGTTTATCCTGCCCAAATGATGGCAAAAATACAAAGATGTGCAAACCACCATCCTTAGTAGGCCAACTGTGCCCAACACTTCACTGGATAGGCTTATTTTGGGTGTCCCCTTCCTCTGTTAGCTGTTAGCTGTTAGCTATGAGGACCACTCAGCAAATCTTGAGTCTTGGAAATCACTCCACTCCCATGTTTGCTGATTTCTGGCAGGTAAGAAACCACGTCAGCCGTCCGTCTGAGGTTTAATGGGGTATTATCGCTACTAACTCGAACCTCTGTCAGTAGCTCTTTGTCTCACAACTAACCCCAAGGTAGCCTAACAGCATGAAAACCAGAGTCAGAGAGGTCGATGAGTCAGAAAATGACCCTAGGTCTGTTCAGAGAGGTGACAGGCCTGGATGTTTCAAAGCACATTGCTGACCCCTTTTGATAAAGGGCCCAAGATTGTTTTAACTACACTTGATTTAAGGATAAGTTTATGTAAGACAGGGACTTCACTGCTCAACCATTTTGTGGAATGGTTGTCAATGGCTTGGCCCAAAAGGAGGAAGAAGGAAAAGGGCCAGAGGCAGCAAGTGTCAGTGCAAGATGGGAAGTAGGTAGGAACTGTAGCATTGTCAACACATCCAGAAATCAAAATTATGTCAGGAGTGGGGACTCATTTGTATTTGTTTTGATGATTTTGCTTTCATTTGATTTTCATTTTAAACCTTGGACACTCTGGCCGCTGGGAATTGATTTCGAGAAGCACCAGCATGGAGCAGGGACCTCCAAGAAGAATTTGGATTCAAGCCCGGTGCTGAGGGAGAACGTGGACAAGAGCATGAGGCAGAGACTTTAGGCCCACGGGAAGCAGCCTCCCGGCTTCAAAGGATGTCTGTGTCACTGACAGCAGCGAGGAATGCAGACGGTGTGCAGGAATTGGGCTCGACAGCCCCTGATACTGACTGATAGGCAGTTTCACTGTGGGGCACCAGGCACAGGTTCCTCTGCTGTCTTCATCAGTCTGTAGGTGCTGACTTTGCTGATGGTCTGCACCACAGCCACCGGGCCTCTTCCCACTTCCTCCTTTTCACACGGCTTTTGTGAGCAGAGCAGCCGAGGCCTACTCTCTAGCCTGCTTTGCCCTCTCTTACTTACATCAGAGGTTTGGAACGGCCGATTACAAATGATCATTGCAATCTTTTCCTTTGTGCTCTTGAAGTTTGAGTAGAGAGGCAAGGAAGAAGTGGCCCAGGAGCAAATAAACATCTGCATTTCCAAAATGAGCGTGAAATGAAGCTCGTCTGAAAAAAGCAAAGACAGCTTTTGGGGCAAAAGCTGAACGGGAGCAAAAGCTGAATAGAGTCTCAACCATGAAATGTTTACTCGTTTTGTTAAAAAGAGAAGGAAAGAAAAGAAAGAGACGCTAAGGGGTGCCTGGGGGGCTTGGATAAACATCTGAGTGTTTATCTCAGCTCAGGTCTTGATCTCAGGTTCGTGAGTCGAAGCCCTGTGTTGGGCCCTGGGCTTCATGCCCAGGAGGGGCGCCTGGGTGACTCAGTTGCTTAAGAGTCCGACTTCAGTTCAGGTCATGATCTTGTGGTTCACAAGTTCGAGTCCCACATTGGGCTCTGTGCTGACAGCCTGGAGCCTAGTTCGGATTCTGTGTCTCCCTCTCTCTCTGCCCCTCCCCCACTTGTGCTCTGTCTCTCACTGTCTCTCAAAAATAAATAAACAGTAAAAAAAATGTTTTTTTAAGGAAAGGAAAAGAAAAGAGGGAGGGAGGAAGGAAGGAAGAGAGGCAGGGAGGAAGGAGCCAGGTACTATCTCTTTAGCAGGCATGGTATGAAGAAGAATTGAAAACATGTTCACTATTTTTTACATTTCAGTCCTGAACCAGTCACCTGGGAGGAGTGGGTTTGGTGTTCCAACACAACCGTTCGCGCCTCGGACTTGGAAGGAGTGAGGTTGAAGTATCTCACAAAGGAAAAAATAAATAATTAAAACAATTGTTATCTAAAATGTTCTACCTTAACAAAAATTAGAGTTCCATTGACAAGCTAAAGGAACAGTCTGTCAAATCTTCACTACAGCCTAGCTAACACCCTACTGCTTGCCTCCGCCCCGCAAGGTAATTTTGGCACCTTTTATCTCTAAATACATGGTAAATACTCATTAATCTCCACAGCAGTCTGAAGTTGGTCAAGTTCTTCAAACTTCGAGTGATGACAGGTGGGGTAGTAGGTAGCAATTTGCCTTGGCTGTCATTACCCTTCCCACACATGCTGGGAAACAGGCACGGAAGGCTTCGAGGTTCTGGACCAAATCAGAGGTATTCCAGGAACCCAGCACTGGGTCCCTCTGTCATCTCTGGGAAGTGGCTTCTGGACTCAGCAGCTGTACTTCTCCATGTCAGCTCGTGTATGTGTCAGCAGCAAAGAAGACTCCCATCCCAGAGGCCCCAGGTCCTTGGCCTCTGCTCCCCCTCAGAAAAGTTCTCTGGCAGTTGAAGAAAATGGAGCAGGTGCGACCGTAGGGGTGAAGCATGGGTGAGTTTGGCAGTTGGGTGCTTGAGTGGATCTGAGCTCTGTGATTGTGAATTAATATAGCTCGAGGGGACTGGCGGCAGACTCATCTTTGCCCTTCACACTCTAGTAATAAGCTAGCAGGACTTGTACGACCTCCTCCCTTGCTGATGCAGCATCACAGCGCGGTGGCCGGGCCTGATCCCTGGCCTCCCTTGCCCCGCCCCCTTGGATGTTGCACACATCCTGCAAACTTTCGGAAGGGCCATATGGGAGTCAATTTTCTTTTTCTTTTTTAATTTTTTAATGTTTATTTATTATTTTTGAGACACAGAGTGTGAGCGGGGTAGGGGCAGAGAGAGAGGGAGAGACAGAATCCGAAGCAGGCTCCGGGCTCTGAGCACAGAGCCTGATGTGGGACTCGAACCCACGAACCGCGAGATCATGACCTGAGTTGAAGTCGGACGCTTAACCGACTGAGCCACCCAGGCGCCCCTGGGGTCAATTTTCTTGAGACCTGATTTGTTTCCACCTTCGATAGAGATCAACAGGACACTTTTTCCTAGGTTGCTCAAGAGGTCTTAGAGCAGGCAGATAAATTCAGGATTGGCTGAACATCGATCATTTTTGTGAAGGGCTCGAAGAGACAGATGGACAGTTTTCACCAGGTAGAAAAGATTAGAACAATGGGTGCATGTTTTCGTCCCATCTTCACGCTCTCTCGCCTCTGATAAGTGGGAGAAAAATAAACTGCCGCATTATTTGATGACTGCTCCCTCCCCAGCAGGAAACAGGGCGAGAGGAAGTGGGAACTGACGCTTACTGAGTGCCAACTCTAGGCTGGTCACGTCATATAAAGAACCTAATTCTCCCTCACGATACCCTACTTTGTAGGTATTATTATCCCCCTTCCGAAAGACAACTCTCTTGGGCTCTTGTAGTTAGGAAGCCATGAGGCCAGAATTGAAAACCCAGGGCTTCCTGACTCCACATTCCCTCGGTGGGTATTGTGTCGCTGATGTGCCCGTTTTGAACGAAGACTGACCTGATCCTGAACTCAGCCTTCAACAGGAAAAGGACAGTAGCCTGGTACTGTCTTCTTACACAACATGGTTATCAGAATGTCCAATGACAGGAAGGGTCAGGATGTCAAACTCATTTTGAAACCCTCTTTGACTGAAGGCCACACCAGGGTGTGGAGTACAGGTCCCTCTGAAGGTCACTGGCCTATGGAGGGAGATACTCGATGACTTGTTTGGTGAAAAATCTTATTGGAGTTTACCCTCGGTCACTTTCCAGCACCTTTAGGGATACCGTAAACTGGAAGGACCTGCAAAAGGATACTTTTTATACCCTTGTCAAAAAAGTAATCAAGCCAAATTGAATGAGGGCTTACTATGTGACAAGAACTGTTCTTTAGGCTTTATATGTGTTATTTATTCCTCTAACCATCCTATAAGGAAGGTACTATTAGTTTCTCCATTTTACAGATGAAAGTACAGATGGAAGTTACAGAGAGGTTAAGTAACTTGCCCGAGGTTACACAGGAAGGAAGTGACAAAACCGGGATTTGAACCTGGGCACCTATCAACTACACTTTCTGCAGCCTGTTTTCAGGAAAGATTGTACAGAGATAGGAATTGTCACTCCTGCACATGGAGAAGAAGAGGCTTCTCTTCTCATTTTCCATTTATAGAGTAACGGCAGGCTTCTGCCACACAGAGCACTGGGTCCCTTTACCCACAGACTCGTTAACCCTTTAGAGGCCTGCTGAGGCTGATCCCTCTCACTGCAGCCTTGTTCCTCTCCTTCCTTCTCCTCAGGGGATCTCCAGCACCTTCCTCTTGTGATGGGAATGATGGATGCCTGGAGACCCAGATCTTCATTCTCAGCTGTGGGTTACCACTCTCTGGTGGTCAGTGTCCTGGACAGCCACAGGCAATAGAAAGTGGCTGCAATTCTACTTTTTGGACCCAGAGGATGCCACCATCATCACCGACTCACCAGAGACAGGCAGGCAGGCAGGCAGTTTACCCACACTGAACACGGTGGTTGAGGTTAGTGAACGTGTTCTTTTTTTTTTTTTTTTTTTTTTTTTGTAATCTATACCCAGTGTGGGGCTCCAATCCACGGCCCCAAGATCAAGAGTAGAATACTGTACCGACTGGGGCAGCCAGGCTCCCCATTGAACGTGTTCTCACATTGTCTAAATATAAGTATGTAGACCTCACTGGGGAGAGACCAGGTCTTCAAAGAAAGGTCCTGGGGATTGCACCCTACTCCACTGTGGAGGAGGGAGGGAGTGAAGCCATGGGAGCCTCCGCTTTTGACTTTGACTGCTGAAACTCACATCTGCTTACCCTTTCATGTGTAAACCAGGATTCACAATTACTCACTCCACTCAGATGTGTAAAGAACACATAGTTTCTTTTCTCTCTGAATCACCCTGATATCCCTTATGATCCTACACCTGCTGGGTAGCTGGAGGGAAAAACTAATTTTAGTTCAATAGGTTTTAAAATTTAGTCATTCAATGATTTAAGCAGCTCCTTTAGGCCTAACTCGGAATCTTTGGGTTAAGGCGCAATCTCAGTTTCTTCCCTTCTTGTGCTTGCTTCTCTGTAAGTGGTACTTTTGGTTCTGAGACCAGGCCCCTGGCTCCCTCTTCTCACTGCTCTACCCTTTTAACCATGGCGCCCTAACAAGGGCTTTCACAGGGAATGGGAAAGAGCTCTCCTGCCTTGATTCTTCTAATTTATCTCATTTTCCTTCAGGCAGAGACCTGGATAGAAGAAGCCAGGCGAGGACGAGGGGACTCTGGGCGTAGCCTGCAGCCAGCCTCTCCTCCTAGCATCGGGCTGGAAGAGGAGGCCTGCCGGCCCCCATCACAAACAGAGGAATCTTCTCTTTATACTAAAGAGGAAACTCTAAAATCATAGTGCTTGGTTGTTGGACTTCTAAAGAGTGTAGATCATCTAGGGTTTTTCAAGCTTGTAACCATCCTGACCTGCTTGAAGTATGACACCTCCAGGCGGGCCTCTGGGATACGAGCTGTAAGAGGGATTAAGAGGAATCAAAATACTGTGTTTGCTGAATATTGTCTCCACCAGATCAGTGTAGGCTTGGGGTGGTTGAAGGGGAGAGTGGGATTCTAGAAGGTGCTTAGAAGGACTCCTCAGAGGAGAGGCAGTGGAGTACATGTGTGGCTTAAATGTGCGGGCTTGGAGTCCAGACTGGGTTCTGCTATTTCCTTGTGCCTTGAGTGACTTTATTTGTATGGAAACTCGGTTTCCCCATCCTTAAAATGAGGGATAGACAATAGCTATATCTACCTCATAGGATGGTTACAAAGTTAACACATATAAAGAACTTAGACCTCTGCCTATCTCATAGAAAGCCCTCTACAGGGGCATCTGGGTGGCTCAGCTGGCGAAGCGTCTGACTCTTGATTTTGACCTTGCTTCATGGGATCCTGCCCTGCACTGGGCTCTGCTCTGACAGCACAGAGGAGCCCGAGATTCTCTCTCTCTTCGCTCTCTGCCCCTCCCCCACTCGGGCCTGTGCATGTGCGCACGCTCTCTCTCTCTCTCTCAAAATACATAAATAAATATTTTTTTAAAAAGCACTCAGCAAATGTTAGCTATTTAGACAACAAACACATGTAACATTGGATTTGAAGCCTTATAAGTTTCTTATGTATGATATAGGGGAAAGAGCATTGATTTTCGAAATAGCCTGTCGAGCAAATTATTTGGCTGCTGTGATGCTGGTTCTGAAAAACGAGGATGATGGTATCATAGGAAAGGGGTCGGAATTAAACAAAATAATGTGCGTGAAATGCTCAGCAAAAAGTTTGGCACATAATTGAGGCTTAACCAAAGTTTCTTCTCCTTTCTCCTTATGTCAGTGACATGGTGTCTTATAATTGTTTACTGTTACACCCTCAACCAGGCATCTTAAGCTTTTGTGATCTCCTAACTGGCTAGCTCAGAGGAGACGTTCCACAGATTCATTGACAGATTCAAATGAGCCCCCAAATCTGGGGCTCAAGTCCCACAACTCCTCCCCATCGAGGGTGGCTGGTCAGAGGACAGTTCCTGTCTTCTGATCTTTAAATCTGCCAGGCATATATATTTCTCTCTTCTCTTCATTAAAGGGACATTGTGGTCCATTGGAGACATTTGTGTCTGCTTCGTTCACACTGCTCAACCCACACTTGGAGAGAAATGTGTTTGCATAAATACTAGCAGATGAATTTTTTAAATATCACTTTTTCTTTCCTGGCACTCTGTGAGAGAAATGAGCAAATATAAACAGAAGAGTATCACACCAGAAATATAGCAGATGGGTTCCTGCTGGGGATCTGGACTTTCCTGGAGTTTACACGTTTGGGAGATGTAGGATTATGACAAAATCCACTTGTAATGCTCTTGCTTTTTGTTTCTTGGGCACAATATTAATTGCTTAATGATGGGGCTTAATGTATACTTTCAGCCAAAATTTTCCCTTTGGGGAACAAGCAGGATGCTGTAAGCATTCTCTGCAGGAGGGATTCTCTTCCTAAGCCCAGCATAAATCCAGTTTGATTGAAGAATCGAGGAGAAGAGAAAAAGAGTAAGTTTATTCCTCCATGCTGTAAGAACAGGGGAAAAAGGAAACTCTTCACTTTCCAAGTCAGATGGCTACCTGCTTCCCAACCAAGAATTTATTATGGATATTTAAAAAATAGAAGCTGATTGGGGCACCTGGGTGGCTCAGTCAGTTGAGCGTCCCACTTCGGCTCAGGTCATGATCTCGCGGCTCGTGAGTTTGAACCCCATGTCAGGCTCTGTGCTGACAGCTCAGAGCCTGGAGCCTGCTTTGGGTTCTGTCTCCCTCTCTCTCTGGCCGTCTTCTGCTCATGCTCTGTCTCTCTCTCTCTCTCAACAATAAATAAACCTTAAAAAATTTTTTGGGGGGGTGCGCCTGGGTGGCTCAGTCGGTTAAGCATCTGACTTTGGCTCAGGTCATGATCTCACAGTCTGTGGGTCCAAGCCCTGCATTGGGCTCTGTGCTGACAACTCAGAGCCTGGAGCCTGCTTCAGATTCTGTGTGTCCCTCTCCCTCTGCCCCACCCCTGCTTGCGCTCTGTCTCTCAAAAAATGAATAAACGTTAAAAAATTTTTTTTTGAAATTTTTTTAAATGGAAGCTGATTGCACACACTCCCTGACCAACCCTGCTTTGGACCACCTCGATTCAAACTATACATCTTGAGAAACACATCTATACCCAGGGAGTTGATCATGACCATACTTAACTCTGGTCCACGCCTTTGGCACAGACTTGGTAAGATACTATTTTCATTCATTCATTTAACAAATTTTATTGAGCATCTACTATGGATGAAACAGGGTATTGGGAGTGAGAATGTAGCAATGAAGAAGATAAGTATGGTCTTTGACTTCACAAAACTCAAGTCCAGTGGGAAAACACACTATGACCTAATCATTCTATTTTACAGGGATTAAAAAACACATTAAACGAATTGTTTTCATTTTCATCAAGCACCATGTGTCTCAAGGACTCCCCTTGGGAAAAATGGGAGGTGGGCACTCCTTGTGGGCTCCTGTTGTCAGAGCCTCCACGGGCTCATTAAAACCACCTCATGGAAGAGCTCCTTATCCACAGTTGATTTGGCTGACTCCAGTCTTCATGGGTTATCCTTAGGGCCTCAAGAAAATGGTACGGTGGATCCTACCTGCCCATAATGATGACTTCCAGAACTCAGAGAAAGCCCCACCTTTAATCAATGAGTATGAGCTCATCTTTTATTACAAGCATGTTTATCTATTAGGTTTAAGAGAGGTGGCATGATATAGTACAGAGACCCCACAGGCTTTGAAGTTAGCCCTGGATTCTAATCCTGGCTCAAACGTTTATTAGCAATTTCCCCTTGGGAGACTTATTGATTTCACTTTTCTGTAGTTTAATTGCCTCATGCAAAATGGGAAAAATAGCACTCAACTCAGGATTGTTCACATTCTTAAATAATCACTAAGAAATGCTTGGTATGTGAAATATTCTTCTCCATGATGCTTGGAAACTATATTCTATGTGACACAGGTCTCGCCTTTGAAAGAGCACAGCATTTGCATGAAATATTTAATGACAACCATACACAACCGTGAGCTATTTGGTAAATGATAAAATTATGTCCATAGCTGACGCTGCCCATCCTGACTGGTGCCAACCCTTTCTGCTTCTGTTGCCCTCATTCTGTAGCTCAAACCATACCTTTCTAGCAAATGACCTGACCAGAGGAGCCCAAAAGAAATCAGCATGCTCCAGCAAGAAATCAGAATGAGAGACAGTAAGATACTTTACGTTTAAAAATTTTTTTTTCAACGTTTATTTATTTTTGGGACAGAGAGAGACAGAGCATAAACGGGGGAGGGGCAGAGAGAGAGGGAGACACAGCATCGGAAACAGGCTCCAGGCTCTGAGCCATCAGCCCAGAGCCTGACACGGGGCTCGAACTCACGGACCGCGAGATCGTGACCTGGCTGGAGTCGGACGCTTAACCGACTGTGCCACCCAGGCGCCCCAAGATACTTTACGTTTTAAAATGAGATCCTTGGGGTGCCTGGGTGGCTCAGTTGGTTAAGCGGCCAACTTGAGCTCAGGTCAGAATCTCATAGTTGGTGGGGTTGAGCCCCACATGGGGCTTTGTGCTGACAGCATGGAGCCTGCTTTGGATTCTGTCTCTTCTTCTTTCTCTGTCCCTCCCCTGCTCTGTCTCTCTCAAACATAAATAAACATTTCTTAAAAATAAAAATATTTTTAAAAATTTTTCAAAAATGAGATCGTCAGCTTTGTCACATTAAGTGTAGCCCCGTCCTCTATTTTACAGTTCTTTTCACTCACTGAAAGTGTTTTTTACTATCCCCAGGATGCTTGAAAATGTGGGGCTGGAGATGGAATTTGTGGCCACGTTTGGCGGGGAAATACAGAGGTAGATGCTAGTGACATTGCCTTAAGCAATTTCTATGTCCTTCAAGACCCTGTACCAGAAATCCATGGTTCTTACAGCCTAAGAGGGGCTAGATCCCCCATGAGGTCCACTGGCAGCCCTCTCTGATTGTCTGTGTCCTATAGGTGCTTCAAGCTCTCAGGTTACAGATGCAGATCCCGGTAGGATTTACCTGAAGGGCTGATGTGAAAGTCTCCAAATTTTTTACATTAATTAAATAAAGACTTAGAGTCTTTAAAACAAAAATTTTTAAATGTTTATTCATTAAAAAATATTTTAAAAAATGTTTCTATTTATTTTTGAGACAGAGAGAGACAGAGCACGAGTGGGGGTTGGGGGGGGGGGAGCAGGGGCAGACACAGAATCTGAAACAGGCTCCAGGCTCTGAGCTGTCAGCACAGTGCCCGACGCGGGGCTCAAACTCACAGAATGTGAGATCATGACCTGAGCTGAAGTCGGACGCTCAACCGAGTGAGCCACCCAGGTGCCCCTAAATGTTTATTCACTTTTTGAAAGACAGAGACAGACCACAAGCAGGGGTGGGGTGGAGAGAGAGGGGGACACAGAATCGGAAGCAGGCTCCAGGCTCTGAGCTGTCAGCACAGAGCCCAATGTGGGGCTCGAATTCATGAACCGCAAGATCGTGACCGGAGCCAAAGTTTGCTGCTTAACCAACTGAGCCGCCCAGGCGCCCAAGACTTAAAAATAAGAAACGAATAGGGCCCCTGGGTGGCTCAGTCGGTTAAGCATCCGACTTTGGCTCAGGTCACGATCTCACGGTTCATGGGTCCGAGCCCCGTGCCGGGCTCTGTGCTGACAGCTCAGAGCCTGGAGCCTGCTTCGGATTCTGTGTGTCCCTCTCTATCTGCCACTACCCTGCTGGTGCTCTGTCTCTTTCTCTCTCTCAAAAATAAATAAAAGCATTAAAAAAAAAAAAGGAAACAAATATAATGTCTAAAACAGATGAGATGATTAAGTTAACTCTATAGATTATGTTAATTCTATATACATAAAGGAAAATTATGTAAACAATGAATAATATTAGTCATAACAGAACTATTATAAAATAATAATAATAACATAATTTCCATATGATAGCAGGAAAAAACAGTGAGATATATTTAACAAAAAGCAGTGTACAAAATTCTGTATATAGAAGGAGAGTAACTGTTAAAAGAATAAATCTACACCTATAAAAAGACTGGAAGGAGAGGTGCCTGGGTGGTTCAGTCAGTTAAGCATCTGACTTCACTTCAGGTCATGATCTCAAGGCTCACAAGTTTCAGTCCCGCTTTGGGCTCTGTGCTGACAACTCAGAGCCTGGAGCCTGCTTCGGATTCTCTGTGTGTGTGTCTCTCTCTCTCTCTCTCTGTCCCTCCCCCACTCATATTCTGTCTCTCTCTCGAAAATAAATAAACATTAAAATTAAAAAAAAAAGACTAGGGGCGCCTGGGTGGCGCAGTCAGTTAAGGGTCCGACTTCAGCCAGGTCACAATCTCGCGGTCTGTGAGTTCGAGCCCCGCGTCAGGCTCTGGGCTGATGGCTCAGAGCCTGGAGCCTGTTTCCGATTCTGTGTCTCCCTCTCTCTCTGCCCCTCCCCCATTCATGCTCTGTCTCTCTCTGTCCCAAAAAATAAATAAACGTTGAAAAAAAATTAAAAAAAAAAAAAAAGACTAGAAGGAAACACTTTAACATTTGAGTATTGGAACTATGGCTAATTTTTTGTTTCTACTTTTATTTTTATAACAAGCATATATTGTTTATATCATTATTTTATTTTATTATTTTATTCCATTTTATTTTATTTTATTTTATTTTGAGAGAGAGAGAGAGAGAGCACACGAGAAGGGGGAGAGAGAGAGAATCCCAAGCAGACTCCACACTATGCGTGGAGCCCGATGTGGGGCTCGATTCCACGACTGTGGAATCATGATCTGAGTGGAAATCGAGAGTCAGACGCTCAACTGACTGAACCAGTGAGGCACCCCTGTTTACATCCTCTTAAAAAAACATTTTGAAGACTTTTGAGGCCAAGAATATGGATGCCCTGAGATAATTTGTAAGCATCATTTCCAAGGAGGATATGCAGTAATTCACCGGTTGGCTCAGCCGAATGAAGGTCAAAGTGAGCAGAGGCGGTAGTTTTTAGGGACTTAATTGCGGATCAAAAAGTTTGCCCTGTTCAAGTCTTGAATTCTCATCTTTCTTTACAGGGGCTGTAGTCGTTTTCTGTCTAGCTGCTAAGCCTTGTTAGTTTTAAGTCGCCCCACTTCCCCTTGAGATCAAGCTTTGCTCTTTCCAAGTGATGGCATCTGGCTATGCACTTATGCGGGATAGGGGTGGGGGGTGGGGGCTGTGGGAGATGAAACCAAAGGCTGACACCAGCCCCCACTGTGGGGCCAACTGAAGCAGAACGTGCCTGCAGGCTTAAAAACCCAGATCAACTTATTTTGTTTTCCTCTGTTTTTAAGCTAGTCCTCAAACTTCCTGGTTTTGTCCTAAAATGAGAACCAGACAGCTTGTGAGCAAATACTGTCATCCCCATGATCTGTGACAGCCTATCTCAGGGGACATTTTATAATTTTTTTTCTTTTTCCAGAAGATTCTGCCGGCAGCCATACCACATTAACAGGACTACGTGCCTCTTGGCCCTTGTTCCTTGCGCACGTGGTTTTTCTTTCTGGTCTCTTGTGACAGTCTAAAAGTCTTCAAGAGGGACTTGAGGGCTGGCCAGGCAGATCCCCATGAAACCAGACCATTAGACATGTTCCAAGGGCTCAGCCTACTCTACTCTTGTTTCACTTAGAAAAGTGTAAAAAGTAGGAGTTGTGTCCTAATCCGGACACACACCCAGTGGCTTCTCAGCCAAGCCCATCCCGATGGGGCAGCGTTCTTGGATCCCACAGCAGAACCACCGCCTTGGTTGGCCACCATGTTCACCCCCCCCCCCCCCGGACCCTCCCCCACTTCCCAAACGTCACTCCCGACCTGCCCGCAGCCTTAGCCTTAGGCTGGCATCCAGCTCCACTATGATGCTTCAAGATCAGGTCTTAGGAAAATGACGCATTCTAAAAAATCCCAACAAACCGAAAGTACAAAGAAGTCATTTAAGCTACACCCTGACTTTTGTCACCCAGATACCACATGACCAGAGAGGGAATGGCCGCGGAGCAACATCCTTGTGTCCCTGATTAGCAGCCTTGCAGCAACCTGAACCGAGAATTCCAAAGCCCTGGGACCCAGAGCTTGTAAACAGAAGAGCAGAGAGGTCAGGTGACTGGTCCAGCTGAGTTTTACTAGACAGCTCAGTGTTAGCAGTTCCTGAGGGGCCTGCACTTAGCCTGAGTCAGCCAGGGTGTGACAAGCCACAGTGCTGATGTCACCTTTGCAAGCCAACCAAATTCCCCGCCCGCTCCACCCACTCAGCTGCTGTCAGCCACTTCTGCCAACTTGTTCATTTTGTTTCTATTTTTCTCCCTCTCTCTTTCTCTGGGCAGCCACCTTCTCTGTTATTTATCCCCTGGCATACCCGCTGATCTTCAGAGCTCTGCCGTTTGAAGGGTGGTGACTCATTTGCGACTTAGGTATTTCGGGTTTGTTACTTTTCAGCCACTTTACCAAGAACCACACAGAGCCAAAACAGAGAAGAGAGGAAATGGGGGTGTGCAGTGCGGAGGGGGGTGGGGCAGAAATCCAAAACTGCTGTGGAAAAATTCAGCGGAGGTGCCGTGGTCAGAGCCCGGACTCAGAGAACAAGGCCATTCCAAGAGCAACAATGGGAAGGAAACAGTGCTTTGATTAAAACTTCATTGAGAGGCCTGCACACACACCCCATAGTTCTCCCACAGCAGAGATGGCGTGGTCAGGAATCCAAAAGAATCGTCATTGCTCTTTGGGAATATTTATGAGCGACCACACCCTAGCTGTGTTGACTCGGACGCAAGGTGGAAGGAAGAGTGCAGTTAAGGGACAGCCCAACACCATCTGCAAAATACAATCCAAACCATTTTCCCTTAACGTCAGTCTCCCACTCCCCCGTATCCATGTGCCTCTGGCTCAATTATCTAGGTTTGCTTTGTGGACGACATCCGGCATGTGGAGTCTCGGCTGTCCTGAGTAGACAGACGCTGCTTATGTTGCGAACAATGAAAAAATCACGTGTGACGGGTCAGCCAGAAGATTCATGAATATATTTGCCTGAGAGGTTTCCAGAAAGTTGTTGTTTAGAAATGAATTTTCCTTAAGTACATGGTGCTTCTGCTTGTTCCATAGGCCAGTTATGTTCTAGTTCCAGTCTCTTTAGCAAGAGTATTGAATTGCTGTTTGTGACATTTACCATCCGTTTCTAGTTTGGGGCTTGCAAGATTAGCATACTGAGAGTATTCATTCCTTTTAAATTATGCATTCTTTACTTCGACAAATATTTCCTAGATGCCTAATGTCGGAGGCAGTCCTTGAGGTCCAGAGCTGGGGCATGGGACAGAGCCCAGGTTTCTGATGGGCAATTCCGGCACAGGATTCTGAACTCTTATCTGACAGGAAGAAGCTGATGAGAATAGAAAGAGGACCATTTCGTGGGTTTCAAGACAAATCTCATGATTATTCAGTCTGGGCTGTTTATTGCTTCTCATGCAGGATTGTATGTTTCAACAGTAGGTTGTACCAACGGTTGCTACATGCAAACCATTTCCTGTGACAAATACAAAGAAAGTATGTGATGGAAGCTATGTATTAGGATGACAAAAGAGAAAGATGGAAGGATGCGGGTCTTTGATGGCACATTGCAGCCATCTGTCTCAGCCCAGACGACAATAAATCAGTATCCCATAGGTCACGTCCTCTGAGTTATAAGAAAACTTACTTAAAAAAAATTTTTTTAACGTTTATTTATTTTTGAGACAGAGAGAGACAGAGCATGAACGGGGGAGGGTCAGAGAGAGGGAGACACAGAATCTGAAACAGGCTCCAGGCTCTGAGCGGTCAGCACAGAGCCTGACGTGGGGCTCGAACTCACGGACCGCGAGATCATGACCTGAGCCGAAGTCGGACGCTTAACCGACTGAGCCACCCAGGCACCCCAAAGAAAACTTACTTTAAAAACCCCTAATGTTGATTTCCATAAATTAGGAAATTTAAAAATACTTCTAAATAACGTTAGGAATAAATCATAACTGATGGTTCAAAGAAAAAAATAATTAGATTTATATGTTCTTATATATAACTAGGATTGGGTAACATAGAAGCTAAATAAAATATAATTAAAACATGTTTGATGTGGCAAAAGCTTCAGAGAAATTACAGAGAGAAACTTACAAAAGCTTTAAGATGCTTCTTTAGAAAAGAAAAAAGTCTAGAAATTAATGAGCCATGTGTCCACCTCAGGACACTGATAAAAGAAACAATGGCATACACACAAAAGAGTGTAGCAGAAAAGAAGTAATACAGAGGAGAAGTTAAATAGAAAACAAAGTTACAATGGAAATGATCAAGAAAAGCTCATGTCTTCTTATCCCTACATATATAGTAGAATTTAAAAAAACATAAGAGAATGTTAAAACTTCATGCAATGAAATTTGAAAACTTCTATGAAATGTCCAGTTCCCTAGAAAAATGCAACCTACCAAAACTAACTCAAGAGGAAATCGAAAATCTACTTAGAGAGCTATAGCTATTTTTAAAAAGTTGAATTGGCAGTTTAAAATCTACCTACAGAAATGAAACAAAATACACAAGGGCCAGAGTAGTTTATAAGCAAATCTGACAGAGATTTGTCACTTGAGAAAAAGAAAAACATAATCCCATGCAGTCTATTTCAGAGAACAGAAAAAGAAAGGATGACCACAACTCATTTTATGGTGCTGATAGAATTTTGATATCAAAACCAGATAAGGATAGATAGAAAAAGAAAATTATAATCTCTCATAAATGCAGATGTAAAAATCCCAAGTAATATAATAGAAAATTAAATTCATCAATGCATTGGAACTAATATTTATACTCGGTTGGGGTATATCACAGAACACAAAACTAGAACATTTAAAAAGTTGCTAATATAATTCAATACACTTATATATTAAAGGGGAAAAAAAATCATCATCTCAATGGATACGGAGAGAACATTTGATAAAATTTAATTCATGATAGAAATTCTTAGCAAATTTATTATGGAAGGAACTTCTTTAACTTGGTAAATGGTGTTCACCCAAAATGTATTGCAAACGATAATGTTTTTTGGAAAAATTCCCTTTGAAGTCAGGATTAAGAGAAACATGTCTACCATCACTGCTTCTATTAAATTGAGTACTGGAGGGCCGAGCAAGCAACCCCAAGATGAAAAGAAATTAAATGTGTAAGGATTTGGAAAGAAGAAACAAGTCATTGTTATTCACAATATATTTAATAATACAGGAAATTCAAGACCATCTACAAACTATTAAAATAAGAGAATGCAGCAAAATCCATAGAAGCAAAATCAAAATGCAAAAATCAACTGCGTTCTTATGTAAGAGAAACAAATCATTAGAAACTGTAATTAAAAAATGATGTTCCCTAGCAGCAAAAATTAAAAAAAAAAAAGACTCTAAAGATGTTTAAGACAATCATGGAAACACCTATAAAGCCATATTGGTTTTCTACATAAAAGAATACCTAAATAATTACTGAGAGGTACTATATTTTGTGAAAGTAAGAATCAATAAGGTGTCACTTCAGGGGCACCTGAGTAGCTCATTCAGTTGAGTGTCGGACTCTTGATCTCAGCTCAGGTTTTGATCTCAGGGTCATGGGTTCAAGACCTGCATCCGGCTCTATGCTGGGCATGAAGCCTACTTTAAAAAAAAAGATGTCATTTCTTCACAAGGTAATTTATGAGTTCAGTGCAATTCCAATCAAAGTCTGCAAGTGTTGTTTTGTTTTGTTTTGTTTTATTGTGGTTTTTGGGTGTTGCTGGACAAGCGCAATATAAATTTGGAAGGTAGTACATTCAGAAGACCATAAAAAAGTAATACAATTGTGAAGAAATACAAGTTTGGGGGAACATGCCCCACCACATATCAGGGTAGTATAAATCAGTACAAGATACTTGATCTCTCCTGCACCCATCAGAAAGGTTTCCCAGGATTCCCTCCCGTGAATCATACTCTTACGAATGGACAGTTAGATTACAGGCATTTCAACTCTACCAGTTCTTTTTTTTTAATTTTTTACTTTTTATTTTTTTCAACGTTTATTTATTTTTTTTGGGACAGAGAGAGACAGAGCATGAACGGGAGAGGGGCAGAGAGAGAGGGAGACACAGAATCGGAAACAGACTCCAGGCTCTGAGCCATCAGCCCAGAGCCTGACGCGGGGCTTGAACTCACGGACCGCGAGATTGTGACCTGGCTGAAGTCGGACGCTTAACCGACTGCGCCACCCAGGCGCCCCTTCAACTCTACCAGTTCTTGCCCTCACCTCTCTGTAGTGCAGCACTGCTCGAGGCACCTGTGAACTGAAGGAAGTCCCTGCTCTTTGGAGCTTGCATTCTAGTAGGAGAGGGGGACACAAAAGCAGTAAGCATACGTGCTCCCACATCCTCACCAGCACTCAGACATTTTTTTCTTAATTTTACTCATCTGACAGGTGTAAAATGACACCTGGTTGCATTAATTTATCTCTGATTTCTAATACGCCTGACCATTTTCCCTTACATTTATTCACCAGTCTTAGTGTTCCTTTCTGTATCTGTTCACATCTTTGGCCCATTTTTCTCCTGTTGAGTGGTCTTCTTCTCAGTAATTTGTGGGTTATATTATTTATAATGCTAATTTTAGGAGGGCTGTATACATTATAAATAGACACTGCTGGCTGCTGGGTTGACTGTTCACGTTGAGCCTTTTTGTTGTGGAAGTTTTAATTTTAATATAATGAAATGTATCAATCTAGACGTTTATGACTTGTGCTTTTTGTATCTTATTTTATAAGTCATTTCCTTTCCCAAGATCATAAAAATATTCTCCCATATTTTCTTCTTAAAGTTTTTAAAAAATTTTTTTTGAGAGAGAGAGAGAGCATGTGCACGCAAGTGGGGGAGGGACAGAGAGAGGGGGACAGAGGACCTGAAGTGGGGTCTGCACTGACAGCACCAGGCCGATGTGGGGCTTGAACTCACAAACTGCGATATCATGATCTGAGCCCAAGACAGATGCTTAACTGACTGAGCTACCCAAGCTTCTTAAAGTTTTAAAGTTCGTCTTTGATGTTTAGGAGTCTAATCCACCTAGAATTAATTATCGTACATGGTGTGCAGGAACTGTGATTTTCTTTTATTTTTCTGCGTGGACACCAACTATCAGTCCGTATCTTGGCTGATGTGTAATGCCACCCGCTTGTCATAGGGCAAATTTCCATGTATGTTTGGGACTGTTTCTGGGCTCTCCATTCTGTCTCATCGGTTGTTAGCCTACCCTTTGGGACTTCCTTCTGTTCACAGGTGCCTGACACTGCAGAGAGGTGAGGGTGAGAACTGGTAGAGTTGAAGATGTGTGCAATCTAACTGCCCATTCATAAGAATATGATTCACACGAGGGAATCCTGGGAAACCTCTCTGACGTACGCAAGAGAGATCATGTCCAAGTATGTCTCTTGTTTCACAGTAGCAACAATTTGGAAGAGGCTAGCTGCATAGATTGTGGAATATTTATACAAGGGAATAATATACACCAGTTAACATGCATGAGTTAGAACTATCATGTATCAATGTGGATAGAGTATGGTATTGTTCTCTGTATTTAAAATGTATTTGCTTAAAATATGTCATCAAAAGAGTTATATCTGTACTGTCTTTAAAGGGTTGAAAAATGTTCGATAAACAAAAATGTCAATATAAAACCACGTATGAGGATTTATTATAATTTTTGCTATACAAAAGTTTAAAAGGTTAAATCAGATATACTAATAGGTACAAAAGGGCATGAGACTCCTGAGAAAAGAGAAACTAATCTCTCCAAAAAGAATCAGAAAAGCGTTCACACCTGAAGCTGCACTTAATATTTAAATAGTTGGAAGTGGAGCAAAGAGATTTTTTTTTTAATGTTTATTTATTTTTGATGGGGGGAGGGCAGAGAGAGAGGAGGAGGGTCAGAGAGAGAGGGAGACAGAGAATCTGAAGTGGGCTCTGTTTTGTCAGCAGAGAACCTGATGCGGGGCTGGAACCCATGAAACATGAGATCGTGACCTGAGCCAACGTCCTAAGCTTAACCAACTGAGCCACCCAGGTGCTCTGGAGCAAAGAGATTCTTGGTGGAGGGAGTTAAGGCCCAGGTAGAAGAGATACAGCAATGAGAAAATATGAAGCATTGAAATTTAGAAGTGCAATTTGAGCGGAATATGGGTTGAGTACAGAGGAGTGGTGGGAAATAGGTTGGGAAGAGACCCTGGAGCTATTTAAATCCAAGTTGAAATTTGGATGGCAAAACGGAAGTTGCCCGAGGTATCTGGTGGTGCCTGGATTTGTGTTTCGGGTACTTAGGCTCCACTTGGATTTATTCCCTTGAGAGTTCAGTGTAAGGTATTTTCCTAATGAATTAGGATTTTTTTCACTTAAAAAATTAGGATGTCAGTAAGACACCAAAACATTAATCGTGACTGCTTTAACACACTTATTTAAGGGAATGGTACATTTTAGAGAAAGATATATATAAGCATATGACGATCTCCAATTTAATGTAGTGCTTTTTTTTCTTTTTTAAAAATGTTTATTAATTTTTGAGAGAGGGAGAGAGACGGGAAGAGAGAGAGAGAGGCAGAGAGAGAAAGAAACAGAAAATCCCAAGCAGGCTCTGCCTGTCAGTGCAGAGCCTGAAGTGGGGCTCAAACTCACGAACCGTGACATCATGACCTGAGGCGAAATCAAGAGTCAGATGCTTAACCAAGTGAGCCACCCAGGCTCCCTTGTAGTGCTTTTTCCCATAATTCTTCCAATGTTATCGCTATTTAATTTATCTACGCTTTGTCCCCTGTCTTGAGTAGAAAACAACTTTTTATTCACTTGAACTTGTTTTTAGACTTGAAGGCTCAGTGATTTCTTTGTTCATTCATTTCCTTCTACTAATATTTATAACAGCTTAAGCCAAATAATACATGGTCTTTGCCTTCCTGGAGAATGTTTTCTAGGACCTGACATATGAATCCACCAGCAATGATGATAGAGGTGATGTTCTTGTGGAACAGGGGAGCGGCAGCTAATCGGGGAGTTACAGAGGGCTTCTTACAGCAGGAGATAGTCAAGAAGGATATTTAACAGTTTTGTTAGCTGGACCAAGGAGGAAAGCGTAGGAGAGCATCTGAGGAGGAGGCCCAGGGGCATGAAACATCCTGTGCAGATAGTCAAGTTTGATTAGAAGAAAGAAGGGCACTTAGGGCACGTAGTGGAATAAGGGCCAAACATGTGGGCAGAGGCAAATTATGAAGGATTAGGTGTTTAAGAGGTTTTAATTTTACCTTGAAAGCTACTGGGGAGCCATCAAAGCATTCTAAGTGGGGAAATAATATGATCTGATTTGCATTTTAGAAAGATTATTCCGGCAGTAATGTGGCAGGTAGATTGGAGAAGAAGAAATTAGCAGACCACTATAATGATCCAAGTGACAGATGATGAAGCCCTCCCTAAAGTAAAAGCAGTGGGAGTGGATTCATGAGATGGTAGAAGAAGGCTCTAGAAGCCTAAGTAACTGATCAGATGTGCAGGTGAGAAGAGAGGGACGAGAACAAGGGGATGGCCACATTTCCAGCTTGACAACTGCATGGATGGTGATGCTGATCACTGAGGCAGGAAGAGAAGCAGGTTTATGGGGGAAGACGATGGGTTTGATTGGGGCCCGTTGTCATCTATGTGGACATAAGTTTGAGTTCGACATATTTGGAAAAGATTTGGGGCTGAGGTCGTATGTGGAAGCTGAAGCTGGATATTTGATTGAAGATCACCAAGGAGAGTTCATATGTAGAGTGGGAGAGCAAAAGCCTTAAGACAGAACCTTCTTCTCTCTGGTCAAAGAATACACAGAAGGAAGATGTGAAAAGGGACAAAATGGTATCACAGAAACCAAAGGGGGAAGTCACATCCAGGAAGGAGATTCTACAGCATTAAGTGTTGTAGGGAGACAAAGTGAGATGCTGATGGGCCACACAGAAGCCACTAATAACCTTGGAGAACAATTTTACTGGCATGCTGAGGATGTGCGCCAGGTTGAAGTAGACCTTCAAGGGAATGGGAGCCGAATGCGGAGACCACGATCATGGGCTGGCCTCTACAATCTTGACTCTGAAGGAGAAGGAAAGGGATGTTGCTAGGAGAGAGAGCGAGAGAGCGTGGTATAGAAGGGCAGAGTAGAGGTGAAAATATTTACATGCTGTCAGGAAAGATCAAGTGAAGGGAGGCTTGGAGTAAAGGAGATAGATGGGAGGATTAATAGAGCAAGAGCTTCCTGAGGAGGAGGCAGAGGCCAGATGAAGGGATTAGCCTTGAACTGGAGAAAAAAGTCACCCTGGAACAGGAGAGGAGGAAAAGATCAAGTCAGAGTTTTCCATGTGTAGGCACCGGGAAGGGAGCTCAGGGGGTTCCAACCTTCTGGCTTTCATTTTCTCGTGGAGTAGGAAGTAAGATGATGTGCTGAAAGTGGAGGCGTCAGGGGTTTGAGGGCAAAGGGGGAAGTGGCGGAAACTTGAGCGCCACCTGAAGCTGGAGCAAATGAACCTGCGTGGTGGCTTGTAGCCTCCTGGGTGCCCCAGTGCCAAAGGCAGGATGGCAACAATCAACGCCAGAATGTTCTAGAATGGTTGAAGTACAAGGGCAAGGGTAAGAGGGCTGGCAGTGGGCCGCTGGAGAGTATCAGAGGTCAAGGCCACTGGCGTTGAAGAATCAGGGCAACGTAAGACCTTGCGACATGAGTCTTCCACATGGACATTGGAGTCTCACGGTTTGACGGGGGCGTAAGAGGTGGTGGGGAAGGATAAGAGGAACGAGAACCAGATGCCAAGTCCTAGGTGAAGGGACACTCCTGATGCCAGCTGACTCTGGTGATCCAAGCCTGCAGGGTAGTTTGCCACAAAATAAGAAAGTCTGAAAGAAGGCCATGAGCTGTCTTTCCAGCACGCCTAGTGAGCTGCTTGTCTGTCTGTTCACTCATTCTTTCATTCATCCTACCCTTTCGTTCCTGTCCTTCAACAACCTGAAAATATTCACTGAACATTCACTATGGCCCAAATCCCCATCCCTGACTGTGAACAAGGCATATCTCAATTCATTGGTTCTGAAACACACATCCCACTCCACCCCACTATTTTTAAAGATCTCTGAAATCAGTTGGAATACTTGTCTACGATGAGGTCATCCAGGCGGCAGTCGTGATGCAGCGGGCATGGTCTGTCCAGGCTCACACTGAGTTATAGCTGTTCATGCGGTCATTACTTCAATTGCGTTAAGTACACTGTTGGTAATAACACGTTGAGCTTAGTTGCTGCTTAAATTACAAAACTTACACTATCATTTGGCATTGAAATGAAAAGTTATCATACTTGAAGAAGGCGTGGAAACAGTGGGGCATGAATCTGATATTGGTGAAGTAGATATTTATTATTGGAGAAATTACCACAATTCCACATGTAAATGCAAAAGAGACAATAGACAGATATTTTATGGGACCCACAAAAGAAGAAATACCCACAAACAGATTGAAAAAAATGCGTTATGTTTGTTACTGATATATACCCAAAGTAAGTGCCTAAGAAAAGCCAAGCAATGTAATTGAAGGCAAGGAGAATTGTCTCATGTTTTAAAACTGTGAGAGGCTGGTGTGACTAATCCCTGGGTCAGGGGGTTATGGGTAAGGCATCGTGTCATAATGTAGTTGGCAGGATTTTGTTTTCTCTTAGTGATAAATAAACTGATGGTGTCTCTTGCAATTAAATGTGTCTTAGAATGGGTGATATAGGATAATTCATGTCCTAGAACTCTCTAAACATTTTCTTTTGGGAAAACGTAGAATGGCAGACCCAACTAACTTCCTCCTTTCCCAATGAGGAAACTGAGTCTGAAGAGATAGGCGGTTGGCTTAGGATTGTACACCATAGCACGTTACAGGCAGAGGAAACGTACTTACTGCAGAGGATATCGCTGTGCTTTCTGGTAAAAGGAGCAAGAAAAGATAAAAATTACATAATGGCTTAATGGCCCAGATCTCTATTAAAAATCCTCGGATTTCGCTTTTTTTTTTTTTTTTTTTTCCTACTGGAAGGGTGTTAAACAGGTTTAGTAACTTTTAGTAACTACTAATCTTTGACAACATGCTTCTGATGGATACCCATCATCTATATCTATTTTATCTCCTTAATCTCGGGCCTTCTGGCTTCAGAGCTTTAATATTTCACAGAGCATACACTTTCGGTGTCCTTTTCCTTTCTTTTGAGAAGTTCCCAAGACACCTAAGGCAGTTTTAAAAATAGATACAGACAGCGATCTATTATTGGATGTGATAAATATTTTTTCAATACCGAAAACCCCAGCTCCCCTGGGGCTGGATAGTTAAGGAAAGCGGGTGTCTGAACTCGAAAGGGAGGATCAAGACAAGAACAATGGTGGATGGAACCACCTTGCAGTAACTAGAGATGGGTAGCTCTTCCTACCCCTTTCCTTCTGGCCCATGCTATCGTAGAAGCAAGCTCTTTGTTTACTGGCCCCAGCTCCTAGTATTAGTAAGCAAATACAGCAGAGTGGGAAAATAAAGATCAAAGATACTCAATTTTCTAGTTTGCAGTGGAAAGCTGCAGACTCTCGTGCTGAGAATTTTATGGTGAGCAGCTGGAGTTCATCTTCTCAGGTCCAGTATCTTAACTGAAGAAGACTCAAATTTGTTTTTTGGTTTGTTTATTTTGGTTATAATAGCTGCTACTCTTTTTGTTCTTACTAAATAATGGCATTCTGGTCATTACCCACGCTAGTCGGTTATAAATTATTTCCTATTTATAAACGAATCGCTCTAAAGGCATTAGAGGAATGTAAACTAGCTCTGAGAGACCTTATTCCTCTCTTCTCCCCTCTTTCAGGATCCTTTTTTCTCTAAGTGTTTCCAATGTAGGAGAGATTTGCCCTTTTCTGATAGTAAAATTGATCCATAGTGTATCTTGTTACACATCTTTCTGATCTTTTTTTTGTCACTAAAAATTATAAACTTTCAACAGCTGATGGTCAGTTATGCTTTTTTCAGAAAACATGATTAAATTAACTCATTAATGTCTGCTTCAAGTTTTTCCATATTAGCTCCAGAAAGTTTCACCCACCTTTTGTCCCTTTTGAAAACACTGGAAGGTTGGCTTGCAATGACTCAACACCCTGAAGCAATGTCCTGATGGTCATCAACATCTACCTCAACTTTAAGGTACGTGGCACTGGATGACTTTCCAGAGAGAACGAAAGAACGGCTTGTTCATTTTGCAGGGCTTACATCACATGGCGGAGAAGCCCACGACTGTGAATTTATCTCCTGAACTGTTCCTTGGCAAGCATCTGTAACAACCAATGGAAATGGATCCAATCCTTTGTGCAGCCTCTTCCCAGCTAAACTATCCATCGCATATACAGTCATGTAGTTTATTTTGCTCATTCAGCATTATTATGTAAGCATTTTCTTATTCAGGTCTCTTAAGCATAGTTATTAATATTTGCAGAATATCTTCCTGTGTACATATCATACTTTCAAAATTTGATCCATTCTCCTGTGGCTGTAAGTTAGGGTGTTTTCAGGTTTTTGCTATGGCAAATAATGCTGTGATGAACATCTTGCATTCATCTTTTTCTGTATGAAATGAGAAAAAGCATTTTCTCATTTTGGGCTGGCTGGGTATTTTTTAATATATTGAAATGTTAATTAGTGAATTTAGTGGACTAAAATTCAGTGGCCAAGAAGTGAATAATTGTGTTTAAGTTGACTGTACTTAAAAACAAGGTTTTTGTTTGTCTGTTTTGTAAGCATGTACAAACTTATCACCATCAGGGGATGACCCCTTGTCCCAAAGAGTAATTGGGCATATGTCCAGCAGCCTTGGACTTATTCTGCCCTTTTGCACTTTTCCAAAGCAGTGAAATAAGTTGGGGGTAGGTTGAGTGGAGAGTGTAGAAAACCAGCGGCCATCTATGCCTGGCAACCTCTGCTCTGTGACCAGGGAGTACAGGAATCCCTGCAAAATCCTTTGTGAAAATCATTCTGTCCTGTGTTCCCAATTAAATGACACATTCCATGAAATCAGGGTGGACTCCAGACCTCCATGAACCCTTCATCCCCTTGCAGTCAACACAGGACTGTATGGATGTAGGAGTTGGGAACCCAGAACAGCCAGGATCAGGACCAGGAGACCCAGCTCCGGCCTGGGTGGGAGTAATCCCCTAGCTTGGCACCTAGTAGCTTCAAAGGACGATTTGATCCAAAGGCCCTTAGGTCACACTTTCTAACACAGCTGTTAGAATATACACCCTGTAAACAGGAAATGCCTTAGGAAGTACAACTGAGTACTTCTTATTTTTATTTTTTAAGAAACTATTAAAAAGCCTGAGCAGAGGATGACATTTATCTGGCATTATAGTTAACAAGCTAGCGCTGCTCCCTGACAGCCCTGGTTTTATGTTCTGGGCAATTGTGTGCCCACTGCTGTTTAACAGGTGCTTAAATATTCCCAAATTAGTCTATAACTCATTTTGCCTTGTAAAATGAGTCTCAGTCAAGGGAGTTGTAAGTTACACAGCTCGTGTTTGCTGTCATAGAAAAGGGAAAGATTTACTAAACCCTAAACCAATATTTAGACACCTCTGTGCTTGGAATATGGAAATTTTAATAGTGGGTAAAAGGAAAACCATGTAAAACAGAGGATAAGGAGGCTCTAGGTGGCTGAGTACGTTCAGGAAAGGCTAAAACTGAGAACTGCTGACTTCTAGAAAAGACTTAGCTATATGGTGGCCACACTACTCATCTACTGCTTGGTGCTGGATTCCACCCCCCGCCCCTGCCCTGGGTGGGTACCAATTGTTTCAGTCACATAGCCTCACAAGCTAGCTAGGCTGTTTCACACCACAGGGCCTTTACATGTGCTCCACAACACCTAGAATGGCCCTATTCCTCACCTCTCCCCTCTTTGGCAAATTCTTACTTATCCTTCAAGACTGAGACATCACTTGATTTGGTTATAGTGTGAAGAGCACAGCATAGTGGAGAGTACTTGGACTTCAGAGTAAGACATACCTGGATTTAAATCTTAGAACCATTTTTCACTAGATGGGTGACCTTGGACAAGTTGACTTGACCTTTGCAGTGTGTTTCTTCCTCAGCTTATGGAGCTAATACCTTGCTCACTGGACTGCAGTAAATTAATTCACAGAACTATATACAATGCTTGGCATACAGAAGACACTCAATAAATATCAATTTCCTTCTGCCATGCCCACTTGCCAAGCATTCCTTAATACTCCAGCATCATTTTATTCAAAACTTTGGAGATGTCTGTGTCTTATCTCTCAGTCTGTAATATCTACATAGTATTCAAATTCTTCATGCCATGCTTAAATTATAGGGTTTCCAGATGGAATTTTTAATTCGTTTATTTATTCAACAAATATTTATTTAATGGTATCTTATGGACACTAATCCTATCACTTCTGTCTTGATATGTTTTATTTTTCCTTTATTTTTTTACATTTTTTTAAATGTTTTATTTATTTTTGAGAGAGAGAAAGACAGAGTGCAAACAAGGGAGGGGCAGAGAGAGGGAGACACAGAATCCGAAGCAGGCTCCAGGCTCTGAGCTGTCAACACAAGCCCGATGCGGGGCTGGAACCCATGAACGGGAGATCATGACCTGAGCTGAAGTCAGATGCTTAACCGACTGAGCCACCCAGGCGCCCCTTGTTTTTCCCTTAGAATAGGGTTTCTTAGACTCTGTTGACATTGGGCCACACCCTTCTTCTTTGGGGCGGCGGTGGGGGGGTGCTGTCTGTGCATTACAGGATGTTGAGTAGCATCTGTGACCCCTGCTCACTGGAAGCTACTAACAACTCCCCAACCCAGATATGACAACCCAAAACGTCTCCAGATGTTGACTGCCTTTGGTTGAGAAAAGTTGCTCTAGAACTTTGCCCCCCTGGTTATCATCCCCCATTCTTGGCTCTGTATTTAGCCTCAACTGGCCCCTTTCTCTCATAAATATATATTTTCTCCAGTCTCTCAAAACAAAACAAATGAATCAAACCCCAAACGCTCTCCTTTCACAGTCAAACTCTCCAAAAGCAGAGCCTGCATTCACTGTCCCTTTCCATCCAGTCTTTCACCTGCTGCAGCCAGGCTCCCCTCACCTTCCTCTGTGAAGCGTTCTGGCAATGCTCCTGCTGATAAAAGGTTAAACTCTGTATTCTCTTTCCCTGGCTCATCTTGCTTGGCCTCTATGACATCTGACACTTGATAAGTTCCAGAATGTCTTTCTTTCCTGCTTTAAAAAAAAAAAAAAAATGTTTATTTATTTATTTTTGAGAGAGACAGAGTGTGAGTGGGGGAGAGGCAGAGAGAGACAGGGAGACACAGAATGTGAAGCAGGCTCCAGGCTCTGAGCTATCAGCACAGAGCTCGATGCGGGGCTTGAACCCATGAACTGTGAGATCATGACCTGAGCTGAAGTCTGATGCTTAACCGACTGAGTCACCCAGGCACCCTTCTTTCCTGGTTCTTTTTTGACTCTCTGTCACAAACCTTATTGGAGTCTCCCTTGCTCTGCCCCTTAAGGTCTGTCATTCCCCAGGGCTCTGTTCTTGGTCTTCTCCCTTCTCTCTCAAGGCTTTCATTCTAAGATAACATTGACTCCAAAACATTCAGTTTCAAATCAGCTTTCTCTCCTGTGTGCGTGTGTGTGTGTGTGTGTGTGTGTGTGTGTGTGTGTGTGTGTTTCATAAACATCTCAAAGAGAACTTATTATCCTATCTCCCATTTCCAAAGTTGCTTCTCTTCCCATCTTCCCATTACCTGTCTCATCTGCCCAGTGGAGCACCGTGTGAGCACTAGACCCTGGACCCTGGTGATGCAGATACTGGGGGCTTTCATAAAGATGTTCATCTTAGGTGACCTAGTCGTGCAAGGCTGAGTCAGTTCCTCTCCCGCCTCTGCCCTGCCCAGAACCCTCTGGCTATTGCCTACGTGGAATGGGGAACCTTAGTATTACATTAAATGAGATAACCTCTGTAAAGCACTCTGTGTGTAGTAGGTACTCACTACGTGTTAGTTCCATTTCTCTGATTAGTTTCTTCTGGAAGACACATTCCAGAAAACTAAGAGTTGTACATGTATGGTGGGATTTATACGTGATCTCTTTCTGGTGTTCTCTAATTTTTTTCCCATTGAAAAGAAATTAGTTTTGCAACTGAAGAAAAAAGTTTTGCTGAAACACTCTTACAGGCATATCTGATCATACGACTCCTCTCTACTGGCTGTTCGTTGCCCTCGTGGTCAGGTCCAAACCTCTCAGCACGGCTTCCAAGGTCCCCTGTGATTGGGTCTTGATCCAGTTATGGAAGTTTATCCTCTTCCACCTCCCCCTACAAAACACACTCTGACCACTCCAAACCTCTTCCAGATCCCTGAACAAGACAGGTGGTTGCGTGTTTCTGCATAGGATAACTCCCTCTGTCTGGTGACTGACCCTGTACCCCTTCCTTTCCATCCTGTGCCCATACACAAGGCCACGCAGAGATTTATACTCTGGGACACATGGCCAATCAATTCTTATTTCTCAAAACTCAGTTTAAATGTCTACTGTGTACCATTTTTTTTCTTTTGGGATACTAGAGAAACATATTTTTTTTTAAAGCATGTCCCTTTCTCAGCTTTATTTTATCTGTGTGCTGGGTCATTTTGCCTGCTAGATGGGATTCTTCTCTGGTTTTGTAATTTTAGTAGTGGCTTCGTGCCTTCTTGCCTGTGATAGGAGTTCAAATTAATGTTTGTGGAGTTCCACTCAATCAACCTCTCTAGGAGTTCTGATGTGGCTGGTGGGACCCTCCATACCTTCCTTTATTGTTGTTAAAGAGAGAAGATTGGGGACCTCTCGGTGGCTCAGTCGGTTGAGCATCAAAATTTGGCTCAGGTTATGATCTCACTGTTCATGGGTTCGGGCCCTGCATTGGACTCGCTTCGGTCAGCACAGGGCCCGCCTTGGATTCTCTGTCCCCCTCTCTCTGCCCCCCCCCTAAAAAAAAGAGAGAGAGAGAAGATTGGCCTTCAGACCCTCCCCTGCCCATAGCACTGCAGTGGATGCTGGTGCACAAGCTTGTCCCTGAGAGGCCAGGCCAGTTTGATTTTCTTTCTTGATTGGTGCAGGTTGATGATAAAAAGTGCGATGGATCCATAACACAGTTGTGGTTGTAGTGGTTTGTGCAGTGAACATAAATTATTAGTTTGTTCCAGATCACTCGATGTGGGCGTGGCTTCTGCTGGAGCCTAGCGGCCTGCAAGGCCAAGACTTCAGGGGCCGGGCAGGCACTTGTAAAGGAGAGAGAGCCAGTAGTCTAGATTACTGGTTTATGAGCAGCCAGATGGCAGAGATGTGGAGGCCAACGAATGGGGAGAGGGCATCACCCTTCCCAGATTTCATGTTCATCAACCCTGAAGCTCCTCAACTCTTTGTCTCTTTGAAACTAAAAGTAAACACGCTCTGTTTTGTCGCTTTTTGCCCATTTAGACATTTGTCAGGGCAAATACTGGATACCTGATTATACTTCTTTGTCGAGTCATCTGTCTCCTTCGAAGAGACTGTAGTCCCTCAGGGCAAGGACTCTGTCTTTTTTTTTTTTTTTTTTTTTGGCATATAGGAGAGGCTCCTTTAAATTTTATCTGAGAAGCACAGTAGACTTCAGGATGGGAGGAGGGAAGGGACAAAAGCCACAGCCCACACTGCCTTTATGGGGCTTGCGATTGCATCATGGTAACAACTGGAAACATGGAAACATGGAAACATGTGCTTCAGTGCAATAAAGAAAGAAGTTATAACAACAGTTAAACACTGTACATGCATTATCTCCCATTTAAATGCATGATTTACTTGGAAATATGTACCATTATTTTGTAAATATGAGAAATTGAGACTTTAATGAGGTGAAGTGACCTGAAAACGCAGCTAGGAAGCTTCCAAAAACCAAGCTCCTGGTCTAAACACAAGAATGTACTTGATCTGATGGTTTGAATGAAGTCCTCAAAAGTCTATGCAGGGAGAAATTACCATCAGGGTCGTCTTGACCATTCACCTTATCAGAAACCCGGATTCCTGCAGAAGCACACCCTGATGTTACCTGATTAATCCGAATTTTCAGGGGCTGAGATTTCTGCTACTCCTTAAACTCCCCCCTGCACATTCAACTCTAGAAAAGCTTCCCTGAGTTGCTGGATCCACACCTGCTCGACCCAGGAACACTTGTGGGTCTCCAGAGACAAGGAAGATCTGACCTGGGTGTGGTGGGGACCTGGAAGGGACTGCTCGGGGCACAACAGGAGAAACAAGCCCTGATGAACATCTATCAGAGACGTTCATCTCAGGTTCCCTAGGCCCCCAAGGCCGAGTCTGCTCTTCCTCCTACATGCGCCCTCTTCCCAGAGCGCTGGCTGCGGGTCCACAGGGACGCTTACCTCCTGGTAGCTTTGTTAATGACTTTAGTGTCTGATTGAGATCAGGTGGCCTCCAAGCTGGCACCAGCATCCATTACACTCTCCACAGATAAGGAAACCAAACATTAGTTGGTTGGTAGCAAACAGTGCCATAAACACACCCACGCCTTCCTCTCCTCACCCCTTCAGAGGAGCAGCGAAATGCCACTTCTGTCCTTATTTGGACGGGGAAATAAAGAGCTGAATACAACCTAGGTTGGACTAGAAAAGGTTGCGTTAGCCCAGAGAGGTTTTCCTACAGAGAATGCTTTCATTTCCCCTGCTGAATCAAGTGCCTTCTTGTCTTCCTCCGGGAATTCTCCAAATAACATCACTGGCTTGAGCACCTTACCTCGATGGCCCCGGATTATATGTCTACTTAAAGGGTACTCTGAACTCTGTTCATTGTATAGATACAGGATACAATTTAGCGAGGATTGTCAAGTCACTTGATATATTTTGTTTTGTGTCTTGTGCATCTGAATAGTTTATTTTTTTAACGTTTATTTATTTTTGATGGGGGGAGAGGGGGAAGGGCAGAGAGAGAGAGGGAGACACAGAATGTGAAGCAGGCTCTAGGTTTTGAGCTGTCGGCACAGAGCCCAATGCGGGGCTCGAATTCACGGACCAGGAGATCATGACCTCAGCCGAAGTTGCATCCGAATAGTTTATAACTCCCCTTGGGACTAAGCAGGGTATTTCCTCAGTGTTGCCCGGTGTGGGCCCCTAACCAGGAGCTCGGGAATCAGCTTGGAGCTTGTTAGAAATGTAGGCTTGCCGGTCCCACGCAGACACACCATCAGAATCTGCATTTTGACAAGATCCGCAGGTGAGATTCATGTGCACCTTGAAGTTTGAGAAGCTCTGGGCTTCAGTGTTCTTTACTGACAGAGATTCCCCTGTGATCCCAGCACGGTGGTCAGTATACAGGGCAGGGTCCATTTCCACTGTCCCCCAGGACCCCCTCCCCCTAGTGTGGACAATAACTCTGCTTATCCTTTTTGTATATTTTTGTGCGTATTATATACTTTTCCAGTGTCCTGCACAGATATTCTTATTAGTAGCAAGTAGGAATAAGAACAAGAGGTATTTACCGAGCATTCATGGGCTAGATGACCTACATGTATTATTTTGTTTAATTATTGTTGCATTCGTTTTTATCCGGCTGCCATAACAAAGTGCCACAGGCTGGGTAGCTCACACAACAAAAATTTATTTTCCCACAGCTCTGGAGGCCAGAAGTCCAAGATCTAGGGGTCAGCAGATTTGGTTTCTTCTGCAATCTCTCTCCTTGGCTTGCAGACGGCCATCTTCTCACTGTGTCTTCATACAGTCTTGCCTCTGTGTGTGTCCGGTGTCTCTCTGTGTGTTCAAATTTCCTCTTCTTATAAATCAGATTGGATTGGGGCCCACCCTAATGGCTTCATTTTAACTTGATTACCTCTTTAAAGACCTTATCTCAAAATGTGGTGACATTTTGAGGTATTAGGGGCTGGGACCCCAAAGTATAAATTTCGGAAGGATGCTGTTCAGATCATAACAGCTATAAAGTGGCTAATTATTATCATCCCCATTTTACAGATGAAGAAACAGAGGCTTAAACAGTTCCTTAACTGATTAATGTCACACAGCTAGTGATGATGGAGCCAGCAGTGGAATTTTTTGTTTACTCATGAATTTGTTTACTCATTTATGTAGCAAATATTTACTGGATATTTACCATGAGCTATGCATTGTAGTATGTGATAGGGATACAGAAACCACGGGTGTTGGTCTCATAAACTTTACATTTTCCTGGATTATTTTCTATCCTAGAGTCTATATGCTTACTCTCCTATGACTGCAGAGATCCGTTTTTTTGTGTAGTTTCACATCATTGTTTATCACCAAATTTAAGTGAATAATATAGACACCTTCCAAACAGAACCAGGTTCTGAATCGACCCCGTAACCACCTACCTGGGACTGTACTTGTTTCCGGTCAGTCCTGGCCATTTCTCAGAGTGACCAACTCATCCCAGTTTGTCTGAGACTGGGACTTCCCTGGTTTCAGCAGTGAGAGTCCTGTGTCCCAGGAACCTCTTCCATGTCAGGCAAACCATCATAGTCGGTCACCCTGCTATTCCCCGACTTGTGCCCTGCTAGGACAGAGGATGAGGAAGGAGAAGACGTCACATGGTAGAACCCAGTTTCCAAATGGAGAAGGACCGATGGGCCAATGAAGCCTCAGTGTCACCCAGGCCGCCCCCTACTGGCCAAGTGGAAACCATCTGGGGCAGCCCACTCCCTCCTCAGATGGGAACTGAACCCAGGGGATACACAGACCATCTCAGCGTCGCTATTCTCGACAGAAGCTCGGGCTCTGGGAATTACAACAAAGTAATCTCTTCAGGTTCCTCAGCAGAGGCCTCAGGAATTCCCGAGTTCCAAATTGCCCACAGCACCCCCTTGGATAATTTCAGTTTCGTTTCAGTCCACAGCACGTGTGGAACTCCCAACAGCAGTGCGTTGCGGGGGCCGGGGACGTCCTCTCTGAGTCGGCCTTCTTGGGGACAACGGGGCCTGCTCTGCTGTCTGACGGTAGAGCCCTTGGAATGTGCGGAAGGCAGCTTCCGAAAGGCAGCCAAATCCTGTTGCGTAACTGATGGCCTCAGCACGGCCCTGCTGACCTGCTCTGCCTCTTCCCTGGTGCTGGTGTATCTTCTGCTCACTGACCCTTTGAGACCCGTGTAGATGCGGCTTCTGGAGTCTGGCAGTGGCAGGTCTGCGGGCCGCAGAGGTGCTAAGCGCCCTGCGGTCCAGCCTCTGCTTTTTGTCATCCTGTTCAGGCTCAGGGCTTCAGTGAAGGGGTCAGGGAGTAAAGAATGGTCAGGCAGCCTCTTAATTAAACCTAGCAAAACTCCTAAATATAAATTTTAGCTTTTCGACAACAAAAGAATAGCCACAAGGAATGTTAGGTTATATTCTTTTTTTGTTTTTAATTTTTTTAAACATTTATTTATTATTGAGAGGCAGAGAGAGACAGACCGTTAGCAGGGGAGGGGCAGAGAGAGAGGGAGACACACAATCAGAAGCAGGCTCCAGGCTGCGAGCAGTCAGCACAGAGCCAGACGTGGGGCTTGAACTCACAAACTGAGAGATCATGACCTGAGCCGAAGTCGAACGCTCAACCGACCGAGCCACCCAGGCACCCCGGTCATCTATTCTTTCAACAAATTCAAGGTTATAAATGGAATTGGGACAGGCAGAAGAATTGGAACTGTCACAAAAATGGGGGTCTGCTATTATCTTTCATCCCTAGTTATGCTTCTTGCGTTCCAAGTTAGTCAAGGAATTAACCAACCGATACGTGTTTAACTAAGAGCCGACTGTGTGTGCAGTTGTGGTATAATAAAAAACATATTGAGTCTTTGTCTCAGATTCCTAAAACCCTTGGCATTCCCGTAGTGGTAGGAATGTCTTCTGTTAGTCACAAAGGGTCCCTTTTGACCACACCTGTGTTTTTTGCCAATGGAACTCTACAGGGTGGGACCTCGTGGTAACTTCAAGGTGGAGGTTGGTCCCCAGAAACACTGAAGTTTCAGCCCTACTCTCTGACCTTCAGGGAAAGAGGAAGGCTGGAGATGGGCTATAAAAAGTCTTGAACGAGGGGACCCAGGGGACTTCCAGGTTGGTGAGCAGGCTGTTGTGTTGGGAGGGTGGTGTGTCCAAAGAAGCCTTCAAGTTCCATGCACTCTCCACCCCCACACCTCATACCTTGCCTTATGAGTGTCTTCCATTCGGCTACTCCTGAGTTATAACCTTTGTAATAAACTGATAAATGTAAGCAGAGTGCTTTCCTGAATTCTAGGAGTTGTTTTAGCCAGTTGTGGAACTGGGGAAGGGGCTTGTGGGAACCTCTGAACTTGCAGCTAGCTAAGCATAAGCTTGGGTAGCCTGAGCACCCCGTTCGTGGCTGACATCTGCAATGGAGGCAGACTTGGGGGGCTGTGCCCTTAACTGGTGGGGTCTGACACTAACTGCAGGAATTAGTGTCAGAACTGAGTCGTTGGACACCCAGTTGGTGCTGAAGAATTGAAGCACCATGGGAAAACTCCCACACACTTGGTATCAGGAACCATCGTTCAGCAATGAACATACTAAGCACCAAGGAAGAGACACGAAAGCAATAGATGGCTTTTTGAGTTGACAACCCATTGGGAGTTCAGAGGCACATGAAAAAATGCACAATTCAAAGCCATTTTGATAAGTGCCCAACAAGTGAACTGCTATAACTCAATAGGTCTTCATTTGACCTTGGAGTCCCTTCTGACTTCCAGATGATTTCAGTTTCTATGTATTCTAACACGCTCAACTATAGGGTTATGAGAGAAGAGCAAGGGACAAGAGATGGCCCCTCCCTCCACATGGCCTCAGAGACCCTCGGTGTCACAGACTGCCTCCCAAGGCCTGCCACACTGACCAGGCACAATGCTGTCATGGTGCGAGGGCCAGGGGCTAGCCATTGTTTGCTCATAGAGCATTTGAGTCTCCATGCCAAAATGAAGGCTGGGTTGCAAATGTTGGCATGTCCTCTGGGAGACTAAGAAGCTTCTCCACATCAACGCTCAGGACATAGGCCTCAAGCAGTTTCCTCCCTGACATCTTATGCTTGGTTTTTATTTTTATTTTTTCCAAGTGGAAGAAGCATCACAGAGTCTCCTTGTCTAACTGGGAAAAGACTCTAATATTTCTTGTTGATCAGAACCTTCCAGAGAGACCTCTGAATTCCCACCTCCCAAAATACATTCATGGATCCAAAAGTGACAAAAAGCAGGGGACTCCAAGACTTTTGCGTAGGTGGTACAGTCACCTGTGCACCCAAGGCTGATTTGAAGACTGCTGGGGGCCTCTTGGCCAGAAGCACATCCCCCTCTTAGAGGATGATTCCTTTCTGTGGGACTCCGGGGACATTTCAGTCCTCAAACTCCCTTGAAAGTGGACCCTGGAAATATATAGCTTAGAATCTGGGAGCTTAGGGGTGACTTAGCCCAGCCCTCATTTTACAGTTCAGAATCAGGACTTGATCTGCCTGGGGTCTTGTACCCTAGACAGTGGCCAACCTGGCCTATTTCTAAGTATCACGAGGACTTGTTCAGCAATATTAGCTACCTCCTCAATCCAGGAACAGAGAATCATTTGCTAGCTATGAACACGACCCCTGGGGGATGATTCTAAAACCGTAGAGGGGCTAAGATGTCTGGAAGAAGGAGTAGAGGAGAGAGCCCATGGAGGTGAGGGGTACCAAGTGGTTCTCCCACCCCGGGACCCGGCCTAGTGAGAAACTGACCACATTGCTCTAGGCGTCTGTCTTGCCTGTTCAGGCTCCTGTAACAAAGTTCTGCCCAAAGCCTGGGAGGCTTCAACACCAGAAACTTATTTTCTCCCATTTATGAAGGCTATATGTCCAGGAACAAGGTACAGGAAAATGTAGTTCCTGATGAGGCCTCTCTTCCTGGCTTGCCAGGGAAGGAGGGGAAGAAAAAAGGAGGTAAGGAGGAGAGAGAGAAAGAGAGAGAAATATACCTGGTGTCTCTTTTTTTTAAAATTTTTGTTTAATTATTTAATCTTCTTTTAAAAAAATTCTTACTCTTTGTTATTTTTAAAAAATGTTTTTAATGTTTATTTATTTTTGAGAGACAGAGAGAGACAGAGCATGAGCAAGGGAGGGGCAGAGAGAGGGAGACACAGAATCCAAAGCGGGCTCCAGGCTCTGAGTTGTCAGCACAGAGCCTGAAACGGGGCTTGAACCCACGAACTGTGAGATCACGACCTGAGCCGAAGTTGAATGCTTAACAGACTGAGCCACCCAGGCGCCCCATTATTTTTCTTTTTTTTCTTTTTGAATTAATTTACTTTGGAGGCACCTGGGTGGCTCAGTGGGTTGAGCATCTGACTTCAGTTCAGGTGACGATCTCACAGTTCGTGGGTTTGAGCCCCACATCGGGCTCTGCGCTGACAGCTCAGAGCCTGGAGCCTGCTTTGGATTCTGTGTCTCCTCCCCTCTCTCTGCTTGTCCCCCACTTATTCGTGCATGCTCTCTCTGTCTCTCTTTTTTCCTCTCTCTCAAATAAATATTTGTTAAAAATTTAAAAATCTTAAAAAAATTATTTTTCCTTTTTCCTTTTGTTGGTGTCTCTTCCTTATAAGAACATCAGTCCTATCAGATCCCGGCCCGATGCTTTTGACCTCATTAAACCTTAATTACCTCCTTAAAGGCCCTATTTCCAAATATAGTCACAATTGAGGGTTAGGGCTTCAACACATCGATTTTGGGAGGACGCAGTTCAGTTCATAACAAGGTTGTCATTTTGCCTTGGGGGAGGATCTCAAGTTATTAATAAGCCGTTCATCTCAGCAGTGACGAGTCTTTTAGCAAGAACTGAGTTTGCCATTCAAGGCCCTTCTACTTTTGGTTGACAAATTTTGCAGCTTCATGGGACTTAAAGCATTACCCATACCGCTCAGGAAGACACTAGACCACTCTTCCCTCAGGTGAGTCAGGTGCCTCTTTTCTCTGTACCCACGATACCCATGGACAGACTTTTTATCTTTACTTTTTCCTGATGCACTGCCACAGTGACCTGTTTAACTCTCTCCTCCGCTAACGGGTAGATTTCTTGAGGGCAGGGCCTACGTCTCATCTCAGTCTGTTTATAGCCCCAGCACCCTGCTCAATGCCCATAACGCATTAGGTATTTGATAAACGTCTGGTGGATAAACAAAATGATATCTTAAAGTTGTTGATACTGAGGCAGATTTATGTGCTCATGAAGCGTAAGCATCAGGGCCCCTCATTTGCTGGAGGACCTACCTGGCAATTTTGAAGTCACAAGTTAGTACTCTTTTCTTTAAAAAGATCCCACCCCTCAGAAAAATCTATATAAATTTTGGGCTCCACGAAACCTGGGTAGGTTCCTGGGTTGCTAAGGTGAGGGGTGGTTCTCTGCTGTATTTAATATTTTTTCCCTTCCTTGTTTGCCACTGAAAAGGAGGGAAGCACCTCAAATACACGTCTCTTTCCAAGACGATTTTTGAGAGATATAATCTTGTCACTCGGCCATCTTTTTTTTTTTTTTTAACTTTTTTTTTTAACGTTTATTTATTTTTGAGACAGAGACAGAGCATGAACGGGGGAGGGGCAGAGAGAGAGGGAGACACAGAATCGGAAGCAGGCTCCAGGCTCTGAGCCATCAGCCCAGAGCGCGACGCGGGGCTCGAGCTCACGGACCGCGAGATCGTGACCTGAGCTGAAGTCGGACGCTTAACCAACTGAGCCACCCAGGCGCCCCTCTCGGCCATCTTTTGATCAAAGGAAATGAAAATACTCGAGCTGTGTGCCTGGCAGCATGGAATATACGGACTTCCAGAAATCCATTAATTAAAGATAAAATAAGATGCCCCGAGTACGATTCCCGGACAGTTTTCTTCCCACCAACTATTACTCATAATCTTGGTGGAGAGAGGAAGCAGCCACAAGGGTCAGACCTTGTACTTCAGGAGCTCAGTCATTGGTCTGGACCCTCCGCTTTGAGGGCAGTAGTCATTGACCCCTCAGACTCGCTCGATGGAAAGTCTAGCCAACCTGACCTCTTGTTAATGTCCCACATTAGCCCACTTCTCTTTTTGCCTCCCTGTCACTGCCTTGGTCTCCAGCCTGGTTTTGGCAACTGGCGCTAACTGGTCTTTTCCCTTCCCTTCTTGCCCCCTTCAATCCATCCCTCACATGAGAGCCAGAGTGACCTTTTCAACAATTCCAAGCCGGTCAGGTAGCTCCCGTGCCTGGATCCCCTCTATAGCTCCCTATTACACTTAAGATTCTGTGGTACACAAATCCCTCAGGACCTGGCTGCTGCTTCCCTTCCCTTCCTGTCTCCCCCACTCTTTGCTGGCATCTCGCGGCTCATCTCAGTGAGTTACTTGTAATTCCTCGAAGGTGCCAAGCTCTCACTACCATCTGGGCTTTGGCACACGTAGGCTCTCTGCCTGGAGGCTTCTCCCTCTACTTTGCTCTGACTCATCCCTTCCACTTTCAGTTTAGATTTGCGCCATCCAACACGAACACTACAGGAGCCACATGTTAATTGTAAATTTTCTGGTAGCCACGTTGTAAAAAGCTGAAAGTACACGAACCTTCCGGCACGATCATAGCTTACGTGACGGAACAGCAAATGCGGAATTGTAGTCCCGCCAAAACACCCGAGCTGTGTTTGATGGGACACTATTTCCCACCGCTTCGGTTTTCAAGTTCAAATTCATTAAAATTAAGCACATTTGAACATTCATTTCCTCGGTCATGCTAGTCACACTTCGAGTACTCGGGAGTCCCGTGTGGCTAGTGGCCGCTGTACTGGACAGCACAACTTGGATGCCACTCTCTCGGGCATCCCCAGGTGCACTGGGTGCCCTCCCCGTGTTGCTACAGGATTTTGCGCTTCACCCCATCAGAGCACTTATCGCCCTGTGATATAGTTGCCTGCTTACTTGTCTCTGCTTTTCTTCAGACTCCACGCCTCTTGCCAGTTGGATCTCTGTCTGATTCATCTTTGTATTTTCAGCACCCAGCAATCCTGGCCTCAAATGGCGGCTGGGTTTGTTTGTTTGAACGAGGTTGGAGGCCTGAACAGCAACAATCTTCTCTGGGCCTTCCAAGCACCACAAAATCTGCTCCCCGACTTGCTCTCACGTCTCACCTCCTACCACCCTCCCCTTGTTCGCCCTGCTGCAGCCACGCTGGCTCTTTGCCATTCCATGGAGGCCCCGTGTTTGTGCTGAGCTCAGGCACTCAGTGCCGTGTGCCCTGAGGCTGGACAGCCTTTCCCCGGTAGAGCCAATCAACTTTATTTGCTACCTTGTTGTATGTAAGCGCCTTGGTAAAGCTGCTTTTTCTGGCCAACCTTTCAAAAATAGGCCCCAGGGCACCTGGGTGGCTCAGCCAGTTAAGCGTCAGACTCCAGATTTCGGCTCAGGGAGTGATCTCACGGTACGTGAGTTCAAGCCCCACATCAGGCTCATACTGGCAGGGTGGATGGAGTCTGCTTGGGATTCTCTCTCTCCCTCTGCCCCTCTCTCTGCCTCTCCTCAGCTCGCTTTCTCTCTCCTTCTCTCTCTCTAAGTAAATAGACTTAAAAAAAAAGAAAGGTGGGCTGTGCCTGAGTAGCTCAGTCAGTTAAGCGTCTCTAGATCTCATGGTGCATTGAGTTCAAGCCCCACAGCAGGCTCTGAGCTGGCAGTGTGGAGCCTGCTTGGGATTCCCCAGCTCTCTCTCTCTCTCTCTCAAAATAAATAAATAAACTTAAAAAATAAAAAAAAGGGGGGGGGGCACCTGGGTGGTTCAGTCAGTTAGGCATCTGACTTCAGCTCAGGTCATGATCTCACGGTTCGTGAGTTCGAGTCCCGCATTGGGTGAGCACAAGCCCTGTTTCAGATGAGCCCTACTTCTCTCTCTCTCTCTCTGCTCCTCATGGGATTCTCTCTCTCCCCGTCTCTCTCTGCCCCTCGCTCACTTGCGCCCTCTCTCTCTCTCTCAAATAAAAAATAATGGGCTCCATTCTGCGAGTCATTTTCTAACTCCTGAACTTTATTTTTTACGACAGTGCCCATCACCACCTCGCATGTTATCAGCTTAATTAATCTGACGCTCCCGACCAGAGTGCAAGTTTCATGAGAACACGTGCTTTCCTGTGTTGCTCAGTGGTGCATTTCCAGAACATAGAAGAGTCTCTGGCACCCCATAGGAGCTCAATAAATATTTAGGGACTGCAAGAAGGTTAGACTATCGTAGGGGAACTTAGGCAAAGGGAAAAGATAACTAGGCACACAGGAGCAGAGTTCCAGAAATTTCAATATTTCTCCCACTTCCAAGTTTCAAAATGTCTGTTAGAAAGTTACCTAACAACCAGCTTTTCCTTGGTTGATGGCTGTAACAGTTGCTGTGGGAAAAAAAGGGAAATCATAAGTTCTAGGAGGCTGAGGCTTCACAAGTATGTCTGAGTCTCTGCCCCCAGAACCAAGGGACCCCTGATCCTCCACAGGCAGAAGGGCTGGATGGGTGGAATGTGATTGTTGGAAGCTTCCACTGCAGTTGGTAAAGGAGACCACCAGCTGGACTGATGGAAGAGATCCTGCAGGATGCATGGAACAGAAAGGCACCAGGTAGGGAAGCTTCTGGGGAAAGCAGGCAGAATGGATGTCAGGCTGCCCTCCTGAATGACAATGAGGCCGGTCAGAAAATGTAAGGTCTGGGACAAAGATCTAGGTCTCAGTCCGCATAGGGGCCACTCTGGAACATGACTCGGTGATGTGGGGCAGGCCACTCACTCAACACTTTGTCATCACTTGTGAAATGGAGGTAAGTTGTATCTCCCAGGGTTGTTGTGAAGACGTGCCATGATCTCTGTGAAAGTGCTCCTCTGTGAGCTGTTAGTTCTCTGAGAAATACAAGTTATTAGCACTGTGGGCATTTTCTCCTGAGTTCTCTTGTCTGCCCACCCCACATGTTCAATCATTGAGTTTATTGGTTGTATATGACTCAGGGCTCTTGTAAACTTTTATTTTGTTGTAAAACTCAGGCCCTTTCCTCTTGACTGTCCCTCGGGGTTTACAAAAACAAATTCGATGTGGCCTTGGAGAACCACCATAATCTGTGATTTAAGGAGCTACGTCTGGAGTTTCAACAAATACTGTTTTCCAATGATTTCATATGTGAGTTTCTTATCTCCCCGGATGCACCATAAGCTGCTTGTTGTTAAGAACACAGACTTCAGAGTCATTCAGTCCTGGGTTTAAATCTCAGCCTTGCTACTTATTTGCTGTGTAAGGCTTTGGGTAGATTATGCAATCTCTTTAAGCTTTAATCTCCTCATCTCCCACAATATTGACATCACGGTGCCATTTGTGAAGCATCGTTGTGAGAATTAAGAGATAATGCATCTAACATTCTTAACGCAGTACCTAGTACCCACTAAGAGCCCAATTAATTGTACTCCCTGGACAACAGCAGCTAGCAGTATGCTAGGCACTAGAATGGGTTTTCCCAAAATGCTTGATTGAGAACTAGAAGTAAAGCAAATGAAGCAAACAGTAACTCAAGGCCATTTTTGGCTTTAAGCTCCCAGCCTGTATCAATAGGAAGGGAAAGAGTATGGCTTCCTGTCCCAGGCAGAGACTTAAGTGGTAACATAAGTGTAATTGATTTTCTTGGGTAGACAACTGATAAATTTCAGTTGAACTACAGCAGTAGGTTTGGGTAGAGGAAGGGGAGATTGGTGATGTTAGTCCTGAGAGGCTCCCTTGGTGGTATGGTCGTGGAACATGAACACAAGGCAGCATAGTTTTGAGGGTATTTTCCCGTTTTATTTATTTATTTATTTATTTTTAACACTTATTTATTTTTGGGACAGAGAGAGACAGAGCATGAACGGGGGAGGGGCAGAGAGAGAGGGAGACACAGAATTGGAAACAGGCTCCAGGCTCTGAGCCATCAGCCCAGAGCCCGACGCGGGGCTCGAACTCACGGACCGCGAGATCGTGACCTGGCTGAAGTCGGACGCTTAACCGACTGCGCCACCCAGGCGCCCCTATTTTCCCGTTTTAAATCCTCTGCCCCATATTCAGACCACATGTCTTGATTTTGTTCAAAGAATTTAATGGACACAAACGTAGATGTCTTATTGTACATCACCAAAAATGATTAGCATTTTATTTGGCTATCTATTTAATTTATCCCACTCAGTCAACAGTCTTTAAGCTACTGAGCTCTGTGCTACGTTCTCGAAATCTAACAGAAGACACAGTTCTCGACCTTATGTTCTGGTGCAGAAGTCAGACACACAACCAACTGTACCGAAATGCTAACTGTGATGTTTTCACGGTTATGTACAGAATGACATGGGGTATATTTGCCCTACTTTTGTAACATTTTAAAAATAAAGCATACGTTATTAGGTAGAATTATTTTTCCTCTCAGTCTTTGCAAGACCTCACACTTCGCTGTCTTGGCTTTCATCACGGTGTTGAGAAATCAGTTGTCAGGGTAAATATCATTCCTCTGTAGGTGATATCTTTGTGCTGTTACTAGTCTTAACATTGTCTCTTTGTTAATCTGCGGTTTTACTTCACCTGTGTCTAGATTTGTATTTCTTTTACAAGGGATTCATGTAATTCCTTAATTGAACATTTGTGTCTTCTATCAGTTTTGGAAAATGAACTGTTATCATTTTGTCAAGTTTAAAAAGTTGTGGAAGTGCCTGGGTGGCTCAGTCAGTTGAGCCTCAGACTCCTGATTTTGGCTCAGGTCATGATCCCAGGGTCGTGAGATTGAGACTCACATTGGGCTCTGCAGTGAGTATGGAGCCTGCTCCAGATTTTCTCTCTCTCTCTCTCTCTCTCTCTCTCTCTCCCCCCTTCAGTCCCTCCCCTGCTCTCTCTTTCTTTCTCAAAAAATAAAATAAAATAAAATAAAGTAAATCAAAAAGTTGTGGTAAAATATACAAAACAAAGTTTACATTTTTAACCAGTTTTTAAACTTTATTTCTTTTGAAAGAGAAAGAGTGAGTGGGGGAGGGGCAGAGAGAGAGTAAGAGAAAGAGAATCCCAAGCAGGCTCCACACCGTCAGCGCAGAGCCCAACTCTGAGCTGCGCCGAAATCAAAAGTCAGTTGCTTAACCGACTGAGCCACCCAGGCACCCCCATTTTAACCATTTTTAAGTGTATATTTCAGCAGCATTAAGTACATTCACATTGTTGCATGACCATAACCACCACCCAGCTCCAGAACATCTTTTATTTGTTAAAACTGAAATTCTGTACCCATTAAACCCTAACTCTTCCGTCCCCCAGCCCCTGACGATTCTACTTTCCGTCCCTATGAATGTGACTGCTCTAGGTACCTCATATAAGTGTGATCATGCAGTATTTGTCCTTCCAGGACTGCCTTATGTCACTTTGCATAATGTCCTCAAGTTCATTCATATTGTAGCATGTGTCAGAATTTCCTTCATTTTTAGGGCTAAATAATGTTCCATTGTCTGGATATGCCACATCTTATTTATCCATTCATCCATTGATGGGCACTTGGATTGTATTTCCATCTTTGGGCTACTGTGAATAATGCTTCTATGAACATGGGCAGACGGATATCTGTTTGAGTGCCTACTTTCAATTCTTTCACTATATACCCAGACGTGGAATTGCTGGACATTGAATTCTATTTTTGATTTTTCAAGGAACCATCATACTATTTTCCATAGTGGCTGCATCATATTACATTTCTACCAGCAATGAGCAAAGATTCCAATTTTTCCACATTCTCCTCAACACTTGCTATTTTCTGTTTGGTTTGGTTTTCTTTTTTGAAAATAGCCATTCTAATGGGTCCAATGTGTTATCTCATTATGCTTTTGATTTGCATTTTCCAAATGATTAATGATATCGACCATCTTTTCATATGCTTATTGGCCATTTGTGCATCTTTGGACAAATGTCTATTTGAGTTCTTTGTCCATTTTCTAATAGCGGGTTGTTTTTTTGTTGCTGAGTTGTAGGAGTTCCTTATCTATTTTAGATATTAATTCTTTTTTTTTTTTTTTTTTTAGTTTATGGTCTGTTTGACTTAAAATTATTTTTTTTATTTTATTTTTTATTTTTTAAAATTTACATCCAAATTAGTTAGCATATAGTGCAACAGTGATTTCAGGAGTAGATTCCTTAATGCCCCTTACCCATTTAGCCAACCCCCCCCCACAACCCCTCCAGTAACCCTCTGTTTGTTCTCCATATTTATGAGTCCTTCTGTTTTGTCCCCCTCCCTGTCCCCATATTATTTTTGTTTCCCTTCCCTTATGCTCATCTGTTTTGTCTCTTAAAGACCTCATGAGTGAAGTCATATGATTTTTGTCTTTTTCTGACTGACTAATTTCACTTAGCATAATACCCTCCAGTTCCATCCACGTAGTTGCAAATGGCAAGATTGCATTCTTTTTGATTGCCAAGTAATATGCCATTGTATATATATATATATATATATACCACATCTTCTTTATCCATTCATCCTTTGATGGACATTTGGGCTCTTTCCGTACTTTGGCTATTGTCGATAGTGCTGCTATAAACATGGGGGTGCATGTATCCCTTCGAAACAGCACACCTGTATCCTGTGGATAAATGCCTAGTAATGTAATTGCTGGGTCGTAGGGTAGTTCTACTTTTAGTTTTTTAAGGAACCTCCATACTGTTTTCCAGAGTGGCTGCACCAGCTTGCATTCCCAGATATTCTTTATTGGATATATGATTTGCAAATATTTTCTCTTATTCCATGGGTTGCCTTTTTACTCTGTTGATAGTATCCTTGGATGCACAAAAGTTTAGAATTTTTAGATAGTCCAATTTGTTTTTTCTTTTGTTACCTGTTTTTGGTGTCATATCCATGAAATCATCGTCAAATCCTATGGCATGAAGATTTTCCCATGTGTTTTCCTCTAAGAGTTTTATACTTTTAGCTCTTCAGTTTAGGTTTTTGATACATTTTGAGTTAATTTTTGCATATGGTATAAGATAAGAGTCCAACTCCATTTTTTGTGTGTGTGAAATATCCAGTTTGCCCAACACCACTTGTTGAAAAGAGCATTATCTCTTGTATTATTGTCCCTCCTTTCTTCTTGGTCTCTCTTTTGGAAAGTTCAATAGACACGGAGTTTGGCCTTCATGTTTCTTAATCTTTGTCTCCATTATCTTTGTGATATTAAGTCTGTACACTTTCTTCAGCTTTGTTTTTCAATTTATGAATTCTTCTTCTGGGTCACATTACTATTTAATCTGTCCACTGAGGTTTTTTTTTAACTAATTTATTTATTTTTGAGAGAGAGAGTGTGTGTGTGTGAGAGCAAGCAGGGGAGGGACAGAGAGAGAGGGAGAGAAAGAATCCCAAGCAAACTCCATGGTGTCAGCATAGAACCCGATGAGGGGCTCAAACTCACAAACCATGAGGTAATGACCTGAGCTGAAATCAAGAGTTGGACGCTTAACCCATTGAGCCACCCAGGTGCCCCTGTCCACTGAGTTTTAAACTCAGTTATTACATTTGTTTCATTTTTAGAATATCTCTTTAGTTCTTTTTCACATATGTATGGTCATTTTTAGTTTCTTATACTTTCAATTAATTCTCTTATTTTGTAAACATACTATACATACTTATTTAATATTCTGTAACCATTAATATCTATACTTAAAAACTTGGAAGGTAATTTTTCCCTTATACATTATTTCTGTGTCTCTCACTCAGGGAATTTTATGTCCCCATGTATTTTGTGATTTTTGATTGTGAGCTAACATTCTTTGGAACTTTGTGGGAGTTCTTAGAGGTCTGAGTGGAGAGAATTTGTGGTTGTTTTTGCCAGAGTACTATCAATATTGGACCTCTTTGACTAAATTTTTGATTTTTTTTTTTTTGGAACATAAAGAAAATCTGAATTTAGGCCCCCAACTTATCTGAGGTCTCACAGATTAAAAATTCACAAAAGAGACTTTGGATCCTGTACCAAATACCACGACTGATATTATTATTTTTCACTATATTCTTTTGAGAGGTATCTGTTCATCTCTTTGAACTATTCACTGAGTGTGTAATCCTTTGTAACTTCTGGATAAATGTTTGGGTCTCTAATCTTACCCTTGAACTCACTTGGACTCCAGACTTATGGTGCTGCCTCCAAGTGGCCACTAAAACAAATGCTTTAGATAGTAATCTAGACATTGATGTGTCTCAGCAAATGCTCTAGAATAGCCCCTTGCTTTAACATTAACCCTCTTCTTTGGGGTTGAGCTGTGGTTTCACCTTTGACCTTTGAATATCTTTATTTTCTTGTGAAACAGAAGGCTTGTTAAATTTTACCTGGTGGTTTACAGCAGAAAGGTTTTTCAGATGTGAAACCCTCTAACACTATGTATTTCCATGGGCTTCCATAGTGCTAAATTCTGTGATGTTTCTAACTTGATCTTTGATGGATGGTTTAGGTGTATTATGTTAATTCTCACAACAATTCTATGAGATAGTGTTACCATGATCATTATTACCATTTTACATATATATATATGTATATATGTATACATATATATACATATATATGTATATGTATATATGTATACATATATATACATATATATATATTTTTTTATTTATTTAAAAGTAGGCTTTACACCCAGCACAGAGCCCAACATGGGGCCTGAACTCACCACCCTGAGATCAAGACCTGAGCTGAGATCAAGTCAATGTTTAACTGACTGAGCCACCCAGGCACCCCTCATTATTCCCATTTTAGAGATGAATAAACTGAGGCATAGAAAAGTTAAGCATTATGCCCAAGGTCACAAAGTCAATACATAGATATTTTGATCTGAGATTCTGCCTTCAGTGCACATGCACTTACCACTGCGGTCAATCACACTCAATTTCTGCTTTGTGCCCAGCTTCCTGCTCACAGTCAGAATGAGGAGGCAATGCATGCCCATATAGAACCTCTAGAAAACAGTATTAGAAAATAATATATACTCAAATTCTATGTTATGTGTACAGATTCTTAAGTACAATAGAAGTTCACAGAAAGGATGATCAATGGGGATGTTTCCCACTGGTTTTGGACTTGAAACAGGTCTTGAGAAATGGATTTGAGTAGACTAAGTAGGAGGAAAGGGAATGGGGAAGAATTCCAAAGTGGAGGAAATACGAACCCCATGTCAGAAGTAGAAATGAGCAGGGCGCCTGGGTGGCTCAGTCGGTTAAGCGACTTCGGCTCAGGTCGTGATCTTGTAGTTCATGAGTTCAAGTCCTGTGTTGGGCTCTGGGCTGACCACTCAGAGCCTGGAGCCTGGAGCCTGCTTCGGATTCTGTGTCCCCCTCTCTCTCCACCCTACCCCTGCTTGTGCTCTGTGTCTCTCTGTCGTTCAGAAATGAATAAACATTAAAAAAAAGAAGAAGAAGAAGTAGAAATGACCATGGTAATACGTGTTTGAAATTCCTGGCCTATGAAGTAGGTCTTCTTCAGGAAGAGATGGACAATTCAGCTGGAGAGGTATGGAGGAGCCTAAAAGCCAGAAAAAGGAAAAGAACTGTAGAGGTACTAGGTAGAAATTGAGTTTAAGGAAGTTACCCTTGTAATGGCATACTGGATGGAAGTTCTCAAAAGCTGTGAAGGGTGTGACATTTTACCCTACGCACAATGAAAAAAGTTAGCCCTTTGCAAAGATGCTGGCAGAAGACACCAGACTCCTGAGCAGAGACAAATGACTTTCTTATCCATGGCACAGAGAGCAACATGAGTTTCAGTTTTACATCCATTCTCTTTGCTCCTCAGGTCCCATAGAGATGATGCAGAGTGAATGCTATATACGCCATGACTGAGGAACCCCAAGCCTGAGGAACTCAAATCTTTTACAGTGGTCTTCAAGAACGCTTGCCTGACTTTTGTCTGGGGGCGGGGGGGGGTAGATATTATCTTTATTATGCTAGACGATACACAAACCCATTCTCTGCTCTAGAGGGAGACAGTTGGAAAATCAAGCCATCTGTACCTCTTGAGGCTTGCAAGAAAGGAAGCAACATGAGAATCCCATGAAAAATTGGTTCCCAGCAGAAATCATCTGAAAAATAGCAGTCTGGGTACAAAGGGTTTGGGATATTTCGTGTAAGTTCTATGAGGTCAGGACTCCTACCTGTTGCTATTAATGTCGATCCCTCCCGCCCACCAGAGTCACATGTTGAAGCTCTAATCTCCAATGTGTGATCAGAAGATCTGATCAGAAGACGACGATCTCTCTCCGCCACGCGAGGATACAGAAGGAGGCCATGTGCAAATCAAAAAGACCGTCTTCAATAGACGCTGAATCAGCTGGCACCTTGATCTTGGGCTTGCCAGCCTCCAGATCTGTGAGAAATAAATGTTTGCAATTTAGGCCCCTCAGTCTATGGTAATTTGTTAAAGCAGTCCGCGTTGACTGACTGTTGTCAGTCTTGTTCACTGTACAAGTCCTAGAGATAAATATATAATAGGACTTCAATATTTACTGTCTAATAAATATTTAGTGTCTAATAGTTTTTTAGTGTTTATTATATGCCAGGCCCAGTACTTATCACTGGACAAGTGTTAACTCATTTAATCCTCATAACAACAGGTACACATATCATCCCATTTTACAGATGGGATATACACATAATACACGTAGAGACACACATGTAGAACTAGTAAACAAATTCAGCAAACTTGAAGGCTATGAGATCAATATATAAAAATCAGTTGTATTTCTATACGCTAACAATGAGCAATCCAAAAATGAAATTAAAAAAATAATTCCAGGGGTGTGTGAGAGGCTTAGTTAAGTGTCCGACTTTGACTCAGGTCATGATCTCACAGTTGGTGAGTTTGGGCCCCACGTCGGGCTCTGTGCTGACAGCTCAGAGCCTGGAGCCCGCTTCGGATTCTGTGTCTCCCTTTCTCTCTGTTCCTCCCCCACTCACACTCTGTCTGTCTCTCAAAAATAAATAAAGATGAAAAACAATTGAAAAAACAATTCCATGTACAGTACCATCAAAAATATTAAAATACTTAGAGATGGATTATTGTTAAGATGGCATTATTTCACTTCCAACCTACTAGTATGGCTAGTTCCAAAAAGAAAGCCAAACCAAGCAGAACAACAGAAGGTAACAAGTGTTGGTGAGAGCAGGGAGAAATCGAAACTCTTGTGCGCTGTTGGTGGGAATGCAAAATGGTGCAGCAGCTATGGAAAACTGTACAGTGGTTCTTCAAAACTTCAAAACGGAATTACCCTATGATCCAGTAATTTCACTTCTGGATATAAACCCCCCAAGAACTGAAAGTAGGAACTCAAACAAATATTTGTACACCCATGGTCATGGCAGTATTATTCACAATAACCAAAAGGTGGAAGCAACTCAAGCATCCATCGACAGATGGATAAAAAAGGTGTGGTACATACATGTAACGGAATATTTTTCAGTCTTAAAAAGGAAGGAAATTCTGACACAAGTTACAACATGGATGAAATTTTAGGACATTGTGCTGAGTGAAATAAACCAGTCATAGAAGGAAAAAGGCTGGGGAGCCTGGGTGGCTCAGTCGGTTAAGCGTCCGACTTCAGCTCAGGTCACGATCTCGCGGTCCTGAGTTCAAGCCCCGCGTCGGGCTCTGGGCTGATGGCTCAGAGCCTGGAGCCTGCTTCCGATTCTGTGTCTCCCTCTCTCTGCCCCTCCCCCGTTCACGCTCTGTCTCTCTCTCTCTCTCTCTGTCTCAAAAATAAATAAACGTTAAAAAAATTTTAAAAAATTAAAAAAAAAGAAGGAAAAAGGCTCTATGATTCCACTTATATGAGGTACCTAGAGTAGTCAAATTCATGGATGCAGAAAGTACAATGGTGATTGCTAGAGGAGAGAAAAGTTATTGTTCAGTGGTTATGAATTTCAGTTTTAGAAGATGAAAAGAATTCTGAAAATGGATAGTGATGTACAAAAATGTGAATAACCAAGTGTGGTCTCGCCATCAGTGGAATATTATGCAGCCATTAAAAAGGAAGTGTGAATACATGCTATAACATGGATGAACCTTGAAAACATTATACTAAGTGAAAGACTTCAGACATAAAAGATCACGCATTCTATTATTCCATTTATAGAAATGTCCAGAATAGTCAACTCTATAGAGACAGAATAAAGATGAATAGTTAACTAGTTAATAATAGTTAACTAGTTAATAATAGTTAATAATGAAGTTGCAAGGGAATGGGGGAAGGAGGGAATTGAGAAGTACATGATTTCTTTTTAGGGAGACGGAAATGTTCAGGAACGAGATCGTGGTGATGGTGTACAACATGGTGAATATACAGAAAGTTACTATATTATTTACTTTAAAATTGGTAAAATGCTAGATTTTATGTTATGTGGATTTGAGCCCCATTTTTATTTTTATTTTTCAAAAAAATTTTTATGTTTATTTTTGAGAGAGAGAGAGGGACAGAACGTGAGTGGGGGAGGGGCAGGGAGAGACGGAGACACAGAATCCAAAGCAGGCTTCAGGCTTTGAGCTGTCAGCACAGAGACCAATGTGGGGCCCGAACCCACGAACCGTGAGATCATGACCTGAGCCGAAGTGGGATGCTTCACCAATTGAGCCACCCAGGTGCCCTTGAGCTCCGTTTTTAAAAAGGAATGAATCAAAAATGAATGAATTCCCTTCAGGTTTCACATCTGGGTAACTAAGAGAATAATTTCATCGATAAAGATAAGTTAGGAACGGGACCCTGATATTTGAGGAAAAATGGCAAATTTGCCTTTTTAATTTTTTTTGGCTAAATAGTCAATGTTATCAAAATGCAGCAAATTATCTGCAGGAAAACAAATACAAAATGTATAATTTTCAAATTCATTAAAAAATAATTTATTGTCAAGTTAGCTAACATACAGTATATACAGTGTGCTCTTGGCTTTGGGACTAGATTCCTATGATTCATTACTTACATACAACACCCAGTGATCATCCCAACAAGTGCCCTCCTTAATACCTATCTCCCATTTTTCCCACCCTCTACCCCCACCCCAACCATCAACCCTCAGTTTATTCTCCATATTTAAGAGTCTCTTATGGTTTGCCTCCCTCTCTGTAACTTATTTTTCCTTCCTTTCCCCTATGGTCTCCTGTTAAGTTTCTCAAATTCCACATTTGAGTGAAAACATATGATATCTGTCTTTCTCTGACTTGTTTCACTTAGCATAATACCCTCCAGTTCCATCCATGTTGTTGCAAATGGCAAGATTTCATTCTTTCTCATTGCCAAGTAGTATTCCATTGTATATACAAACCACATCTTTATCCATTCATCAGTTGATGGATATTTGGGCTGCTATAAACATTGGGGTACATGTGCCCCTACAAATCAGCCCTCCTATATCCTTTGGATAAATTCCTAGTAGCGCTATTGCTGGGTCATAGGGTAGTTCTATTTTTAATTTTTTCAGGAACCTCCACACTGCTTTCCAGAGTGGCTGCACCAATTTGCATTCCCACCAGCAGTGTAAGAGAGTTTCCCTTTCTCCACATCCTTTCCATCATCTATTGTTTCTTGTGCTGTTAATTTTAGCCACTCTGACCGGTGTGAGGTGGTATCTCAATGTGGTTTTGATTTGTATTTCCCTGATCGTGAGTGATGTTGAGCACTTTTCATGTGTGTGTTAGCCATCTGGATGTCTTCTTTGGAAAAGTGTCTATTCATGTCTTCTGCCCATGTCTTCACTGGATTTTTTTTTTTCAGCTGTTGAGTTTGGTAAGTTCTTTATAGATTTTGGATACTAACTCTTTATCTGATATATAAATATATAAAAAGTGTTTATATATTTGCAAATATCTTCTCCCATTCCATTGGTTGCCTTTTAGTTTTGTTGATTGTTTCCTTTCCTGTGCATAAGCTTTTTATCTTGATGAGCTCCCAATTGTTCATTTTTGCCTTTGGAAATGTGTCAAGTAAGAAGTTGCTGCAGCTGAGGTCAAAGAGGTTGTTGCCTTTAACATGCTGACTTCAAATTGAAGACTCCACATGTAGTTGGATATTATGACCTTTGACAGATGTCTAAGGGTTCAGGGCTGGAAATAAGATTTGGGAACCTTCAGCATAGAATATGGTAGAGACTGGGAGAAGGAAGTACTCCCCAAGAAAACAGTCCCTTCTTTGTAGGCCATAGTCTATTCTCTCTAAGAAGGCCCAATGCTTTAAAATAAACAAACCCTGGGGCACCTAGGTGGCTCAGTGGGTTGCGCGTCTGACTTCGTCAGGTCATGATCTCACAGCTTGTGAGTTCGAGCCCCGTGTCGGGGTCTGCACTGACAGATCTGATCCTGGAGCCTGCTTCGGATTCTGTGTCTCCCTCTCTCTCTGACCCTCCCCTGCTCATGCTCTATCTCTCTCTCTCTCTCTCAAAAATAAATAAACATACATACATACATACATAAATAAATAAATAAATAAATAAATAAATAAATAAAATAAACAAATCCTATCACCTTCTGAAATGGCCCACTCTGGGTTGGCAGGATGAATGGTAATGTGAGAAAAGGCGTAATTCTATTTTTTTTTTTTTTTTTTTTTAATTTTTTTTCAACGTTTATTTATTTTTGGGACAGAGAGAGACAGAGCATGAACGGGGGAGGGGCAGAGAGAGGGAGACACAGAATCAGAAACAGGCTCCAGGCTCTGAGCCATCAGCCCAGAGCCCGACGCGGGGCTCGAACTCACGGACCGCGAGATCGTGACCTGGCTGAAGTCGGACGCTTAACCGACTGCGCCACCCAGGCGCCCCGCGTAATTCTATTTTTATTTGAAGCTTTCCAATCTGCACTAGGACCTCTTCCCCACTCCTTCTCAAGGCTGGGCCTGGTCTTTCGACGAGGAAAATCCACTTTTCTTTTCCTCAGAGCACTGAGACACCAAGAAATGACCGTGTTTACATTTCGATGAGCCTTTTCCAATGGGAGTTGTTTTTTTTTAATGTTTATTTATTTTTGAGACAGAGAGAGACAGAGCATGAAGGGGGGAGGGGCAGAGACAGAGGGAGACACAGAATCGGAAGCAGGCTCCAGGCTCTGAGCCATCAGCCCAGAGCCCGACGCGGGGCTCGAACTCACGGACCGCGAGATCGTGACCTGGCTGAAGTCGGACGCTTAACCGACTGCGCCACCCAGGCGCCCCGCGTAATTCTATTTTTATTTGAAGCTTTCCAATCTGCACTAGGACCTCTTCCCCACTCCTTCTCAAGGCTGGGCCTGGTCTTTCGACGAGGAAAATCCACTTTTCTTTTCCTCAGAGCACTGAGACACCAAGAAATGACCGTGTTTACATTTCGATGAGCCTTTTCCAATGGGAGTTGTTTTTTTTTAATGTTTATTTATTTTTGAGACAGAGAGAGACAGAGCATGAAGGGGGGAGGGGCAGAGACAGAGGGAGACACAGAATCGGAAGCAGGCTCCAGGCTCTGAGCCATCAGCCCAGAGCCCGACACGGGGCTCGAACTCACGGACCGCGAGATGGTGACCTGAGCTGAAGTCGGACGCTTAACCGACTGAGCCACCCAGGCGCCCCTCCAGTGGGAGTTTTAAGTAGAAGAGTGATTTTATCTAATTATGTTTCTCAGAGATCCCACTGGTTATTGTGTAGAGAATAGATGGGAGAAGGAATTCAGTTTGAGAGCAGTGTAGTTTTTTTTCCCTTTTGGCAGTGAATCTCCTTGGAAATGATATTCTTCAGTTTTTCTTCAAAATCAAATTCTTCTCTGATTTTAAAGTTAAAAATGTATGTATACCTGAGTTCACATAGAACTTTATTCAGTTTTTTTTTCTCTCTCTCTCTTTCTCTCTTTCTAAATTTTAGATAAATTAAATAAATTTCTTTCTATTTATTTTTGAGATAAAGAGGGAGTGCACGTTGGGGAGGGGCAGAGAGGGAAACAGAGGATTCAAGGCTCTGCACTGACAGCACAGAGCCCAACTCGGGGCTTGAACCCATGATCATGAGATAGTGACCTGAGCTGAAGTCCGATGCTTAACCAACTGAGCCATCCAGGCGCCTTTCTCTCTCTCTCTCTCTCTCTCTCTCTCTCTCTCTCTCTCTCTCTTTCTCCCTTCCTCCCTTTCTTCCTTTCTTTCCTCCCTCATCCTCCCTCCCTTCCTTCCTTCCTTCTTTATTTCTTTCATTCATCAGTAAACACACACACGTGCGCGCGCGCGCGCATTAAAAACTACATTTAACAGTTAGGTTACAGTTAGGAACTCATACCTCTGCTGTGGGTGTGTTTAGCAGAATTTCTTTGGAAACTTTCTAGATATTATAACCCAGTGGGGGAACCTACCAACAGACTTTTGATTTCATTTTCCCATTGCATTCCAAATGACGGTTTTTATGTTTTCTTTGATAAGGAGAAAACTGAGTTTGTGAAGGGGTAGACACACAGCTATGTAGTTACTCACCTGGCATTTCAGAGGGCTGGTTGCAATTCTCCAAGGGCAAATTCCAGAAATAAACAGAAATCTGCAGGTAATACTTTGGTAAGATATTGCAGCAGTCAATACTGTTCTGTCTATGCAGGTCTGGTTAGCTCACCTGTAGGAGTATTCAGAGAATTTCCCTAGAGAACTAGGAGCTTTAAAGGATGCTCTCAGAGCTGCTTTAAAAAACAGAAAATTTTTAATGTATTCTTTCATTTTCCATGGTTACTGAAAGAAATACACATTATAAATTTCAAATCTAAGAACCAGTCCGGTTGAGGACAAAGGTGTCTGGTGTCGTAAGATTGTGCATGAGAGACGTGCTCCCTGTACAAGTCACAGACGAAGGCGTTTGTATGGCTGTGTTGCGTGATGTCTGCACTGCTTTAAATCAGATTTTCCCACCCTCGGATGATGGTTCCAAAACTTCGCTTGTCTCTTCAAACTTGCTACACAACCCTCGACTTCCTCTCCCAATGGTGCCTGGTATTTCATCAAAGGAATGGAGACCACCAGGTGGTTTCCTGCAGGTTCTGCCTCTTATTCAGCACTGTCCTTCTCCCCACGAGGAAGGGAGGCACACACAGCCTCTTCTCCTTTATCTAACCTCCGTGCAGCGTCCCCAAGTTCAAGGGCTAGGTAAAGAAGGGAATGTGAGTGGTAACATAAACCTCTTCCACTAAAATTCACATCTTGCTTTTCTACTCCAACCGTTTCTTCTGCAGGCAGTAGCCATTTTCCTGTCTCTCTGAACATTAACTCGCTGAATTTCTCAACCTCTACGAGACCCAGGTTTAGTGCAGTCCCTTACAGCTTCTTGAGAGTCTCCTTTGCCTTGGCCTCTTTTGAGCTCCTCTCTTCTTGGCGTCTTAGGTTCTCAGGACCTTTTGTGCGTCCCTTTCCTCCTGCCCATCCACTGGAGGCTGGGTTCCTCGGGGGCTCTGCCTTAGCTCATTGCTTTTCTCTCCGTGTCCCCCTCCCGGTTATCTCATTTATTCATGTGACTCTGACCATCTTGTCCGTGTGGATGCCTGCTAAGCATCTCCACTTGGAGATTCCATAGGCACCTCAAACCCAAATTGCCTCCTCCTCTTTCATTTTGCCTGCAAATTACCTGGTAATTTCAATTCTCCTGTCACCGTACCAGTCAGGATTGTGTTGGGGGTGCTCATAGACGATTTCAGATCCCCTATATGGACCTTGAGCTAAGAATAAGAATGGAAAGCTCTGAGCTCATATTTCCTTCTCTAAGTTCTCCAACGTACTTAGAAGCAACCAATCACTCCCAGCATAGTCAGCGTTGTCACTAAAATATCTTATGGCAGCAAACGCTTGTTCACTCAAACCTTTACCTTTTATGGCAGAGGTTGGCCAACTAAGCCTCCTGGACCAAATCTGGCTTGCTGTCTGTTTTTGTAAATAAAGTTTGATCAGAACACAGCCACACCCATTCATATACTTACTGTCTGATGGCTGCTTTTGAGCTACAGCCAGAGTTGAGTAGCTGTGGCTCACAAAGCCTAAAGTATTTACTATCTGTCCCTTTTCAGAAAAAGTTGGCCAACCCCTTTTCTATAGTCATTTGATTAAAGGTGGCACGGTATGACAATTTGTGTATCTGTTTGCCACTGCACGCTACATGGTACCAGTGTCCTCTTTACCACTGGAAACAGGGCAATTATGAACATATTTAAATCCAACAAAATCAGAGAATGAATTCCAGACACCCCAAAACCTATTCGGAGACCCCTAGACCCCTGTAATCGTGTCCAGCACCAAATTGTCTAATGTTGGAGTTCGATCAGAGAAGCAAAACCACTCGAAATTGGACCTCTCACCATTGTGAGATGCGGTTAAATGGTCTCTGGGAGATCGTTCTCTGTGTCAAGTTTGCAGGGTGGGCAGTCAGGAGAAGAAGGAGGATGTAAAGTGGGGAAGAAGAGCAGGGACGGGCTGGAGCCCAGAGCCTCCAGCTGAAGGCCCGTGAAGATGGACTGGAACTGTATCACTTTCTCATCACTTCTAGCTTCTATGGGAGGAGCTGGCATACTTTGCTGTGGAGCTAAATACTCCCCTGGCTCAGGAGTCAGAAAAGCGGGAGGAAGATGCCGGAGGAGGCAGAGCAGTTGCAGGACCGGCTCTGGCCCCACGCCCAGGAGCTGAGCCCACAGATAATGACAACACTCGTGAGTTCCATCAATGCCTCCTGCTTCTGTACCAACCTTACATGCGTGAAACCATGGCTGCTGCTTCCCCTCTACTTCCCAAAGCTCACGTGAAATGTCTCTTTGGCCCACCCTTGCCAGAAACATACAAAGAAGAGAGTTCTGGGAAATAGTCATCGTAACCAAGCCAACAGACTACAAATCACCACAATCACCTTCCCAACTATTACATTTTTAATTGAATTATTTAAAAAAAATTTTTTAACGTTTATTTATTTTTGAGACAGAGAGAGAGACACAGCATGAACGGGGGAGGGGCAGAGAGAGAGGGAGACACAGAATCGGAAACAGGCTCCAGGCTCTGAGCCATCAGCCCAGAGCCCGACGCGGGGCTCGAACTCACGGACCGCGAGATCGTGACCTGAGCTGAAGTCGGACGCTTAACTGACTGAGCCACCCAGGCGCCCCTTTAATTGAATTATTTTAAATTGTAATTAAATTACTTAAAATTTCTGAGTAAATTCTACTTTCTGTCTCTCCACGTACCTCTAGTGGTTACCTAGTCTCAAGTAACGGTGCACTATTCACTAAACTTCTATTTTTGTAAATAATTTATTTATCTTTTAATTTACATCCAAGTTAGTTAGCATATAGTGCAACAATGACTTCAGGAGCAGATTCCTTAATGCCCTTACCCATTTAGCCCACTCCCCCCTCCCAAAACCCCTCCAGCAACCCTCAGTTTGTTCTCTATATTTAACAGTATGTTATGTCTTGTCCCCCTCCCTGTTTTTATATTATTTTTGCTTCCCTTCCCTTATTTTCATCTGTTTGGTATCTTAAAATCCTCATATGAGTGAAGTCATATGATTTTTGTCTTTCTGTGACTAATTTCACTTAGCATAATATCCTCCAGTTTCATCCACGTAGTTGCAAATGGCAAATTTCGTTCTTTTTGATTGCTGAGTAATACTCCATTGTATATATATATACCACATCTTCTTTATCCATTCATCCATAGATGGACATTTGGGCTCGTTCCATACTTGGCTAATGTTGGTAGTGCTGCTATAAACATGGGGGTGCATGTGCCCCTTAGAAACAGCACAACTGTACCCCTTGGATAAATACCCAGTAGTACAATTGCTGGGCCATAGGGTAGTTCTATTTTTATTATTTTTTTTATTAAAAAAATTTTTTTAACGTTTATTTATTATTGAGAGACAGAGCACAAGCGGGGAAGGTGCAGAGAGAGAGGGAGACACAGAATCCGAAGCAGGCTCCAGGCTCTGAGCTGTCAGCACAGAGGCCAACGTGGGGCTCGACCTCACAAACTGCAAGATCATGACCTGAGCCGAAGTCAGACACTTGACCGACTGAGCCACCCAGGTCCCCCGGTAGTTCTATTTGTAACTTTTCGAGGAAACTCCATACTGTTTCCCAGAGTGGCTGCACCAGTTTGCACTTAAAGTTCTATTTTTTTTTTAGTTTATTTATTTATTTTGAGAGAGAAAGCATGAGTGGGGGAGGGGGAGAGGGAGAGGGAGAGAGAGGGAGAATCCCAAGCTGTTAGCACAGAGCCCGACGCGGGGCTCAAACTCACGAACAGCGAGATCATGACCTGAGCTGAAGTCCGGCACTTAACTGACTGAGCTACCTAGGTGCCTCTCACTGAACTTCTAAACTTCTGAAGCTAGGTATCTCAATTCATCTCTCTTCATCCTCACCATTCGTCACGCACCAAATCATGCTCGTTTTAGGTCCTAAATGTATTTCTAATATGTATGTTCTTTAGCGGTGAACTAGCATTTCCCTAGTCCAGACTTTCCTTATCTTCTGGCTTTCTGCTGTCACTGTCTAACCAATCTGCCTGCCTTTCATTTAGTCCTGCTGAAATCCATCCTTCTTTGCTGCCTCACGCACAAATTGAATCACATCCTGTATTCTCCCATTTACTACTCCAGAGTGTTATAATTGGTAGGAACAGGGGGATGTTGTGTATCGTCATGAGTAACTTTCTAGCTTTTCTGTGTTCGTAGGTGGGTTTTTTTGGTGGTAAAATTTAAATAACATAAAACATAGCATTTGAACCATTTTTAAGCCTACAGGTCGGTAGCATGGAGTATACTTACGTTGTCGTGAAACTGTTACCACCATCCGTCTCCAGAATTTTTTTCACCTTTCCACACTGAAAGTCTGTACCTGTAAAATACTAACGCTTCCTCCTTCCTCCCCCCAGCTCCCGGCAGCCTTCATTCTACTTTCTATCAATGAATTTGACTATTGACTCTTCTCCTCGTACTTCATGTAAGTGCAATCATACACTATTTGTTTTTTTTATGACTGGCTTACTTCACTCAGCATAATATCCTCAAGCTTCATCCACGGTGTCGTGCATATCAACATTCCCTTCCTTTCAGGGACCAAATAATATTCTGTTGTGTGCACACACCACAATTTGCTTATTCATTTTTCTGTCAGTGGACATTTGTATTGGTTCCATCATTTGGCTACTGTGGGTAATGCCGCCATGAACATGGGTGCATGAACGTCTCTGAGTTTCTGATTTCAGTTCTTTGGGGGGTATACCCAAAAGTGGTGTTTCTGGATTTTAGAGTAATTCTATTTTTAAGTTTTCGAGGAACTGCCATGCTGTTTCCCACATTTCCACCAGCAGCGGACTTCCTAACTTCTCCACACCCTCACTACCCTTGTTCTTTTCTGGTTTCTTCATTTGTCTGCCTTTTTCTGTTGGTTTTAATAATAGCCATCCTAAGGGATGTGAACTGGTATCTAATTGTGGTTTTGATTTGCATTTCTCTCATGGTTAGCGACATTGAGCTTCTTTTCACGTGCTTGTTGGCCATCTATTTATCTGCTTTGGAGAAATGACTATTCAACTCAGTTTGCCCATTTTTAATCTGGTTGTTTTTGTTGTTGTTGTTGGGATGTAGGAGACTATATATAGGTATATGTGTGTGTGTATATATATATGTACATATGAACATATATGTATATACATAATTTATTAACCTCTTATCAGATATGTGATTTGCAATTGTTTTCTCCAGTTCCATGGTTGCCTTTTTACTCTATTGGTAGTGTCTTCTGATGCACAAAAGTTGAAAATTTTTTTAAAGTTTTAAATTTTGATATACTCCAATTTACCTATTTTTTTCTCTTGTTGCGTTCACTTTTGATATCGTATCCAAGAAACCACTGCCACATCCAATGTCATGAAGCTCTTCCCTGTGTTTTCTTCTAAGAGTTTTATAGTTTTAGCTTTTATGTGTAGCTCTTTGATCAATTTAGGGTTCATTTTGTGTATAGTATAAGGTAGGGATAACTTTATTCCTTTATATGTGAATATCCAGTTTTCCCAACACCGTTTGTTGAAAAGACTGTCCTTTCCTCACTGAATGGTCTTCAAACCCTTGTTAAAAATCATTTGACCAGGGGCACCTGGATGGCTCATTCGCTTAAGTGACCGACTCTTGATTTCGGCTCAGTTCATGATCTCACACTTTTGCGAGATGAAGACCATTACGGGGCTCCTGTGTGGAGTCTGCTTGTGATTCCCTCCTTCCCTCTCTCTCTGCCCCTCCCTTGCTCTCTCTCTCTCACAATAAGTAAACATTTAAAAAGTCATTTGACCATATTATGTGGTTTATTTCTGGACAGTCTGTTTTATCCTATCTATCTATATATTTGTCTTTATGTCAATATCACATTGTTTCTATTACTGTAACTGTGTAATAGCTTTTGAAATCAGGAAATGTGATGCCTCCAGCATTTTTTTTCTCTTTTTTAAATTTTCAACATTGTTTTGGCTATTTGGGATTGTAGTTCCTAGGGTTTTTTTTTTTAAGAAAATGAATATTAATTTCATTATAATAAAACACGAAAAGACAAATTTAATAAAATATCATCTACCCAAACAACTCCCTACATAAACAAAGCAAAACTCGTCAATGGTTCCTCACTTTGTGTTGAATAAAGTCCAAACTCCTTAGCAGGCCATTCAAGGTTCTCCACATCCTATTTTCTATAGATTTACCCTCCCTTGTCTCACCCTGTCCCCACCTTCCACCTTGTACTTCTTTAATAATTTCTGAACTAATGTCTAATTGCTTGTGCTTCTTATCACAGCCCATCTCCATGTACCTTTGCTTATACTGTTCCATCTGCCAAGAACATCCTTCCTACTTTTTGGAAGTGAGTCCCTGTTATTCTTCCTGGAGGAATTAGGTTATATGCTATCTTCTTCAAGAAGCTTTTCCCAAACCCCCATGTTGGGCTATGACCCTCTCTTCTAAGTTCTGATGGTCCCCAGTCTCTGTTGTTTGGTTAAGACATTTTATCATACAGCACTTGTTTCTAAGCTTTTTAGGATCAGTGGCTAAACACAATTTTTAACACCTAGATTACATTTGTTAAAATTAACAGAACCAAAAGGAATTATGGCGAATGTCTGTCACTAAGGGCAGGATATCACTGCCATTGGCAAAGGGAGGCCCAAGTGGGACAGATTTTCTCACATTCGTCCTGAGGATCAGGCTCATTGGGGTGTAGAATATATGAAATTTTGTGGGGGAATAGAAGTATCAGATGACTTTCATATCATAGATTGGGAAACTTCTGTTGCCCAATCACTGTGAAGGGCATCTATTTGAAAAAGCATGTAAAGTTCACGTCATTCCAAAGGCTACTAGGCAAAAATCCAATTCCTCTGTGGTGTAGTTGTCCTTTCCTGGAGGAATGCCAGAGGTCCTGGGAACCTTTTTATTCTTCAGTGCATTTAGATGGAAACATGTTTTCCTCAAACTTACTTCTTTAATTCTTGACAATGTTTCTCCAAATGCATTCCAATGACTGAAGAAATTGCAATTATTTTGTAAACAATACGGTTCTAAACCCAAAGGAGATTCTGTGTGCTTGGTTTCTGGGACTTCAAAGAACAAATGCATTTACGGCAAAAATACGTAGTAGTTGGTGCCCACTACGCAGGGCCAGATGCTGAGAGCAGGCCGATTCAGCAGCCACAAGAGACACGCACTCATCAGGAACTTCCTGCTCACGCCTTAGAACCATTAGTCATACACAGACATGGTGTGTCCAAGCAATGAACTTGTTAATGGAAAGACCACAATATGTGTAGACATGTGAAGGGTGTGGGTGATGAACTTCCCAATTCCAGTCTTTCTACTGTATTTGGTTGAGAGCAAGGAGTCGCTGGGGCACCAGGTAGTTTTCTGCACAGTATCTTGTCCATAATACGTACTTGATAAATGTTTGATACAACACCTAATTCCAGAAGAACAAATTGTGTTTTTCGGTGAGCTTTCTGTAGTTTTCTGCATATCACAGGAAGGGTATTTTTAATGGCTGGTATCATCCGTGACATCATCCTGATGTGCTCAGTTTTGTAATGCAACCATTCTTTTAAAATTGTGTAAATGCCGTATGAGCTTACAAACATCAAAGAAGTGATCTTTAATTTTAAACGCTTAGGTATTTAAGGAGAGGACGAATAAGAGGCCCCATTGTTGTAGTAAGGGCGTGGAGCTAGGGGAATCCCCTTGAATAGTGAATAGTAATTAAAATGGTCCAGCAAAAAAAGACCACATCTATTTTGGGGCACCTGGCTGGCTCAGTGGTAGAGTATGCGACTCTTGATCTTGGGGTCATGAGCTCGAGCCTCACCCTGGGCGTAGAGTTAAAAAAAAAGTCACATCTGTTTTAATCTTGGTTCCCATGGACCCTATGTGTCTAATGTTGCTAATTATATTGTTTTAATTTTCCTTAAAGTTTCTTCATTCCAGATTAGGTATGTCTCCCTTAGTCTCGGTAAACTAGGATCGTTTCCCTTAGAAACATAATATTTTTATTCCTCAGCATTTACAAATGAGTTCAAACTACCTTCTTTCTAATTCTTTAAAAATCATGTGTCAGGAGCGCCTGGGTGGCTGTCGGTTGAGCGTCCGACTTCAGCTCAAGTCATGATCTCACAGTCCGTGAGTTCAAGCCCCGCGTTGGGCTCTGTGCTGACAGCTCGGAGCCTGGAGCCTGCTTCAGATTCTGTGTCTCCCCTCTCTCTCTGCCCCTCCCCTGCTCGTGCACTGTCTCTCTCTGTCTCAAAAATAAATAAAAACATTTTTTAAAAATCACGTGTCAGAAAGGGAAGATTCCTCTTAAAGGAGAACTCTCTGGCATCCGAGGACAGCTTATGCCAGGGACAATTTTCAAAGTAGTATTTAGACTTTAAGCCTCTTTGGTCTCAGTTACCCAAATAGGGAAGTTTCCTCCTTTAAACAACAATGCTGCTATGAATTTGTTTTTTCTGTCATGATAGCCGTTTACATCCCTGCCTCCATGACTGGATGATGAGTACTGATGTCAGATTACCTTCAGGTGCTCAGCAAGCCTTCGCTGTGCACCTGCAGGGAGCTCAGCGCTGTGCTAGGAGCTATTCATTCATTCCGCGCAGGACATTTACTGAGCACCTACCCTCTGCTGGACATCGGAATACAAAATAGAAGGGATCGTTCCTGGGTTCGAATTGCTCAGAGCCCAGGCGAGGAGAGAGCTAATGAACACGAAAGCATACAGCAATCCAAGCAGTCCTATGCCAGAGGTAAGTGCCCAGGGTAACCCAAGAGGAAACGATTACTGTAGTGTTGAGGAAGAAGAACTCTATGATGATACTTGACCCCAGGCCCTGAAGAATGAGTGAAATTTTACCAAAGAAGACTTAGGTGAGAAGAGTGAGGAAACGAGTTTGGGTGGATAGGGTGGTTGTAGGAAAACTTGAAAACCAGGGGGGAGGAATTTGGACCTGAATTAGTGGGTAATAGGAAGAAATCAACCATAGGCAGAGGAGCAGAAGGACGGCATGAGCGGTGAGTTGTTCAAGGAACATTCCTCAGGCATGACATGCCGGAGACAAGAGAGGCTGGCTTGGAGGCACCCAAGTAGTTCTTGAAGATGCCAGTTACTTGGATGGTGATAAAGCCTAGGGCTGAGGTAGTGGCAGATAGAATGAAGACGAAAGGAAGGTGTCCCAGTGGAAAGGGACATGGTGGGAGACAAATGAATGTCTGTTGAGAGACTGATGGAATATTTAAATGGGTAACTGACAGCACTGGATGTATAGAATAGGAGTGAACATAAAAGATGGCTAGGACTCTGAGGATTTGAACCAAGGTGACAAAAAGAACAGTTTATCATTTCATTGACAGGGATGAGGAGTCTGAGAGATGAAGTGCATTCAAAGAAAAAGAAATTAACTAGTCATTATAAATGCCTGAAGGGTAGAGCTTTGCTTCCCTCTCCTGAGCACAGCACTTAGTATACAGCAATTTATCAGCAGGGGTTAATAGGAAGTTAATAATGGAGGTAAATAGGGGAAACAAGGGCATGGCTCTCAGCCTCTCTGGGGTCCTTAAGATGGCTTGTGCTGGGGATAATTCTCAAAGTGCTGCTTGGGCCCTTAGCCTCTCTGTCCTTGGTTTCCTCATCTGAAAAATGGAGGAGTTGATTGGTGGCTAGCTAACATCCTTCCAGTGCTAATAATCAGTGACTCTGTTCTTTTGGCTGATATTGGTGTTGTTTCTGCTACAGAACAACTTAGAAAAGGAGCCTCAACTTCTCAGGCTTATCCCTTCCCTCTGAAGTGAGCGAAGGAAACTAATGTATGAGGTAGAGAGAGAATCCAAAGGACTTCTGGGCTGAAGGGTTATTTCTCGGTTTGAAGGATCCCATTGCCAAAAATGGAAGTGGTGTTTGGAGTGTTGTTTTTGCCATGTCCCCTGGACTTAAATGGAGCTAAATTCTCTTGCAAAGATGGAGAGGAGAGGAGGGGGTGCCTTGGCTGGAAGCTGGCTGCTAATCTATGCACTGGAGGTCCAAGTTCAAATATGCTTTCAGGAAAGCTTCAGTTCAGTTTTTCTCCATGCACAATGGGGCTGTTGTGCGTTCAGAAGCTGGGAGAAGGCAGCTGGATTTCTAGAGCCCAATGGCCAGCATCTTTTTGATTTCTTTCTGATTCTCTTATTTGGAGACACATCTTTTTGATTCTCTTCCTTTGGGACACATTGGTCTTGAGAATAAAATACTAGTCAGTCATTATTATGAAGGCAAGAAAACAAGAAGCACATCCTGAATGGGAGTTATCAGGCCATCATTAGCACTTGGCCTCAGTGAATCATTCAGCAATATGCAAACAATGACTTTCAGTAGAACAAGGAGCATCAAACACTTTGACCTCACCTTAATTATTTGCCCGGCCTATGCTGACCATTTTAGGTAGGTAAGTTCCTGGACTGCTGGGTTCTTTTGCTGTGTTCATTGAATTCTGTAAACTACCCCATACAGGAGTGTGTTGAATAAGTGCCCATCTGATTTCCAAAGTCCAGAAGGATTTCTGTGCCTACTGCTTACAGGATCTAATCAGGTCTAATCAGAGGGCTCTGGCCCTCTTTCTGGGAAAATTTCAAAAATGATAAATTGGTTTTTTTCTGCTAAAACTCTGTGTGATAGATTGTGTGTGTGTGTGTGTGTGTGTGATTTCTCTTTAAACAGATGAAATGTAAGGAATTGGCACAAAAGGAAGCTGAAGGTTAGAGCTAGGGGTAGGTGGATGCCTTTAGATACAATGATAATAATAGTTGATGTTTATTCAACTGGTTGACTCTGTGCCAGGCTCTGATAGAGATATCTTATGGATTTAATTCATTTAATCCTCAGAGTGAGTCTATCAAAGAGATATTATCATCTTTAGCAGCCTAAATATGGGGAAACTGAGGCACAGAAAGATGAAATCACAAAGCTGATTGGTAGTTGAGCCAGGCTCCCAAATGTGGTACGTAGAGCCACACACTAAACTAGTTTCCTGTGAGGAGGGTGTTGCCTGAAATTTCATGCCTCTTGGCTTTACATTGTGTTATGTTCTGGATACACATGTGTTGTATGTGTCGTGTTTTAGTTCTGGGTACAGTTATTGACTATTCAATGTCTTTATACTCTGCTTCCCAGTCATAAGATGAGCAGGAAGTAATAGAAGAGTAAATAGGGGTGGAGAGCAGGGGAGAAGTTGTGACATTGAGTCCATAGACTCATGCACACGATGCATACACACACACTCGCACACACGCACACAGACACACACACTCACAAGCCGACCCATTTATTTATTTTATACTCACATCCCTCATGTGCTCTCACAAGCTCCTTTCCTGCCAGGTTATACATAGTCTTTCCCTGAGGGAATCAGCCCTTTCCAGCCCAGGTCGTGGGAAGGGGCAGGAAGGAGATCACTTCCCTTCCAAGGGCCTGCCGGAAAACCATGTTTGGACAGGGCCATTTATAAGAATGGATCAATAAGAATAGTAGCTGTGAAGGCCAAACCTCTGTGGGTGAGAAGTGCAATGCCAGCTCTTAGAACATGGAAGGAAATCAGGCCCGTCCTTCGCAGCTCTGCATCGACAGAAGCAAACACAGGTTCTGACACATCCCCCACGTGTGCCCGCAACCCAGGACCCCACGATTAATACCTTGGGACACATTCTGTGATATGCTGTCATGTACTCTATAGTTTCTTGTGCCCTGGATTTAAAAGCAACCCCAGCTCTTACAACCATACAATCAAATCTTGTGTCATTACAATGAACGAGGTTAAATTAATATCAAAAGATACCCATGGGATGTTTATTAGGTGAAATACTCTTGCAGCGCTGTATGCATGGTATGATCCCACTTATGTAACAAAGATTAAAATACAGGCATAATAACAATCATAAAAATGCACAATAATAATATCCATATAGTGTTTATTAGACACCAGTCATTATTCTAAGTGCTTTACCTTTATTAACTTACTAGTCTTCAAAACAATCCTATAAAATGGATACTAATATCTCAACTTTATATGAAGAACTCAAAGAAGGAGAAGTTAGGTAACTTGCTCAAGATCACCGAACTAAATGGCAAAGTCAGAATTCAAACCTAGGCAGTCTAACTCCAGAATATCTATTATTAACCAGTATGCTGTACTATAGGCATGTAGGCATGGAACAATTCTAGACAAACACACAGCAAATGCTAACAAAGTTTAGCTAAGAGTTGTGGAAACGGTGGGTAGGATAAGAGACAGGACAAGAGCACTTATTTTTATAATACACACCTTTGTATTTTGGGGGCATTATTCTTAAACTATCTTACTATTTGTTTAGTTTTAAGAATCCTTTAATGGCTGCAGACAACCATTAAGTCTGTGGTAGACCAGTCAAGAGAAAAGATCAAAGAGATTCTTTTCTAGGAAGAGAGAATTGAGACCTGGGTTGGCTACAAGTAGAAAGAAAAGAGCAGGATTTGACTAAAAGAGAGTAGGGAGAGTGGGGTGCCTGGGTGGCTCAGTTGGTTGAGCATCCAACTCTTGATTTTGGCTCAGGTCATGATCTCCCAGTTCATGGGATCAAGCCCCATGTCAGGCTCTGTGCTAAGAGCATAGGGTCTGCTTGGGATTCTCTCTCTACCTCTCTTTCTGCCCCTCCCCTGCTCATGCATGGTCACACACACTCTCTCTCTCAAAATAAATAAATAAACTTAAAATGAAAGAAGAGGGAGATATGAGGTACTTGGAGTAGAAATGGAAACTATGATGGTGCCTGCTCGGGTTGGGGGTGGGGAGAAAGGAGAGGTAGTGTTTAATGGGTACAGTTTCAGTTTTATGGGACAAAAAGAGAGGTGTAGGGCTGGATGGTAGTGGTTGGACAACATGAATGCATCTGAAAGCACTGAACTGTGCACTTAAAAATTGGTTAAAATGGTAAATTATATATATTTATTTATACACATTTATTTATTTATTTATTTATTTATTCGAGAGAGAGAGAGAGAGAGAGAGATACAGAGCATGAGAGGGGGAGGAGCAGAGAGAGAGAGACAGACAGACAGAATCTGAAGCCGGCTCCAGGCTCTGAGCTGTCAGCACAGAGCCTGATGCGGGGCTCGAACTCATGAACTGTTGATCATGACCTGAGCCAAAGTCAGAAGCTTAACTGACTGAGCCATCCAGGCACCCCAAAGATGGTAAATTTTATGTTAAGTGTATGTTGCTATAGTAAAAAAGAAATTGAAGAGGAAAAAAAAAGAGAGAGAGAGAATAGGGAAGAAGAGGACAGAGGAGCCAGGGGAGGCAACGAAGAAGGGAAAGGAGCTGAAATCGGTGCATAAAGTGTGCTGAGGACCTTGGATACCTAACACTGCCAACTTTAAGGACCTACACTTAAATACAAAGTCTCAGTGGGAGGAAAATTTATGTTCTCTATGTACGTATACGAAGTATTTTGCCCACCTTATAAACTAGTGTAAGTAAGTGTACATTGGTATAAGTAAGTGTCCTTTTAGGGAATGGTTAGAGGGTCCCCGGGAGAATTCCAATCATAACTCACTTTCTTGTCTCCATCCTGAGACTGGGTATTCTGGTTTGGAGGAAAGGTTGCTGTTTTAAAGCAGAAGTGGGCTCCCTGTCTCTGAAAAATGCAGATACAGATTGAGCCTTCTCTTGGAGTAGAAATGGAAACTGTGGAGCATTATGGATAAACAGGGTCTCTTTTGTGGAGCATTATGGATAAACAGGGTCACCCACAAGCACACCAGCGTGGGAAGGCAGCAACTGGGTTTAGCCATTCGGACACCTTGCTGGCTTGCTGATTGGCCTCTGTGAGGTGGCCCCATTCCAGCAGATCCCAGTAGTTCCTTTGCCAGGTCTGCTATCAGCTCACCCACCTTTGCCCTTGAGCGAGAGCCAAGGTCTCTGGAGGAAGGAGTGTGCTATTACCTTTCATTTCGGGGCCTTCCCAGCACACACTGAGGTCATGCAGCACTCAGCACTGAGTGGCTCCCAGGGTCTCTTGCATGGAACATTGTCACTGGAAAGACTGAGTCTCTGGAAAACACAGCCTTTGAAGGACTGTCAGTCAGGGCCAACAATTTGCCATCCTCACTTGGGACTTCTCTGACAATTTTGATTTTTTTGGAGTATAAATGAGATTTTCTTAGTTTCTCCTAGGCTTGGATGGACTCCACTTTAGAACACAGCATGGTTTTCATTTGGGCAAGTATGAAGAGGTACCACCTTCCTGTCTCTTTCTTGTGGTCACTGTTTCATCTGCATATAGTAAATATAGCTATATTTTCTGAGTGAATATTATGTGCCAGGAATCATACTTGCATACTTCTCACGAAAAAATGCTGCAATAGGGAATATCACCACCATTTTATAAATGGATGAATCTGATCATCAGAGAAGAGAGAATCGAGAGCTTGATCCAGGGCCACTCACTTGTGGCCGCGGTGGGATTGGAACCCAGGTCTGTGTCAACTCCAAAGCTGGTAAACGTATACATTACGTTTGTGCGTTCTACATTATGCTAGATTGCCCTTCCAAGCGCAAATAGGATCTATTTTCTATTCACGTCGCTCCCTAATAAATAGGTGGCCAGAGCTGTGGCATAAGCACAGAGCTCTACCTTGTCGGATCTAAGGTCTCAGATTCTCCTCTACCTTACTAGGTACAAAAGGCATTTGCATATGGAAACTTTGGCAGCTACATTTCCTCAGCTACTAAGCACCATGAGGTCCTAGAAGTGGGTTACTATATCCCCAAAGTTCCTCATTTATGCTGAGGGTGTAACTCTAGCGCTAAGAAGGATTTGCTCTAATTGTGTTCAGAGGCCTGCGGAAGGAGCCAAACTAATCCACTGCAAGGCCAATGGCAGTCTCTCCGAGCTCATCACTGCCCACAAGGGAGGTAGGTTACTACTGTTTCAGTGCTTTTGGCTAGGTCTCTGAGGAAGAATCATCGATTATCAGGGCCGATTGGTATCTGAGGATTGCTTCTCTGCTGATGGCATCCCCTCACGGCGAGGCCATTCTGTACAGTTTGTTAGGGCTGGCCTCAATTTCCAGTGTCTCTTGTACATGATCTTAATGATAGTCTGTGCTACTTGGATTCAAGCTCTCAATCTTTATGCAAGTTTATAACTCCTTTGTAAAAATACAACTCAGGATGGTTCTGTTAAAGAGGTGATTTTCTAAAGCTGGTTGACCTTTGCATGACCATACCCTGCAACGGATGGAATTTTATTACTCGTGAAAATGTGTCTTTGAAGGCAGTGTTTTTTATACTCACACACACACACCCCACATTAAAAAAATACATTTTAGACTTTTAATTCCAGGCAAGATGGCATAAGAAGATCCAGATTTGCTTTCCCGGCTAAAACAACTAATAAACAGTGTTTGGACACTGTCAGGCCCTGAAGACGGTACTCCCCGAAAGAGAGAAAAAGATGATGTCAGCCCCACAGTCACCCAGATTACTTCTGGAAGAGTGTCCAGGTTGCAAAGCAGAGCGGAAGGAGCGAGGCAGAGCCTGGTGATTGAGGAAATGGACACGGGAGTCTGGCGAGCTGAGGTGGCCAGAGTCTGCAGAGAGAAAGGGCTGGACACCACACAGGGTCTCCTCCTAGTTGTCAGCTGAGTGCTGGTCAGCACACACATGCAAGGAAACTATCTGCAGCTGGACAGAAGCATCGAAAGGGAGCAGAGGACAGGACCATAATAGTTCATGTTCCCCCCCTAGCCAGGGTGGAAAACTTCACAATTAATGGGATTTGGGGTAGAGATCTCATAAAGATACCACCTCGGTTATAGGACAGAATTAGCCCTGGACTAAAGGCAGCTCTGGTCTCACCAAACAATGTTTGAAGCAAGCCTGGAAAGGGTAAAACTGTTCCCAAGTAACTTAACCATGCTGCAGAACAAAACTCAAGAATATTTGCAGGAATACAACAATATCTAGCACTAGCAAGGTAAAATTCACAAGGCCCGGTGGCATCCAGTCAAAAAAATTACCTGTCATGTGAAAAGCCAGAATATGACGAAGAATGAGGTGTAAAATAACAATATAGTGAAAGCTTTATCACATTTATAGAAGTAAAATGTATGGCGATAGCACAAAGGCCAGGAAGGGGGGTGGAAATGGATGTATACTGCTTTACGGGCTTATGCTTTGTGTGAAATGGTATAATACTGGAAAGGAGACTGTATTCTACAAACTCATGGTTATAAAATAATAGTTATAGCTAATGAGTCAACAAAAGGGGATAAAATGGAATCATTACGAATATTAATATAGAAACAGAGCAAGGATGTCCCTTCCCACTCTTCTATTTCAACATTGTACTGGAAGTCCTAGCTAATGCAATAAAACAAAAGGAAATAAAAGGTATACAGATTGGGAAGGAGGAAATAGAACTGACGGTTTTCTTAAGATGCCACGATTTTCTATGTATAAAATTCCAAAGAATCAATGAAAAGCTCCTGGGATTAATTTGCTACTATAGCAAGTTTGCAGGATACAAGGTCAATATGCAAAAGTAAAATGGTTTTTTTTTGTAAAACAGCAATAAACAATTGGCATTTGAAATTAAAAGCACAATATCATTTACATTAGCATTATTATGTACATATGAAATACTTGGGTATAAATCTAATTAAATACACATGAATTTATGTGAGGAAAATGGCAAAACTCTGATGAAAGAAATCAAAGAACTAAATAAATGGAGAGATATTCCATGTCCACGTAGGAAGACTCAATATTGTCAAGACATCAGTTCTTCCTATCTAGAGCTATAGATTCAACACAATCCCAGTCAAAACCCCAATGTTATTTTATGGGTATCAACAAAATAGTTCTAAAGTTTATGTGGAGAGGCAAATGACCCAGAATAGCCAACACAGCATTGAAGGAGAATAAAGTTGGAGTATTGATGATACCTGGCTTCCAGTAAAGCTACAGTAATCAAAACACTGTGGTATTGGTGAAAGAGTAGACAGATCAATGGAAGAGCATAGAGAGCCCCAAAATAGACCCATATAGATACAGTCAACTGATCTTTAACAAAGGAGCAAAGGCAATACAATGGAAAAAAGATAGTCTTTTTGACAAATGGAGCTGGAATGATTGGACATCCCCGTGCAATAGTAAATTTAGACATAGATTGTGTGCCCTTTACAGAAATTAACTTAAAACGGACCATAGACCTCAATGTGAAACGCAAAATTATAAAACAACCAGAAGATAACATAGAAGGGAATCTAGATGACTTTGGGTATGTCGATGACTTTTTAGAACAACTGGAACATCAAAGGCACAATCCATGAAATAATAATTCATTTATTTCTGGACCTCATTAAGTTGAAATTTTTCTCTGCAAGGTCCATTGCCAAAAAAATGTGAAGATGAGCCACACAGGGAGAAAATATTTGCAAAAGGCAAATCTGATAAAGGACTATTACTCAAAATATACAAAGAACTTTTAAAATTCAGCAGTAAGAAAATGAAAAACCAGATATAACAATGGGCCAACGACTTGAATAGACACCTCACCAATGAAAATATGCAAATTTTCAAATAAGCATATGAAAAGATACCCCCCATGTTATCAGGGAAATGCAAATTAAAACAACAATGAGAGACCACTACACACACCTGGTAGAATGGCCCAAATCCAAAGCACTGACATCGCCAAATGCTGGCAAGGATGTGGAGAAACAGGAACTCTCATTCATCGCTGGTGGGAATGCAAAATGGTACAGTCACTTTGGAAGACATTTGGTAGTTCCTGACAAAACAAAACGTAATCTTACCATATGATACAGCAATCACACTCATTGGTAGTTATCTAAGTGAGTTAAAAAAAAACTTATATCTATACAAAAACCTGCACATGGAGTTTTATAGCAGCTTTTTTCATAATCGCCAAAACTTGCAAGCAACCAGGATGACTTTTAGTAGCTAAATGAATAATAAACTGTGGCACATCCAGACAATAGAATGCTACTGAGCATGAAAGATAAATGAACTATTAAGCCATGGAAAAACATGGAGGAACCTAAAATGAAAGAACCTACTAAGTGAAAGAAGCCAATCTGAAAAGGCTTCGTACTATATTGTTCCAACTATATGACATTGTGGAGAAGGCAAAACTGGAAAAAGCAAACAAACAAAAACCACTGGGTTGCCAGAAGTTGGGGGGGGGGTGGGAATAATAGGTAGAGTACAGAGGATTTTTAGGATAGTGGAACTATTTTGTGTGATACTATAGTGATAGATACATGTCTATACACATTTGTCAAAACCCATAGAATGTACAACACCAAGAGTGAACCCTAATGTAAAGTATGGACTTGAGTGATAATGATGTGTCCATATAGGTTCCTTGATTATAACAAGTGTACCACTTGGTGCAGGTTGTTGACAGTAGTGAGGCTGTGTGTATGTGGGGCAGAGGGTATGTGGAAACTTTCTGTACTTGTCACTCAGTTTTGCTGTGAATTTAAAATTGCTGTCAGAAATAAAATCCTTGGGGCGCCTGGGTGGTGCAGTCGGTTAAGCGTCCGACTTCAGCCAGGTCACGATCTCGCAGTCCGTGAGTTCGAGCCCCGCGTCAGGCTCTGGGCTGAAGGCTCGGAGCCTGGAGCCTGTTTCCGATTCTGTGTCTCCCTCTCTCTCTGCCCCTCCCCCGTTCATGATCTGTCTCTCTCTGTCCCAAAAAAAATAAATAAAAACGTTGAAAAAAAAATTAAAAAAATAAATAAAATCCTTTTTTAAAAAAAATTCTAACAGGGGCATCTGGGTGGCTCAGTCGGTTAATCATCCGACTTCAGCTCAGGTCATGATCTCACCTCTCATGAGTTCAAGCCTCGTGTCAGGCTCTGTGCTGACAGCTCAGAGCCTGGGGCCTGTTTCCAGTTCTGTGTCTCCCTCTCTCTCTGCTCCTCTCCTGCTCACACTCTGTCTCTTTCTCTCAAAAATAAATAAACCTTAAAAAATACGAAAAAAAAATTCTAACAAATACTCAGTCCAAAAGAAGGCATACAAAGAAGAAAATGGAAACCCAAAACAAATGGAACAAATACAAACCAAATAGCAAGACAGTAGATTTAAATCCAACTATATTGATAGTTAAGGCAGAGATGTCCAAATCACATAAAAACCACAAGATTCAACTATATGTTGTTTCAAAGAAATCCACTTTAAATATAAATGCCTAAATAGGATAAAAGTCACAGGATGGAAAATAATATACCATGGTAACACTAATCAAAAGAAAGCTGAAGAGGCTCTATTAATATCAAAGTTGATTTCAGAGCAAAGAATATTATTAAGGATAAAAAGAGTTATTTCATAGTGATAAAAGGATCAATTCATCAAGAGGACACATTAACCCTAATTATGTATGTATTAATAGAGTTTCAAAATAAATGAAACAAAAATTGATAGAACTGTAAGAGGAAACAGACAAATCTACAATTATATTGGAATTTAACATCTCTCACTCAATAATTATTAGAACACATAGAGAGAAGTCAGCAAGTATATTGAAAAATTGAATAACAACCATCATTTAACTGGGCCTAACTTGGTATTCATAGAACTATCCGTACAGCAACAGAAAACATATTCTTTTCAAGTACACAAAGAACATTTACCAATAAAACATGAAATAAGTCCCAATGAACTCAAAAGGATTTAAATCATACAAATGGTTTTCTAGCCACATGGAATTAAATTAGAAATAAATAATATAAAAATATTAAGAAATTTCCCAAATATTTGGAAATTAACACACTTATAAATAATCTGTTATGTCACAGAAGATATAAAAGAGCAAATTAGAAAAGTATTTTGAAATAAATAAAAATAAAAATATAACATCAAAATTTGTGGACCCAGCCAAAGCAGTGCTTAGAGGGACATTTATAGCACTAAACATTACTAGAAAAGTCAAATCAATGACTTCAGCCTCTACCTTAAGAAAGCTAGAAAGAGATAAGTAAACTAAACCCAGAGCAAGCAGAAGAAAGAAAATAATAAAGGCTACAGCAGAAATCAATGAAATAGAAAACAGAAAAATGATAGAGAAAAATCAATGAAATCAATGCTGGTTCTTTGAAAATATCAATGAAATTGACAAACTCTGTAAAAAGAGAAGATGAAATTGCTAAAGTGGAGGACATTACTGCAGCTCCTGTACAAACTGAAAGGATAATAATAAGTGGATGTTATTTATAACTTTGCGATAAATTCAACAATTTAGAAGAAACAAAAAAAATTTTTAAAGACACAAACTGTCAAAGCTAAATAAATTGAATTTCTTGTTAAAAAAAAATCCTCCCATAAAGAAAACGCTGGGGCCAGATGGCTTCGCTAGTAAATTGCATCAAACATTTAAGGATAAAATATCAATTCCACCAGAACTCTTCCAAGAAAATTGAAGAGAATACTTCCCAACTCAGTTTATAAAACCAGTATTGATTTCATATAAGTATCTTTCATGAAATAGATGCCCAAAAAAATCCTTAAAATTTTTAGTAAATTAAATCTAACAACACATAAAAAGGATAACACATATGTCCAAGTGGAATTTATTCTAGAAATAGGATGTTGGTTTACCATTCAAAACCTAACCCATAATTTGTATATTAACAGACTAAGAAAAAATAAAAACCATATTACATCAATATGTAAAATCATATGTAAACTCTGAACACTGTAAACTATAAAACATTGCTGGAGGAAATATGAAAAGGCCTACTAAAATGAAGAGATAGATCATGTTTGTGGATTGTAAGGTTCTGTGTTTTTGAGATGGCAATTCTCTCCCAAGCTTATCTATACAATACCAATCAAGCTCCCAGAGGCTTTTTTGAAGAAATTAAAAAGCTGATTTTAAAATGTATATGAAAATCCAACAGACCTAGAATAGCCAAATAAACTTTGAAAAAGAACAAAGTTGGGACTCCAACACTACTTAGATTTCAAGACTGACTATGAAACCACAGCAATCAAGACAGTGTGGCATTGGTATAAAAACAGGTAAATAGATTGATGGAACAGAATATATAGAGTCCAGAAATAGACTCACATGCATATGGTCAATTGATTTCAAGAAAGATGTCAAGGCAACTGAATGGGGAAAGGACAATCTTGTTAACCAGTGGTGCTGGAACAATTAGATACCCATATGAAAGACAATGAACTTCAACTCTTACTTCATGCCATATGCAAAAATTAACTTGAAATGGTTCATAGACTTGAATATAAGGCTAAAACTATAAAATTTCTAGGAGAAAACACAGCAAAAGCCTTAGTGGCCTTGAGCTTGGCAAAGATTTCTTAAATATGACACAAAACCCACAAACTATATAAGCAAAAATAAGTAAACTGGATATCCAAGCAAAAAAAAAAAAAAATATATATATATATGTAGTAAATCATTTTCCCTTCAAAAGGCATTATTTAAATAACGAAATGCTAAGCCACAAACTGGGAGACAATATTTGCAGAACATATATCTGACAAAAGACTTGTAACAAAATATGTAAAGAACTCTAACAACTCCTTCAGAAGATGAGTAATCCAATTAAAAATGGACAAAAGATTTTTTTTTAAGAGAGAGAATGCGAGTGGGGAAGGGCAGAGGGAAAGGGAAAGAGAGAGAATCTTAAGCAGTCTCCATGCTCAGCAAGGAGCCCAATGCGGGGCGGGGGTCGATCCCATGACCGTGTCATCATGACCTGAATGGAAATCAAGTGTCAGATGCTCAACCGACTGAGCCACCCACGTGCCCCCAAAATGGACAAAAAGTTTAACAGTAATTTCACCAAAGAAGATGTATAAATGTCAAATTAAACATGTGAAAAGATGCTCAATCTCATTGGTCACTGGGAATATGCAAATTAAAACAATGAGATACGACCACGTAACCACTGGAATCACTAAAACTAACGTAATTGACTATTCCAAGCATTGGCAAGGGTCCATTTAGAGAAACTGGAACTTGCCTTCACTACCAGTGGGAATGTAAAAAGGTGCAATCGTTTTCCAATGTGTTTTGGCCATTCCCGAAAAAGCTAAATATACACCTACCATATGATTCAGTCTTTCCATAACCAGGTGTTTACCCAAGAATACATATTGTCCACATAAAAGCTTGAATGTGAGTGTTTATGGATGGCACTTTTTTTTTTTAATTTTTTTTTTCAACGTTTATTTATTTTTGGGACAGAGAGAGACAGAGCATGAACAGGGGAGGGGCAGAGAGAGGGAGACATAGAATCGGAAACAGGCTCCAGGCTCTGAGCCATCAGCCCAGAGCCTGACGCGGGGCTCGAACTCACGGACCGCGAGATCGTGACCTGGCTGAAGTCGGACACTTAACCGACTGCGCCACCCAGGTGCCCCTGGATGGCACTTTTAAATGTAGTAGCCCCAAACTGGAAACAATCTAGATGCCCATCAATAGGTGAATGCATAAGTAATTTGTGATAGATTCACGCAGTGGAATCCTATCCAGCAATATCAATGAATGCACTATTGAGGCACACAGCTACACGGCCGAATGTTAACATAAGCAGGCTGATTGAAAGAAGCCATGTAAAAAAAGTGTGCGCATTTTTTTGTAGATACCATTTCTACACTTTTCTAGAAAGTACAGGCTATAATGGCACAGAGCAAAACCAGTAGTTAGTGGGAAGGAGTGGGGAGGAGTGGGGAAGAAGGAGAAGAAGGGATCACAAAGAGGCATGAGGAAAGTTTGGGGGGCAGTGGATATGATATCTTTTTTAAAAAATAGAATATATTTGGGGAGATTCATTAATTTTTTTTAAATTAATCTCTATGCCCGATGTGGGGCTTGAACTCATAACCCTGAGATCGAGAGTCACATGCTCTACCAACTGAGCCAGCCAGGCACCCTGGATATGTTATCTTGATTGTGGTGATGGTTTCACCCATGTATACATATGTCAAAATTTATCAGATGGTGTGCTTTAAATATGTGAAGTTTAAAAGGGTGACTGCATGGCTCAGTCGGTTAAGTGTCCAACTTCAGCTCAGGTCATGATCTCACAACCTGTGAGTTTGAGCCCCGTGTTAAGCTCTGTGCTGACTCAGAGCCTGCAGGCTGCTTCAGATTCTGTGTCTCCTTCTCTCTCTGCTCCTCCTCCGTTCACGCTCTCTCTCTCTCTCTCTCTCTCTCTCAAAAATAAGTAAACATTAAAAAAAATTTTTTTTAAATATGTGAAGTTTATTGCATGTGAATTATATACTTCAATAAGGGTGTAAAACAAAAGGAATTAATTTTAGAGTGCTACCCACCATACACTCAAACATATACCTGATGAAAAAGAATTAGTCTTGCTAATGTGCACTGTCATCTGATACACCCATTCCATTTCATTCCACTCCATTGAAAATACACTCTGATCGCGATCTACTAAGCTGATTTCATAATTCACTAATAGGTTGATGCCTGTAGTTTGAAAAACATTGCATGGCTTGAGTCCAAAACAGTCCCTCAGTTACATTGACAAGCCCCCTCCCCCTCGTGTTAGTTTCTATGTCTTTATCACCAATGGTCATCTCCCCTTCTGTTAATGTGGTGACAAAATTTAGAGCCTTAAAGTAAAAGACCTTATCTTTCAAATTCTTGCACTGGCGCCTGAGATCGACCCTTACCCTTTGCTACCATCTCCCCACTGACTTGTTTGGAGATTGTTAATTTTGTGATCTCATAATGAAGATTCTTCTGTGATGACTCTAGGAACACTATGGGGGCCTTTTGGGGGACAGCGAGATGGCAGCAACTGGCCACAGGGTTACTCTGGTTGCCAAGGCTTCTGGACATCACTAACATAAGTAACAGCTCCTGTTAGCTATCATTTCCCTCATAAAGGAAAGCAAGGTGGCTCTGACACTGAACCTGCTCTTTGTGATGACTTATTTAGCTTCCTTGAAGAATTTGCTTTTAGTTGTTTTGTCTATGCACAAAGAGGGCCATATGGAAAGTGGTTCCTCTTTCCTAACACACCGTGCGTTAACAGTGGTAAGTACCTGTGTCTGTGCCCAGCAGGGTCCAGCAGAGAAGAGGAAAAGGCTAGAGAATAAAAATGATGGAAGAAACCTAGGCTTGGGGTGGTTTCAATTCTGCTATGAATTAGTGCTCCTGTATGAGACTTTGTATTGATGTATCTGTCAGTCTGTCTTCAATGACACATCTTTCTGTGTCACAGGAAGCGGTGTCATTTGCAAATTCAGTTCCTTTTATGTCCATAAAGATTTTATTTTATTTATTTTTTTTTTTTTAATTTTTTTTTTTTTTCAACGTTTATTTATTTTTGGGACAGAGAGAGACAGAGCATGAACGGGGGAGGGGCAGAGAGAGAGGGAGACACAGAATCGGAAACAGGCTCCAGGCTCTGAGCCATCAGCCCAGAGCCTGACGCGGGGCTCGAACTCACGGACCGCGAGATCGTGACCTGGCTGAAGTCGGACGCTTAACCGACTGCGCCACCCAGGCGCCCCCATAAAGATTTTAATAAATGAATTCGGAACCAGGAGGAGATGAAACTCAGGCATAAGTTGTGAGTTGTGATTCTGTCCCCAGCATTTTTCTAGACAGTAGCCAGAGACAAGTAACAGAGAGCCGCCCTTATTTCCCAAGACCTCAGCCTTCCCGAGTCTCCAGAAGAACCAGTGTGGCATACGCCCAAACCAAGCTGCGTGGCATACTCAGGGGACACAGGACTGTAAAGGAGAGCTTCAATTCCTAGGCTCAGCAGAGTGGCCTAGGTCTCAGTTGATAATAGTTCCAAAAATCTAAGATCTAGATTCCGTTCAGATAAGTAGCAGCCAGAGGCTGTAAGTCCAGAATTTGACCAGTCTTGGGGGCGGGGAGTCAGAGTATATTGACGCTATTGCTTCTGGGCAAATAGATTTCGGTATCAGGTTCACACCTTCCTTATTTAGAACCCGGAGAGAGCATGATACAGTGACAAATACGTGGTCGTGGTATCAGGCAAACCTTGGTTCAGATCATGTCTCTGCTGCCTGCCAGCCTTGTGACCTTGGGAAAATCATTTAACCTCTCTGAACTTCAGATTTCTCGTTTAGAGCAGTAGTTCTCCACTAGGAGGGATTTTGCCCCCACCCCCACCCCGGGAACATTTGGTGACATTTAGGACAAGGGGTGAGAAGTGCTTAGTGGGAACGGCGGAGGATACTGTTCAACATCCTACAATGCACAGATAGCACCCCCACAGCAAAGAACTATCTGGCCCCAAATGTCGATAGAGCTGAGGTTGAGAAAATCTTAGTTTAGAGATAACATATGCAAAATGTCTGGCATAAAACAGGTAGGCGCTGCCTCAGGCATTACCAAATCATGCATTCAGTGTGGCTAATTGAAAACCAGATTGTAGGGAAGCAAGGATCATGCAAGTCTATCTGAGGTTCAGGAAAAGTCCCCAGTGGTGGTACCAGAGGCCCACTGAACCAGTTACGGCCGTTGTGGCAAACAGGTTCAAGGTGGTGGCTCTGGAACCAGTCTGCCCACGTCCAAACGCTGCCTCTGCCATGCACTGCGCGTATTACCTTGGGCAAGTCACTTAACCACAGTCTTATCCCCACTTAACTGGGGATAATAACGATATACCTGCCTCACAAAGGATGGGTCTGCATAGATAGCAACCTGCTCACCTAATATTTTCTCTTGTTACAAGGGGAATAAATACAGAGCCAGTGCCCAGAGGAGCCCTGGTTTTAATAAGAAACTCTGAATTTTTTGATAGGAAGTATGGAGAGGAACATAAACCAAACATAAAATGGGTAATTGACACAGCAATAGAAAGTTCATCAACCCACTAAGGACCCACTATGAGCGGCTGGGCAAGGTGCCAGATGTTTATAAATATCATCTCGCTGAATCCCCTCGACAGCTCTTTGAAACGGCTTCTATTAACCTATTTTGATCTTTTTTTACCGACATGGAAATAGGCTCTAAGCAATTAAAGTACTTTGCCCAAACTCTCCCAGCCATAGGGGTAGAGATGGGGTTTGGAATCTAGGGATGACTCCAGCCTGTGTTTTGGTGAGCCGAAATTCACAAACGCTTAACTCGGGGCAATTCCAGGATGTACAACATTCAACCAGCTGGGATTCTCTGTATACAGGAAAGGAAGCAAAATGTAAAGCCAGGCATCTATCTCTAGTACTGGCTGGGACTCATGGCCCAGGGCATGTAGGGACGAGGAAAGAGGAGCAGGACACCAGTGACAGGTGCAGTCCTTGCTTTTCTCCAGGGATAACTGCTACATCCAGAAAGCCACCTTGCATCACCACTGCAGCCTGAAGCCGCTTCTGGGAACATTTCCTGGTAACGGCTTAGGTCTGGCAGGTTGGGTTACTCAGTGTTGGTGCTTTCTGCCACGAGGAGATATTTTCTAGAGGATTCCTGAGATGCTCCTCCCCTCACTAAATGTTTCATGAGGCTAGTGCTGTGTGTGTGTGTGTGTGTGTGTGCACGAGTGCACGTGTGCGTTTTCTGTGTGTGTAGTGGGATGACAGGATAGCCTGGGACTGAGGAGCCAGCAGAACCAGGAAAAGGTTCCTGGTAGAAGCTGTGGCCCTTCCTCTAAACAAACAGCTGTGTTTGGAGAAAGACAGAAATAGTGTCTAAAAATAGCCAAGAGGCCTGCGTATATCCCAAGACTGGCAGTACTAAGGGGTCTCACACACTGACGCTCAGGACCGAGGCTGTGAAGTAGGTGCTGTTTTGTGGATCTCTGCTTTTCCTGAGGGTCCCCTTCACTCCGTCTGGTGCCGGAAGGCATCGCACCTGCTCGCGCCCAGAGAGCCATCTGGGCAGACCTCCCCAGCCGCTCGCCAAACTCTGGGCCCCGTTCACCCAGCAGAAGCTGAGGAGGAGCAAAGCACAGGCCACAGGGCCTCATATCATCCTGTGCCCTGTGTGTTCTGTGGAGGGCTGTGTTCTTCCCCTGGGCAGAAAGGCTCTCCCAAGTTCACTAACCTGGTTGTTTAAATATAGGAGAGGAAACAGATGCTGGCTGGGCGGAAGTCTCTTGAAGACGGGGTTTTGGCGGTGGCTTGCTAGAGCTGATAAGGACACGGGGTGTGCTCCCAGATGGGCCTCTGCCAATTTGCTTTTGGGTCTTTCTGAGGCTGCCCTGAGCCACCACCATCAGAACATGGCTCCTCTCCAAGCTCCTCCTCATGGCTGACATGGAGAGGAGGGTTATTTTTAAACTGATCTTTGTGACTTCCTCTTGGCCTTCCTCCTTGCTCTCCTCTCTCCGAGGCCCTAAGAGCAGCTTCCTGGCCAAGCCAACTAGAACTCCAGTGATGGGGATGTGTGCAGGGTCCTGGGAGGCAAGGGCTGGCTGTGCAGGGCAGGGACCCAGCCCAGGGGGTGCCAGGGCAGGCGGGAATACTGGGGGTACAGGATACACCCAGCAGGGGTCATGTGGAACCCACAGTTCCTGGGCTCTCCAGGGCCACGTAGATGGGTACCAATGCCCTGAGCCAGGGCATCACCCCGCTGATCCCACCAGGGGACTGACCCTTCCTGGGCTGGGCTGGGCTGACCAGGCCAGCACACCCCTGCAGTCTTCGGGGAATGCCCCTCCAGCGGCCCTTGGCTCGCAGAGTTCTGGCGGCGCATGTCTGGCCGGCTGTACCACCAGCATCCTCAAATTGTGTCGTGGCTGAGTCATAGTGACAGCCCCACCCCAGCACCCCCCGTGGAAAAGGAGGGGGGCTTTGCTGCTAGCATGGGGACCTCTGGGGGCTGCCTGGGAACCACATCCCTGCACAGAGGCCCTGGGGCTCTGTGGCTGCTGCCCCTGGCTCCCTCTAGCTCCCACACCCACAGCCAGGCAGCTCAGGTACAGCCACGGAGCCCAGCAGCTGCCCCACAGTGGGCCTGTTGCCTCTGGCCCAAGCCACAGTTCCTCCTAGGGGGCTCCTTCCTCATGTCTGCTGGGAGGAGACTGACAGCACTCCCAGCTGCCACCAGGAAACCCACAGCACCTGCCCTCTCCCCACTTCTTGGCCTGGCCCCACAGCCAGGACCTGAAAACACCTTTCAGCTGGTGACTCCTTCATCCAAGAAGCAGGGCTGAGGACAGGCATGTAACAGTTTGGGAAACTGATGGTTCCTCTCCAAGACACAGGGGAGCCGAGGCTCAGTCCTTCCTCTCGGGGACTCCTGGTTCTGCAGCCCCTTGTGAAACCAGGCGGGAAGAGCCAGGCTGTGTCCCATGGGCCAGCATCCATGTGATGCTCAGAAAGGCCTTTCCAGGTGAGAGTCTGGGTCGAGAACTAGGCCTTCACTCTGGGTTAGAGTCTGGGTCAAGAACTAGGCCTTGACTCTGGAGATTCCCTCTTTCGGGGAAGAGAGGCCCCCGGGGGCATCTGTCTGTGGAATTCAGAATTCTAGACGCTCAACCTCCGTCACTCATCTGTGGAGACTGGCAAAACCGAGCCCCCGGGGCTGAAGCGGGCCAGGCAGCATGGTGGCTGGGCCAGTGACCGCCGAGGGGGACGCTGGCTCCGCGTTCACAAACAGGGCCATCCTGGGAAAGATGCTTCACCTTCCTAAATATCAACTTCCCCACCCTGCGAACAACAGATGTGATGAAAATGATGGGCGCTATGATACGGCCATGGCAAAGGTCAAGCGAGGTAGGGCACTAGGCGTCGTGCCCAGAGAAGCCCACGGGAGGGCTGTTGTACCGCTGCACAGGAAAGCCCCCAGCGTGGCTCCTGGCACACGGTCCGCGATGGATACTTGTTACTGTTTTCCCTTCCTTTCTTCCTCCTCAACCTGACCTGAGGGGAGGTGACATGGAAAAGTGTGTGTGTGTGTGTGTGTGTGTGTGTGTGTGTGTGCACGCGCGTGCCCGCCCACACTGCACACACACTCGCGGTGTGTGGGGCCGGTGCCGGGTGCTCATCACTTATCACACCTGCTGCCTCTGTGGGCCCTTGGTGTCATCTGTGGAACAGGGAGTTGGACCCATTGGTTTCCAAGATCCATCCACGAAAGGGTGGATCCACGAAAGGGTGGGCATGTGGTCTCTTCATTCCGCTACCACCCAGCAGAGTCGGGGCCTTCCTTCCACCACGGCCAGGTGGCCTATTTGCCCTTCTCTGATGCGCGTGCCCTCAAGTCCGTGCATCTTCCTCCCACGGCCTCTCCTCCCGTGTCCCCACACCCCCACCCCAGCCAGCAGCTGCCCTGGTCTCCCTGCAGATGTTTCCAGTTTACAGATTGCATGGAGGGCACGTTGGTCATTTGTTCCATTTGCTCAGAAACAACAGCCAGCATTATTGGCAGGAAATGCAGAGGTCGTGCCAAACTGCAGGATGACACAAAACACCCTAGTCATGGGCACTGGGCGCGCTGGGGGTGGGGGGAGGGAAGGAGCGCAAGCTGGATTGTCTCGCCGTGACCTGGAGCTCTGTTGTCGCGGTCACTGAAGCAAGGTCCGGCTCCCCTCCGGGAATGGCCCGAGCGGCCCGTTGACTCATCGTGGAGGGACGAGGACAGAGCGAGATGCTATCTTGGATGCTGGGAGCAATCGGGGCTCGGCTCCGCAGCCCGGCCCTGAGGCTGAACCTCGACCAAGAACAAATTCTATTTCTTTGTTCCTGCGAAATCAGGAAAGATTGCAGGGGTAATGAAAGATTAGATGATGTTTGGTGTTGAAGGTCGAGAGCAAACACAAATAAATGTAATGCAAACTAAATTGTGGGCCTCATGGGCCCCGGATGTTTGCCATGCAGCTATTCTGGCCAGAGTCGGCTGTGTGTTCAGCAACCCTCACACCCTGCTCAGGCGGGGGCCCCTTCATAGCAGCAAGTAGTGCCAGAATGAATGGCACACGAGAAACGGGCACTATGATTATTGCTCAGCGTCATCTGGCTCTCGAGACCCAGGCTGGAAGAGTTTCGCTTGCAGCAAATTGGGAGCCCAAGCGGCTTTCAGGGGGTAGTGAGCTGGCAGGCTGCCTTTCCCCAGGCCCAGAGGAGTCATGGGTGGGACTGCTGGTGAACCCACCGGGCAGGCCTGCTGATGCTTTCCTGGGTAAGCAGGTGCCACCTCCAGTGTAGACAAACCACTCAGAATGGCATAAGCAAGGGACTTCCTGGCAAGTGTGACGAAGGGAGAGAGAGGTATTGTAGCCTCTGGAAATCTCCTTTGCACACTTCTCATTTCTGAAGCCTGGGACACATCAGGCAATGGAGAAGAGCCCCTTCAGTGAAATACTGAGCATTGCACTGGAGAAACAGGATCCACGGGGCACATCCTTAATGGATTCCCAACAACCCTGTATCTCACAGTTTGTGGCAGGGTGGTAGGTATGGAATGTGGGGTTTTTTTAATGTTTTTTTTTTTTTTTTTTTTTGAGAGAGAGAGACAGAGAGACAGAGCACGAGCTGGGGGAGGGCAGAGAAAGAGGGAGACGCAGAATCCGAAGCAGGATCCAGGCTCTGAGCCATCAGCACAGAGCCCGACATGGGGCTCGAACCCATGAACTGTGAGATCATGACCTGAGTGGAAGTCAGATGCTTAACTGACTGAGCCACCCAGGCACCCCAGTAGGTATGGAATGTTCTAATTCAGTGTTTACCAGGTACCTCCTAAGTGGAGCTCCCGTCTGGGTGCTGGAGAGGCCCTGACAGTAAAACAGCTCCCCCCACCCCACGTCCCGGAGCCCTCACGCACACTGGGCAGAGAGTGGAGAGCCAGCACCATGGACCAGTTTCCGTGACACCTGCTGTGCCTATGTCACTTCACTTGGTCTTCACTCAAGTGTCTTTGTTACCTATCAAAGGGGCAATTGGAGACACAGAGAATAAACAATTTGTGCAACATCATCCATGTAGAAACAGAACTGACAACAAGAAAGACGGGTGTAGTTTGAAGCCCATGGCTGGCACTGATAGCATGGAGGCAGGAGCGCGGCGGAAAGGGCCTGCCCCTGTGTGAAGAGGCGTCTGGCTGTGGCTGAACACCCATTGGGCGCATCTGGGGGGCTCTGGTGTGGAAAGGCACTGTCAGTGTGGGACAATGTAACTTGCAGCACCCACTATTCCCCCGCTGGCGAGGACTGACAGGAAGACAGTCAGGAGTCAAGCACGGTGAAAGACCAACCCACCCGTGGGCTTGGTTGGAGGCTCCCAGGCTGCGTGGCTGGGGATTCAGAGAGTTGTGGACCGGGATGACCGAAGAGCCAGCAAAACGGAACAGGCATACAGCCCCTCCAACAAGTCACTGAGAGAATCAGCCCTGCAGAATCACAGGAACTGGGGAGGGCATTTTTATGGATTCCCAACCATAAAGGTCCCTAACCATTTCCTGGCTGCTTCTCCAGGTCTGACCTTGAACTAGCCACTGCGGGCATCAGTTTCCCACAGTGCTCCATCCCTCCCCAAATCCCCGTGTCCTGGGACCCCTACACTGAGCACAGCGATCCGGGGCCAGTCCCCCGACTTCCTGAGTCCTGTTACATCATGTGTCAGAATGAAGTGGCCAGCCAGGGCCAGAGGGGGCTCTGGGTCCTGCAGACAGAGCAGTGACGAGTAAGGAGGGGATGAACTAGTTCTGATGTGAAGGGGAAATGAGCAGAGTGAGACAATGAAAAACACGTGTGTGAGCTTGTGTGTATGTGTGTGTGTGTGTGTGTGAGAGAGGACACACCTTAGATCTACCACAGAGATGAATGGCACAGGCCGTTGCACGTACAAATGCAGAAACCACAAAACGCAATGCAAATATCAGACATTCTCTCTGAAGATCCCTTTCACTAGAGCTAACTGGTCACACTCTATTTTCTATCTGTACTGGTTTGAGACTGAAGTTAGATGCCAAGAAAACTATTTCTGCTGAGGAGGAGGGCTCCCTGCGTGCCTCCTGATTCCTCACTGGACGTTGAGAGGTGCGGTCAGCACTCTTGCGGGGCGAGGAGAAGACAGGCTCAAGACTAGCATGTTATATGTGCCGCGAGGATTTATCCCAGGTCTCGTTTGGGCCAGGTTCTATTTTAGGCTCTTGGTACTGTGGGGAGAAGGGGAGTGGGAAGGAGATCTAAAGATGAGGAAGGCATCATTTCTTACAGCGTTTGCTTAAGGAGTTTACTAGCTAGTGGGAGAACAGTCATATAAATAAAATCACTACAAATGGTGTAATACAGGCTCGAATAGAGAAACGTGTCAGCTGGCCTGAGCGTACAGAGGAGGAAGCTATTAACTCAGTCTGGTAGTGACTTCAATCCTTTGTGGAAGTGGGTGGGGTGTACATAAATTAAAAAAAAGTCTACCTGGGAGAATCATAATATTAGACCCTGTACAGCACCATTCCTAAGGGAGTGTTTACTAGATAGCATTTGCTGGAGAGAGATGCTTCAAGAGTTGTACTGAAAGCTTTTCTCCAAGAGCTCAACTAACCCCAGGGAGCATTTTCAGCCCCATCATTTTTTTTTCCCTTTTGTCCAAACTGATCATCTAAAATAATTGCGGGGGCGCCTGGGTGGCTCAGTCAGTTAAGTGTCCGACTTCTGCTCAGGTCATGATCTCGCGGTTCACGAGTTCGACCCCCGCGTCGGGCTCTGTGCTGACAGCTCAGAGCGTGGCGCCTGTTTCGGATCCTCTGTCTCCCTCTCTCTCTGTCCATCCATCCATCCATCCCTCTCTCTCTCTCTCTCTCACACAAAAAATAAATAGAAATTTAAAAAGTAAGTGAAAATAAAATAGGATTGTGGACCACCTGTTGAGGAAAAGAACCTCACTCCAAAGTCACAGAGGGACTGGCGAGCATCTTTGTACAACAGCCTGGAATGATCACCCTGCAGACCTGCCTCCGAAGTGAACACCAGTGCTCTTTCTAATGTTCTACGTGTTTATTATTAGTACTTAGCCTACTTCCAAACAGGATGGGAGGTCGCTCCCAGTAAACGAACAGGGTGTGACAGAATCACTCCCACAGGGGAAGCCCAGGGATGACGTGGGACCTCAAGATGCCTCAGGAAACCACAGCCAAGCATGGTCACGGAGACAATACCAGCTCCAGCCTCTTGGCTGCCCCTGCACACCTGAGTTACACAAAGCTCCCCCAGTAGGCAGTTACACAAAGCAAGCTAGTTTATTAAGAAAAGCCCCCTCCTGGCTAGCACTCAACTCCTCAGTGAAATTTACCCTAAGAAACTTTCTACAAGGAACAGGGCAGCAGACCATCCCCCTCGGTCATGATGAAATGCTGAGACATACTTCTTATGACAGCTTTCTATATTTACCTTTAATAAGCAGCGGAGAGAATCAGGTTATCTGGGAAGGCGTTTAGCAAGGAACGAACGTAATATGGTTTCACGACGCTGCTGTCTGATCACGGGCTGGGTGCAAGAGAGGCACACGGAGAACGCAGAGGAAGAGAGGTCGGCTGCCCACAGCGGTCCCGAACCACCGTCTTCTAAGCGGAGCTGGCGGGGGGTGGGAGCCAGACGGTTGGTGTGATAACACACTGCCCCTGATAGCTGGCCTGACCTAGGACACGAGACTTACCCCATTGGGACACTGAAGAATTTCTGCCTCAGATGACAAACTGGGTTTTGGCATAACTGATACAGTATTCTTCTCGTGGGGTTCACTGGGAAAAGCCAAGGCTTTGAAGCCAAGACAGACTTGGGTCCGGGCCACGGCCCTGTCGTTCACTGGCTTTGTTGCTCAGGTGGCTCACTGGCCAAGTCACTCAGGTGTCACCGCGCCTTAGTTTCCTCCTCTGTGCAATGGATCCAACAGTACTTACCTCCAGGACGGCTATAGAATCGTCAGCGACACCTGGCAAAGTGCCCAGCCCATGGTGGTTGGCGTTGTCTCCATGGCAGCCGTCATGAGAATAAATACGAAAGGCCTTGTGGAGTAGGAGGGGGAAGACACACGTCAGCAGGAGAGGGAGGTTGCTCATCTCCTGCCATGGCAGGAGGGTTTGCACCCGATTCGTTAAGGAGTGGCGCCACATTTGTTCGGTGGAAGGTTTAAAAAAAAAAAAAAAGAGGGGTTGGGGGTAGGATACGGCCCCGCTGTAAACATTTAGGATCAGAGTTCGTTCCTGCACGTTCTGGTGTGTAGATAAAGGGTTTAGGATGTACAGTTGGCTTCTGAGTCCTGCCCGCTTTAGGACTTGGGGGGGGGGGTGACACCCCGCGTGGGTGATTAGAAGAAGCCGGGGGCTGAGTTGTGAAGACACCCAGAACGTTTTGAGAAATCACGGGACAGGAGGCTCACCAGCAAAGGCCAGCAAAACTGCCCACAGAAGGGAGATGACTGGTCAGAGCCTGGCAGGTGCCAAGGGAGGGACCGGTGATATAGGTATGGTGGGGAGCGAAACATCCCAGCGGGACCTCACCTGACAAGCCCTCTCCCAGTCTTCACTGTCCTCTCCTGAGGTGAGGAGGCCGGTGAGAGGCTCCTGTCCCCGAGTCCCCTCTGATGTTGGTACAGGGACAGTCCTGAGCAGACCCCTCCAGCCTCCGGGCCTCAGCTTCTTCTGCTGTGGGCAGAGATGAGTAAGATGGGCCTCTCGGGTGGTGGTTTTGCTGAGTGAAGCAGAGTGTGTGAGCGGCGTTGTGCACTCTACAGAAAAACACAGATACTGTTTTTCTTGGAATACTCACAAGCTTGAATAAGTAGAAGCAGCTTCTCAACCTTCTTGAGTCAAGAGCATTGAATTTAGTGCGGCCCAGAAATATTCCATGGGATCAGGTTGAACTTAGGCAGTTGCCAATCTATCCCTATCTCCTTTGCCCTTCATTCTCGATTCCTTCGTGTTCGGCACCATCTGAGGTCGCTCTAAGCAGCGCTGAAAGGGGGTGCCACCAACTCCTCCCAGCTTCTTGTTTTCTCGCTCAGCCTGCGGTCTGGGAGGCAGTGGGAACGTGCTGCCACCTGGTGGTCACTGCTGAGCACAGAGCCCCTGCCGACGCTCGGGAATAAGCCTTGTGGACACTGGAAGCTGGTGCGGGGAAGCCTCTGCCCTCACTAAGAGTCTTGTAGTATGAGCATCTCCTTGCTTTCTGAGTGCCTAGAACCTGGAACCCTAGAACCTAGAATCTAGAACCTAGCTGAACCCTTCCCTGGACTCTCCATTAGGGCCTGGAGGCCTCCTGACACACGAGGTGCGGTGGGGTGTCTGGAGGGTGGGGCGTGCACCCCCAAGGAGTTTTCCTTTGTTGAGCAGGATTTCCTGTTGCTCCGAGTGAAGGGACCTTGACCTCCCTCCGCCCCTTGTACTGGTTCTGAGTATCCCGAACTCGGGCCACAGTTCCTGGCTCCTTGGCCAAGCCGGTGTGGCTCAGGTCAATGGGCCCTAGTAGGAAGCCCCCTGGGGACAGTGCCTCCAGATCAGCCCCTAGAGGAAGGCTTCTGGAAAGGCCCAGTCTCCTCCTCCTGTGCTGACCGAGAGCAGGGAAGGGAGGGGTGCTGGGAGAGGCCACCTTCTTGGCCACCTCACTCTTTTTAAGCCTCCACTGCTGGCTAGCAAGCAAGAAGCTTTATAAAAATATAAGGTTTTGGGGAAGTGGTGATGGGGCCAAGAGGAAGCGGACAAACTGATTTTGTGCAATTCTGCAGGCAGCAGTGGAGTCCATGTGAGCCAACCCCAGGCGGGAGCCCCCACCTCCCAGCTGCCTGACATCGTGTCTCAGCAGCCTCCTGGACCAGTTTCTAGGACTCCAGAGGGTGCCCCCCCCTGCCCCCCCCCGGGCTCCTGCTCAGACAGCATCTTGCTGTGAGTGCAGGGTGGTTGCTGGGGCTTCTCAGGCTTGTCTGGGAAGCTGCAAAGGAGCAGATGAACATCTGTCTGACCAGCCTCTCCTGACATTAAGCAGAACCCCAAGGGCAAGGTTGCAGCCTTGTGGCTAAGCTGTGTCCAGGGGTGTCGGGCCAGGGTTTGGGACAGGTGAGGCCTTTCCCTAGGACTCAGATGCTTTTCCTGTGGTTCAGGTTGATGGATTCCCTCCCCGATCCTTGCCTCTTCCATGGAGTCCATGTTCTTTTAATAAAACCGAAACAGACATGGCCCTTCTTTTAGATGGGGAGATTCCCTGAGCCACATCTCACTTACAATTTATTATTTAAAAAAATTTTTGTCGGCGGGGGGTGGGGGGGAAATGGGTGTCTCAGTCAGTTAGATGTCCGACTTCAGCTCATGTCATGACCGGTTTGTGAGTTCGAGCCCCGCATCAGGCTCAGAACCCGGAGTCTGCTTCAGATTCTGTGTCTCCCTCTCTCTCTGTCCCTCCCCTGCTCACACTCTATCTCCAACTCTTTCTCAAAAATAACTATTAAAAAATGTAAAAAAATTTTTTTTGGCACTCTGGTCCAACAAAAGGTTTTCTTTCTATTCCAGATCTCCCCCTGAAGCCCTGCCAAGTGCCCTGATCATTCTTTCACCTGTCTGTAATTCAGAGCAGCTACCAGACCTACACTATGCTGGTGCTCTGTTCCCATGATCTTGGTCACCTCTTTCTTCTCCATGCGTTGAGGCTAGAACCTCCCAATGATAATATGGCAACGTCAAGTTCAGGGACACCTTGTACTTGTGAAAGCTTCACGTGGCTATTCACTTGCCCACTCATTTACCGTAGCCAGGAGCCTGGGTTTGAATGCCGGCTCTGCCACTTTCTAGCTGCGCAATCCTGGGCAAGTTACTTCACCTTTCTTTTCTCCTTTCTTTCTTTTTTTAATGTTTACTTAATTTTGAGACAGAGAGAGACAGAGCGTGAGCAGGGGAGAGGCAGAGAGAGAGGGAGACACAGAATCCGAAGCAGGCTCCAGGCTCTGAGCTGTCAGCACAGAGTCCAACGCGGGGCTTGAATTCGCGAATCACGAGATCACGACCTGAACCAAAGTGGGACGCTTAACCTACTGAGCCACCCAGATGCCCCACATTACTTCTCCTTTCTGAGCCTCAGTTTGTTCAGCTGTGATTATAGTAAACATTTCATCAGAGAGCATTGAATGAGACCATGAAAGTAAAACCCTCACCATGGCAGGTGGTATGAGAGAACATGCTCAACCGGTCCTAGCTGATTCTATGCTTAGTGCCAAGCTGATGCCCCCTGGTTCACTGAGGAGCTTTCCTATTCATTCATTTATCAGAAGTATACTTGAGCACCTGCAACCTGCCAGCCATGGTGGTGGGGCTAGAAATGATGAGTGGAGACCCCTATGCTCCAGGGGCGTAGATAGCAGGGGAGGGGCTTATAAACACAGCATAGTGAGGGGATGTCTGGGAAATTCTCTTCAGGGTCCTGTTCGAGAATAGTCTTGAAGGAAAAGTGCTTGTGTTCTAGGTGGACACAGGGAGAAGGGCTTTCTAAGCTGGGCACACGTGGGGGAGGAAGAGAAATCATGGTGGTGCTTGTGGTTTTGGAGAAGAGGGGGATCCAGGCACCAGGAGGCTGCAGGGGGCTGGGACACCCCACCTCGAAGGGTCTCGTTCGTCATTCCAAAGGGGCCGGACTTGATCCTGAGGGCCGCATAGAGGCTGTGGGGAGACTTGCTTCTGGGGATGGCTCAGGGGGTTGAGACGGCGTGTCCATGAGAGATGAGGGAAGTTACCCAAGAGCAGCTGTGGGGCGTGTTGGGGGGGGGGGGAAGACAAGATGACCATCTGTCCTGGCCTCTCTGTCTTCTTTTCCAGCCTTCTCTCTCTTCTTTTCCAGGTTGCCTTCTGGCACTCGGTCTGGAGTGAGAAGTTGGCTCAGGGCCCAATACTAGGCAAAAATGCTAAGTAATGTGGAAACCTCTCTCCTCATCCCTCCAGTCACGCCCCTGAGCACGGATAGGTTCAGCCTTCCCTTGGTTCCTGGACAGGAAATGTCCAGAGAATTCAGGAGACACAATTCCCAGGTGGGAAAAGGGGTCTAGGTCAAGGTGTCTCAAGTGCGGCCCCAGCCTCTCCTTTTCCCCCTGGATTATTCTCTCCCAGGCTATTCTGCACCCACCACACTGCTCTTGTTACAGGTGCAGGGACACAAAGCCCTCTCCGTGGCTTCTCTAACACAGCCGAGATGGGCTGGTTAGAAAAGGACTCACTCAGGTCCTAAGGGAGGATGAAAGGGGTAAAGATCAGGTTTCCAGCTCTAGCTGTGGAATCCATCCCCAAAACCTTGCTCCGCTTTCTGTGGCTGGATCCGTGGCTCAGGTACTTTCCTGGCCTCTGCCATCTTCTCCCTCCCCCAGCTTCTGGCTCATAATGACACAGCCCCCCTCACCCCACTCTCTCTAAATGTGGAAGCTGTCTGTTGCCTGACCAGCTCTCGAACGTGGAGCGAGGCAGACCTGGGTGGCCAAGCACCCCCCTGGAAACCGCTCCCTTACTATACATTCGCCCCAACGTAGCAATATGACTGGTCCCTACCCCAGAGTGTCTTGCTCTCACATATTGGCTGTTTGGTCCTACCGGGTGGCAAGGGGCCAGCAGAGAGGGTACTTTTTTTTTTTTTTTTACACCCTGTCACCAAAATTCAACCATTGCTTTAGGGTGAGAGCGACTTCTTTCGGTAGCACGCAGCCTCCTAGAACTTGCTCTCTGTGACTTCCTCCCTGAAGCAGAGATAAAGAAAGCAGTTGCAGTAGATACTCTTGTGAGAAGCTGCGCTGGAGGCTGGCGAAGCTTCTCAAGTTCCCACGGTGCAGGGATGTGGGCATGGTTAACACTGGAAAACGTTGGAAAGGCAGCGATGCTGCTGGACAGGGCCGCCGCCCCTTAATGTCTGGGGGGTTGGGCCAGGGTGAAGTGGCAAGTCCAGGAGGCATGGGCAAGGTTATTCAGACTTGGGCCAACTTGAGATGGGGGGAGGGGGCGTGGGGGGAGCAGAGGGTGACGTGGAAATGCCACGGCCCCGAGGCGTCTCACCGGTGCCCTGGCAAGGATGTGAGCAACGCTGTTGTCGGTGTTGAATTTTAGTTCTGGCTGCGCATAGATTGGGGTTATTTAAGGCAAATATTATAAACCTTCCAATCCACTGTGTGAGCTCGGGTCCACCCATCCCTTCTTGCTGTGTCTCTAAATAACCCCAGTGGGCAGGACTGGACCTTAAATAACAATTGCATTTAAGTGTCTGATTTCCAGAAGCTTCAGACCAGGTGATGAGCAACTTCCAGGGAAGCAGTTTGGTTCCTCTTTTCATGCGGGGGGGGGGGGGGGTGGGCGAGTGGGAGGGGTATGCTGTGTGATTATGTACACGCGTGGCCCTTTCTCTCCTTTCTGCCTGGCCGGTCATCCTGTTGTCCTGTTGTTCCTCAAAGAGATTTGTCACAGGGGTGGTTGCTGGTGTGAGGGCATGTGAGACATTGGTGGGCGTGTGGGCTGACAGGGGGAAATGTGGAGTCAGCAGATGTGATGCTTGTGGGAGGTGCTGAGTGTTTTTGCCTTTCTGAGCAGGTGATCTTAGCTTATCCTCTGGCAACGGGTCTCTCTCTCTGTCTCTCTCACATGAGGGAGACCGACAGTGCAAGTGGCGGAGGGACAGAGAGAAAGGGAGACACAGAATCCGAAGCAGGCTCCAGGCTCCGAGCTGGCAGCACAGAGCCCAACGCGGGGCTCCAACTCACCGACTGCAAGATCATGACCTAAGCCAAAGTCAGACGCTTAACCCACTGGGCCAGGAGCCTGGGCAAAGGATCTTTGATGCAAAAGCTGGATCCCAGCTGGCCTCAGTGCTTGCTGTCTGCACTGTCTTAGTCTGTTCAAGCTACCGTAACAGAATACTGCAGACTGGGTGGCTTATAAGCCATAGAAATTCTGCTCTGGAGGCTGGGAGGTTCAAGATCAAGACACTGGCAGATTTGGTGTCCGGCGAGAGCTAGCTTCCTGGTTCATGAATGGCAGAGGGAGTGAAGGAGCTCTTTGGGGTGTCTCTTATAAGACACTAATCTCATGCCTGAGGGCTCTATCCCCAAGACCTAGGCACCTCCTAAAGACCCCACCTCCGGGGGTGCCTGGGTGGCGCAGTCGGTTAAGCGTCCGACTTCAGCCAGGTCACGATCTCGCGGTCCGTGAGTTCGAGCCCCGCGTCGGGCTCTGGGCTGATGGTTCAGAGCCTGGAGCCTGTTTCCGATTCTGTGTCTCCCTCTCTCTCTGCCCCTCCCCCGTTCATGCTCTGTCTCTCTCTGTCCCAAAAATAAATAAACGTTGAAAAAAAAATTTTAAAAAAAGACCCCACCTCCTAATGCCATCACTTTGAGGATCAGATCTCAACATATACATTTTGCGGGGACACAAACAGTCAGTCTATAACATACGCTAAAAAAACAAACAAACAATAAATTCTGGCTAAGGCTGCCACCACAATCTATTTCTTGTTCCCCTGTGGCTCCCGTTTGCTTCCTTGTCACGGGATCTTTCTGCTAAGTCAGCAGAAAGCCAGAATAGAAGAGTCTGTGTTTCCACTGCTCTCCCACCCGGCACTACACTCCTATCCAGTCCCCCAGTGAATGAATTCAGAACCTTCTCCCTGCCATTCACACCCCTCCTCTTCTCTTTCCATCTTCTGGCTGAACGTCCCTGGTCTCTGCTTCCTCTTGGCCCATCTTACTTCCTGAAACACCCCTGAAGAGGGCTGCTTATCTCGATGGAGCTCAAGTGGCCCCCTGGGGGAAGGAGGCAGAGGTCTTGAGCGTGTTTGTCTGGGGAACTAAGAGCTGCAGCACTTTCAGATTCAGCCCACAGAGAACTGTCCTCCACGCTTCCGGGAGCCCAGGGATGTGTGGCCCACAAAGAGGCAAGAAGTGATTGCCCCTAGATGGGCTCTCTCTAAGAAAAGGTGGGGGCGTCTCCAAGGGAGTGTCCCATCGGAGAAGAGAAGGAATGAGCGAGTTGTGAGTTTCAGACTGCTGCTGCTGCCCCTGAACCTCAAGTGAGGTGCCTGGCAAGAGCTCGACTCACCGGGCTGCACGGATCCCGTCAGCACACCTGCTACTAGGGAGGCTCCTTGGCGAGAGCAAGATGGCTGTCAACAGCACTGCCCTGTTGTTGGCCAACGTGACCTACATCACCGTGGAGATTCTCATCGGGCTCTGTGCCATAGTGGGCAATGTGCTGGTCATCTGGGTGGTCAAGCTGAACCCCAGCCTGCAGACCACCACCTTCTATTTCATCGTCTCCCTGGCCCTGGCTGACATCGCCGTTGGGGTGCTGGTCATGCCTTTGGCCATTGTCATCAGCCTGGGCATCACAATCCACTTTTATAACTGCCTCTTCATGACCTGCCTACTGCTGATCTTCACCCATGCCTCCATCATGTCCTTGCTAGCCATTGCTGTGGACCGATACCTGCGGGTCAAGCTCACAGTCAGGTAAGAGGGGAGGTGTGATGGAGGCGCCTGGGACATGGGGCTACAAAATTCAGATCCCAGACGAGTTTTCAGTGAAAACAAATCCAGACTGGCCTCTGAACTTGAAAGAGGGCACTACATTTCTTTGCACCATTTGGTGTGTGAGGGGGTTAACGACGCTGAGCTGGGACTCTGGAACAGAGGAATGCTCGATCTTTCTCCACTGACAGTGGGCGTGTATGCTCGGGCCCCCGGGGCAGCTCAGGATGATGAAAGCTTGATGCATCTTTAATTAGTAAAAACTGTTCTTGAGTTTTAGAAATGTTGGAAACCTACCAGATAAAATAAGGAGCGAACAGAAAAGAATAGGCGGGGATAAATGGATGGTTCTGTTCTTTGCAGATGTAGGTTATTTTAAAGTTGCTTTAACTTTGCTTCCTCTTCCATGTAGAGACGGGGATCAAAACGTTCTCCACTGCAGAAAGCAGTAACAACCTTTCCTGTGACCATGTGAATAGAATAGGCCCACCAGTGGAGACATCTCATTCCCCAAGAGTCCTGAATAGCAATTATCTCATATTCCTCCTGTCTGGTCTTGGGGAAGAGACGTGGGGAGAAACCTGCAAACCTGCAAACAAGCCAGGGGTCAAAGCCCAGATCTTGAGCTCTGAGCTGGGGCAAGTTGTTTAACTTTCTCAGCTTTGGTTCCTCGTCTTTCCATGGTGGGTAACTTTGGAACTCTGAACTCAGACTTACCTCGTTTCCATTTTTACCTCTGCCGCTTCCAGCTCGTGCAGGTTACTTGCCCGTTTCTTTTTTTCACCTATAAAGTGGGGACAGTGACTGCAACTTCCTCATGTAATTCCATAGGTCGGGGCGCCCTGGGTGGCTCAGTCGGTTAAGCATCTGACTCTTGGTTTTGTCTCAGGTCATGATCTCACAGTTTGTGAGTCTGAGCCCCCATCAGGCTCTGTGCTGCCAGCTGCGGAGCTGGCTTGGGATTCTCTGTCTCCCTCTCTCTCTGCTCCTCCTTCGCTTGCACTCTTTCTCTCTCAAAATAAATAAACTTAAAAAAAAATAGCTTTCTAAAAAAACGAAATGCCTGCCCAGTCTGTGCTCGATCAATGGTAGTTCAAACGACTGTTATCCTCACCCGTCACCAGCAATGAAATGGACATTATCATAGAGATAGCTTTTGTTTGTTGTGAGATTTTTTTCATTTTATTTTTTTAATGTTTATTTATCTTTGAGAGAGACACAGAGCACAAGTGGGGGAAGGGTCAGAGAGAGAGGGAGACACAGAATCCGAAGCAGGTTCCAGGCTCCAAGCTGTCAGCACAATCCGACGCGGGGCTCTAACCCACGAACTGTTGAGATCATGACCTGAGCCGAAGTCGGACGCTTAACCGACTGAGCCATCCAGGCGCCCCGTGGTATTTCTTGAAAAAAACAAAAAACAAAAAAGAAGTCCCTGGAGAAATCTGCAGGAATGCCAGCACTCTCCAGCCTCATCTTCCCCTCCCCCACTCCTTTAGCAATTCCTACTGTGAACTCACCCATTCTCTTCCATTCAAACAGATACAGGAGGATCACCACTCAAAGAAGAATATGGTTGGCCCTGGGCCTTTGCTGGCTGGTGTCATTCCTGGTGGGACTGACCCCCATGTTTGGCTGGAACATGAAACTGACCTCCGAGTACTACAGAAATGTCACCTCCCTTTCATGCCAGTTCCGTTCTGTCATGACGATGGACTACATGGTCTACTTCAGCTTCTTCACGTGGATTTTAATCCCCCTGGTTATTATGTGCGCCATCTATCTTGACATATTCTATGTCATCCGGAACAAACTCAATCAGAGCTTCTCGAGCTCCAAAGAGACAGGCACGTTTTACGGACGGGAGTTCAAGACGGCCAAGTCTCTGTTTCTGGTTCTCTTCCTGTTTGCTTTGTCCTGGCTGCCTTTATCCATCATCAACTGTATCACCTACTTCCATGGTGAGGTGCCGCAAATTATACTTTACTTGGGCATTTTGCTCTCCCATGCTAACTCCATGATGAACCCTATTGTCTATGCTTACAAAATAAAGAAGTTCAAGGAAACCTATGTTTTGATCTTCAAAACCTGTATGATCTGCCAATCCTCTGATTCCTTGGACCCAAGCACTGATCAGACTTCTGAGTAGTTATCCATGAAAGACCCCTCTTCACCCCATTGACCTTCGGATTCGGCATCAGTAAACACTTGAAGAACCACCCATCTGAGCCAAAGGCTTTCATGTCCTTAATTCCTTCTACTGAGTGGGGAGCATTTGACTGGCTGCCCCCAGTGGTACCTCCCCTAACACCCCCTTTCTATTATCCAATTTTTTCCTTGTCTTTCTTTGATTCTATGTTCTGGATGACTGACTTGAAGAAAGCGTTCTACTGTTACTACTGCCTCCTGTTTGGGAAGGAGGAGAAGTCAAGGTATCTGAAGGATGCTTTGTTGACTTACTGATGAAAGGTCCCGATCTGGATGTGTGTGGTGGTGACTCAGTTCCTTTCTGTCGTGGAACCAAGCAGAGACACCTACACCATCAGATGCCAGGGAGATGGTGGGAGCAGAGTTTAACAAAGGGGGATTTAAACTGCTGAATTCACCAGTATTTGAGTAAATGTATTTGAGTAAATAAAAGATGACGGCTAACTGTTGTGTAGCTCTCTGCTGGGGGTCAGGGTCACTTGGGGTTGCAGACCCCAGCTGGCTGCTCATGGCACTCAACCTGCTTGCCATGTTCACCTGTTTGGACTCTGGGGACCTCACTCCTTGCCTAGAATACCCTGTTCCTTTTTCCTGGGTTGATCGGAGCATTTGCCAACTTTATGAACCATTCATCAATTGTTAGAGAAGGGTCAAAAGAGGCAAAAAAAGAGAGAGAGAGAGAGAGAGGGAGAGACAGGATAGCTATTCTTTGCTTAGCACTTTCTATGCACTACCTACTTTGCATACATTGGTCCAGACACCCTCTGGGGTAGGTCCCACCATTACTATCCTCTTCACTGTGCAGAAGAAAATGGAAGAACAGAGAGGTTAAATAATTTGTCTATAGTCAAACAGTTAACAAGTAGTAGAGCCAGGATTGAAACTCAGCCTTGCCTTCTGGGAGATCCCAAGCTCCTCTCCACCTATTCTCAGACAGGAAGAGGGGCTTGTAACTTCTCCAAAGTGCAAACTCTCAAGTTCATCTAAGGTACAATCAGCAGACACATGGATACAAACTATAGCTTGAATGCTCGAGCACGGCCGTACTTAGGTACGCCAGGCGGGGACAGAGTTCCAGCCACACCTTTCAAACACTGAGTGTGGCTCTGGAGATTCAAGGGCACATCTCTAGTGTGGTCCGTGCACACTTGCAGCTGTGGACTTTCCCCAGACAATGAATATATAAACTTGATGAGAGCAGCAAGATGGGATTTCAATTAAACCACTTCCAAGAGGATAAGTATACTGAAAATGGTTTATTATTATCATCATTATTAGTTCTTAGCCGATTCTGAAAGTTTATCCCGACCGCAATCTTGGGCCAGGGCACGATAACCATATTTATCTAGTTAACATTTCATTTCAGTAAAGGTCCCCGCTTGTCTCCCCCTATCACCCCAGGAAGAAGAACACTGTCTGGGAAGTTGAAAAACTTCCGTCTACTTTCCTACTAGCCCCAAACTGAGCTGGTCACCCACCCACCCACTTCCCTGCACCGCTCACAATCTATCTTAAAGGCAAATGGCTGGACCGCGGCGCCACTGTCCCCGGAAGTGTGGGAGGCTACCTTCAGCCCAGCAGCCTCCCCTTCAACATTTGGGGATCTATTTTCTTTAAAAATCCAAGCGCCGGCCCCAAAACCTCCACCAAATTTCCCCCTTAATGGCGTCCCCTTGTTTGATTTAAGGCTTTCCCCCCTGAATTAGTTTTTGTGCTGAGTTAAAACGCCCCTCCAGGATGAGGCCCCGGGTTTACTGTGGGATTTTCTGGTGACCCTGTTGCATTCCGCTGGCCAGAAACCACCTCCGCCCCGTCGGACCCTTGAGGGAAGGGCTGATCAGTTTTCAGTCCCAGATACAGGCGCTTCATAATTTACAAACAATCTGTAACATTGCAGTAGCAACATTTCACACCTACTGTTTTTGAAACTCGAGGGGCGCCTGGGTGGCTCAGTCGGTTAAGCGGCCGACTTCGGCTCAGGTCATGATCTCACGGCCCGTGAGTTCGAGCCCCGCGTCAGGCTCTGTGCTGACAGCTCAGAGCCTGGAGCCTGTTTCAGATTCTGTGTCTCCCTCTCTCTGACCCTCCCCTGTTCATGCTCTGTCTCTCCCTGTCTCAAAAATAAATAAAACATTAAAAAAAATTAAAAAAAAAAAGAAGGAAATTTCATTTAAGGGGACTACTTCCCTCAAAACAAAGCAGCAATCCGTCCTGGGTCATCGCTGTGGGAAGATGAGTTTTCTGAGTTTCAGAAAAAACAAACTTTTCTTCTTTCTTTTCCCTTTCTCCTCCTCCCCACTCCCCACCCCCCTCTGAAGTCCACTGCTTAGCAGATCCACTGAGGGTTTTCAGGGAGTTCAATATTTTTTTAATAATTTTTCTATGTTTATTTATTTTTGAAAGCGAGAGAGAGCGCGCGAGCACGAGTGGGGGAGGGGCAGAGAGAGAGAGAGAGGAAGACAGAATCCGAAGCAGGCTCCAGGCTCTGAGCTGTCAGCACAGACCCCGATGTGGGGCTCAAACTCACGAACCTCGAGATCATGACCTGAGCTAAGTCGGATGCTTAACCGACCGGGCCACCCAGGCGCCCCAGGAGTTGCTTTTTTTTTTTTATGTTTTGTTTTGCTTTGTTTCAGTGAAATGGGAATGTCCTGAGCTAAGATGTTACACAGCCCAGAAGAAGCCCTTAAAATGAGAATGCCTGTTCGAGAGGACTCAGAAAAGATGAACTAAGAATCCCTGGTGAGGGGCTCGGGTAGAAGTGGTGAGCTCCACCCTGGTTTCAGGTTTAGAGATTAGTGTCACCGGCGCTTCCTCCAGGCTGTCTCCCGGCTAGCTCCCTTCAGCTGAACAGTTGAGGGTGGCTGTTGGGCTTTTGTTCGCAAGGAATAAGGAAAAAAAGACTACCCAGACAAGACCAAAGTTTGCTTCCTCCTCCTCCATATGAATTCGTTGGAATGAAGGTAGGCGCTGAGTAGCTGGGTTTATTAACCCATTTATTATTATTATTATTATTATTATTAAGTCAACTGTGGAAATAAGCTAGGACCAGATGGGAACAGGCAAAAGCTATCCCAAGCTTGCAGTAGCCAGGGAGTCAGTCACTGCTACTTGGATTTTGGCAGAGACTTAAAGGTGTGCAGAGGAGGGGGGCAGGCTCTACAGGGGAAACTGGGAGGCTTTAGTTGTGCCCTGCCTAGAGGCTGCTGGCTCCGGGGAAGCTGTGGGCAGGCTAAGTAGCAGTGGGCATCCTGTGGGATTGGTTAGGAGAGCATATTTGGCTTTCTCTGGTTGGTCCCAAGTTGGAAGCAGGACAAGAATTTGGGAAGCTGTCAGTTATCCCTGGCCATTTGGGGTTGGTGGTCACGGGGATTATCGATTGGCTCTCTGGACTTCTGCTAGAGATTACGGTCTGACTTCCTACCAACTGGACTTCTGGCAGGCCGGCTTCCCCGGCCAGTTACTGTAGATAAGATGCTGGTTTCCTGGTCCAGAAATTCTGTCCAGAGGTCTGTTGTCATATGTGATCTGGCCATTGCCCACTGGTGTATTCAGTTTCTTACAACCAGATGCGTATTTTCTAGAGAAACTCTGCCCTTTGATGCCACACCGGGTGTGGTGGCAATGGGAAAACAGGCTGCCTCTTGCCCTGACCACTCAGGTGATATGTGTAGGTCACGTGCCCTTGTAAAACGTAAAGTATCTATAATTTTGCAGTGTTGTTACTGTTGAGGAAGAAGAAGAGTGTGATGGAAAGAACTCTGTGTGTGTGTTTGTGTGTGTGTGTGTGTGTGTGTGTGTGTTTTCCTCTGGATTTAGCATCAGATTATCATGGCTGTACTTGGGCATGTGAACTTGGGGCAGTTTCCTAAAACTGAACCTTGTAATATCTGTGTCAGAGTTTGTTTGTTTGTTTGTTTGTTTGTTTTACTTTTTATTATGGAACACTTCAGGCGCACAAAAGTGGAGAGACCAGAAAAATGACCGCTCCGATATCTATTATGCTGCTTTAATAATGGTCCACTTACAGCCAATCTTGTTCCCTCTATGCCCCTAACCCACCCGCTTGCCCTACCCTGACTATCTTGAAATTTGGGGACATCAATTTATTTCCTCTGCAAACATTTCGGGTTTTATTTCTAAAAGGCAGTTTTTAAATGATCAGTGGGCTTCTGCTTCTTACCCATTCATCTTCTTAGTTTGCCCATCTAAGGAGCAAAAATTAATTCTACCCTTATGAGGCACCAGGAGAACTAACTGCACCACCTGGGAGTCAGGATACTGATAAGACACATCTGTCCATTCTCTATAACTCCGGGCCTCTCATTTGCTTTAGAACATCACCTTTTCATGACTTGCGCACTTCACTGACGTCTGGGCACAATCCATTTCTCCTTCTGTTGGTGCTTTTCTTTGGTTTCATGGCACTTTCTCCGAGCCGTTCCCAGTGCACGATTTGCACGCAGCTTTCTCAGAAATAATACTGATTTTAAAAACTATGACCACACAAATTATCAATTGCTATCTAATTTTCATTGGTTTTCTTGATCACACAGGCCAGCCCTGATTCGGCTGAAGAGGGAACAACAGCATGAATGCCGGGAGCCATCGGAGAGGCTGGTTCTTGACGATGTCAGGATCCCCTCTGAAACAACGTAACCATAATTTCTTAGCATCATCAACTATGGAGCCACTGTCTAGACTTTTCTCAACTGTTTGCTTCAATCAGGATCCAAATGAGTTCCATATATTGTAGTTTGTCATTATTTCTCTTAAGCCCTTTTAAACTATAGATTCCTCCTTCCTTTCTTCCTTTTTTTTTTTTTTTTCCCCTCCACCTTGCGGTTTGTGTGTTGAACTCGTAGAGGTTTGATGAGGAGTAAATGAGGCAATATGGGTAACACAACCAACATGGTGCAGGTGAAACTCGGCCTAGAGCTGGCCGACATGCTGACTTCGTGTGGATGAGAGAGAGGTCCCTCTGCTTCACAAGAGGACATGATTGAACACCCTGGACGCTCATCCACCTCTGGCCATTGATGGGAAGTGTTGGCTCTGGGGTGTGATAAGTAGTGCTCGGTCTAAATTCACCTGGGAGGTGGTTCCACAATTCAAACCCTAAAAGTCATTGGTCGGGGGGCACCTGGATGGCTCTGTCAGTTAGGCCTCTGACTTCAGCTCAGGTCATGATCTCGTGGATCATGGGTTCGAGCCCTGTGTCAGGCTCTCCGCTGCCAGCACAGAGCCCACTTCAGATCCTTGGTATCCCTCTGTCTGCCACTCCGCCTCGAGTGCACGTGTGTGCTCTCTCTCTCGCTCACTCGCTCGCTTGCTCAAAAATAAATAAAAATCAAAATCAGTGGTCAGGCCAGGAGTCCCCAAAAGAACCAAGAGAAGCTTCTACCTCTGCATGGACAGATACCCTTCGTTTGCCCCAGCTCTGCCCGGCAAGCTCTCAAGAGTTCTGGAGGCTGCGGCCCTGCCTGCTGACACTCAGACACTCACGCCGACACCACTCCGTGCTCCAGACACCAGGCACAGCTCATAACAGCTTCGTGCTTTGCCCCTGACCCCGCTCCCTGGGTGAGGCTTCATGGTCCATGCGGGAGTCAGGGGAGGTAATTTCCTTACTGGTCTTCCTCTCAACTAGACGAGAACGTGCCTCTGAGCGTGTCGTCCTCTGGCAATAACCCGGTCCGCTGGCGGGACAGGGCACAGTTGGGACACCTGAATGTGTGTCCGTGCTGATGTGTGTGCCTGTGCCGGTCTGCGTGTGTATAAGGCTTTGTTGTAGCAGGGTGGATTTATCCAGGAGGGGACTCTCCGTTGCTGTTTTGGGGGTGCCAGAAGCCCACAATTTTTTTTCAGTTGCCCATATTGTTATAAAAGTAAGTTTATGTCCACGAATGGCATCCCTCTGATGAGGTACCCTTGTGCAGTACACAACCTGGATAGCTATACATAGTAGCACTGCTTGGATTGACTGGTCGTTTTGCCCTGGTCTCTTCAAACAGGATCAAACCGGCTTAAGCTCAAAGATATCTGTTTCCTTTAAACAGATCCAGGATTCCTGAAACCCTGGGGCGTATCACCATTCCAGGTGAAGGTTCACTTCCTTCTAGTCATAGGGCTCTTCATTCTGCTTCTCTTGACTGTCTTTTCAGGTAAGATATGGGGAAAGAACATCTGCAGCCTCCAAACTTCCCAGACACCTTGCATTTCCTTCTCCCCTCCTGCTTAGTAGCTCGAACCACCCAAGAAGTGGGATGGGAAAATAAAAGGAGAAAAGAGATCCTGTCCAAATTCATCCTTGCTGTTTGCTCTGCTAAGAGGGTTGTGAGGAATTTGAAAGCCTCGGCGAAAATGTGGGGCTCTGTACTCTCCCTTTCAGTGTAAGGTCCCCTTCCTTCCCCCTTCTCTTCCTCAAAGTGTTTGAGCACATGGACTAGGCTGGGACTTTCCACTGTCTGCCGGTGCCTGAGCCTGAAGGTGGGACTCGGGGGACCAGTCCTGGCTCTGCTGCCCCCCACCCCACCCCCGGCGTGCTGACCTTGACGGCTGTTGTGTCTCTCCCTGGGTCAGGGTCCAGACCTGTAAGCTGAGCATCACCCCATCTTCCTTGTGGGGTTGATAGGAAAACAAGATATCAAGTCACATCAGTTGACATCAGCGACGTGAGCCTGCCGTGCGGGCTGGTTGTTGGCGGCATCTGAGGGGACCTAGCTGAGAGATGCCTGCTGCTCCCATCTCTGCTCCTTGTTCAGATACTTCCCCAGCCACCTTCTAGGGGGACACGGAGTACATGACTTCCTCACTACGCAACACGCTGAGATGATGGGGCTGCCTGCGCAGGTCTTGTCCGGAGGGAATAGGAAGCTCTCGGCTCCTAAGAACAGAACGTGACTCCCTCTGTTCCCAGCCCTCTGCAGCCCGCAGAAGCCTCCACACCTTCTCGGTTTCTTCCTGAGGGGTCCACAGTGGCGTGGACACAGGGGATCTGCTAACAGTGATCCTCGGGCTCTTCCAGCCCCCCAACAAGCAATGGGGAGAGGCCTCCTAAGTTCTTGATGCCCTGGCCTCAGGCCAGGGGACAGGACTTCTCCAGTGTTGCTACATTAGCTTGCTAGGCCCACCGTAACAAACGCCACAGACTGGCTGGCCGAAACCACACAGGTTGATTTCTTCACATTTCCAGAGGCTGGATAGTCTAAGATCAAGGTGTGGGCGGGTTTGCCTTCTGCTGAGACCTCTCTTCTTGGCTTGCAGAGGGCTGCCTTCTCACTGTGTCCTCACAGGACTTTCCCTCGACCTGTTGTCTGTGTCCTAAACTCCTTTTTCTTTTTCTTTTTCTTTTTAAAAATTTTTTTAATGTTTTATTTATTTTTGAGAGAGAGAGAGAGAGAAAGACAGAGTGTGCAAGCAGGGAGGGGCAGAGACAGAGGGAGACACAGAACCCGAAGCAGGCTCGAGGCTCTGAGCCATCAGCACACAACTTTGCTGATAGTGGGACTTGAACTCACGAACCGTGAGATCATGACCTGAGCCAAAGTCGGTTGCTCATCTGACTGAGCCACCCAGGCGCCCCCTAAACTCCTTTTTCATAAGGACACCAGTCAGGTTGCATTAGGGCCCATTCTTAATGACCCCCTTTTAACTTAATTACCTCCTAAAGGCTCAATCCGTCACATTCTGAGGTACTAGAGTTAACACTTCAATGTGTGAGTTTTAGCGGGACCTCTTTCTGCCCAAAGCAGTTGCTAACCCAGAACAAGCAAAATAAAAAATCAGCCTCCAGTGCTTAAACTGATTTTGCTCCAGTGTGGCGGGAGCTGCAACATGTTTAAAAGGACGGTGGTGTGTGTGTGTGTGTGTGTGTGTGTGTGTGTGCATGCGTGTCATGCCCTGAGGGACACAGGAAGCCAGCTCATCATCACTCTGTCCTGCCTGACCAAGGAGGATACAGGCTGGTACCCGTGTGGCATCCAGTGGGACTTTGCCAGGGACAACTTGGATTTTACAGAGCTGGTTGTGACTGACGACAGAGGAGGCCTCGCCAGTGATTTTTGGTCTGGGAAAGGTAGGGACCCTGTCAGGGATCTAGTCAGGGGTAACCCGCAGTTGTGCATGTTCATTGGTGTGGTACATACTCGCTGAGGCCAGTGAGGACCAGCTCAGGCCCCCCTTAGGTTCCTTGGGGTGCCCTGGTATCTCCTTCTCTCCAAGGTAGGGTCGCTGCTGATGGTGCCGGGGATTAACTTGGAATTTGGGGAAGAGGAGGGTGGGTGGGCGCAGGGGTGCTCTTGGAACCTCCCTTCCCTTGCAGCGATCTGGCCCATGGCATTTGGAGAGGCTCATGGGGGCTAACAGGTGGGAGAGCTTTGTGTTGCTGGCCAGGAAAGGCTCAGAGGTTGTCATTACACGTCTGTGCTCTGTGGCCAGCCTAGTAGGTCTAGAATCTTGAAGATCCATTTCTTGAGAGGTGAGTGAAGCTGTAAAAAATGACCCAGGTGTCTGGAAGAGGACCTTCAAAGACCGTCCGCTAACTAATTTCATCATCCACAGGCGTAACTATCACGGCCAAACTGGTTAGGAGTGCAGTTTACACGGGGAGGCCACTGGGTGGGTGTAGGTTGAACTTGAGCCTGTGGTGGGAGGAGGTCTATCTAAGCCGGTCAACTGCTCCTTTGGGCCAGGGCTGAGACACAGCTCTCCAGATGCTCACCCAAATTCTTCTGTCCAATGCTGAAAACCTTTTTAAATCAGAAAGCCTCTGCTCGGGCAAAGAGCTTATGGAAAGTACCAGCCTTCCTCTTTTTCCTTCTGTGGCTTCTCAGTGTTTCCATTTCTAGAAGCGATGCCTTTCTATCATAATCCAGAACACAATGTCAGTAGGAAAACAAACCGAGGACTTAAGGGAAGCTACAGGAAGCCTCCTGGGGCTAGAGAATCTTGCTCACACTTGACCAACTAGTAATTTGTTTAGGAAGCATCTTATTGAATGTGTGGCATCCTTCACACCTAAAATGTTTCTACTGCACTGTTTTAGGCTCGGGATGAAAGAGGCCTCGCCTAAATGTGCTCCTTAGTTTCAGTGAAACAAAGACCCCTGCCCCTCCCCAACGAGATTTGCCAGAGACGGCAGTGTGGGTGGGCCATGGCAGAACTTCCCCCATTGGGTTTCAGTGGCTGCCATGAGCACAGTGTGGCAATGATGCCACCTATCGATCCGTTCCTTAAGGATTGGACTGGCCCTCTTGTGCCTCAGGTATCATAGCCTTCAGCCTGGGACTCTCTAACCATGGGCCACATCTAGTCCACACAGGGCTTTGGTGCACCTCTGGAAAAGTGGCCCTTCCTCGCGGTGCCTGGAGCCCAGTGGCAGGCATATGGCTTGGCCAGCAGAGGGTGGGCTGGATTTCAGCTCCTACCTGTTCCCTCCAGCCTGTGCCCTGTGCAGGGCGCATTTATACAGCTACGCCCCGTGCCTCTGCTCGACCCAGCAGAGTTGCCCAGAGCACTCGTTCTCTGGGGATTGAATGACGGGCAGAGACGCAGAGATGCCGAAGGCAAAGGGCAGGCTTGGGGGCTGGCCTCACTTGACCCCCCAAGCAGTCCTTTCTGCTGCAGACCTATCAGGCGACAGGAACCGGAGCTGCAGGGCTTCCAATGTGGCGCACAAGGCCAATCCCTCCAGGTGAGTCGGACCTTGGGGAGGACAGGCCGGTGTTGGGGGGCTGGGGGGGGGAGGCAGGCGAGGATAACACAGCGTGGCAACTGATTTGCACCTGCTGCTCTTTAGCTGCATGTCGTTGGTTCTCGTTCTCCACCTGAACTGTGTAGCTTCAATGTGACCATGTGGTTTCTTTCAGAAAAATCTAGTTTAGGACTCTTGAATGTAAATAGCAAAAATGCCCTCTCATGATGTTAGTTGAAAAGGAGGATCTACGCTAAGGGGAGAGCAGTGTTGCATGCATGAAGGGTGAGACATGGCACCCTCAGCAATGGTCCGGAATGTCTTTGGGACTTTGTCTCTGTCTCTGATCCACTGCTCTCATGTGTGTTTGCTTCCTCTCTCTCTCTCTCTCTGCACTGCCCTTTTCTGTTTCGTTGCAGCCACTTCTAGCTCCGGAGTTTATGTCTCCCCTGTTCAAGAGGCCATCCAGTCTGAACACTGGATCCTCCTGCTCTGGGTCCATGTTAGTTTCTGAGGCAAGGGCTCAGCCCCGCTTGGTCAGACCGCCAGCCCGGGTCCAAACAGGCGTGGGCTGAAGAACACGGGCACTCTGAAGGGACGTGGTGGCCAGGAGCTACTGGGACTAGGTGGGGTGGGAGCAGGGCAGAGGGACAGATCCCAGGAATGGGGATCCTGAGCACGGAAATGAAAGGTGGTTTCTTTTCAGTCGACATGAAGTCTGTCTGTGATTCCTTCCAGGATGTCCATTCTCATAATCTGCATACTGATCACAGGCTTGGGGATAATCTCTATAATTAGTCACTTGTCCGAAAGGCAGAGAAGCCAGATGAACAGAAGGAGTAAGTGGCCATTGGGGGTGGGGATTAAGGAAAATGAAAGGGCCAAGGAACAACTTTCACACGAGTGAATGTGCCCCTCATCTGTTGCCTGGACCCATGGAGGCCAATGCAGTCAGCCCATAGACAGGGGTAGATTCTGCTTCATGGTGACAAAGGCCCCGTGAGAGGCCACAGAGAGGACACAGTAGCCTTGGTAAGTGGAGGTATGTGTAGACTAGGGAGGAGGGAGGCCCTGAGATGGTCACACCACGGGTCCCAGTGTGTGCGAGGGCCACCTGCCCCCCCCCCCCCCCCCCCCCAGCACACAAGCGTTGGGAGGCAGCCTTACTCTTTGAAACTTTTTGTTCATCTGGAGGGATTTACCAAAGGACCTCTGGGGCCACTGGGTAAGCAGACATAGAAAAGTCTCCTTGAGAAGGGTCAGGAGCAGAAGAGGACAGGCCCATGGCCTCAACTGTAGTCTTAAGCCAAGGGAGGAACAGCCCTTAAGCTTTGTGTCTCCTTCTGCCCTTGGGCAATTACAGGTAAAGGCCCAGCTAGAAGCCAGAGAACCAGTCAAGCTCCTTCTGTGATCCCCATGCCTCTGGTAAGTTCCTTCCTTGGCTCTTCCTGGGCCCTGCGCCCCACAGCCACCTGACTTAGGGATCTCCCTTCCTAGACAGAAAACAGGAAGTTTGTTCAGCAGGGACTGTGTGGATCTGGGCACCTTTCCTTTGGGGAAGCATCAGAAAAACCAAAATTCTTAAGACAACCATGTGGTGGTTCTGCTAACCCCTCAAGTGGACACAGGCTAGAAAGAACGTCGTATACAAGTGCCACTGCTTGGCCAGTAGGGTTTCTTTATTTTAATTTTCTTTATGTTTATGCTCAGAAGACACAGAAGTACCTTGGGCAGTGGAGAGACTGTAGGCATAGGTACAAAATAGACTCCCCCCTCCTGTGGGTGTGGAAGTGCAGAAAAACATTTCAGAGAATGACGGAAAACACAGGCACGCACATGCACACACGTGCACGTGTGGCAACACCTGCTACGGAAGCACAAGGGTAACGCCAGAGGAATCTGAGAGTCACAGTTAAGGCTGTGAGGTCTCCTAGTCTCTCTGTGATAACGTGGCCCCAGGTGGAGCAGGAGCCCTAAGAAATCAAAGCCATGGCTCCATTTTGTCCTCTTAGAGCTTTGGGAACCATGGAGGTGAAGAATATAGGCAAGGCAACATCTTTCTCTGTTCTACCCAAGACTGCTCCCTTCGGGACCCAATTGTATTCTAGGTTTTTTTGCTAAGACAGACAACGTCACCGCCTTAAGGCATGATCTTGGGTAACTTGTCGTTTCTCTGGGCCTGTTTTCTTCTCTAGCGATTGAGGACTCCATTCTCATACTCCCCACGAGCTTTTAATTCATACACTCATTCATTCTTTCAAGCACAAGGACCGTGCTAGATGCTGGGGATACAAAGATGAGCGAAAGACATAGCATCTGTCTTCATGGCACTTATAAGGTAGAGTGGGAGGAAGACAAACTACCGCACAGATGAAAAATGTGTCAGCTAACATAAGGACGGTACGGGAGAAGCACATGGTGTCGTGGAAGTTGAGGCAACAGAATCCAACCCCCTTCCCTTGTAGCCAGGGGCGGTGCAACCTGTTTCAGCCCCAGCCTGCTTCCTCACACTCAGCCCGTTGAAACATGGCAGCTGGAATCAAGGGCCCTTCTGGCTTTGACGTTCCTGGGCTTTGAAGGGGTCCGGTTGCGTTATATCACCGAAGCTCGGTGGGAGGTGAATGCAGGCCCCATGTGCCTGACCAATGGGCTTTGAAGCAATGACAGCTGATTTCTTCCCTGAAGACATACTTTGGTGTTTAGGCTCGTAAAGCCACCAGGAGAGAGTTTGCAACTTCTGTGGCAGAAACCACTCGGCAGAGGTAGGCAACACATCTCAACTCCATTTCCTTTGTCTATTCCCCACAAAGTAGACGACTCTTTGAAGCCCTCCTCCTGGTGTCCTGGCTCCAAAGATAATGGCTCATCCTGAACAGACATGACTGAAGATCTCTTTCATTTAGTTTATAAATAAAGTGGTGCTGCCATAGTCACCGTGACGACCGGCCCACACCTTGGGGATGGATTGTGATCTCTCAGGTGTTCCAAACCCCCCCCCCCCCCCCAGGTTGCCGGCGCTGGCTTGCAGCTAGGTAAGAACAGTATTAGCCACGGGAGCTGTGCTAGGCCATGCCAGAGCAAGGCTGCCGCTGCGGTTGACAACATCTCAAGATCTTAGTTTCCACACCCTCGGCTAGCTGCCAGGTGAAGAGAGGGCAGCATCTTGGTCAGGGGATCAGGAGATCCCTTGTGTTTTATTGGTTCGCCCATGAACTCCTCACTGGTGTTGAATAAACTCTGAGGCATGACTAACGTCTCCTGGGATATCACTGGAAATGGATTTCTGGGAAAGTTTAAACTATGATATTGCAATATCTGCTTCTACATTGGTATTACACGCTGTCCTACCCCCATGAGGCGAAATCAGCATTTCTCAGATCTTCTTGGTGAAAAGGTGGTCCTCTGTGGGAAACCGCCACCAGACTGAACGGATGCTGCTCTTGACCGGTGAGAAGCCGAGGCGTGGTGGGTGAAATATTCGGTCAAACCAGGAAACACAAATCAAGACCGAGGCATCGGCAGCCGTGGGTGCAAGTGAAGCTATACCGTCATTAACGGCAGAATTACCTAAGCTCTCGGCAACGACCTGCACGTCTGCGCCTTCTCTCCCCATATAAAGTCTTTTCCTGCAATTTCAGGGGGTTCCCAGGGGCTCCCCATCACCGCCTCTGCCACCCTCATAAAAACCCCGCTCTTCTGGTATCTTGCAGTAGGGTGCCAGCCAGTGTCAGCGCTCAGGGTAATCAGCAGTCCTGAGGTCAGCGTGGGGCGGGGGCAGGGAGAATGGCTCGTGCCACGATTCTGCACGTGCCCCACACATTTAGGTCCAGGCTTTCACGGTGTCTTCCACCCAAACCCCTCTGTCGGTGGGGAGCTCAACGCTACCCAGAAGCCCGATGAGAAGGGGCAGGGGTGTGGGGACCATCTGTTTCCCGCCATCCTCCCTGTGTCCTTGTGGCCAGACCCCCTCCCTCCCAGAGTCTCAGAGCAAACAGCGTCAAAAGTGTTGCCTTTTCCCTCATCTACCAAACAACTCCAGGCCCTCCTCCGTGGCCATGTTCAAGCACAAGCCTGCCGATTCTACAAATAGCAATCCAGTCTGGGCCCCGTGGGGCCATCTTACTGCACGAGGCAAGACAGCAGGCATCAATCTTCCGTGACAGATGAAGACATCTATCGCTATGCTTGGAAGATGTATACTTATGAATCTGGAGAGCCATTTCCCTGAGAATCCTACAGGTTGGCTCTGATTCCATGAACCAGGGTTCTAGAGCCTTTTTTTCCCCTCCCGTCCCTGGCACTGACCTTTTGAACCTCTGGTCAATTATTTAATGGCTCATTTCATCCAGCAAGACCAGGTGCACACCAGTTTTCACGACAGGGAGACAAAACCCAAAACTTTGTAAACGTACGGCTCTGCTACTAAAAATGGGGAAGCTTCAAGAAAAAAGCAAGAGCAATTAATGCGATATTTCATGTCCAAGTGGGTGGCCCTGAGACAATGCTTACTCCTCCTCTTGGAGCCACGTAGAAAGCACTGGCTCTCGACTGGAAAGCTGAGGTGGCTTCTAGCTTCACAGGCCTATAGAATTGTTTGCTGTCAGCCCCGAGTTTGGGAACGGGTGACAGCTTGAGAGACCTCCCTGAGGTGCTCCCCACAGCCAACGACAGAAGGGCCTCGGCTGCCCTCCCGGGGCTGGCCGCTCTGCTGTGCTGTGGCCTCTGCACAAGACTCGTCCCCAAACCGTCTTTCTCCTTGGTTTGTTTGCTCCCAAACTGGGCCCACTCTTCCACTGCCTTCTCAAAATCCAGCTGTCAATGGATGCTAAGGTGGCTCAGGTGAAGCGTTCGACTTCGTGGTTTGTGCGTTCGAGCCCCGAATCAGGCTCTATACGCTGACAGCGTGGAGCCTGCTTCAGATCCTCTGTCTCCCTTGCTCTCTGCCCCTCCCTCTCTCTCTTTCTTAAAAATAAATAAACACTGATTTTAAAAAATCCAGCTCTCAGGAGCCACTGCTCCATCTCAGAATGCACACGCTCTCGATTAGGTCACCTGACTTTCCCTTGCTAGTTTCTCTGCCATTCTACCTGCTCTGGGTGGGCCAGCTTAGCGTGCAGGCAAGATGCCAGGAATCGGAAGTTGGAAGACTTGGATTTCAATGTTGCTCTGCCGCTTACTAGATGCGAGACATTGGCTAAATTGATTTCTTTGAATGTTAATTTTCCTACCTCAGTTTCTTAAAAATATTACCTAATGTATTTTTTAAAGCTTATTTAAGAGAGAGAAAGAGAGCGAAGGAGGGGCAGAGAGAGAGGGAGAGAGAGACAATCCCAAGCAGGTTCTGCAATGTCAGTGCAGAGCCCGATGCAGGGCTCAAGCTCATGAAACGTGAGATCATGACCTGAGCCAAAACCAAGGGTCAGATGCTTAACTGACTGAGCCCCCCAGGCACCCCTTACCTAATGTTTTTTTAAAAGAGATTTGTGGAGGCTGCTTGCCTCCCATTCTTGCTTCCTTTGCTGCAGACTGAGCTCCATTAGGGTAACACTCTTCAATGATACCCCAACAGAGAAGAAGTGACTTATCTGATGTGAGTCTATGGGTGGGACGCTGGGTGTACCCGCTCTGCCCTTCCTCTTCTTTTTTTAATTTTTTAAGTTTATTTATTCTTGAGAGATAGAGACAGAGAATGAGCGGGGGTGGTGGGGGGGAGAGAGGGGAAACACAGAATCCAAAGCAGGCTCCAGGCTCTGAGCTGTCAGCACAGAGCCTGACACGGGGCTCAAACCCACAAACCGCGAGATCATGACCTGAGCCGAAGCCGGATGCTTAACTGACCTAGCTACCCAGGCGCCCCTTCCTCTTCCTTTTTTAACCAGCAAGGGAAAGTCTGGGTGCAGCTTTCAAAGAGCACATGATCTCTTCTGCAACTCCTGGGGGCAGCTGAGCCACTGGTTGGGACGTGGGGAGGGGAGGGGACTTGCCCAATTCTCTGACGACACACTTTTTCTGTGTTCTCCAGTGCTACGTTTGTAATAAAGATAGTACTTTGTTCTTTCTCTGCTGAGTCCTCTTGTTTCTCGGTTCAGAATTCAGGTGGAGACGGGAGCACTGGGTATCAGGTCCCCTGAAGATCCTCATCAAGGTAAATGAAGAACTTCAAAAGTCACAGAAAGGATCGGGCACCTAGGTGGCTCAGTTGGTTAAGCGTCCGACTTCAGCTCAGGGCATGATCTCGAGGTTCAAAGGTTTAAGCCCCACATCAGGCTCTGTGCTGAAAGCTCGGAGCCTGGAGTCTGCTTCGGCTTCTGTGTCTCCCTCTCTCTGCCCCTCCCCTGCTCATGCTCTGTCTCTCTCTCTCTCTCTCTCTCTCAAAAATAAATAAAAATATTTAAAAAAAAGTTACCGAAAGGCCTTTAAGGGACAATACCTCCTCCCACCCTTACCCTTCAGTCCCTCAGTTATCAAGCTCCCAGGGGAGCAATCACTAAGACCAGTTCATGGTGTTTTCTTTCAGAGACTAGATATGCACAAATACAGGTGCACACCCGTGCAGGCACACATGTGCATACACACACACACACACACACACACACACACGTTCTCTACTGGATGTGGATAGAGTGTATTCAGAATTCTGTTCTGCAGCTGGCACTTTTCATCTAACATAACTTGGAAATCCTTTTTTTCTTCGAACATAGAGTGGCTTCCTTCTTTTTAATGGCTACGTTGTACTCCATTAGCCAGTCCCCTCTTCAACAGACACTGAGGGTTTTCTCCATCTCTCACTGTTTCAGATCGTTGATGATAATGGAAAAACGGGCAAACTCCGGAGCCAGCCTCCGTAGGTGTGAGCCCCAGCGCCCCTATTTACTTAGCAGTGTGAACTCGGGCAAGTTACTGGGCCTCTCAGAGCCTCCCTTTCTGTTCTAAAACGGGAACAGTAAAACTGTCACCTCCTAGTGTTTTGTGAGGCTTCCATGAACATGTGCCAAACACTTAGAATACACTTCGAGTATAACAAGCCTTGCTAAGTGTTAGGCGATCTTATGAACTGCGATTTCAACTACATAGGCGACTTTCCATAGGATGTGTTTGCAGCAATAGATTTTTTTTTTAATATAAAATTTGTTGTCAAATTGGTTTCCATACAACACCCGGTGCTCATCCCAACAGGTGCCCTGCTCAATGCCCATCACCCGCTTCGCAGCAGCAGATTTTAAAACATCACCAGCTCTTGCCAAAGAGCAAGAGTATGTGTGCCTTGGGTCTCCACAGTCCTGCCCAAGCTGTTTGTTAGCAAACTTTCTGAAGGTCGCCAACCTCACTGACAGAAAAGATCTAATTGTAGTTTCAACTACTGTTTCTCTCATTACGAGTAAACTTGCGTACCTCTTCATATGTTTAAACAAGCCACTTACATTTCCTTTTCTGTGACCAACAGACCTATCCTTGGTCTTCTATTTTCTACTGAGTTGCTGATTTCTTCCCTGTTGACTTAATGTATTAGGAGCCCTAATATATTCCGGAGGTCTTAATATATTAAGAAAATTAGCCTTTTGGCTATAAGGTGCTTTGCAAATATTTTCCAAGCTTGGCATTTTGAAGAGTATTTTGTAAGCCCAGTTAATCAGTCTTTTCTGGTTTATTGGCTCCAGGTCATACATTTGAGGCATGCACCACTATGTTTTAAAAATTCTCCTATATATTCTTCTGGTACTTTAAAATTTTTTATTTATTACTTTAATTTTTTTAAATGTTTATTTATTTTGAGAGAGAGAGAGCGTGCGCCTGTGTGCGAGCAGGGGAGGAGCAGAGAGAGGGAGAGAGAGAATCCCAAGCGGCCTCCACACGGTTAGCACGGAGCCCAATGTAGGGCTCAAGCCCACGAACCGTGAGATCATGTCCTGAGCTGAAATCAAGAGTCGGACCCTCAACCGACCAAGCCACCTAGGCGCCCCTCTTCTAATACTTTTATAATGTTTTTACAGTTAAATTTTTGATGTATCTTGAATTTATTATGATTTAAGAAGGGAGGTGTGGATTCTGGTCTTACTTTCATCCATATGGCTACCTACCTGTCTAAACACCGTTTATGAATTAACCAATTTCCCCCAAATGATTGGATATGCTATCTTCGTCATACTCTAAATTTCTTCGTGGATTTTGATCTTTTTTTAGTCTTTTTACTCTATCCCATTTGTTTGTTCATGAACCAGGAACATGTTTTAGTCTGTCATGCTTGATAAAATAATACTTTTAGTTAGCTGTGAGGACTAGCCTTCCCAGATTACTTTTATTTGCTTCTTTGTATAGATTTTCCTGGATTTACTTTCTTGTTTATTATCTATACAGGAACCTCACTGAGTGAAAAATAACCTTATTGGTATTTTTACTGGGATTATATATGGGATTATCCATTAGGATTTAGGGGAGTTAACATTTAATCCTTAGTTCCATGTAATATTGCTTGGCATATCTTTTATGCTATAGCAAGAAGGTGATTTGAATAGCACTTTACACAACAGGGACCTTGTATTTATGTAAAACTCTGGAACGTATGAAGTACCTAAGTAGATGCCATCTCACTTATTCTCACACTAAGAGGTAAGTATTATTCTGTTTTCAAGATGAAGCAGTTGAAGCTTTAAAAAGTTTAACAACACACTTGGGGCGCTTGGGCGGCTCAGTCCGTTAAGCATCCGACATGGGCTCAGGTCATGATCTCAGGGTTCATGAGTTCGAGCCCCAGGTGGGGCTACGTGCCAATAGCTCGGAGCTTGGAACCTGCTTCGGATTCTGTGTCTCCCTCTCTCTCTGCCCCTCCCCTGCTCACGCTCTGTCTCTCTCTCTTTCAAAAATAAACATTTTAAAAAATAAAAAAAAAAAAAAAGTTTCACACACTTACCCAAAAGAATGCAGCTAGTTGGTGCAGAGCTTGAGACCTGTGCCCCAATCAATCCTGAACTTGATCTAGAGTCCCGTCACCTCTGTTAGGCTTCTGGCTGTGCATGAGCTCTGCGTCTTTGGAGGTGACGGGGACAGACAAATGCATGATGCAGGAGGGGCCGGCTTTGCAGGGGGTTTGCTTTTATTTGTAATTCTTGCTAACTTGCCCAGTTGGTTGACTTCTCCCAAACTGATCAGCGGCCCTGAGTGAACACTCTTTGTGCCCTGAGCTCTGTACTACCACACTCGTCGAAAGGGGACGAGCGAGGCAGTCTCAGCCCTTGAAGGGCTATCAGACTGTCCGTTCAAGCGGCCGGGCCAGCAATCTTTTCTCAGGCCAAGGGAAAGATGGGCCCTTGGTCTTCAAACATGCTGGCTAACATGGCCAGATCACACCCCAACAACTCCAACTGTAGTCTGGTCAGGCTGTGGTCCCAAATTTGTCCAAAGGGAAAGTGATATATAAAGACGGAGCTGAGATAAGAGGGACTGGCGTCAAGCCTCACTGGAAAGGTCAGGTGAGTTTGTCACTTTGATCTGAGAGTAGACAACCGGATCCAAGCCTGCAGAATGTTTCTCAGTCAGGTGATGATTCTTTTCTGCGATTTGGAAAGTCATGCTAGCATAGGTGAGTGCTTCCTCTGGGGATGAAAGCTGCAGAGGAAGGAGGAGGCAGAGGAGTGAGTGAGTTGGATTTGGAGGAAGGTGTCTCTTTACAAGCCATTTGGAAGCTGTGGTCACAGAGGACCAAAGAGATCAGAAGAACCCTTCCAAGATGCACTTGCCCAGGGTCCCGGAAACAACGTGGTCATCTTACCTTGGCCGGAGGATCTTGGCCAGAGTGAGGATCGAAGGGAGGATCCAGGGCGCAGGGACTAGAGTGACCTGCCTCAGGTGCCAGGAAAGAGAGGGACAAGTCTCAGCAATGGGGTCTGGAAGAATGGGAAGGCTTTCCCTGCAGGCTGGGGTGAAGGCTGGGTGTTGGAGGTGGGAAGCGTGGAGGGTGGGAGGGCAGGTGGAGAAGTCTGGGGATTCAGGTCCTCAGTCTGCAGACAGGGTGAGCTCCCTGCGTTCTACTCCCCCTCAGAGCCACGTCTGTTCTCAACGGCTGGGCAGTGAGAGCCGTGCCGTCTCTCGGAGACCACTTACGTTTCCTGTAGCTCTTTATGATGAAGAAGATAAGGGCCAACAGCAGCAGCGTGAGCAGGACCCCAGCAAAAAAGGCCAAGAGCAAATACTGTATGCTGTTTTGGCAAAGAAAGGGACGAGACGGACCACTGGACTTTCTGAAGGCCTTTGCCAGAGGCCAGAAGGTCCTCTTTCCCACCCGTGCATAAATCCCTGCTATAGCTGCCATGTTGGTTAGGTGACTTTCACTCTTACCCACTGCTTTTCAGCTTTTTGCTTTTGGGTTCCAGAACTATTTGAGGCCTCAGTGGAAACTGTGGGCTCTCTTCCCTCCCTAAAATCTTCATAGGTAACCCCCCCCCCCCCAGAGCAGATTTCATCTATCCGCCGAGGGGATTCATGGATCTCTTGAGGGATCTCCCCTCCCTGGGCAACCTGGGGTTAAGAACCACACTCTGAAAATAAAAACACGAGTTCAGTTCTTCAGCTGTTTCTGCTCCCTTTTCCCCAGACCGCCCTCCTAAGTTCCTCCTAAGTCACGCTCCTAAGCTGGCAACGCAAAATCCGGGGCCTTGGGGTACCAGACGAAATGGGTGGAGCACTTACTTGGTGCGCTCCCAGAAGGAGAACGGAGGTGTTGGGGCTACTGTGTTGGTGCTTTGTTTGTCTGTGAAAGAACAGAAAGGGGATTAGTGTCCCTGTCCCGTCTCATGAATGTCCCCAGGCGCCCCTCCCTATCCAAGCAACCCGTGGAGATAAATGCTGGGGGTGCTACACTCTGCAATAGGGGAGGGGTGACTGAGCGGCTTAAGTGTCCGACTTTTGGTTTCAGCTCAGGTCACGATCTCACAGTTCAGGAGTTCAAGCCCCGCGTCCGGCTGAGCGCAGAGCCTGCTTGGGATTCTGTGTCTCCCTATCTCTCTGCCCCTCCCCTGCTGATGTTCTCTCCCTGTCTCTCAAAAATAAATAAACATTAAAAAAAAAAAAAAAGAAGAGAACAGTGTTTCCTAGATCCTCGATCCTTTCATGTGAAAATTAGAGTTGGAACTCAAAAAACAATCAGCTAGGCGCACCTGGGTGGCTCAGTTGGTTAAGCCTCCGACTTCTGGTCATGACTCACAGTTTGTGAGCTCGAGCCCCGCGTCAGGCTCTGTGCTGACAGCTCGGAGCCTGGAGCCTGCTTCAGATTCTGTCTCCCTCTCTCTCTGCCCCTCTGCCACTCATGCTGTCTCTCTTTCTCTCTCTCAAAAATAAACATTAAAAAAACAAACAAAAAAACCCCATCAGCTAAACCAATGAAAGAGAAGCCTAGCGTTTTTGCAGTCCCATGTGTCCCTTTGACAAACAAACAAACAAACCTCTCCTGTGGCCCCTCAAAGATTTAATAGGACCCCTAGGAGATATGCTCCCTGGGACTTAAGCCAACAATCTCAAGGCCAGGGAGTAGAGAACCAAAAGCAAAACCCAGAACTAGCATTTCCCAATGTTTTAGGGAACTTGGCCTTGTAAACTGCTACCTATTTTAGTTTGTTCCTTTGTTTGCAGGGCAGCTTTTCACAGTGACTAGCCAAAGGCAGTGACAGGGCAGGGTGTTAATGCCTGCACCATAAATAGGGGACCAGGAAGGGAAGGGAAGTGTATTGCCATAAACTACCCAGCCCGTCTGGTACCGAGCACAGAGACATGCTTCACTCAAATTGGGAGGACCAGATTGTTCTCTCTGGTTCCCCTTTTCTCTCTTCCTGTCATTAGATTCTGCGTCAAGGTAAAATTGATGGTGGTGATGCCAGTCCAGATTAACTCAGCAGTGGGGCAGGTAACGGTTCCTGCCCTGGACTTACTGTTGTTGCATTCAGGTTTGGAATGACCTCCTCCCATGCCGTCTTCCCCTGAGAATAAAAAAGTTTCCTCTTAGAAAGCCTGGAAAGGAAAGGCAACAAAGGGGCAAACTCTGAGAGTGTGATTTGAATATCAGAGCGGTAGCAATGAGAGAGAGGCAAGTCAGGGTGGGTGTTCTGGTGAGGCCAGGGGTCACAGACTTCATATGGTATGGTTACCACACCTCAGCAACTAGTCCTCAGCTTTGCACGTCCGGAATTAATCTTAGCGGGGCGCCAAGAATAGGCTGATTGGTCCAGAACCGACTCACAAGCAAGTAACTCACAGGAGACTGATGTAGACACTGAAACGACATAAGGAACGTGTTGTGTCACCAGTGTGTTCTATCAGAACATATAAAAAAGTCAGTTAAAACCAGTTTTTCTTGGTAAACATGGAATCGAACTAAGTATGGGAGAAGATGAAAGCATGACTTTAAGACTGAACGTCATATAGGTCTGATGTATTTGCCTCACTCCTCCCTGGCGGTGCTGGGTAAGCCTGGGCCCATTTTTTCTTCAAGGTCCTTCCTCTAGGCTATATCAGAGCTTTTATTCTGTCCACATATTGTCTTTCCAAGTATGTCAGTGTCCTTATCTAGGCTATGGTTCTGCTTGTTATGTGAAACTTTCTGTATTTCTCTTTTATTTATTTGTACTAAAAAGATAAAGTACCTAAAGGCAGCAGAGTAAAATAACCCCAAATCCCACTATCAATTATTAATATTTTGGTGTATTCTTTTTAGTTATACTTCCATGCATTTTCCTAAAATCTGGTTGAGCCTTCTTCATGTCTCCTTTTTTGTTATTTTTACTATGTTTTTTTTTTAATCATAAACATCCCTCCCATGCCACTCAAAACTCTCCATAAGCATTTTTAGTGGTGATAGGCCTTTCTGCTACAGCTATGTACTATAGTGTGCTTAACCAGTTTCTTCGCTGATAAAAATGGTTTCCACCTTCATTTATATAAAATAATAAAACAATTTTAGAAGACCACAGTTCTACTTCATATTGAGGCATGCCCTGACAAGAATTTTTGGCTCTCTTTATACCTGCTGTACTTTAAGGTCATGTATAGACATGACAACAAATGTCATCGATTATTTGTGTTTAATTGTTCAGCTTTCAAAAGGGAATGAATTTCCAAGTCCTTGAACACGGGGAGGGGCGGGAGAAGGATACCTCATCGCCATGTACCAGTTACAACCGCAACAGCAACATTAAGTGCCTTACAGTTGGCCAAAGAGTGTAACCTAGGGTAATAAGAAAAGCGCCGACAGGAAAATTTGGTGAGAATTCTGAGACACGAGATACAGGACGCCCACCATTACAGCAGAATCACCGGTGATAACAATTTTTCTAGCATTTGTGGCTCCTTTTCTAATTTAAAAGTCAACAGTGCTCTTTGTAGAGCACCATAAAATATTTAGTACAGAGTATTTTCGAAATATCGAAATATGTGTCTGCCCCTAAAAAGACTCTGATCCCCGGGGCGCCTGGGTGGCGCAGTCGGTTAAGCGTCCGACTTCAGCCAGGTCACGATCTCGCGGTCCGTGAGTTCGAGCCCCGCATCGGGCTCTGTGCTGACAGCTCAGAGCCTGGAGCCTGTTTCAGATTCTGTGTCTCCTTCTCTCTGACCCTCCCCCATTCATGCTCTGTCTCTCTCTGTCTCAAAAATAAATAAACGTTAAAAAAAAAAAATTTAAAAAAAAAAAAAGACTCTGATCCCCTAGGAATTTATACTGAACCTTACCACTGGGGAGACGAGAGGGAGAGGTTCCGGATCCGTAGGATTCTGTAAACTCTTAATCTTCACTCGAATGGCTCTCAATTTACCACCATCGCAAAGAAATGTCACCGTTGCCACCTTTAAAATATTTTGGGCCACCCCACCCTGAAAGACAAAACCCTCACACACAGTGCTGCAGGGAAATAACTACTTACAGATCCAGGCCAAGAAAAGCAGGAAACACATTTCCATTTGAAAACAACACTCCAAACAAACATTTGACGGAGCATAAATTAAAATAGAAACAGCGTATCTACTTTCCCACATTCCACCCCCCCCAGACTCTTCTGATTGCCACAAAATCGACCAGCTAACTGCAGCTACTCAAAATACAACCCTCCCCCCACCAAATAAAATTAAACAGAAGAAAAAAAAAAAAAGGATAGCAACCACTAAAAATTAGATGACATTTTCTTTTGGTGAATGATTATTTCATCTAGATTAAAAGCATGGGGGTAAAGGCATTACCTTCTAAGAAAAAGTCCGGTCACAAGACGCCAATCGTGTAAGACTGAACTTTTCACTTGCTTCCGTGACTTAGTACTACTTTTCAGAAATGACGAAACGATTACTGCTATTGCCGCCATCAGGCTGTATGTCGCAAAGATCTTATCTGAACCTGAGGGCAGACTTCCTCTTTGAGGCCAACACTATATATATATATAGATATAGATATAGATATAGATATATCTATATATATATATATATATATACTTTTAATTGTTTTTTATAAGAGCATATATTTTTGAATCCCATAAACAGCTTCTTTCGTATCCTTTGACACATGAACACCAGAATGTAGGGGGTTAAGACAAGTTTATTTCTAATGAAGTGTTTCTTATGTATTTAACCACCATGCTAGATAAGGTGGAGGTCACAGCAGGATGATATTATCACGGACACCAAGCATCTTAAAACCTCGTTTGTTCTAACCAGAAAGATGAGGTCAATAAGGAGAAACGGAGAGCACTATCAAGGGTGAAGGGCCGGCTGGCTGGGCACACATGAAATGTGTTGACAGTTATGGTGATCCTTTCAAAGGGAAGACGAATCATTTATTTCTTTTTAAAGTTCATTTTTTTATTTTGAGAGAGAGAGAGAGAGAGAGAGTGCACAAGCGGGGAGGGGGAGAGAGAGAGGGAGAGAGAAAGGATCCCAAGCAGGCTCTGCACTGTCAGCGCGGAGCCAGATGCCGGGGCTGGAACTCACAAATCGTGAGACCATGACCTGAGTGGAAACCAAGAGTCAGATGCTTAACTGACTGAGCCATCCAGGCACCCCACGAATTATTTCTTTATAAACATGTATTCATAACATAATGTTAATAAAGTACCCTGCCTCTTTTTTTTTTTATATAATGTTTATTTTTGAGAGAGAGCACAAGTGGGGGAGGGGCAGAGACAGAGAGAGAGGCACAGATTCTGGAACAGGCTCCAGGCTCTGAGCTGTCAGCACAGAGCCCGACGTGGGGCTTGAACCTATGAACCGAGAGATCATGACCTAAGCCAAAGTCGGATGCTCAACCAACTGAGCCACCTAGGCACCCCTAAAGTACTCTCTGCCTCTTAAAAGGGGTAGTAAAAAGTAGAGGGAAGATGAATTTAGAAAAATAAACATAGGGATCTAGAAATATTATCCAAAATGGAATTTATGAAAGATGTACTATTATTAATTCACAGATATTTAAGAAATTTGGAGCATGGCAGTTTCTAAGAACACCATCGAGGTCCTGGTCACTCTTGTGTTTTGTGTTTGACATTATAAGAAAACAACACCTTGAGAGTGAAATCTGATATTTAAAGGGTTCAAGAAGTGTGAAAAAAGAAAATAGCCCCTGAAATTATTATTTTTTAGGTATCTTTTTTTTTTTTTTTTTTACAAAAGAATGTCCTCAATTTTGGAGTTTATGGAAAATAAAGCAAGAATTCTCATGCTTATGAGGCTAAAGCAATCAAAGAGAGGGCTCAGTGGATTATCCTCTTAGTATAACTCAAAGAAACTATTGAAATAGAGGAAAAACACCTTTTTTAAAAATTTTTAATGCTCATTTAAAAAAATTTTTTTTTACATTTATTTATTTTTGAGAAACAGAGTGAGACAAAGCATGAGAAGGGGAGGGGAAGAGAGAGAAGCAGACACAGAATCTGAAGCAGGCTCCAGGCTCTGAGCGAGCAGTCAGCACAGAGCCTGATGTGGGGCTCGAACCACAAACTGTGAGATCATGACCTGAGCTGAAGTCGGTCGCTCAACCGACTGAGCCACCCAGTTGCCCCTTAATGTTCATTTTTGAGAGAGAGACAGACAGAACGCAAGTGGGGGTGAGGCAGAGAGAGAGACACACACAAAATCTGAAGCAGGCTCTAGGCTCTGAGCTGTCAGCACGGAGCCCGACGCGGGGCTCAAACTCACAAACCGTGAGACCATGACCTGAGCCAGAGTCAGACGCCCAACCAACTGAGCCACCCAGGTGCCCCAAAAAACACCTTTAACTTGGAATTACTATCTCCGGATTGTTAATCAAGAAATGCACACTATTTTTTTTTTTTTTTGGTATAGTATTTGAAAACAACATTTGAAAAATGTTGAAAACTAACATTTGATAGTTTGGAAAAATATATAAAATATTAATACATATAATCACTAACAAAAAAATAGTGAACTGGGTGCAGTGGATATTTCAGAGAACAGGGCAGAAAATCTCGTGAGGCCTACCGTCTAACTGAGAAGAGAGATGGTAAGAAAACAACAGACTGATTACAGATTGTGTTGAGGGCCATGAAGGAAAGAAGCCGAGTACCATGCTAGAGAGTAAATGATGGGAGAATGTCATTAGATGAAATGGATGACCAGGGATGGTCTGTCCAAAGAGCAAGCACTGAGGACAAGAGGACGGGAAAGATGGTTCCAGGCAGAGGGCAGAGCAACTTGTGGGCCTGGACAAAGGAAGAGCTGGCGGAACGGGCAGAGCTGGTGAAATCAGGCTGGGCTTTGCACAGGTACGCCTGGAGCTGGGGCTCTGGGGCCTAGATGGGGTTTGATGGAGGGGGCAGAAACAAACCGGAACCGTGTATAAAGAGTGCCCCAGGCCTGGGACTGGTTGCTGGAATTCAGGGGATGTGTTTCCGGGATATCAGCAAGGTTCCAAAGTGGGGCATTTGGAAGGAGGGGGAAGTAGGAAATAGTTCCACAGATCTGAGCCAGACTGTGGGGGTCTTTGAATCCAAGCAAAATACATATTTTAAGTAATAATAAGGAACCACTATAGGTTTTTGACTTGGGATATAATACGATAAACATGGTCTTTAAGGAAGATTGTGCCACCTCATCTAGGATAAATTATGGGTAGAGAAAGAGACAAGGAAATCAGCTAGGGGAATATGGCAATATTTTAGGTATCTAATAGGCACATGAGCATTGGGGATGGGGAGGAACCCGCCTTCCAGGTGTGAGGAGACTGGAAGTTGTAAAAGTTGGGACCTGGATACAGGGAATGAAATGAGTGACTATGTCAAGGTTTTGAATCTCGGTGGCTGAGAGAATTCATTTTTTTCATTCGCTCCAAAATCATTTGTTGAACATTTACTGTGTGCCATGTACTTACATCCTGAGGACATAATGGTGAGCCCAAAACAGCCTTTTCATGTCTCCGTAGAACTTTCAGGCTAGTAAAAGAGGCCTATACCACACAAGGAAATGATAAATTGCAATAATTCCATGCGCTGTGAAGGTGCAGGATCCCCACTGTATATGCCTATGATATATACAGGGAACCAGGGAAGGCTTCCTGGAGGAAAAGCAAGCCAAAATTCTAAGTGTGAGTTGGGGTTCCACTAGGCCAAGATGAGACAAAGGATCAGAGAGAACAGAATGTTAAAATTCAAAAGCCCTGTGCCAGAAAGGAGGGTAGGAAGTTCAAAAAGGAAAAACAAGACTCCTATGACAACAGCCTAAAGCAAGGAAGCCTGTGACTCTGGGGTTGGGGGGTGGGGTGTGGAGCATGGTGGTGGGGAGGGGGGGGTTTGAAGAGGCAGGAAGGGGTGGCTTCCCTCAGAACTTTTGTTTTTATTGTAAGATAATTGGGTTGATCTACACTAGAGGTATATAAGCAAGGGTGACACGATCAGACTTGCGTTCTCAATCACTCAACCTGGGGGAGAGGAGCAAACTAGAAGACAGTGGATTAGGTATGAAAGGACAGGCTGTGAGGTTACTGCAGTGACCCAGCGGAGGGATGGATAATAGTAACTCGGGCTAGGGCAGTAGCAGTAGAGAGATGGAGAGGCCTAAGTGAATTTGAGAGATATCCAGGAGGGTGGTGGCAAAAACAAAGAAGGGCAAAGTCAGACTGTGAGCAAAGTTGTTACCAAAGTTGTTACCAAAGGGCTGACAGAGGAAGAAGAGCCAGAACGGGAAACAGCAGTAGCTCAAGACTTAAAGTAATGAATTTATTTATTTATTTACTTACTTACTTACTTACTTATTTATTTATTTATGAGAGTCAATGGGAGAGGGGCAGACAGAGAGGGAGTCAGAGGATCCGAGGCAGGCTCCACACCCCGTCAGCCTGAGCCGAAGTCGGATGCTGAGCCACCCAGGCGCCCTGAGACTTAGAGTGATGATTTAATTAATTAATCAGACATTGACCGAGCGCCTACTATGACCCAAATGCACTGCCAAGTTCTGGAGTCGACAGTAAAATGAAACATGGTAGATGCTATGCTGGCATCTGCACAGGATGGAATGGGACCCAAGAGAGAAAAGGCCCAGCTTACAAAATAAGGAAGAAAAGTGAGTGTCACCAGAAGCATGATAGAGGAGATGATGTATGAGCTGCGTCTGGAAAGATGAATCACATTTTCTAGGCAGGCAGAGGAAGGAAGCGTATTCCAGGTAGGGGGACTGCATGAGCAAAGACATGCTTTGTCACGCTGGTTGCGGTCCAGGAAATGCAAGTGTTTTACGTGGCTGGTGCAGTGGGGAGTGAGGCTCAGGTGTGGATGGGGAACAGAAGAGGACAGGCTGGAGACGAAGGGCAAGACCAGGTGATGGAGGACCTACACAAACCTTACCTTACAGGAAACGGAGACACTGCTGAAGAGGAATCACATGGTCACATTTAGGTGTAGGCAACAGAGCGCTGGAGGGACTGATTGGGATCCAGGAAGTGGGCGCAAGTCCTCTGCCACTGCAGAGCTCTGGCCAGAGGAAATGAGCACGGGGAGGAAGAGATAGGGCAGATAGACGGGATTATTTATCAGTTGTGAGAGGAAGGCACGGGAGAGGAGCTCAGGGTAACTCCCAGATTTCTGCCTTGTATCCCTGATTAATAGTGCAAATATAGAAGAAAGGGGTGTGGGAGTGGGGGAATAACACATCACTCTCGGACACGTTGACTTTAGGGTGGCTGGGGAACATGAGGTAGTTGGATGCACAGGTCTAGGGCTCGTGAAAGAGATCTAGATTTGTGTGGACAGTACTAGTTCTCACCCACAACCGGTTCTCCTCTCCTGGCCCAGAGCCTCACCTGTAGTTGGGTGGTGCCATGTGACTAGTTCTGGCCAACATCCCATGAATGAAAGTGATGTATTCTCTTCTAGTTGAAGCATTTACTTGCTTAAGTAAGACCTCCTCTGACCCCTTCTCCTGCAGGGTGATCGTGGAGATTTTGTGGTGAGAAGGTAAGGCTGAAAGCTCTAAAGCTGGATCACTATGTCATCATATGGAGGGCAGTTTCTCTGGAGGGTCGCTTGGACCTGCGGTAGATTCTTTAGGAGCAAAAAAATAAGCTTTTCCATATTGACACTATGGAAATTTTGGGATACGGACTTCAAGCTGTATTACAAAGCTGTAATCATCAAGACAGTATGGTCCTGGCACAAGAACAGACACTCAGGTCAATGGAACAGAATAGAGAACCCAGAAATGCACCCACAAACGTATGGCCAACTAATCTTTGACAAAACAGGAAAGAATATCCAACGGAATAAAGACAGTCTCTTCAGCAAGTGGTGCTGGGAAAACTGGACAGCGACATGCAGAAGAATGAACCTGGTCCACTTTCTTACATCATACACAAAAATAAACTCAAAATGGATGGAAGACCTAAATGTAAGACAGGAAGCCATCAAAATCCTCGAGGAGAAAGCAGGAAAAAACCTCTTCGACCTTGGCCGCAGCAACTTACTCAACACGTCTCCGGAGGCAAGGGCAACAAAAGAAAAATGAACTATTGGGACCTCATCAAAATAAAAAACTTCTGCACAGTGAAGGAAACAATCAGCAAAACTAAAAGGCAACTGACGGAATGGGAGAAGATATTTGCGAATGACATATCAGATAAAGGGTTAGTATCCAAAATCTATAAAGAATTTATCAAACTCAACACCCAAAAACCAAATAATCCAGTGAAGAAATGGGCAAAAGACATGGAGATTTTGGGATAGTTCTTATCTCACATGTGCTATGAGAAGCCAGGGAGGAAAGGAAGGAAGGAAGGAAGGAAGGAAGGAAGGAAGGAAGGAAGGAAGGAAGGAAGGCAGGCAAGCAGGAAAACTGTGGCCAACAGTGCCAGATGCTGCTGAGAGGGAGGTGCAGTAACATGAGGGCTGGAAAGAGTGGATTGGATTAGGAAATTAAGAGATCATGATCTCTTCTGTGAATGTAGCTTAGGGTTGGCAGTGGCGGGAAATAAGACTTCAGTGGGTTGCACAGTTGAACAGAAATCCCAGGACATAGAGCAGATTGGATCTTTAAAGAGATCCTCTTGTTAAAGAACACCAATAAGTGCTGGATAAAACATTTTAAACACCATCATTTAAAAATGCATGGCTGAACTAGATGTTGGAAATCCTGAAAGGTAGAAAGGAAGCCCGCTGGGTGAGAGCTGGAGCTGGTGTTTGCTTGGGGAATAGCTGGTAATCTTTGTTGAGCCAGAGCTAGGGTTGAAATACCATGTGCATAAGATCTGGAAACCAACTCTAAAGCCTGCACAAAGGTGGGAATTTGCATCGGACCCTCTGAAAGGGGACCCACAATGGGTAAATGAGGAAAAGTCATGCCACAGATGGAAATGGTAGGGATCCTTGTACCAGCTTTCAACAGCAGCATAACAAATGGTCACACAATTAGAGGCTTAAGAGAGTGCACATTTATTATCTCACAGGATCTGTGGGTTACAGGCTTGGGTACAGCTTAACAGGGTTCTCTGCTTCAGGCTCTCACCAGGGTGCAGTTCAAGTATTGGCTGGGGTCTTGGTTTCATCAGAGGCTTGGCTGGGGGGGAAGATCCACTTTGAAATTTGTTTCCTTTTGGCTGTAAGACCCAGGGGGCCCCAGCTTGTCACTGGCTCTCTGTTGGAGTCCGCCCTCGGGTCCTAGAAGCTGTCTGCAGTTCTCTGCCGTTGGCCCTGTTCATAGGTAGTTCAAAACACAATCTCCTGCTTCTTTAAGGCCAGCAGGAGAGTCTTACTAGGCTGCTGGGATGGTCTTACACAGCGTGATGTAGCAGTGGGAGTGACTTCTCATCACCTTTGGCCCCATAAAGTAACCCGATCAAGGGAGGGGCACCCCACCATCTTTGCTATATTATATTGATTAGATCCAAGGCACAGATTCCATCTGTGCTCAGGGGAAGGGATTTCACCCAGGGTAACACCAGGGGGCGGACACTGTGCCGCAGTGTAGAATCCTGCCTACAACGCTGGCTTATTCCAATCTTGGCTCTGGGCAAGAGGAGGGCAAAGAGAAAAACAAAACAAAACTTCTTTGAGGATCCTCTAACTGCAAACCCAACTTCAGCAAGTTTTGGGCCAGATTTTGCACTCTGCGGTTCTATATCTTCTATCATTTTTACAATACTCTTTAATTTCCTTTCTGATTTCTTTGATGCATGGATTATTTAGAAAGGTGTTTCTTAATTTCAAAATATATGTAGATCTCCTTATCTTTTTGTTAACAACTTGTAAGCATAATTTTTCTGTGGTCAGCAAAAATACTGGGCACGATTTCAATCCTTTAAAATCTGTTGAGACATGCATCATGCATATTATATGGTCAAGTCTTACATACTATTTCGTATGTACTTGAGAAAAATTGTACAGCCTGTGGTTATTGGGAGTGGTGTTCTGTACCTCTATTAAGTCTAGTTTGTGTTTGTGTTTGTTCAGACTCTATATCCTGCTTCCTAATTCTTTAGTTACTGATGTAATTATGAATCTCTCTCTCTCCATATATATATATATATATATATATATGAATGTATATATATATACTTTTTTTTTTTTTTTTTTTGAGAGAGAGAGAGAGAGCATGCACACGAGTAGAGGGGCAGAGGCAGAGGGAGGGAGAAAATCTCAAGCAGTCTTCATGCCCAGCGAGGAGCCTGACACAGGGCTCAGTCTTGCCACTGTGAGGTCATGACTTGAGAGCCTAAATCAAGAGTGGGATGCAAACCATTGAGCCACTAGGGCACCCCCGAATTTGTCTATTTCTACATAAAAATATTTTAATCTCCAAAGGTTTTATATTTATAATATTCATTTAGGTTTACTCACATATCTAACAGCTATGTTTTTCTTCCTTTTCCCTTGTGTTTCTGGCATGTTCTATGGGATCATTTTCCTTAAGAATAGCTTTTAGTCTTTTAATGAAGTGCTACTTACTGGTTGCTAACTCATTTTTAGTTCTCTTGAAATCTTTCTCTTTCATTCTTAAAAGAAGATATTTTTGCTGCTATAGAATTGTAGTTAGGTACTTTCCCCCCACACACTGATCATTTCCTTTCACGATCTTCTGGCCATAAGCTCTTTAAATATTCCTTCTGCCTTGTTTTCTCTCATTTTCTTTTGGGACTCCAACCGCATTTTTAGACCTTATTGTATCTTCTCTCCTACTCTCCCTTTTGTGTTTTTCATCTTTTTGTCTCTCTTCTTCATTCTGGATGTTCTCTTTTAAGTTATTTCCAGTTCATGATTGCTCCTTTCTAATCTGCTATACAAAATGGCCAATTGAGCTAATTTCTGTATATTTTTTCAGTTCTAGAATTTATATGTTTCAAAACTTGTTTAAGAGAGTGTCTCGTTCTCTGTCCACATTTTTTTTTAAGTAGGCGCCACACCCAACGTGGGACTTGAACTCACAACCCTGAGATCAAGAGTCAGATGCTCTACTGACTGAGCCAGCCAAGCACCCCTCTGTCAACATTTTCGGACTGACTTTTATCTCCTTCACTACAATAAGCATAATTAGCTTATGGCTTGTTTAGTCCTGGCTTACGGTATCTTACCTTCTAATTATCTGATTACCTCTTCCTCTAAAATTGGGTTTGAAAAATCATTTGCAGAAGAAAGAGAAGACTAGGATCATGTTTTCTTCCTCCAAACGAGGTTTCATGGGTTTTTTTGGCCAGAGACCTGGGGGCATCAGCAATCTGGGATCACCTTAATCCGAGTTCAGGGCTGAGTTCACTGAGTGGGTCCACTCACAGCAAGGCATTGTCAAGTGTAAGGCCTGGTGTTTTCTGGCTTCACCTGTGCTCTGAGCACGGCTGACTGTGTGCACAGTATGTGGTGATGGTGGGCAGTGGTGATGTTTACTTGCGTTTCATCCTCGATGGGTCCTGGGCTCCGTCTTTCATTCCTCAAGCTACCAGAGGCCGGTGAAGCCACCAGAAGCATAGCGTAGTCCCTTGGCTATCTCCAGATTGGCAAATGCTTCCAGGGCAGAAGTGGTCCCGAGGGCTACACTCACCTCTCTGAATTTCCACCATCTCTCGGTTCTTGGCCTGACGATTTCTCATTATCTTGTGGTGCTTTTATACCCCTAAGATAGGTTTTATGTTTCGCTCAGATGTTAAAAATTTCTTCAGGGGCGCCTGGGTGGCGCAGTCGGTTAAGCGTCCGACTTCAGCCAGGTCACGATCTTGCGGTCCGTGAGTTCGAGCCCCGCGTCAGGCTCTGGGCTGATGGCTTGGAGCCTGGAGCCTGTTTCCGATGCTGTGTCTCCCTCTCTCTCTGCCCCTCCCCCGTTCATGCTCTGTTTCTCTCTGTCCCAAAAATAAATAAAAAACATTGAAAAAAAAAAATTTAAAAAAAAAAAAAAAATTTCTTCAGTCAGACAGTTGGTCTGAATTACCTTGTCTACCACTAGTGGAAGCCAAAGTTTCAAGATTTTGCAGTTTAATTGTATTTGAATCCCAACAACAAAGCTCCAGGAGTCCACATCTTAATTGTACTTCGTGCTTCAACAGCAAACAGAAAATTTAAGCAAGGTACATTTTATAATACTAATAAAGGACAGATAGCATTTAAAATAAGTGTTATAAAAGAGGTATAGGACCCTAATAGAGAACATCAAAAAAAATTTAAGGGAAAACACAAGACCTAATATATAGAAAAACAATCCTTAATTTAATTACTTCCTTTAGTGTCATTTATCTTGTTCCTCTATCTCCTTCATTTCCTGGAACTGGAATTTATATCTTAAGCCTTGATAGATTCAAGTTAAATATTTTTAGCTAGATTAACATCGCAGGTGACATTGTCTAGTTTACATTTAGTCCCATCAGGAAACATTTCTGGTTATCTCACCATGCGTGTTGCTAAGAATAACCACTGAATTAGGGTGACTGACTTGACTGGAATGGTCTTCAGATTATTATTAGTTATCGTTGATAATAAATTTTCTTATGGTCATTATCACATTTATAACAAAAGTAAAGAATCTAACAACAGTTCCCTTTTCTCACTGACATTGTAATCTATTTCTTTTGCTAACACAAAAATACTTCAAGTTCAACTGGACTTTTTCATATCACGTATTTAAAAAATAATCACCCTACTCTAACTTGCAGACTGCACAGCCAATCACCACGCGGCCAGTTTGCAAGTACTAAACCACATCTACCACATAGAAATAAACGTCTGGTAATTTGAAGGTGGAGATCTGGAGCTGTAGTCTGTGGAGTTTTACCTCCAGGAACCCTGTTCAGCTTATCACCTCCTCTTTCCTGGCTGGCTTCACTTTGGGCCGTGACACCACACTCCTGGGGCACAGGTAAATAAATTCCTCCATCCGTGGCCTCTTGCCCAAGAGAAGCAGCATGTGCTCCTATAACTGGCTACGGCTAAGGTCTAGGTTGGCAGAGCACTGTCTTGGCAATGTTTCAGTGTTGCTGAGTGCAGGACGTCACTCATCCAGCTCTCTGGTTCTGGGGACTATGGGGCATGCTTTCAGATTCTGCTCAGATCAGGTGGCCCTGTGAGAAACCCAGATGCTGTTCTCAGCCTGAAATCATTGGCCGACGGCTCGAACAGCCCGGCTGCTCCATGTATTAAGGAGAGCAGTATCTCCTGGCATATTTGCCATTCGTGGTAACCTGTCTGGGAAGCTCTAAGTTTGTGCCAACACTGCAAACTGGAAAGGTTTAGACGTCTGAGGAACAGCAAAGAAAGGGTAGCCAAAGCAGAATGAACAAGGAGTGGTAGATGAGGTCCGAGAGGCTGCTGGGGATCAGATCATACAGTATCTTGTAAATAATGGTGAGGACTAGATTCTACTTAAGTGTGATGGGGCATTACAGTTTTATGCAGGGGAGTGATGGGTTTAGACTTACATTTGATAAAGCTCACTTTGGCTACGGAGGCTTGTTAAGAGGTGCAAGTGTGGCAACAGAGAATTGTAGTAGCCCGAAGTGTAGTAGCCGAAGCAGCAGCTTGGATTAAGCAGCGGGAGGAGTGGCCAGATCTGAGAGAAGTTTGAGAGTAGCGGTAACAAGACTTGCTGATGGATTGGATAGGGAAAGTGAATGGAACTTAAGATTGACTCCCAGTTTTTGGCCTGAGCAGCTTGGGTGAACGGTAGTGCCATTATCTGAGGGAAGGGCAGGCTGTGGGCAGAGACTGAGAGATCTATTTTTGACTTGTTTGAGATGCCTTTAAGTTGGGAGGGTGAGTAGCGTTCTGGAAATTATTCCATGAAGGTCCATTTCCTCACTGCCTTTCAGTCCTTTACCACCGCTGTGATCTTCTGTCCCCACCATTCAACCAAAACTACTCTAGACAAGGCCACCAGAGACTTCCAAGTGATGAACTGTGATGGGCGTGAAGTCCTCTTAATCTCCCTGAAAAAGTGGCTCTTCTGACACAGAACTCGCCACCGTCCTGATTTTATTCTATTGTCTCCTGGTTTTCCTCCAGTAAGTGGCTATTCTTTCTTTGGCAGAATCCTCCTTATCTACCATTTCTCAAACACCGATGTTCTTTCATGGCTCTACACTGAGCCTTATTCTTCCCTGAATCACAGTTTATCCTGTATTCCAAATCACCGTGAGAATCTCTCCCTTTCACTTCTCTTTCAAGCAAGAAAGCTGTGACTCACGTTTTTCCCTTCTTCCATATTCTCTACACTCAATCCCACTGTTCCCTTTAGTGTTTCTCAATTCCTTTCCGTCCACACTGCCAAGGCCTTAAAAGTCTTCAATGTCTTTTCGCTAGAACATTCCAGCAGCCGAACTAGCTTTGCCTCTCCAAACTGTCCTCTACTGTTGATAGTGACTTTTCTGAAATGAAAGTTAGCATTCCTCTGCTTAAAACCTTTCACTGGCTTCCCTCTCCTCAGAACAAAATCCAACTTCTAAGCACAGCATTAAGAACTCTAATATAACTCCTATGCATAGTTCATTCAAGTTCTTCAGTTTTAAGAATGCTGCTCTGTTACATTAGCTTCTCTACAATCATGAATGCTGCTCCTTCCTTCTGGACTTGAATCCCTCACTCTTCTGGCCAACTTCCTCTTTCAAATGCCAGCTCAGCCTTTCTTTTCTGACTTGTCACCTTTCTGCTGTCTCCATGTTTTTTTAATTTTTTAAAAATGTTTGTTTTTGAGACAGAGATAGAGCATGAATGGGGGAGGGTCAGAGACAGGGAGACACAGAATCTGAAGCAGGCTCCAGGCTCTGAGCTGTCAGCACATAGCCCGACGCGGGGCTTGAACTTGCAGTGTGAGATCATGACCTGAGCCGAAGTCGGATGCTTAACTGACTGAGCCACCCAGGCGCCCCATGCTGTCTCCATGTTTTATTGGAGGTTCATTGAACTTCCTGGGATTAAAGTTTTTGCTTTCTTTACTCAGGGTAACATTTATTAACAGGATAGTTATTGTGGTGGTTCTTAATGTGTCGAGTGGGTTAGGCTGAACTACTTTCCAGAATTCTCTTCCCTGAATGTTTTGCTTAGAGTGAGCCATTTGATTCTTGAGCAATTTCAGAGGGCAGGTGTGAAGGAGCGACTGTCCAGTGGCTCGTACATGTCGCTGATCTGTGGCTCAGCAGCTGCAGCTGGGCCTTCCCCACCTTTCCCGCATCACCCTTCAGCTTTTCTAACCTTTGGACAAGGTATGTGTGAAAAAGGACCCGGGCTTTTTGAGGAAATCATACCATCAAAGTCAGAGGTAATAAAAACGGACAAGGGTTTCAGTCTGTGCTTGCGATTTCTACTTGTTCCTGTGTCTCCCACTTTACATCCACCTTGCCTTCTTTACTGCCCGCTCTGTGGACTTCAAGCTCCTGCATCAGAAACCAAGGTAAAAAAAGACTTTCAGAGACCAGCTTAACCAGCTCCCACAACAGCAGTCAAATTCCTTACAAACATATATCTTAGTTCTGCTTCTCTGAATGCTGATAGTTATATACAAGAAAAACAATGAGGCTAGTGAGACTATCTAAAATGGTACTTGTCATTACACTCTCAAAGTACCTGTGCTAAAGGCTCTATTGTTCACATATTCTTACTGCCTTTCCAAAGATTTTTTAACTTTTTGATAGGGGATTCTCTCTCTGTATTATCAGTACAGGATGGCGCTTAGCACCAACTAGGTTCTTATAAATCCTTTGCTAAATGAATAATTTGAAACACCTCTGTTGACCCTAGCAAAATCTCTTTAAGTAACAATAAGGGTATCAATCTAATTTATATAGTAAGTGAATATATTATCCATCAATAAATACTGAACTGATATCTATTGTTTCATAAATTAAAATCCTAAGTCAATGAAAATAGCAATTATCCATATGGTACATATTTTCAAATATTTCCTATTATGTAAGCTGTCCTGTGTACAAGGACATCCTTATACAAGTATGGAGAATTAAAAGCAGACAAACCTATAGAAGGGAAGATTTTTTAAATTTATTTGCTGGATTCTTTAGAATAATTTTATGACACATTGGGTCCATATTTTCTGTAGACATATTACTAAAATAACAAAGTCAATAATGTGACTTGATACACAAGATTTCCTTTAGTTATTTTAAGAATACTAAAAAAGCTTTAAATTTCCAATAGCCTGTCAGTTGGCCAGGAATAGCTTACACTAAATTATCAGTTCAATGACATGTTTGATTTTTACCCATGTGACAAATGTTGAAATATTTTAGAATATTACACAACTTGAAAAACCTAGTCTCAGCTGTCACTTTAATGCAAGATGGTAGAATTAATTACAAATTTAAACTCTAACTTGGTAATCTTTAGTCAGGCAACAAATTTTATTAAAAGCAAACTGCTTATTCAAAAGTGATCATGGAACAACTCAAAATACAGAGCAAGAAGGATGAAAAACATCTCACTGGCCAACAGGCTGTTTTCATTCTCATGTGAAATTCAAACTTCACTTTTGGGAAAGGTTAAGTGTAACTTCAGTAGACAGCAATACAGAAAGACTATGCCACATCGATGAGTCTCCTTGGTCAACTGCTTCTAGCTGTCTCCACAGAGATAGATGCATTTACAAAACTGGCTGTGCTTGAGCCTTCTTTGCAAGGAGCTTCAGATCTGCAATGCACTTGGCAATTGTCTCCTTCTCCTGTGATAAAGAAAGAGCAATCTGTTTAGACATCTCCAGATCATGGAAGGGTATAAACATTGTAATTCTAAAGGATACCTCCTACAAGATCTTGAGGCTCCTACAGAATCTCAAGATGGATTACTGGCTTGATATGATAGACTAGGAATTCTTTATGTGACATAGGGGAGATACAATTTATTTAAAGCAAATCCCAGAAACTAGTTAAAATCCCCTGGCTTACAGCTTTTATGAGTGAAACCTACATAGAATTTGAAGCCAGACATTCCTGTAACCACGTGTCACCGATGTTACACAGCTAACAGTTGCTTGAAAACTACCAACCTTAGTAACACAGAAATGTTAAAAATGAGAATAATTTTGTCTCTTTTCTGTATTTTTTGTTTTCCCCGTTTCTTAAATAAACGTGTTACTTTTACACAAGACAATTTGTTGAGAAAAAAATCATTAAATGTTGATAGACCCTGTTTTTCTAGTCCTTGAGTGTTACACAGAAAATGACTAGAAATGCCTACATATACTATATATTTGGGAAAGAAGAAATCAAGTAAAAAAAAAAAAAAAAAGAATATAAACTTTAAAAAGGAAATCAAATTTAGGTAAATAATAAAAACATTTCTTTTCCATTCATGACCAGTGATTTAAGTGGCAAGGAAGAGGAAATGGAGTAGAGATCATGGAATGAGGAAATGGAAGGGACTCAGAAATAGCTTTACTCAGTCTGCTGTACAGAAAAATGAAATCTGTTGGTTGTTTCCCAAATGATGGAACCTGAATACAAGTCTGCCACAAGCCGTGCCAACTACCTCCCGCTGTCTCTGATACTGAGAGATTCTCTGATACCAAGTTCTGAGTGAAGAGGAAAGCCACCAAGGCAGGTGGGCAGCGTCCTCCAAGTTACCACTACCCAGAGAAACAAAACAGGGCGACCCCATCGTCTGGAGCCTAAAGACTCCCCACCAGCGGGGTGCCTAGGTGGCTCAGTGGGTTAAGCGTCTGACTTCGGCTCAGGTCATGATCTCACGGTCCGTGAGTTCAAGCCCTGTGTCAGGCTCTGTGCTGACAGTGCAGAGCCTGTTTCAGATTCTGTGTCTCTCTCTCTCTGACCCTCCCCTACTCATGCTCTGTCTCTCTCTGTCTCAAAAATAAATAAACGTTAAAAAAAAAAAAAAAAAAAGACTCCCCACCAGCAATTCCTAGCCTAACAGCGCATCAGCAGAGGCTCGTCAGAAATGAATACAGCTCCAGAAGTTTCAGAACATCATGTACCTGCTGTGCAGAGATGCTCTGCACCACATGCCTCTCCACCCAGTTTATCATGTGCTCTTGTTCCTTTCGACGCATCATGTTCTGCACAGAGATGTGATAGTCCAGGCGATTCTTTACCTCCTTGTATACTCTATGCAGCCGTTCCCGGTAAGTAAGTTCCAGTGCCATAGCAATGTTATTCTGAGGCAAAATTAAGAATTGATGAAAACTGTTTGCATAGTTGAAGGATCATTTCCACTCTGCGGATTCTGCCAGTCAGAACACCCCACCACTTTCTTGTACTTTACACAAAATTATTTTATTTAATATGAGTAAGAGACACGTGATAAAAAAATTCTAATAGCATATTTACAGTAAAAGTATGTTTGAAAGTATATACAGTAAGCTTCCTCCAGTCCCCCCACAGGCCACCATCTTCCTGTATATCCTGTATTTCCTCCCAGAAACATTCAATAAACAAAATACAGGTAAAGGCAGGCGCACGCACGCGCACACACCCACACATCCCTTTTACTAATTATGACACGTAGATCCACCTCAATTTTAAGTTACATTGAATTCTACCATACTGGTGGTTCCATAATGCAGTTTAATTAACTAAGCTCTATTAATAGATTAGACTGCTTCCCGTTTTTTTCTACTACAAATATTGCTGCATCTGCTGCGTATGTCTGCACTTGTGTGTCAGTCTCTATTGTAATAATAACATCTGTTGAATACCTACTATGTCCTAAACACTGTGTGTCAATTCAATGAAGTCTTATCACACCATGGGACAGTTACTATTACTATATCCATTTTATGGTAAACAAACTGAGGCAGAAGCTAAGGAACTTGTCCAAGGTTACAGAGCTAATAAACTGTGAAGCCAAGATCTGAATACAAGGAGCCAGGCTCTAAAGCCCATGCTCTTAAACTGATCAACACTGTCAAATTCCATAGAAACTTGTACTACTTCATTCTCCTACTGGCAACACAAACCCTGACCAATGATGTTTAGAAAACCTTTTACCTCATGCTATTCTCATAAGCAGAAAAAATGAACTCTGTCATTATCTAAGGAGAAAATTTACATATTTAGGAACCATTTACATGTACTCACTTATCAATGGTCCATGTCCTATGCCTAGTTTTCTACTGGGATATTGGTCTCCCCTAAGGTAACTACCCTTTTGTGTCACATGGAACACACACAGTCTTCCCAGTTGGTCATTTAACTTTGTTTATGCTAATTTGTACATGTAAAATTTTTATGAGATCAATTGAACAACTTTTCCTCTTATAATTTCTGGAGTTTTGCAGTTTTTCTATTTTTATTCTCTTTCAAGTTTTTATTTAAATTCCAATAAATATGCAGCATATTAGTTTCAGGTGTACAATACAGGGATTCAACACTTCCGCACATTATCCGGTGCTCATCACAAGTGCCCTCCTTAATCCCCATCACCTATTTCACCCAACCCCCTGCCCCCTCCTCTCCAGTAACCACCAGTTTGTTTTCTACAGTTAAGTGTCTATTTCTTGGTTTGTCTCTCTCTTGCTCTTTTCCCCCTTTGCTCATTTGTTTTGTTTCTTAAATCCCACAAGTGAAATCATACAGGCTGTCTTTCTCTGACTTATTTCACTTAGCATACTACTATCAACTCTATCCACGTCGTTGCAAATGGCAAGATTGCATTATTTTTTTTTATGGCCGAATAGTATTCCATTGTGTATATATACATCTTTTTTATCCATGGATTTTTTTTAAACTGAGGTATAATTTAATTTTTATAAACTGAAGTATAATTTCAAGTATATAACATAAATTCAGTATTTTGCATTCATTGTGAAATGGTCACCAGAGTAAGTGTAGTTAACATCTGTCACCACACAGAAGATCCTGATTTTGTTATCTTTATTAGAAAGGCTTTGCCAACTCCAAAGGAATTGTATTTTTTTTCACGTTCTCTTTTTCCACTTTTATGGTTTCATTCCTTAGAAAGACCTTTAATTCATTTGAAATTTATTTTAGTAGAAAGCAAAAGGTAGGAAGCCAACCTCATGTCTACACAGGGGCCCAATTCTCTCCCCTCTATGATGAAACTGGCACGTCTAAATTGCCTTAGCGTTTAGACCTTCTCTTCCGTGGCACCACCCTGACCTTCTTTTCATGCAATGCACATACTACGTATAGTTTCTTATAATCTTATAATGGGTTTTCATATTTGGCAGGATAGGTTCTCACTACTTCTCTTTTCCAAAATATTCCTGGGTATTCTGCTTCTATTAATAATCAATTTGTCCAAGCCCCAACATCCCCTACCCTCAGGCTATCAGTATTTTCCTTATAAGAATGTGTTAAATTTAGAGATTAAAGCAGGGAGAGTGTATGTCTTTATAATATTGAGTCTTCCAATCTAAGAACAAGGTTCTTAGAACCTTAAACCACATGAGCATTTTCTATTTTTTGAAGTAAAAAGTTTGTACTTTTATAGCGAGGTGTACTCGATGCATCGCTTCCTAGATGGTTTATCTTCTTCCACTGTATTTTCTAACTGACTGCTATTTGTATACGGAGGGCACTGATTTCGTTTCTTAGTAACGTTGCACCCGAACAGCTGACTGAATTTGATCATTAAAATTTTTTAACATTTATTTATTTATTTTGAGAGAAAGAGCACACGCAGAAGCAGGGGAGGGGCGGAGAGGAGAGACAGAATCCCAAGCAGGCTCCACACCATCAGCGCAGAGCCCGATGTAGGAGTCGAACTCACAAACTGTAAGATCGTGACCTGAGTCAAGATCAAAAAGTAGGATGCTTAACGGACTATGCCACCCAGGCGCCCCGAATTTCGTTACTAAAAGAGTTATGTTGATTCTCTTAGGTTTTCTAGGTATATAATTAGGTAAGCTTTAAATTATGATAACTGCCTCTGCTAAATTACAGATCTTTTATTCCTTTCTCTTCTCTAATACCACCTACTACCTCTAGATTAAGATCAAATCAACAACAGTGACAGGGACACTGTTATCTTTTAGTCTGTAGTGTGAATCCTTACAGATCTGCCTGTTACACAGAGACATTAATCTCAAGCAGGCCCTTAATACCTCTAAGTACATTTCTTTAGTCCACTCATCTTCCTGGCCTTCTTTCTCCTAATCTCTGGTACCTCCTTGACTACTTTCACTCTCAGCAAATGACCTTCATCCTGCTTCACTGAGAAAAGGGGAGCAGTAAGAGAACTTCCACAAACTTCTACCACCACATAACCTAGTACACCTGAATCCATACTCGTGTACTTGCCTTCCTTTCTGTAACTGCGGCCGAACCGTGGATGCAGCCCATCCCCCTGCACGCTATGTCCCAAGCCCTCTGGCCTACTAAAGGACATCACTCCAGCAAACCTCTCTCCCCTTTCCTTGCATCAGTTTTTCTCTCTCTCCTAAATTCTATCAGACACTAACATGTAATCATACTTTCCATCTTTTAAAAATCTCGATTCCTACATCCTCCCCTCCTAGCTGCTAATTTCTCTGCTCACTATTACAGTAAAACTCCGTAACATTTTTGAGTTGTCCTTACTGACTCCACTTTCTTCTTTCCACTTTTTCTTCAACCTACTCCAATCACTTTACTAAAATAGCCCTTACCAAGGTTACCAAGAACCTCCATGTTGCTAAATGTACAGCAAATTCTTAGGCCCTTTATTTCCTCACCATAACTAGGATGACTACAGATTGACACTGTCCTTGTTTTCACCTGTTTTGTTTTGTTTTTTTTCTTTTCATCATGTTCTAGTCTTGTAATTTTAAGTACCATCTGTCAGCTCACGACCTCCCCAATCTCCAGCCTAGAATCCTCCCCATAAATTCCAGACTCCTACATCCAATGGTCTGTACCTAACAACTGTACTTGGCTAACTTGTAGGCATTTCAAACCAGTGTTACAAGACTGAAGGCTATTTGCCAACAAAGCAATCAGAGTGACACTTCAACAAAAGTGGGATTGTATTACTCCTCAACTTAAAAGCTTCAATGACTTTCTCATTCAGAGGACAAAGTCCATAGAGAAGCCTACAAAACTTTACCTGATCCAGCCCCTGACCACTATCTACTTTGCTACATTTTCTCCTCCTCACTCATTCCTCTTCAGCTACACTGGCGTCCTCACTCTTCCTGGACTACACCAAACAAGTTTCCAGGTGTAGGCCCTTGTGATTTTTCTTCCCTCTGCTGCAACGCTATTTTCCCAGAAGTCCACATAGCTTCTTCAGTCTCTGTTCTTCAGGTCTCTGTTCAAGTATCACTTCTTCAGGTCACTGTTCAAGTATCACATTAGAGATCTTTCTAGACTGCCTGATAAAAATAACTCCCCCCTTGTAAATCTCTTTTCCTCTAATTAGTTCCTTTTAACTCTATTCCTTTCCTACCTAGTTAATTGTTCTACATCTCACTTATTACCAGTTGGCATTCCCATCTGTTCAATTACTGTTTTTCTATCATTCTCTCAACCCCTGGCTAGAAAGCAGACTCCATGAAGGCAGACTTTCTTTTATTCCCAACACCTGCCTTGACGATCAGGAGCTATTAAGTATTTCATAAACAGAAATGTCGTGACTACCTATTTGAGTCTTATGAAAAAGCTGTATCTTCAAAAGTCAGATTTTATTTCATTCTCTGGTTGAAATCCAAATTATGTATAGAAAGGTTTTAAAGTTTTCTGAGGTTTTTAAACATTTACGTGCTTGAGAATCCTTATGAATCAGTTTTTAAAAACATAGCTTCTGCTTCCAGTCTTTGACTGGGTCCAAAAACCTGCACCAAAGACGACTGACACATGTGGAGACCACACTAAGAAATACTGGCCTACATCCTTAATATTTTAGATACTTGTATCTCATTTTTCATTTCATACATGCTTCTGTAACATAAAATATCAATATAAGGCCATGTCACTATAAATATCAGGCATAAAGCACTGGGCTCAGAGGAGATAACAATATGATTGTTAAAGCAAAAATACTTGAACGTGTTCCAAAAATGTTCCAGAAACTAAGTAGTTTAGCATCTAATGATGCCTTGACTGTAGTAAAAAGTTCCACTGTTTTCTGAATTTGCTTTGTAAACTGGAATATAAGGTATCAGATTTCCTCACAGCAAGCATATATGAAACACAGAGCACGTACTTTGCCTATGGCCTTAGAGAGCGAATACCATTTTTTAGTCAGCTATAATTTAATAACTACTTTCCTTCTGTGTGGATCCAAAATATGTTCTTTTATAACTTTTAATTTTAGAGTAGTAATTCTAATTATTTATCCATTTGACAGATATTGAATATCTAAATAGCTGTAATTGCCAACCCCCACCCAAATCTCTTTTCTTAATAAAATATGTTCAACATATTCAACCATTCCTCATAAGAGATTCTAATTTTTGTTTTAAATGCACACAAACGAGTAACCATTCTCCTTAGGAGGTTCTGAAACCTACCCTCTGGACATCAAAAAGGTAATGGCGCTTTTGAACCAGTGCTTGCTGTGACTTTTCCATATCAATTGCATCCTGGATCTGCTTGATGGAAGCCTGTTTCACCTCTTCTAGTTGGGCAATTTTTTGCTGCAATTATAATTTTACAACAAAGATCAATGAAAGCATAAAGGATAACAAGAATAACTTTATTTCATGCTTCTTCAAAGTTATATTCTTCATTTGTGAAAACACCCACAAAGAGACATACAGATACAGGAAAAAATGCACAAATTCTTAAAAATAATTGCCCACAATAGTTACACAACATCCTGTTGAATGAACAAAACTGGAAAAACTGGAGAAAGTTTGGTAGATTTAAAAAAATTTATCTCAAATTAGTAACTATCATTAACACAATTTTCCTCATTATAATTAAATTCACTTCTTGTTAATTAACATTAACATCAGAAACATCACTTGATGGCATTGATGCTTTCAATTTTTTTTAATGTTTGTTTATTTTTGAGAGAGAGAAAGAGAGAGCAAGCACAGAGCCTGACGCAGGGTTTGAAGTCATGAACTGTGAGAACATGACCTGAGACAAAGTTGGATGCTTAACCGACTGAGCCACCCAGGCGCCCAGCATTGATGCTTTCAGCACAATCTAAATTGAGAAATAAGGTTTATGATTCTTACCTCATTGAGTTTATCAGCAAATTCTCCAACAGAGGCACCGTATTTTTTAATTACATAGATAAGCAATCCTATTGTTGATATGGCAGTAAAGGTCTCTGCAGTGATCACATATATTTCTTTGGACAGAAAATATAAGATAAGCCCAGTTCCAAGCACATAGGGTCCTAAAAGAAAGAAAAGTTATTTTATGATGGATATACTGTATCTGAAAGGGAAGACAAAAACTTCTGCATTTTATTAGTTGAAGGTATTATATAATGATTTTAAGATAACTGGATTTAAAGATGACCCTGCCCTGAGGAGCCATATGGTAGAGTTGAAAGAATAAGGATGTGGACTCCAGGAAATCGGACTCTATAACACGTAAGAAATATTAATAATCTCTGAATTTAGTTTCCTCATCTGTAAAATGGGAATGGTACCTTCTTCACAGGGTGGATGAAACTGAGAAATAATGTATGTAAAGTGCCTAGCACAACTGCTTAACAAACCTAAACGTCAGGTTACTTCCAGAAGTAATTTGTGCGGCAAATATACAATTTCTTTATATTGAATAGGAAACAGACACTGGAAATAAGCAAAAAGAACCCAATATAAAAGCTGTATGAATTAAATAAATTGCAGGATTCTCAATTCTTACAGCACCTAATTGCAATGCTACAAACATAGCTATCTTTTTCTTTAACCAGGACATGAGTTCTGAAAGGACACAAAAGCATGATGTATGTCTCTTCAGGATCTTCTGCTATGCCTCAAAACATGCGAGACAAGGACAAAGCAGGCTTTAGGGCAGCATTTTACAGTTTTTCTGAGCAACACTAGTACCAGAGAATGTTAGGATGTATTATGAAAATAAAACGGTTATAGTCTAAAATGTATTTTATCCATTTTCCTGAAAAAAATTTCAACAGTTCCTTTTTTAAAAAATATTTGCCTCCAATATATAAATTTTATTTTTTTTTAAGTTTATTTATTTTGAGAGAGAGTGTGCATGCATGCCCACGTGGGACAGAAAAAGAGGGAGAGAGAATCCCAAGCAGGCTCTTCACTGTCAGCAGGGAGCTCCTAGAAACAGTGAGATCATAACCTCAGCAGAAATCAAGAGTTAGACGCTTAACTGACTGAAGCACTCAGATGCCACTCCAGTATACAAACTTTAAATCTGACTGTGAATCAGAAATTTTATTTTATCTAATGTTTTTCTTATTTTTGAGAGCGCACAAGTGGGGGAGGGGCAGAGAGAAGGGGACAGAGGATCTTAAGTGGGCTCTGCACTGACAGCAGTGAGCCCAATGTTCGGCTTGAACTCATGAACTATGAGATCATGAAATAAGCTGAAGCTGGATGCTCAACCAACTGAGCTACCCAGGTGCCCTGAGTGCAAATCAAAAATTTTAAGTATGAATTTGCGAAAAAGCCTATTCATATGTAATGTTTTTTATCACCTATGGGGATCTGAGGACCCTAATGCTTCTTGCAAATTCAGGTACAGAAATGCTATTTTAGGCCACTCCCTGGAGGGTTAAAACAAAACAAACAAACAAAAAAACCCAAAAAACTTTGTGGTTTCCTATGTCCCACAGTCACACCAGTAGTTGTAGCAAGAAAGGCATTGCAGTAAAAGTAAAAAAGTAAAAGTAAACACTGAATTGGAGACCCTGGGTGTAAGTCCAACTCAGTCACTAAAGACAGAATAAATGTCAGCAAATTCTTTATTTGCTAGTTCTTCTGTGAAATAAAAAGTTCTTACAGGACTGTTATTAAGGATTAAATAACGTAAGTGAAAGAATACTGCATTATAAAAATGTAAGATCTCAGAATAGTTTATGCCTTTTTAAAAGGGAAAAACCTAATATGGCCCAATTTCTGTTTTAATTCTTATATATGCAATCTAATAATCTCTCTGATCTCACCTAGCTTTATTTCAATCCATAGTTCTTCCACTAACTGACAATACCTTATACAACTACTCATTTCTTTACTGTCTGTCCTGTAACAGAACACGTGTTCCATGATGGCAGGCACCTTAGTTTGCCCCTGTATGCCTAGAAGAATGCCCTGCATAGGGCAGGCATTTAATAAATGTGGTGTATCAACAAATGGCACAACGCTATAAAATCAAGTTAAAATCCCTAACACATTTACCCAAAGACAAGTTAGAGCAACCAAATCAAAAGTGTTACATTGAATAACTTCCACAATTTACTTTTGACTTCATTTTTGGGGTATATATGGAAGAGGTAAGAGACCACTAAAATCCTAGGTACACATAAACCATACCATGTAAACATACTATCGAACACTGGGCAAATGCTTACCTGTTACGCCAGTTTTGGGATAAAGGAACTGGAAGAACTCCTCGGGGATCAGCCCAAAACGAACTTTTCCTCCATATTCAGGAAGAGGTGGTACAGGGGCAAGGCTTGGCTGCCCTGTGTGAAAGATCCTTGTTGCCTGCAATACCCTTCGGGTAGCAATTATACAAATTTAAAGCCTATTCTTTAAAAAGAACACAATGTACGCACAATTAGTAGAAACAATGAATGGGGATGAGGACAGAGGCGATTTCCCACTGTCATAATGGAAAGGGAACGGACCAGGAACAGGAAAGGGAGGGTTCAATAATTAGCTGTGTGACAAAGGTGAATGACTAAAAGATTTGTTTTGTTTTTTAAAATGTTTGTTTATTTTTGAGAGAGAGAGCATGCAAGTGGGGTAGGGGCAGAGAGAGAGAGAGACCGAGGCTCTGAAGTGGGCTCTGCGCTGACAGCAGTGAGCCTGACATACGGCTCCAACTGATGAGCCACGAGATCATGACCCGAGCCAAAGTTAAGATGCTTAACTGACTGAGGCACCCAGGTACCCTGACTGGAAGTTTTATGTAACTATCCACCCAAACCAGAAGCCCTTCTGTAGGTCTTAAAGGTCATCTGTCTAGCACTTTGTATGTCTATTACTGGAACTGAAAACATAACATAGACCCTGCAGCCAGATTATCTGGGTTTAAATCCTAGACGTGCCACTAGACTTTGAGCAAGATTAAGCTTCTGTAATCAGATTTCTCTCCGTAAAGTGGGAATAAAGAACATGCTTTTACAGGGTTGCTGTGAGGATTTTATGTAAAGTCTTAGAATGGTGCTAAGCATACGGTAAAGTTCTATGTAAGCGATTAGCTATTACAGTACAGGTCCACTGTGTTGAGAGCACCTTGATGGCAAGGACTTTGGCCCTTCTGAATATGCTCTGCGATGGTGTGCTAACTAATCATGGTGTGAAACAGGCCTTTTCAGTGTCGGACAGATTATGTTGGTCTTTAAGCTGAACTGCTGTGTACAAACTCGAGACCTCTATCCATTAGTTCTAATGTTATTTTTCTATGTAACACACATAACGCTCGTGCATCTGGGTTAAATATCTTCAGTTCTCTCACAATCCTAACTGTCCCCCACAAGGAGCTGTCTGGTTTTATTTACTAAAAGGAGATATACAGAACTGAACATAATACTCTAAATACAGCTTGATCAATTCATTCGTTCTCCAAATATACATGGAAGACCTGCAAATGCCATTACTGGGCTTGAATCACTGTACTATTACCATGGGTTTGTAAACTATGCTCATATTCCAACAGCTCAAGGTTGCATTTTTAGAAGTTACAGTATATTGGTATTTCATTACAATTCTGATGAAATAAAATCCTCTAGTCTTTTTATATATGCTGTCAGCTCCGTCTCCTTCAAATTCCCAACATGTTTTTGTCCCCCACCCCCCTGCTCTGCCTCTATCCCTTTGCAATGTAGGCGTTTATACTATTTCATTGATGTTGGTTTGCTGTTTGTCTTTTGAATATTTCTCCTCTCAATGTCTTGGCTAGCCCACCAACTTTTGAAATCTGAGAATCATGCTCAAGATTCTTTCATTTAAATGAGGGTTTCTCAACCTCACCACTACTGACTTTCTGGACTATTGTCAATTTTTTTGTTGCTGTGGAAGGCTGTTCTGTACACTGTAGAGTGATTAGCAGTACCCCCAAGGCCTTTATACACAAGATGCCAATTAGCATCCCCTCTCCCACCCAGTGGTGACAACCAAAAATGTCTTCAGACATTGCCAAAATGTCCCCTGGAGAGCAATACTACTCCAGGACGAGAACCAGATTTAAATCAGTGGTTTAAATCTTGAACTATAGAAGTTGCTTCAACAAGTTCTTGAACTATTTAAACTTGCTTGTTTAAACTAGAAAACTTGCTTCAGACCAACTCAAATTCTCTCCCCAACTGCCTTAGTTCAAGCCCTCATTATCTCTGGCCTAAACCAGTTAACAATCCCAAACCTGGTCTCCCTGCTTCTCGACAAATATACCTCTTAAACTTAGCTCCTCCCCGCTACTGCCAATGTTTTTAAAATGCAAATTTGACTTTAAAACTCTTCAATAGGCTCTCCTGCCTACAGAAAACAAACTCCTTAATATAGCATACACGATTCAGCACCTGTCAGATTTTATATCATCTTCCTTCATTCTCCTACCCTCTAGCCATATGGAACTACTCAGAGCTCTCAAAAACAAACAAAAAAACCAAAAACATGCCTCATGCTGCTCCTTCTGCCTGGTATGTCTTTCACTAAACGGCTGCCAAGCCCAAGCAGCCTTCACAACATTTCAAGCATATCCTTTATAAAGGCCTCCCCAATCTCACATTCAGTCATCCTTATGTCAGGTGTTGGCAGTACAGCAATGAGCAGACAAGGTCCCAGCCTTCACATTCTAGTGGGGTTGTGGAACGTATGAGTGTGTAGGTCCACATACAATTTCAGGCACTGAAAGTCTATGAAGAAAAATGGGGTGGGGTAAGGTAAGGAGCTAGGGAGCAATGCAGTGCAAAAGGCTTTTTTGGTAGGAGGTCAGACGACACATGAGTCAATGACCTGGGGAAAAGAGAGAACAAGTACAAAGACCCGAGGCAACAGTAAGCTTGGCAATTTTCAAAGGAACAGCGAGAAGGCCAGCATGGCTGGAGAGTGTGCTAAAAAGAGAATATAAAGAGATAAATCGAGAGGGAGGATGAGATCAATTCATGTTGGATCTTCTGCGTTATGGTAACTCTGAATTTTATTTCAGTGGGATGGGGAGCTCTGGAGGGTTTTGTTGGGACTGGGGGGAGGGGTGGGGGTCATGTAATCCTTAAGGCTACTGTGAGAACAGGTTGTAACAGGACAAGAACGGAGAGACTACTGAAATAGACCAGGTGAAAGTTGACAGTGGTTCATACTTCAGTAGCAGTGGTAGTGAAAAAAACAAGAGTCCAGATAAAATCTGGAGGAAGGGCCTTGTTGAATGAATTAAATATGGGATGTGGAAGGAGAAATCAAGGATGTTCCCTATATCTTATATACAGTTATTTTATTTATGACTTCTTTTACAATGACTTGTTAACTTGTCCATATGGAATCTTTTTTTTTTTCTGATAAGCTAGACGCAATTATAGCCTCACTTTATTGCACACGCAAAAATGACAGATGGATTAAAGCCATTTTTTCAAGGCACAAATAGCTATCAAATCTTGCAAGATTTAGGACTAAGTCGGGAAGCAAAAAGAAATTCCAAAGAAAACTGACATGTTTTATGAAACATGAGTGACAGACGGTAACACTAATCACATACTATGTATCAAGCACTGTTCTTAGAGTTTCACAGTAACCAAGTCTCTTAGTTCTCATAACCCACAATGTACTATTATCTCCATTTTGCAGATGAGGAAATTGCAGTCACACAGCATCACAAGTGGAGGAACCAGGTGTATCATGTTCTAGCTTTAGAATCTTTGCTCTAAACCATTACTCTCTACCACTGCCTTCTCTAGAAGACTGAGCTCCACAAAACCAAGTTAGTTAGCCTTCCTCATTTTTCTATCTCTGGTTATGTAGGTAGGAAGACATTTACTGAACGAATGATTTCTCTGACTCTTAAGATTTGGTAGTAAAAGTTGGAATCTGGGAGAGACTGAAAACAACATTCTTCTTTTATTTAGCAGAACTCGTTTTTGGGTATGCAATCTATCAACTCCGACTCCGGCTGTGGACTGTGGCAGCTACCTCTAGCTGAAGGTCAGAAGGGAAAGGGGCGGGGCTTAGAAGACACCAAACACCAGTTTCCAGCTTAGTTAGAACACATCGCTTAGCCTATTAATCTTTGCCGTGAGATGACACAATGTTCCAGGCGGTTAGAACAACACAAATGTTTGAATGAGGCTTTAAGCTTTTCAAAATTACCTAAAGAGGGTAACTTCAGGCCTAAAGCTAAAAGGGGGTTACAGAGACATGAAACGAGGTGATAAAACAAGGACGAAGGGCAGTATTACACCTCTCCTACTTACCCTGGACCGAGGAAGGCTGCGTTCTTCAGACGGGGGGCTACACAGAAACAAGGCGCAGGTCAGCAAGGTCAAGGTGAAATCTCGTCTGCCCCTCCCTCGGTCCCCGCGAGGCCTGCCCACTAAGACCATGGACTCCTCTTTCCTGTCCCCCGGGACTCCCACGCTCCCCTTACGAGAGACGTAATTCATTTCTCACTCAGGCCCAAGTCTTGCTGCGCCTTTCTACACCCCATTTCCTCCCACCCCTCCCATGGAATCCTAGACGCATTCCTTTGCAATCATCCTGATAGCCCGGACTAGGGTCTAGACGGCTCACCCGCTGCAGCGGCCGCAGAAAGCACCACCCGGGACAGCATAGTCAGCGAGGGTCCACGCAGCACTCTCCGCGTCCTAGTGACCCGGGCAAGAGACACTGTCAGGGGCGGGAGCAAGATGGTCGCTCACAAGTCTCGCGAGAACACAACGTTGCGTCCTCTGGCCATTAACTGGCCTCGGATTTTTTTCTCGCGATAAGAGGCACGGAACGCGGAGACCCTTTTGCCAGAGCGCAGCCGGCTGCGGAAGGGAACCGTACAAGCAATTCTCGCGAGATGTAGAGTGACCGTAGCTTGTGGAGAGGGGCGGAGGCCCAGAGGGGCACCACGTGGGGACTGCCTGGAGCTGTCTCGGGCGGGCGTTCAGTTTGGGTCTAGGCTGGAGTTGGAACCGTGGAGATGCGAAAGGAAACGCCGCCCCCACTAGTGCCCTCGGCGGCCCGCGAGTGGAACCTTCCCCCTAATGCGCCCGCTTGTATGGAACGACAGTTGGAGGCTGCGCGGTATCGTTCTGGTGAGCCAAGATCCCGGGCCTGGGAGCTCCCTCATCCTGCCCGGGATGCCCTTTCCCAGGACTGGCCTTTCCAGCGCTCCTTCCCGCCCCGCATGCCTTCCTGACCCCCGCCTCGCATCGCCTAGTTCAGTCCCCAATCTTAACCCCGCGTTCCTGAGCTCAGACCCAGACCCGGCCCGCGTGCTGTTCAATGTGGTCACCATGGAGACGAGCCCTTCCACTAGTCCCGTGCTGACAGCTTGTACTTCCCTTAGATGGGGCGCTCCTGCTCGGGGCCTCCAGCCTGAGTGGCCGCTGCTGGGCTGGCTCCCTCTGGTTGTTCAAGGACCCTTGTGCCGCCCCCAACGAAGGCTTCTGTTCCGCTGGAGTACAGACGGAGGCCGGAGTGGCTGACCTCACTTGGGTTGGGGACAGAGGTATCCTAGTGGCTTCCGATTCAGGTGAGTCACTTTCTCCTCGACCCCACAGGTGAAATAGATGATGGGATACTGGTCGGGCTGGACTCAATCTTTAATGTTCCATAATCAGTGCTTAGGGGGGCTTGAGGGTATTGGCCAAAGGAGAGCTCTTGTGTAGTGGGAAAATACCTTTCGGAGACTATAAATTGCATGGGGGGAATTTCTAACAAAATTAAGGAATGGATAAGAACCATTTTATGTTTCCAGTAACCTTCCCAGTATCTCTCCTCAAACCCAGACAATCTTGATCTTAAAGATGATGCTTAAGTCAGTTTGTGTTGTCTCTTTCCATTTCTTCCCATTTTCTTCTTTTTAAATGTCTTTATTTTGCTTCCTTTGTTTTGAAAGTCAGGTTCAGCAATGGCGTCTTTGACATTAAAAAAAAAATCAGTATTTGGGTGTTGGAAGGCATGCATAGAAGTGGGGCATTGAAAACTGAGCCTCTCTGACAGTTGAGCATGAGCACTACATATTCAAGACAACTTTTGGGGTGTTTTCTGTACTTAATCTGCCCCTGTGCAAGACATTCAGTTATTCAGCATATTTTTAAAGATGCTGTGAGACATTTATGCACGTTGTTCAACAAATACTAATGTTCAAGCAATTGGGAAGATTTAACCACACTGGGCTCTGTGCTACACAGATTGTGGAGACTTTAGCCTTGTCTCCTGGGACTTATCTTCCAGTGTTTTCTCACTGGAAGCCAGGTAATGAATTTTGCCAGTCATTCCACCTTTCCTTGTCTTTCTAGAAGTTTTCCCCACCTCGTTTTCTGGATTGTTAACTAAGAAAACAGTAATGCCAGCATAAAGCCAGATGGCTTGGAAATTAGCTAAATCCTCTGATGATAATGGATTTTGCTTTTATAGCAATAGCTTACTTTGTTAGTTTAGTGACAATGGATTCACTTGAACCTTAGACGTGAGTTACTGTCTTGGTGTTGTCCATGCTCATTTCCCTCAACCTTCACCCCACTCCCAACAGGTGCTGTTGAATTGTGGGAGCTGGATGAGAATGAGACACTCATTGTCAGCAAGTTCTGCAAGTATGAGCATGATGACATCGTGTCTACAGTCAGTGTCCTCAGCTCTGGCACACAAGCTGTCAGCGGTAGCAAAGACTTCTGGTGGGTCCTTGTGTTTATCGCTCCTGTATTTTAGACCTCTGCTGGGTTCCTTTACTATCTTATTAGCCTCATCGAGTAACGTTTTGGGCTTATTGTAAGAACCCCGTGATTAATTATGATTAAGATTTTCTTAGAGATATTGCAATCTATTGTGAATAGACCTTAGTAGCAGCCCAGTAAGCAGTGACATTGGACATGTCAAAGGAAGTTCTTGTTTGAACACGTGTTTTTACGTAGATAGTATAGGTCAAAATTAAGACTCTGTTTCCTTTTGCTTCTTAGTATCAAGGTTTGGGACCTTGCCCAGCAGATGGTACTGAATTCATACCGGGGTGAGTACACATTCTTTTCAGTCTGGCCTTAGCTGTTTTGTTGTTATTCTCCCCTTGGGCTCATTGACTTTGGATGTTAGGGGCAGCAGTTCCTTGCCCTCTGCCTGATGGTTTTCTTCCAAAACTATAGTCAGGCCCCAGTATCTGTCCCTAGCCTTTTCTGAATTTCCCTGTTTCTGGTAACGGCCCCACCATCTTCTTGGCCACAGGGGACTCCACCTCTCAGTCCTGTTCCCCACTCCTGCTTCCTCACTATTAGTGGGTCCCCAAGTTCTTTGGAACCTTTTTCCCCTTGGTCAGGGATCTTCCTTTCCATTTCTTTCTTTCTTTTTTTTTTTATTTTTTTATTTTTGAGAGACAGTGTGAGTGGAGAATGGGGAGAGAGAGAGGGAGACACAGAATCTGAAGTAGGCTCCAGGCTCTGAGCTGTCAGCAGAGCCCAATGTGGGGCTCAAATCCACAGACCTGGGATCATGACCTGAGCTGAAGTCGATGCTTAACCGACTGAGCCACCCAGGCGCCCTCTTTTTCCATTTCTGATGCGTTTTGTTTTCAGGCTTTACCTCGCATAGATGGTGGTACTCCCCTCATCTCTCCACCTGTAGTCCCTCATCTTTTGTGGTTTCTGTGACTTGTGGATTCACATCCCCTTTTCTTGTCCTGGCATTCAAGCCCTTCTGTCACTCTCCCTTCAAACATACTGCTCTAATTAAACCCAAGCATAGTAGATCCTTGGCCTTCTCCAAGTATAAACCTGAGACGTGGGAATCTCGAGCTTTTGAGTATTCACTTCCACAAAAGTTTTGTTTTTCTGGTGAGAACCATCACTTCGTATTAATGTTACTTTTTCTGCTTACTTTCATTAATAACAGTACCAGTTGACTTTGTTCTGAGAGCCATTCTTCATGAAGATGACATCTTCACGAAGATAACGAGTAGAGCATTAATGTGTGTGTGGCTAAGAGATGTTCATTCAATGGCTAAGGGCCTTTCCCTGCCAATTCTAACTTTGGAGTGCGTGATTCACTATGTGCCAGAGCAAAATCAAACTCATACACATCCTGGACCTTCAGGGTCCAAGGCCCATAAACAGTCAAACAATGTTAAAATGCTGGTGCCGGAGTCTGTTACGTGTGCCTTTTGTTTCTTAGGCCCACGAGGGGTTTTCCTGGTCTGTGCTAACTCTTTCAGTACTTCCTCTGTTCAGCTTTTTTCATTAGTTCTTTGTATTTTTGTCTGAATTGCAAATCCCCTGAGGGCAGAGGCACTACGTAGTATCTTTTTTTTTTTTTTAAATATAATTTATTGTCAGTTTAGCTAACATAAAGTGTATGTAGTGTGCTCGGTTTTGGGGGTAGATTCCCGTGATTCATCGCTTACGTATGGCACCCAGTGCTCATCCCAACAAGTGCCCTCCTCAGTGCCCATCACCCATTTTCCACAGTGTGGAAGTTCCTCAAAAAGTTAAAATAGAACTACCCTACGTCTTCTTTATCTTTTATACTTTCCCATGGCGCTTGTGTCTGAGCTTTGCTTTCACTTGAACAATCCTTTGTCATTGTGTTGGCTTTCTGTGGAATCTAGGGCAAGGAAAGAACTATGGAAGGTGGTTTGATTACATTCTCCTGTCTTGGGGCAGAGCCATATTCAGACCACTTCAGGTAATCTGGTCAGATGCCATTATAGTAGGTGGTTTCCACAGCATGTAATTAACACATAGCAGCGATCTTCAGAATTTTTAGCATGTCGGCCTGAAAATTTTTCAAAAAATTACCCTCTCACATGTTTTGATATTGGCAACTAATTTAAGTTTAAACAGTTGCAAAGGAAGTAATTTCTGGTCATTTATTGTGTACTGGTTTCAAGGATATGTTTGTCAAAATTTTGGACTTGGAGATTAAGCCTCTTCAATATGCAAAATATCTACCAAATAACCTAACTGGCTAAAAACCAATCAGCACTGTTATGCCAGCTGGCCAAGTTAGACTTCACTTCCTGTCAGAAAAAGTCCGACTTCGTTTTTAGGTTCAGTTAGACTTGTCAGATGTGTCCTTACCACAAGCGTTTGCCATATTTTTCAAAATTGTCATTGTTAGGCAGAAACAGAGATAAGTCCCAGAGCCACCCTGGTGCTCGTGTGTTGTGGTTTGTGGTCCGGTGAAACGGGGCCAGCCCCTCCCCTGGATTTTACCCAGGTGCTCTTTCGTTTACTCTCTGGTTCTTAGGGAAAAGCCCCTTTTGGGATTTTGTACCCCTGTGGGTTTTGTACCCCTAGGCATCGTGCCATGGTGAGGTGTGGGACGGCCGAGAGGTACTTGTGCCTTCTACGCCTGGGAAAACGGGAATGTGAGAGCAGAGGGAGGCAAGGGGCACAGGCAGACTGCGGCAGCTTCTCGGTTCGATTTCAGGAAAGAGAACATCGGAAAAGTTTACTTCCCTAAAAGTAGCAGCGTCTAGAAGTCCCTTGAAAGGCTCTGTGTTACCTGGAGGTGTGTGTGTGCTACACAGCAGGCTGTTCTGGGGTGTACATTCCTTCATGCTTCTTGCTCAGCCCCTAATTCCTCTTTCTTGTCTTTACTAATTCATTTTTCTCCCCCAAGCCTTTTTAGGTTCTGTAACTCCACCAACATTTTCTCCGGGGTTTTGTCTAATCCAAAATCTCTCACAGAACGGGTTAAGTCGCATCCTGAGACCAGGCCTGTTTCTCACACCTCCCTCGGTAGTATCTGGGCTGCTCGGTAGTAATGCGTCCAGCTTCTGCTCTGTCCTACTTCGCTTTCTCTCTCCTTCACAGCTCACTCCGGGCAGGTCACCTGTGTCGCCGCCTCTCCCCACAAGGATTCCGTGTTCCTTTCATGCAGTGAGGTGAGATACAGCCTCTCCTTCCCTCCCCACTTCCTAATCACACTCAAACCTCTGGCCACAAGTCTAGAGTGGACACCTGGCCAGCAGCTGCTTTGGGGATTGTGAAGCCTTTTTTCCATCCCTCCTCCTTCTAGGACAACAGAATTTTACTCTGGGATACCCGCTGTCCCAAGCCAGCATCACAGATGGGTGAGTCTGAGAGCCGGTGGTGGGAGGGTATACTAGCAACCCACCTGGCAGAGGCTTCCTTGGCGAGAGACAAAGGCACAGTCACCAGATCCTCAGTCATTGTGACATAGGGGACGTAATCACTCTCTTTCCCTCTGAGGTTCTATTGATTCCATTTTGTGCAGTGGGGACCAAAAGGAAGGGTAGGCTTGTGGGTGGCCGATTCCGTTCCTGGGACGGGTGGACAGAGGGGCCAGAATTGTTCTCTTCATGCTTTATGCCTGAAACTTGCCTGTGACTCGGGTCCGTCCAGAAAGGGCAGGAGGCTGAGGGATCAATGAGGTTTTGAGGGTCAAGGGCAAGGACACAACTGTCTTCACAGGGTTTGGGAAGGCGAATAAAGGTGCTTCTGGGACTTAGAGTGACTTCGTTTGAGAAGCTTCTTCACAGAGCTAGGCTCTGAGTCTTATTTCAGAGCCCTCTTCTCTCTGCAGGCTGCACTGCCTCTGGCTACCTACCTACCTCCTTGGCTTGGCATCCTCAGCAGAGTGAAGTCTTTGTCTTTGGTAAGCCTGTCACACCACATTTTTACGCCAGGAAGGGGGAGGACGAGGGCACGCTGACCCTGTAACGCACAAGGCTCCAGCTGCACAATCTCAGCAGCGCACTTGGGCATCACCGTATTATGCCAGTGATAAGGCGGGATGATCCAGAAGTGGTTTTCGTTTGGCTTTGGGAAAAAAAAAAACATGACGACTTTTTTCCTGGTAGATTTGATTGCTGATTGTGCATTCCAGCTCCTATATTCCGGGCTTGGCTGCAAGTCGGTGGAGTACAAAACAAGTGGATTGCTATATAGGGACTTCTGTTACAGAACAGGGCTCACTCTCGTGCTCTTGTGGTGATGAGGCAGTGCGTGTGGTGACATAGTCTGTGGTTGAAATAATAACTACCTCATTCATTAATTTTCAACAACTACCAGTGACTAACGATCCCTACTTTACAAAAGAAGAAACTGATGCTCAGAATGGTTAGCTTGTGCAAGCTTGAGGAACTAGCATTCAGATCCAGGTCTGGCTGACGCCAGGGCCCATGCTCTTACCCATTGTGATGGGCTCCCTCTTTTCTCTAGGTGATGAGAGTGGGACCATCTCCCTTGTGGACACCAAGAGTGCAAGGTGTGCCCTCAGCTCAGCTGTCCACTCCCAGTGTGTCACTGGACTGGTGTTCTCCCCACACAGGTACTGTCCTTTGTTCCCAGGGGCCTGGTGGGTGTGAATGGGAACTGCACACGGGGAGTGCTTATGTTTGCAAAGCATTAGCTGATTAGGTCATTCCTTAAAGCAGACGGTGCTCTAATTAAGGTTTCAGAACACGAAAGATCTCTTAAGACCATAGTCCTTTTTTGGGTAGCATGGTCTTGTGTTCACATGGCTAAAATAGGGTCTTGTTCCTGCACAACACCCAAAATGATGAATATCGTGGGCTTCTGGGACTGTGTGGTTGGGAAAGCCTGTGTTTCTGGGTTATTGCTGAAGCTGCAGGGAGGGCCTAGATGGGGTGGTTAGTTGCCGGGATGATGGTCAACCCCGGCTTGCTCCATTTCCCTCATCCTTCCCTGCAACTTGTAATGTGGACTTGAGTGGTAGCCAGACCTTAACCTGAGGTGGGGATCAGGCCACCTCCTCTGGGTTACTTTGGGGTGGGGGTTGAGGGCAAACCAGGTAGGACTTGTCTTGGAACCATGGCTTTACCTCTCATAACCGCCCCCCGCCCCCTTGCTCTCCTAGCTCTCCCTTCCTGGCCTCTGTCAGTGAGGACTGCTCACTTGCTGTGCTGGACTCGGGCCTTTCCGAGGTGTAAGTGTGAAGTGGGGTCCTGTGACCGGGAATCGGGGACAAGAGCGGAGGGTGGCTGGGTCCTTTCTGTCTCCATGCACTGTCTCTCTCAAGGGGGCTGGGTGATGGGAGCAGGCTGACACCGACCGGCTCCCCGTCCCCAGTGCTGGCTCACAACTGGCCCTGGTAGAGGAGGGGTGTGGTGGGCGGTGGGATTTCCAAGTCTGGTGTTCCAGCTGTCTCCCAGAAGGGGGCAGTCTACCCTTTTCACGCGAAGAACACGTATATGAGATGCAACCTGCTGTGCAGTGAAAGGCACCAGAGTCCCTGAATTCTACTGCCTTCTTTGCCATGATGTGCTCTCTGATCCTGGCCCATGTTACTACCCTTGTTGTAGCCACCATTTCTTCATGAAGTTAGGGTGCTGGATTGAAGGGTCGATGAAGTTCTCTGGATGATTACACTCTATCCTGGTGACAAGGCCACACATCTGGTGAAGTTTGTATAACACATCCCAAAAAGGTGCCCTGGATGTGTTGGATTCTCTCTTTTCTCCAAGCCTGCTTTCTCCTCGTTCTCACCGTGCCCATACTTTCCTTTTTTCTCTTCTAGGTTTAGAAGCCGAGCCCACAGAGACTTTGTGAGAGATGCTACGTGGTCCCCGCTCAATCACTCCCTCCTTACCACAGTGGGCTGGGACCATCAGGTCACCCACCACATCGTGCCCACGGAGCCTCTCCCAGCCCTTGGACCTAAGAGTGTTGCTGAGTAGATAAGACAAAAAACAAATCCCCCATGAGTAACCACTCCCTTTGCCCTGCCCTCTCAGTCTGTGAGACCACACAGGAGCCTTATACACTATGTTGATACACTAGATCTGGGCAGTTAATAGGCATTGTCTCTCAGCCCAAGGAAGGCTGGATTCTGGGATCTTGTAGTCCCAGGGAAGAAAAACTTTCCTAAAATTGGATATGTATGTGTGTCTGAGTGTGTGTGTAGATGCATAGTTTTTGGTGGTGGGGGGGAATTAAAATCCATCTTATGTCTTTCCCAAGTCCTTCCCCCACCAAAAAAAACAAAAACCAAAAAAACCCCCAAAAAGTTCACAAAAGGGTTTTATGCTTCCTATGTAGCTGTGCATGAGGAATTGGCCGTGGCTAGATGGAATGTGGGATGTGGGCATCCCTGGATTCTTGGAAGCAGCTTATATACTACTCATGGAGATAGAAGCAACTTTATTTTTTATAAAACTTAATCTACCTTTCTCATGGGCAATGCTTCCATCCACAAAACTCTTGCCCGACTCACCTTGAGGAAGAGCCAGAACACTCATCATAGTTTTGCACATCTCCTTGCCGTGAAACTGACTCAAAAATACATTTTTTGGCTGGTGCCTGTGTAATGCTCCCCACCCCTCGTGGAGTTGTGTGTATGAAAGATGAGTGTTTTCCTGTCGTAGATTCCATGGAAAAAGTTGGGGGGTGGTACAGAGCTTAAAGGCATTTCGATTAAGTGAAAAACTGACCCAGGCTTGCAGAGAAACATGTGCCACATCTCCCACCCCCAAACAGCTTGGGGCCTGACCTCTCCTGGCCTCTGGATCCCTTTCTCTGGATATAGGAAGTCTGAATGCTGTTTTTGTGGACTCCGAAGATTTTAAATGCAGCATCAGAGAATCAGAAATACTGGTTGGTGAAATAAAAAGTTTAGGCTTTGCTGGCCTGTCTTTTGAAGTGTGTGTTATGTGCAGTTGGACACATCTCACTTACGTGAGGCATCAGGGTGTTCGTCTTCTAGCCCGTTGTCTGTGTGCTTCCCCAGCCCTTAGAGCAGCTAGTTGGAACTTAAAGTAAATGTTGAGTCACTTGGGTTGATGGGTTGGCTACCACCATAAATCATGGTCAATTACGGATTATGAAACTCAATACAATCAATTATGTACTTTAGTGCTTTGCAAGTTTAACTCAGCTAAAATCACATGAAACTGAGGTAGTTTGAAGGAATATGGATGAAATATAAATAAAGCTTCCATGCTGCACCCTTGCCAAGCATGAGCTCTTGTCACAATAACCCCCAAGTAAAAACGAATTTGTAGTCCTGTGCTGTACTGGGCTTGGGGTAGGTGGGAAGAAGCCCTTCACCGTTCTTAATTACAGCTTCTTGGAAGGTAATAGGGTGGGTGGGTAGAAGCATTTTAAGTTCTTCTCAAGGTAAACTTCACAAAGTTGTGATGGCCTAGAGAAAGGAGGGGTGAGGTGGGTAGGAACTAAATTTGCCTAGTCCTTTTCCTGGTGAACTCAGCCATGGTGGAGAGGAAAGCAGTGGAGATGAGAACCCGAGGAAATGTCCACCTGTATCAGGGTGTTTAAAATGACAGGAAAGAAAGAAAACCTAGGTTTTGAAGAACCACATTATTGTAAAAAAAAAAAAAGGGGGGGGGGGCGCCTGGGTGGCTCAGTCAGTTAAGCATCTGACTTCGGCTCAGGTCATGATCTCACGGTTTGTGAGTTCAAGCCCCACGTCGGGCTCTGTGCTGACAGCGCAGAGCCTGGAGCCTGCTTCACATTCTGTGTCTCCCTCTCTGCCCTTTCCCTGCTCATGCTGTGTCTCTCTGTCTCAAAAATAAACATTAAAAAAAATGTTTTCCCATGAGAACAGGCTAGGCACCAGGGAGGAGTATTTTCAAGTATCCGGGTGGGTGTGTAAAATAACAATTGTATTTTTTGACAGCAAAATGTCAAGGATTGAGAGCACACAGAGCGACATGGCATACTGACTTTCAACAGAACCCTCACTCGGCATTTACTATTCATCATCTGCTATACACATGGAGTCATAGTTCCTACCCTTGGCATGATCGTCCCTGAATGAAGCAGAGGTCCCTCCCGGGCATCCATTGTTACATCGTGGTGTTCTTTGCATCCATAGCAAAGGAATCAATGCATCCATAGCAAAGGCATGGAATCAATGGTTAGGTCTGAGATCCCGCCTTGTCCACTGCAGCAGAATAGGATCCCAGAGGACTGACCCAGGTACAGATGAGAATGGTGCAGATTGGCAGGCAGACTGAGCTCTGTGCTGGGGACAGCATTAGGAGCTAGTGCCTCCTGGAAGGAGTCGGGATGGAAAGGCACAAACCTAGTGGGAAATCTCAGTGATACGGAATCTGAGGGACAGGAGGTGGCAGGAGGGAGGCTCAGAATTAGAGAGAGGCATGCATCCACATTAGGGAGGTCTTAAAAGATAGCCAGCAAAGGCCCCAGGTGCCTGGCAAGACTGAGTCAGGACCCAGGCCCTGGGAAACAACTGTAGTGCCTACAGTTTACAGAACAGGAAGAAAAATGAATGTGGAGACCCATTAACAAGAATTAGGGGGCCTGGGCTAGAAATTGGGAAACAAGTAAGAGCATGGTCCTTAGTGTTAGAAACCACACCAGGGGTAATGTAGCCAGTGGTACAAGTTGTTGCCCATCCTAATCCAGTGTTGCCCTCAGGAGGCTTAATGATTTCCTGATTCAGGTTACTGTTAGCCCAAGGAATGGAGGGTGGCATTGAGCAGGTAGGTGGGACTCCAGTGGCCCCAGTGATGGTACAGAGTAAGTCTGTTTGGTGATAAAACTCACATTTTCCCCACTGCACCTATCCAAGAGAGATGAGAGAGATGCATACATCTCCAAGAGAGAGACATACACTCGGGGGTGTGAACAATCTGTTCACTAGACTAGAAGCTCCCTGAGAGCAGAAACTGTCTTGATCACCATTGCATCTAGAGTGCCTAGCAGGGCCTGGCACATGCTCAAGTATTTGTTGAGTACTTAAGGCAAGGCAAAGATGGATGAGTAAGTGGAGACAGTCTCTTTTAGGTGGGGTATTCCATCAGGCTTACCTAGAGTTTTACTGAAATATTCCTTGCTTACACATCCTATAACATTTATTGTTTTTATTCCATGATATCCAAGCAGTCTTCTTTTTTTTGATTTTTTTATTTTAAAGTTTATTCACTTTTGAGAAAGAGAGAGACAGAGCATGAGCAGGGGAGGGGCGGAGAGAGAGAGAGAGAGAGAGAGAGAGAGACAGAATCAGAAGCAGGGTCCAGGCTCCGAGCTGTCAGCACAGAGCCCCAGGTGGGACTCAAACTCACGAACCGTGAGATCATGACCCGAGCTGAAGTCGGACGCCTAACCGACTGAGCCACCCATGTGCCCCCAAGCAATCTTCTGATTAAAAAATTGATCTTCCTGGTTTCTTCATACTAGAAGTGGAACTAATTTAACCACTAGTCATTGTATTTTGCCGTGTCATTTATTATATTGACATCTGGTTAGTACCTCGGTGAAGTGTGGATGAGGTGAGCAGTGTCAGTCTCTGAGAAGATGAGCATCCGATTTCTGGTCCTCCATGATTGAGATTCAGATCGTGAAATATGGGACCTACTCATGATTTGAGATCCTCCGTAGCAGAAAAAGAAAACTGGCGGATCATAAAAGCATCTGGCTACAGATCTATTTTTGTTTATCCTTCATATTGTTGTTGTTGTATTTTTAAAATATTGGCTTTCAGGTATCCACAATTGTATTCCTTACATTCCTTAGGTTCATAACACATTCTCAGCGTTGGCTCGTGTACTGGCTCAAACACCGTTGACCCGCACGAAAATTCAGATTTTTGTCTTCTCTTGAGAAACTGAGCGATCTTCCAACACTGGGTCTTTTTCACTACATGGCAGCCGTGAGTGGTTACTCAGAACAGCTGCCTCTGTTCATACCCGTCTCTAGTGTCTCCTGACCAAGAGGCTTCATGTTAGTTGCTGTACGTCACTCGGCTCGGACTGCTATCCTTCTAATAAAGTGGAGAGTGAGCTATTTTATTGAGCCCGCTTCACCCATTTACATTACCTGCCTGGTGAGTCTCGGATGGGAGTTTGAGAACCCCGCTCTGCTGGGCAACTGTTCTGGCATCCTTAGTAACAGCTACCGTTCGCTGAGCCCTTATTACGAGCAAAGCCCTGAACTAACAATGTTTTGTACGTCATCTCGTTGACTCCTACCTATAAAACCGTATGAGCTGTTTTATGAGTGCGGAAGCTGAAGCTCAAAAAGCTAAGCAACACGGAGGTTCAAACCTTACCGTGCCTAGGTCCAAGGCTGGGACTTTTAAACTTTATATTCCACCCCTTCCCCAACTAATAATCCGGTAACAATGGAATGACTGCCTCCATATAGTGTGTACTCCTCATACTCAGTCCTTGTGGCGCGAATCCCAGGAACTGGGCTGAGCGCTGCCCTGCCCTCGCCCTGGCCCGTGGCGGACACCCACCGTGTGCCAGGGTCAGACCCAGCTGCTGCTTTGTTGGTTTTGAGGGAGGACGGGAGGCTGCTGGCATCACTGTGGCTCTGATGGAGGACGGGAGGCGCTGGGGTCACTGTGACGCGGCAGCAGCCCATTCATCACCGCCCCTGGTTTTGTGTGTGTGTAGCCAGGCTATGTCAGCACTGTCCCGGGGCTGTGCCCGGGGAAGTTCCTATAAAGGCACTCGAGCCCTAGCCTTGTAGCTCTCAGACCTTTGAGATGGGGAGGCTGTTGCTGTGGGTTGGTGAGTGTGGCAGTTCCCAGCCCCTGAAAGGTCACTCAGTCCAGCAGACAGCAATGTTCAAGGCCTCTTGAGCACCTGAGAAGCAGCCTAGGACTCGAGATGGGGGGGGGGGGGGGGCAGCTTAGGTGGAGGTGGGATGGGACATGGGGAAGGCACAGAGGAGCCCAGGCAGGAGTCATCTGAGCAGTGGTTCTCAAATCCAGCTGCCCATTAAATATCTTTATGCCCAGTTCCACCTTGGACCAGTGAAATCTGAATCTCCAGGGGGAGGAGCCAGAGTATCACTTTTTATACTTGCAGCCAAGGCGACAACCACTGGCCTACGGCTTTCGCTGACTTCTAAGTCATCGCTGTCCCTGTGCCGAGCCTGTGTGTATCCACATGGTGTTGGTTGGGGTTAAATAGGAGCTTTGATAGATTTGGCTCCACTGGTTCAACTTAGAGAAGAGGAAACAGGTGAAGGGAGGCTGTCTCCATTTGTGCATCTGTGTCTGGCTCTGGGGCACGGGTGGTGGGTGCCCGGGAGGACTGGAGGGTGGCCGGGGCAGGTCACTCGGGGCATGCATGTGAATCAGAGCGTGATTCCACCCTTTGTTTCCTGCAGGGCTGGTTCTTGTGCTGAGGCACCACGATGGTAAGGAGAGTGTGTCCTCCTCTCTGGAGCCAGGGAGCTCCCCCAGCTGAGGAGCGCTCTGTGTTGAGTGTCTCCCGCAGCCCCTCCCTGCCCTGGCCCCTGTGTCAGGGACCATCCATCCACTGCAGTTGAGCAGAAGATTTTCAGTCACCTGCCACTTGTCACTCTGCGTTGGCAGGGTCCAGACTTGAGGATCCATCCTATCAGGATTTTATAAGGCGTTCTTTCCCCCCTGGGGCCTCAGCGGTTGGGGTGAAGGGGGAATCAGACCTCAGTCTAGCTTTGGGGTGTGTTTGTATGTGGGGGTTACGGTGGCCTGGCCTCTCGGGCTGTGTTCACACCGCTCCGTGGAAGCTGAGCTCCACCCTCTCCCTGGGTCTCTGCCAACTAACGCACGTTCTCCCTTGCCAGGCGCCGCCCACAAACTGGTGTGTTATTTTGCCGGCTGGGCGCAGAGCCGACCTGGCCCCGCCTCGATCTTGCCCCGTGACCTGGACCCCTTCCTCTGTACCCACCTGATATTTGCCTTCGCCTCAATGAACAACAATCGCATTGTTGCTAAGGATTTCCGGGATGAGAAAATTATCTACCCAGAGTTCAACAAGCTCAAGGAGAAGTGTGTTCCGATGGCCTGTGGGGATCGGATTTTCAGATTTTACAAACAGAAGAAAATTAAGCCTATTTTCTCTTGTGACTTATCAACTTTCTTCTGATTCTTCGGGTCCTAGCCTCCTCTCACAGGGGGCTCGGGATCATCTCTGCCTGAGAATTCCCTGAGGAATAACACCCTGAGCTCATTCTTGCCTCCTTGCCTTTGTTGCCTCTGCCTGGTAACCCTCAGCTCACCCTTCAAGCCAGAGGGAAGGAGTTCATGTACTAATGCTATTAAAATGCTTCGGGGAGGGGGGTGGGGCGCGTGGGTGGCTCAGTCAGTTAAGCGTCTGATTTCAGCTCTGGTCATGATCTCATGGTTTGTGAGTTTGAGCCCCACAACAGGCTCCACACTCACAGCGTGGAGCCTGCTTGGGATTCTCTCTCTCTCCCTCTCTGTCTCTGCCCTTCCCCAACTTGAGCTTTCTCTCTCTCTCTCAAAATAAATAATAAACTTAAAAAAAATTTTAAAAATGCAAAAAAAAAAATGCTTCAAGGAGGGTCCGCATATCACAGATGCTTCACAAATGCTAGTGTCTTTATTACCATTTGTCACCTGCACCCCACCCCCCCAGGACAGTGAGGTCCCCGGGGGAAGGGGCAGTGTCTCCTGTATATTTGCGTACCAGTGGTTAGGTGAGTGCCTTGAGCGGAAGTGGTGCTCAGTAAGTGCTTGTATTCCTGTCCCCAGCTCTCTTGGGTTCTCTCCCTGTCCAAGGAGAGGTCTGTCACTGCGCTAATAGTTATAGATGGCCAGGGTATAAATCCCACATCACTAGATCACAAGCTCCCTGTGAGCAGGGAGCTTGTCTGTCTTGTTCTCTGTTGTACCACAGTCAAGCACCTAAGGCAATCAACGGCGCATAGTAATTACTCAATAAATATTTGTTGACTAAGAAAACAGTGAAGAGAAACATCTTGAGACTACTTCTTTTCCTTCGCACAAGAGCATCATGAGATGTGGGGGAGTTTGGTGGACTTTGGACAGCCTGGGAGGTCGGGTTGTGATGATGCATGGGTTGAATGTTCTCCCCTCTTTTCCTTTTTTTTCTTCCCTGTTCTCTGCTCTGCACTTCTCTGCCCCTCCCTCCACCTGACTTCCCCTTTCACTCCCCTCCCCCCCTAACTTTCCGCTGTTCCCCAGGGGCCCACTGGAGTGGGGACCCAGCTTACCTCCCTCTATCCCACGTCACAGGAACAGGAAGCTGAAAACACTGCTGTCCATTGGTGGGTGGAACTTTGGCACAACCAGGTGACACTTCGGGGCCCCTCCCTGCTGCTTGAATTCCCCATCCCTGGGTATTTGGCCCCCAGGGCTGGGAGGGGCTTTTAAGAAGGGTTGGGAGTTTCAAAGACCTGCCTTTCTTTCTTCCAGCCCGTGTCTGCGGGCCAGCTGCCAGGTGCAAACCAAGGGGCTTTGTGGGGTTGTGGTTCTGAGAAAAGCCTTCCTTGCCTCACCCCGGGTCTCCTGCAGGTTCACCACCATGCTTTCCACATCGGCCAACCGGGAAAGGTTTATTGATTCAGTTATATCCCTCCTGAGGACACATAACTTTGATGGTCTGGACCTCTTCTTCTTGTACCCTGGAGTAAGAGGCAGTCCCATGAGGGACCGATGGACTTTTCTCCTCTTAATTGAAGTAAGGCCAAGTCTGGAAGCTCCAGAATCCAGAAATGATTCTACTTTTATTATATCTGGGCTCGGGGCGTAGGAGGAGCAGAAGGCCAGGTGGGGGCAGGGGCAGGAGAGCGGTAGCAGAATGTTCTTTTACTGCCATCCTAGAAGGGTCTGGCAAAAAGAGCAGGAGTCCTCGTAGTGGCTCTTTTTCACTGTCACACCCAGGTCCTGCTCCAGCACTGCAGCCCAAGTGATGCCTCCTCGGTGCAGCTTCCTGGCCTCCCACAGGCAGCCTGTGCTCCCCCTGCCCGGCCAGCCCTCTATTGTCACTTACCACGTTGGCTCAAGGCGGCCTCTGTCACGAGCCTGGGGCAGGGGCTGTGTCTGACTCACCTCTCTGTCCCTAGAGCCTGGCTCAAGGGGCTCTGTAAATAAAGGTATCCCGGATGATTCTTTCCCTGGCTGCTCTGTCTGGATCTGTGCGTCTGCCTTTTTTTGGCAGGAGCTCCTGTTTGCCTTCCAGAAGGAGGCGCAGCTTACCAGGCGTCCCAAGCTGCTGCTCTCTGCCGCTGTCTCTGGGGATGAACAAATCATCAAAACAGCTTATGAAGTGCTCCTTCTGGGAAGGTGAGTGGGTGCTGCCTGGGGGGCAGGAGGGAAGGAGGCACGTCACGCTCAGAACCCTGGCGTGGCACAAACACTCTGCCTGTGAGCTCTCCATGTGCAAGTGCTATTTGGGGGGGCCGGCAGAGGAACATAGGTGGGGACAGGGATCAGCCCCACATACCCTGGGCTTTCTTTAGGAGACCAGACGGAGCTGTAGGACCAGTGCCCACAGTCACATCATCTCGGGCAGAGCCTTCTGCAAAGCTCTTTGCTGAGTCTCGAAGGAGAGAATACCAGGGGCCTGGCCTCTGCCGTCCCAGAGTACAGCTGTAGACATACACTGTGGGGCACAAGGCGGGCATCAGAGAGCCAGATGAGTTAGCAGCCACTGACACAAAAACAGAAATAGGCATGCCCAACCAGGTCTAGTTTTCAGAGCGTGGGTCTCTGTAAAAAAGTTACAAAGCTAAACAAAGAACCGCTCATAACTCACTCTGTCTGGACACGCCAGTTCTGGGCTAATTTTCTTGAGCCTCAAGAATCGAGTGTTGACAGAGGAGCCGCTGAGGCTAACAGAGAGCAAAATAGAAGATGGCGTGGTTCGGTGTGTGATTACACCAGGGAGCCTGGTTTCGGTGTGGGGACAAAAGGGAGGGACCCCATGGGACATAGAATTTGTCAGCATTGGTCTCAACGGCCGGGCAGGCCAGCTGGGTGACTTGAGGCCAGTTAGTTAACCTCAGAGTCTCAACGGCTTCAGCTCTAAAACGGAGAGAGCGATGGTACTGAAGCCAGCGGCCAGATCAAAATTAAATGCTGGCATTTTTGTGCACTGGTGCACTGCTGACCTGGTAAGTACTTGGTTACACTTGGTCATCCTGAGAGTGTTCTGGAAGAGATGGTTTCACTGGTGTCTTGAACGGCAGAAGCATGGAAGCTGTGTAGCTGCTGTGGGGAGTACCGCCTTCCTCATGACAGCATGACCGAGGTCGTGACAAGTGACCTCGGCTGGCACTTGTGTCAGGCGTGAATGTGTTTTTTGGTCCAACTCCCGTCTACTTCCATGGAAACTCTCAGGATGGCCTTGGTCTTCATGCATGGCTGTCCCTAGCCAGCATTTTGCTGCGGTGACAGATCTCAAGTGGCTGGCACAGATGGGCAGGCACCCCAGGCCAAAATGGGGGGGAAGCTGGAGTGGCCAGTACACAACCAGTCAGCTGGTTAGTCCTCTGGCGACCTGACTCGAAAATCTGCTTAGCCCAACCTTCCTATCTCCTCCTTCTGCCTTTGCAGGCTCCTGGATTTCATCAGCGTCTTGTCTTATGACTTTCATGGAAGCTGGGAAAAGTTCACAGGACACAATAGTCCCCTGTTCTCTCTGCCTGGAGACCCCAAATCTTCGGTAAGGAAAGATCTCGAGGGGCCCCGACACCTGCCCCTGAGCCCAGGCCATTGGCCGTCAGTAACAAGGAGGGGTTTGTGTTCTTCCCACCTGCAGGCACATGCCATGAAATACTGGCGGAATCTGGGGGCACCCCCAGAGAAGCTCCTCATGGGGCTCCCCACCTATGGACGGACGTTTAACCTCCTCAAGGCCTCTAATAATGGGCTACAGGCTGAAGCTAAGGGTGTTGCGCTTTCAGGAAAGTACACCAAGCAAGATGGCTTCTTGGCTTATTATGAGGTGACAGGAATAGAGACCTCTGTCTATTAGTCAGGTCTCCATCCTCTGTTGGGGCAAGAGCAAAGACAACAGGGCAAAGGCAAGGGTGATGGCGGGAGGACAAAGAGGTAGTTTACTAGTGCAAGAGAAATCCACTATATAAAGAGAATCTTAACTGTTATACAAGTCAATCCTGACTTACTATCTGGCCTAAATAAAAACTATTAGTACCTGAAATATATATAATTTCAAACATTTGCAAAAGTAAAAGAATAGTATCACCTCCTCCCTTCCTCTGCCACTACCACCTACCCCTCACCAGCTTCAATCTCTAACCGCTCTTGGCCCATCTTGTTTCATGTCCACTCCCTGACTCCCTCCCTCCCGCTACGAGATTATGTTGAAGCAGTTCCAAGACCTCCTCTACTACAGATTCTTTCCTCTTACCCCGATTCCACTCCCTGAATCCCCATCTCAACAAAGCTTGCTACTGAGTGGAGGAAAGAGACTTGGACCCAAGGGAATATAAAACGTAAGAGAGGACAATAAGAGGCACAAGGTGTGTGGCTTAGGGATCTGGAAAGGTCTCATGGAGCAGGTAGCTTTAGAGCAGGGCTTTGGAGCACAGGAATGATCCTGATGGGCAGGAATGACAGGAGGGAAGGGCCCCGCAGGCCAAGGATGGCGGGTACGGAGGCACATGGTGTGCATGGGTGCCTTAGGTAGGAGTGGAGGCACAGTGCTCTGCGCTGACTGGGTAGAAATGTTTTCCTGCTAATCCAGTGAAGCATGGTTATGAGTGACGGCATAGTTGAAATAATGGTCTTGAAAGACATTATAGACTGAAGACATGTTTGATAGAACCTTTAAAGAACAGAAAGGAAGGAAGGAAGAAAAGAAAGAAAGAAAGAAAGAAAGAAAGAAAGAAAGAAAGAAAGAAAGAAAGAAAGAAAGAAAGAAAGAAAGAAAGAAAGAGAAAGAAAGAGAAAGAAAGAAAAAGAAAGAAAGAAAAGCCTCAGACGTTAGCTTCTGCAACCAGCTTGAATACTTCTGCTTCTTCGTGGCGTATGGTTTCTAGCACAATGCTGGGCACCTAGCCAAACTCACATGCTTGACTGATTGTAACAACCCAGTTCTCCTGAGAAACCTGAAATTTATTAGAGATTCACAAGCTAGTTTGATGGCCTCCAAGATGGGGCCCCTTTATGCTGATTTCTAAAGAAGACAGGAGAGGTTTGTTTATGGGAACTCTCTGAAAAAGATACAGGTTTGGTCAAGGGTCAGATAGGTTACCATTCGTAGTTTGATATTGGCATTATTTAGCAAACCCTGATTTGATTTTTAAGGATGTCAGCCACTCCTTGTTTCTCTCTTTCTTTCCATCACGGACATTAGAGAAAGGAACATATTTTAATACGAATTTGCTCAGAAAAGAGAGGAGGTCCTTTGTGAGTGGCTTTCCCCTCCCTCTTTGGTTTGCCTCTTCTCATTCCCTGGCAAGGGATTCTTGGATGCTTTGTCACTGGGAAAAGAGCAGTTTGCCTGCTGGTGCTTCTCTCCATGGACTTCCCGGAGCTAACCTGGTGATCCTCCTGGCAGATTTGCTCCTTCGTCCAGAAAGCGACGAAGCGCTGGATTGACTATCAGCATGTCCCATACGCCTACAAGGGGAATGTGTGGGTTGGCTATGATGATGTCCTCAGCTTCAGTCACAAGGTAAGACATTGGTCCTTTCTTGCTCCAGCATATAGTTTCCTCTGGCTTCCATGAAGCTCTTATCTGTACGGTGTGTGTGTGTGTGTGTGTGTGTGTGTGTGTGTGTGTGTGTTTACTGGGTGGAGGTGAAAAGGTGAGATTTACTAGATCAGGTGAGTTTCAGGCATACCTGACCTAACTGGAGTTTCCTAAATCCGTCTATCCAATCCTCTTCTTCTTACTTTTTTTTTTTTTTAACTTTTATTTAGTTTTGAGAGACAGAGAGACAGAGCGTGAACAGGGGAGGGACAGAGAGAAAGGGAGACACAAAATCTAAAGCAGGCTCCAGGCTCCGAGTTGTGAGCACAGAGCCCTATGTGGGGCATGAACTCACCAACGGTGAGATCATGACCTGAGCCAAAGTTGGACACTTAACCAACTGAGCCACCCAGGCGCCCCTTAAATTTTTATTTTTAAGAGAGAGAGAGCAAGTGGGGGCACGACAGAAAGAGAGGGAGACAGAATCCCAAGCAGGCTCTGCATTGTCAGCACAGAGCCCCATGTGGGGCTCAAACTCATAAACCGAGAGATCATGACCTGAGCCGAAATCAAGAGTCAGATGCTTAACTGACTGAGCCACCCAGGCGCCCCCTGCCCCAACCCTCTTCTTTGGAAGAAAAGGAGTCGCGGTTTTGAGGGGAGAAATGACTTCTCTCAGTTTATGCAGATTTTTGGCAACAGTTTCTTCTTTTCTGCTTGGGCCAGATAACTTCACAACAGCTAAATACCAATATGAGGTAGAACTTGATAAGTGCCCCGTGAATATCACTGAGATGTGTGTCAGGAGTAGGGAAGTCAAGGAGGGCTTCCTCAGGGAGGTGAGCGGCAGGAGATAATGACATGGGGTCAGAGGGTGCTGAAAGCTCATTCAAAGTAGGTTCAAAGAAAAATTGGGGTGGGGCAGAGAAGTCTTGTAAAGCGTAAGAGAAGGCAGTAAAGTGCAGGTCAGTTTATAGAGGGACTTCAACGCTGGCAAAGACGTTTGGACCTCTTCTTGCAGGCATTTTAAGGCAAAATCAGGTTTCTGTGCAGGTACATGACCTGCAAGTTTGAAACCTTTAGAGCCTAACGGTGAGCACCTCCTCTCCCCACGCAAGCAATGTTAAATGAAGTCGAGTCTGGCAGGTTTTTTTTATAGTGAATTAAAACAGAAATGACATGCTTTGGTAATTTCTGAACCTGCCTCTGCTTTGGAATCACCTGAGACTTGATAAATGTAGAAAGATGTGGCTCTACCCCTGAATATTCAGCAGGTCTTAGAAAGAATCTGGGAACTGTTTTTACTATGTTTCCATGTGATCCTGCTGTAACCGGTTTGGCATTTTGGAAGCTCTGAGAGAGACTCAGAAGTGTGCCGGTGACATACTGAGGGTTGGACCAGGTGGTTGGAAGTGGAGGTAGGGTCTGAATGAGAAATTGTCAGCACTTGGCAACTGCCTGGATATCGGGTCTCATTAGAGAGAAGTCACTGTCTCCTCTACTATAGGTGATGCAGAAGCGACAGGTGTTGGCTGTTCTTTGGGGGAAGTTTGGGGTAGAAAGCACAAGGTGATAGGGCAGCATTTGTGAAGACCCACCATGTACCTCCTCTGTGCACAGCACTGGGGGAGGCCCACTGTGCAGAGAGAGGTGCAGAGTATGGCTTTCAGCCTCCAGGATCTTACTCCAGTTTGGGAACAGAGGACACACACAGAAAAATCCAGTGACTCAGTGAAATTACCCAGTTGGATGGAATTCAATATATGATCCACAGGGCATGGGGGAGGGCATTGGTCTGTGTGTCTGGGGAAACCTGAGACCAGCAGGGATGGTGTTCTCGCATTGAGGGGCAGTTACTGTGCCTTGCAGACTAGAGGGGAACAGAGCCCCGTGTGAGGGTGATTAAGGGATTTCATGACAGAATCCCAGAGCTGGAAGAAACCTCAGAGGTCATCATCGGGAGATAATTATCCCTGGATTTCTCTGCGTTTCTGCGCTGTCTGGGCATTCTGAGCAAAAGAAACAGAGCAGCTATAATAAAAGTAGAAAGCTGCCTTCCCCTCTTCCCCCAGAGCCTTTGCTGACTTTCAGAGATTGTAGAAGTCCCCTCCCCAGAGGGGACTTGTCTACATCCCAGTGAAGCTCTCAAACCGTCCAGAGGGGAGAAGGGTCCGATTTGCCAGCTGTCTCACATAAGCTCAAGGCTCATAGTTTCAGGATCCCTCTCCTGTGCCGCAGACCTCACTGCACGTACAGGTGTATATCTGGCCTTCGCCATGTCATTCTTTGGGCAGCTAGGCCATGGGGAACAAAGTCAAAGTGCTGTTGTGATTGGTCTTTTGCCATGAGTAATAATGGTCTGTCCTCTGATCCAGAGATCATGTGTGCGCACACGTAAACTGGCAGGCTAACTTGGTTTGTAAGCAGAGTAAGATCTCAGAATCTTGACGATTTCAGCTTATCTATAATTGGGTTCCTCCTTCTTCTTATTTTACATTTGGGGAAAGTAAATCTCAGAAAGGAGCCCATTGATTTGGCCAAGTCATGTAGTTATTTGGATGTGATGGAGTCTGTCTTTCCCATCAGCCATGACAGAGAATACTAGCAAAGTAATAATAGGACTCGGATTTGGGTCTAAACCCTGCCATTTAGTTATAGGTGAGGGTTTTTTGTTAATGATTTGTAAAAAATATTTTATTTTATTTTATTTTATTTTATTTTATTTTAAAGAGAGAGAGATGCAGAGGTGGGGTGGGGGGGAGGGAGAGAGAGAGAGAGAGAGAGAGAGAGAGAATCCCAATCCACGCTGGGCATAGAGCCTGACTTGGGGCTCAATCCCATGACCCTGGGTTCATGACCTGAGCTAAAATCAAGAGTCAGACACTCAACTAACTGGACCACCCAGGTACCCCTATATCTGAAGTTTTAAAAATCATGGACAAAAGCCTCTCTTTTCTTATCTGTGGAAAGGTGACAGTATTACCTGCTTTATCTCTTCTTTATAGTGTCACTGTGATATACGGTGTGAGGAAGTGGTTTTAAAATAATATAGCAACATCTGTGTTTCAGCATAATGACAATAATGATTGGCACTGGGACCCTGGTGAGACAGTTTTCATTATGTGCAAGGTTTTGATCCAAATATTTTACATGTAGGAATTCTTTTTTAAAAAATCGTCTTCCATTGTGGTTTATATACACAATGCAATACTACTCGGCAATGAGAAAGAATGAAATATGGCCCTTTGTAGCAACGTGGATGGAACTGGAGAGTGTTACGCTAAGTGAAGTAAGTCATATAGAGAAAGACAGATACCATATGTTTTCACTCTTAGGTGGATCCTGAGAAACTTAACAGAAGACCATGGGGGAGGGGAAGGAAAAAAAAAGTTAGAGGGAGGGAGGCAAACCATAAGAGACTTTTAAAAACTGAGAATAAACTGAGAGTTGATGGGGGGTGGGAGGGAGGAGAGGGTGGGTGATGAGCATTGAGGAGGGCACCTGTTGGGATGAGCACTGGGTGTTGTATGGAAACCAATTTGACAATAAATTTCATATAAAAAAATCATCTTTAAAATTGTGGTGAAATATACATAAACATAAAATTTGCCATTTGGCCCATTTTTAAGTGTCCAGTTCAGCAGCATTAAGTGCAGTCACATTGTTTTGTAACTATCTCCACCTTCTATCTATCTCCAGAACTTTTCTTTTAGAGAGAGAGAGAGAGAGAGCAAGCAGGGGAAAGGGACTGAGGGGGAGAGAGAGAGAGAGAGAGAGAGAGAGAGAGAGAGAGAGAGAGAATCTTAAGCAGGCTTCATGGTCAGTACAGAGCCCAATGTGGGGCTTGATCCCATGGCCCTGGGATCATGACCTGCCCCGAAATCATGAGTCGGACACTGAACCAACTGAGCCACCCCGGCGCCCCTATCTCCAGAACTGTTTCATCTTCCCAAACTGAAACCCCATTCGCTTCTCCCTCACCCCCGATAGTGACCACCACTATGCTTTCCATTTATGGGAATGTGACTCCTCTACCTCCTACGAGTGGAATCGTACAATATTTGTCCTGTTGTGCTGGGCTTATTTCGCTCAGCGTAATGTCTCCAAGCTCCATCCATGCTGTAGCATTTACATGAAGGGATTCTTTGGTTCCTAAAAAATACCGGAAATGTTATCCCTTTTTTTTTACAAATGAGGCAAAGGTTTGTGTGACCTTTTCAAGATCCCTTAGCTAATAAGTGGTAAAGGCTAGATTCAAATACAGGCTGTAACTACCAACCATGCTACTGTAGTGTTTCCTGAGGGTCTGTCTTCAGTGTTTTGCCATTGTACCCGTCTGAGGGATGGCCAGCACAGCAGGTTGACTGACTACTCCTTTTTCAGGCAAGGTTCATAAAAGGAGAGAATTTTGGGGGAGCCATGGTGTGGACATTGGACCTGGATGACGTTAAGGGCACTTTCTGTGGCACTGGCCCTTTCCCCCTTGTCTCCAAGTTGCATAGTTTCCTGGTGCAAGCTGGTAAGTACCTATGGCTTGGAAGTGGGGTTGGGAGCAGATCTTTTAGATCTGCAGGCTTCGGTGAGACAGCATGGCACCGAAGGAAGAGAACAAACTTTGATGTTAGGCCGGTCCATTTCCTTGGCTTAGAGGCAGGCTCCATTTGACCCTCTGAGCTTTGTTTTCCTTATCTGCAAAACGGGAATGATCCTTATACTCATGACATTGTTATAAGAACTATATGAGATAAGAAATGAAAACTGCTGGCTCAATGTTAGCGCTCAATATATGTCAGTTTATTTCTCTGTGGCTTCCTCCTGCTTTCATGGGACAAGGGCCAGAAGAGGAAGTCAGATTTCTTTTGATAACCTCTTTGATAGTAGAGACTTCCCTGGTAGTTAGGAGATGGAATCTGGCATGCTACAGCTACAGCATCCTTTGAGATGATTTATAACTATCATTTTAGGGACAAGGACACTGGGGCTCAGAAAGGCAATACTGCTAGTCAAGGGCAGAGATGGGACTTCAACCCAATTCTTTACAAAATGCTGTCAGGAGTGGCCTCCTTGCCCTCCATGTTGTTCCTGGTGCCTTCTACCATGGGGGACACAGGAGGTTTCTGTTATTAGGCCTTGGGGGGCAGCAAGGTCTTGCCGAAGGTGCCATCAGTAAGGTCAAAGTGAGGCCTTAAGCATAGAAAACGGGCAGGCTTCTTGGGGTCGTTCCCCAGAAATGTAAATGTGCTGAGTGCCCATAGGTGCCTGGGATCATATCAACATGATGAGGTGGGGGAGCAGGGCTTCAATGTGGTGGGATTTTATCTATGCCCTCAAGTCAGTGCATTATGAAATCCTTCACTTCTGGATTTTGGGAGCAAGTCCTTCAGCCCTGGAGTGGTCGTAGTCCTGCCAGCAATTAACAGGCTGGGGAGGAAGCGGTAGGACTCTCATCCTGTTCCGATGGTTTCCTCTAGAGTTCAGCTCAACTCCTTCACCAAAATTTTGGCTCTCAACTGCTATGAATTCTTTAAGAACTGACCCTGAAAGTCCGACTGGAACCAATGATATGGGGCTTTTGTCCTCAGAAGGAAAGTCTATGGCTTCTAACACCCATAGGAAGTCTGCAGATATGACTAGAGGCCACCAAAGTGGGATTGTGACCCCTACGAGTGAAACTATGTCCTTTGGAAAGCACACTGTGGCTGTGGAAATGAAGACTGAGACCCTTGGAGACACTATGACTCACGGAGAGATGAGTATGGTTTCTATGCATGGTCAGACTAAGTCCCCTGGAGAGAAGATCGTGCCCCTTGGAAAGAGAGCTGTAGCCCCTGGAATGATGACTACCCCATCCAGAAATATTACAGTCACTCCTGACAGGCAGACCAAGACTCTTAGAAGAGAGCCCACCACTTCTGAGGTGGACACAGACCACCCGGTTGGTCACGTTGGTCTTCAGACAGAAGCCCAAAGCAGGAGGCCATCCTCTGGCCCTGTCATCTAGCCCCAGGGCACATTCCTCTTGCTTTGGACAACCCCTGTGTTCCCATTAATGGGAACGAGTCCTCTGTCAGTTCGATGACCCTTCCAACAAGTGCTCTGTCTCTCTCTCTAAAGAAAGAAAACCCAGAAAACTCTGCTGTGTGTCAAGGAGCCTAAGCTCTGTTGAAGGCAGAAGCTGGGGAAAGCCCTTATCTTTTCTTGTAGATCCCCTGACAGGAGCTGGTCTTACCCAGACATTCATTGACCATTCATGGTTATGAGCAGGCCCCAAAGCCACAGGGAGTTCGTCTCTTTTCTGTTGAATAAACTGGAAACACAAGAATCCATCTGAGTTCTCTGGAGTTCTTTTCTTGAAATGACCTGAGCAATGCAATTGTCAGCTCTGCCTTTCAAGTTCACGTTCCCCTACTGCTGTTTTTGGAAGGAGGGAGTTTGGGTCTAGCCCATGCTGATGTTTTCCAGTGTGGATTATGTTGCTTCCCTCTCTGCCTTGAACAACACTCACTTTGCCGGTGGTCAGAGCCAGAATGTCTTCCAGGGCGGTTTCCCACAATCCTCTCATGTCACACCGGTGTAACATCTCCTCCCATTAATACATCAGAACTACTCTTTGCCAAGGTCACTGGTGATGCCCACGGTGTTAAATACAGAGTTCAAGTCTCACTTCTGATTCTCCTTGATGCAGCAGCAGCACTGGCACACTTGGTCACTTTGTCCTCCCTGATACACTTTCTTTCTTTCTTTTTTTTTTTTTTTTTAATGTTTATTTATGTTTGGGAGAGTGAGTGTGCGAGCGAGTGGGGGAGGGGCAGAGAGAGAGGGAGACAGAGGATCTGAAGTGGGTTCTGCGCTGAGAGCAGAGAGCCTGAAGTGGGGCTCAAACTCACCAACTGTGAGATCATGACCTGCACCGAAGTCGGACCCTTAACAGACTGAGCCACCTGGACCCCAGTGACACACTTTCTTTTTTTTTTTTTTTTTAATTTTTTTTTTTTCAACGTTTATTTATTTTTGGGACAGAGAGAGACAGAGCATGAACGGGGGAGGGGCAGAGAGAGAGGGAGACACAGAATCGGAAACAGGCTCCAGGCTCTGAGCCATCAGCCCAGAGCCTGACGCGAGGCTCGAACTCACGGACCGCGAGATCGTGACCTGGTTGAAGTCGGACGCTTAACTGACTGCGCCACCCAGGCGCCCCCCAGTGACACACTTTCTTAACTATGCTTCTGGGTTTTGATTTTACCTGACCGGTCATTCCTTCACAGCGTTCTGTGCTGATTTCTCCTCTTATCCCTGATCTCTTAATGTTGGGGAGCTCCAAGTCTCTTCCCTGGGTCCCTTTTCTTCGGTATTTACATTCACACCCTCTTGGTGTTGTCCTCTAAGCACATCATTTAAACAGCATCTGTATTATTGTCAAGAGAACAAAAGTGCAGAGAAACGTCCGTAGTACACTATCTTCCACGTAAGGAAAAAGGGGACATAAGAAAACACACGTCTGCTCGTTTGTGCACAGAGTAATAGAAAGTAACAGAAAGATTACGGAAGGAAAGAAACAATAGTAACAGAAAGGATAAACACGGAAATAATGAAATCGGGACTGGCAGGAGTGGAGTGAGGGTGGTGTGGAGAGAATGGGAGATCAGGAACGGGGTACAAAGGGTTGGGGGGGGCGGGTTGCCACTTACCTGAGTACACGTGTTTGTGTCATTCTGACTTTTCGAACCATGAGAGTGTTTCACATCCCACAAATAAATAAAATCAAGGATGGTGGTCGTGGTGGAGCTAGAGCGACTCAAAATTAAAGCACAAACAGCAACAAATGTATTTAGCCGTATTAAAAATGCACCAACAGCGTAATCACATTGAAGGAATTAGGGAAGAAAAGAGCTAGCCTTAGTCACTTTGGAAAACGGCATTTTGCCTCCTTATTGAAAAGCTAAAGAGGAACCATGGACAAATACTGGCCTCCAGCAAATTTGCTTTTGACACGTATATAAGGTAGCAATTCTGAAACTGCTTTCTATGCATTCCAGAATTAAACACAGAAGGAAATCCACTGTGGGTAAGAAGGGCCATGTTTCTCACTGCCGGAGAAAGTAGTTACAAATAGGAAAACAGAAAAGGCTAGAAAGAACCCTGTGGCGTTAGGCTCAGAAGTATCAGTGTGAAATCATGATTTCAAACTACATATGGATTGGTTGATATAGAAATATGTGTATCCATACATATATTTCCTGCTTGGACCACTAGAAGGGGCTACAGCAGTGACATCCGAATAGGCCCCATACCTTGAGGAGAAGGTGCCCAAACACCCCTGGACTAACTGGGGAAGGAGGCCTGTGTATACTGCTCCCGTCTCCCCTCTCCTGGTGGATGATTCTGAGTGGTGATTCCGAGTGGAGGCCGCTGGGCTGAGGACAGTGGGTGAGGTTTCAAGACCGGGCTTCTACAAGACTTGACTCGCAGGTGGAGAGAGAAAAGTACTCAAGTGATGTACCTCTGGGAGCAGCCAGTGGCTGGTCTGTGCTTCACCATTTCATCTCATGCTGAGGAAACAGAGCTCATGTACTACTATCTCACTGCAAAGAAGCCTTGGTAAGTGCTGTAAGGGAGCCTGGAGTAAGGAATGGCAGGTGGCCAGAGGCACAGATGTGCAATCAAGTCCCAGGAACGCCTGGCAAGGTTTGACGCGGTGGGCAAGGGGGCAGGACGCGAGCTCCACGGGCATGACTAATGAGCGGGCACCGGTTGTCTCCGCACAGGAAGGTGATCTGTGGACACCATGTTAGGAGCTGTTGTCACTCTCTCATTTGACTTTGAAGAGTTACATAAAAGGTTCCCAAACCCTGTTTTTGTTGAGTTAGGAATATTGCCACCAGGGGGCAGCAGCATGCAGGGTTACATTTTCTCTGCAGGTGGGAAGAAAAACTAGGAGAGTAGAAAAAAGCAGTTAGAATACCTCTGTACAGAAAATGAAATCAAATATAAATCTGTCATTGTCGTTAAAGTCGATACATTTGGGGCACCTGGGTGGCTTAGTCGGTTAAGCGTCGGACTCTGGATTTTGGTTCAGGTCATGATCTCATAGTTCATGAGGTTGAGACCCATGTCTGGCTCTGTGCTGTCAGCACAGGACCTGCTTGAGATTCTCTTTCCCTTCCTCTCTCTCTCTCTCTGCCCCTCCTTCGCTCGTGCTCTACAATCTCTCTCTCTCTAAAATAAATAAATACATAAATACATAAATAAATAAACAAACAACAACAAAATACAGTCGGTGCTTTTGTGCACATTGAAGCAGAGAGAGCATGAGTGCCCTGAGCTTGGAGGAGGGGCTGTGCTGAGATACAGGTTGAGTTCTGAGACACAGGTTGAGTCCAGACAAACCAGACTTGAAATCCCAGCTCTGATTAACTATGTGATCATGGGGTAGTTAAATCAGCTTCTAAGGTTGTTACAATGGTTAAATGAAACATGTATCTGATACAAAGCCAATAAGTGGGAGTTATTGATATAAGCATATCTTCTGTAGAGCTTCAAGTTTCCATTTAAGTATTTCTTGGAGCGCCTGGGTGGCTCAGTCAGTTAAGTGTCCAACTTTGGCCCAGATCATGATCTCGTGGTTGATGAGTTCAAGCCCCACGCCAAGCTCTGTGCTGACAGCTCAGAGCCTGGAGCCTGCTTCAGAGTCTGTGTCTCCCTCTTTCTGCCCCTCACCGACTCACACCCTGTACCTCTCTCTCTCAAAAATAAATAAACATTAAACATTTTTTAAAGAATTTCTTTGTATAAAGAAAGAAATATGAAATTAGAAACCCTTTAGGTTTTGTGCATAGCTCAAAGTGTTCAGGAGTAGATTCATGACAAAGTTCCAATAATCTCTCATGCTGCTACAACTTTATGTAGGGAATCATTTTATAAACTGGCTACTCTTACCACATGCTTCTAAAACACTACAATCTAGAAGCTAGTAAAGTGTTACAAATAGGAACACAAATAGGTACAAATACCTACAAATAGGTAAAGTGTGTATAGAAGGTATTAAGTGTGTCATTTCCAGGATTAAAAAAAAATTAATGGTTCCTTAACTCTTTATGGAATACAGTCCATGTTGCTTAGCATGGCATACCGGGTCTGCCTCACCATCTGGTCACGTCTGTGTAGACACCTAGTGCTGTGCTCCAGGAGTTTGATCCGGGTGCTCCAAGGTGTGCTCCGTCAGTATGGAGCATGATAACAAATAGTTCAATGGACTAGAAGTTAAAATACGGTGGATACTGAACATATGTTGCTTTAATACAGTTTTGCAGAATCAAGAGTATTCCGATTTTAGCATTACAGGCCTTTCCATTGCGATGGGTCCTGAGTAGAAAATAATTTCCAGAGCGACAGTTAGCATGAT